>NC_089844.1:184979408-186284408 GCF_035609145.1 Eleutherodactylus coqui | reverse complement strand
TCCCCCGCACCAGCGCCATTCTCCCCTTCATAGGTCAGCAGCAGGCAGGACGGCAGACGGCCGTAGCGCCCCCTGGCCTCATCTCCGGGCACTACAACCGAGCAGCGCCCCCCTTGTTTACGTCTCTGCCCTCTGCCGCCCGGCAGCTGGTTACGCCGCGCACCTCCCGTCTCCTCACCTCCCGGCAGCGGCCGGCGGGCAGCTCGGTGTGGCGTCTGTAGCGGAGCTTCTAGAACGTCAGACGCGATCCCGGTGGAACGCAGAGCCCGAAGCAACGGACGCGGCTGACTGACGGGCGGCTCATCCAGTGAGGCTGCGGGGCGGCCTCTGAGGTCACGGGGCGGGGCTTCCGCTCTGATATAATACGGGGAGCGACGGACGAGGAACGTGCGAGGAGTCTGAGGTAGAGCTGGGGATCGGTGAGCGGGCTGCTGGTGGCTCCAAGGAACTGGGGATCTGTTCACACTAGCTTAGCGGCTTCTGTAACAAGTAGATCCGCTCCCACCAACTCTGAAGCTTCTGTGACAAGTAGATCCTCTCCCGCCGGCTGTGAGCCTTCTGTAACAAGTAGATCCGCTCCCGCCGGCTGTGAGCCTTCTGTAACAAGTAGATCCGCTCCCGCCGGCTGTGAGCCTTCTGTAACAAGTAGATCCGCTCCCGCCAACTCTGAAGCTTCTGTAACAAGTAGATCCGCTCCCACCAACTCTGAAGCTTCTGTGACAAGTAGATCCTCTCCCGCCGGCTGTGAGCCTTCTGTAACAGGTAGATCCGCTCCCGCCGGCTGTGAGCCTTCTGTAACAAGTAGATCTGCTCCCGCCAACTCTGAAGCTTCTGTAACAAGTAGATCCGCTCCCACCAACACTGAAGCTTCTGTGACAAGTAGATCCGCTCCCACCAACACTGAAGCTTCTGTGACAAGTAGATCCGCTCCCACCAACTCTGAAGCTTCTGTAACAAGTAGATCCGCTCCCACCAACACTGAAGCTTCTGTGACAAGTAGATCCGCTCCCGCCAACTCTGAAGCGTCTGTAGCAAGTAGATCCGCTCCCGCCGGCTGTGAGCCTTCTGTAACAAGTAGATCTGCTCCCGACAACTCTGAAGCGTCTGTAACAAGTAGATCCGCTCCCGCCGGCTGTGAGCCTACTGTAACAAGTAGATCCGCTCCCGCCAACTCTGAAGCTTCTGTAACAAGTAGATCCGCTCCCACCGACTCCGATGCTTTTGTAACAAGTAGATCCACTCCCTCCGACTGAAGTGTATGTGACAAGTAGATCCACTCCCGACGACGCTGAAGCTTCTGTAACAAGTAGATCCACTCCGACGACGCTGAAGCTTCTGTAACAAGTAGATCCGCTCCCGCCAGCTCCGATGCTTCTTTAACAAGTAGATCCGCTCCCGCCAAATCTAAAGCGTTTGTAAGAATTAGATCCGCTCCCGCCGGCTCCGGGGCTTCTGTAAGAATTAGATCCGCTCCCACCGACTCCGAAGCTTCTGTAACAAGTAGATCCAATCCTGCCGGGTCCTGTAGCAAGTAGATCCGCTCCTGTTGGCTCCAAGGCTTCTGTAACAAGTAGATCAGCTGCCGCCGGCTCCGAAGCTTCTGCAACAAGTAGATCTGCTTCTGCTGGCACCAAGATTTCTGTAATTAGTATATCCGCTCCCACCGTTTCCGAAGCTTCTGTAACAAGTAGATCCGCTCCCGCCGTCTCCGAAGCTTCTGTAACAAGTAGATCTGCTCCCGCCGTCTCCGAGGCTTCTGTAACAAGTAGATCCGCTCCCGCCGTCTCCGAAGCTTCTGTAACAAGTAGATCTGCTCCCGCCGTCTCCGAGGCTTCTGTAACAAGTAGATCTGCTCCCGCCGTCTCCGAAGCTTCTGTAACAAGTAGATCTTCTCCCGCCGCCTCTGTGGCTTCTGTAATTAGTATATCCGCTCCCGCCGACTCCGAGGCTTCTGCAACAAGTAGATCCGCTTCTGCTGGCACCTAGATTTCTGTAATTAGTATATCCGCTCCCACCATCTCCGAAGCTTCTGTAACAAGTAGATCCGCTCCCGCCGTCTCCGAAGCTTCTGTAACAAGTAGATCCGCTCCCGCCGTCTCCGAAGCTTCTGTAACAAGTAGATCTGCTCCCGCCGTCTCCGAAGCTTCTGTAACAAGTAGATCCGCTCCTGTCGTCTCTGAAGCTTCTGTAATGAGTGGATCTGCTCCCGCCGTCTCCGAAGCTTCTGTAACAAGTAGATCCGCTCCCGTCGTCTCTGAAGCTTCTGTAATGAGTGGATCCGCTCCCGTCGTCTCCAAAGCTTCTGTAACAAGTAGATCCGCTCCCGTCGTCTCCAAAACTTCTGTAACAAGTAGATCCGCTCCCGCCGTCTCCGAAGCTTCTGTAACAAGTAGATCCGCTCCTGCCGTCTCCAAAGCTTCTGTAACAAGTAGATCCGCTCCCGCCGTCTCCAAAGCTTCTGTAACAAGTAGATCCGCTCCCGCCGTCTCCAAAGCTTCTGTAACAAGTAGATCCGCTCCCGCCGTCTCCAAAGCTTCTGTAACAAGTAGATCCGCTCCCGCCGTCTCCAAAGCTTCTGTAACAAGTAGATCCGCTCCCGCCGTCTCCAAAGCTTCTGTAACAAGTAGATCCGCTCCCGCCGTCTCCAAAGCTTCTGTAACAAGTAGATCCGCTCCCGCCGTCTCCAAAGCTTCTGTAACAAGTAGATCCGCTCCCGCCGTCTCCAAAGCTTCTGTAACGAGTATATCCGCTCCCGCCATCTCCAAAGCTTCTGTAACGAGTAGATCCGATCCTGCCGGGTCCTGTAGCAAGTAGATCCGCTCCTGTTGGCTCCAAGGTTTCTGTAACAAGTAGATCAGCTGCCGCCGGCTCCGAAGCTTCTGTAACAAGTAGATCTTCTCCCGCCGCCTCTGTGGCTTCTGTAATTAGTATATCCGCTCCCGCCGACTCCGAGGCTTCTGCAACAAGTAGATCCGCTTCTGCTGGCACCTAGATTTCTGTAATTAGTATATCCGCTCCCACCGTCTCCGAAGCTTCTGTAACAAGTAGATCCGCTCCCGCCGTCTCCGAAGCTTCTGTAACAAGTAGATCCGCTCTCGCCGTCTCCGAAGCTTCTGTAACAAGTAGATCCGCTCCCGCCGTCTCCAAAGCTTCTGTAACGAGTAGATCCACTCCCGCCGTCTCCAAAGCTTCTGTAACGAGTAGATCCACTCCCGCCGTCTCCAAAGCTTCTGTAACGAGTAGATCCGCTCCCGCCGTCTCCAAAGCTTCTGTAACGAGTAGATCCGCTCCCGCCGTCTCCAAAGCTTCTGTAACAAGTAGATCCGCTCCCGCCGTCTCCAAAGCTTCTGTAACAAGTAGATCCGCTCCCGCCGTCTCCAAAGTTTCTGTAACGAGTAGATCCGCTCCCGCCGTCTCCAAAGCTTCTGTAACGAGTAGATCCGCTCTCGCCAGCACTAAGATTTCTGTTATAAGTGATCCGCTCCCGCTGCCTCCGAGGCTTCTGTAACAAGTAGATGCTTTCCCGCCGGCTCCAAGGCTTCTGTAACAAGTAGATTCGCTCTTGCCGGCCCCAAGATTTCTGTAACAAGCAGATCCGCTCCTGCTGCCTCCGAGGCTTCTGTAAGAAGTAGATCCGCTCCCGCTGGCTCCCGGCCTTTTGTAAAAAGTAGATCTGCTCCCGCCGGCTCCAAAGGCTTCTGTGACAAGTAGATCCACTCCCACTGGCTTTGAGCCTTCTGTAACAAGTAGATCTGATCCCACTAGCTCGGAGGCTTCTGTAACAAGTAAATCCGGCTCCGAGGCTTCTGTAACAAGTAGATCAGCTCCCGCCGGCTCCGAATCTTCTGTAACAGGTAGATCTGCTCCCGCCGGCTCCGAAGCTTCTGTAACAAGTAGATCCGCTTCTGCCGGGTCCTGTAACAAGTAGATCCGCGCCTGCCGACACCAAGATTTCTGTAGTATATCCGCTCCCACCTGCTCCGAGGCTTCTGTAACAAATAGATCTGTTCCCACCAGCTTCGTGATTTCTGTAACAAGTAGATCCACTTCCCCTGCCACCAAAGCTTCTGTAACAAGTAGATCCACTCCCGCTGGCTCCGAGTCTTCTGTAACAAGTAGATCCGCTCCCGCCGTCTCCAAAGCTTCTGTAACGAGTATATCCGCTCCCGCCATCTCCAAAGCTTCTGTAACGAGTAGATCCGATCCTGCCGGGTCCTGTAGCAAGTAGATCCGCTCCTGTTGGCTCCAAGGCTTCTGTAACAAGTAGATCAGCTGCCGCCGGCTCCGAAGCTTCTGTAACAAGTAGATCTTCTCCCGCCGCCTCTGTGGCTTCTGTAATTAGTATATCCGCTCCCGCCGACTCCGAGGCTTCTGCAACAAGTAGATCCGCTTCTGCTGGCACCTAGATTTCTGTAATTAGTATATCCGCTCCCACCGTCTCCGAAGCTTCTGTAACAAGTAGATCCGCTCCCGCCGTCTCCGAAGCTTCTGTAACAAGTAGATCCGCTCCCGCCGTCTCCGAAGCTTCTGTAACAAGTAGATCCGCTCCCGCCGTCTCCGAAGCTTCTGTAACAAGTAGATCTGCTCCCGCCGTCTCCGAAGCTTCTGTATCAAGTAGATCCGCTCCTGTCATCTCTGAAGCTTCTGCAATGAGTGGATCTGCTCCCGTCGTCTCCGAAGCTTCTGTAACAAGTAGATCCGCTCCCGTCGTCTCTGAAGCTTCTGTAATGAGTGGATCTGCTCCCGTCGTCTCCAAAGCTTCTGTAACGAGTGGATCCGCTCCCGCCGTCTCCAAAGCTTCTGTAACGAGTAGATCCGCTCCCGCCGTCTCCAAAGCTTCTGTAACGAGTAGGTCCGCTCCCGCCGTCTCCAAAGCTTCTGTAACGAGTAGGTCCGCTCCCGCCGTCTCCAAAGCTTCTGTAACGAGTAGATCCGCTCCCGCCGTCTCCAAAGCTTCTGTAACGAGTAGATCCGCTCCCGCCGTCTCCAAAGCTTCTGTAACGAGTAGATCCGCTCCCGCCGTCTCCAAAGCTTCTGTAACGAGTAGATCCGCTCCCGCCGTCTCCAAAGCTTCTGTAACGAGTAGATCCGCTCCCGCCGTCTCCAAAGCTTCTGTAACGAGTAGATCCGCTCCCGCCGTCTCCAAAGCTTCTGTAAGAATTAGATCCGCTCCCGCGGTTCCGAGGCTTCTGTAACAAGTAGATCCGATCCCGCCGGGTCCTGTAGCAAGTAAATCCGCTCCTGTTGGCTCCAAAGCTTCTGTAACAAGTAGATCCGCTCCCGCCGTCTCCAAAGCTTCTGTAACGAGTAGATCCGCTCCCGCCGTCTCCAAAGCTTCTGTAACGAGTAGATCCGTTCCCGCCGTCTCCAAAGCTTCTGTAACAAGTAGATCCGCTCCCGCCGGCTGTGAGCCTTCTGTAAGAATTAGATCCGCTCCCGCGGGTCCGAGGCTTCTGTAACAAGTAGATCCGATCCCGCCGGGTCCTGTAGCAAGTGGATCCGCTCCTGTTGGCTCCAAAGCTTCTGTAACAAGTAGATCTGCTCCCGCCGTCTCCAAAGCTTCTGTAACAAGTAGATCCGCTCCCGTCGTCTCTGAAGCTTCTGTAATGAGTGGATCCGCTCCCGTCGTCTCTGAAGCTTCTGTTATGAGTAGATCTGCTCCCGTCGTCTCCAAAGCTTCTGTAACAAGTAGATCCGCTCCCGTCGTCTCCAAAGCTTCTGTAACGAGTAGATCCGCTCCCGCCGTCTCCAAAGCTTCTGTAACGAGTAGATCCGCTCCCGCCGTCTCCAAAGCTTCTGTAACGAGTAGATCCGCTCCCGCCGTCTCCAAAGCTTCTGTAACAAGTAGATCCGCTCCCGCCGTCTCCAAAGCTTCTGTAACAAGTAGATCCGCTCCCGCCGTCTCCAAAGTTTCTGTAACGAGTAGATCCGCTCCCGCCGTCTCCAAAGCTTCTGTAACGAGTAGATCCGCTCTCGCCAGCACTAAGATTTCTGTTATAAGTGATCCGCTCCCGCTGCCTCCGAGGCTTCTGTAACAAGTAGATGCTTTCCCGCCGGCTCCAAGGCTTCTGTAACAAGTAGATTCGCTCTTGCCGGCCCCAAGATTTCTGTAGCAAGCAGATCCGCTCCTGCTGCCTCCGAGGCTTCTGTAAGAAGTAGATCCGCTCCCGCTGGCTCCCGGCCTTTTGTAAAAAGTAGATCTGCTCCCGCCGGCTCCAAAGGCTTCTGTGACAAGTAGATCCACTCCCACTGGCTTTGAGCCTTCTGTAACAAGTAGATCTGATCCCACTAGCTCGGAGGCTTCTGTAACGAGTAAATCCGGCTCCGAGGCTTCTGTAACAAGTAGATCAGCTCCCGCCGGCTCCGAATCTTCTGTAACAGGTAGATCTGCTCCCGCCGGCTCCGAAGCTTCTGTAACAAGTAGATCCGCTTCTGCCGGGTCCTGTAACAAGTAGATCCGCGCCTGCCGACACCAAGATTTCTGTAATTAATTTATCTGCTCCCGCCGGCTCCATGACTTCTGTAACAAGTAGCTCTGCTCTCGCCGGCACCAAGATTTCTGTCATAAGTAGATCTGCTCCCGCCAGCTCTGTAATAAGATCCGCTATCTCCGCCGTCGAGGCTTTTGTAACAAGTAGATTTGCTCCCGCCGGCTACGTGGCTTCTGTAACACGTAGATCGGCTCCGAGGCTTTTGTAACAAGTAGATCCACTCCCGCCGGCTCCGTGGCTTCTGTAACACGTAGATCGGCTCCGAGGCTTTTGTAACAAGTAGATCCGCTCCCGCCGGCTCCATGTCTTTTGTAACAACCAGATCTGCTCTCGCCGGCACCAAGATTTCTGTCATAAGTAGATCTGCTCCCGCCGGCTCTGTGGCTTCTGTAACAAATAGATCTTCTCCCGCCGGCTCTGTGGTTTCTGTAATTAGTATATCCGCTCCCGCCGGCTCGAGGCTTCTGTAACCAGTAGATCCGCTCCTGCCAGCGCCAAGATTTCTGTGATAAGTAAATTCGCTCCCGCTGCCTCCGTGGCTTCTGTAACAAGTAGATCCGCTCACGCCGGCTCCATGGCTTTTGTAATAAGATCCGCTACCGCCGCCTTCGAGGCTTTTGTAACAAGTAGATCCGCTCCCGCTGGCTCCGTTGCTTCTGTAACAAGTAGATCTGCTCTTGCCAGCACCAAGATTTCTGTAATAAGTAGATCTGCTCCCGCTGCCCCTGAGGCTTCTGTAACAAGTGGATCTGTTTCCACTGGCTTCTGTAACAAGTAGATCCGCTCCCGCCAGCTCCGCGGCTTCTGTAACAAGTAAATCCGGCTCCGAGGCTTCTGTAACAAGTAGATCAGCTCCCGCCGGCTCCGAATCTTCTGTAACAGGTAGATCTGCTCCCGCCGGCTCCGAAGCTTCTGTAACAAGTAGATCCGCTTCTGCCGGGTCCTGTAACAAGTAGATCCGCGCCTGCCGACACCAAGATTTCTGTAGTATATCCGCTCCCACCTGCTCCGAGGCTTCTGTAACAAATAGATCTGTTCCCACCAGCTTCGTGATTTCTGTAACAAGTAGATCCACTTCCCCTGCCACCAAAGCTTCTGTAACAAGTAGATCCACTCCCGCTGGCTCCGAGTCTTCTGTAACAAGTAGATCCGCTCCCGCCGGCACCAAGATTTCTGTAATTAATTTATCTGCTCCCGCCGGCTCCATGACTTCTGTAACAAGTAGCTCTGCTCTCGCCGGCACCAAGATTTCTGTCATAAGTAGATCTGCTCCCGCCAGCTCTGTAATAAGATCCGCTATCTCCGCCGTCGAGGCTTTTGTAACAAGTAGATTTGCTCCCGCCGGCTCCGTGGCTTCTGTAACACGTAGATCGGCTCCGAGGCTTTTGTAACAAGTAGATCCGCTCCCGCCGGCTCCGTGGCTTCTGTAACACGTAGATCGGCTCCGAGGCTTTTGTAACAAGTAGATCCGCTCCCGCCGGCTCCATGTCTTTTGTAACAACCAGATCTGCTCTCGCCGGCACCAAGATTTCTGTCATAAGTAGATCTGCTCCCGCCGGCTCTGTGGCTTCTGTAACAAATAGATCTTCTCCCGCCGGCTCTGTGGTTTCTGTAATTAGTATATCCGCTCCCGCCGGCTCGAGGCTTCTGTAACCAGTAGATCCGCTCCTGCCAGCGCCAAGATTTCTGTGATAAGTAAATTCGCTCCCGCTGCCTCCGTGGCTTCTGTAACAAGTAGATCCGCTCACGCCGGCTCCATGGCTTTTGTAATAAGATCCGCTACCGCCGCCTTCGAGGCTTTTGTAACAAGTAGATCCGCTCCCGCTGGCTCCGTTGCTTCTGTAACAAGTAGATCTGCTCTTGCCAGCACCAAGATTTCTGTAATAAGTAGATCTGCTCCCGCTGCCCCTGAGGCTTCTGTAACAAGTGGATCTGTTTCCACTGGCTTCTGTAACAAGTAGATCCGCTCCCGCCAGCTCCGCGGCTTCTGTAACAAGTAGATGCGTTCCCGCCGGCTTCAAGGATTCTGTAACAAGTAGATCTGCTCTCGCCGGCACCGAGATTTCTGTAACAAGTAGATCCGCTCCCGGCGGCTCTGAGGCTTCTATAACAAGTAGATCCGCTCTCGCCTGCTCTGAGGTTTCTGTAATTAGTATGTCCGCTCCCGCCGGCTCCGAGGCTTCTGTAACAAGTAGATCCGCTCTTGCCGGCACCAAGATTTCTGTCACAAGTAGATACGCTCCCAACAGCTCCGTGGCTTCTGTAACAAGTAGATCGGCTCCGTGGCTTCTGTAATTAGTAGATCTGTTCTCGCTGGCTTCTGCAACAAGTAGATCCACTCCTGCCGGCTCTGTGGCTTCTGTAACAAGTAGATCCACTCTCGCCGGCTCTGTGAATTCTGTAATTAGTATATCTGCTCCCGTCAGCTCCGAAGCTTCTGTAACAAGTAGATCCGCTCGCGTCGGCTCCAAGGCTTCTGTGACAAGTAGATGCGCTCCGCCGGGTCCATGGCTTCTGTAGCAAGTAGATCTGCTCCCGCGGGCACCAAGATTTCTGTAACAAGTAGATCCGCTCCCGCTGCCTCAGAGCCTGCTGTAACAAGTAGATCTGTTCGCGCTGGCTTCTGCAACAAGTAGATCCACTCCTGCCGGCTCTGTGGCTTCTGTAATTAGTATATCTGCTTCCGCCAGCGCCGAGGCTTCTGTAACAAGTAGATCCGCTCCCGTCAGCTCCAAGGCTTCTGTAACAAGTAGATCCGCTCCCGCCGACTCCAGGGCTTCTGTAACAAGTATATCCGCTCTCGTCGGCACCAAGATTTCTGTATTAAGTAGGTCCGCTCCCGCCGGCTCTGAAGCTTCTGTAACAAGTAGATCTGCTCCCGCCGTCTCTGAGGCTTCTGTAACAAGTAGATCTGCTCCCGCCGTCTCCGAAGCTTCTGTAACAAGTAGATCTTCTCCCGCCGCCTCTGTGGCTTCTGTAATTAGTATATCCGCTCCCGCCGACTCCGAGGCTTCTGCAACAAGTAGATCCGCTTCTGCTGGCACCTAGATTTCTGTAATTAGTATATCCGCTCCCACCGTCTCCGAAGCTTCTGTAACAAGTAGATCCGCTCCCGCCGTCTCCGAAGCTTCTGTAACAAGTAGATCCGCTCCCGCCGTCTCCGAAGCTTCTGTAACAAGTAGATCTGCTCCCGCCGTCTCCGAAGCTTCTGTAACAAGTAGATCCGCTCCCGTCGTCTCTGAAGCTTCTGTAATGAGTGGATCTGCTCCCGCCGTCTCCGAAGCTTCTGTAACAAGTAGATCCGCTCCCGTCGTCTCTGAAGCTTCTGTAATGAGTGGATCCGCTCCCGTCGTCTCCAAAGCTTCTGTAACAAGTAGATCCGCTCCCGTCGTCTCCAAAACTTCTGTAACAAGTAGATCCGCTCCCGCCGTCTCCGAAGCTTCTGTAACAAGTAGATCCGCTCCCGCCGTCTCCAAAGCTTCTGTAACAAGTAGATCCGCTCCCGCCGCCTCCAAAGCTTCTGTAACAAGTAGATCCGCTCCCGCCGTCTCCAAAGCTTCTGTAACAAGTAGATCCGCTCCCGCCGTCTCCAAAGCTTCTGTAACAAGTAGATCCGCTCCCGCCGTCTCCAAAGCTTCTGTAACAAGTAGATCCGCTCCCGCCGCCTCCAAAGCTTCTGTAACAAGTAGATCCGCTCCCGCCGTCTCCAAAGCTTCTGTAACGAGTAGATCCGCTCCCGCCGTCTCCAAAGCTTCTGTAACGAGTAGATCCGCTCCCGCCGTCTCCAAAGCTTCTGTAACGAGTAGATCCGCTCCCGCCGTCTCCAAAGCTTCTGTAACGAGTAGATCCGCTCCCGCCGTCTCCAAAGCTTCTGTAACGAGTAGATCCGCTCCCGCCGGCTGTGAGCCTTCTGTAAGAATTAGATCCGCTCCCGCGGTTCCGAGGCTTCTGTAACAAGTAGATCCGATCCCGCCGGGTCCTGTAGCAAGTAAATCCGCTCCTGTTGGCTCCAAAGCTTCTGTAACAAGTAGATCCGCTCCCGCCGTCTCCAAAGCTTCTGTAACGAGTAGATCCGCTCCCGCCGTCTCCAAAGCTTCTGTAACGAGTAGATCCGCTCCCGCCGTCTCCAAAGCTTCTGTAACGAGTAGATCCGCTCCCGCCGTCTCCAAAGCTTCTGTAACGAGTAGATCCGCTCCCGCCGTCTCCAAAGCTTCTGTAACAAGTAGATCCGCTCCCGCCGTCTCCAAAGCTTCTGTAACGAGTAGATCCGCTCCCGCCGTCTCCAAAGCTTCTGTAACGAGTAGATCCGCTCTCGCCAGCACTAAGATTTCTGTTATAAGTGATCCGCTCCCGCTGCCTCCGAGGCTTCTGTAACAAGTAGATGCTTTCCCGCCGGCTCCAAGGCTTCTGTAACAAGTAGATCCGCTCTTGCCGGCCCCAAGATTTCTGTAACAAGCAGATCCGCTCCTGCTGCCTCCGAGGCTTCTGTAAGAAGTAGATCCGCTCCCGCTGGCTCCCGGCCTTTTGTAAAAAGTAGATCTGCTCCCGCCGGCTACAAAGGCTTCTGTGACAAGTAGATCCACTCCCACTGGCTTTGAGCCTTCTGTAACAAGTAGATCTGATCCCACTAGCTCGGAGGCTTCTGTAACAAGTAAATCCGGCTCCGAGGCTTCTGTAACAAGTAGATCAGCTCCCGCCGGCTCCGAATCTTCTGTAACAGGTAGATCTGCTCCCGCCGGCTCCGAAGCTTCTGTAACAAGTAGATCCGCTTCTGCCGGGTCCTGTAACAAGTAGATCCGCGCCTGCCGACACCAAGATTTCTGTAGTATATCCGCTCCCACCTGCTCCGAGGCTTCTGTAACAAATAGATCTGTTCCCACCAGCTTCGTGATTTCTGTAACAAGTAGATCCACTTCCCCTGCCACCAAAGCTTCTGTAACAAGTAGATCCACTCCCGCTGGCTCCGAGTCTTCTGTAACAAGTAGATCCGCTCCCGCCGGCACCAAGATTTCTGTAATTAATTTATCTGCTCCCGCCGGCTCCATGACTTCTGTAACAAGTAGCTCTACTCTCGCCGGCACCAAGATTTCTGTCATAAGTAGATCTGCTCCCGCCAGCTCTGTAATAAGATCCGCTATCTCCGCCGTCGAGGCTTTTGTAACAAGTAGATTTGCTCCCGCCGGCTCCGTGGCTTCTGTAACACGTAGATCGGCTCCGAGGCTTTTGTAACAAGTAGATCCGCTCCCGCCGGCTCCGTGGCTTCTGTAACACGTAGATCGGCTCCGAGGCTTTTGTAACAAGTAGATCCGCTCCCGCCGGCTCCATGTCTTTTGTAACAACCAGATCTGCTCTCGCCGGCACCAAGATTTCTGTCATAAGTAGATCTGCTCCCGCCGGCTCTGTGGCTTCTGTAACAAATAGATCTTCTCCCGCCGGCTCTGTGGTTTCTGTAATTAGTATATCCGCTCCCGCCGGCTCGAGGCTTCTGTAACAAGTAGATCCGCTCCTGCCAGCGCCAAGATTTCTGTGATAAGTAAATTCGCTCCCGCTGCCTCCGTGGCTTCTGTAACAAGTAGATCCGCTCACGCCGGCTCCATGGCTTTTGTAATAAGATCCGCTACCGCCGCCTTCGAGGCTTTTGTAACAAGTAGATCCGCTCCCGCTGGCTCCGTTGCTTCTGTAACAAGTAGATCTGCTCTTGCCAGCACCAAGATTTCTGTAATAAGTAGATCTGCTCCCGCTGCCCCTGAGGCTTCTGTAACAAGTGGATCTGTTTCCACTGGCTTCTGTAACAAGTAGATCCGCTCCCGCCAGCTCCGCGGCTTCTGTAACAAGTAGATGCGTTCCCGCCGGCTTCAAGGATTCTGTAACAAGTAGATCTGCTCTCGCCGGCACCGAGATTTCTGTAACAAGTAGATCCGCTCCCGGCGGCTCTGAGGCTTCTATAACAAGTAGATCCGCTCTCGCCTGCTCTGAGGTTTCTGTAATTAGTATGTCCGCTCCCGCCGGCTACGAGGCTTCTGTAACAAGTAGATCTGCTCCCGCTGGCTCCATGGCTTCTGTAATTAGTATATTTGCTCCCGCCGGCTCCGAGGCTTCTGTAACAAGTAGATCCGCTCTTGCCGGCACCAAGATTTCTGTCACAAGTAGATACGCTCCCAACAGCTCCGTGGCTTCTGTAACAAGTAGATCGGCTCCGTGGCTTCTGTAATTAGTAGATCTGTTCTCGCTGGCTTCTGCAACAAGTAGATCCACTCCTGCCGGCTCTGTGGCTTCTGTAACAAGTAGATCCACTCTCGCCGGCTCTGTGAATTCTGTAATTAGTATATCTGCTCCCGTCAGCTCCGAAGCTTCTGTAACAAGTAGATCCGCTCGCGTCGGCTCCAAGGCTTCTGTGACAAGTAGATGCGCTCCGCCGGGTCCATGGCTTCTGTAAC
This sequence comes from Eleutherodactylus coqui, assembly GCF_035609145.1. Taxonomy (NCBI): domain Eukaryota; kingdom Metazoa; phylum Chordata; class Amphibia; order Anura; family Eleutherodactylidae; genus Eleutherodactylus; species Eleutherodactylus coqui. The sequence continues at coordinate 186,271,480 of NC_089844.1, read as the reverse complement.
AAGTAGATCCGCTCCCGCTGCCTCAGAGCCTGCTGTAACAAGTAGATCTGTTCGCGCTGGCTTCTGCAACAAGTAGATCCACTCCTGCCGGCTCTGTGGCTTCTGTAATTAGTATATCTGCTTCCGCCCGCTCCGCGGCTTCTGTAACAAGTAGATCTGCTCCCGCCAGCTCCGCAGCTTCTGTAACAAGTAGATCCGCTCCCGTCGGCTCTGTGGCTTCTGTAAGAAGTAGATCTGCTCTTGCCGGCTCTGTTGCTTCTGTAATAACTGGATCCACTCTCGCTGGCACTGTGGCTTCTGTAATAAGTAGATCCTTTCCTGTCAGTTACGTGGCTTGTGTAATAAGTAGATCCACTCCTGGCGGCCCCACTGCTTCTATAATAAGTAGATTTGTTCCTGCCAGCTCCCTAGCTTCTGTAATAAGTTGATCTGTTCCCGCCGGCTCCATTGCTTCTGTAATAAGTAGATCTGCTCTTGCCGGCTTATGCAATAAATAGATCCATTGCCACTGAATCGCGGCTTCTGTAATAAGTAGATCCATACCTGCCAGCTCTGATCTGCTCCTGTCGGCCCCATGGCTTCTCTAATAAGTGGATCTGCTCTTGAATGCTCTGTGGCTCTATAATAAATAGATCTGATTCCACTGGCTCCGCTGCTTCTATAATAAGTAGATCTGTCCCTGGAGGTTCCGTGGCTTCTATTATAAGTAGGTCCACTACTGGCTGCTCTGTGGTTTCTATAATAAACAGATCGGCTCCACAGCTTCTACAATAAGTAAATCCGCTCCTGACGGCTTTACGGTTTCTATAATAAATAGATCCACTCTTGCTGGCTCCCCTGTTTTTATAATAAGTAGAACTGCGCCTGGCCACTCTGTGGCTTCTATAGTAAGGAGATCCGCCACTGATGGCTCCGTGGCTTTTATAATAAGTAGATGCATTCCTGACGGCCCTGCAGCTTCTATAATATGTAAACTGGTTGCTGGCGACTCTGCCGCTTCTATAATAAGGAGGCTTTGTGGTTCCTATCAGAAGATGATCCGCTCTTGGTCGCTTTGGGGTTTCTATAAGAAGTAGATTGGCTCTTGGTGGCTCCGTGGTTCCTCTAGGGAGTAGATCCGTTTCTGGTGGCTCCGCAGCTTCTATAAGAAGTAGATCCGCTTTTGGTGGCTCCGTGGCTTCTATAAGAAGTAGATCCGCTCTTGGTGGCTCGCGGCTTCTATAAGAAGTAGATCCGCTCTTGGTGTCTTTGCAGCTTCTATAAGAAGTAGATCCACTCTTGGTGGCTCCGTGGCTTCTATAAGAAGTAGATCCGCTCTTGGTGTCTTTGCAGCTTCTATAAGAAGTAGATCCGCTCTTGGTGGCTCCGTGGCTTCTATAAGAAGTAGATCCGCTCTTGGTGGCTCCGTGGCTTCTATAAGAAGTAGATCCGCTCTTGGTGGCTCGCGGCTTCTATAAGAAGTAGATCCGCTCTTGGTGTCTTTGCAGCTTCTATAAGAAGTAGATCCGCTCTTGGTGGCTCCGCGGCTTCTATAAGAAGTAGATCCGCTCTTGGTGGCTCCGCGGCTTCTATAAGAAGTAGATCCGCTCTTGGTGGCTCCGTGGCTTCTATAAGAAGTAGATCCGCTCTTGGTAGCTCCGCGGCTTCTTGGTAGCTCCGCGGCTTCTATAAGAAGTAGATCCGCTCTTGGTGGCTCCGCGGCTTCTATAAGTTCACGTCCCCTGTGGGAAGCAAAAAAGAAAGATGTACAAATGAGTCAAAAAAAGGGTTTTTTTTTATTCATTATTAGTGAAGATGAAAGGTAGTAAAGTTTAAAAAAAAACTTTTCCCCATATTTATAAAGAAATCAAAACCAAAAAAATCCCAAACATATCTGTAAAAGTCAGATCTCTCAACATGATGCGTTAATTACCCTGAACGTGGGAAGGAAAAACCAATAATGGTTATAATAATAAAGAAAAAAAAGTGCTGCGTCATGAAGGGGTTAACCCGCTGCTGCTCTTCAGTATTGACCCTGTGGCTTACATTGTATATCTTCCTTGCAGTGTCCCCTCAGGATGCAGCAGTTGTCCGCGGCCACCGTCCGCCTGCTGTCTAGCGCCCAAGTGATAACGGCCGTGGTCAGCGTAGTGAAGGAGCTGTTGGAGAACGCGCTGGACGCCTCGGCTACAAACATCGAAGTGAAGCTGGTACGTGACCAGAGTAGATCCTGTATCTGGACCCGCCGCGCCCCTCATGTGCCCGTACCTGGACTTTGCATGTAGTGAGCCATTCCAGTCTGACACGTGGAAATGATCTGACCGCTGGATATTTCTGTACCTGTTGTCAGTAGAATGAACTGTAGGTTGTCCGCTCAGCTCCTCCTGGTGTAGAACACGATGCCTGACGATCGCACCTCGTGGTTAACAGTCTCTTTAACCTCTTCACCACCAGAGATTTTTTTTTCTTTATTTTCGCATTTTCAAGAGCCATACTTTTTATGTTGCCATAGCCGTATGAGGGCTTGTTTTTTGCAGGTCATATTTTTTTAATGGTGCCGTTTTATGTACCGTATAATATACGGAAAAATGTTGAAAATTTTCGAATGGTCAGAAATGGAAAATAAACCCATTGCGCTCTTTTTGGCGGGGTTAGTCATAACAGCCCTCACAGTGCAGTAAAAATGCCATATGGACTTGTTTCTGCGGTCAGTACGATTACACTGATAGCAGGTTTATATTGTTTTCAGAAATGTTTTTCGATTTTTAAAAAGTAAATACTTTTTTTTTTTGTTAAGCAAAAAATTTGCCGTATTCTGAGACCCGGATCTTTTTTTTTTTTCGTCGATTGGGCAGCCTGAGGGCTCGTTTTTTTGTGGGGTGAGCTGTTTTTCTTATTACCATTTTGGGGACTTTTGATGACTTTTAATTCAAATTTTTTAGTGAGCTGGGATAGCAAAAATGAGCGCAAATTGTTTTGTTTTTTTTAATTACGGCCTTCACTGCAATACCAAATATGTGTCTTTTTGTTTTTGTTTTTTATTGTTTAGGCTTTCGTGGGAAAAGGGGATGTTTTTGGCTTTTAATAATTTATGTTTTATGGCCGTCTCTCACACAGGCACTTTTTACCACGATTATCATGGTGTTTTGAACGCCACGGTAAACGCTCTTGTTGATTTCAATCGGGGTTCGCAGACGTGCATTGGATCGATTTTTCGAGCGCTGTTTGGTGTTTAGCACACCTCGTCACCCATCACAATGATAGGGTGCACTAAAACCCACTGTAGGCCGCAGAGAGCAGCAGCCGAAAATGAGTAAAATCGCTGCAAAGTGCCGCTATTGAAATTGCAGCACTTTGCCACGTCCATGTGAAGAGGACCCTAAGGGTGCCTACCCACTAGCGTTTTTTTTCCCTGCGGAATTCGCAGCATTTTTTTCTCTGCAGGGGTCTATGGGACTTGTAATGGCGAAATCGCGATTTTGTGCGATCGCGATTTTAACATTACAAGTCCCATAGACCCCTGCAGAGAAAAAAATGCTGCGAATTTCGCAGGGAAAAAAAACGCTAGTGGGTAGGCACCCTAACTGTTCAAAAAAAATCTTTTTTTTACACTTTTATTAATTCCCCACAGGAAACTTCAACTTGTGATCATTTGATCGCTTATACTGTATAGTGTAATACTTCAGTATTGCAGTTTATAGTGATTTCTGATGTTGCCATGGCCGGGCTTGATAGGCATCTATGCTTGGCAGTCCTGGGAGCCTTCAGTAAGCTGCAGACTCCCATGATAGCACATGGACACCCTGCGATCATGCTGCGGGAGGTGCCGTTGGGGCGTTATGCCCTTTCCCCCCCTCCCTCCACCATTCCGCTGACTGTTTAGCTGTGCGGTCAGCTTTGACTACGGCAACTAAACTGCCATGATCAGCGCTACCAGCAGTTACCGTTGGCCATCAGCAACAGCTAGTAGCCACCGGGTATAGAGCGGAGTCCGCACAATACACTTCATGACCGCAGGATGCTTCTATGCGTTTGGCGGTCCTGAAGGGGTTAAGGAACAATTGCAAGCACATTGGACATACAGCCCCAGTATGTGCGATCAGTCGGGGTGGCATTATCACCGGTAGTCTGTAAATTAGAACATTTTTTTGTCTCCTCAGCACTTTTTGAACGCTCCGCCATGCTGGTAGTGGCAGCTGCCTTTCCCCATAGCGGTTTATTGCCTTCTAACCCCTTACAAGATGTAATATATCATGGACTGTGTTATGGTGGCTTTACGCAGGAAAAGTATCATTCGAACCGTCTATTGTCGATACAGCGAATGTAAAGTTGTTCCATGTGAACCTGGCCACCAAACGGGTGACGGGGAGGGTTCCTTCACCAGTCGCTTCATTTCAGCTCACCTAAAAATAGTTGCTGGTTTGTTAACCCCTTCCCACTCCAGGATGTACATTTACATCCTGGAGCGTCGGGGTATGTATGCAGAGAGGTTGCGGGGCGACCTCTCTTCATGCAGCGCGGGCGTCAGCTTTTTACTACAGCTGACACCCGCGGACAATAGCCGCGATTGGCCGAACGCGGCTATTAACCATTTAAAGGCCACTGTCAGTTCTGACAGCGGCATTTAAAGCCACCGAACGCTGTTCAGGGGTCCCGTACGGCTCCCTAGCGGTGAGATCCGGGGAGCCGTGCAGGTGTCATGGCTGCCGGGGGCCTTCTGAAAGGCCCCAGGGCTGTGTTGAGAGACTGCCTATCAAGCCATTCCTGTGGGGTGGCTTGATAGGCTGGATGTCAGGATGCAGTATGACGTAATGCTATAGCATTACGTCATACTGCAGGAGCAATCAAAGTATCCCATATTGTAGTCCCCCAGGGGGACTTAAAAGTAAAGTTAAAAAAAGAGCAATAAAGTTTTTTTTAATTGTGTAAAAAAAAAAAAAAAAGTAATAAAAGTTTAAATCACTCCCCTTTTGCTATATCTATAATTAAAAAGTCTAAAAAATAAAATAAAAATACATATTTAGTATCACCGCGTCCGTAAAAGTCCGATCTATCAAATTAGCACATTATTTACCCCGCATGGTCAAAGTTGTCTGAAGAAAAAAAAAATAAAGAACACCAGAAATGCACTTTTTCAGTCCCCCTGTCTCCCAGAAAAAAATGCAACAAAAAGCGATCAAAAAGTTGTACATATTCCGAATTCATACTATTGGAAACGACAGGAAATTCTGCTAAAAATGAGCCATCGCTGAACTACATCAACGAAAAAATAGAAAAGTTATTGCGCACACAAGATGACCGTAGAAAAAAATTGAAAAAATTAAATGTCTTTGAAAAAAAAGTAGTACAGTAAAAAAAAAAACTATACAAGTTTGTTATCGCAGTAATCGCACTGACCTATAGAAAAAAGTTATCATGTCGCTTTTGTTGCAGGGCCGCGTCATGAAGGGGTTAACTATCGTCTGCTGTAAGCAGGACATTGTTGTCGTTCAACCACTAGCCTAAACTTTGTAAGCAGGTGTGCGCTTGTCCAGCATCCCCCTCCCCCAAACGCTGGTCGGCGCCGCCTGTTTTTTGCCCACTTAGCGCTCATAAATACTGATCAGTCCCTGCTGGTCTTTGGAAGATGACTCGCTTCTGCCATCTCTGGCTGGCTTTGGTCTAGCGGGAGACCGCTGCAGTGAGTGTTCACTCCAAAACCGCTCAGGTATATTTGTGCGTTCAATGGACTCTGCAACCAATGAGCGCGCGCCAGGGCGAAGTCAACATTTCAAATAACCGCCAGCCAGCCTCGCCCCTCCTTCTAGCTGCTGAACGGTATGTTGGCCCAACACTTCGTTGAGCGGTCACGATATTGAACAAGTGAACACTCGCTCATAAGCCGTCGTTCGTGCGCTTCAGCGACTGTTTCGATGATAGTCGTCCGGTGTAACGCCGCCTTAGTTCTGCGCCTCCGATAGGAGTCCCTCTGATGAAGCCCTCTAAACATTTTTGTTTACATTTCTCAATTTCTAGGAGAACTTTGGCTTTGATAAGATTGAGGTTCGCGATAACGGGACGGGCATCGAGGCTGCGGATGCCCCTGTTATGGGCATCAGGCACTACACCTCGAAAATATCCAGCCACGAGGACTTGGAAAGGTTACGGACATACGGCTTCCGCGGCGAGGCCTTGGGCTCAATCTGCTCCATTGCTGAGGTAAGCTGTGGGAGTTTTGACGGGTCCTCCATTGCAGGCAGGAGGCCATAGTACTTAGGAGAAAAGACCCCAGCCCCACCACCAATTAGGCTGCTTTTAAATGGAGAGATAAATCATTCACACGTGCGTATGTTGACAGATTTAGCTGGTACAGCCTGTTTATAAGGGCAGATAAATCGTTTGCAGAGCCACTATGGCGTTACTATTATTACTGGGGCCACTATAGGGGTGACTTTTACTACTAGGGCCATTATGGGGGCACTATTACTACTGGGGCTAATACAGGGGACACTATTACTACTGGGGTCACTATGCAGGGATTACTGTTATTACTGGGGCCACTATGGCGTTACTATTATTACTGGGGCCACTATAGGGGTGACTTTTACTACTAGGGCCATTATGGGGGCACTATTACTACTGGGGCTAATACAGGGGACACTATTACTACTGGGGTCGCTATGGGGGATTACTGTTATTACCAGGGCCACTGTAGGGGTCACTCTTACTACTAAGACCTTTAGAGGAGCACTATTATTACTGGGGCCACTATGAAGATCACTATTATTAATGGGGCCACTATAGGGATCACTATTACTACTAGGACCATTATGGGGGCACTATTACTACTGGGGCTAATACAGGGGACACTATTACTACCAGAGCTATCCACTATGGGGTGGGGGGCACTGTTACTAATGAGACCAGCAACATAGGGGAAACTATTACTGCTGGAGCCCCTATGGGGTCACTATAGGCTTCACTTTTACTACTAGGGCCATTATAGGATCACTAATTTTACTGGGGCCACTATGGTGGTCACTATTACTACTGGGGCCACTATGGTGGTCACTATTACTACTGGGGCCACTATGGTGGTCACTATTACTACTGGGGCCACTATGGTGGTCACTATTACTACTGGGGCCACTATGGTGGTCATTATTACTACTGGGGCCACTATGGTGGTCATTATTACTACTGGGGCCACTATGGTGGTCATTATTACTACTGGGGCCACTATGGTGGTCATTATTACTACTGGGACCACTATGGTGGTCATTATTACTACTGGGACCACTATGGTGGTCATTATTACTACTGGGACCACTATGGTGGTCATTATTACTACTGGGACCACTATGGTGGTCACTATTACTACTGGGACCACTATGGTGGTCACTATTACTATTGGGACCACTATGGTGGTCACTATTACTACTGGGGCCACTATGGTGATCACTATTACTACTGGGTCCACTATGGTGGTCACTATTACTACTGGGGCCACTATGGTGGTCACTATTACTACTGGGGCCACTATGGTGGTCACTATTACTACTGGGGCCACTATGGTGGTCACTATTACTACTGGGGCCACTATGGTGGTCACTATTACTACTGGGGCCACTATGGTGGTCACTATTACTACTGGGGCCACTATGGTGGTCACTATTACTACTGGGGCCACTATGGTGGTCATTATTACTACTGGGACCACTCTGGAGGTCACTATTACTACTGGGGCCACTATGGAGGTCACTATTACTACTGGGGTCACTATGGGGGGGGGGAATTACTGTTATTACTGGGGCCACTATAGGGGTCACTTTTACTACTAGGGCCACTATGGAGGTCATGCGCTGTATGGGTTGGCTTGAAATATAAGCCCTCCACCAAAAATAAGACCTAGCTAGGCTACATATAAAAACAAAATACCTAGCAGCCAGCGTTTGGGTCACTTGCGCTGGGCTGCGGTGCTGCTGCAGGCTTCCGTGTCCTCCAGCATGCCGGCAGAGCAGTTCTTCCTGGTAGCAGGGCTTAAATACCCCTCCTCCAGCAAGCTAATGCTCCAGTCGGTTAATCGAGCCCTGCATCAGCCAATGAAAGCCGGCGCTAGATTAACCAATTACAGCCACTCAATGATGTCATTCAATGAATAGCTGTGATTGGTTAATTGAACGCTGGCTTTCATTGGCTGACGTGGCGCTCGATTAGGCAATCAGGGCATTAGCTTGCTGGAGGCGGGGTATTCAAGCCCCGCTACCAGGAAGAACTGATCTGTCGGCGTCCCGGAGGACATGGAAGCCTGCAGCAGCGCCGCAGCCCAGGGCAAGGGACCCAAATGCCGGCTGCTAGGTGAGTATAATAAGACACCCCCGAAAATAAGACCCTGTGCCTCTTTTGGGGTAAAAATCAATATAGGACAGTGTCTTATTTTTGGGGAAAAACAGTATACAGTCTTACAATCGTCTCTTTGAAGGTAACCGTAAGGCTGATGTGGCCCTCGGTGAAAATGAGTTTAATGCCTTCATCTAAACCATCGCTGTTCACATGCAATGATTGCGAGCGAGCGATTACTTTCCTGCCTGTATAAAATAAATGACGAACCAGCAGCGAATGCATGCGTGTTTGTCGTTCAGTCGTTGTCCGTGTCTGTGCAGTATGATCAATGATCACACTCCACAACCCAACCAGATTTTGAATGATGATCATTCCGTGTATTATAGCCTGATACAGATAAACATTGTCTTTTTTTCGGCCTTTTATACTGTTACTCCCAGGCAGGTAACGTCACCTGTCCGAGGTGGTGACGTCACCTGTCCGAGGTGGTGACGTCACCTGTCCGAGGTGGTTACGTCACCTGTCCGAGGTGGTGACGTCACCTGTCCGAGGTGGTGACGTCACCTGTCTGAGGTGGTGACCTCAGCTGTCCGAGGTGGTGACCTCACCTGTCTGATGTGGTGACCTCACCTGTCCGATTTTGTGACATCGAACCACCGAAGCGTCCATGTGCCACGGGGAGTGTATTTGTGTTATATAGTTTTTGGCACGGGGGCGTCTGTAGTAGTAAAAATAGCTGCTTGTTCTTTTTCCTCACGGATTTACAGAATTGACAACAAACATGGCTTCCGTGATCGTTCCAGGGTTGTCACCAAGTTTTCCCAGATGATACAGAATTATATTGAGCTGTTACTATTTTTTGTTAACCCTTTAAAGAGAAGCTATCAGGTCGCCTGGGCTGTGGAGCGGGGGAGAGGTCACTTATACCATTCGGGTTAGTGCTTTATTTATCTCGTTCACTTATATAGCAGATACATATTCGGTAGTGCTGGACACAGATCGCCAATTCTTACATTCGGCCCTGTCCCCATCTGGCTGTAAGTGAGTAGAAGCAAGTGTTGTGGACATCTTCCCATCGGATGGCGGCACTTGGGTAAGCGTTACCTGGAGAGCGGTTTCTACATGACTGCGTTGTCCCAACAGTGAGGTCTGGAGGAGGTTCTGTTATGAAGGAAGGGGGATTCTTCTGGGAAGGGCCTCAACACCAATAGGTACAGAGACATCCTGGACAATGTGGCATCACCTCCCCTGTGGTAATACTCTGGTACAGCTCTGTGTCTCCACCAACATGACCAAGCACCATGTCATACGGCACACAGTGGGGGAGCAGAACGTCTGCAGACTTCATTGGCCGCCCAAAGTCTGGATCTCAATCCCATTGAGCGGGAAGAACTAGAACGCCGTAGCCATGCGCCCAACACAGCGGTATTCCTCACATCACTATCTGAAGCTCCTCGAGGAATGGAGGTAAATTCCTCCACACATCTATGGGAATGTGGTACATGTGGCCACGGAGGGGGACTGCAATCACCGAGGCCAAAGCCGGGCAACAGTGGGTGGAAAACGGGAATAAAATCTAACTTCATCACTTCTGTGTGTCAACAGAGTGTATATTCACCTATTAGTTCGTGTTTCAGAGTGTGCGAGGAAATCTCAATATCTGGAGGTAACCCACACAAACCCATGGAGAACATACAGATGATGCTCTTGGTTGGATTTCAACCGAGGACCCTAGTACTGCAAGGCAACCATGCTAACCACTGAGCCACCATGTGCACAGAAACAAAGAAGGACCTGCCAAGTTTTAAAGTAGGATGGTTTCACCTCCGTGTCGGCGCCTCCGGTCGGAGGTTGTGTTTTAAGTCCGTCTGCAAATACCGGAAGAATAATAATAATACTAAAAAAAATTATTTGTATAGCGCCAACTTATTCCACAGCGCTTTAGAAGAAGAAGTGCTGCATGCAATGCTTTGTCTACCATCCAGAAAGCGGGGCACCCTGTTATAGTCAGTTGGGGTCCGTCTGGTGCTACTCCGTTCCGTCCAGAGACAAAACCATTCAGCCACGGGGATTCCTCTTTGCTGCTCCCCAAACGGAGTGAAATCCCCGGTGCCGGTGGGAAACCACCCTAAACTCAAAATCACTAAACTGATCGGTGTGAGAGAATGCTGAAATCGGCCCTGACAGCTTCCCTTTAATACTCAAACCAGGCTATACTGCCGAAAAATCTTTGGTTGTTATTAAAAATGATTATTTTGCATTATTTTAGGTACATATTGCAACAAAGACGGCCACCGACCCGATCAGCACTCAGTATGTTTTGGATCACGATGGACGTGTTGTGTTGCAGAAGCCCTCGCACCTCGGACAAGGTAAGTGCTGCTCGCAGGAAGGTTAGTTCTGAGGGGCACTTAAAGACTAAAACTAAAATAAGCCATGTGCTTCTAGCTGAGTACCTTTATACCCGGACGACTGGCAAGACGCAGATACCCGAAGGGTTGCCCCAGTAATCGTTCCTGTGCTCTTATACAGGACCGATCCTCGCTCAGTGAATGGAGGAGGAGATCGTTACAGCCGGCTCCATTCACAGTGAACAGGCAGTCATTCATAGATGAGTGACGATCTGTTCACACCGAACAATATGTCAAACTGAAGGACCAATGAGAAGCAAATGAATTACAGTTGGTCATTCAGTCGGGGAGCATTTAGACCGAACAATTTATCAGCCTGTGTAGAAGGGCCCTAATAAGGAACTATTTATTATAATATCCACAGCAGTAGCTGAAGCCAGTGTCACCTGACTACAAATAGTGCGCTAAATTATATATACAGCACAATAAACTGGAGAGAGAAATGGGCAAAAAGAGGCATTCATGAAATGATATGGCAGTAAGTGAGATGACTTTATTCTGTGGATCAGCATGATTACAACGATGCCAAGTATATATTTATATAAGGGTTTATTTAATATTAAAAATACTTCCCCCCCCCCCCCCTCCCCCCCAATAACTTTTTTTTCTATTTATGCAGCCGTGTGAATATTTGAGGAACGACCTGTGGTATACATATAATATTTAAATGTGTTTTCGGGAGTGTTAACTGGGAGGACAAAATGTTCAATAAAAGGCAGGAACCAATTGGCATCCAGTGGGAGGCGGGAGCCAGTCGGCATCCAGTGGGAGGCGGGAGCCAGTCGGCATCCAGTGGGAGGCGGGAGCCAGTCGGCATCCAGTGGGAGGCGGGAGCCAGTCGGCATCCAGTGGGAGGCGGGAGCCAGTCGGCATCCAGTGGGAGGCGGGAGCCAGTCGGCAGCCAGGGTAGAGGCGAGAGCCAGTCGGCAGCCAGGGTAGAGGCGAGAGCCAGTCGGCAGCCAGGGTAGAGGCGAGAGCCAGTCGGCAGCCAGGGGGAGGCGGGAGCCAGTCGGCAGCCAGGGGGAGGCGAGAGCTAGTCGGCAGCCAGGGGGAGGCGAGAGCCAGTCGGCAGCCAGGGGGAGGCGGGAGCCAGTCGGCAGCCAGTGCGAGGCGGGAGCCAGTCGGCATTCAGTGGGAAGCGCACGCTGAACAAGGGCAGACCTCCCAGCAAAGTTGTCGGCTAATTGTTGTAAGATGACAATTTCCAGTTTACAGTGGATGAAGTGTTTTGTTCAGAGTTAGGGAGGCCTTACACAACCCAACTATCTCCTGAATAGTCGCTTGATGGCCAGCATGGGTGACGAGCAAGAATTTGTTTACTAGTTGCTTCATTTTAGCTCACCTAAAAATAGTCGCTGCTTCACTAGAGCCTCCAGTCCTAGACTGATAGAGATGGCCGCCCCCCTTCTCTGCCTACCTGATATACACTGTGTATGATATACATTGGTAGTCTAAGACGCTGCTCTGACTTGACAGCACTGGTCAATAAAAGCAGGTCTAGTTGTCTAAGGCCCCCTGCACACGGGTGGAAATTCCACGGTGGAATTTCTCGCAGAATTTCCGCCCGGTCCCGCTGCCATAGGATTGCATTAGATAATGCAATCCTCGCAGACAGCCGCGATTTGACTGCGTGAAAACTCGCACGGTAAACAAATCGTGGCATGTCCTATTTCTGTCTGAGCCTCGCCAAGGCCCGCACAGAAACGTCACGGCTGCCGCACCGGCTCTGCACTACGTATGTGTGGCTGTACGCCAGGTGGCACAACGCAGTGCAGAGAGAGAAAACGCCGGACAGGTGAGTATAAGGTCAATACCGGGGTGCGGGGCGCATCCTGCTGCGAGAATTCTCATTATCCTAAGACTGATAATGCGACTAATACACAGAGTGCATCTGGTCGTCCGAGAGGGGGTGCAGCCAACTCTGTTTGTCTAGGACCGGAGGGTTGCTTTAATCAACCAGCGACTGTTTTTAGGTGAGCTGAAACAAAGCAACTAGCGGAGATGTCCTCACCCTGTTGGTGGCCATACACGCACGGCTGTCACTTACGTTTGTTCTATCGAGTGACCATTTAGACGATCGGTTTCCCGTGTGAAGCCACCCTAACTCTAACCTGAACAATTCCATGTGATGTCATCCATAAGGGGCCGGTTGGTATGTAGGAGGCTTCTTGTGACTCTTGTTGGCCGGCAGACAGAATCCTGCTTAAAAAACTCATTCCACAGGAGTAGAAGCTTCTTGCTATGGTACAGGAGTTGTTGTGGATTGGAGGTGTATATCCCCACAGTCCTGGCCGGCTCACTTACCTGGTAACCCATGAGAAGCTCCAGTGGGTGGCTGGTAAGAGACACAGACAGCCAAAGCCTGGGGAGCTTGCAACCTGTGGGGGATAAACCCTGTGTGAGTACGGAACTCAGAACGGGACTTGTTTAATCTGTGCGGTTGGGCTGGGAGGGGGGAGCCCACCAGTCGGTAGTGATGGCTGGGAGGGGGGAGCCCACCAGTCGGTAGTCATGGCTGGGAGGGGGGAGCCCACCAGTCAGTAGTCATGGCTGGGAGGGGGGAGCCCACCAGTCAGTAGTCATGGCTGGGAGGGGGGAGCCCACCAGTCGGTAGTCATGGCTGGGAGGGGGGAGCCCACCAGTCGGTAGTCATGGCTGGGAGGGGGGAGCCCACCAGTCGGTAGTGATGGCTGGGAGGGGGGAGCCCACCAGTCGGTAGTGATGGCTGGGAGGGGGGAGCCCACCAGTCGGTAGTGATGGCTGGGAGGGGGGAGCCCACCAGTCGGTAGTGATGGCTGGGAGGGGGGAGCCCACCAGTCGGTAGTGATGGCTGGGAGGGGGGAGCCCACCAGTCGGTAGTGATGGCTGGGAGGGGGGAGCCCACCAGTCGGTAGTGATGGCTGGGAGGGGGGAGCCCACCAGTCGGTAGTGATGGCTGGGAGGGGGGAGCCCACCAGTCGGTAGTGATGGCTGGGAGGGGGGAGCCCACCAGTCGGTAGTGATGGCTGGGAGGGGGGAGCCCACCAGTCGGTAGTGATGGCTGGGAGGGGGGAGCCCACCAGTCGGTAGTGATGGCTGGGAGGGGGGAGCCCACCAGTCGGTAGTGATGGCTGGGAGGGGGGAGCCCACCAGTCGGTAGTGATGGCTGGGAGGGGGGAGCCCACCAGTCGGTAGTGATGGCTGGGAGGGGGGAGCCCACCAGTCGGTAGTGATGGCTGGGAGGGGGAAGCCCACCAGTCGGTAGTGATGGCTGGGAGGGGAGAAGCCACCAGTCGGTAGTGATGGCTGGGAGGGGGGAGCCCACCAGTCGGTAGTGATGGCTGGGAGGGGAGAAGCCACCAGTCGGTAGTGATGGCTGGGAGGGGAGAAGCCACCAGTCGGTAGTGCGGGCTGGGAAGGGGGAGCCCACCAGTCGGTAGTGCGGGCTGGGAAGGGGGAGTCCACCAGTCGGTAGTGCGGGCTGGCAGGGGGGAGTCCACCAGTCGGTAGTGCGGGCTGGCAGGGCGGAGTCCACCAGTCGGTAGTGCGGGCTGGCAGGGGGGAGTCCACCAGTCGGTAGTGCGGGCTGGCAGTGGGGAGCCCACCAGTCGCTAGCGATGGCTGGCAGTGGGGAGCCCACCAGTCGCTAGCGATGGCTGGGAGGGGGGAGCCCACCAGTCGCTAGCGATGGCTGGGAGGGGGGAGCCCACCAGTCGCTAGCGATGGCTGGGAGGGGGGAGCCCACCAGTCGCTAGCGATGGCTGGGAGGGGGGAGCCCACCAGTCGCTAGCGATGGCTGGGAGGGGGGAGCCCACCAGTCGCTAGCGATGGCTGGGAGGGGGGAGCCCACCAGTCGCTAGCGATGGCTGGGAGGGGGGAGCCCACCAGTCGCTAGCGATGGCTGGGAGGGGGGAGCCCACCAGTCGCTAGCGATGGCTGGGAGGGGGGACCCCACCAGTCGCTAGCGATGGCTGGGAGGGGGGAGCCCAACAGTCGCTAGCGATGGCTGGGAGGGGGGAGCCCACCAGTCGCTAGCGAGGGCTGGGAGGGGGGAGCCGAGCAGTCGATAGCGGGGGCTGGCAGGGGGGAGTCCAGCAGTTACTAGTGAGCACTGTTCATGTAAAGTTAAGTCTGAAGTGTCTAATGTCCATACCGCTGCCCCTTAAGTATGGACACCACCATGCAATACTTCCCTGTGTAGCTCCTGTCCAGGCGCCGCTGAGTATCAGAAGCTTTGACCTCTGACACTTTTTCTCACTGTCTGCGTTACTGCACTTCCTTTGCATGCAGCACAGACACCAGGAGATCAGAGTCTTTGATACACTGCAGCACCCGGACTGGAGCTACGCACTTTTGCACTCTAAGGGCGCCCACCCACTGGCGTTTGCGATTTTCGTGCGTGAAAAACGCAACGTTTTCAGCACGTTTTTGCCGCGTTTTCGCGCCTTTTCCATTAATTTCCATTGACATTCATGGGTGCATTAGGAGAAAAATAAGGACACATATGCAACTGACAGTTCCTATGTTAAAATTCGCAACGCACCGCACAAAAAAAAACGCCAGTGGACAGGAGTACATTCAATTCTAATTGCTCTTGAGAAAAAACGCAAAACGCAAAGAAGAAAAAATCGCCAGTGGGTGGGCGCCCTTACTGATCAATATGGAAGCAGTCAGAGGGGTCTGGTAATGCCGGACCATTCTGACATTGGATCAAAAGATGCACACACTTTTTAGCAAACGTGCATCTTTTAGTCCGAAACTACAGTTTGCGAGTTGATGTCAACCACATTGTTTTCATTGCGAAAGTCTATAGGATTTTCTAATGTTTTGTGCGATAATAAGGAAGCTTCATAGAGAAACATGGGAGATTAAAAAAAAATTGCACATCGAAGAATGATAGCACGTACTGCGTTTTTTGTTGTTTTTTTTTAGTGAAAACATCGCTAATGTGAAGGAAACCATTAAAAATCATTGGTTTCATAATTCTGCTTTTTTACTCTCTCGCATCGCAGCCTAACTTCACACGGGCGAGTGCGATATGAGGCCGTGAATCCCGCCACTATATCGAGCTCTCCACCATGTGAAAGCCCTGTGAAAACCGCCTCTCATCACTGTGGGAGAAGCGGGGATCCTGCGGCGCGGCTGCCACAGCTGAGGATTTGCAGACTTCTCCCACTGCTTTCAATGTGGCGGCGCTGCTGCGAGATCACGCCGTTAGATAGAACATGCTGCGATGTATTTCCTGTATCGCATCGCGGTGCCATGCGGCAAAACATCGCTCAAGTATATGACCCCCTTCAAAAGAACAGAGCTCATATTTGTGCATCTCGCAATGCACAGATCTTGCGTGACGGACGCCGTGTGAAGCCGGCCTCACCGAGCCCCGCTGCCGGAAGAATAATAATGCTCTGGGCCTTAAGATGCGGCGATCCCTATAAACTTTGGTGTCACAGTAATCGTGGCGATCAGATGAGAAAGTTATCAGGTTATTTCTACTAAACGCGGTAAAAGCAAAACCCCAAAACAACAGCAGAATTTCTGGACATTTTTTTTCATCTTTCCTCTCAAAAAAAGTAATAACCGCACATTACATAGACCCCGGAGTGCGAACGGCAAATATTCGGCTCCTCCTATAAGCCCCCATACGGCTGTCAGCGAGTTCTGGCTCTTGTGATGATGAAAATGGCAGGGTCCTTAAGGTACGCTACGGGGTTAAGAAAGATGATGCTGAGGGTTGTGTTCCATGCTTTGCTTAGATGGCCACTTGGTGGCGCTATTCACTAATGGGAATGACTATTGTCCTGTCCGCACGTATAAAACGAGGTGCAGCGGAGCTGCAGGAGGTGTGACTACTACACTTGGGGGTCTTTGGACAGATTTGTACTTGTTGGGATCTCAAGAAGTCATTTTCTTTGCTCAGAAATCTTAAACCCTCTAACTAAATCTCCCCGGTTCCTGCTACACTACAGGGGTGTAAGGACACATTTTGAGTAGTTTCGCTGGTATAACGGCGGTTTACCTGCAATGTAGTACTGCAGTGTGATGTGCCCACTACCAAGATGATAGATAAACTGTATGCAAGATATTATTCATTCATGCAATTAATATCAACAACCATAATCTAAAGCTACAACCAGGCGGACATCAGAAGGACCCCCCTAGAAAATCAGGACTTGCATCACAGATACTTCAACAACTCCATCTGGTCGGACAAACACACAACAGAATGCATACGTGATGTGTAGGAGGTCCGGGCCGACCCGCAGCCGCTCACACGGCGCCATTTGTCAATGCAGAACCGCGATCGCATAAAGGGTAAATAAAGTTAAAGTTTTAATTCCCCTCATGGATCCGGAAACTACTCCCCTCCGGCCTCCGCATTGATCTGATCCTGCAAGGGCCTGGCGCCGGCTTCTGCGCATGTGCGCCAAAGGTAAAATGTCTGGTGCATACGTAGAAGGTCAGAGAGCCTGGGAAATTTAAAATCTCCTTGCTAGCAAAGGTAGGCAAAAGTAAGATGTCACGCGGTCCGTGATCACATGATCGCCGTTATCCAATGGATGAAACCCTTTTTGTGTACATTCCCCTCTTTGTTTAAATTAATATGTAAAAAATTGAAAAAAACGTATTCCTTATCCTCCCCTCCATAACGACCCGTACAACAAACCGAACACCCTCGTATCCCGCACAGCAAATGCAATAAAAGAAAGAAAAAAAAAAGAGCCAAAATGCATATTTTTGCTTATTTTGTCTCCTCCAAAAAATGTAATAAAGTGATTAAAAAAGCCGTATATGCCCCAAAATGGTGCCCAAAAAAACCATCACATCCTCGGGGCTAAAGTACGTCACTAAGGGAACAGAGTTACGCCACAGCACAGGCCGCCGCCACTTGGGGGGCTGCAGGATTCCACGCCGCCGTCTGCAGGTCCAACTGCGGATTTCGATGCGGAATCGCAGGAAGGTTTTAAGCCTTTTCCTGGTAACCCTAAGATTTTGGTGCGTAATTTCCCGCAGCTTATGGTGCGTCGGCCGTGCGGCCTGGGGAAGGTTCCTAAGGGGTTAATGTGCGTTCTGTCTCCCGCAGGCACTACGGTCTCCGTAATGAGGTTGTTTAAGAACCTGCCAGTCAGGAAGCAGTATTACTCCACCGCCAAGAAGTGCAGAGACGAGCTGCGGAAGGTTCAAGACCTGCTCACCGCCTACGGGCTCATCCGGCCGGACGTGCGCATTGTTCTGGCGCACAACAAGGTAATTACGCTCATTTACATTATTACGACGTGACCAAAAATCGCCAAACTTGGAGCATTTTTATAGATTAACATATTTATAAAGAAAGAAAAATTCCAATTTTTGGCGCGTTCAGCCAATCCCACACAACCGTATGTAAAAACGCTGCGTTTTTGTGCGCAGTAAAAATGCAGTCAAGCAAGCTGATGATGTCACAACTTCCTTCACCTGCCAGCGGCATAGCAGCCTGCGTAAAGAACACAGTAAGACACAGTATTACGCGCGCAATTGCGTATTTATCACATTTCTCCTATTCATTTCATTGGCCGCTTTATACGTGAAATCCGCGCTAAAACACCAAAAATAGGACCTGCTGTGTGTGATTCGTGCATGTTAAATACGCAGCACAAAAACGCTGGTGTAAGAGGCCCCATTACAATGCGTTAGTGCTGCGTATTTCGCACGCGGAAAATATGTGCGTAATATGCAGCAAAAACCGCTCGTGTGGGAGGGGCCTTATTGCTTCTTCTGTAAACCTCTTCTTGTCCGGCGCTGCGGCTCGTATATTAAGGGCTCTCTCACACGGGCGGTATTTGATACTTATTTGCTGATTTTGCGTGCGTAATATGTGGTAACCAATTTTACATTAGTTTCATCGGTGCCGCTCGCACACGATGCGAAATGTGCGCAAAAAAAGAACCCAGCATGCTCTAACTTGGTGCGTATTGCAGCTGCATACCCGCCAAGATCGTGTATAGGGATTTGTTGCAATGCATTGTGTACTGCTGCGGGCTCCCCGCGCCCGGAATACGCCCGTGGCTCGCGGAAGGAAACACCCGTGTGGGGGAGCGCTCTAAAGAATTCCATCCAATGTCTTAAAACGCTCTTGCCCGTTACAGCTCGACTGTCTGCACTCCGTTCACTTCAGTGGGGCTGACTGGGATAGTAGAGCGCGGCTCTCGGTTATCTGCGTGTGCCATTCAGAGGACTGCTGCCGCACCTGTGTCACCAGACCGTCTCATCAGTGGAATTTGCTTTTGGACGGTCTGACACAGACTTGCAGGAACACTGCCTTCCATCGGGTGGCGCCGTGGAGGCATAGTTCCAGCTTCCCATTTGAGTCTTCTTTCTTCGTGTTCCTTCAGACGAGCGTGTTTGCGCCGCACATTACACATGCAATATACGCAGAGAATAGAACCCGTTAATGGGTTCATCCACATCAACCATTTGTTAGTGCGCATTTCTTGTACGCACAAAAAAAGTAGGACCTGCTGTATTTTCTGCATATTCGCATACCGAGGGTCCCCATAGAAGTCTGTAGAAGGTGCGCAAAAGTGCAACATGCAACGGATCTGCAGTACGCTGCACAATTTTGTAAAAATGAACTCTTCTGGACCTCATTAGGCTTTTAAATCACAGAAGGGGGGTTTTGCGCGCGCGTGTAAACGGGCCTGCGTGCGCATAAAAGGACGCTCCGAAACATGCAGAAAAAAACGCAGTCACTGCGCTGAAACGTGCACATTTGCGAATCCGCTTGTCTGAAGGATCCCTTCCTGTAGGTTACAGCAGGTTGCCAGAGAAACCAACCATCTCTGCTTTGGCGCTGTGATAGCCAGCCCTACGTGATGACCTTTGGGGTGGCGGGGACCTCTGTAGCCCCGGGACCTTGTAGAGTATGTAGAGGCGGGCTTGTATCCTGGCAGGACTTGTTCGCGCTGCGCAGAAGCCTCTTCCCATCTGTGTCTCTAGATCTGCCCGTTGCTGCACATGTTGAGCACCAGGTGGCGCCACCCTACGGGTTATGTATTTCTTAACAGCATGTAAATCCCAAACATGGATGAGATATTGTAGTGGCGGAGGACCTCGTTGTCCCATAGCTGAACCAGACGCCGTATATGACTGCTGCTGGTAGGACGGGTCAGCAAGCAGAGGTACTGATCTCTCATCAGTGAATACAGAGAACACTCTAGATACGAGGGAGATCCCGTCTGCTGACCGCTCCGCTCTGTTTACTGATCTGTCCATTTAAACTGAACCCTCCGGTCCTGGAAGAGCAAATATGGCGGCACGGCCTCTCTGGCTACCTGTCTATGATTAGTCTAAGACGCTACACCTGCTCTGATTGGTCAGCAGCAGCCAATCTAAGTACCTGTCTTATGACTAATGATGCTATTAATACATAGGGAGTCGGAGATGCGGGGCGGCCATCTTTGTTTGTCCACAACTGGAGGGGTGCAATTACTTTTCCTGCAGTCTTGATAATTCTACAAACTGGAAGCTTTCGGCCATTGAGGCTCATCTTATAGTGAAGGTTAATTAAAGGGGACCTGTCACCGGCTAAGAGCACCCTTAACGAAGTTATAGGTTCCCAGGAGCCCGGGGAGGTGTTTTTTTAGAGCTGGGAGAGCCAATTAGAGAGCTCCCTACGAGCACTATAACTGGGATGAAGGTTATATACCTATATGCTGGTGACAAGGGAACCTCTAGGTATGTAAGATGGCCTGCAATGTAAAGCAGCAGCATACCATACATGTTCTTAGGTGAATGGAGAGATTAGCCAAAAAAGCCAAAAGCTTATTTTTGTCGCAGCGCGCCTGAGTCAGAGGTGGCGCTCTTGCATCTCCGAGACAGCACGTCACTTTTAAAACCCCGCCTCTTTGTCGAGTAGCCCCTCCCCCTTCATTCTGCTATCAGCCCTCACATCTTTGCGCCTCTCCTAGCTCCTCCTCTGGCGTCCTGAAGCTGCAGACACCCTGACTCTCTGCAGCGCTCCTGTATGTGCAGACACCCCTGCATTTATAACCCCTTCCTCTGTATGTAGGGGGACCTCGCTAACACGTGGACATCTGCTTGTAGACACTTTTATTCGCCCTCTAAAACAGAACTGCATCATAAAAGTGTAAATTTACGTATTTGACTGTAAGACGCAATAAGATAAAGTCTTGGTGAGCAGCATCTGCACCTTATCGTCCAGAGGCAGGGGGGGGTCTGGTCGATCCAGAGATCCCTGACCACTGCCTTAATGATCTGAGTGCTGATCGATCACCGGGAAAACTCTGCAGCCATACATATGGAGGCTGCACTGTCCTCCCTCTCTGATTCCATCTGCAGAGGTGTGTGTGTGTGCACGCATGTAGCTGAGCTGTGTGTGTGCTTGTATGTAGCAGAGCTGCGTGTGTTGTGCGCGTGTACAATGTGTGTGCAGCAGTGCTGTGTTTAATATGAATTTATATGCTTGCACCATTGTTTGACATTAGGTTTAATAGGCGCTGGCTGTTCACTGTTAACCCCATTTTCTATACCAGAAGGCCAAAGTTACTGCCGGTAGCCCCTCGCTTTGTTAGACCCCCCTGTACATTAGTATGAAGTTCTGCTGTCTAACCCCGGTGCCTCTTATGGTCCCACAAGTAGGTTGGTGTAACGACTTCATTCTTCCTGCAGCATAGTTTCTCCGCGCTACAAGTAGATTCGCTCCTGATCCGTTATTTTAGTTCTGTGCGGCGCGCGGATCTCCCTGCAGGTTCCAAGCATGAGGACGGACAGGAGGAGAATGTGTAATGTGTATGTTGGCAGTGGCGCGGGATGGTTAGGATATTAGTAATATAAATCATGTGATAACTTCGGGGGCTGCTAGAAATGGAGCTGCTGTGTGGGAGAATTGTGCCAGCTCGCTGAATGAGCACAAAGTTCAGCAGCGGGTTCCGATTCCATCTGTGGCGTAGGAATCTTGATTGGGAAGTTGGCAGCCCTGCGAGGGTCAGATTGGATATGGTGTCAGCAGGTCAGGCTGCAGCGATAAGCTGCTCTGGATTTATGTAAGGCAGGACTCCGAGCGCCGGTACGTGCGGCTCGGCAGAGAGCTCGCCCCAAAGAGGGGACAGACCACCTTATAGGTAACACTTTATAGAGGGGCTTCTCCGTCTCAGCAGACCTGTAACGGGGGGAAACTTCTATAGTGAAAAGTTCTGCAACTTTTTAAAGGGCCACTTCAGGTATTTTTAAAATTCATTATATATATATTATAGTGGGCTCGAGTCACCCTGGTTAGTTATTACTGCCTGAAACTCCTAGCCTCTTTCTCCTCAGATGGTCATGTGACTTCAGTTCTGATCCGCTCAGATCTTTTTGGGGTTATGATATCTGAAATTAGTCAGTTTCTCAGTCTGTGTGATGCTATTACATGGATCTACCACAGAAACTGCCCAGAGGGGAACACAGACACTCCTGTCATACAGGTATAATGGAGGAGATCTCAGCTCATCCTCCTGAATGTGCACTCATGGGCTACAGCCTTTTTAGGCTAGTTCCACGCGTTTTTTTTTAGCACGAAAGTCAATAGGACTTTCTAATGTTAAAATTGCAACACAAGTTTGTGCGTTGCGATGTGATAAAAAAAATCGCACATCACTGAAAGATTTTGTTCTCGCAAAATCACATCCATGAAAACCTCGCTAATGGGAAGGAAACCATTGAGAATCATTGTTTTCATAAATCAGTTTTTTTACTCCCTCTCCTATTGCGCAAAAATCACGCAATTTTTATTGCCTGTGTGGAACTAGCCGTGGGTAAATATACAGAGGGTGGACCAAAATATGGAAACACATGGAAATATGGGATTTTTAAATTGGCCAATCAATGCCATGGTTCAGCTGATCCATAAATGCTGCATCCACACCGCAATGGCTGTGATTGGTTCTTCGACCTCTGCATTGATTGGCTGAGCAGTGGTCTGACTCAATGACAGCCATTGCATTGTGGAGGCAGCATTTATAAATTGGCTGAGCCACAGCATTGATTGGCCAGTTCATAAATCCTGCCTCCATCACAGGATGGCTGTGATTGGTTCTTTGACCTCTGCACTGATTGGCAGAGCAGTGGCCAAAGAACCAATCCCAGCCATTGCGTTGGTTCAGCGAGCGTTGCATTGGTTGGCTGGTTCTCGAGCGCTGCTAAATCAGAGCCATCACTTCTGGAAGTGAGATTTATGAATCCCGTAACAGGGAAGTGATCTGTCGGCGGCCGAGGACTGCAAGAAGCACGGCAAAGCTCCAGAGTGCAGCGGGAGGAACGTGGACTGAGTCTGCTCGGTAAGTAAAATAAGACATTCCCCAAAAATAAGAACTAGTGCCTCCTTTCGGGCAAAAATTAATACAAGACAGGGTCTTATTTCTGGGGAAAAGCTATCTATCTATCTATCTATCTTGGGTCAGTACAGAGATCTCTCCCACCATCTATTTATACCCAGGACTGTAACAAGGGGGCGCTCTAATAACTATATATAATATATCGGGGGACAATACAGAGATCTCTCCATCATCTATTATACCCAGGACTGTAACAAGGGGGCGCTCTCTACATCTAGAGTAAAGAAGATTTCTCCAGAACATAGAAGCAGGTTCTTTACTTATTTTCTGGGAAACACTGTAATTATAATTACACAGTTCTCCCAGCAGGCAGAAATGGTATAGACTAAGCTAATTCTGTGCTGATGCATAACGGGATAGATGTTTGAATATAAAAAATCTCAGGCTCATGATGGTGCTTGATGGGCATCAGACAGGGGGCTGCACTGCAGGGAAGTGGCTGCAGTACACAGAGGAGACCGCCAGAGTGTAACAGGCAGATTGGTGAGGGGGGGCTTGGAAAAATGTGTTTTCACTTCTATCTCTTTTCTGCATTGATTGCTCCTGATTTTCAAGGTCTTTTAGTCTTCAACATGAAGCAACCTACGGATGAAGCCCCCGTACCGCTATACGTCGCTCGCCACACAACACTGTGCTACGTAGCCATGGCAGTGCCCAGTGAGTGACCACAAAGCTGCTGTAGTCATTATATCGCCATCCATTCTACATGAAGACAAAGGAAAGAAACCCCTGAAATAGATTGTAAATGGGGACTCCTTTATTATAGCGGGAACGAAACTGGTGGAAACGCCGCGCCCACAACAATCTAGAAATGTTATTATGTCACGTAAAAGGGAACATGTGCTTATGGATGAAATCGCCTACAAGTTACAACTCAGAGGGTCTTAGTTGTAGCATAATAAAGGGGCTCTGTCACCAGGTTCATGTCGTTTGACTCAGAGCTGAACTCCGAACCACAGAGGCGGGCCATATCAGCTTCTACCGGCCCGCAGCATGCAGGGTGGCAGCTCTCTCCCAGCTGCGGGCAGGGAAAGTCCAGCGCGGCCCACCTCCGTGACGCGGAGTTCAGCTCTGAGTCAAATGACATGAACCTGGTGACAGAATCCCTTTAAACAGAAATACTATAGAGGGATGAGGCGTAACATGATATAAACTCCTCCCACCATCTGGGGATATTTACATAAAAGGCGCAACAAGAATTAGAATGGTTGTATGTTCTCTACTATGTATGTGCCTTAGCGTGTCCTGTGTCCTTTTGTAACCGAATTCTGCCACCATGTGGCTGGGTGAGCTCACAACACGCTGAGGCAGTTATATATGTGGACCAATAGAGGGGTCCTGACACCTAATTGTTTACACAAAATGTTGGGGGTTGAGGGAGAACGATGCTGCGCCACCCACTTCCCGATGCAGCGGAGTGCGGCTCCTGCTACACTTACAGTCAGCGCCCACATCGAAGGAATGTACAGCATGATGTCGGTACAAAGGGTGGTGAGGTGGGGGGCATCTCATCCAAACTCGCTCCACTGTGCCCAGCAGTGTAGTGCAGAGCGACTCCCGCTACACTAACCTACGCGTTTGGCTCAGCCACCAACCTGTGGCTGGCCGCTCCTGCTGCATTCAGCGCCTACGTCGAAGTGCTGTCCAAGGATGTACAGTGCAGTGTGGGCGGTACCTAGCCGGGGGGGGGGGGGGGGGTGCTCAGAGGCTGTGCCCAGCGGTTCCTTTATATACAGCTTGCAGTCGTTGTCCTGGGACAAGACCTCTGCACATAATACTTGGGTCCCGGTTCTCGGACGGACTGTCTACCAGTATTGTATAAGATCTGTATGGTAAATCAAACCTGAAGGAAACTTGTATTGAGTTTCATGATCCAAAAGGCTTCTATGGGAAGAACTTGGCAAACCAATGTTCAGTATGTCGGTCGCACATCTCAGAAATTTAAGGGTCACATAGCGGAGCAAGTCTCAGGTTCTGCTCCCAATGACGCATCCATAAACACGCCCTGTCTGGTGTTTCACGCCATTTTCTTGAAGCCCATCATAGAGAGGTCTCCACATTGCAAAGCTCTAGAGAGTTTCCCGGCCTATTCGAGTGGGTGACTGGTTTACTAAGTTGTTATCAAGAGAAGCCTTTTGGATCATGAAACTCCTTAGCAGATTTCCTTCAAGGGGTTGTCCAGTTGTAATCTTTTATTGGCCTATCCTTAGGGTAGGCACCGTGAATAGATCGGTGCCGTCTGCTGCCTGGGACCCCTGCTGAACAGCTGTCTGCTTGGCCTCTGCGATCATGCACTGAGCTGGTGTATGCAGGAAGCAAACAGCTCCGTTCCTCCGCAGTGGCCAGGCTTGGAAATACAGGCATTCGTTTCATTGGAAACTTCGCCTGCAATTCCAAATCTGGCCACTGCAGGGGCAACAGAGCTGTCTACAGAAATCGGCTCAGTGAATGGGTACACTGGCCCAGAGAACAGCATATCAGTGGGGGTTCCCGGGGCAGGAGACCCCCAACAATCTACTATTGATGGACTCCAGTTGTTAATCGCCTATTTAGTAATGCCTGATTCACATGAGCAGTGACATTTTTGTTTCTTGTACCACGACTCATAGAGCTCGTAAAAAGAAATCGCACTGGCCGAGATCGGGTGAATACGGAGGTGAGGCGAGGGGAACATTACATTTTTTGCCAAAAATTGCTTGTGAATCATGCAGCAGAAATTACATGATACATTTTTTCTGTGGGTTGGTACAATTATGACAATATCCAAATTATATTATATTTTTTAAAGATTTTTCCACTTTTGCCCATTTTTTGGAATTTTTTTTTTTTTTTTGCTTCACTGCATTCAAAGTCCCATTACTTTTTGGATTTTTCCATGCACAGAGCTCTTTGTGGGTTTGTTTATTGTGTGTGATGAGCTGTAGTGTTTTTTGGTACCATTTTGGAGTACATATGGCTTTTTTGATCACTTTTAACGCTTTTTTGGGGAGATGAAATGAACAAAAAAACCCAAGAAAATAAAAAGTGTGTTTAATTAAGTGTACCAGGTTGATACTGATGCGACAATACCAAACGTGGGTTTTTTTTTTCATTTTTTTAAACAAAAAGGGGAAAATGCCGCCCAAAAGTTTGCTTTTTTAAGTTTTTTAAAATTTATTTCTATTTAATTATTTTCTTACATTTTTGTGTCCCTGTAGGGACTTGATACTGCGATCCTATGATCGCTATGATAATACATTGGAGTACATGGCAGACCTGGAAGCCAATGACATTGCAGCAGGCTGACATCACAGAGGGAGCTGTGAACACTTTACATGAACTTTGACCTTGGCATGTAAGGGATTAACAGCTGGAGGTTGGCTGTCAGTCACAGCCGGCGCCATCCATAGGACGTAAGTTCATGTCCATTTGTGGGCACCGCTTCCCTGCCGGGATGTAAACCCGGCTTACATCCCTTTACAATGTCCTGTATTATGGCAGAAACACAAAGAAAGAATACTTAATGGCCACCCCCCATCTGTAGTAACCCTCATGAGGAGGTGAACATGTTGTTTAAGTGGCTGATCACAACATGGCCGCCGTCCGTGCAGCTTGTGGAAACCCATTCTAGGACAGAGAGATGCATCTGTAGCTGGGCGGGGCAGGGTTGGGCCGCGAGGGGCGAGCCTAATGCTACACTGTTGGGTAGGCGAAATGGTAAGCCTGAGAGGAACACGTAGTGCAGTGCTGCTCGGTGCCGGCCAGGACGCCGTATTCTGGTGCACTAGTCACACAAGGCAAATGGCACCTACCCTTTATTTCTTGATGTTTTGTACTGAGGGTCGTATGTGCAGCCCCTGCTGCTCCGCCGGTGGGGCTGAAGGCTCCCTGCTGCTCGTCCTGACAGGATGCACACTTCTGTTGGGGACGGGGCATCTATCGCCTTTAGTTTTTAATGGAAAGTCCTATATGTTCTAGAAATAAAGGCGCTTCCTACATATTCCATACATATACAGGCCTCACGGATTCTGCGGGGACCCCGTCCTGCAGTCCTGGGCGGCAGGAGACTCGCCTTGCTTCTCACGCCCTCCCACCCTCGCATGCATGAACACAGATGCCGGAGAGAGGTCAGAGGCTGCACTGATTACTGGGACTACCAGACTATGGGGGTCACTATTAAGACTAGGACTACTAATGGGAGTCACTATTATTACTAGGGCCACTGTGGGGGTCACTATTACTACTGGGACTACTATGGGGATTATTGTTACTAATAGTTACTGCGATACCAAACTTGTATAGTTTTTTTGTTTTTTTTTGCTGTAGTACTTGTATTTTTTTTCAAAGGCATTTAATTTTTTTAAATTATTTTCCCAGTTGTTTCATCACAAAATAAGAGAGATTAAAAATGTGGTATCACTGTGTGTGCAAACATCCAGATCATTATAACATCACGTTATTAATCCCGCACGGTGAGCGCTGCAGGGAAACAATCTGCGCTAGATTTGTGCTTTTTTTGGTCACGCCATATGCAAGAAAAGAATTGAATAGAAAGGGATCTAAAAGTCCTATGGACCCCAAATAAATAAAAAAAACTACAGGCCACCTCGCAAAAAGCGAACCCCGCACCACTCAATCAGTGCAAAGATAGAAAAGTTATGAGGGCTCAAGAAGATGGCGAGGAAAAAAATAAGATACCCTTTTAAAGAAAATTTAAAGTTGTGCTACAATAAAAATCTTCTATAAATTTCGCTGTAACCGCACGGCCGCGCAGAACAAACATGACGCCATTTTTACTGCTCCGTGAACATTGTAAAAGAAAACGCTCTTCAAAAATTGCGCAGTTGTATATTTTTTCTTCCTGCGTAGAAATTTGTAAAAGTTCTTCATTCCATTATATTGTGCAGCCACGCAGCCGGAAATAGAAAAGTTAGGATTCTTTTTTAAAGTGGGAGCAAAAAAAGACAATGATAAAACGAAAAAGTGAGGGAGCCGTGGGAAGTGGAATGTTGCTCCAGACGTGGAATCTGTCCCACAGACAGTAAGGGACCGTTTTTACGCTTTACGGCAAAGCAGATTTATGCCAATCGGGGGCGGCTTTTGCCTTTAACCCCTTGAGTGGCACGCCCGGAAATTTTCCGGGACGAGCTCCACTGCCCATAGTGATATAGCTCGGAAGATTTCCCGGCTATGTATCACTATGGGAGCTGCAGAGCACAGTGCCACAAGCTGTGGCAGTGTACTCTGCCTGCACAGACCCACAGAGAACAAAGCAAGGGCTTTGAATAACAGAAGCAGAAGATTTTGCCGATCTGCCGGCAATCTCCTGCTTCTAAGTCTCCTGCTTTGTTTATAGGTTGCCATAGAGACCATCGGCTTGTCAGAAGCAGGCCGTTGGTCTCTGTGGCAGGGAGAGCTGGTGCTTGGCTGTCAGAACAGCCAGGCACCAGCTCTTACAGCAGAGATCAGAGAAAATCTCCGATCTCTGCTGTGTTAACCCTTTACATGCTGCAGTCTATGTGACTGCAGCATGTAAAGGCCTTTCACCATCGGACCCCTGGAATGTGATCAGGGGGTCCTGATGGGTCTCTGTGGAAGTCCCCTAAAGAGACAAAAAAAATAATTTTTTTTTAAATTATTAAAAAAATAAAATAAATAACATTTACAAACACTTGTCTCCCTTTACTTTGTAAAAAATTAAAAACATATATAAACATGTGGTATCCCTGCGTCGTAATGACCCAGAGAAGGGAGTTAGTACATTATTTAACCCCTTAAAGGGGTTGTCCCGCGGCAGCAAGTGGGTCTATACACTTCTGTATGGCCATATTAATGCACTTTGTAATGTACATTGTGCATTAATTATGAGCCATACAGAAGTTATAAAAAGTTTTTCACTTACCTGCTCCGCTGCTGGCGTCCTCGTCTCCATGGTTGCCGTCTAATTTTCGCCGTCTAAAATGGTCGAATGGCCAAATTAGACGCGCTTGCGCAGTCCGGGTCTTCTGCTTTTCTGAATGGGGCTCCGTGTAGCTCCGCCCCGTCACGTGCCGATTCCAGCCAATCAGGAGGCTGGAATCGGCAATGGACCGCACAGAAGAGCTGCGGTCCACGGAGGAAGAAGATCCCGGCGGCCATCTTCACCGGTAAGTATAGAAGTCACCTGAGCACAGGGATTCAGGTAAGCGCTGAGCGTTTTTTTTTTTAAGTCCTTGCATCGGGGTTGTCTCGCACCGAACGGAGGGGGGGGGGGGGGGTTGAAAAAAAAAAAAAAACGTTTCGGCGCGGGACAACCCCTTTAATGACACGGACCCCTTTTTATTTCCCCCATTTTTTTTTTTCCTCCCCACTTTTAAAAAATCATAGCTCCTTTATTTATCCATCGTCGCTGTATGAGGGCTTGTTGTTTTTTGCGGAGTTGTATTTTTTAGTGATACTATTTAAAGTACCATATAATGTACTGAAAAACTTTTACAAAATTCTACGTGAAGTAGAGTGAAAAAAAAAAAGACATTCCACCATCTTTCAGTGCGTCTTGTTTCTATGGCGCACAAACTGCAACAAAAATGACCTGATAACTTTATTCTATGGGTCGGTACGATTACTACCATACCAAACTTGTATAATTTTTTTGCCGTAGTACTTGTATTTTTTTTCAAAGGCATTTCATTTTTTAAAATTATTTTCTGCTGCATCTCCTGTCTCTGTCGACGTACTTGAGCGAGGGCTCATTTTTTGCGGGACGTCCTGTAGTTTATGTTAGTGCTAATTTAGAATACATACAACTTTTTGTTCGCTTTTTATTGCATTTTTTCTGGGAGACAGGGTGACTGAAAGAGTGCATTTGTGCCGTTCTTTATTTTTTTTCCAGACTACGTTTACCATTCGGGTAAGTAATGCACTACTTTGATAGATCGGACATTTACGGACGCAGCGATACCAAATATGTATTTTTCAGATTTTGTTAAATTTCGCCACGAGAAAAGATGGAATAAAAAGCGATCAAAATCTTACATGTTCCTAAAAATGAGATAAATGAAGACTGGAGTTCATCCCGCATAAAGCACGGCCTTCTAGAGCTCTGGAAATGGGAAGTAACATTAATATGGCTCTTGGAATGTGGCGACACAGAACAAAACCTTTAAGAAAAAAATGTTTTAAATGTAAAAAAAATAGCAAAACATAAACCTGTATAAACTTGGTATCGCCGGAATCGTGTGACTCAGAGAATAACGTTATCACACTATTTATTCCGCACGCTGAACGCCGTAAACATTAAATCCAATAAACAAATGGCAGAATTTATTTTTTCCCCTAATCTCTCTACAAATTTTTTTACAAATTTATACAATACATTATATATATATATATATATATATACCCAAAAATGATGGCATAAAATTACAACTGGTCCTGCAAAACACAAGCCCTCATATGGCTGAGTCAATGGGGAAATGATAAAGTCATGGCTCTTGGACTGAGACTGGGAAATTAGTTCAAATTAAATTAGTGGCCCATTAAAAAAACCTGCTCTGGTGGGTCTGACGGCGGGGGGTTGGGAGGGGGGGGGTGGTAAGAAACCCGCCACTCATTGGGTTAAACCTTTCTCTAATTCAAAGTATAAAAGGTTAGACTTGATGCACTTTTTTCAACCCACTAACTGTATAACTATGTGAACCCCTTCGTGACCACAATCCGCCTTTCTACTGACCTCACTAGCGGACTTTAAACCTGCACATACATCTTTTTAGGTTATTGGCTTGGCGGACTACTGACAGCCAGGCTCCTGCTCTAACTGCCAGTAACAGAGAAACCTCAGATCCTGGTAGTTTAACCCCTAACATGCCACAATCAATAGCAACTGCAGAATATTAGCAGATGACAGGGAGGGGGCTCTGTCACCCATCGGCACCCCGCAGTGCGATCTCAAGGTAATATTGGTTTCCCATGGTAGCCGGAAGCCTGACAAGGAACTCCATGTCTGCCATGTAACTCAGACTATTAGACCCCGCCTCCCTAAGAGGCTGCTGTCACGGGCTCAGTAGAATGCAGTACATACGTATTGCAGTGTAATATCCTAGTGATCGAACAATTGTATTTTCAAGTCTCCTTCAGGGTCTAAAAATGGCGTCAAAAGAAGTTCAATATTGTTTAATTGTAGCGGAAAAAAATCCTGGTATCACTAAAACTACAACTCTCCCCATAAAGAACCCCCCACAGAGCGCCGCCGCCGGGGATATAACAATGTCCGGGGTCTTAGAATGCAGCGGTGCGGAGTCCATTGTTTTTCTTTAAAAAAAAAAAAAAAAATGACAAAATCCCTGTAAACTTGTCGCCGTAATCGTGCCAATCAGGTAAGAAAGTTATCCGGTGGTTATTACTGAGCGCTGAACGCTGCAAAAACCAAACACGAAAACAATGGCGGAATTCTTGGGTGTTTTTTTTTTTATCTCCCATCAAAAAAACTGTAATGAAGTCCAACCACACATTATATGGACCTCGGAGTGCGGCCGGTAAGTATACGACTCGTCCCGCAAGATACGAGCCCTCGTACGGCCGTCAGCTCTTGTAATGTCACAATGAAAGTCGCCTGGTCCTTAAGGCACAGAATGGTTGGTCAGGAAGGGGTTAAGATGCGGTGTGGTAAATATTGGGTAGCAGGAGTTGGGGGCAGAGGTGTCTCCGGATATTAGGATGGTATCCCCGATGTGGTAGCCTTGTGCTGCTGGCAGCCTGCTCTAATCCTCCTTTTACTATGGCCGTCCTGTCATTCCCGCATTCTTGGCGCGGCTGCCAGCAGGCGTGCTGAATAGCAATAACTTACCATGTAGATTTGTCATGGAAATTCGTAGCGGATTTCACGGTGTGGTCTTAGTTAAAATGCGCAGTTCATGGCGAGGTCGTAGGTCATCGTTGCCTTACAGGAGACACCTGCCTTTTGCTGGGATAGGAAGTAACACTCAGATTTAATTTCATTGACAGAGTGGGGTTTGTTGGCCGCGGCGCGGTGTTGGTTACACGTCCGATGTGTCCTCTGCGCACAGAAATATGAAGAGTTTAGCAAGTTTTCTTCTTGCAGAATAGTCAGTCTTCTAGTCTGAAATATACTGCTGTGTGTATATAGCTGCGTGTATACAGTGGCCTCGTGTCCCCCATCATTCTGCACTCCGTACCCCATAGTGACAAAGTGACAACAGAATGGGGGAAATATTTGTAAATTTGTAAAAAAATGAAAAACTACCATTCTGCATTGACATAAGTATTCACACCCCGTACTCGGTAATTCGTTGAAGCCCCTTTAACAGTGATTCCAGCCTCCAGTCTTCTTGGGGATGATGGCACAAGGTTTTCACACTGGATTTGGGGGTTTCCTGCCCTCTGTCAGGTTGGATGGCGGACGGTTGTGGACAACCCTTTTCAGGTCCCTTTTATGCCCAATCAGCTGAATTGACCACACGTGACTCCTATCAAGGTGCAGAAACATCTCAGAGATGATCAAGAGAAATGTGAGGCTCCCAGAGCTAAATGTAAAGTGTCAAACCAATCCTATGTCCTGGTCAGCAGCCACCAGGAAGGACAGTGTTACATATTCGGGTGTGGAACCACGGTATCGTTCCTCTGAGCAGGGAAACCACCCGGCAATACTGACAGGCGACTCAGTGTTACGGCACTCTGCCCCCCGAGCGCCAGTTGGGGTGCCCTGATCTCCCGCACCCCCACTGTCCCTGCCTACTTGCCTCGGCCCTGGCTAACCCCAGGCGGACAACTGGACGGCGGTCCCTGCCCTGGCTAGGGACCTGGCGACTGACAAGCAGGAAACTACCTAATGGGGGGAACAGAGTGCCGACAGAGGAGGCAGATGAATCAGAGCAACAAAACTTACAAGGCTGGAGATGGGACTCACAGGCAAACTGGCAGGGTGCTGGATAGCAACTAGTACTGACTGGGCCAGACTAGATTAGAGGCAAACAGAACCAACACAAACAGACAGAGTAATAGGGGACCAGAGGGAGCTGACCGACAACTAGGGACTGGCTGAGGAGAACCGCAGACAGACTGGCTAGGTGCATGCAGAACCAATAACTGGCAATGAGCTCAGTTCACTGCCAGTCTTTTAACCACAAGGTTCCGCCCAGGGGCGGAGAGTGGGAGGAGGCAACTCCACCCACTGCTGTATAAGAAGCACAGAGGAGTGCGGGCGGCACCCTACGGGCGGGCACGCCCACGCCGCCGCCCACTGGCCAATCCAAGCTGCTGGGATGACCTCGACACAGGGCTCCAGGCTGCTGGAGCCGACGCCGGAGCGACGCGCGCCGACCGCGGGACCCCATGCCGCACTGTATGGTAACATTACCCCCCCTCTGACGGGGGACCTCCGGGCCCCCGGAAACTCGACCAGGCTTATCCAGGCAAAGGCTGTGAAAATGCTGTACCAACCCGAGAATGTGACCCTCCTGAGCGGACACCATGGACTGATCCTCAGGTCCATGACTTCGGTAGTCTGTGGCTGCCCCATTTCCTTCAGGGCCAACCGTTGACATATCGTCATGTTTCAGGTCGTCTTCCGAGTCAATGTCCAACCATTCGCCACTGTCTTTTGACCCATCCTCGCTACCAATGACGCTGCCTTCAAAATCTGAGGCATCTCTAACTTTAAAATCACTGTCATCTGAGCTATCATACTCCAAAAAACTCTTCCGGGCCCCCAAATATTGTACGGTTCCTGGACCCTGGCAAGAATCCAGGACCTCCTGGGCCTTGTGTTCAACTTCATCACAGACCAGGGTGGGCGGCGGGGGACCGGAGGTGGGCATCACCGAAGAGACAACAGGTTTCGACAAAGACTTATGGCACCCCGTGCGACCCCACCTTTTGCGATTTCCAGAGGACCGGTACCCCTTCTGTTCGACTGAGCAGGGGGGAGGGGGAGCACGATGGCTATGGCAGGACGGCCCCCACTGGGTTAGCTCCCCAGTGGCCCAATCGAATTGGGGGTTGTGCAACGCCAGCCACGGCATCCCTAGTACCATGTCTACCGACATTTTCTCCATCACCAGGAATGATAGACCTTCCAAATGGCGACCCCCCAGCATGAGTTGTAACACTGGGGTCCTCCATCGTACCAAGCCCGAAGCAAGAGGAGTAGCATCAATGCTAGCAAAACGAATTGGCGTCTTCAGCGCCACAAATTCAGCCCTCAGGGGCTCAACGAGACGCATGCTTATCAGGTTAGCAGCTGCTCCGGAATCAATAAACGCCTGCCCTAGGCGGGAGAAGTTCCGGAATCTAACCTGGCAGGGTATCAGAAGTCTAGGACGTACCTGAGGTCCTAGGCGACTCTCCCTGCAGTCGCCTAGGACTGGAAGTCTTTCTGCCGATTCAGACTGTGGACGCTGAGGCCTCCAGGGGCAAGTTATCACCCGATGTCCAGCTTTCCCGCAGTAGAGACAGAGATTATGTAATAACCGAATCCGGCGTCGCTCCTTGGGGTCCAGCGGGTCCAGTTCCATAGGTTCGGGAACAGAGACTGGTACGGACGGGGAGGGAACAGGACAAATGACCTCCCTGACTCTATGGGTCCGTCTATCTTGCTTCCCAGCCCTGAGCCTCCTATCTGCCTTCACTGCTAACTCCATAGCCTCCTTTAAGGACCCGGGAACGGGATGGGAGATCAACAGTTCTTTGACCGCGTCTGAGAGACCTTGCATAAAAACGTCTTTCAGGGCACTATCGTTCCATGCAGTATCACCCGCATAGCGTCTGAAATTGGAGCAATAATCCTCCACACAAAGCGACCCCTGATGCAGCGCCAGCAACCGCGCAACCGCCAACCCCACTCGGTCCGGTTCATCGAAGATACCCCCGAGTTCCTGAAAAAAGGAGTCCACCGACTGCAGGGAGGGGGAACCCTCGGGAATGGAAAAGGCCCAAGTCTGGGCAGAGCCCCGCAGCAGGGACATTATAAGCCCGACCCTCTGGACCTCCGAGCCGGAAGAACGGGGACGCATCCGAAAAAACAGGCGACACGCCTGTTGGAAAATGAAAAACTTGTTCCTCTCCCCAGAGAACACCTCGGGAAGAGGGCACTTGGGTTCGGGACAGGTAGAGGCGTTCTGCTCCTGCGACAACGCCCACTGCTCCTGGGCCACCATGCGGGCTGACAAATCCCGGATCACCGGCACCAGGTCTTGCAGCTGGTTTGCAAGGGCGCTGATCGCCGCCATGAAAAGAAAAACAATATTTTAAGGGCCAGTTATTATGTTACGGCACTCTGCCCCCCGAGCGCCAGTTGGGGTGCCCTGATCTCCCGCACCCCCACTGTCCCTGCCTACTTGCCTCGGCCCTGGCTAACCCCAGGCGGACAACTGGACGGCGGTCCCTGCCCTGGCTAGGGACCTGGCGACTGACAAGCAGGAAACTACCTAATGGGGGGAACAGAGTGCCGACAGAGGAGGCAGATGAATCAGACCAACAAAACTTACAAGGCTGGAGATGGGACTCACAGGCAAACTGGCAGGGTGCTGGATAGCAACTAGTACTGACTGGGCCAGACTAGATTAGAGGCAAACAGAACCAACACAAACAGACAGAGTAATAGGGGACCAGAGGGAGCTGACCGACAACTAGGGACTGGCTGAGGAGAACCGCAGGCAGACTGGCTAGGTGCATGCAGAACCAATAACTGGCAATGAGCTCAGTTCACTGCCAGTCTTTTAACCACAAGGTTCCGCCCAGGGGCGGAGAGTGGGAGGAGGCAACTCCACCCACTGCTGTATAAGAAGCACAGAGGAGTGCGGGCGGCACCCTACGGGCGGGCACGCCCACGCCGCCGCCCACTGGGCAACCCAAGCTGCTGGGATGACCTCGACACAGGGCTCCAGGCTGCTGGAGCCGACGCCGGAGCGACGCGCGCCGACCGCGGGACCCCATGCCGCACTGTATGGTAACACTCAGGGATCGGATGCTCACTCCTCAGCACAAAGCTTGGTACGAGGCAGAGACTGGAACTGAGCTAGCCCTGAGCTGGTGAGGGGTAATTAAGTCCCTGCCTAACAGAGCGGAGTGATTGTCCTGACAACGGACGGCCCCGAGCTGGAACCTGGGCGCTGTATAACCCTGTCAAGGCCCTAACCAGAACAGGACGTACCAAGCAGAAACATGAAGCGAGGATGTGAGCAGGAACAGAAGATCGAGATGAAGCACAAGTAGCTTACAGCTACAGCAGACTTGAGAGAAGTAGTCACAGAGATACTGCAGGAGCAGCAGCCACGAGCCGTCATAGAAGAACAACCCAGAAGCACTGGATAGCAGATCTGGGGAGTTATATGGTGGAGTGATTGGCAAACAGACTTGAGCTGAGTGGAGTAGTGAGGAACTATTAACTCTGTTATTTGAGTTTGTATTTATTTTGCTCCAGCATCTCCAGACAGGACAGAGCAGACCTGACTGCTACACCTAGAAGGCAGAGTGGTTAAAATTGTAAATGGTGGCAAAACCCCTTTAACTTGTATCTCCTCTCGTCACGATCTCTCATTACCATTTCACTCTCTCTTTTCCTACGGCTTTCATCTGTAGTGATCCCAAACCGCCACCTCCGACAGTCCTGCCAATAGTTGAACCGATCCTCCGCCGACAGTCCTGCCAATAGTTGAACCGATACTCCACCAACAGGAGGCCCCCTGAACAGGACTCTTCACACCACACGTCCGGCACCCTGTACCAATATGCATGACACTGTTCAGACTGAATAAACAGAGGAAATCCCGGCAGCCTCTAGCAGAGGAGCTGGTATATATGAGCAACAGACCTTGGGGATTGGCTGGCTGGAGAAATCCACACCCAGCCAGCTCAATCAACCCCACCTGTAGGGCTGCGCTGCTGGAAACTGTGTAGTACAACAAAACCCAACAGAAACCTTTTATAGAGGGGTCTCCGGAGACGCAGGCACCCAACACACAGGGGTCTGAGACCCGGCTGACTGGCTGGCTGGAGAGATCCACACCCAGCTATCTCAATCAACCCCCACCTGAGGGGGGCTGCGCTGGAACCTTACAAGTCTTTATGTTCCTAAGGTTGGACGATGTCCTTTACATTGTTCCCTAACTACCCATTAGTTCATTCAGCATATCCCTGAATTAGGACTGGACAGTGAGGTATTAAGGGGTGAATACAATGAATATTCAGCATTCGATAGTCCTGTAACCTTACTAGATTGGGGGGTATTCAGAAGTCTGTGGGCCTGACCTCTACTCTGAAGCTTTTTCAATTTGCATCTGTCTTCACCTCAAAGTAGTTTAGCCAGGCTTTATGTGACAAATTTGTCACTTCTCTCCAACCATGGGTGGCCCTCCACCCCAAGATCCTACCTGCAACAAAACTCTTCGCCAGCTCAAGGAGCCTACAGGATAAAACCAAGGTAACCCTGTTTGCATCCAATATACAGATATATATGGTCATCAGACCCGCTTGGTAATCCAGCCTGCAGTTCCAGGGTCCTCGCTAGTCATTGTTTGCATGTAATGCAGCCATCATGTCCCATAGATCCACAGGGCCGCTGCAGCCAATCACAAGCCTCATGCTGAGGCCAGTGATTGGCTGCTACGGTCACATGGATGAATTGCATAAAGTGGCTGTAGCAAAGTATACAAAGACAATTTGGGACCACCCTAGTGGAGCTGGCGGGGGATTTAACAGATGAGTTAGGCCGTCTGCACATGAACAGATTTGCATTGCGGAATTTGTGGTCGGCGTCCGCACCAATTGTCGTTCACAGCATGCTATGGAAAATTGATTCTTCCTGCACAATCACTGAAACCAATTGCGGTTTCTACGAACGGAGAAAAAAATCGCAGCATGTTCTATTTTGGTCTGGTGTCCGCACGGATGGCTTCCATTGAAGTCAATGGAAGCTGCCCAATCCGTGGCCCCTCTGCAATTGAGGTTGCAGACAGGTCGCAGATTCCACGTCATTACCTAGCGACGGCGTGGAAAGATAAACATTTTTAAAAAAAATCTGTACTGCGTATGTCTGCCGGCAGCTCGCCGCTGCCACCCGTAGTGGCAGAGCACAGAAGAAAAACACAGGTATGCACAGATGCTGGTTGCTGCCGGGTCGGATTCTGCATGCAGGAGCCGGCAGCCTTAAAGTTCTTTTTCAGTTTATCACGTTTGTTGCTGTTTCTTAACCACTTCCAGCCACACAAGGTAAGTTTATGTCCTGGGTGGTAAGCAGTTCCTGCAAATGAAAGTCGGTTTATGTCCTACAGATGCTGCGAGCTCAGCTGTGACTGACAGCCAGCCTCCCGCTGCAACAGCAGGGATCGGTGAGAATATTGATCCCCTCTGTGAACCCCTTACACACTGCTATGATAAGTGATAATGCATTGCATTGCAGAAGTACTGCAGTATATTATCAGAGCATCACAGGTTCAAGTCCTCTATTGGGGCATGAAAGAAATAGTAAGACAAAAAAACTCTTTTGCACACTTTCCCTCCTTGTTAAAAAAAAAAAAAAAAAAAAGGAAAAGCAAACAACACGTTTAGTTTCATCATATCCATAACAACCTGTATAATGAATTTAACACCATTTTTATCCTGCATGGATATTATTTATATAACGCCAACATATTCCGCAGCGCTTACATGGACAGGGGGAATACAGAAAGACAAAAGTACAAAAATTACAGAACCACGGTTACATAGTAATCAGTTGATGGAAACAATAGGGGTGAGGGTCCTGCTCCAACGAGCTTACATACTTTAAGTAATGGGGTGATACAGAAGGTAAAGGGCTGGAGATGTGCACAGTATGGCGAGGTGGGGAGTGTGGGATGCTATACACATAGACAACGGTCAGACAGTAAGCCGTGTGACTGCAGGGTGCGGTTGATAGTGGCTAGCAGGGATTGCAGTCAGTAGG
This sequence comes from Eleutherodactylus coqui, assembly GCF_035609145.1. Taxonomy (NCBI): domain Eukaryota; kingdom Metazoa; phylum Chordata; class Amphibia; order Anura; family Eleutherodactylidae; genus Eleutherodactylus; species Eleutherodactylus coqui. The sequence goes on along the minus strand of NC_089844.1, from coordinate 186,232,520 downwards.
TCAGGGAGCATGTTATCAAGCGGAGTACAGAGGGGTTTGTTTAGGGAATGCGGTATGCCTCCCTGAAGAGGTGTGCTTCTAGAGCACGCCTGAAGTTTTGTGAGTCCTGGATTGCCAAGATAGTTTTGGGTAGCGCATTCCAGAGGACCGATGCTGCTCTGGAGAAGTCTTGGAGGCGGGAATGAGGGGTTCGTATTAAAGAGACACTCAGTCTGGTTTCGTTAGCAGAGCGGAGTGCCCAGGCTAGGTGATGGATTGAGATGAGGGAGGCAATGTAGGGCGGTGCGGGGCTGTGGAGGGCTCAATGGATGAAGGTCGTGAGTTTAAATTGTATTCTGTATTTGACGGGCAGCCAGTGCAGTGACCAATACAGGGAAGAGGCGTCCGAGTAGCGGCTGGACAGGAAGATGAGCCTGGCTGCAGCATTCAGAATGGATTGGAGAGGGTAGAGTCTGGTGCAGGGGAGGCCGATCAGCAGCGAGTTGCAATAATCGAGGCGCGAGTGGATGAGAGCGACACTGAGTGTTTTTAGCGTGTCCACGGTGAGAAAAGGGCGGATTCTTGGAATGTTCTTGAGGTGCATCTGACAGGTTCGGGCCAGAGATTGGATATAGGGGGTAAAGGATTCATCAGCGTCGAATATAACCCCAAGATAGCGGGCATGCTGGGTGTTATAGTGCCACACACTGAGATGGAGATGTCAGGATGAGGTCGGTTAGTAGAGGGCAGAAACACTAGTAGGTCAGTTTTAGGGAGGTTTAGTTTTAGGTAGAGAGAGGACAGAGTGTTATAGACAGCAGACAGACAGTCGGTGATGTTTTGGAGGAAAGGTGCAGAGTTTTCACGGGAAGAGGTGTATAGCTGGGTGTCGTCAGCATAGAGTTGGTACTGAATGCCAAAACGCCTGATGGCTTGTCCAATAGGGGCTGTGTAGATGGAGAAAATAAGGGGGCCGAGGACCGTGCCCTGGGGGACCCCAACAGCAAGGGGAAGAGCCCAAGGACCGAGCCCTGGGGGACCTCAACAGCAAGGGGAAGAGGAGGGGGCTGAGGACCGAGCCCTGGGGGACCCCAAAAGCAAGGGGAAGAGTAGGGGGCCGAGGACTGAGCCCTGGGGGACCCCAACAGCAAGGGGAAGAAGAGGGGGCCAAGGACCAAGCCCTGGGGTATCCCAACAGCAAGGGGAAGAGGAGGAGGCCGAGACCGAGCCCTGGGGGACGGCTATATTTATATTACTCTCAAGTTCTCCACTATGGAGCAATTCCAGCAACCTCATTGGTTCTGATTCACAATTCCAACAACCTGATTGGTTGTTTGGGTTGTCTGATTTAACCTAATTGGTTGTTTAACCTAATTGGTTGTTTGGATCCCCGATTCAACCTGATTGGTTGTTAGTGCCGAACTTGAGAGTAATATAGATATATGCCTAGGGGACCCCAACAGCAAGAGGAAGAGGAGCGCAGCTAGAGCCAGCACAGGAGACCCTGAAGGAGTTGTCAGATAGGTAGGAGGAGAACCAGGAGAGAGCAGTGTCCTTTAGGCCAATGGAAGCATACTGAGGAGGTGTTTGTTGTCCACAGTGTCAAATGCTGCGGAGAGGTTGAGGAGGATCAGTAGGGAGTAGTCACCTCTCGATTTGGCTGTCAGGAAGTCATTTGACAGCCTTGTAAGGGCAGTTTCTGTTGAGTGTAGGGGTCGGAAACCGGATTGTAGGGAGTCGAGACGAGAGTTTTCTGATAGATGGCTTACAAGGCGGGAGTAATGAGTTGTATGATTAACACTACAAAAAAAAACAAAAAACTACAATGACAGAATTGATGTTTTTTCTCCCTGCCCTACATAAAAATCAATAAAAGCTCTACAATATATTAAATGGTACCAATAAAGCTACCGCTCGTCATGCTATAAAGAAGCCTCATATGATGAAGAAATGTCGATCGAAAAATAAACAAGTTATGGCTTTTGTAAAGTGGACATGAAAATCTTCAAAAAATCAATGCATGCTTATGGCTAAAATAGGCTGCGCCACGAAGGGGTTAAAAGGACAGATAACCTCTGTAATGAGCAGACCTTGCAGAATGTGCAGGTGGGGGGTACCTAGGAAATAACCCAAATAACCACAATATAGCAAATTTTCACTTTTTTTTGAGACCCAAAACCCTGAGATTCAGGGGGTGAAGAGGGTGGATTCATAAAATCATCCAGGATTACCAGCTGAGGAAGACGCCATGACCCCTCTCATCTGCTCTTATGTTAATCTCTAGTGTAGAGGGTCCCACGTTGCGGTTAATACATGTGGGCATCCATAGAGGGGCTTACACACCTGTGAGGTTTAACGCTGCGGTAGACTGTGGCTGGGAGATTTTAACAGCAAAAGGGCAATATTATCCTGTACCCTTCCAATAGCATCTTTGACTTTTCGTTTGCTTTTGACATGCCCCCCCCCCCCCCCAAATCCTTTTTTATTGATTTTGGTATGTGTTGCAAGCCTCAATTCATTATCAGCTTTAGCTTTTCTTACACTTGCCCTACAGTTTCTGCAGACCACATTATGATGTTCTTTAAATATTCCCCCCTCGTTGGCTTTCTTCCTCTTTAACGTGTACAAGTTGTGTGTTCATCCATCCTGGTCTCTTTAAATGCTTCCAATTTTTCCTTCTTTTAGGGATTGGTAACGATTGTGCTTTGAGAATCTCATTTCACAATATTTCCCAACCTTCTTGGACATTTCTGTCCCTAAGAACATCCAGCCATTGGATTCTTCCTATCCTCTTTCTGAGTTCGTTGAAATCTGCCTTTCTGAAATCCAACCTTGAGGTCTGAGTTTTCTCAGGTCTTCCTCTCCTTGTTATCCAACATCCAAGGATATCATGATCACTGCCTCCTAAGGTCCCAGCCACTCTTACTTCCTCAACCATTCCCTCCCGGTTGGTAAGAATTAGGTCCAAGATAGCAGATCCCCTTGTTTTCTCTACTACCTTTTGGAAGATAAAGTTGTCAGCAAGAGCAGATAAGAATTTCTTGGACCCATTCCTTGTACCTGAGGAAGAGGCTTCTCTTGTGCCGGACTGTCCATAAACGAGCGCTCCGGTTTGGTTGCTCTGACTCTCTGCCTCGCTCGCTATCCAGAAGGTTGCACCATACTGCTGGTTCTTTTAGACTTTTGCCCTCCAATTCTTGGTGCCCCACTTTGGGGGCCACATACAGATCTGCCCCACTAGACATTACCATGAAGACTTGCTCCAGTTCTCTGAGCTCTGCTGTGGCTTCAACTCTCCGATCCACGCTGGAGAAATCCAATTTGGATCTGGTCATAAAATCCCCGTGCGAATGGCGACTAGGGGTATGCTTATCGTTGCAGGGCTTGGTGCGGCTCAGCAACAAATTTCACTCTTTCAATTAAGGCTGGCTGCACATGGGCAGGTAGGACCCCGCGGCTGAGTTCGACCCTGTGCCTGGCTGGTCACCTCCACGTACCAGTCTGCCGGTTTCATATCTGTGATGCGGGTTTGCCGGCCGGCACATGTCTAGTAAAGATGATGCCGCGCCGTCGCTAGGTTATGATGCGGCTCCCGCGGGACAGACTGTTTCCATTGACATCAATGAAAGCCGTCCCAGCGGCCTCTGTACAGAATCGCAGCATGCTGCGATCTCTCCTCCGCGAGCTGAAAATCGTAGTCTATGTCCAGTCATGTAGATGAAATTGTGTTTTTACTTTGCATGCTATGGCGGTATTTCCTGCGGAGTCTGGAGGCAGAATCCCACACCGGACTCCGTCATGCAAATCCGTTCGTGTGCAGGCGGCCTGAAGAATAAAAAGTCTGCTGCGGATCTGCGCCAATGGTATGGATTTTGACAAGTAATTTTACGCAGATTTTGGTGCGTATTTTCAACTGTGCAAAATCTGCCCCAAGTCTGCCCCCTTGGGGTACATCCAGGTGGTGGAATTCAATTTTCTGCCTGAAAAAACTGCCATGTTTTTTGTGTGCAAATCTTCACTCGGAAGTTGGCCTGTCAATGGGCAAAGTCACGTGTCACTTCTTTAATGCGGCAAATTTCCGCGTCTGGATTGCACACCACAAACTGCAACAGAAGGCCGCAAATTTTGTCGCCTTTTCTTTAGGTGCAGCGCACGCGGGTGACTCTTGGCGGCAGCTGCAAAATGTTCTTCTGCTGTCTGCAATCAACATGTTGGTGATAAACGAGGACGGAGCGCGGGCGTTTCCGAGAGGAGAGTGCGATTAATATGTTAACAGATCTCAGCGTAATTCCCGCGATGTTCCCTCCTGGGAGCCGCGGGCTGGAGGGATGACATGTGTTATGCTTATCTCTGCTTCCTGCGGATAAACAGCTACTTCTTGGGAAAGGAGATTTTGTCACTTGAAATCTGTCGCGCTTCCTTACAAACGGCGCTCTGTTAGCTCTGCAGCGGTGACGGGATGTGCAGCTGTGCCCCAGCTGCCTCGCCGCTCTACACATTCACTTAGAAACATTCGGAAAAGGTGAGGCGGCGTCCTCGTTAGTCGCCATCTTCTCGTTAATCTCGTTCTTCTCAACCTTCTATTTCCAAATAAAAATCAGCGGTGTCCCTGGTGGACGGGTTCAGCGCATGGCGCCCTGTGGAGCGAAAAAACAGACTAGCTACACATACCGTTATTAACCCTTTAGGGACACGGCTTAGTTTGGTACCTAACCCCTCAGTGACGAACCTATTTTTTGTTTTAAGGACCAAGTCATTCTCCCTATCGCATTGCAAGAGCCGTAACTTATTACATAGCCGTATAACAGGAGGAGTTATGTATATTACCGGCCGCACTCTGGGGTCCATATAATATGCTGTAGGACCTTATTACAGCTTTTTGGAAGGAAATGGGAAAACACATAAATTCCGTCGTTGTTTTGGGGGTTTTGTTTTTTCAGCATTCGGTAAAAATAACCAGATAACTTTCTTTTCTGATCGGTGCAATTACTGCGATATCAAGTTTATAAAAGTTTTATTTTTTTTTTTTACTACTTTTGCACAATAAAAGCCTTCTAAGCCCCGAACATTGTTGTATTCCCGGCTGCGGAGTTCTAGTTGGTATTGGTGCCAGTCGGAGGCACAGGGGACTCTTGGATTGCTTTTTATTGCGTTTTTTGGGAGGCGAAGAAAAAAAATAGCAAGTCTGAATTTTAAAAAATTATTTATACACTTATTTACTGCATATTTATGCGGTAAATAACCAAGTATGTTCACTCTATCCATTTAAAAAGGGGTTTTGTGGGTAAAAATGGGTATTTTTTTAATCTCGCACAATTATAACCCCATTCTTTAATTTAATCTTTATTGAGCTTCTTTGACACTATTTTGTAGTCCCTGAGGCGGCTTCACACGGCCCATAAAAGCACGCTGGATTTATGTGTTTTTTTAGACACACAAATATATTCTTTTGAATGCAGTCATACACATAAGCGATTTTTTTTTGTCCCGCATGGCAGTAAACAAATCGCGGTATGTTCTATCTGGCTGCGTGATCTTGCTTTGCACCGCCCAATTGTACTCAACAGAGTCGGTGGGAGCAACTTCGGCTCCATTGAAAGCAAAGGGAGAACTCCATGATTTTCTGCTGCGGCTGTGACAGCCATGCTGGGGGATTCCCTTCATCCCCGCAGTGAAGCAAAGCTGTTTTCACACGAAAACGCCTTGCATCCATGGGGCTTTCACATGTTGGGGGCGCAATATGGTGGTGGGATACACAGCTCCATATCTCGCTTGCCCATGTGAAGCTGGCCTGAAGGGGACTTGAAAATGCGATATTTTGATCGTTATTATAGTACACTGCATTACTTATGCACTGCATTCTACTATGTCTATGACAGAACCTCTGCAGGCGGCGGGGCCTAATAAGCTGAGTTAAACGGCAGATAGGGAGGCCTTTGTCAGGCTTCTGGCTACCATGGGAGCCTATTGGTACCTTGTGATCACACTATGGGGTGCCAATGGATGAAAGAGCCCCCTCGGTCATCTGCTTACATGCCACAGTTCTTATTGATTGAGGGGTTAAACTGCCAGTTTCTCGTCAGTCAAGCCATTGCCTTAAAAAGTTGTGTGTGCAGTAAAAAGTTGTATTGCGGTCACAAAGGGGTTAAGTTCCTAGGGAGCCCAACATTCCTCGGAGGAAAAGTGGGATTCTGCTGTGTATTAACCCTCTCCTTGCTACTGGTGTCCGTTGCACTTGCTTCTCACTATGTCCTACCGTGCCAGCAAGCCGGTAATTAAAACCCGTGCATTTTCCGTCCTCTCAACTTACATTACACCTCTAATACACATTAAGAGCTCAGTTACCATTCAGAGGGGAGAAAACGGTGTTTATAATGCAACATGCTTGAAAATTATTATCAGTATCCACTATCACAAAGTTTGCATTTAATATGTCCTCATGTTTCGCAGCTTTCGGAAAAGCTGTTTGCTAAAGTGATCTCTTTCCAGTTAAGTATATCAGCTACTCAGGAGGTCAAGCCGTGTAATAACATCCTTGCATTAATCAGCAACCCAGATTTATTACTGTACCTGCGCCGCTTCTGCTTGGACATGCTCTTAAATAAACAGCCTCGTGGTTAGTAAGCTGCGGCACCAATTTAGGGGCTTTCCTCGGAAACGGGGCGCGTTACAATCGTGTTCCAGCGCCGTTATTTCAGCAGATTTAATCATGTTTATAGCTGCAGTAAACAAAACGTAAACGCTTAGCTTTTTCATATACGATATCGCTATCCCAGCCTGACACTTGTTTAGGCATTTAACACATTCGCCTGCGTTTCCGTAAAATAATTAGTTTATGATCTCGTTCCTATCTTCAGACTCTAAAAGTGATAGCCCTTTCTGGTTCAGCTTACACACACGCACATGTTTCTGTATAATGTGAGATATATCTCCTGCACCTGCTACATTTGATAGTATCAGCCATAGGACCTTATCCCTCCTCCGTACCAGAGGGGTCATATATGAAAATCACCCGGCTAGAAAATCGTGCAGCTGAGAATTTGAAAAAAAAAGTTTAAAAAATCCTGCCACATTTCTGCAACCCGAGTTCCAAAAAAGTTGGGTCGCTGCGTAAAATGTTAGTAAATGTAAAGAAAGAATCTCCTCTAACCATATTGTATTCACAGTAGCACATGGAAAAATATCTCCCTTTATCCCTTCTGATATGTTCTACTTCATAAAAAAAAAAATCATTAAAAAAATTGATGGCAACAACACATCTCAGGAAAGTTGGGCCAGCGGTAACAAAAGGCTGGAAAGATAAGTGGCAGGGAGTGTAGCTAAAGGCTCATGGGCACGGGTGCAAAAGTTTATCTTGGGGCCCCCCAACTTCTCTTAACTCCTACTAAGTGATATGATCAAAAGATTCAGAGAATATGGAGAACTTTATGTGCACAAGTGACAAGGATGATGGTCAATTTTAGATGCTGGAGATCTACGGCCCTCAGGCGTCACTATATCAATAATAAGCATGACTCTGCAATATAAATCACTGCATGGGCTCAGGGATACTTCCAGGAATCACTGTCTGTGAACTCAGTTCTCCATGCAAGCACAAACGGAAGTTACAGCTGTATCATGCAAAGAAGAAGCCATAAATGAACATAAATCAGAACTTCAAGCATCTTCTCTGGGCCAAAGCTCATTTAAAATGGACTGAGGGAAAACTGTCTTGTGGGCAGATGAATCAAAATTTTAAATTCTTTTTGGAAAACCATGGATGCCGTGTCCTGCAGACTCCAAGTGATAGGGACTATCCAGCTTATCAGCACACAGTCCTGCATCTCTGATGGTACGGGGTTGCATTAGTGCCTATGGCATGGGCAGCTTACACATCCTAACAGGCACCACCAAGGCTGAGCGGTATATAGAGGTTGTAGAACAACATTTGCTCCATCCAGACAACGTCTCTTTCAGGGAAGGCAATGCTAAACCCCATACTGCATCCATCACAACAGCATGGCTTCCCAGAAGAAGAGTCCGGGGTGAACCGGCCGGCGGCAGTCCGGACCTTTCACCATATACTGCATCCATCATAACAGCATGGCTTCCCAGAAGAAGAATCCGGGGTGAACCGGCCGCCGGCAGTCCAGACCCTTCACCACATACTGCATCCATCACAACAGCATGGCTTCACAGAAGAAGAGTCCGGGGTGAACCGGCCGCCGGCAGTCCAGACCTTTCACCACATACTGCATCCATCACAACAGCATGGATTTACAGAAGAAGAGTCCGGCGTGAACCGGCCGCCGGCAGTCCAGATCGTCCACCAATAGAAAACATTTGGGGCTTTATGAAATGAAAAATCTGACAAAGACGACTGAGGACTGTGAGCAGCCAGAATCCTACATCAGACAAGAAGGGGACAACATTCCTCTAACAAAACTCCAGCAGTCGGTCTCCTCACTTCCCAGAAGAGGGGATGCTCCACAGCGGTAGACACGGCCCCGCCCCCAGCTTATGTGAGATGTGTTGCTGCCATCAATTCCTAAATGAGTTAAATTGTTTAAATGAAATGGAAAATGTCCCCCACCCCCCGATATGTTCTATTATGAATAAAATATGGTTTCCAAACCATTAATTCTTTTGTTTGTTTTTTTATTTATAATTTTACAGCAATCCCCAGTTTTTTTGGAATTGGGGTTGTAATAGACTTTCCTAATCTGTATAAAGGAGAGGCATGGAATGTGCTGGGGAAGAATATTGGTTTACGGAGTACTGGACTGCGCAGGCGTTCCGCTCCCTCCTACCTTCTGTTATCAGTCTATAGTAGGCAGTATGATGGTAGGATAAAGATTTAGTAGTGCGCACATATTTCCTGCACCCTGGTAACTCTCCCCAACCGCCCCATTGGCAGTAGGAACAATGTCCGGTCTGCACTTACTTCTCCCCACGTTCTCTCCAACATGTCCTATAACGGCTCTAGACTCACAATGATCAGTGCGATCATTCATGTAGTCGCGCTTGTACGGTCCTTCACGTAAGCAGAGTAAGGTCTTGTGAATGTGGCGGCCATCAGATTGGTCCATCATATCCAAGCCGGCGATCTGAAAAGGTGTTATTTAGGGAACTGCGAACTCTATAATTCAGTATTTATCCTTGCAACTAAGCTTGTTTTTTGTTTTTTTTGCAATTGTCCCCAAGTGTTCAAAGGAAGTCTGTCACCTAAATTTTGGAATAGTATCCCATTATACTGTTAAATATGTGCCGTTGTCCAGGTTAAGAAAATCATGGCTGCTTTCTTCCAAACACAGCGCCACCCTAGTCCATAGGGTTGTGTGTGGTATTGCAGCTCAGCTCCATTGAAGTGAGTGGTAGCTGGGCTGCATTATCAGACACAACCTACAGACAAGGGTGGAGCTGTGTATTGAAAAAAAAAGCTATGTTTTTCTTATGTTTAAATAACATAACTTTATATGGACTTTGGGATTGCTTTTTATTAAGTTTGGGAGGCGAACAAAAGACGAATAGCAATTTCGGTGTTAGTTTTTAAAATTATTTTTACGGTATTCCCCATGTGCGATGAGCAACAAAATGTTTATTCTTTGGGTCGTTATGAACTCGGTAATTGTTGCTTATTTAAAAACAAATTGGGGTATTTTATCAGTACAAAATGGGCTTTTGTGAGAAAAATGCCTATTTTGTCTAAACTAAAAAACTGTAAAAATAAAAGATTCAAACTGAAGGGGATTTGAAGATGCAATACGTTGATTGCTAGAATAGTACACTGCATTACTTATATAGCGCATTCGACTAGGTTTATGACAGAGGCCTACTGGAATCTGCTGGAGGCAGTGCCTAATAGGTTAAGTTATATGGCAGATATAGAGGCCTTTTACCCATTAGTACCTTGCGTCGCACTGTGGGGGTCTTATGGGTGACAGGTCTCCCTCCTTCTGTCATTGGCTTACATGCTGTAGTTCCTTTTGATTGAGGCATGTAAGGGGTTAAACTGCTAAGATCTGAGGTTTCTCCGTTCCTGATGGTTAGAGCAGGAGCCTGGATGTCAGTAGTCAGCCAAGCCACCGACTTAAAAAGATGTATGTGCAGATTTAAAGCCCATTAGTGAGGTCAGTAAAAAGGCGTATTGGCCGTCACTAAGGGGTTAATCTAATCTAGAATTTATAATCATTTTAAAGATCCAATTCAATAGTTAAACCTTATATATATATATATATATATAGAGAGAGAGATAGATATATATATATAGATATATATATAGATATATATATATATATATAGATCAAGCAACCAATACGGGAAAGAGCAGATTGCGGTTCCGCAGATGGGTGTATGTGCCGGAGTGCAGCAGATCGACGAACTGCGAGAAAGGAGAAGAAAACTCCAAGAAAAAAAAGGTTGTTTATAGTTATAGTTGTTTTCCCACCCGGTGAACAGTATTTGAAAAAAAACAACCCAAACTGCTGTTTTTCATCGTCCATCTCATTAAAGAACAAAATAAAAGGCAGGTGAAAAGCTGCATATATACCCTAAAATAGTACCGATGAAAACAAGCCGCACACCGCCGCCCCCGCGGAACATGGAAGGTATTACGGGTCTTAGAGTGCAACGATCCAAGTACAACTGTTATCAAGAGTTTGTGAAAGAAGAAAGACATGAAAAAATATGAGATTCCTTGTAAATAACAATCGGAAAGGGATTTTAACTTACAATGTGGCGGCCTATTATATGTAGAAGTCCATGGGAAAGACATAAGTGGTCGAAGGGCCAGGGGTGTTTGCAAAATGGGAAAAATGGAGAGTTGGAGATTAGAGATGAGCGAGCATACTCGCTAAGGACAATTACTCGAGCGAGAATTGCCCTTAGCGAGTACCTGCCCGCTCGGAAGAAAAGATTCGGGTGCCTGGGCGGGCAGGGAGCGGCGGGGGAGAACAGGGGGAAATGGAGGGGAGATCTCTCGCTCCCTCTCTTTTCCCCGCTCCCCCCTGCTCACTCCCGCAACTCACCGCTCACCCCCGCCGACACCCGAACCTTTTCTTCCGAGCAGGCAGGTACTCGCTAAGGGCAATGCTTGATTGAGTAATTATCCTTCGCGAGTATGCTCACTCATCTCTATTGGAGATGTAATCAAATCTGTCCGAGAGACACGGATGATTTCTAGACATCTGAGGGCTTTTTCCCTCCACTTATTATTTGTACGTTTCCATTCCAATTGTGCTTTTGTATTTTGCGAGTCGAGTCGTGACGTCTATCAGCACTATTAGGGGTACATATAACGCACTGATTGACATTCATTCCATTTTGGGGGTAGGTGAGAAAAGATAGGTGCACACCATGCGGAGAGCGATATAAATGCTATGCTTGTTCTCTGGGACATTACAATGGTCGCCGCGCCAAATATGTTGTTTTTAGAGTTTGTTTTTTTATAACAAAATAAAATAATTTTCAATTTTAAATGAGATTTACCTTTTTATTCTTTTTTATTTTGGGCAATTTAGTTTTTTCTTTCCCACTAGGGAACATGATGTTGCGCTCATTGGATCACTTTTTTGATGCTTTGGAATGCTGATCCCACCACCATGTTGCCACTACTACAGGGCTTTGCAAACGTTTTCTACTGTGGCCTCAACAACCAATCCATGGGGATACTAGAACATATTCAGTGAGCAACTACAGCCACGGCAGGAAGAGGCTGTAGTTGCTCACTGCTTAGTCCAAGTATCACCACCAATTGGCTGGGGAGGCTGCGGTCGAAAACCTGTCCCAGTCCATTTCATGAAGTAGTTACATGGAATGGTTTTCAGTTAACAGGTATTCCTTGTCAAGAGTTAATTTGTGGAATTTCTTAGTGTTAGAGACCATCAGTTGTGTTGTTCGGAGGTAGGGTTGGCATATAGTCCTATACAGTGTTTAGCCGTATTCATCTTCTGTTTTCATCCACATTGTGGCAAGAACCATTCAACCAACTAAAGAGAAATAACCGTCCATCATTACTTTAAGGCATGAAGGGCAATCCAGAAGTTTCAAGAACTTTGAAGTCATGAAAGCCATCAAGTGCTATGATAAAACTGGCTTTCATGACTGTGTTGGCGGAAAGGAAGACCAAGAGTTACCTCTACTGCTGAGGATAAGGTCATCAGAGCTACCAGCCTCAAAAACTGCAAATTAACAACACCTCCGATTAGAGACCATGTAAATGCTTCACAGAGATCAAGTACCAGACACATCTAATCATCAACTCTTCAGAGGGGACTGTGAGAATCAGGTCTTTATGGTCAAATTGCTGTAAAGCATCAACTATTGAGGAACATCAATGAGAAGAAGGCAATTGTTTGGCCAAGAAACTCAAGGAATGGACATTAGACCGCTGGAAATCTGGACTTTAGTCCGATAAGTAACATTCAAAATTCAAGGCACACTTGAAGCATTCACCAGCGATAGGCCATCCTGGCTGATTTACATTTAGTAGGACTATCATGTGTTATTTAACAGGACAATGACCCCAAACACCCCTCCAGGTATGTAAGGGCTATGGAGTGAGTGAGTGATGAAGTGCTGCGTCAGATGACATAGTCTCCACTGTCACCCGACCTAAACTCCATTGAGATGATCTGGGATGATTTGGACCGTAGAGTGAAGGAAGAGCAGTCAGTACGTGCTCAGCACCTCTGGGAACTCCTTTTAAGATTGTTGGAACCCTATTCCAGGTGACTACCTCATGAAGCCGAACGAGAGAATATCAAGAGTGTGTAAAGCTAAAAGTTGCTCTTTTCAGGTTTTGATAATCTCCTTTGATCATCACCTCAGTGTATTTTAAAAGTCTAACCTCGAATACATGTTGTCCACTCCAGCATCAATCTCCGATTCAGATTCCCTTATGTGAAGGTAGAACCTATATTTTTATTTAACACTTTTTTGTTTGTTTGCTACTTAATTCCATTTGTGTTAATTCATAGTTTTTGTGTCTCCAGTATACATTTATAATGTAGAAATAAAAAAAATAAACCATGGAATAAAAAGTTGTGTCCAAATTTTTGACTGGTACTCCACCTCCAGAGTAGCGGTAAGAAAATTGTATACTTAGAGGTGATCAGGGTAAGACTGCAGATTTTGTCACATTACAAGCCCTGTTTTTCTGGAAAAATGCTGGACAGGACTCAACAGACCACTTCATAAGTCAATGAGGTCCATCATGTAACGGATCCAGTATTGCGGTATGGTTTCTATCATGGGGCACATCTATCAGCCTGCTCAGGGTGTCAGCCACGTTCATTAAGTGTCAGACAGAGTGCCCACTCTAAAATGTGATCCCCAATACCACTTCAGTGTAAGCCACACTGCTCTGTCTTGAGTTACATTTCATCCCCAGTGTTCCCTTCGGGTGTTATCCGCAGTACCCACAGCCCAGCCTGTCTCTCCTGTACGCCCTCCGCTGCTCTACCCCATCTTCTCCTCCATACACCAGCCATGTCTTCACTTCTGCTCACATAGGAAGTCCACCTCCATCAGGACTCGACCACATGTCTTTGAGCCCATTACTGTTGCAATATATTGTGGCTTGATCCCCCCAGTAGCATGCAGGAGGGGTGTTCATGCACCAGTGAGGCACTTCCTGTTCTGGGGGGCCCATCAGGGTATTCACTGGCTCCCGGGGGGCTAGTCCGAGCCGGCTTTTAACAATTAGGGATTGTCTAAAGTGACCATCCTCTTTAAAGTTTTAAGCATATTCTCATCAAGTGGCATGTACTACCCCTTTCTAATGATTCGACTATCATTTTGTTTTGAATGCATGGGTTTTTGTAAAATCGTTGTTCTTTTTTTTTCTTTCATGTTTGTCAGTTATCCAAACATTTTATTTTCTTAAACTATAATCATTCCTTGAGAAACTGCAAGTTTTTGAATTCAAGCGATACGATCGGCAGATAAGTTGCACAAGTTCTTCAGCATCAGCCTATGGTCCATATAAGTCCATCCCCTCCCCAGATCTGTCATAAGAGTCTATCCATTGTCTGCAGATTAGTTCATAAAGCCAACTAGCTTCACACTTTGGCTTCCTGTTTAATACCGGCGAAGTATACAAACCATCGTGTATAAGCGATAATAGATGTGCCATTTGGCCAACCAGTAGACCACCAACTGAGGGGAGCAACTACTGTTCCGGCTGCTCTTCAGATTTCACATAGACCGGCTCATTTATTTACCTTATTTAAAAAATGAAAACAAATGAAGCGTTAAAATAAGTAAACATTTAGTTATATGGTTATTAGGAAAATGGTTTCCAAAAATATCTATTATAAGCAATGTGATCTAACCTCTTATATAACCTCTTATAAAGCACAGCCTGTACATGCTAACTAGTCCGACTATCAGCGGAAATATCAAAATAGTCAACTAGTCTAGCAAAAAAAAAAACAACAAAATTTTGGTTTAAACCTCTGTTACATCCCTTTTTACGTAGAATGACTTCTTGTGTCGAGTTTATTAATTCTTGGCACTCCACTGGTAGGCGGAACCGCAAATTTGCTGAATCTTCACCTCTAATTGGTCTTTGGTGTTATTCCATTTAATTAGCTTTATTGACCAATCTGCAAACAGTAGTTGGATTATTATGACCGTTCTCGGGGGACTAGATGGACTGTTATACAACACAGGTTGATGGTGAAGAACTTGTGTAACTATTCTGTAAATCATATTGTTTGAATTTCCTGAGCCCATCCTGCCTCCATAACGAGATGGCACTGATTGACTGGGCAGCACTGATTAGTTCTTCGACTGCTGCTCAGTCAATCAATGCAGCACTTGATGAACCAATCACAGCTGTCGCATTGGTTCATCAAGCGCTGCATTGATTTGCCATTAGAGCCCTCGCTTCCTGGCGGCGGGATTTATGAATCCTGTAACTAGGAAGTGATCTTTTATTGGCGGCTGAGGACTGCGGGAACCACGACGGAGCTGTGGAGAGCAGTGGGAGGTACCTGGTCCGAGCCTGCTAGGTAATGTATTGCTTTTTTTCTTTAATGTAACACAGCTAGGGCTCATTTTCGGGGAAACCCGGTAGTAAACGTTTCACAAAGATGGCCTGATTTGTGGACTCGCAGCGTGGCTGGCGCCTGGACTTGTCAGTTCATCCACTATGGTAAGTCCAGGAGGCGGCCGCAGTCAGCAGAGCTCCGCCTCTATTTTGCAGTGGAGCGGTGCAGCATGTATTAGCGCCTCTAGTACTTAGATAATTAAGGTTAATTATGTGTGCCTGGATTAATAATCTCCACATTCTAGTTAGCGCACATTTCTATATGTTTGCACGCTTAGGGTCGATATTCTGCAGAGTCCAGTGTAAAGCAATGTGTATCCCAAATTCAGTGAGCGTGATAATCCACGGGTGCCAAATGCATAATGTGGACGGTCAGCTAGCGCTTTTATAGTAAACAGCAGATCTGTATTGGGTATCCAGCTCAATTAAAGTTGTCAGGGCAGAAATCTATCTAGCGATCCTCTATAGCTGAAATCAAGCCGAGCATGAGAACTGCTAAAACCCAACAGATGCGAGTGTTTATGAGCTTGTATTTTCAGATGTCCTTTCTGGTAAATACTTTACAAGCAATACATCAAGTTGGCCCTACTGGTAACCTAGTCAGCTGGTTATGTGCTTGGATGAGTGAGTTTAACCCTATGGGAGCCAGGAGGGCCCTGTTAAAACTTGGTGTTGTTTTTTTCATGCTTTCAGTAGGTAGAAAAATCCAAAATGTTATCATTCTACAACCCCAATTCCAAAAAAAAGTTGGGATGTTGTGTGAAATGTAAATCTAAGTAAAGAAAAAAAAAGAATGCAATGATTTGGAGATCTCCTTTAACCATATGTTATTCCCAGTAGCAGATAGAACATATCAGAGGGGCGGGGGGACATGTTTCCATTTCATTAAAATAAAAATTAACTCATTTAGAAATTGATGGCAGCAGCACATCTCACAGAAGTTGGAGAGGGGCCGTGTCTACCGCTGTGTAGCATCCCCTCTTCTGGGAAGTGAGGAGACCGATTGCTGGAGTTTGGGGAGACAAAGTTTGTCCCATTCTTGTCTGATGTAGGATTTTGGCTGCTCCGCAGTCCTCGGTCTTCTTTGTTTTCTATTGGTGAAAGGTCTGGACTGCCGGTGGCCGGTTCACCACCCGGACTCTTCTTCTGGGAAGCCATGTTGTTGTGATGGATGCAGTATGTGGTGTAAGGTCCGAACTGCCGGCGGCCGGTTCACCCCGGACTCTTCTTCTGTGAAGCCATGCTGTTGCGATGGATGCAGTATGTGGTGAAAGGTCTGGACTGCAGGCGGACGGTTCACCCCGGACTCTTTTTTCTGAGAAGCCATGCTGTTGTGATGGATGCAGTATGTGGTGAAAGGTCCGGACTGCAGGCAGCCGGTTCACCTTGGTCTCTTCTTCTGGGAAGCCATGCTGTTGTGATGGATGCAGTATGTGGTAAAAGGTCCGGACTGCCGGCGGCCGGTTCACCCCGGACTCTTCTTCTGTGAAGCCATGCTGTTGTGATGGATGCAATATGTGGTGAAAGGTCTGGACTGCAGGCGGCCGGTTCACCCCGGACTCTTTTTTTCTGAGAAGCCATGCTGTTGTGATGGATGCAGTATGTGGTGTAAGGTCCGGACTGCAGGCGGCCGGTTCACCCCGGACTCTTTTTTCTGAGAAGCCATGCTGTTGTGATGGATGCAGTATGTGGTGAAAGGTCTGGACTGCAGGCGGCCGGTTCAGCCCGGACTCTTTTTTCTGAGAAGCCATGCTGTTGTGATGGATGCAGTATGTGGTGAAAGGTCCGGACTGCAGGCAGCCGGTTCACCTTGGTCTCTTCTTCTGGGAAGCCATGCTGTTGTGATGGATGCAGTATGTGGTAAAAGGTCCGGACTGCCGGCGGCCGGTTCACCCCGGACTCTTCTTCTGTGAAGCCATGCTGTTGTGATGGATGCAGTATGTGGTGAAAGGTCTGGACTGCAGGCGGCCGGTTCACCTCGGACTCTTTTTTTCTGAGAAGCCATGCTGTTGTGATGGATGCAGTATGTGGTGAAAGGTCCGGACTGCAGGCAGCCGGTTCACCTTGGTCTCTTCTTCTGGGAAGCCATGCTGTTGTGATGGATGCAGTATGTGGTAAAAGGTCCGGACTGCCGGCGGCCGGTTCACCCCGGACTCTTCTTCTGTGAAGCCATGCTGTTGTGATGGATGCAGTATGTGGTGAAAGGTCCGGACTGCCGGCGGCCGGTTCACCCCGGACTCTTCCTCTGGGAAGCCATGCTGTTGTGATGGATGCAGTATGTGGTGTAAGGTCCGGACTGCCGGCGGCCGGTTCACCCCGGACTCTTTTTTCTGAGAAGCCATGCTGTTGTGATGGATGCAGTATGTGGTGAAAGTTCCGGACTGCAGGCGGCCGGTTCACCCTGGTCTCTTCTTCTGGGAAGCCATGCTGTTGTGATGGATGCAGTATGTGGTAGAAGGTCCGGACTGCCAGTGGCCGGTTTACCCCAGACTCTTCTTCTGTGAGGCCATGTTGCTGTGATGGATGCAGTATGGGGTTTAGCATTGTCTTCCCTGAAAGAGACGTTGTCTGGATGGAGCATATGTGGTTCTACAATCTCTAAATATGGCTCAGCATTGGTAGTGCCAGCAAGATATGTAAGCTGCCCATGCCATAGTCACTAATGCCACCATGTACCATCAGAGATGCAGGACTGTAGCTAGATGGTCCCTATCTTGAGTCCGCAGGACACGGTATCCATGGTTTACAACAAGAATTTCACATTTTGATTAATCTGACCACAGAGCAATATCCCATTTTGGCTTAGTCCATGTTACATGAACTCTGGACCCGAGAAGACGCCGGTGTTTTTGGATTGTGGTGATAAGGCTTCTTTATATGATACAGCTTCGATTTCAACAAACGGTGCTCACAGACAGCGATTTCTGGAAGTATTCTGGAGCCCAAACAGTGATTTGCATTACAGAATCATGCCAGTTTTTAGTACAGTGAGGCCATAGATCTCTGCTATATACATTCTTCATACAACCAAGATGAAAAGCAGCACAGCAGAAACCTGCACACACTGATAGCCCCCTGGTCATGTGACCCTGGACTCCCCCACACAAGTGACTAATCACATGTGCGTACAGGACTTGTGATGACGTCACCGTCATATGATGAGGGATGGAGCATGTAACTCACGCACAGACGGACAGGTGATCGTTAGTATTTTGATTCGTTTAGTGAGCATTGAGAATAGGGTCCCAATAAATGACCTATGAATGGATTTCCAAAAAAATGCCCTTGAGAGATTTGGTACATGATAAGTGAATACATTTATAAAGAAGATGAGGTTGTCTTTTTTCATCTCCATTAATCTCGTCCTGATGCTGCATCTAGTAACAAGTAGCTGCTTGTAATAGAGGAAAGATTACAAAAAGTTTGTCCACATTCTGTGTATTTGCATTCTAGCCCGTATAATGGTTGTGTTTAGTGTTGACTTTGTGTCTTTGATACAGGTAATACTTTGGCAAAAAAACAAGGCATCTGACTATAAAATAGCCCTCACTTCAATTTTGGGGACTGCGGTCATGAGCGCTTTGGCACCTTTCCAGCACCGCTGTGAAGATCCTGAGGTACACTACATTTATATATTGTCTGACTAGTAATTATTAGGAAAGTATAGTAGCAGTGTTTCACATGTAGCTCTGCTACATGTGTGTCGCACACACCATACATAGCTCTCCAACATGTGCACCACACACACCACACACAGCTCTGCTACATGTGCGCCACACAGACCACACACTGCTCTGCTATATGTGCATCACACACAGCACACACAGTTCTAATACATCTGTATCACACACACCACATACAGCTTTGCTACATGTGCGTCACACACCACACACAACTCTGCTACATGTGCGTCACACACACCACACACAGCTCTGCTACATGTGCATGTGACACGCACAGCAGACCACACACAGCTGTGCTACATGCATGTCACAGACACATACAGCTCTGCTACATGTGCGTGTAACTCTGCTGTTTGCGCAGCACACATAGTTCTGCTACATAAATTTGTCATCTGCTTCTGCTGCTTTAGGATCTGTAATGAGGCCTCCAACATGTAATAAGGGGCGGAGCAAAGAGCCAGTGAGTGATTACGTGTCAGTGACATAATCAAAGTGGTGGAGCTAAAAGTGGGTGAGGGATCACATGGCGGTGATGTCCTCACAGGTCCTGCCAGCACATGGCTGCTGTGCAGCTCTGCGGGTTTTTTAATAAAGTGAAGCAGCACATGTGATGACATCATCATTGTGATCAGGTTGGGAGCTAAGAGACGGTAACTGATTACATGACTGTGACATCATCACAGGTGCTGTCAGCACATGGCTGCTGTCAGGCTTTACATGTTTTATGCTTTAGGACCTGCGATGACGTCACTGTCATGTGATTGGGGGTGAAGCATGTAACTACCACAGTCACACACAGACGCACAGACTTCCGGAAACAGACGAGTGGCACCTGCTCAGCTATTTCTGTCAGCAGCAACCGCACATGCTGGACCCAACAGTCCATTCATTCTGATGTCACTGCGGGAGAGAAGCAACTCTGCAGTGACAGGCATAGAGGGACATATGACCTCCATTTTTGGGATTGGTGGGGGCTTCAGTGGTGAGACGCCCGCCAATCAGCAAGTTATTCCCTATCCTATAGATAAGGAATAACTTGTGATCCTGTTAATAAACATCCACTTCACATTGGCTTCATTTTGTACGTCTCCTTTTATTAATTTCGGACATCAGAAGGCTTATAACAGCGGCAATTCTGCTAATTTTGAAAAACGTTCTTTTTCTTTTTTAAAGGGATCACTTTAGTTCTGAAGTGACTTTAAGGGATCTGTATATAAGAAACCCCTATAAATCGCCCTATTTTAAAAACTGCACCACTCAAAATTTCCAAAATGGCAGTTACAAAGTCTTTTGGGTAGGCGCCTCAGGAGGCGGGAGCTTTACTTGGATTTTGGACACCATGTTGCATTGGCCCATGAAGCACTCAGAGCAATCGACCGCCCCAAGAGCGACTCCTATATTGGGAACTAGATCCCTCAAAAGACTTCATCAAGAAGTGTAGGGCGTGTTTTGACCCCAACGGGCTTTGTTAGTAGTTGTTAACATTGGGCCATAAAAATGAAAAATTGCGATTTTCATTTTTCAAACAACATAGATTTATCCCAAATGTTGTTATTTTCATGAGGGGCTATATGAGGAAAAGTAACACAAAATATGCTACCCAGCTCTCCTGACGTAAACTGCTACTTGGACATACGGCGGGCGTCAGGAGGGAAGGAGTGCAGGTTTTGCTGGGATAATATTTGGATGCCATGTCACATTTGTGGGACCCCCTGAGGTACCAGTAGAACGAGGACCCCCCAAGGTGACTCCATTTTGGAAACTTCTCCCCTCAAGGAATTCAACAGGCAGAGTAGTGAGCATTTTGACCCCTCAGGTGTTTGTAGGATTTTGTTAACATTGGGGCATGAAAGAGATAATTCATTTCCAGCTAACAAGCTTCGGTTTGGCGTTAATGAAGCATTGTTTCAAATTTTGTACACGCCGCACGTGAGCGATTCCAGAATATATTCTTTTAACTCCCTTAATGCTCCATGATGTACAGTTACGTCATGAAGGTTTGGGGTTTGCATGGAGCAGGATCATGAGTCAATCCTTGGCCATACAACGCGGGTGTCGCCACACTCTCAATGATCGCAGCTGTTAACCCTTTAAGTGCCACTGTCAATTCTGACAGCAGCATTGAAATATCCCAATCAGGGGTCCCGACTGGCACCCCTGCAATGAGATCATTTGGTGCCCTTCATTTACAATGGCGTCCGGGGGGCCTTCTGCAGATTGCCTATGAAGCCATGCCTGGGGCGGGGGAGAGATAGACACATTTATAATAAAAATAAATTATTTAAGAAAATAAGTAGTATCTCTGTGTTCGTAAATGTCCTATCCATCAAATTAAGAGATTATTTACCCCGCACAGTGAATGTCGTTAGAAAAAAACCCCACACAATGTCAGAATTGTGTTTTTATGGTCTCTAAGAAAAAATGTAATAAAAAGCAATCAAAAAGTTTTATGTTCTCCAAAATGGTACCAATAGAAACTATAGGAGGTCCGGCAAAAAATAAGCCCTTGCACAACTAACTATGTCGACAGCAAAATAAAAATGTTACGGCTTTTCAGAAAATAATTTTATTTTTTTCCAAAGATATTTTATTTTTTTTAAAGTAGTTCAGCAAAAAAAACTATGTAAGGGTGGATTCAGACGACCGTATATCGGCTGGATTTTCACGCCGGCCGATATACGGCGTCTCTCTCTGCAGGGGGAGGAGGCTGGAAGAGCCGGGAGCAGTGCTCTGAGCTCCCGCCCCCTCTCTGCCTCCTCTCCACCTCCATGCACTATTTTCAATGAGGAGAGGTGGGACAGGGTGGAGCTAATTTCCAAAACTTAGCACCGCCCCTGTCCCGCCTCTCCTCATTGCAAATCGTGCAGAGGGGCGGAGAGGATGCAGAGAGGGGTGGAAGCTCAGAGCACTGCTCCCGGCTCTTCCAGCCTCCTCCCCCTGCAGAGAGAGACGCCGTATATCGGCTCGGTGTGAAAACCCAGCTGATATACGGTCGTCTGAATCCACCCTTAGTTTGGTATCCTAGTAATCGTACTGACCCATAGAATACAGTTATCAGGTCATGTACCCTGTAGAAACAAGAACCCCTCCAATGATGGGAAGATTTAAGGTTCCCCTTTGACCCCTCATTTTCTACACTTAGAACTTTTTAAAAGTTTGAAAAGTACAACTCGTTCTGCCAAAGACCAGCCCTCACACAGCGACATTGACGGATAAATAAAAAAGCTATGAGTGTTTGAAAGTGGGGAAGAAAAACCGAAAATGAAGACAAAAAGAAAAAAAAAGGGTTAAACCTCTCCCAATCTTACTGTCACAGATATCTATTGATGGATACCTTCCGAGGCCAGAAGCGGACAGCGCACTGACCAGTGTCCACGGCCCCGAAAAGAGCTTTATCTTTATAAACCAGCGGCCAGTTCTTCACAAGGACATATTAAAGGTAACATCCACGTCGTCTTCTAACGGCAGGTAATTGCTGGCCCTCGTCAGCTGCTGATTGTTTCATCTGCTTTGTATTTGTTCCACAATTTTTTTAATGTTTTCTTTGAATTTTACAATCTAACAAACAATATTATTTTTAATAGTAAATAAGTCGGGATTTGATGCTTTCTCTGTTTTAGGGTTTCAGCAAGTCATGCTATTATTCTTTCCATACTGAGAAAAGACTCCGCTCCCCTCACTCCACGTCTCCTAAACCATAGGCACTATAATATTGATGATGGTGCTTCCACAGTAGTTGCTGACCGTTTCCTTTAAGTATTTCTACTGAGGCTACTATGAGGGTCAATATTACTACTGGGGCCGATATAGGGGAAAATGCTACTACTGAGGGCAATGTGGGGGTCACTATTTCTGCAGGGGCAGATGTAAGGGACACTATTACTATTGAGGTCACTGTGGGGATCACTAATACTACTGAAACCACTGTGGGGGTCACTATTATTACTGGGGGCAATGTTGGGGTTACTATTACTACTGAGGCCACTGTGGGGATCACTATCACTACTGAGGCCACTGTGGGGATCACTATCCTTACTGGGGCCACTGTGGGGGGGGGGGGTCACTATTACTACTAAGGCCACTGTGGGGGTCACTATTTCTACTGCGGCAGATATAAGGGACACTATTACTACTGAGGCCACTGTGGGGGTCACTATTTTTACTGGGACCACTGTGGGGGTCACTTTTACTACTGGGGCAACTATGGGGGTTGCTATTATTACTGGGGCCACTGTGGTGGTCGCTATTATTACTGGGGCCACTGTGGGGGACACTATTATTACTCGGGCCATTGTGGGGGTCACTGTTATTACTGGAGCCACTGTGGGGGGCACTATTTCTACTGGGGCAGATATAAAGGACACTATTACTACGGAGGCCACTGTGGGGGGTCACTATTACTACTAAGGCCACTGTGGGGGTCACTATTACTACTGGGGCCACTGTGGGGTTCACTATTACTACTAAGGCCACTGTGGGGTCACTATTACTACTGAGGCCACTGTGGGGGTCACTTTTTACTGGGACAGATGTAAGGGACACTATTACTACCGGGGCCACTATGGGGGTCACTATTACTACCAGGGCCATTGTGGGGGTCACTATTATTGCTGGGGTCACTGTGGGGGTCACTATTATTGCTGGGGCCACTGTGGGGGTCACTGTTATTACTGGGGTCACTGTGGGGGTTACTATTACTACTAAGGCCACTGTGGGGGTCGCTATTACTACTGAGGCCACTATGGGGATCACTCTTACTACGGAGGCCACTGTAGGGGGTCACTATTATTACTGGGGCCACTATGGGGGTCGCTATTATTACTGGGGCCACTGTGGTCGCTATTATTACTGGGGCCACTGTGGGGGACACTATTATTACTCGGGCCATTGTGGGGGTCACTGTTATTACTGGAGCCACTGTGGGGGGGTCACTATTACTACTAAGGCCACTGTGGGGGTCACTATTACTACTGGGGCCACTGTGGGGGTCACTATTACTACTAAGGCCACTGTGGGGTCACTATTACTATTGAGGCCACTGTGGGGGTCACTTTTTACTGGGACAGATATAAGGGACACTATTACTACCGGGGCCACTATGGGGGTCACTATTAGTACTGGGGCCACTATGGGGGTCACTATTACTACCAGGGCCATTGTGGGGGTCACTATTATTGCTGGGGTCACTGTGGGGGTCACTATTATTGCTGGGGCCACTGTGGGGGTCACTGTTATTACTGGGGTCACTGTGGGGGTTACTATTACTACTAAGGCCACTGTGGGGGTCACTATTACTACTGAGGCCACTATGGGGATCACTCTTACTACGGAGGCCACTTTGGGGGTCACTATTATTACTGGGGCCACTATGGGGGTCGCTATTATTACTGGGGCCACTGTGGTGGTCACTATTACTACTGGGGCCACTGTGGGGGGTCACTGTTACTACTGGGGCCACTATGGAGGTCACTATTACTACCTGGGCCACTATGTGGGTCACTATTACTACTAGGGCCACTGTGGGGGTCACTATTATTGCTGGGGCCACTGTGGGGGTCACTATTATTACTGGCGCCACTGTGGGGGTCACTGGTATTACTGGGGTCACTGTGGGGGGTCACTATTTTTTACAGGGGCCACTGTGGGGGTCACTATTTTTTACAGGGGCCACTGTGTCTGGATTTTGACTGGGAAGTAAGCACATATCCGCAGCTGATTTCATAGTTTGCGTCGTTCCCCCTCACCTCCTCTAAGGGCTTCCCGCTGTTAGCGCTTCCCGACTTTCCGTTCCTAGCGGTCTGGTCAGGTGCGACCACTACAGGCCACTGGGAACCAGAAGCCGGGGAGCGCTGACAGCGGGAAGACCTCGGAGGAGGTGAGGAGGAGCGCCGCATATTCTGAAATCAGCTGTGGATATACGCCTGATGTCCAGTTAAAATCCACACCAACGGTCCTCCAGAGCTCCAGCTAGGAAAAACACATGGGGTGTTCCTCCCTGTCTACTTTGAAATGGCCCTGCCCTTTTTATAACGACGGAGGTACAATCATACGTCGAGATAAGCCCCGCCCACTGAACTTTTGGCACTTTGCGATAAATAAGTGGGTTTTGGGTTGCAATTTGCGCACTCGGTCTCTAAAAGCTTCTCCATCACTGCACTAAGGGGTTAATATACTTTCTGTATCAGTTCCTTGCATTTTCCAGCTCTTTATTTGTCAGGAACCTTCACTCCATAATTGCTGTGGATACTTACCTGTCCTGGTGTAGGTGCATCTGACAGCCGTACTAAACTGACAACCAACACTTAAGGCAAGAGGGTTAGGAAATCCTGGATTTGTTGACAGGCGACTGTGCAGCTTTAGCTGGGGATTTGGAGATGGGTGTGAAACATGCAGCTCTCGGCACTATTAAGAGATTTCAGGAAATTATTGGGAATATTAGCCTAATTAAAAAAAATATATATTTATAGGGTGCCGCCTCCAGACTAACTCTAAAATTAGGTCATTTTTAGGAGTTAAGTTGCACTCACTGAAGTCCCGTTCTTGGACCTGCACATGATCAGCAGTGTGGCATGCTCCAACCTAGATGGATCGAGTTGTCGGATACATATAAAGTACAAGTTTGCAAATAGTCGTATTAATTAAAAATCTTCTGCCATCTGCTCAGCATTAATAACATTTATGAGAAGCTAGCGATAAGTAGGAGACATGGATAGCAACATACTGCAGGATCAGAGTACACAGAGCTTACATATAGGAGGGGCCAAAAAGAAGCTAATTGTTCAAAAACATCAAATCCACTAAAAAATTATATATCTTTATTGAACAACATTAAACCAAGATTAAAAACAATAAATAACGGAGGAAGTGCCACAAAAACGTCTGCCTC
The DNA here is from genome assembly GCF_035609145.1 of Eleutherodactylus coqui. Lineage (NCBI taxonomy): Eukaryota > Metazoa > Chordata > Amphibia > Anura > Eleutherodactylidae > Eleutherodactylus > Eleutherodactylus coqui. The sequence continues at coordinate 186,206,941 of NC_089844.1, read as the reverse complement.
ATTAAGACCCATTTAAGATGAATGAAACCCCCAAATATTCAGTAAATAAAGTCATAACTATTATTTCAGCCTTTTATCATAAAGTTTATTAACAATAGAAAGGGCATATTAAATGGCAGAATCAATACTTAACCCTAGGTCTACAGGGAAAAGAGGGACATGCTGTATATATGTTACAGGAGGAGAGAAGGGAGAGAAGGACATGATGGAAACATTTATATATATTACAGGAGGAGATAAGGGAGAGGGGGACATGATGGAAACCTTTATATATGTTACAGGAGGAGATAAGGGAGAGGGGGACATGATGGAAACCTTTATATATATTACAGGAGGAGAGAAGGGAGACATGATGGAAACTTTTATATATGTTACAGGAGTAGAGAAGGGAGAGGAGGGACATGATGGAAACCTTTATATATATATGTTACAGGAGGAGAGAAGGGAGACATGATGGAGACCTTTATATATGTTACAGGAGGAGAGAAGAGAGAGGAGGACATGATGGAAACCTTTATATATGTTACAGTAGGAGAGAAGGGAGAGGGAGACATGATGGAAACCTTTATATATGTTACAGGAGGAGAGAAGGGAGAGGAGGGACATGATGGAAACCTTTATATATATATATATATGTTACAGGAGGAGAGAAGGGAGAGGGAGACATGATTGAAACCTTTATATATGTTACAGGGGGAGAGGAGGACATGATGGAAACCTTTATATATGTTACAGGAGGAGAGAAGGGAGAGGAGGACATGATGGAAACCTTTATATATGTTACAGGAGCAGAGAAGGGAGAGGAGGACATGATGGAGACCTTTATATATGTTACAGGAGGAGAGAAGGGAGAGGAGGACATGATGGAAACCTTTATATATGTTACAGGAGGAGAGAGGGGAGAGGAGGACATGATTGAAACCTTTATATATGTTACCGGAGGAGAGAAGGGAGAGGGAGACATGATGGAAACCTTTATATATGTTACCGGAGGAGAGAAGGGAGAGGGAGACATGATTGAAACCTTTATATATGTTACAGGAGGAGAGAAGGGAGAGGAGGACATGATGGAAACCTTTATATATGTTACAGGAGGAGAGAAGGGAGAGGAGGACATGATGGAAACCTTTATATATCTTACAGGAGGAGAGAAGGGAGAGGAGGACATGATGGAAACCTTTATATATGTTACAGGAGGAGAGAAGGGAGAGGAGGACATGATGGAAACTTTTATATATGTTAAAGGAAGAGAGAAGGGAGAGGAGCACATGATGGAAACTTTTATATATGTTAAAGGAAGAGAGAAGGGAGAGGAGCACATGATGGAAACCTTTATATATGTTACAGGAGGAGAGAAGGGAGAGGAGGACATGATAGGAACCTTTATAAGTGTTACATGAGGATAGAAGAGAGAGGGGGGACATGATGGAAACCTTTATATATGTTACAGGAGCAGAGAAGGGAGAGGAGGACATGATGGAGACCTTTATATATGTTACAGCAGGAGAGGAGGGACATGATGGAAACCGTTATATATGTTACAGGAGCAGAGAAGGGAGAAGAGGACATGATGGAAACCTTTATATATGTTACAGGAGGAGAGGAGGGACATGATGGAGACCTATATATATGTTACAGGAGGAGAGAAAGGAGAGGGAGGACATGATGGGAACTTTTATATATGTTACAGGAGGAGAGAAGGGAGAGGAGGACATGATGGAAACCTTTATATATGTTACTGGAGGAGAGAAGGGACAGGAGGACATGATGGAAACCTTTATATATGTTACAGGAGGAGAGAAGGGAGAGGGAGACATGATTGAAACCTTTATATATGTTACAGGAGGAGAGAAGGGAGAGGAGGACATGATTGAAACCTTTATATATGTTACAGGAGGAGAGAAGGTAGAGGAGGACATGATGGAAACTTTTATATATGTTACAGGAGAAGAGAAGTGAGAGGAGAACATGATGGAAACCTTTATATATGTTACAGGAGGAGAGAAGGGAAAGGAGGGACATGATGGAGACCTATATATATGTTACAGGAGGAGAGAAGGGAGAGGGAGGACTTGATGGAAACCTTTATATATGTTACGGGAGGAGAGAAAGGAGAGGAGGACATGATGGAAACCTTTATATATGTTACAGGAGGAGAGAAGCGAGATGGGGACATGATGGAAACCGTTATATATGTTACAGAAGGAGAGAAGGGAGAGGAGGACATGATGGAAACCTTTATATATGTTACAGGAGGAGAGAAGGGAGAGGGAGGACTTGATGGAAACCTTTATATATGTTACGGGAGGAGAGAAAGGAGAGGAGGACATGATGGAAACCTTTATATATATATTACAGGAGGAGATAAGGAGAGGGGGACATGATGGAAACCTTTATATATGTTACAGGAGGAGAGAAGAGGGAGGGGGACATGATGGAAACCTTTATATATGTTACAGGAGGAGAGAAGGGAGAAGGAGGGACATGATAGCGACCTTTATACATGTTACAGGAGGAGAGACATGATGGAAACCTTTATATATATATTACAGGAGGAGATAAGGAGAGGGGGACATGATGGAAACCTTTATATATGTTACAGGAGGAGAGAAGGGAGAGGAGAATATGATGGAAACCTTTATACATGTTACAGGAGAAGAGAAGGGAGAGGACATGATGGAAACCTTTATTTATGTTACAGGAGAAGAGAAGGGAGAGGAGGACATGATGGAAACCTTTTATATGTTACAGGAGGGGAGAAGGGAGAGGAGAACATGATGGAAATCCTTATATATGTTACAGGAGGAGAGAAGGGAAAGGAGGGACATGATGGAAACCTTTATATATGTTATGGGAGGAGAGGAGGGACATGATGGAAACTGTTATATATGTTAGAGGAGGAGAGAAGGGAGAGGAGGGACATGATGGAAACCTTTATATATGTTAGAGAAGGAGAGAAGGGAGAGGGGAACATGATGGAAACCTTTTTATATGTTACAGAAAGAGAGAAGGGAGAGGAGGACATGATGGAAACCTTTATATATGTTACAGGAGGAGAGGGAGGGAGGGGGGACATGATAGAGACCTTTATATATGTTACAGGAGAAGAGAAGTGAGAGGAGAACATGATGGAAACCTTTATATATGTTACAGGAGGAGAGAAGGGAAAGGAGGGACATGATGGAGACCTATATATATGTTACAGGAGGAGAGAAGGGAGAGGGAGGACTTGATGGAAACCTTTATATATGTTACGGGAGGAGAGAAAGGAGAGGAGGACATGATGGAAACCTTTATATATGTTACAGGAGGAGAGAAGCGAGATGGGGACATGATGGAAACCGTTATATATGTTACAGAAGGAGAGAAGGGAGAGGAGGACATGATGGAAACCTTTATATATGTTACAGGAGGAGAGAAGGGAGAGGGAGGACATGATGGTGACCTTTATATATGTTACAGGAGGAAAGAAGGGACATGATGGAGACCTTTATATATGTTACAGGAGGAGAGAAGGGAGAGCAGGACAGCAGGACATGATGGAAGCCTTTATATATATATATATATATATATATATATATATATATGTATATATATATATATATAATGTGTGTATTACAGGAGAAGAGTAGGGAGAGGGGAGACATGATGGAAACCTTTATATATGTTACAGGAGGAGAGAAGGGGAGGGGAGGACATGATGGAAACCTTTATATATGTTATAGGAGGAGAGGAGGGACATGATGGAGACCTATATATATGTAACAGGAGGAGAGAAGAGAGAGGGAGGACATGATAGAGACCTTTATATATGTTACAGGAGGAGAGAAGGGAGAGGGGGACATGATGGAAACCTTTATATCTATATATATAAAATTGAATGTATGTCTGTGTGTCTGTCTGTGTGTCTGTCTGTTTGTCCTTTTTGCGCTACTACACCATTCATCCGATCGCCATAAAACTTTGGGAAGTTGTTGAGTACACTCCTGGGAAGATTACTGGCAAAGAACATTTATCCTATGATAAATGGCGCGCGTGCGAGCGTCATCGACAGTTACGCGCCCCCCCCCCCACGTAGATCGTTCGATTTCCATCATTGCCACTAATTCTTTTACTTCCCGATGTCGTAGAAACATGAAATTTGGCATGAGCATTGATTATGTCATAAATAGGAAAAGCTAATGAGTCCCAACTCGAATATTCAATTCTAAGTGCCAAAGAATTAGCGTCCAAATTTTACGTACGGAATTTAATTTTCTCACTTTCCGGTGTCATAGAAACTTGAAATTTGGCACGAGCATTGATTATGTCATAAATAGGAAAAGCTAATGAGTCCCAACTCGAATATTCAATTCTAAGCGCAAAAGAATTAGCGTCCAAATTTTACGTACAAAATCTAATACTCTCACTTACCGATGTAATTTCGCACAAGCATTGATTATGTTATAAATAGGAAAAGTTAATGGGTCCCAATTCCATTTTTCAATTCTAAGCGCAAAAGAATTAGCGTCCAAATTTTACGTACAAAATCTAATACTCTCACTTACCGATGTAATTTGGCACAAGCATTGATTATGTCATAAATAGGAAAAGTTAATGAGTCCCAACCCGATTATTCAATTCTATGCGCAAAAGAATTAGCGTCCAAATTTTACGTATGGAATCTAATTCTCTCACTTCCCAATGTCATTAAAACTTTAAATTTGGTACAAGCATTGATTATGTCATAAATAGGAAAAGCTAATCGGTCCCAACTCGATTATTCAATTCTATGCGCAAAAGAATTAGCGTCCAAATTTTATGTACAGAATCTAATTCTCTCACTTCCTGATGTCATCTATATATATAAAAATGAATGTATGTTTCTCTGTCTGTCTGTCTGTCCTTTATGCATTACTACACCATTCATCCAATCGCCATGAAACTTTGGGAAGTTGTTGAGTACACTCCTGGGAAGATTACTGGCATAGTGCATCTATCCTACGATAGGTGGCGCGCGTGCGAGCATCGTCGACAGTTATGCCCCCCAGACAAAGATCGTTTGATTTCCATTTCAAGCCTGAAAGCAAAAGGCATTACGAACAACGGGATGCGTGTTCAACTACAAAATGATGCATCCGCCGAACGTTTCGTAAAATTGCTAGATATTGAAAATGCTAAGGTAAAATGAAAGCGGTGTTGTGATTGGTTGCTATTTCTTATACTGCTGAGGTAACATGAAAGCTGTGCTGTGATTGGTGGCTACTTATACTACTGAGGTTATATGAAAGCTGTGCTGTGATTGGTTGCTATATATTATACAGCTGAGGTAAAATGAATGCTGCGCTGTGATTGGTTGCTCTCTATATCTATATATATAAAGACGAAAGCCCTCACTGACTCACTCACTGAGTGACTGACTCGCCAAAAGTTCTCCAACTTCCCGATGTCGTAGAAACATGAAATTTGGCACATGCATAGATTATCTCCAAAATAGGAAAAGTAATTGGGTCCCAACTCGATTATTCAATTCTAGCGCAAAAGAATTGGCGTCGAAGTTTTACGTACGTAATCTAAATCTGTCACTTTCCAATGTCATAGAAACTTAAAATTTGGCCCGAGCATTGATTATGTCATAAATGGGAAAAGTTAATGGGTCCCAACACGATTATTCAATTCTATGCGCAAAAGAATTAGTGTCCAAATTTTACGTACAGAATCTAATTCTCTCTCTTCCCGTTGTCGTAGAAACATGAAATATGCCATGAGCATTGATTATGTCATAAATAGGAAAAGGTAATGGGTCCCAACTCGAATATTTAATTCTAGCGCAAAAGAATTAGCGTCGAAATTTTACGTACATAATCTAAATCTCTCACTTCCTATTGTCATAGAAACATGAAATTTGCCATAAGCATTAAATATGTCATAAATAGGAAAAGTTATCGGGTCCCAACTCGATTATTTAATTCTAAGTGCAAAAGAATTAGCGTCCAAATTTTACGTAAGGAATCTAATTCTCTCACTTCCTGATGTCATTTTATATAAAGGAAACATCTCAAGGTTACCTCCCTGTGGTGTTTCCTGGGTAACGCAAAGAACTATGCAAAATGGTGAACATATGTTTTTCCTCGGTATCTGTAAAGTAACCACAACTTCATAAGATTTTCTGTGTGAACACCAGATAAACACCAGTACCAAATTAACTCGGGCGAAGCCGGGTATATCAGCTAGTTTTTTATATTGCTGAGGCGGAATAAAAGTTGCGCTGTGATTGGTTGTTATTTCTCTTTCTGCTGAGGTAACATGAAAGCTGCGCTGTGATTGGGTGTTATCTATATATATATATAAAGATGAAAGCCCTCACTGACTCACTGACTGACTGACTCACTGACTGACTCACTGACTGACTCACTGACTGACTCACTGACTGACTCACTCACTGACTGACTCACTGACTGACTCACTGACTGACTCACTGACTGACTCACTGACTAACTCACTGACTGACTCGCCAAAAGTACTCCAACTTCCCAATGTCATAGAAACATGAATTTTGGCACAAGCATAGATTATCTCCAAAATAGGAAAAGTAATTGGGTCACAACTCGATTATTCAATTCTAGCACAAAAGAATTAGCGTTGAAATTTAACGTACATAATCTAAATCTCTCACTTCCCAATGTCATAGAAACTTAAAATTTGGCACATGCATTGAATATGTCATAAGTAGGAAAAGTTATTGGTCCCAACTCGATTATTCAATTCTATGCGCAAAAGAATTAGCGTCCAAATTTTACGTACGGATTCTAATTCTCTCACTTTCCGGTGTCATAGAAACGTGAAATTTGGCACGAGCATTGATTATGTCATAAATAGGAAAAGTTAATAGGTCCCAACTTGATTATTCAATTCTATGCGCAAAAGAATTAGCGTCCAAATTTTACATACGAATCTAATTCTCTCACTTTCCAGTGTCATAGAAACGTGAAATTTGGCATGAGCATTGATTATGTCACATATAGGAAAACTTAATAGGTCCCAACTTGATTATTCAATTCTATGCGCAAAAGAATTAGAGTTCAAATTTTACGTACGGAATGTAATCGTCTCACTTTCTGGTGTCATACAAACGTGAAATTTGGCACGAGCATTGATTATGTCATAAATAGGAAAAGCTAATGGGTCCCCACTCGATTATTCAATTCCATGCGCAAAAGAATTAGCGTCCAAATTTTACGTACGGAATGTAATTTTCTCACTTTCCGGTGTCATAGAAACGTGAAATTTGGCACGAGCATTGATTATGTCATAAATAGGAAAAGCTAATGGGTCCCAACTCGATTATTCAATTGTATGCGCAAAAGAATTAGCGTCCAAATTTTACGTACAAAATCTAATTCTCTCACTTCCCAATGTAATAGAAACTTGAAATTTGGCACGGGCATTGATTATGTCATAAATAGGAAAAGATAATGGGTCCCAACTCGATTATTCAATTCTAAGTGCAAAAGAATTAGCGTCCAAATTTTACGTATGGAATCTAATTCTCTCACTTCCTGATGTCATTTTGTATAAAGGAGACGTCGCATGGTTACCTCCCCGTGGTGTTTCCTGGGTAATGTAGAGAACTATGCAAAATGGTGAACATATGTTTTTCCGGTATCTCTAAAGTAACCACGACTTCATAAGATTTTCCGTGTGAACACCAGATAAACACCAGTACCAAATTAACTCGGGCGAAGCCGGGTATATCAGCTAGTATATTATAAAGCTGAGGAAACATGTAAGCTGCGCTGCGATTGGTTGTTATCTATATATATATTAACACGGATGTATGTATGTCTGTCTGTCTTCGCAGCAACGAGCGACAGGTAAGCTAGTATATATATAGCTATATAGAAGAGAATTGAGAGGGGACACATGATGGAAACCTTTATATATGTTACAGGAGGAGAGAAGGGAGAGGGGGACATGATGGAAACCTTTATATATATTACAGGAGGAGATAAGGAGAGGGGGACATGATGGAAACCTTTATATATGTTACAGGAGGAGAGAAGAGGGAGGGGGACATGATGGAAACCTTTATATATGTTACAGGAGGAGAGAAGGGAGAGGGAGGGACATGATAGCGACCTTTATACATGTTACAGGAGGAGAGACATGATGGAAACCTTTATATATGTTACAGGAGGAGAGAAGGGAGAGGAGAATATGATGGAAACCTTTATACATGTTACAGGAGAAGAGAAGGGAGAGGACATGATGGAAACCTTTATTTATGTTACAGGAGAAGAGAAGGGAGAGGAGGACATGATGGAAACCTTTTATATGTTACAGGAGGGGAGAAGGGAGAGGAGAACATGATGGAAATCTTTATATATGTTACAGGAGGAGAGAAGGGAAAGGAGGGACAAGATGGAACATTTATATATGTTACAGGAGGAGAGAAGGGAGAGTAGGACATGATGGAAACCTTTATATATGTTACAGGAGGAGAGAAGAGAGAGGGGGACATGATGGAAACCTTTATATATGTTACAGGAGGAGAGAAGGGAGAGGAGGGACATGATGGAAACCTTTATATATCTTACAAAGGGAGAGGAGGGACATGATGGAAACCTTTATATATGTTATGGGAGGAGAGGAGGGACATGATGGAAACTGTTATATATGTTAGAGGAGGAGAGAAGGGAGAGGAGGGACATGATGGAAACCTTTATATATGTTAGAGAAGGAGAGAAGGGAGAGGGGAACATGATGGAAACCTTTTTATATGTTACAGAAGGAGAGAAGGGAGAGGAGGACATGATGGAAACCTTTATATATATTACAGGGGCAGAGAAAGAAGAGAAGGGACATGATGGAAACCGTTATATATGTTAGAGGAGGAGAGAAGGGAGAGGAGGGGCATGATGGAAACCTTTATATATGTTACAGAAGGGAGAGGAGGACATGATGGAAACCTTTATACATGTTACATGAGGAGAGAAGGGAGATGAGGACATGATGGAAACCTTTATATATGTTACAGGAGGAGAGAAGGGAGAGTAGGGACATGATGGAAACCTTTATATATGTTATGGGAGGAGAGAAGGGAGAGGAGGGACATGATGGAAACCTTTATATATGTTACAGAAGGAGAGAAGGGCGAGGAGGACATGATGGAAACCTTTATATATGTTACAGGAGGAGAGAAAGGAGAGAAGGGACATGATGGAAACCTTTATATATGTTAGAGGGGGAGAGGAGGGACATGATGAAAACCTTTATATATGTTACAGAAGGGAGAGGAGGACATGATGGAAACCTTTATAGATGTTACAGAAGGAGAGAAGGGGGAGGAGGACATGATGGAAACCTTTATATATGTTACAGGAGGAGAGAAGGGAGAGTAGGGACATGATGGAAACCTTTATATATGTTATGGGAGGAGAGAAGGGAGAGGAGGGACATGATGAAAACCGTTATATATGTTAGAGGAGGAGAGAAGGGAGAGGAGGGACATGATGGAAACCTTTATATATGTTACAGGAGGAGGGAAGGGAGAGGAGGACATGATGGAAACCTTTATATATGTTACAGGAGGAGAGAAAGGAGAGAATGGACATGATGGAAACCTTTATATATGTTAGAGGGGGAGAGGAGGGACATGATGAAAACCTTTATATATGTTACAGAAGGGAGAGGAGGACATGATGGAAACCTTTATAGATGTTACAGAAGGAGAGAAGGGGGAGGAGGACATGATGGAAGCCTTTATATATGTTATGGGAGGAGAGAGGGGAGAGGAGGGACATGATGGAAACCTTTATATATGTTACAGGAGGAGAAGGGAGAGGAGGACATGATGGAAACCTTTATATATGTTACAGGAGGAGAGAAGGGAGAGTGGGACATTATGGAAACCTTTATATATGTTACAGGAGGAGAGAAGGCAGAGGAGGACATGATGGAAACCTTTATATATATATTACAGGAGGAGATAAGGAGAGGGGGACATGATGGAAACCTTTATATATGTTACAGGAGGAGAGAAGAGGGAGGGGGACATGATGGAAACCTTTATACATGTTACAGGAGGAGAGAAGGGAGAAGGAGGGACATGATAGCGACCTTTATACATGTTACAGGAGGAGAGACATGATGGAAACCTTTATATATGTTACAGGAGGAGAGAAGGGAGAGGAGAATATGATGGAAACCTTTATACATGTTACAGGAGAAGAGAAGGGAGAGGACATGATGGAAACCTTTATTTATGTTACAGGAGAAGAGAAGGGAGAGGAGGACATGATGGAAACCTTTTATATGTTACAGGAGGGGAGAAGGGAGAGGAGAACATGATGGAAATCTTTATATATGTTACAGGAGGAGAGAAGGGAAAGGAGGGACATGATGGAACATTTATATATGTTACAGGAGGAGAGAAGGGAGAGTAGGACATGATGGAAACCTTTATATATGTTACAGGAGGAGAGAAGAGAGAGGGGGACATGATGGAAACCTTTATATATGTTACAGGAGGAGAGAAGGGCGAGGAGGACATGATGGAAACCTTTATATATGTTACAGGAGGAGAGAAAGGAGAGAAGGACATGATGGAAACCTTTATATATGTTAGAGGGGGAGAGGAGGGACATGATGAAAACCTTTATATATGTTACAGAAGGGAGAGGAGGACATGATGGAAACCTTTATAGATGTTACAGAAGGAGAGAAGGGGGAGGAGGACATGATGGAAACCTTTATATATGTTACAGGAGGAGAGAAGGGAGAGTAGGGACATGATGGAAACCTTTATATATGTTATGGGAGGAGAGAAGGGAGAGGAGGGACATGATGGAAACCGTTATATATGTTAGAGGAGGAGAGAAGGGAGAGGAGGGACATGATGGAAACCTTTATATATGTTACAGGAGGAGAGAATGGAGAGGAGGACATGATGGAAACCTTTATATATGTTACAGGAGGAGAGAAAGGAGAGAATGGACATGATGGAAACCTTTATATATGTTAGAAGGGGAGAGGAGGGACATGATGAAAACCTTTATATATGTTACAGAAGGGAGAGGAGGACATCATGGAAACCTTTATAGATGTTACAGAAGGAGAGAAGGGGGAGGAGGACATGATAGAAACCTTTATATATGTTATGGGAGGAGAGAGGGGGGAGGAGGACATGATAGAAACCTTTATATATGTTATGGGAGGAGAGAGGGGAGAGGAGGGACATGATGGAAACCTTTATATATGTTACAGGAGGAGAAGGGAGAGGAGGACATGATGGAAACCTTTATATATGTTACAGGAGGAGAGAAGGGAGAGTGGGACATTATGGAAACCTTTATAAATGTTACAGGAGGAGAGAAGGCAGAGGAGGACATGATGGAAACCTTTATATATATATTACAGGAGGAGATAAGGAGAGGGGGACATGATGGAAACCTTTATATATGTTACAGGAGGAGAGAAGAGGGAGGGGACATGAAGGAAACCTTTATATATGTTACAGGAGGAGAGAAGGGAGAAGGAGGGACATGATAGCGACCTTTATACATGTTACAGGAGGAGAGACATGATGGAAACCTTTATATATGTTACAGGAGGAGAGAAGGGAGAGGACATGATGGAAACCTTTATTTATGTTACAGGAGAAGAGAAGGGAGAGGAGGACATGATGGAAACCTTTTATATGTTACAGGAGGGGAGAAGGGAGAGGAGAACATGATGGAAATCTTTATATATGTTACAGGAGGAGAGAAGGGAAAGGAGGGACATGATGGAACATTTATATATGTTACAGGAGGAGAGAAGGGAGAGTAGGACATGATGGAAACCTTTATATATGTTACAGGAGGAGAGAAGAGAGAGGGGGACATGATGGAAACCTTTATATATGTTACAGGAGGAGAGAAGGGAGAGGAGGGACATGATGGAAACCTTTATATATGTTATTGGAGGAGAGGAGGGACATGATGGAAACTGTTATATATGTTAGAGGAGGAGAGAAGGGAGAGGAGGGACATGATGGAAACCTTTATATATGTTAGAGAAGGAGAGAAGGGAGAGGGGAACATGATGGAAACCTTTTTATATGTTACAGAAGGAGAGAAGGGAGAGGAGGACATGATGGAAACCTTTATATATATTACAGGGGGAGAGAAAAAAGAGAAGGGACATGATGGAAACCTTTGTATATGTTACAGGAGGAGAGAAAGGAGAGAATGGACATGATGGAAACCTTTATATATGTTAGAGGGGGAGAGGAGGGACATGATGAAAACCTTTATATATGTTACAGAAGGGAGAGGAGGACATGATGGAAACCTTTATAGATGTTACAGAAAGAGAGAAGGGGGAGGAGGACATGATGGAAACCTTTATATATGTTATGGGAGGAGAGAGGGGAGAGGAGGGACATGATGGAAACCTTTATATATGTTACAGGAGGAGAAGGGAGAGGAGGACATGATGGAAACCTTTATATATGTTACAGGAGGAGAGAAGGGAGATGAGGACATGATGGAAACCTTTATATATGTTACAGGAGGAGAGAAGGGAGAGTAGGGACATGATGGAAACCTTTATATATGTTATGGGAGGAGAGAAGGGAGAGGAGGGACATGATGGAAACCTTTATATATGTTACAGAAGGAGAGAAGGGAGATGAGGACATGATGGAAACCTTTATATATGTTACAGGAGGAGAGAAGGGAGAGTAGGGACATGATGGAAACCTTTATATATGTTATGGGAGGAGAGAAGGGAGAGGAGGGACATGATGGAAACCTTTATATATGTTACAGAAGGAGAGAAGGGCGAGGAGGACATGATGGAAACCTTTATATATGTTACAGGAGGAGAGAAGGGAGAGGGAGGACATGATGGTGACCTTTATATATGTTACAGGAGGAAAGAAGGGACATGATGGAGACCTTTATATATGTTACAGGAGGAGAGAAGGGAGAGCAGGACAGCAGGACATGATGGAAGCCTTTATATATATATATATATATATATATATATATATATATATATATGTATATATATATATATATAATGTGTGTATTACAGGAGAAGAGTAGGGAGAGGGGAGACATGATGGAAACCTTTATATATGTTACAGGAGGAGAGAAGGGGAGGGAGGACATGATGGAAACCTTTATATATGTTATAGGAGGAGAGGAGGGACATGATGGAGACCTATATATATGTAACAGGAGGAGAGAAGAGAGAGGGAGGACATGATAGAGACCTTTATATATGTTACAGGAGGAGAGAAGGGAGAGGGGGACATGATGGAAACCTTTATATCTATATATATAAAATTGAATGTATGTCTGTGTGTCTGTCTGTCTGTTTGTCCTTTTTGCGCTACTACACCATTCATCCGATCGCCATAAAACTTTGGGAAGTTGTTGAGTACACTCCTGGGAAGATTACTGGCAAAGAACATTTATCCTATGATAAATGGCGCGCGTGCGAGCGTCATCGACAGTTACGCGCCCCCCCCCACGTAGATCGTTCGATTTCCATCATTGCCACTAATTCTTTTACTTCCCGATGTCGTAGAAACATGAAATTTGGCATGAGCATTGATTATGTCATAAATAGGAAAAGCTAATGAGTCCCAACTCGAATATTCAATTCTAAGTGCCAAAGAATTAGCGTCCAAATTTTACGTACGGAATTTAATTTTCTCACTTTCCGGTGTCATAGAAACTTGAAATTTGGCACGAGCATTGATTATGTCATAAATAGGAAAAGCTAATGAGTCCCAACTCGAATATTCAATTCTAAGCGCAAAAGAATTAGCGTCCAAATTTTACGTACAAAATCTAATACTCTCACTTACCGATGTAATTTCGCACAAGCATTGATTATGTTATAAATAGGAAAAGTTAATGGGTCCCAATTCCATTTTTCAATTCTAAGCGCAAAAGAATTAGCGTCCAAATTTTACGTACAAAATCTAATACTCTCACTTACCGATGTAATTTGGCACAAGCATTGATTATGTCATAAATAGGAAAAGTTAATGAGTCCCAACCCGATTATTCAATTCTATGCGCAAAAGAATTAGCGTCCAAATTTTACGTATGGAATCTAATTCTCTCACTTCCCAATGTCATTAAAACTTTAAATTTGGTACAAGCATTGATTATGTCATAAATAGGAAAAGCTAATCGGTCCCAACTCGATTATTCAATTCTATGCGCAAAAGAATTAGCGTCCAAATTTTATGTACAGAATCTAATTCTCTCACTTCCTGATGTCATCTATATATATAAAAATGAATGTATGTTTCTCTGTCTGTCTGTCTGTCCTTTATGCATTACTACACCATTCATCCAATCGCCATGAAACTTTGGGAAGTTGTTGAGTACACTCCTGGGAAGATTACTGGCATAGTGCATCTATCCTACGATAGGTGGCGCGCGTGCGAGCATCGTCGACAGTTATGCCCCCCAGACAAAGATCGTTTGATTTCCATTTCAAGCCTGAAAGCAAAAGGCATTACGAACAACGGGATGCGTGTTCAACTACAAAATGATGCATCCGCCGAACGTTTCGTAAAATTGCTAGATATTGAAAATGCTAAGGTAAAATGAAAGCGGTGTTGTGATTGGTTGCTATTTCTTATACTGCTGAGGTAACATGAAAGCTGTGCTGTGATTGGTGGCTACTTATACTACTGAGGTTATATGAAAGCTGTGCTGTGATTGGTTGCTATATATTATACAGCTGAGGTAAAATGAATGCTGCGCTGTGATTGGTTGCTCTCTATATCTATATATATAAAGACGAAAGCCCTCACTGACTCACTCACTGAGTGACTGACTCGCCAAAAGTTCTCCAACTTCCCGATGTCGTAGAAACATGAAATTTGGCACATGCATAGATTATCTCCAAAATAGGAAAAGTAATTGGGTCCCAACTCGATTATTCAATTCTAGCGCAAAAGAATTGGCGTCGAAGTTTTACGTACGTAATCTAAATCTGTCACTTTCCAATGTCATAGAAACTTAAAATTTGGCCCGAGCATTGATTATGTCATAAATGGGAAAAGTTAATGGGTCCCAACACGATTATTCAATTCTATGCGCAAAAGAATTAGTGTCCAAATTTTACGTACAGAATCTAATTCTCTCTCTTCCCGTTGTCGTAGAAACATGAAATATGCCATGAGCATTGATTATGTCATAAATAGGAAAAGGTAATGGGTCCCAACTCGAATATTTAATTCTAGCGCAAAAGAATTAGCGTCGAAATTTTACGTACATAATCTAAATCTCTCACTTCCTATTGTCATAGAAACATGAAATTTGCCATAAGCATTAAATATGTCATAAATAGGAAAAGTTATCGGGTCCCAACTCGATTATTTAATTCTAAGTGCAAAAGAATTAGCGTCCAAATTTTACGTAAGGAATCTAATTCTCTCACTTCCTGATGTCATTTTATATAAAGGAAACATCTCAAGGTTACCTCCCTGTGGTGTTTCCTGGGTAACGCAAAGAACTATGCAAAATGGTGAACATATGTTTTTCCTCGGTATCTGTAAAGTAACCACAACTTCATAAGATTTTCTGTGTGAACACCAGATAAACACCAGTACCAAATTAACTCGGGCGAAGCCGGGTATATCAGCTAGTTTTTTATATTGCTGAGGCGGAATAAAAGTTGCGCTGTGATTGGTTGTTATTTCTCTTTCTGCTGAGGTAACATGAAAGCTGCGCTGTGATTGGGTGTTATCTATATATATATATAAAGATGAAAGCCCTCACTGACTCACTGACTGACTGACTCACTGACTGACTCACTGACTGACTCACTGACTGACTCACTGACTGACTCACTGACTGACTCACTCACTGACTGACTCACTGACTGACTCACTGACTAACTCACTGACTGACTCGCCAAAAGTACTCCAACTTCCCAATGTCATAGAAACATGAATTTTGGCACAAGCATAGATTATCTCCAAAATAGGAAAAGTAATTGGGTCACAACTCGATTATTCAATTCTAGCACAAAAGAATTAGCGTTGAAATTTAACGTACATAATCTAAATCTCTCACTTCCCAATGTCATAGAAACTTAAAATTTGGCACATGCATTGAATATGTCATAAGTAGGAAAAGTTATTGGTCCCAACTCGATTATTCAATTCTATGCGCAAAAGAATTAGCGTCCAAATTTTACGTACGGATTCTAATTCTCTCACTTTCCGGTGTCATAGAAACGTGAAATTTGGCACGAGCATTGATTATGTCATAAATAGGAAAAGTTAATAGGTCCCAACTTGATTATTCAATTCTATGCGCAAAAGAATTAGCGTCCAAATTTTACATACGGAATCTAATTCTCTCACTTTCCAGTGTCATAGAAACGTGAAATTTGGCATGAGCATTGATTATGTCACATATAGGAAAACTTAATAGGTCCCAACTTGATTATTCAATTCTATGCGCAAAAGAATTAGAGTTCAAATTTTACGTACGGAATGTAATCGTCTCACTTTCTGGTGTCATACAAACGTGAAATTTGGCACGAGCATTGATTATGTCATAAATAGGAAAAGCTAATGGGTCCCAACTCGATGATTCAATTCTATGCGCAAAAGAATTAGCATCCAAATTTTACGTACGAAATGTAATTTTCTCACTTTCCGATGTCATAGAAACGTGAAATTTGGCACGAGCATTGATTATGTCATAAATAGGAAAAGCTAATGGGTCCCCACTCGATTATTCAATTCCATGCGCAAAAGAATTAGCGTCCAAATTTTACGTACGGAATGTAATTTTCTCACTTTCCGGTGTCATAGAAACGTGAAATTTGGCACGAGCATTGATTATGTCATAAATAGGAAAAGCTAATGGGTCCCAACTCGATTATTCAATTGTATGCGCAAAAGAATTAGCGTCCAAATTTTACGTACAAAATCTAATTCTCTCACTTCCCAATGTAATAGAAACTTGAAATTTGGCACGGGCATTGATTATGTCATAAATAGGAAAAGTTAATGGGTCCCAACTCGATTATTCAATTCTAAGTGCAAAAGAATTAGCGTCCAAATTTTACGTATGGAATCTAATTCTCTCACTTCCTGATGTCATTTTGTATAAAGGAAACGTCGCATGGTTACCTCCCCGTGGTGTTTCCTGGGTAATGTAGAGAACTATGCAAAATGGTGAACATATGTTTTTCCGGTATCTCTAAAGTAACCACGACTTCATAAGATTTTCCGTGTGAACACCAGATAAACACCAGTACCAAATTAACTCGGGCGAAGCCGGGTATATCAGCTAGTATATTATAAAGCTGAGGAAACATGTAAGCTGCGCTGCGATTGGTTGTTATCTATATATATATTAACACGGATGTATGTATGTCTGTCTGTCTTCGCAGCAACGAGCGACAGGTAAGCTAGTATATATATAGCTATATAGAAGAGAATTGTGAGGGGACACATGATGGAAACCTTTTATATATGTTACAGGAGGAGAGAAGGGAGAGGGGGACATGATGGAAACCTTTATATATATTACAGGAGGAGATAAGGAGAGGGGGACATGATAGCGACCTTTATACATGTTACAGGAGGAGAGACATGATGGAAACCTTTATATATGTTACAGGAGGAGAGAAGGGAGAGGAGAATATGATGGAAACCTTTATACATGTTACAGGAGAAGAGAAGGGAGAGGACATGATGGAAACCTTTATTTATGTTACAGGAGAAGAGAAGGGAGAGGAGGACATGATGGAAACCTTTTATATGTTACAGGAGGGGAGAAGGGAGAGGAGAACATGATGGAAATCTTTATATATGTTACAGGAGGAGAGAAGGGAAAGGAGGGACAAGATGGAACATTTATATATGTTACAGGAGGAGAGAAGGGAGAGTAGGACATGATGGAAACCTTTATATATGTTACAGGAGGAGAGAAGAGAGAGGGGGACATGATGGAAACCTTTATATATGTTACAGGAGGAGAGAAGGGAGAGGAGGGACATGATGGAAACCTTTATATATCTTACAAAGGGAGAGGAGGGACATGATGGAAACCTTTATATATGTTATGGGAGGAGAGGAGGGACATGATGGAAACTGTTATATATGTTAGAGGAGGAGAGAAGGGAGAGGAGGGACATGATGGAAACCTTTATATATGTTAGAGAAGGAGAGAAGGGAGAGGGGAACATGATGGAAACCTTTTTATATGTTACAGAAGGAGAGAAGGGAGAGGAGGACATGATGGAAACCTTTATATATATTACAGGGGCAGAGAAAGAAGAGAAGGGACATGATGGAAACCGTTATATATGTTAGAGGAGGAGAGAAGGGAGAGGAGGGGCATGATGGAAACCTTTATATATGTTACAGAAGGGAGAGGAGGACATGATGGAAACCTTTATACATGTTACATGAGGAGAGAAGGGAGATGAGGACATGATGGAAACCTTTATATATGTTACAGGAGGAGAGAAGGGAGAGTAGGGACATGATGGAAACCTTTATATATGTTATGGGTGGAGAGAAGGGAGAGGAGGGACATGATGGAAACCTTTATATATGTTACAGAAGGAGAGAAGGGCGAGGAGGACATGATGGAAACCTTTATATATGTTACAGGAGGAGAGAAAGGAGAGAAGGGACATGATGGAAACCTTTATATATGTTAGAGGGGGAGAGGAGGGACATGATGAAAACCTTTATATATGTTACAGAAGGGAGAGGAGGACATGATGGAAACCTTTATAGATGTTACAGAAGGAGAGAAGGGGGAGGAGGACATGATGGAAACCTTTATATATGTTACAGGAGGAGAGAAGGGAGAGTAGGGACATGATGGAAACCTTTATATATGTTATGGGAGGAGAGAAGGGAGAGGAGGGACATGATGAAAACTGTTATATATGTTAGAGGAGGAGAGAAGGGAGAGGAGGGACATGATGGAAACCTTTATATATGTTACAGGAGGAGAGAAGGGAGAGGAGGACATGATGGAAACCTTTATATATGTTACAGGAGGAGAGAAAGGAGAGAATGGACATGATGGAAACCTTTATATATGTTAGAGGGGGAGAGGAGGGACATGATGAAAACCTTTATATATGTTACAGAAGGGAGAGGAGGACATGATGGAAACCTTTATAGATGTTACAGAAGGAGAGAAGGGGGAGGAGGACATGATGGAAACCTTTATATATGTTATGGGAGGAGAGAGGGGAGAGGAGGGACATGATGGAAACCTTTATATATGTTACAGGAGGAGAAGGGAGAGGAGGACATGATGGAAACCTTTATATATGTTACAGGAGGAGAGAAGGGAGAGTGGGACATTATGGAAACCTTTATATATGTTACAGGAGGAGAGAAGGCAGAGGAGGACATGATGGAAACCTTTATATATATATTACAGGAGGAGATAAGGAGAGGGGGACATGATGGAAACCTTTATATATGTTACAGGAGGAGAGAAGAGGGAGGGGGACATGATGGAAACCTTTATATATGTTACAGGAGGAGAGAAGGGAGAAGGAGGGACATGATAGCGACCTTTATACATGTTACAGGAGGAGAGACATGATGGAAACCTTTATATATGTTACAGGAGGAGAGAAGGGAGAGGAGAATATGATGGAAACCTTTATACATGTTACAGGAGAAGAGAAGGGAGAGGACATGATGGAAACCTTTATTTATGTTACAGGAGAAGAGAAGGGAGAGGAGGACATGATGGAAACCTTTTATATGTTACAGGAGGGGAGAAGGGAGAGGAGAACATGATGGAAATCTTTATATATGTTACAGGAGGAGAGAAGGGAAAGGAGGGACATGATGGAACATTTATATATGTTACAGGAGGAGAGAAGGGAGAGTAGGACATGATGGAAACCTTTATATATGTTACAGGAGGAGAGAAGAGAGAGGGGGACATGATGGAAACCTTTATATATGTTACAGGAGGAGAGAAGGGCGAGGAGGACATGATGGAAACCTTTATATATGTTACAGGAGGAGAGAAAGGAGAGGAGGACATGATGGAAACCTTTATATATGTTAGAGGGGGAGAGGAGGGACATGATGAAAACCTTTATATATGTTACAGAAGGGAGAGGAGGACATGATGGAAACCTTTATAGATGTTACAGAAGGAGAGAAGGGGGAGGAGGACATGATGGAAACCTTTATATATGTTACAGGAGGAGAGAAGGGAGAGTAGGGACATGATGGAAACCTTTATATATGTTATGGGAGGAGAGAAGGGAGAGGAGGGACATGATGGAAACCGTTATATATGTTAGAGGAGGAGAGAAGGGAGAGGAGGGACATGATGGAAACCTTTATATATGTTACAGGAGGAGAGAATGGAGAGGAGGACATGATGGAAACCTTTATATATGTTACAGGAGGAGAGAAAGGAGAGAATGGACATGATGGAAACCTTTATATATGTTAGAAGGGGAGAGGAGGGACATGATGAAAACCTTTATATATGTTACAGAAGGGAGAGGAGGACATGATGGAAACCTTTATAGATGTTACAGAAGGAGAGAAGGGGGAGGAGGACATGATAGAAACCTTTATATATGTTATGGGAGGAGAGAGGGGGGAGGAGGACATGATAGAAACCTTTATATATGTTATGGGAGGAGAGAGGGGAGAGGAGGGACATGATGGAAACCTTTATATATGTTACAGGAGGAGAAGGGAGAGGAGGACATGATGGAAACCTTTATATATGTTACAGGAGGAGAGAAGGGAGAGTGGGACATTATGGAAACCTTTATAAATGTTACAGGAGGAGAGAAGGCAGAGGAGGACATGATGGAAACCTTTATATATATATTACAGGAGGAGATAAGGAGAGGGGGACATGATGGAAACCTTTATATATGTTACAGGAGGAGAGAAGAGGGAGGGGGACATGAAGGAAACCTTTATATATGTTACAGGAGGAGAGAAGGGAGAAGGAGGGACATGATAGCGACCTTTATACATGTTACAGGAGGAGAGACATGATGGAAACCTTTATATATGTTACAGGAGGAGAGAAGGGAGAGGACATGATGGAAACCTTTATTTATGTTACAGGAGAAGAGAAGGGAGAGGAGGACATGATGGAAACCTTTTATATGTTACAGGAGGGGAGAAGGGAGAGGAGAACATGATGGAAATCTTTATATATGTTACAGGAGGAGAGAAGGGAAAGGAGGGACATGATGGAACATTTATATATGTTACAGGAGGAGAGAAGGGAGAGTAGGACATGATGGAAACCTTTATATATGTTACAGGAGGAGAGAAGAGAGAGGGGGACATGATGGAAACCTTTATATATGTTACAGGAGGAGAGAAGGGAGAGGAGGGACATGATGGAAACCTTTATATATGTTATTGGAGGAGAGGAGGGACATGATGGAAACTGTTATATATGTTAGAGGAGGAGAGAAGGGAGAGGAGGGACATGATGGAAACCTTTATATATGTTAGAGAAGGAGAGAAGGGAGAGGGGAACATGATGGAAACCTTTTTATATGTTACAGAAGGAGAGAAGGGAGAGGAGGACATGATGGAAACCTTTATATATATTACAGGGGGAGAGAAAAAAGAGAAGGGACATGATGGAAACCTTTGTATATGTTACAGGAGGAGAGAAAGGAGAGAATGGACATGATGGAAACCTTTATATATGTTAGAGGGGGAGAGGAGGGACATGATGAAAACCTTTATATATGTTACAGAAGGGAGAGGAGGACATGATGGAAACCTTTATAGATGTTACAGAAGGAGAGAAGGGGGAGGAGGACATGATGGAAACCTTTATATATGTTATGGGAGGAGAGAGGGGAGAGGAGGGACATGATGGAAACCTTTATATATGTTACAGGAGGAGAAGGGAGAGGAGGACATGATGGAAACCTTTATATATGTTACAGGAGGAGAGAAGGGAGATGAGGACATGATGGAAACCTTTATATATGTTACAGGAGGAGAGAAGGGAGAGTAGGGACATGATGGAAACCTTTATATATGTTATGGGAGGAGAGAAGGGAGAGGAGGGACATGATGGAAACCTTTATATATGTTACAGAAGGAGAGAAGGGCGAGGAGGACATGATGGAAACCTTTATATATGTTACAGGAGGAGAGAAAGGAGAGAAGGGACATGATGGAAACCTTTATATATGTTAGAGGGGGAGAGGAGGGACATGATGAAAACCTTTATATATGTTAGAGAAGGAGAGAAGGGAGAGGGGAACATGATGGAAACCTTTTTATAGGTTACAGAAGGAGAGAAGGGAGAGGAGGACATGATTGAAACCTTTATATATATTACAGGGGCAGAGAAAGAAGAGAAGGGACATGATGGAAACCGTTATATATGTTAGAGGAGGAGAGAAGGGAGAGGAGGGGCATGATGGAAACCTTTATATATGTTACAGAAGGGAGAGGAGGACATGATGGAAACCTTTATACATGTTACATGAGGAGAGAAGGGAGATGAGGACATGATGGAAACCTTTATATATGTTACAGGAGGAGAGAAGGGAGAGTAGGGACATGATGGAAACCTTTATATATGTTATGGGAGGAGAGAAGGGAGAGGAGGGACATGATGGAAACCTTTATATATGTTACAGAAGGAGAGAAGGGCGAGGAGGACATGATGGAAACCTTTATATATGTTACAGGAGGAGAGAAAGGAGAGAAGGGACATGATGGAAACCTTTATATATGTTAGAGGGGGAGAGGAGGGACATGATGAAAACCTTTATATATGTTACAGAAGGGAGAGGAGGACATGATGGAAACCTTTATAGATGTTACAGAAGGAGAGAAGGGGGAGGAGGACATGATGGAAACCTTTATATATGTTACAGGAGGAGAGAAGGGAGAGTAGGGACATGATGGAAACCTTTATATATGTTATGGGAGGAGAGAAGGGAGAGGAGGACATGATGGAAACCGTTATATATGTTACAGGAGGAGAGAAGGGAGAGTGGAACATTATGGAAACCTTTATATATGTTACAGGAGGAGAGAAGGCAGAGGAGGACATGATGGAAACCTTTATATATATATTACAGGAGGAGATAAGGAGAGGGGGACATGATGGAAACCTTTATATATGTTACAGGAGGAGAGAAGAGGGAGGGGGACATGATGGAAACCTTTATATATGTTACAGGAGGAGAGAAGGGAGAAGGAGGGACATGATAGCGACCTTTATACATGTTACAGGAGGAGAGACATGATGGAAACCTTTATATATGTTACAGGAGGAGAGAAGGGAGAGGAGAATATGATGGAAACCTTTATACATGTTACAGGAGAAGAGAAGGGAGAGGACATGATGGAAACCTTTATTTATGTTACAGGAGAAGAGAAGGGAGAGGAGGACATGATGGAAACCTTTTATATGTTACAGGAGGGGAGAAGGGAGAGGAGAACATGATGGAAATCTTTATATATGTTACAGGAGGAGAGAAGGGAAAGGAGGGACATGATGGAACATTTATATATGTTACAGGAGGAGAGAAGGGAGAGTAGGACATGATGGAAACCTTTATATATGTTACAGGAGGAGAGAAGAGAGAGGAGGACATGATGGAAACCTTTATATATGTTACAGGAGGAGAAAAAGGAGAGAAGGGACATGATGGAAACCTTTATATATGTTAGAGGGGGAGAGGAGGGACATGATGAAAACCTTTATATATGTTACAGAAGGGAGAGGAGGACATGATGGAAACCTTTATAGATGTTACAGAAGGAGAGAAGGGGGAGGAGGACATGATGGAAACCTTTATATATGTTACAGGAGGAGAGAAGGGAGAGTAGGGACATGATGGAAACCTTTATATATGTTATGGGAGGAGAGAAGGGAGAGGAGGGACATGATGGAAACCGTTATATATGTTAGAGGAGGAGAGAAGGGAGAGGAGGGACATGATGGAAACCTTTATATATGTTACAGGAGGAGAGAAGGGAGAGGAGGACATGATGGAAACCTTTATATATGTTACAGAAGGGAGAGGAGGACATGATGGAAACCTTTATAGATGTTACAGAAGGAGAGAAGGGGGAGGAGGACATGATGGAAACCTTTATATATGTTATGGGAGGAGAGAGGGGAGAGGAGGGACATGATGGAAACCTTTATATATGTTACAGGAGGAGAAGGGAGAGGAGGACATGATGGAAACCTTTATATATGTTACAGGAGGAGAGAAGGGAGAGTGGGAAATTATGGAAACCTTTATATATGTTACAGGAGGAAAGAAGGCAGAGGAGGACATGATGGAAACCTTTATATATGTTACAGGAGGAGATAAGGAGAGGGGGACATGATGGAAACCTTTATATATGTTACAGGAGGAGAGAAGAGGGAGGGGGACATGATGGAAACCTTTATATATGTTACAGGAGGAGAGAAGGGAGAAGGAGGGACATGATAGCGACCTTTATGCATGTTACAGGAGGAGAGACATGATGGAAACCTTTATATATGTTACAGGAGGAGAGAAGGGAGAGGAGAATATGATGGAAACCTTTATACATGTTACAGGAGAAGAGAAGGGAGAGGACATGATGGAAACCTTTATTTATGTTACAGGAGAAGAGAAGGGAGAGGAGGACATGATGGAAACCTTTTATATGTTACAGGAGGGGAGAAGGGAGAGGAGAACATGATGGAAATCTTTATATATGTTACAGGAGGAGAGAAGGGAAAGGAGGGACATGATGTAACATTTATATATGTTACAGGAGGAGAGAAGGGAGAGTAGGACATGATGGAAACCTTTATATATGTTACAGGAGGAGAGAAGAGAGAGGGGGACATGATGGAAACCTTTATATATGTTACAGGAGGAGAGAAGGGAGAGGAGGGACATGATGGAAACCTTTATATATCTTACAAAGGGAGAGGAGGGACATGATGGAAACCTTTATATATGTTATTGGAGGAGAGGGGGGACATGAAGGAAACTGTTATATATGTTAGAGGAGGAGAGAAGGGAGAGGAGGGACATGATGGAAACCTTTATATATGTTACAGAAGGAGAGAAGGGAGAGGAGTACATGATGGAAACCGTTATATATATTACAGGGGGTGAGAAAGAAGAGAAGGGACATGATGGAAACCTTTATATATGTTACAGGAGGAGAGAAAGGAGAGAATGGACATGATGGAAACCTTTATATATGTTAGAGGGGGAGAGGAGGGACATGATGAAAACCTTTATATATGTTACAGAAGGGAGAGGAGGACATGATGGAAACCTTTATAGATGTTACAGAAGGAGAGAAGGGGGAGGAGGACATGATGGAAACCTTTATATATGTTATGGGAGGAGAGAGGGGAGAGGAGGGACATGATGGAAACCTTTATATATGTTACAGGAGGAGAAGGGAGAGGAGGACATGATGGAAACCTTTATATATGTTACAGGAGGAGAGAAGGGAGAGTGGGACATTATGGAAACCTTTATATATGTTACAGGAGGAGAGAAGGCAGAGGAGGACATGATGGAAACCTTTATATATATATTACAGGAGGAGATAAGGAGAGGGGGACATGATGGAAACCTTTATATATGTTACAGGAGGAGAGAAGAGGGAGGGGGACATGATGGAAACCTTTATATATGTTACAGGAGGAGAGAAGGGAGAAGGAGGGACATGATAGCGACCTTTATACATGTTACAGGAGGAGAGACATGATGGAAACCTTTATATATATATTACAGGAGGAGATAAGGAGAGGGGGACATGATGGAAACCTTTATATATGTTACAGGAGGAGAGAAGGGAGAGGAGAATATGATGGAAACCTTTATACATGTTACAGGAGAAGAGAAGGGAGAGGACATGATGGAAACCTTTATTTATGTTACAGGAGAAGAGAAGGGAGAGGAGGACATGATGGAAACCTTTTATATGTTACAGGAGGGGAGAAGGGAGAGGAGAACATGATGGAAATCCTTATATATGTTACAGGAGGAGAGAAGGGAAAGGAGGGACATGATGGAAACCTTTATATATGTTATGGGAGGAGAGGAGGGACATGATGGAAACTGTTATATATGTTAGAGGAGGAGAGAAGGGAGAGGAGGGACATGATGGAAACCTTTATATATGTTAGAGAAGGAGAGAAGGGAGAGGGGAACATGATGGAAACCTTTTTATATGTTACAGAAAGAGAGAAGGGAGAGGAGGACATGATGGAAACCTTTATATATGTTACAGGAGGAGAGGGAGGGAGGGGGGACATGATAGAGACCTTTATATATGTTACAGGAGAAGAGAAGTGAGAGGAGAACATGATGGAAACCTTTATATATGTTACAGGAGGAGAGAAGGGAAAGGAGGGACATGATGGAGACCTATATATATGTTACAGGAGGAGAGAAGGGAGAGGGAGGACTTGATGGAAACCTTTATATATGTTACGGGAGGAGAGAAAGGAGAGGAGGACATGATGGAAACCTTTATATATGTTACAGGAGGAGAGAAGCGAGATGGGGACATGATGGAAACCGTTATATATGTTACAGAAGGAGAGAAGGGAGAGGAGGACATGATGGAAACCTTTATATATGTTACAGGAGGAGAGAAGGGAGAGGGAGGACATGATGGTGACCTTTATATATGTTACAGGAGGAAAGAAGGGACATGATGGAGACCTTTATATATGTTACAGGAGGAGAGAAGGGAGAGCAGGACAGCAGGACATGATGGAAGCCTTTATATATATATATATATATATATATATATATATATATGTATATATATATATATAATGTGTGTATTACAGGAGAAGAGTAGGGAGAGGGGAGACATGATGGAAACCTTTATATATGTTACAGGAGGAGAGAAGGGGAGGGAGGACATGATGGAAACCTTTATATATGTTATAGGAGGAGAGGAGGGACATGATGGAGACCTATATATATGTAACAGGAGGAGAGAAGAGAGAGGGAGGACATGATAGAGACCTTTATATATGTTACAGGAGGAGAGAAGGGAGAGGGGGACATGATGGAAACCTTTATATCTATATATATAAAATTGAATGTATGTCTGTGTGTCTGTCTGTGTGTCTGTCTGTTTGTCTGTCTGTTTGTCCTTTTTGCGCTACTACACCATTCATCCGATCGCCATAAAACTTTGGGAAGTTGTTGAGTACACTCCTGGGAAGATTACTGGCAAAGAACATTCCCAACTCGAATATTCAATTCTAAGTGCCAAAGAATTAGCGTCCAAATTTTACGTACGGAATTTAATTTTCTCACTTTCCGGTGTCATAGAAACTTGAAATTTGGCACGAGCATTGATTATGTCATAAATAGGAAAAGCTAATGAGTCCCAACTCGAATATTCAATTCTAAGCGCAAAAGAATTAGCGTCCAAATTTTACGTACAAAATCTAATACTCTCACTTACCGATGTAATTTCGCACAAGCATTGATTATGTTATAAATAGGAAAAGTTAATGGGTCCCAATTCCATTTTTCAATTCTAAGCGCAAAAGAATTAGCGTCCAAATTTTACGTACAAAATCTAATACTCTCACTTACCGATGTAATTTGGCACAAGCATTGATTATGTCATAAATAGGAAAAGTTAATGAGTCCCAACCCGATTATTCAATTCTATGCGCAAAAGAATTAGCGTCCAAATTTTACGTATGGAATCTAATTCTCTCACTTCCCAATGTCATTAAAACTTTAAATTTGGTACAAGCATTGATTATGTCATAAATAGGAAAAGCTAATCGGTCCCAACTCGATTATTCAATTCTATGCGCAAAAGAATTAGCGTCCAAATTTTATGTACAGAATCTAATTCTCTCACTTCCTGATGTCATCTATATATATAAAAATGAATGTATGTTTCTCTGTCTGTCTGTCTGTCCTTTATGCATTACTACACCATTCATCCAATCGCCATGAAACTTTGGGAAGTTGTTGAGTACACTCCTGGGAAGATTACTGGCATAGTGCATCTATCCTACGATAGGTGGCGCGCGTGCGAGCATCGTCGACAGTTATGCCCCCCAGACAAAGATCGTTTGATTTCCATTTCAAGCCTGAAAGCAAAAGGCATTACGAACAACGGGATGCGTGTTCAACTACAAAATGATGCATCCGCCGAACGTTTCGTAAAATTGCTAGATATTGAAAATGCTAAGGTAAAATGAAAGCGGTGTTGTGATTGGTTGCTATTTCTTATACTGCTGAGGTAACATGAAAGCTGTGCTGTGATTGGTGGCTACTTATACTACTGAGGTTATATGAAAGCTGTGCTGTGATTGGTTGCTATATATTATACAGCTGAGGTAAAATGAATGCTGCGCTGTGATTGGTTGCTCTCTATATCTATATATATAAAGACGAAAGCCCTCACTGACTCACTCACTGAGTGACTGACTCGCCAAAAGTTCTCCAACTTCCCGATGTCGTAGAAACATGAAATTTGGCACATGCATAGATTATCTCCAAAATAGGAAAAGTAATTGGGTCCCAACTCGATTATTCAATTCTAGCGCAAAAGAATTGGCGTCGAAGTTTTACGTACGTAATCTAAATCTGTCACTTTCCAATGTCATAGAAACTTAAAATTTGGCCCGAGCATTGATTATGTCATAAATGGGAAAAGTTAATGGGTCCCAACACGATTATTCAATTCTATGCGCAAAAGAATTAGTGTCCAAATTTTACGTACAGAATCTAATTCTCTCTCTTCCCGTTGTCGTAGAAACATGAAATATGCCATGAGCATTGATTATGTCATAAATAGGAAAAGGTAATGGGTCCCAACTCGAATATTTAATTCTAGCGCAAAAGAATTAGCGTCGAAATTTTACGTACATAATCTAAATCTCTCACTTCCTATTGTCATAGAAACATGAAATTTGCCATAAGCATTAAATATGTCATAAATAGGAAAAGTTATCGGGTCCCAACTCGATTATTTAATTCTAAGTGCAAAAGAATTAGCGTCCAAATTTTACGTAAGGAATCTAATTCTCTCACTTCCTGATGTCATTTTATATAAAGGAAACATCTCAAGGTTACCTCCCTGTGGTGTTTCCTGGGTAACGCAAAGAACTAT
Organism: Eleutherodactylus coqui; assembly: GCF_035609145.1. Taxonomy (NCBI): domain Eukaryota; kingdom Metazoa; phylum Chordata; class Amphibia; order Anura; family Eleutherodactylidae; genus Eleutherodactylus; species Eleutherodactylus coqui. The sequence goes on along the minus strand of NC_089844.1, from coordinate 186,177,816 downwards.
GCAAAATGGTGAACATATGTTTTTCCTCGGTATCTGTAAAGTAACCACAACTTCATAAGATTTTCTGTGTGAACACCAGATAAACACCAGTACCAAATTAACTCGGGCGAAGCCGGGTATATCAGCTAGTTTTTTATATTGCTGAGGCGGAATAAAAGTTGCGCTGTGATTGGTTGTTATTTCTCTTTCTGCTGAGGTAACATGAAAGCTGCGCTGTGATTGGGTGTTATCTATATATATATATAAAGATGAAAGCCCTCACTGACTCACTGACTGACTGACTCACTGACTGACTCACTGACTGACTCACTGACTGACTCACTGACTGACTCACTCACTGACTGACTCACTGACTGACTCACTGACTAACTCACTGACTGACTCGCCAAAAGTACTCCAACTTCCCAATGTCATAGAAACATGAATTTTGGCACAAGCATAGATTATCTCCAAAATAGGAAAAGTAATTGGGTCACAACTCGATTATTCAATTCTAGCACAAAAGAATTAGCGTTGAAATTTAACGTACATAATCTAAATCTCTCACTTCCCAATGTCATAGAAACTTAAAATTTGGCACATGCATTGAATATGTCATAAGTAGGAAAAGTTATTGGTCCCAACTCGATTATTCAATTCTATGCGCAAAAGAATTAGCGTCCAAATTTTACGTACGGATTCTAATTCTCTCACTTTCCGGTGTCATAGAAACGTGAAATTTGGCACGAGCATTGATTATGTCATAAATAGGAAAAGTTAATAGGTCCCAACTTGATTATTCAATTCTATGCGCAAAAGAATTAGCGTCCAAATTTTACATACGGAATCTAATTCTCTCACTTTCCAGTGTCATAGAAACGTGAAATTTGGCATGAGCATTGATTATGTCACATATAGGAAAACTTAATAGGTCCCAACTTGATTATTCAATTCTATGCGCAAAAGAATTAGAGTTCAAATTTTACGTACGGAATGTAATCGTCTCACTTTCTGGTGTCATACAAACGTGAAATTTGGCACGAGCATTGATTATGTCATAAATAGGAAAAGCTAATGGGTCCCAACTCGATGATTCAATTCTATGCGCAAAAGAATTAGCATCCAAATTTTACGTACGAAATGTAATTTTCTCACTTTCCGATGTCATAGAAACGTGAAATTTGGCACGAGCATTGATTATGTCATAAATAGGAAAAGCTAATGGGTCCCCACTCGATTATTCAATTCCATGCGCAAAAGAATTAGCGTCCAAATTTTACGTACGGAATGTAATTTTCTCACTTTCCGGTGTCATAGAAACGTGAAATTTGGCACGAGCATTGATTATGTCATAAATAGGAAAAGCTAATGGGTCCCAACTCGATTATTCAATTGTATGCGCAAAAGAATTAGCGTCCAAATTTTACGTACAAAATCTAATTCTCTCACTTCCCAATGTAATAGAAACTTGAAATTTGGCACGGGCATTGATTATGTCATAAATAGGAAAAGTTAATGGGTCCCAACTCGATTATTCAATTCTAAGTGCAAAAGAATTAGCGTCCAAATTTTACGTATGGAATCTAATTCTCTCACTTCCTGATGTCATTTTGTATAAAGGAAACGTCGCATGGTTACCTCCCCGTGGTGTTTCCTGGGTAATGTAGAGAACTATGCAAAATGGTGAACATATGTTTTTCCGGTATCTCTAAAGTAACCACGACTTCATAAGATTTTCCGTGTGAACACCAGATAAACACCAGTACCAAATTAACTCGGGCGAAGCCGGGTATATCAGCTAGTATATTATAAAGCTGAGGAAACATGTAAGCTGCGCTGCGATTGGTTGTTATCTATATATATATTAACACGGATGTATGTATGTCTGTCTGTCTTCGCAGCAACGAGCGACAGGTAAGCTAGTATATATATAGCTATATAGAAGAGAATTGAGAGGGGACACATGATGGAAACCTTTATATATGTTACAGGAGGAGAGAAGGGAGAGGGGGACATGATGGAAACCTTTATATATATTACAGGAGGAGATAAGGAGAGGGGGACATGATGGAAACCTTTATATATGTTACAGGAGGAGAGAAGAGGGAGGGGGACATGATGGAAACCTTTATATATGTTACAGGAGGAGAGAAGGGAGAGGGAGGGACATGATAGCGACCTTTATACATGTTACAGGAGGAGAGACATGATGGAAACCTTTATATATGTTACAGGAGGAGAGAAGGGAGAGGAGAATATGATGGAAACCTTTATACATGTTACAGGAGAAGAGAAGGGAGAGGACATGATGGAAACCTTTATTTATGTTACAGGAGAAGAGAAGGGAGAGGAGGACATGATGGAAACCTTTTATATGTTACAGGAGGGGAGAAGGGAGAGGAGAACATGATGGAAATCTTTATATATGTTACAGGAGGAGAGAAGGGAAAGGAGGGACAAGATGGAACATTTATATATGTTACAGGAGGAGAGAAGGGAGAGTAGGACATGATGGAAACCTTTATATATGTTACAAGAGGAGAGAAGAGAGAGGGGGACATGATGGAAACCTTTATATATGTTACAGGAGGAGAGAAGGGAGAGGAGGGACATGATGGAAACCTTTATATATCTTACAAAGGGAGAGGAGGGACATGATGGAAACCTTTATATATGTTAGAGGAGGAGAGAAGGGAGAGGAGGGGCATGATGGAAACCTTTATATATGTTACAGAAGGGAGAGGAGGACATGATGGAAACCTTTATACATGTTACATGAGGAGAGAAGGGAGATGAGGACATGATGGAAACCTTTATATATGTTACAGGAGGAGAGAAGGGAGAGTAGGGACATGATGGAAACCTTTATATATGTTATGGGAGGAGAGAAGGGAGAGGAGGGACATGATGGAAACCTTTATATATGTTACAGAAGGAGAGAAGGGCGAGAAGGACATGATGGAAACCTTTATATATGTTACAGGAGGAGAGAAAGGAGAGAAGGGACATGATGGAAACCTTTATATATGTTAGAGGGGGAGAGGAGGGACATGATGAAAACCTTTATATATGTTACAGAAGGGAGAGGAGGACATGATGGAAACCTTTATAGATGTTACAGAAGGAGAGAAGGGGGAGGAGGACATGATGGAAACCTTTATATATGTTACAGGAGGAGAGAAGGGAGAGTAGGGACATGATGGAAACCTTTATATATGTTATGGGAGGAGAGAAGGGAGAGGAGGGACATGATGAAAACCGTTATATATGTTAGAGGAGGAGAGAAGGGAGAGGAGGGACATGATGGAAACCTTTATATATGTTACAGGAGGAGAGAAGGGAGAGGAGGACATGATGGAAACCTTTATATATGTTACAGGAGGAGAGAAAGGAGAGAATGGACATGATGGAAACCTTTATATATGTTAGAGGGGGAGAGGAGGGACATGATGAAAACCTTTATATATGTTACAGAAGGGAGAGGAGGACATGATGGAAACCTTTATAGATGTTACAGAAGGAGAGAAGGGGGAGGAGGACATGATGGAAACCTTTATATATGTTATGGGAGGAGAGAGGGGAGAGGAGGGACATGATGGAAACCTTTATATATGTTACAGGAGGAGAAGGGAGAGGAGGACATGATGGAAACCTTTATATATGTTACAGGAGGAGAGAAGGGAGAGTGGGACATTATGGAAACCTTTATATATGTTACAGGAGGAGAGAAGGCAGAGGAGGACATGATGGAAACCTTTATATATATATTACAGGAGGAGATAAGGAGAGGGGGACATGATGGAAACCTTTATATATGTTACAGGAGGAGAGAAGAGGGAGGGGGACATGATGGAAACCTTTATATATGTTACAGGAGGAGAGAAGGGAGAAGGAGGGACATGATAGCGACCTTTATACATGTTACAGGAGGAGAGACATGATGGAAACCTTTATATATGTTACAGGAGGAGAGAAGGGAGAGGAGAATATGATGGAAACCTTTATACATGTTACAGGAGAAGAGAAGGGAGAGGACATGATGGAAACCTTTATTTATGTTACAGGAGAAGAGAAGGGAGAGGAGGACATGATGGAAACCTTTTATATGTTACAGGAGGGGAGAAGGGAGAGGAGAACATGATGGAAATCTTTATATATGTTACAGGAGGAGAGAAGGGAAAGGAGGGACATGATGGAACATTTATATATGTTACAGGAGGAGAGAAGGGAGAGTAGGACATGATGGAAACCTTTATATATGTTACAGGAGGAGAGAAGAGAGAGGGGGACATGATGGAAACCTTTATATATGTTACAGGAGGAGAGAAGGGCGAGGAGGACATGATGGAAACCTTTATATATGTTACAGGAGGAGAGAAAGGAGAGGAGGACATGATGGAAACCTTTATATATGTTAGAGGGGGAGAGGAGGGACATGATGAAAACCTTTATATATGTTACAGAAGGGAGAGGAGGACATGATGGAAACCTTTATAGATGTTACAGAAGGAGAGAAGGGGGAGGAGGACATAATGGAAACCTTTATATATGTTACAGGAGGAGAGAAGGGAGAGTAGGGACATGATGGAAACCTTTATATATGTTATGGGAGGAGAGAAGGGAGAGGAGGGACATGATGGAAACCGTTATATATGTTAGAGGAGGAGAGAAGGGAGAGGAGGGACATGATGGAAACCTTTATATATGTTACAGGAGGAGAGAAGGGAGAGGAGGACATGATGGAAACCTTTATATATGTTACAGGAGGAGAGAAAGGAGAGAATGGACATGATGGAAACCTTTATATATGTTAGAAGGGGAGAGGAGGGACATGATGAAAACCTTTATATATGTTACAGAAGGGAGAGGAGGACATGATGGAAACCTTTATAGATGTTACAGAAGGAGAGAAGGGGGAGGAGGACATGATAGAAACCTTTATATATGTTATGGGAGGAGAGAGGGGGGAGGAGGACATGATAGAAACCTTTATATATGTTATGGGAGGAGAGAGGGGAGAGGAGGGACATGATGGAAACCTTTATATATGTTACAGGAGGAGAAGGGAGAGGAGGACATGATGGAAACCTTTATATATGTTACAGGAGGAGAGAAGGGAGAGTGGGACATTATGGAAACCTTTATAAATGTTACAGGAGGAGAGAAGGCAGAGGAGGACATGATGGAAACCTTTATATATATATTACAGGAGGAGATAAGGAGAGGGGGACATGATGGAAACCTTTATATATGTTACAGGAGGAGAGAAGAGGGAGGGGGACATGATGGAAACCTTTATATATGTTACAGGAGGAGAGAAGGGAGAAGGAGGGACATGATAGCGACCTTTATACATGTTACAGGAGGAGAGACATGATGGAAACCTTTATATATGTTACAGGAGGAGAGAAGGGAGAGGACATGATGGAAACCTTTATTTATGTTACAGGAGAAGAGAAGGGAGAGGAGGACATGATGGAAACCTTTTATATGTTACAGGAGGGGAGAAGGGAGAGGAGAACATGATGGAAATCTTTATATATGTTACAGGAGGAGAGAAGGGAAAGGAGGGACATGATGGAACATTTATATATGTTACAGGAGGAGAGAAGGGAGAGTAGGACATGATGGAAACCTTTATATATGTTACAGGAGGAGAGAAGAGAGAGGGGGACATGATGGAAACCTTTATATATGTTACAGGAGGAGAGAAGGGAGAGGAGGGACATGATGGAAACCTTTATATACACTACCGTTCAAAAGTTTGGGGTCACATTGAAATGTCCTTATTTTTGAAGGAAAAGCACTGTACTTTTCAATGAAGATAACTTTAAACTACTCCTAACTTTAAACAAATGCACTCTATACATTGCTAATGTGGTAAATGACTATTCTAGCTGCAAATGCCTGTTTTTTTGTGCAAAATCTACAAAGGTGAATAGAGGCCCATTTCCAGCAACTATCACTCCAGTGTTCTAATGGTACAATGTGTTTGCTCATTGGCTCAGAAGGCTAATTGATGATTAGAAAACCCTTGTGCAATCATGTTCACACATCTGAAAACAGTCTAGCTCGTTACAGAAGCTACAAAACTGACCTTCCTGTGAGCAGATTGAGTTTCTGGAGCATCACATTTGTGGGGTCAATTAAACGCTCAAAATGGCCAGAAAAAGAGAACTTTCATCTGAAACTCGACAGTCTATTCTTGTTCTTAGAAATGAAGGCTATTCCATGCGAGAAATTGCTAAGAAATTGAAGATTTCCTACAACGGTGTGTACTACTCCCTTCAGAGGACAGCACAAACAGGCTCTAACCAGAGTAGAAAAAGAAGTGGGAGGCCGCGTTGCACAACTAAGCAAGAAGATAAGCACATTAGAGTCTCTAGTTTGAGAAACAGACGCCTCACAGGTACCCAACTGGCATCTTCATTAAATAGTACCCGCAAAACACCAGTGTCAACATCTACAGTGAAGAGGCGGCTGCGGGATTTTGGGCTTCAGGGCAGAGTGGCAAAGAAAAAGCCATATCTGAGACTGGCCAATAAAAGAAAAAGATTAAGATGGGCAAAAGAACACAGACATTGGACAGAAGAAGACTGGAAAAAAGTGTTGTGGACGGATGAATCCAAGTTTGAGGTGTTTGGATCACAAAGAAGAACGTTTGTGAGACGCAGAACAAATGAAAAGATGCTGGAAGAATGCCTGACGCCATCTGTTAAGCATGGTGGAGGTAATGTGATGGTCTGGGGTTGCTTTGGTGCTGGTAAGGTGGGAGATTTGTACAGGGTAAAAGGGATTCTGAATAAGGAAGGCTATCACTCCATTTTGCAACGCCATGCCATACCCAGTGGACAGCGCTTGATTGGAACCAATTTCATCCTACAACAGGACAATGACCCTAAACACACCTCCAAATTGTGCAGGAACTATTTACAGCAGAAGCAGGCAGCTGGTATTCTATCAGTAATGGAGTGGCCAGCGCAGTCACCAGATCTGAACCCCATTGAGCTGTTGTGGGAGCAGCTTGACCGTATGGTACGCCAGAAGTGCCCATCCAACCAATCCAACTTGTGGGAGATGCTTCTAGAAGCGTGGGGTGCAATTTCACAAGCTTACCTCAACAAATTAACAGCTAGAATGTCAAAGGTGTGCAATGCTGTAATTGCTGCAAAAGGAGGATTCTTTGACGAAAGCAAAGTTTGATGTAAAAACAATGTTATTTCAAATACAAATCATTATTTCTAACCTTGTCAATGTCTTGGCTCTATTTTCTATTCATTTCACAACGCATGGTGGTGAATAAGTGTGACTTTTCATGGAAAACACAAAATTGTTTGGGTGACCCCAAACTTTTGAACGGTAGTGTATCTTACAAAGGGAGAGGAGGGACATGATGGAAACCTTTATATATGTTACAGGAGGAGAGAAGGGAGAGGAGGGACATGATGGAAACCTTTATATATGTTATTGGAGGAGAGGAGGGACATGATGGAAACTGTTATATATGTTAGAGGAGGAGAGAAGGGAGAGGAGGGACATGATGGAAACCTTTATATATGTTAGAGAAGGAGAGAAGGGAGAGGGGAACATGATGGAAACCTTTTTATATGTTACAGAAGGAGAGAAGGGAGAGGAGGACATGATGGAAACCTTTATATATATTACAGGGGGAGAGAAAAAAGAGAAGGGACATGATGGAAACCTTTGTATATGTTACAGGAGGAGAGAAAGGAGAGAATGGACATGATGGAAACCTTTATATATGTTAGAGGGGGAGAGGAGGGACATGATGAAAACCTTTATATATGTTACAGAAGGGAGAGGAGGACATGATGGAAACCTTTATAGATGTTACAGAAGGAGAGAAGGGGGAGGAGGACATGATGGAAACCTTTATATATGTTATGGGAGGAGAGAGGGGAGAGGAGGGACATGATGGAAACCTTTATATATGTTACAGGAGGAGAAGGGAGAGGAGGACATGATGGAAACCTTTATATATGTTACAGGAGGAGAGAAGGGAGATGAGGACATGATGGAAACCTTTATATATGTTACAGGAGGAGAGAAGGGAGAGTAGGGACATGATGGAAACCTTTATATATGTTAGAGAAGGAGAGAAGGGAGAGGGGAACATGATGGAAACCTTTTTATAGGTTACAGAAGGAGAGAAGGGAGAGGAGGACATGATTGAAACCTTTATATATATTACAGGGGCAGAGAAAGAAGAGAAGGGACATGATGGAAACCGTTATATATGTTAGAGGAGGAGAGAAGGGAGAGGAGGGGCATGATGGAAACCTTTATATATGTTACAGAAGGGAGAGGAGGACATGATGGAAACCTTTATACATGTTACATGAGGAGAGAAGGGAGATGAGGACATGATGGAAACCTTTATATATGTTACAGGAGGAGAGAAGGGAGAGTAGGGACATGATGGAAACCTTTATATATGTTATGGGAGGAGAGAAGGGAGAGGAGGGACATGATGGAAACCTTTATATATGTTACAGAAGGAGAGAAGGGCGAGGAGGACATGATGGAAACCTTTATATATGTTACAGGAGGAGAGAAAGGAGAGAAGGGACATGATGGAAACCTTTATATATGTTAGAGGGGGAGAGGAGGGACATGATGAAAACCTTTATATATGTTACAGAAGGGAGAGGAGGACATGATGGAAACCTTTATAGATGTTACAGAAGGAGAGAAGGGGGAGGAGGACATGATGGAAACCTTTATATATGTTACAGGAGGAGAGAAGGGAGAGTAGGGACATGATGGAAACCTTTATATATGTTATGGGAGGAGAGAAGGGAGAGGAGGACATGATGGAAACCGTTATATATGTTACAGGAGGAGAGAAGGGAGAGTGGAACATTATGGAAACCTTTATATATGTTACAGGAGGAGAGAAGGCAGAGGAGGACATGATGGAAACCTTTATATATATATTACAGGAGGAGATAAGGAGAGGGGGACATGATGGAAACCTTTATATATGTTACAGGAGGAGAGAAGAGGGAGGGGGACATGATGGAAACCTTTATATATGTTACAGGAGGAGAGAAGGGAGAAGGAGGGACATGATAGCGACCTTTATACATGTTACAGGAGGAGAGACATGATGGAAACCTTTATATATGTTACAGGAGGAGAGAAGGGAGAGGAGAATATGATGGAAACCTTTATACATGTTACAGGAGAAGAGAAGGGAGAGGACATGATGGAAACCTTTATTTATGTTACAGGAGAAGAGAAGGGAGAGGAGGACATGATGGAAACCTTTTATATGTTACAGGAGGGGAGAAGGGAGAGGAGAACATGATGGAAATCTTTATATATGTTACAGGAGGAGAGAAGGGAAAGGAGGGACATGATGGAACATTTATATATGTTACAGGAGGAGAGAAGGGAGAGTAGGACATGATGGAAACCTTTATATATGTTACAGGAGGAGAGAAGAGAGAGGAGGACATGATGGAAACCTTTATATATGTTACAGGAGAAGAGAAAGGAGAGAAGGGACATGATGGAAACCTTTATATATGTTAGAGGGGGAGAGGAGGGACATGATGAAAACCTTTATATATGTTACAGAAGGGAGAGGAGGACATGATGGAAACCTTTATAGATGTTACAGAAGGAGAGAAGGGGGAGGAGGACATGATGGAAACCTTTATATATGTTACAGGAGGAGAGAAGGGAGAGTAGGGACATGATGGAAACCTTTATATATGTTATGGGAGGAGAGAAGGGAGAGGAGGGACATGATGGAAAGCGTTATATATGTTAGAGGAGGAGAGAAGGGAGAGGAGGGACATGATGGAAACCTTTATATATGTTACAGGAGGAGAGAAGGGAGAGGAGGACATGATGGAAACCTTTATATATGTTACAGAAGGGAGAGGAGGACATGATGGAAACCTTTATAGATGTTACAGAAGGAGAGAAGGGGGAGGAGGACATGATGGAAACCTTTATATATGTTATGGGAGGAGAGAGGGGAGAGGAGGGACATGATGGAAACCTTTATATATGTTACAGGAGGAGAAGGGAGAGGAGGACATGATGGAAACCTTTATATATGTTACAGGAGGAGAGAAGGGAGAGTGGGACATTATGGAAACCTTTATATATGTTACAGGAGGAAAGAAGGCAGAGGAGGACATGATGGAAACCTTTATATATGTTACAGGAGGAGATAAGGAGAGGGGGACATGATGGAAACCTTTATATATGTTACAGGAGGAGAGAAGAGGGAGGGGGACATGATGGAAACCTTTATATATGTTACAGGAGGAGAGAAGGGAGAAGGAGGGACATGATAGCGACCTTTATACATGTTACAGGAGGAGAGACATGATGGAAACCTTTATATATGTTACAGGAGGAGAGAAGGGAGAGGAGAATATGATGGAAACCTTTATACATGTTACAGGAGAAGAGAAGGGAGAGGACATGATGGAAACCTTTATTTATGTTACAGGAGAAGAGAAGGGAGAGGAGGACATGATGGAAACCTTTTATATGTTACAGGAGGGGAGAAGGGAGAGGAGAACATGATGGAAATCTTTATATATGTTACAGGAGGAGAGAAGGGAAAGGAGGGACATGATGTAACATTTATATATGTTACAGGAGGAGAGAAGGGAGAGTAGGACATGATGGAAACCTTTATATATGTTACAGGAGGAGAGAAGAGAGAGGGGGACATGATGGAAACCTTTATATATGTTACAGGAGGAGAGAAGGGAGAGGAGGGACATGATGGAAACCTTTATATATCTTACAAAGGGAGAGGAGGGACATGATGGAAACCTTTATATATGTTATTGGAGGAGAGGAGGGACATGATGGAAACTGTTCTATATGTTAGAGGAGGAGAGAAGGGAGAGGAGGGACATGATGGAAACCTTTATATATGTTACAGAAGGAGAGAAGGGAGAGGAGTACATGATGGAAACCTTTATATATATTACAGGGGGTGAGAAAGAAGAGAAGGGACATGATGGAAACCTTTATATATGTTACAGGAGGAGAGAAAGGAGAGAATGGACATGATGGAAACCTTTATATATGTTAGAGGGGGAGAGGAGGGACATGATGAAAACCTTTATATATGTTACAGAAGGGAGAGGAGGACATGATGGAAACCTTTATAGATGTTACAGAAGGAGAGAAGGGGGAGGAGGACATGATGGAAACCTTTATATATGTTATGGGAGGAGAGAGGGGAGAGGAGGGACATGATGGAAACCTTTATATATGTTACAGGAGGAGAAGGGAGAGGAGGACATGATGGAAACCTTTATATATGTTACAGGAGGAGAGAAGGGAGAGTGGGACATTATGGAAACCTTTATATATGTTACAGGAGGAGAGAAGGCAGAGGAGGACATGATGGAAACCTTTATATATATATTACAGGAGGAGATAAGGAGAGGGGGACATGATGGAAACCTTTATATATGTTACAGGAGGAGAGAAGATGGAGGGGGACATGATGGAAACCTTTATATATGTTACAGGAGGAGAGAAGGGAGAAGGAGGGACATGATAGCGACCTTTATACATGTTACAGGAGGAGAGACATGATGGAAACCTTTATATATGTTACAGGAGGAGAGAAGGGAGAGGAGAATATGATGGAAACCTTTATACATGTTACAGGAGAAGAGAAGGGAGAGGACATGATGGAAACCTTTATTTATGTTACAGGAGAAGAGAAGGGAGAGGAGGACATGATGGAAACCTTTTATATGTTACAGGAGGGGAGAAGGGAGAGGAGAACATGATGGAAATCCTTATATATGTTACAGGAGGAGAGAAGGGAAAGGAGGGACATGATGGAAACCTTTATATATGTTATGGGAGGAGAGGAGGGACATGATGGAAACTGTTATATATGTTAGAGGAGGAGAGAAGGGAGAGGAGGGACATGATGGAAACCTTTATATATGTTAGAGAAGGAGAGAAGGGAGAGGGGAACATGATGGAAACCTTTTTATATGTTACAGAAGGAGAGAAGGGAGAGGAGGACATGATGGAAACCTTTATATATATTACAGGGGGAGAGAAAGAAGAGAAGGGACATGATGGAATCCGTTATATATGTTAGAGGAGGAGAGAAGGGAGAGGAGGGGCATGATGGAAACCTTTATATATGTTACAGAAGGGAGAGGAGGACATGATGGAAACCTTTATATATGTTACATGAGGAGAGAAGGGAGATGAGGACATGATGGAAACCTTTATATATGTTACAGGAGGAGAGAAGGGAGAGTAGGGACATGATGGAAACCTTTATATATGTTATGGGAGGAGAGAAGGGAGAGGAGGGACATGATGGAAACCGTTATATATGTTAGAGGAGGAGAGAAGGGAGAGGAGGGACATGATGGAAACCTTTATATATGTTACAGAAGGAGAGAAGGGCGAGGAGGACATGATGGAAACCTTTATATATGTTATGGGAGGAGAGAGGCGAGAGGGGAACATGATGGAAACCTTTATATATGTTACAGGAGGAGAGAAGGGAGAGGGGGACATGATGGAAACCGTTATATATGTTACAGAAGGAGAGAAGGGCGAGAAGGACATGATGGAAACCTTTATATATGTTACAGGAGGAGAGAAAGGAGAGAAGGGACATGATGGAAACCTTTATATATGTTAGAGGGGGAGAGGAGGGACATGATGAAAACCTTTATATATGTTACAGAAGGGAGAGGAGGACATGATGGAAACCTTTATAGATGTTACAGAAGGAGAGAAGGGGGAGGAGGACATGATGGAAACCTTTATATATGTTACAGGAGGAGAGAAGGGAGAGTAGGGACATGATGGAAACCTTTATATATGTTATGGGAGGAGAGAAGGGAGAGGAGGGACATGATGAAAACCGTTATATATGTTAGAGGAGGAGAGAAGGGAGAGGAGGGACATGATGGAAACCTTTATATATGTTACAGGAGGAGAGAAGGGAGAGGAGGACATGATGGAAACCTTTATATATGTTACAGGAGGAGAGAAAGGAGAGAATGGACATGATGGAAACCTTTATATATGTTAGAGGGGGAGAGGAGGGACATGATGAAAACCTTTATATATGTTACAGAAGGGAGAGGAGGACATGATGGAAACCTTTATAGATGTTACAGAAGGAGAGAAGGGGGAGGAGGACATGATGGAAACCTTTATATATGTTATGGGAGGAGAGAGGGGAGAGGAGGGACATGATGGAAACCTTTATATATGTTACAGGAGGAGAAGGGAGAGGAGGACATGATGGAAACCTTTATATATGTTACAGGAGGAGAGAAGGGAGAGTGGGACATTATGGAAACCTTTATATATGTTACAGGAGGAGAGAAGGCAGAGGAGGACATGATGGAAACCTTTATATATATATTACAGGAGGAGATAAGGAGAGGGGGACATGATGGAAACCTTTATATATGTTACAGGAGGAGAGAAGAGGGAGGGGGACATGATGGAAACCTTTATATATGTTACAGGAGGAGAGAAGGGAGAAGGAGGGACATGATAGCGACCTTTATACATGTTACAGGAGGAGAGACATGATGGAAACCTTTATATATGTTACAGGAGGAGAGAAGGGAGAGGAGAATATGATGGAAACCTTTATACATGTTACAGGAGAAGAGAAGGGAGAGGACATGATGGAAACCTTTATTTATGTTACAGGAGAAGAGAAGGGAGAGGAGGACATGATGGAAACCTTTTATATGTTACAGGAGGGGAGAAGGGAGAGGAGAACATGATGGAAATCTTTATATATGTTACAGGAGGAGAGAAGGGAAAGGAGGGACATGATGGAACATTTATATATGTTACAGGAGGAGAGAAGGGAGAGTAGGACATGATGGAAACCTTTATATATGTTACAGGAGGAGAGAAGAGAGAGGGGGACATGATGGAAACCTTTATATATGTTACAGGAGGAGAGAAGGGCGAGGAGGACATGATGGAAACCTTTATATATGTTACAGGAGGAGAGAAAGGAGAGGAGGACATGATGGAAACCTTTATATATGTTAGAGGGGGAGAGGAGGGACATGATGAAAACCTTTATATATGTTACAGAAGGGAGAGGAGGACATGATGGAAACCTTTATAGATGTTACAGAAGGAGAGAAGGGGGAGGAGGACATAATGGAAACCTTTATATATGTTACAGGAGGAGAGAAGGGAGAGTAGGGACATGATGGAAACCTTTATATATGTTATGGGAGGAGAGAAGGGAGAGGAGGGACATGATGGAAACCGTTATATATGTTAGAGGAGGAGAGAAGGGAGAGGAGGGACATGATGGAAACCTTTATATATGTTACAGGAGGAGAGAAGGGAGAGGAGGACATGATGGAAACCTTTATATATGTTACAGGAGGAGAGAAAGGAGAGAATGGACATGATGGAAACCTTTATATATGTTAGAAGGGGAGAGGAGGGACATGATGAAAACCTTTATATATGTTACAGAAGGGAGAGGAGGACATGATGGAAACCTTTATAGATGTTACAGAAGGAGAGAAGGGGGAGGAGGACATGATAGAAACCTTTATATATGTTATGGGAGGAGAGAGGGGGGAGGAGGACATGATAGAAACCTTTATATATGTTATGGGAGGAGAGAGGGGAGAGGAGGGACATGATGGAAACCTTTATATATGTTACAGGAGGAGAAGGGAGAGGAGGACATGATGGAAACCTTTATATATGTTACAGGAGGAGAGAAGGGAGAGTGGGACATTATGGAAACCTTTATAAATGTTACAGGAGGAGAGAAGGCAGAGGAGGACATGATGGAAACCTTTATATATATATTACAGGAGGAGATAAGGAGAGGGGGACATGATGGAAACCTTTATATATGTTACAGGAGGAGAGAAGAGGGAGGGGGACATGATGGAAACCTTTATATATGTTACAGGAGGAGAGAAGGGAGAAGGAGGGACATGATAGCGACCTTTATACATGTTACAGGAGGAGAGACATGATGGAAACCTTTATATATGTTACAGGAGGAGAGAAGGGAGAGGAGAATATGATGGAAACCTTTATACATGTTACAGGAGAAGAGAAGGGAGAGGACATGATGGAAACCTTTATTTATGTTACAGGAGAAGAGAAGGGAGAGGAGGACATGATGGAAACCTTTTATATGTTACAGGAGGGGAGAAGGGAGAGGAGAACATGATGGAAATCTTTATATATGTTACAGGAGGAGAGAAGGGAAAGGAGGGACATGATGGAACATTTATATATGTTACAGGAGGAGAGAAGGGAGAGTAGGACATGATGGAAACCTTTATATATGTTACAGGAGGAGAGAAGAGAGAGGGGGACATGATGGAAACCTTTATATATGTTACAGGAGGAGAGAAGGGCGAGGAGGACATGATGGAAACCTTTATATATGTTACAGGAGGAGAGAAAGGAGAGGAGGACATGATGGAAACCTTTATATATGTTAGAGGGGGAGAGGAGGGACATGATGAAAACCTTTATATATGTTACAGAAGGGAGAGGAGGACATGATGGAAACCTTTATAGATGTTACAGAAGGAGAGAAGGGGGAGGAGGACATAATGGAAACCTTTATATATGTTACAGGAGGAGAGAAGGGAGAGTAGGGACATGATGGAAACCTTTATATATGTTATGGGAGGAGAGAAGGGAGAGGAGGGACATGATGGAAACCGTTATATATGTTAGAGGAGGAGAGAAGGGAGAGGAGGGACATGATGGAAACCTTTATATATGTTACAGGAGGAGAGAAGGGAGAGGAGGACATGATGGAAACCTTTATATATGTTACAGGAGGAGAGAAAGGAGAGAATGGACATGATGGAAACCTTTATATATGTTAGAAGGGGAGAGGAGGGACATGATGAAAACCTTTATATATGTTACAGAAGGGAGAGGAGGACATGATGGAAACCTTTATAGATGTTACAGAAGGAGAGAAGGGGGAGGAGGACATGATAGAAACCTTTATATATGTTATGGGAGGAGAGAGGGGGGAGGAGGACATGATAGAAACCTTTATATATGTTATGGGAGGAGAGAGGGGAGAGGAGGGACATGATGGAAACCTTTATATATGTTACAGGAGGAGAAGGGAGAGGAGGACATGATGGAAACCTTTATATATGTTACAGGAGGAGAGAAGGGAGAGTGGGACATTATGGAAACCTTTATAAATGTTACAGGAGGAGAGAAGGCAGAGGAGGACATGATGGAAACCTTTATATATATATTACAGGAGGAGATAAGGAGAGGGGGACATGATGGAAACCTTTATATATGTTACAGGAGGAGAGAAGAGGGAGGGGGACATGATGGAAACCTTTATATATGTTACAGGAGGAGAGAAGGGAGAAGGAGGGACATGATAGCGACCTTTATACATGTTACAGGAGGAGAGACATGATGGAAACCTTTATATATGTTACAGGAGGAGAGAAGGGAGAGGACATGATGGAAACCTTTATTTATGTTACAGGAGAAGAGAAGGGAGAGGAGGACATGATGGAAACCTTTTATATGTTACAGGAGGGGAGAAGGGAGAGGAGAACATGATGGAAATCTTTATATATGTTACAGGAGGAGAGAAGGGAAAGGAGGGACATGATGGAACATTTATATATGTTACAGGAGGAGAGAAGGGAGAGTAGGACATGATGGAAACCTTTATATATGTTACAGGAGGAGAGAAGAGAGAGGGGGACATGATGGAAACCTTTATATATGTTACAGGAGGAGAGAAGGGAGAGGAGGGACATGATGGAAACCTTTATATACACTACCGTTCAAAAGTTTGGGGTCACATTGAAATGTCCTTATTTTTGAAGGAAAAGCACTGTACTTTTCAATGAAGATAACTTTAAACTACTCCTAACTTTAAACAAATGCACTCTATACATTGCTAATGTGGTAAATGACTATTCTAGCTGCAAATGCCTGTTTTTTTGTGCAAAATCTACAAAGGTGAATAGAGGCCCATTTCCAGCAACTATCACTCCAGTGTTCTAATGGTACAATGTGTTTGCTCATTGGCTCAGAAGGCTAATTGATGATTAGAAAACCCTTGTGCAATCATGTTCACACATCTGAAAACAGTCTAGCTCGTTACAGAAGCTACAAAACTGACCTTCCTGTGAGCAGATTGAGTTTCTGGAGCATCACATTTGTGGGGTCAATTAAACGCTCAAAATGGCCAGAAAAAGAGAACTTTCATCTGAAACTCGACAGTCTATTCTTGTTCTTAGAAATGAAGGCTATTCCATGCGAGAAATTGCTAAGAAATTGAAGATTTCCTACAACGGTGTGTACTACTCCCTTCAGAGGACAGCACAAACAGGCTCTAACCAGAGTAGAAAAAGAAGTGGGAGGCCGCGTTGCACAACTAAGCAAGAAGATAAGCACATTAGAGTCTCTAGTTTGAGAAACAGACGCCTCACAGGTACCCAACTGGCATCTTCATTAAATAGTACCCGCAAAACACCAGTGTCAACATCTACAGTGAAGAGGCGGCTGCGGGATTTTGGGCTTCAGGGCAGAGTGGCAAAGAAAAAGCCATATCTGAGACTGGCCAATAAAAGAAAAAGATTAAGATGGGCAAAAGAACACAGACATTGGACAGAAGAAGACTGGAAAAAAGTGTTGTGGACGGATGAATCCAAGTTTGAGGTGTTTGGATCACAAAGAAGAACGTTTGTGAGACGCAGAACAAATGAAAAGATGCTGGAAGAATGCCTGACGCCATCTGTTAAGCATGGTGGAGGTAATGTGATGGTCTGGGGTTGCTTTGGTGCTGGTAAGGTGGGAGATTTGTACAGGGTAAAAGGGATTCTGAATAAGGAAGGCTATCACTCCATTTTGCAACGCCATGCCATACCCAGTGGACAGCGCTTGATTGGAACCAATTTCATCCTACAACAGGACAATGACCCTAAACACACCTCCAAATTGTGCAGGAACTATTTACAGCAGAAGCAGGCAGCTGGTATTCTATCAGTAATGGAGTGGCCAGCGCAGTCACCAGATCTGAACCCCATTGAGCTGTTGTGGGAGCAGCTTGACCGTATGGTACGCCAGAAGTGCCCATCCAACCAATCCAACTTGTGGGAGATGCTTCTAGAAGCGTGGGGTGCAATTTCACAAGCTTACCTCAACAAATTAACAGCTAGAATGTCAAAGGTGTGCAATGCTGTAATTGCTGCAAAAGGAGGATTCTTTGACGAAAGCAAAGTTTGATGTAAAAACAATGTTATTTCAAATACAAATCATTATTTCTAACCTTGTCAATGTCTTGGCTCTATTTTCTATTCATTTCACAACGCATGGTGGTGAATAAGTGTGACTTTTCATGGAAAACACAAAATTGTTTGGGTGACCCCAAACTTTTGAACGGTAGTGTATCTTACAAAGGGAGAGGAGGGACATGATGGAAACCTTTATATATGTTACAGGAGGAGAGAAGGGAGAGGAGGGACATGATGGAAACCTTTATATATGTTATTGGAGGAGAGGAGGGACATGATGGAAACTGTTATATATGTTAGAGGAGGAGAGAAGGGAGAGGAGGGACATGATGGAAACCTTTATATATGTTAGAGAAGGAGAGAAGGGAGAGGGGAACATGATGGAAACCTTTTTATATGTTACAGAAGGAGAGAAGGGAGAGGAGGACATGATGGAAACCTTTATATATATTACAGGGGGAGAGAAAAAAGAGAAGGGACATGATGGAAACCTTTGTATATGTTACAGGAGGAGAGAAAGGAGAGAATGGACATGATGGAAACCTTTATATATGTTAGAGGGGGAGAGGAGGGACATGATGAAAACCTTTATATATGTTACAGAAGGGAGAGGAGGACATGATGGAAACCTTTATAGATGTTACAGAAGGAGAGAAGGGGGAGGAGGACATGATGGAAACCTTTATATATGTTATGGGAGGAGAGAGGGGAGAGGAGGGACATGATGGAAACCTTTATATATGTTACAGGAGGAGAAGGGAGAGGAGGACATGATGGAAACCTTTATATATGTTACAGGAGGAGAGAAGGGAGATGAGGACATGATGGAAACCTTTATATATGTTACAGGAGGAGAGAAGGGAGAGTAGGGACATGATGGAAACCTTTATATATGTTAGAGAAGGAGAGAAGGGAGAGGGGAACATGATGGAAACCTTTTTATAGGTTACAGAAGGAGAGAAGGGAGAGGAGGACATGATTGAAACCTTTATATATATTACAGGGGCAGAGAAAGAAGAGAAGGGACATGATGGAAACCGTTATATATGTTAGAGGAGGAGAGAAGGGAGAGGAGGGGCATGATGGAAACCTTTATATATGTTACAGAAGGGAGAGGAGGACATGATGGAAACCTTTATACATGTTACATGAGGAGAGAAGGGAGATGAGGACATGATGGAAACCTTTATATATGTTACAGGAGGAGAGAAGGGAGAGTAGGGACATGATGGAAACCTTTATATATGTTATGGGAGGAGAGAAGGGAGAGGAGGGACATGATGGAAACCTTTATATATGTTACAGAAGGAGAGAAGGGCGAGGAGGACATGATGGAAACCTTTATATATGTTACAGGAGGAGAGAAAGGAGAGAAGGGACATGATGGAAACCTTTATATATGTTAGAGGGGGAGAGGAGGGACATGATGAAAACCTTTATATATGTTACAGAAGGGAGAGGAGGACATGATGGAAACCTTTATAGATGTTACAGAAGGAGAGAAGGGGGAGGAGGACATGATGGAAACCTTTATATATGTTACAGGAGGAGAGAAGGGAGAGTAGGGACATGATGGAAACCTTTATATATGTTATGGGAGGAGAGAAGGGAGAGGAGGACATGATGGAAACCGTTATATATGTTACAGGAGGAGAGAAGGGAGAGTGGAACATTATGGAAACCTTTATATATGTTACAGGAGGAGAGAAGGCAGAGGAGGACATGATGGAAACCTTTATATATATATTACAGGAGGAGATAAGGAGAGGGGGACATGATGGAAACCTTTATATATGTTACAGGAGGAGAGAAGAGGGAGGGGGACATGATGGAAACCTTTATATATGTTACAGGAGGAGAGAAGGGAGAAGGAGGGACATGATAGCGACCTTTATACATGTTACAGGAGGAGAGACATGATGGAAACCTTTATATATGTTACAGGAGGAGAGAAGGGAGAGGAGAATATGATGGAAACCTTTATACATGTTACAGGAGAAGAGAAGGGAGAGGACATGATGGAAACCTTTATTTATGTTACAGGAGAAGAGAAGGGAGAGGAGGACATGATGGAAACCTTTTATATGTTACAGGAGGGGAGAAGGGAGAGGAGAACATGATGGAAATCTTTATATATGTTACAGGAGGAGAGAAGGGAAAGGAGGGACATGATGGAACATTTATATATGTTACAGGAGGAGAGAAGGGAGAGTAGGACATGATGGAAACCTTTATATATGTTACAGGAGGAGAGAAGAGAGAGGAGGACATGATGGAAACCTTTATATATGTTACAGGAGGAGAGAAAGGAGAGAAGGGACATGATGGAAACCTTTATATATGTTAGAGGGGGAGAGGAGGGACATGATGAAAACCTTTATATATGTTACAGAAGGGAGAGGAGGACATGATGGAAACCTTTATAGATGTTACAGAAGGAGAGAAGGGGGAGGAGGACATGATGGAAACCTTTATATATGTTACAGGAGGAGAGAAGGGAGAGTAGGGACATGATGGAAACCTTTATATATGTTATGGGAGGAGAGAAGGGAGAGGAGGGACATGATGGAAAGCGTTATATATGTTAGAGGAGGAGAGAAGGGAGAGGAGGGACATGATGGAAACCTTTATATATGTTACAGGAGGAGAGAAGGGAGAGGAGGACATGATGGAAACCTTTATATATGTTACAGAAGGGAGAGGAGGACATGATGGAAACCTTTATAGATGTTACAGAAGGAGAGAAGGGGGAGGAGGACATGATGGAAACCTTTATATATGTTATGGGAGGAGAGAGGGGAGAGGAGGGACATGATGGAAACCTTTATATATGTTACAGGAGGAGAAGGGAGAGGAGGACATGATGGAAACCTTTATATATGTTACAGGAGGAGAGAAGGGAGAGTGGGACATTATGGAAACCTTTATATATGTTACAGGAGGAAAGAAGGCAGAGGAGGACATGATGGAAACCTTTATATATGTTACAGGAGGAGATAAGGAGAGGGGGACATGATGGAAACCTTTATATATGTTACAGGAGGAGAGAAGAGGGAGGGGGACATGATGGAAACCTTTATATATGTTACAGGAGGAGAGAAGGGAGAAGGAGGGACATGATAGCGACCTTTATACATGTTACAGGAGGAGAGACATGATGGAAACCTTTATATATGTTACAGGAGGAGAGAAGGGAGAGGAGAATATGATGGAAACCTTTATACATGTTACAGGAGAAGAGAAGGGAGAGGACATGATGGAAACCTTTATTTATGTTACAGGAGAAGAGAAGGGAGAGGAGGACATGATGGAAACCTTTTATATGTTACAGGAGGGGAGAAGGGAGAGGAGAACATGATGGAAATCTTTATATATGTTACAGGAGGAGAGAAGGGAAAGGAGGGACATGATGTAACATTTATATATGTTACAGGAGGAGAGAAGGGAGAGTAGGACATGATGGAAACCTTTATATATGTTACAGGAGGAGAGAAGAGAGAGGGGGACATGATGGAAACCTTTATATATGTTACAGGAGGAGAGAAGGGAGAGGAGGGACATGATGGAAACCTTTATATATCTTACAAAGGGAGAGGAGGGACATGATGGAAACCTTTATATATGTTATTGGAGGAGAGGAGGGACATGATGGAAACTGTTCTATATGTTAGAGGAGGAGAGAAGGGAGAGGAGGGACATGATGGAAACCTTTATATATGTTACAGAAGGAGAGAAGGGAGAGGAGTACATGATGGAAACCTTTATATATATTACAGGGGGTGAGAAAGAAGAGAAGGGACATGATGGAAACCTTTATATATGTTACAGGAGGAGAGAAAGGAGAGAATGGACATGATGGAAACCTTTATATATGTTAGAGGGGGAGAGGAGGGACATGATGAAAACCTTTATATATGTTACAGAAGGGAGAGGAGGACATGATGGAAACCTTTATAGATGTTACAGAAGGAGAGAAGGGGGAGGAGGACATGATGGAAACCTTTATATATGTTATGGGAGGAGAGAGGGGAGAGGAGGGACATGATGGAAACCTTTATATATGTTACAGGAGGAGAAGGGAGAGGAGGACATGATGGAAACCTTTATATATGTTACAGGAGGAGAGAAGGGAGAGTGGGACATTATGGAAACCTTTATATATGTTACAGGAGGAGAGAAGGCAGAGGAGGACATGATGGAAACCTTTATATATATATTACAGGAGGAGATAAGGAGAGGGGGACATGATGGAAACCTTTATATATGTTACAGGAGGAGAGAAGATGGAGGGGGACATGATGGAAACCTTTATATATGTTACAGGAGGAGAGAAGGGAGAAGGAGGGACATGATAGCGACCTTTATACATGTTACAGGAGGAGAGACATGATGGAAACCTTTATATATGTTACAGGAGGAGAGAAGGGAGAGGAGAATATGATGGAAACCTTTATACATGTTACAGGAGAAGAGAAGGGAGAGGACATGATGGAAACCTTTATTTATGTTACAGGAGAAGAGAAGGGAGAGGAGGACATGATGGAAACCTTTTATATGTTACAGGAGGGGAGAAGGGAGAGGAGAACATGATGGAAATCCTTATATATGTTACAGGAGGAGAGAAGGGAAAGGAGGGACATGATGGAAACCTTTATATATGTTATGGGAGGAGAGGAGGGACATGATGGAAACTGTTATATATGTTAGAGGAGGAGAGAAGGGAGAGGAGGGACATGATGGAAACCTTTATATATGTTAGAGAAGGAGAGAAGGGAGAGGGGAACATGATGGAAACCTTTTTATATGTTACAGAAGGAGAGAAGGGAGAGGAGGACATGATGGAAACCTTTATATATATTACAGGGGGAGAGAAAGAAGAGAAGGGACATGATGGAATCCGTTATATATGTTAGAGGAGGAGAGAAGGGAGAGGAGGGGCATGATGGAAACCTTTATATATGTTACAGAAGGGAGAGGAGGACATGATGGAAACCTTTATATATGTTACATGAGGAGAGAAGGGAGATGAGGACATGATGGAAACCTTTATATATGTTACAGGAGGAGAGAAGGGAGAGTAGGGACATGATGGAAACCTTTATATATGTTATGGGAGGAGAGAAGGGAGAGGAGGGACATGATGGAAACCGTTATATATGTTAGAGGAGGAGAGAAGGGAGAGGAGGGACATGATGGAAACCTTTATATATGTTACAGAAGGAGAGAAGGGCGAGGAGGACATGATGGAAACCTTTATATATGTTATGGGAGGAGAGAGGCGAGAGGGGAACATGATGGAAACCTTTATATATGTTACAGGAGGAGAGAAGGGAGAGGGGGACATGATGGAAACCGTTATATATGTTACAGAAGGAGAGAAGGGAGAGGAGGACATGATGGAAACCTTTATATATGTTACAGAAGGAGAGGGATCTAGGGGGGACATGATGGAGACCTTTATATATGTTACAGGAGAAGAGAAGGGAGAGGAGAACATGATGGAAGCCTTTATATATGTTACAGGAGGAGAGAAGGGAGAGGGGGACATGATGGAAACCGTTATATATGTTACAGAAGGAGAAAAGGGAGAGGAGGACATGATGGAAACCTTTATATATGCTACAGGAGGAGAGAAGTGAAAGGGAGGACATGATGGAAACCTTTATATATGTTAGAGGAGGAGAGAAGGGAAAGGGAGGACATGATGGCGACCTTTATATATGTTATGGGAGGAGAGAGGCGAGAGGAGAGACACAATGGAAACTGAAATATTTTGAAGGTATAAATAAGGTTCAGGAAAGAAGTGTATTTATTAGGAAGCTCTACACTAGAACAATGGGGAGAGGGGGGGCACAATCTGAGATCACTTGGGGGAAAAATCTGAATCAGCATCAAGAAATACATTACTATTTACTGGAAGAGTTGTAGGTGTTTAAAACATATTCCGGCAGACGTTGTTGGAAATACAACAATAAATGATTGAAGCTGCTTGGGATAAATATACATCTATCCTAAGAAAGGAATATAAAGGGAACAATATGATGGCAGGCTGGATGCACCGGGCGTCTTTTTCTGCTGTCAGTTTTCTATGAGTATATGTAAAAATTCCATGTTGCCATAGCCCCGATGTACAGTCCAGCTCTGTCCTCCTTTGTCTGGAGGCTTTGCCCATATAGATCCTTTACATATATTCATTAGTTAAGTATCAATGTTTCCATTTTATATGCACTTTCTCTTTTTATCGTTATTTTACACTCATTGTCAAACAAAATCCGGTCCATAGAAGCAGATGTCGTTTTGATGCAAAACTTGGCATGCGATTACATCTCAGACAGATATGATGCAGGTTAGATGAAAGGTCTTGCCACCAGAGACCCTAAAAGTGGTTCCTTGGCCTATAAAAGGAGGCTCCTTGTATGTAGTGACCTCCTCTTCCACTTGGGTGGAGCTTGTTGACCACTAGACGCCTCTACGACGCAGAGAAGAGGTTTCACTCCGTTACCAGAGTCTGAGGGGGGCGCATTGTTCGGATGTGAGAAGCTGGATGGTCATATCCATGAACTGCTGCTACCTAGGCTGTTCTGGCTTGCCAAGGTCAGGGGTGGAAAAGTCAGGATACACCTCTCTGCATGAAAATGAGCATATACAATAATTTGACAGGTTTATTGATTGAGCTAAATACAATGTTGTGTGCTTTGTTTAACCAGGTAACTGTCTTATATGTTGATATTGGTTTATTTCACATTCTATAGATGGTTCGCCTGCATTATAATCAGAACAAGGATTCCGCCCGCTGCTATCCGATTTTCTTCATGTGTATTCGAGTCCCCGCCTCATCTGTGGATGTAAACTTAACACCAGATAAAACACAAGTGCTGCTACATAATAAGGTGCGTAATGATTATTTTCATATAGCAGATAATTGCAAGACAGTTGGATTTTATCAGCAGTTTTGCTCCTGCATAAATGCTGACGGATCTCCAGGGGTTCGTCAAAATAATAAAGGCACCTAGATGTTTCACGGGACTTCTTATTAATAACATCTAGGACGCCTCTGGCAGGTAATGCAGCCTGAATTCAGTTTGGGATGGACTCATACAAGCGCTGAATGATGTCTAATGGAATATCGGACCACTTGTCAAGCAATAACCCTTTCAGCCCGGGTAGGGATGTTAAGGGAGAGGGCGGGGATAACTCTTGTTCTCGCTACTGGTTAGATCTGGTGACTGTGCTGGCCAGAGAAGATGCTGAACCCCATTTTCATGCTCCTGAGACTACGTCTGGACGTCACGAGCTGCATGGGTAGTGGCATTACCATCCTGGAGAATCTCTGTCAGGAAACAATGTCAGCACATCGGGTGGACCTCGTCGGCCAAAATGTCAATATAGTCCTTGGCAGTCAGTCTCACTTTTAAGGTGACTGCTGAAAACCACCACCATGCTGGACTGCAGGAAGCAGGGATCTAAACTTTGCCGGGAGGAACCGAGCAGGCTGCTACCCCCTGGAGTAGTTCCGGTGTGGTTGGCAGGTGATCCACGGGGGTCAGAGACACTGGTGCAAAGCACCAAGAACAGTCTAAACTGAGAACAAAATCTGGTCTGGTGTCTGGACAGGCAGAGTGCAAACAGAAACTAAGTAAGAATCCAAGAAGCAGGGCAGACGCTGAAGCCAGGAGCAGGAAGCCTTTGCTGGGTGACAGACAAGCAGAATCCCCAGCTTAGCTAAATAGAAGGGTAATAGTCAATTACCCTGCAGCTGGACTGCAAGCAATGGGGAGGATTAACTCCTGCAGTGCTGATGGAAAGTAAACTGCTAAAGGCTATTCATACAGGAGGAACAGAACGACGCTCGCGTCTGCTGAGAATAGCAAGAGGGTGACTGACTCGGGTAGCTCACCTAACAATTGCCTCACATGATCTAGACTCTATGCTTCTCTTAATACATCCCAGAATTGTGTTTGCCTTTTTGGCTGCTGCATCACATTATTCACTCATGTTCAGTCTATGATCTATTAGTATACTTATACTAGCATGTCTTTTTCACATGTGCTGCTGCTCAGCCGAATTCCTCCCATTCTGTATGTACTTTTTACATTTTTCTTCCCCAGATGTAGGACTTTGCATTTCTCCTTGTTAAATACCATTCTGTTAGTCGCCGCCCGCTGTTCAAGCTTTTCTAGATCTTTTTGAATCCTTGCTCTCTCTTTTCTAGTGTTAGCTATCCCTCCTAGCTTTGTGTTGTCTGCAAATTTGATCAGTTTCCCCTCAATTCCCTCCTCCAGATCATATTATAAAAATGTTGAACACTGGGCCTAGGACTGACCCCTTATATCTATCTGTACATAGTTATTAGAGCGCCACCTTGTTGCAGTCCTGGGTATAAATAGATGATGGGAGAGATCTCTGTACTGACCCCTGATATATTTATACATAGTTATTAGACTGCCCCCTTGTTACAGTCCTGGATATAAATAGGTGATGGGAGAGATCCCTGTATTGACCCCTGATATATCTATACATAGTTGTTGGAGCGCCCCCTTGTTACAGTCCTGGATATAATAGATGATGGAGAGATCTCTGTATTGTCCCCCGATATATCTATACATAGTTGTTAGAGCGCCCCCTTGTTACAGTCCTGGATATAATAGATGATGGGAGAGATCTCAGTACTGACCACTGATATATCTATACATAGTTATTAGAGCGCCCTCCTTCTTATAGTCGTGGGTATAATAGATGATGGGGGAGATCCCTGTATTGACCCCTGGTATATCTATACATAGTTGTTAGAGCGCCCCCTTGTTACAGTCCTGGATATAATAGATGATGGCAGAGATCTCTGTACTGACCCCTGATATATTTATACATAGTTATTAGAGCGCCCCCTTGTTACAGTCCTGGGTATAATAGATGATGGGGGAGATCTCTGTACTGACCCCTGATATATCTATACATATTTATTAGAGCGCCCCCTTGTTACAGTCCTGGATATAAATAGGTGACGGGAGAGATCTCTGTACTGATCCCCGATTATATCTATACATAGTTATTAGAGCGCCCCCTTGCTACAGTCCTGGGTATAAATACATGATGGGAGAGATCTCTGTACTGACCCCTGATAGATCCATACATCGTTATTAGAGTGCCCCCTTGTTACAGTCCTGGTATAATAGGTGATGGGAGAGATCCCTGTATTGACCCCTGATATATCTATACATAGTTGTTAGAGCGCCCCCTTGTTACAGTCCTGGATATAGTAGATGATGGCAGAGATCTCTGTACTGACCCCCAATAATTAGAGTGCCCCCTTGTTACAGTCCTGGATAGAATAGATGATTGCAGAGATCTCTGTACTGACCCCTAATATATTTATACATAGTTATTAGGGCGCCCCCTTGTTGCAGTCCTGGGTATAATAGATGATGGGAGAGATCTCTGCACTGACCCTTGATATATAATATACATAGTCATTAGGTTTCCCCTTAACCGTCTTTTTTTCTAAACTAACTAAGCCCAATTTTGATCACCTCTCTGGGTATTGTGGTCCACCCATCCCATTTATTACTTTAGTTTCCCGCCCTTGTACCCGCTCAAGCTCTGATATGTCCTTTTTGAGTACCGCTGCCCAAAAGTGTCCCCAATATTCCGTATGAGGTCTGACCAGTGACTTGTAAAGAGGAAGAACAATGTTCTCGTCATGTGCCCCTAGAGCTCTTGTGATTTCCCCTCCTATGTGCTTTGACAACTTACCAGCACCTTAAGGCCTTTGTTACACAAAATGATTAAAAAATTGTCCTTCACTCTCATTTTTTGCTCACTGTCTGCAGACATAAACATTATCGTTGGCTCGTTCAGGTAATGTTTGGTTAAATTACTGATCGTTCAGTCCTTCTCACTTATACAGCAGATGTGAACAGCAACGATGTATCTGCCGGCATAAACCGGCTGCACGGGCGAGCGACCTAATGATGACATCACTTGCTCATTCAAACGATAAATCGTTTGGTGTAAACGGACCCTTATTGCGTCACTCGCAGCCCGTTACTCTAGATATTAACTGGTGATTCGACGCCGCGTTTTTTTTTCCATTTTCGTTTTTTCCTTCCCCCTTTTAAAAAATCGTAATTCCTTTATTTATAGATTAACGTCACTGTATGAGGGCTTGTTTTTTGCGGGACGAGTTGTATTTTTCAGTGGTGCTGTTTAATGTACCATATAATGTACTGAAAAACTTTTACAAAGTTCTAAGTAGAGTAAAATGAGGAAAAATAGAACTTCCCCCATCTTTCGTTGTGTCTTTTTTCTACAGCATACACACTGCAACAAAAATCACACAATAACTTCATTCTACGGGTCAGTGTGATTGCTACGATACCAAACTTATACAGTTTTATTTTTTTTTTTTTGCTGTAGTACTTTAATTTCTTTTCAAAGACTTTTTTTAATTATTATTTTCTGCTGCATCTTCTGCACGCAATACCTTTTTTATTTTTCCGTTGACATAGTTGTGCGAGGGCTCATTTTTTGCGCGATGTCCTGTAGTTTCCGTTGGTACCATTTTGTAATACAAACAACTTTTTTATCACTTTTTATTGCATATTTTCTTGAAGAGAGGGTGACCAAAAAAGCACATTTCTGGCGGTCGTTATTTTTTTTTCTGACGACATTCACCGTGCGGGGTAAATAATGCATTACTTTGATAAATCTGACTTTTACGGACGCAGAAATACCAAATATGTATTTTTGTTTTATAATTTAGATTATTTTATTGTAAGTATTGCAAAAAGTAGGTTTTTTGAACTTTTATTACGTTTTTTTTCAACAATTAGTAAAACTTTATTCTTATTTTTACTTTTTTTTTAGTCCCCAGAGGAGACAACAACATGCTTTGATCACTCCTGCAGTACGATGTAAGCCATAGCATTACATCATACTGCGATCGGGCAGGCATTCTATCAAGCCGTTCGGGGGATTTAAATGCCGCTGTCAGAATTTCACAGCAGCATTTAAATAGTTAACAGCCCCGATGAGCTAGACAGCTGAGTGGAGCTGTTGTCGCCGGGTGTCGGCTGTAATTAACAGCTGGCGCCCACGCTGTATGAAGGGAGGTCGTCCCGCGATTTCCCTTCATACATACTTCAACCCGCAGGATGTAACTGTACGCCCTAAAGCGGGAAGGGGTTATAGGGAACCTGTCACCAGTTTTTAGCAAATAACCAATAGCAGCATGACAATTATGTAGTATATATCTTTCCCACGCTGCATTTGCTATCACTGTGGATAAAAGGATACCTGAATAATAGTATATATAATGAACGGTGTTGTCCACTAACCGGACGACATTGCCTCTGTAGATCGAACTATATAACAAAAAGAGCAGTACTTACCCCTGCATTGCTACGGGGATCGAGTGCTGAAGCCCCGCTATTCTTTTGGTGGAAGATGATGTCATCGCAAGTCAACTGATCGCTGCAGCCGATCGGAGGCTATAGTGTCATCATTCTGAACTTCTGGCATCATGGCGCCCAGGATGTAAGCGCTGATACCAAAAGAATGGGCAGTGACACTGCAGCCTCTGATTGCCTGCAGCAGTCAGGTGACTTCAAGTGAAATCATCTTCCACAACAAACACTGTGAGGACTGCGGGGCTATATCACTGGATCCCTATGGCATAGGAGGGGTAAGTACTGCTCTATTGGTTATTTTAACACAGTTGGAGCTGTAGGAGCAATATAGTCCGGTAACTGGACAACCCCATTAACTAATTGCTCTAATTGGCTTGGGTGATGAATATTAACATGAACATAATTCGTTTTGTCCTTCCCCCAGGAGTTCATTCTTGAGGCTGTGGAGAATGTGTTAAAATCTGTGTATCCTGACCAAGGAACTATAGCAATTTGCAAACCCGGTGCAGAGTCCAAAGATATTAACACCAAATGCATCGAATCTCCAAGTGCCGATCAGCACAAAAACAGCAACATGGAAAACAAGGAGAGCGAAAAACTAAATGTTTCTTTGTCTCCTGAGAATAAAAATTATGGTGGAAGAGAGAACCAATCACAGGGGTCATCCAGCCACGATCATTCGATGCCCTCTGACTTAGAGGAAGTTGATGGAAAAGAATATTTCGAGGCACATACATCTAGTTCTTCTTCAGACCAAGGCAACCAGAAAGATTTAATGGGAAACCAAGAAGGTGATGGACTTTGTTCTTCTGCAGTCACCCAGACTCCAGAATTAAAAGGCTTTGAAAACACGGCCTTCGGCGATGATCCTGCAATAACTGATGAGGCTTGGAGCAGAGGGAATGCTTTCAGAACCTCCACAGGAGAAGACATACAGCCGGTAATGGTGTTGTGTCCTTCAGCTGTGAGCCTCGGGGGAGAGGAAGCAAATGAAACGGCTTTGGATAAGAGTCAGAGTGAAAACACAGAGCAGAAAACAACAAATAAAATAACAGAGAAATCTGGATTTGTTACGGCTTATGATCTCATTAACAGTCGAGTTATCAAGAAGCCTGTGTCTGCTGTAGATATCTTCACTCAGGAAAGCAGAACTGCGGTTCTCGGGGACAGTCCACACCTTGCATTTGAGGAAATTCCATCAGTTATTAAGGACATGTGGGAAAAACTTAGTGAAGAAGAAAAATTAAGGTAAGCTTTCCCCTTAAGTGTGACAGCCCAGTGAAGACGGCCCAGGGTAGGACATTCTGTCGGTAATGACTGGCGGGGGTAGGACACCTTGTGAATGAGGACTACCCAGGATAGGACATTGTGTGAGAGAGGACGGCCCAGGGTAGGACATTCTGTGAGTGAGGACTACCAGGAGTTGGACACCTTGTGACATTCTGTCAGTTAAGACTGGCAGGGGTAGGACACTTTGTGAATGAGTGTGAATGAGGACTACCCAGGAAAGTACATTCTGTGAGTGGGGAAGGCCCAGGGTAGGACATTTCGTGATTGAGGACGGCCCAGAATAGGACATTTTGTGATTGAGGACGGCCTAGGGTAGGACATTCTGTGAGTCAGGATGGCCCAGGGTAGGATATTCTGTGGGTGAGGCCTACCAGAGGTTGGACACCTTGTGAGTGAGGATGGCCTGGGGTAGGACATTCTGTGAGTGAGGACGGCCCTGGGTAGGACATTTTGTGAATGAGGGTGGCCTAGAGTAGGACATCCTTTGAGAGATGACTGCCCAGGTTGGGCTATCCTCTGAGTGAGAACTTTCCAGGGTAGGACATCCTGTGAGTGAGTACCACTCAGGGTAGAACATCAAATGGAAAGGAAAAAGAACACAGCCCTACATACTCAGTACAGATCTGTATCCTGTCTGTGGTTGGTATATGTGACAGTGTGTTGGGGATCTGTATCCTGCCTGTGGTCGGTATATGTGACTGTGTGTTGGGGATCTGTATCCGTCACATATATCGACCACAGACATGATACAGAACCCCAACACACAGTCACATATACTGGAGAGAGAATATAACCCATTTAAGGAACAATCGCAGTCTATTTAAAGGTGTTTTTAAAGACAGTCATGCACCGCTCATTGTTCATGTGACTGCTCCAGCCAATGATACTGCCATGAATGGTACATGATCACTGAAGCCACTGATTGGTGAACAATGAATGGCACCTGATTGCTGCGATTGGAGTGGGGACCGGAAGTGTATATGTGATTGGACAAATAAAATGCCAAGTAGAAGATGGGGTGAAAAGTGTAAATATGTCGGTGTTGATTTTGATCCGTATATAAATATAATATAGCATTTAATTTATACATACAGATATGAAGAAAAAGCAGCTAAGGACCTGGCGAGGTACGAGACGCAGACGGCAAAAGCTGCAGGAGGAACCATGCAAAAGGCAAGAGAGACAGGGAAAAAACTGAAACTGATGCTGAACAAGAGCCCTGCCCAGAAAAGTAAGCTGAAGGCCCCCATGTCCAACCAGCAGATTCTAGACAAGTTATTTCATTCTCAAGTCGAGAAGAAGTCCGCCTTGCTGCCCGCCATCAAAACCGTCACAGTGGACTTTAGCTTGTCCAATCTAAGGCAACAACTTTACAAGCCTAGAAGAAAGGAAACAACTGGTGTTGGAGCAACTACCTTAATAAATAAACTGAATGTCCCCGGTGCCTGGGTCGTAGCATCGAAGAATGGCATAGCCCTACTGAACCCCTACAGAGTGGAAGAAGCCCTGTTATATAAACGCCTCGTGGAAAACCATAAACTTCCTGTGGAGAAGCTGGACGCGCCAATTATATTAAATGAAAGGTAAAATGCAAAGTTAGAACTTCAAAGGGTTTTCTATAAAGGGGCCTCCAGTGTACACTGCAAGGGGAATAGATTACTGTGTCACGCTGCCAGTGGCCAACCCCATAGCAAGCATCTATACGCCTGTTTGCGGCAATCGTTAAGGGGCCTTATTCTGATGTGTGCACCGTTTTATGGCACTGCATCAGAAGCCTGGCATGGGACGCTTGTCTGATCGCATTGCAGGAGTCTACGGTCACATCGGACCCCCACAATGTGATTGCCTGGTCCCAATGGGTTGCTATGGCACCCGGAGGCTTGAAGGTGGCCTCTGGGTCTTGCCAGCCACAGTGTATGGTGTAAAAAATACAACTTGTTCTCCACAAAAACCTAAAAAATCTTTTAAATGACAGATTAAAAAAAAAAACATGACAGAATTGCAGATTGTTCATGCATTTTTCCAGGCAGCGAACACTGCGATACATCTTAGCTGAAGTGAAAGCCGTTGCTCCAATCCCTCTGTAGTGGCCGGCGCTTGTAATTGCAGGCTGTGATCCCATTGATTTCAATGAGAGCTGCGCCTGCATTTACGGTATATCCCGGCACTGACAGCAGGCGCTACCAAGAAAATCCCTTTAATCTTGCTTCTAGAAAAAGTGGAATAAAAAGTGATTAAAATGTTATAGTGCATGTTCCCAAAAGTGGGATGAATGAAGAATAGAACTCAACCTGGAAAAAACAAGCCCCCATAAATCTCCATTGATAGAAAAATAAGAATTAACGCTGTTGGAATGCAGCGACACAAGAGCGAATCTTAAACAAATATATATATATTTTTAGTGTACAAAAATAGCAAAACCTAGAACTGTATAAATTTGGTGTTGTTGAAGTCGTGCTGAGCCAGAGAATAACAGTGTGACATTCTGTATTCTGCGCGCTGAACACCAAAGAGATGGAATTCAAAATACAATGGTAGAATTGTCTTTTTTTCCCCCAAAAAGTAAATAATTAGAGTTATACAACACATTACATGGACTCAAAAGGATACCATTAAAAAAATACAACATTAAAAACAAGCCCTGAGGGCTGACATGTATGTCTGCTAGAGATGAGCGAACGTACTCGTCCGAGCTTGATACTCGTTCGAGTATTAGCGTGTTCGAGATGCTCGTTACTAGAGGCGAGCACCACGTGATGTTCGAGTTACTTTCACTTTAATCTCTGAGACGTTAGCGCGCTTTTCTGGCCAATAGAAAGACAGGGAAGGCATTACAACTTCCCCCTGCGACGTTCAAGCCCTATACCACCCCCCTGCAGTGAGTGGCTGGCGGTATCAGGTGTCACCCGAATATATAAATCGGCCCCTCCCGCGGCTCGCCACAGATGCATTCTGACATAGCTCAGGGAAAGTGCTGCTGATGGTGGAGCTGCTATAGGGAGAGCGTTAGGAGGGATTTTTGGTTTCAAGAACCCCAACGGTCTTTCTTAGGGCCACATCTGACCATGTGCAGTACTGTTGAGGCTGCTTTTTGCAGTGTTGCACTTTTTTTTTTTTTTTGTATATCGGCTGTGCAGAGCATTGCGTCCTCAGTCTGCAGTAATTTTACATAGTCCAGGGCCAGTAGTGGTGAGGCAGGGACAGTGAAAGAGATATACTGTGTATATAGGCAGTGGGCTTTTCCAAAAAAATGTGTGAAAAAACATTCTATTTGGGCTGCCTGTGACCGTCCTGAGTGTACTGCGTCTCTGCTGGGGGTAGTAGTCCTAATAATTACGCAGCCAGCTAAGCGTTACAGCAGGCTTGCGCAAAATTCTTTCCTGGCTCTGCTGTGCGTTACACATCACCGCTGTCATCCTGTCCAGAGGGAAACAGTCTGCAGTAATTTTACATAGTCCAGGGCCAGTAGTGGTGAGCCAGGGACAGTGAAAGAGATATACTGTGTATATAGGCAGTGGGCTTTTCCAAAAAAATTTGTGAAAAAACATTCTATTTGGGCTGCCTGTGACCGTCCTGAGTGTACTGCGTCTCTGCTGGGGGTAGTAGTTCTAATTAATACGCAGCCAGCTAAGTGTTACAGCAGGCTTGCACAAAATTCTTTCCTGGCTCTGCTGTGCGCTCCGTAAGCGAAGTCAGCCTCCAACCACAGGCCAATAAGCGGCACATTTAATTACAGCGTTTTGTTTCTGCACTACTGGTAATACACCATGCTGAGGGGTAGGGGTAGGCCTAGAGGACATGGACGCGGGCTAGGACACGGAGGCCCAAGTCAGGGTGTGGGCACAGGCCGAGTTCCTGATCCAGGTGTATCGCAGCCGACTGCTGCGGGATTAGGAGAGAGGCACGTTTCTGGCGTCCCCACATTCATCTCACAATTAATGGGTCCATGCGATAGACCTTTATTAGAAAATGAGCAGTGTGAGCAGGTCCTGTCGTGGATGGCAGAAAGTGCATCCAACAATCTATCGACCACCCAGAATTCTGCGCCGTCCACTGCTGCAACTCTGAATCCTCTGGCTGCTGCTCCTCCTTCCTCCCAGCCTCCTCACTCCATTACAATGACACATTCTGAGGAGCAGGCAGACTCCCAGGAACTGTTCTCGGGCCCCTGCCCAGAATGGGCAGCAATGGTTCCGAATCCTCTCCCACCGGAGGAGTTTGTCGTGACCGATGCCCAACCTTTGGAAAGTTCCCGGGGTCCGGGGGATGAGGCTGGGGACTTCCGGCAACTGTCTCAAGAGCTTTCAGTGGGTGAGGAGGACGATGACGATGAGACACAGTTGTCTATCACTCAGGTAGTAGTAATTGGAGTAAGTCCGAAGGAGGAGCGCACAGAGGATTCGGAGGAAGAGCAGCAGGACGATGAGGTGACTGACCCCACCTGGTTTGCTACGCCTACTGAGGACAGGTCTTCAGAGGGGGAGGCAAGTGCAGCAGCAGGGCAGGTTGGAAGAGGCAGTGCGGTAGCCAGGGGTAGAGGCAGGGCCAGACCGAATAATCCACCAACTGTTTCCCAAAGCGCCCCCTCACGCCATGCCACCCTGCAGAGGCCGAGGTGCTCAAAGGTCTGGCAGTTTTTCACTGAGAGTGCAGACGACCGACGAACAGTGGTGTGCAACCTTTGTCGCGCCAAGATCAGCCGGGGAGCCACCACCACCAGCCTCACCACCACCAGCATGCGCAGACATATGATGGCCAAGCACCCCACAAGGTGGGATTAGGGCCGTTCACCGCCTCCGGTTTGCACCGCTGCCTCTCCCCCTGTGCCCCAACCTGCCACTGAGATCCAACCCCCCTCTCAGGACACAGGCACTACAGTTTCCTGGCCTGCACCCACACCCTCACCTCCGCTGTCCTCGGCCCCATCCACCAATGTCTCTCAGCGCACCGTCCAGCCGTCGCTAGCGCAAGTGTTGGAGCACAAGCGCAAGTACGCCGCCACGCACCCGCACGCTCAAGCGTTAAACGTGCACATAGCCAAATTGATCAGCCTGGAGATGCTGCCGTATAGGGTTGTGGAAACGGAGGCTTTCAAAGGTATGATGGCGGCTGCGGGCCCGCACTACTCAGTTCCCAGTCGCCACTACTTTTCCCGATGTGCCGTCCCAGCCCTGCACGACCACGTCTCCCGCAACATTGTACGCGCCCTCACCAACGCGGTTACTGCCAAGGTCCACTTAACAATGGACACGTGGACAAGCACAGGCGGGCAGGGCCACTATATCTCCCTGACGGCACATTGGGTGAATTTAGTGGAGGCTGGGACAGAGTCAGAGCCTGGGACCGCTCACGTCCTACCCACCCCCAGAATTGCGGGCCCCAGCTCGGTGGTGGTATCTGCGGCGGTGTATGCTTCCTCCACTAAACCACCCTCCTCCTCCTACGCAACCTCTGTCTCGCAATCAAGATGTGTCAGCAGCAGCACGTTGCCAGCAGTCGGTGTCGCGCGGCGTGGCAGCACAGCGGTGGGCAAGCGTCAGCAGGCCGTGCTGAAACTACTCAGCTTAGGAGAGAAGAGGCACACGGCCCACGAACTGCTGCAGGGTCTGACAGAGCAGACCGACCGCTGGCTTGCGCCGCTGAGCCTCCAACCGGGCATGGTCGTGTGTGACAACGGCCGTAACCTGGTGGCCGCTCTGCAGCTCGGCAGCCTCACGCACGTGCCTGGCCCACGTCTTTAATTTGGTGGTTCAGCGCTTTTTGAAAAGCTACCCACGCTTGTCAGACCTGCTCGGAAAGGTGCGCCGGCTCTGCGCACATTTCCACAAGTCCCACACGGACGCTGCCACCCTGCGCACCCTGCAACATCGGTTTAATCTGCCAGTGCACCGACTGCTGTGCGACGTGCCCACACGGTGGAACTCTATGCTCCACATGTTGGCCAGGCTCTATGAGCAGCGTAGAGCTATAGTGGAATACCAACTCCAACATGGGCGGCGCAGTGGGAGTCAGCCTCCTCAATTCTTTACAGAAGAGTGGGCCTGGTTGGCAGACATCTGCCAGGTCCTTGGAAACTTTGAGGAGTCTACCCAGATGGTGAGCGGGGATGCTGCAATCATTAGCGTCACCATTCCTCTGCTATGCCTCTTGAGAAGTTCCCTGCAAAGCATAAAGGCAGACGCTTTGCGCTCGGAAACGGAGGCGGGGGAAGACAGTATGTCGCTGGATAGTCAGAGCACCCTCCTGTCTATATCTCAGCGCGTTGAGGAGGAGGAGGTGGAGGAGCATGAGGAGGAGGGGTAAGAGACAGCTTGGCCCACTGCTGAGGGTACCCATGCTGCTTGCCTGTCATCCTTTCAGCGTGTATGGCCTGAGGAGGAGGAGGATCCTGAAAGTGATCTTCCTAGTGAGGACAGCCATGTGTTGCGTACAGGTACCCTGGCACACATGGCTGACTACATGTTAGGATGCCTTTCTCGTGACCCTCGCGTTACACGCATTCTGGCCACTACGGACTACTGGGTGTACACACTGCTTGACCCACGGTATAAGGAGAACCTTTGCACTCTCATACCCGAAAAGGAAAGGGGTTCGAGAGTGATGCTATACCACAGGACCCTGGCGGACAACCTGATGGTAAACTTCCCATCCGACAGCGCTAGTGGCAGAAGGCGCAGTTCCGAGGGCCAGGTAGCAGGGGAGGCGCAGAGATCAGGCAGAATGTACAGCACAGGCAGGGGAACACTCTCTAAGGCCTTTGACAGCTTTCTGGCTCCCCAGCAAGACTGTGTCACCGCTCCCCAGTCAAGGCTGAGTCGGCGGGAGCACTGTAAAAGGATGGTGAGGGAGTACGTAGCCGATCGCACGACCGTCCTCCGTGACGCCTCTGCCCCCTACAACTACTGGGTGTCGAAGCTGGACACGTGGCCTGAACTCGCGCTGTATGCCCTGGAGGTGCTTGCTTGTCCTGCGGCTAGCGTCTTGTCAGAGAGGGTGTTTAGTGCGGCTGGGGAAATCATCACGGATAAGCATAGCCGCCTGTCAACCGACAGTGCCGACAGGCTTACACTCATCAAGATGAACAAAGCCTGGATTTCCCCAGACTTCTCTTCTCCACCAGCGGACAGCAGCGATACCTAAGCAATACGTAGGCTGCACCTGCGGATGGAAGCATTGTTCTCTATCACCATCAAAAACGGGGACCTTTTAGCTTCATCAATCTGTGTATTCTATTCATCCTCCTCCTCCTGCTTCTCCTCCTGAAACCTGACGTAATCACGCCGAACGGGCAATTTTTCTTAGGCCCACAAGGCTCAGTCATATAATTTTTGTAAACAATTTTTATACGTTTCAATGCTCATTAAAGCGTTGAAACTTGCACCTGAACCAATTTTTATTTTAACTGGGCTGCCTCCAGGCCTAGTTACAAATTAAGCCACATTAACCAAAGTGATTGATGGGTTTCACCTGCCCTCTTGGTTGGGCATGGGCAATTTTTCTGAGGTACATTAGTACTGTTGGTACACCAATTTTTTTGGGCCCTCGCCTACAGTGTAATCCAATTAATTTTTTGCCCACCTGCATTAAAGCTGACGTTACATCCAATTTTTATTTTAACTGGGCTGCCTCCAGGCCTAGTTACAAATTAAGCCACATTAACCAAAGCGATTGATGGGTTTCACCTGCCCACCTGCATTAAAGCTGACGTTACATCAGCTGTGCTGGGCACTGCAATGGGATATATTTATGTACCGCCAGTGGGTTCCAGGGAGCCACCCATGCTGTGGGTCCACACGGAGTTGTAACTGCATGTGTCCACTTCTAAAGAACCCCAGTCTGACTGGGGCATGCAGTGTGGGCCGAAGCCCACCTGCATTAAACATGACATTACCTCAGCTGTGATGGGCAATGCAATGGGATATATTTATGTACCGCCGGTGGGTTCCAGGGAGCCACCCATGCTGTTCGTCCACATGGACTTCACAATAGGGAGTTGTACCTGCCTGTGTCTACTTATAAAAAACCCCAGTCTGACTGGGGCATGCAGTGTGGGCCGAAGCCCACCTGCATTTAATCTGACGTTAGCTCTGCTGTCCAGGGCACTGCAATGGGATACATTTATGTACAGCCGGTGGGTTCCAGGGAGCCACCCATGCTGTGGGTGCACACGGAATTCCCATTGCGGAGTTGTACCTGCCTGTGACTATTTATAAAAAACCCCGGTCTGACTGGGGCATGCAGACACCTTGACAGAATGAATAGTGTGTGGCACATAGGTTCCCCATTGCTATGCCCACGTGTGCAGCTCCTGATGGCGGTGGCACAGGATTATATTTCTCATTGCTTCTGTACAGCCTTGTGGGCTATCGTCCTGCCCCTTTTAAAGAGGGTCGCTGCCTAGCCGTGCCAACCCTCTGCAGTGTGTGCCTGCGGTTCCTCCTCATGGCAGACGCACTTATAAATAGACATGAGGGTGGCGTGGCATGAGGGCAGCTGAAGGCTGCGCAGGGACACTTTGGTGTGTGCCGTGGACACTGGGTCGTGCGGGGGGGGGGGGGGGGGTTGGGCAGCATGTAACCCAGGAGAAGTGGCAGCGGAGTGTCATGCAGGAAGTGATTGTGCTTTGTTGGAGGTAGTGTGGTGCTTAGCTAAGGTATGCATTGCTAATGAGGGCTTTTCAGAAGTAAAAATTGTTGGGAGGGGGGGCACTCTTGCCGCTATTGTGGCTTAATAGTGGGACCTGGGAACTTGAGATGCAGCCCAACATGTAGCCTGCCCTATCTGTTGCTGTGTCGTTCCCATCACTTTCTTGAATTGCCCAGATTTTCACAAATGGAAATCTTAGCGAGCATCGGCGATATACAAAAATGCTCGGGTCGCCCATTGACTTCAATGGGATTTGTTATTCGAAACGAACCCTCGAGCATCGCAAAATTTTCGTCCCGAGTAACGAGCACCCGAGCATTTTGGTGCTCGCTCATCTTTAATGTCTGCCTATTAAGATGTACCTGTGGCCTGGCTTAATAGAATACTTGCAGAAGTACAATATAGAAGTACTGAAGTTCCCTTGTATTAAAGTTAAAGTCTCCTTAGGGGACTAAAAAAAAAAGTGAAATAAGTTTTTTTAATTATTGCAAAAATAATAAATATTAAAAGTTTAAAAACCCTTTCCCCATGTTTATTATAAAAAAATTGTAACAAACAAACCCGTCTGCTATCGCTGTGTCGGTAACAGTTCAATCTAATAAAATAAGACATTATTCATACTACATGGTGAATGCCGTTATAGATAAAAATAGACAATGCCACAAGTGCACTTTCTTTGTTGCCCCGCCTCCAAGAAGAAATGTAATAAAAATGTGTTTAAGAGAAGTTGGACCTCAAAATGGTACCAATAGAACCAGAAGAAACAAGCCGTCACACAGCTGCACGGATGGGAAATTGAAATGAGGGCGGTCAGAAGATAATCCTTATTACTGGCTGTGGCAGAGTAAGCAGGTACTCCATCCTGATTTATTTCTTAGTCCTAATTAGTTTTTCTGTCCTCTGCTTTTAGATTGCTTGGTGGTCCAGAGTGTTTCACAGCTCTACTAAGTATGCAACAGGATAGTCCAAGACCCAATGGACAGATTTACTTCTCAGATGCCAAACTCACATATAATGGATTTCAGATAAAAATGATACCAGGTATGTTGTATCTGCTGTCTCCACCCTGGGACCGTAACCATTAACATGGTCATCAGTGTTAGCTGGCCAACACGGTCTGTAAACCTATAGCATACATCGCAGCTCACCGTATGGCTCCTCTCACCTTCCATGTTGATGTCACTTCTGAACTTTTAATAGTCAAGAATTACTGTAATCATATCCAACCTATAAGATTTTAGTAGGAGTAAAGTTTTGGGTGCCTTTAGTCACGCTGTCGTCAATTGCCCTCCAAGCAGCTAGACTCGGCCAAACTTAGCGATCCTCCCGCTCACAGCGACTCTTCACCGTCTCCAGAATGCACTGGAAATATGCAATCCCTGGTCTACATAAGTAATGCAGTGTACTATCCTAGCGATCGCATCTTGAAGTCCCCTTCAGGGAGTAAAAAGTGTAAAAATAAAGTCCAACAAAGTTTTATTGAAAGGAAAAAAATTTCCGATTAAAAACACAATTTTTCCTCCAAAAAATGACCCAATTGATGGAAAGATGAAAAGTAGTTGTGGCAGTCAAACGATGACGGCGGAAAATAGTTTTTAAAGATATTTTATTTTAAACCTAGTGCAGCAAAAAAACTACATAAACTACAGAATAAAGTTATCATGTCATTTTAGCTGCAGTGTGTACGCCGTAAAAACAGGACCAACCCCCACCAAAAAATGAGAAATTGTGTTTTTGTTTCTTTTTCCATTGCACTCCACTTAGACATTCTGAAAAGCATTTCAGTACGATGTATGGTACATTAAATACTAGTACCCTCGAGAAATGCAACTCGGCCCTCAAAAAACAGGAACTCAGGATACGTCGATTGTAAATTAAGAGTTTCGATTTATTGAATTTACGGAGGTAGAAACCAAAGATAAAAAGAGATTGCCACGTCCTTAGAGGGTGGGGTGGGGGTTAATATTACAGGGAAAAAATTATATAGAAAGCCTTTTTCCCATGTTTAACATATAAATAGAAAAAAAAAAAGATTTTGTTTCGGTAAAAGTCTGATCTATTAAAATAATGCTTATTTATCCTACACAGTGATCATCCTGAATTTGGGGATTTTCTGTCCTGTGTCAGGTTGCATGGGGGCCATCTGTGGAA
Organism: Eleutherodactylus coqui; assembly: GCF_035609145.1. Taxonomy (NCBI): domain Eukaryota; kingdom Metazoa; phylum Chordata; class Amphibia; order Anura; family Eleutherodactylidae; genus Eleutherodactylus; species Eleutherodactylus coqui. The sequence continues at coordinate 186,136,049 of NC_089844.1, read as the reverse complement.
GCTATTTTTAGGTCTCTCCAGAGATGTTCCATTGGGTACAAGTCAGGGCCCTGGCTGGACCACTCAAGGACATTCCCAGAGTTGTCCCTAAGCCCCTCCTGTGTTGTCTTGGCTGGAGTCTTAGGGTCATTGTCTTGTTGGAAGGTGACCCTTCTGCCCAGTCTGAGGTCCCTTGTGCTCTGGATCAGGTTGTCAATCTCTCTGATGGTCCAGCGTATGGATGGTATTGGGCAGGTGATGAGCGGCGCCTGGTTTCCATCCACCCTGACCAGTCTCCCCTCCCCCAGCATGATGCTCCACCACCAGGCTTCACTGTAGGGATGGTATTGGGCAGGTGATGAGTGGCGCCAGGTTTCCATCCACCCTGACCAGTCTCCCCTCCGCCAGCATGATGCTCCACCACCAGACTTCACTGTAGGGATGTTATTGGGCAGGTGATAAGCGGCGCCTGGTTTCCTCTAGACAGAACACTTAGAACTAAGGTCACAAACTTCAAACTTGGTTTTATCAGAGTAGAGAATCTTGTTTCTTGTATTCTGAGAGTCCTTCAGATGTTTTTGGCAAAATCCAAGTGGGCTTTTATGTGTCTCTTACTAAGGAGGCTTCTTTCTGGCTGCTCCGCTATAAAGTCCAGATTGGTGGAGGCTGCAGTGATGGTTGACCTTCTGGAAGTTTATCCCATCTACACACAGGATCTTTGGAGTGACTGTTGGGTTCTTGGTCACCTCTCTTACTGAGACCCTTTGCCCTCAATGATTTAGTTTGGTGGGTCGGCGGCTCTAGGAAGAGTCCTGGTTGTTTTTCTTCCATGTAAGTATTACGGAGTCCGCTGGGCTCTTGGGAACTTTCAGGGCAGCAGAAATGTTTTTGTAGCTTCTCCAGATTTGCGCCTCCACATAATCCTGTCTCTGAGCTCTACAGGCAGCTCTGTCCTCCTCATGACTTGGTTAGGGGTCTGATATCCATTGTGAGCTGTGAGACCTTTATAGTCTGGAGGGTGTGTGTGTGGGGAGGGTTAAAATTCTGTCAAAACAGAATTTTCCACAGGTGACTCTATTTAAGGTGTAGAACCACCCCAGAGGTGATCAAGAGAAATGACAACAGAATGTTAGAAATCTAACATCAGTGCAAAATGTACAAAGATTTCTACCATTCTGTTGTCACTTTGTCATTATGGGGTATTGAGTGCAGAATGGTTGGGGAAAACTTGAATTTTTAACATTTTCACAAGTCCACACCATAACAAAATGTAAAAAGGTGAACGGGGCTGAAAACTTTCCAAATGCATTGTATGTACAGCACATCATGCTAGCATGCAGAGCATGTGACAGCTGAGGCTGGTTATTGATTGGATGGCAGTGGTCACATGCAGAAAAAAGCCCGTCAATACGGCAATGAAAAGTGATGAAAAAGGGACGTCTGTAGTTTCGGCAGGTCATGTGATAGGTGAGTAACTCGGCAGGTCATGTGATAGGTGAGTGACTCGGCAGGTCATGTGATAGGTGAGTGGCATCTGGTTGGTTATCTTAGAAGATTTCCTGCAGCAGCTATTGTTTCACAAAATCCTGGTTTTCGTAAGTCCTTTTAGTTTATGCTATTACACTTATTTCGGTACTCTACCCTCTATACTTTACTGGCACGTTTTACTCACTTAAAGGGGTTGTCCCGCGCCGAAACGGCTTTTTTTTTTTTTCAATAGGCCCCCCGTTCGGCGCGAGACAAACACAAGGGATGGGTTAAAAAAAAAAAAGTTTAGTACTTACCCGAATCCCCGCTCTGCGGCGACTTCTTACTTACCTTACCAAAATGGCCGCCGGGATCTTCACCCACGATGCACCGCGGGTCTTCTCCCATGGTGCACCGTGGGCTCTGTGCGGTCCATTGACGATTCCAGCCTCCTGATTGGCTGCAATCGGCACACGTGACGGGGCAGAGCTACGCGATGACGCGTAGAAGGGGGCGGAGCCAGAACGCCGCTCGTGCCGAGACCCAAGAGAAGGGAGAAGACCCTTCTGCGCAAGCGCGTCTAATCGGGAGATTAGACGCTGAAATTAGATGGCACCATGGAGACGGGGACGCCAGCAACAGAACAGGTAAGTGAATAACTTCTGTATGGCTCATATTTAATGCACGATGTATATTACAAAGTGCATTAATATGGCCATACAGAAGTGCTTACCCCCACTTACTTTCTCGGGACAACCCCTTTAATGTCCTATAGGAGGGGCTCCTCAAACCACATAAAGTAACGATTGCTCCTTATGTGCTTTTTTAGGCTTCTCAAAATTTGCTGACCATGTAGAGATTGACAGTTTAGCTACAAGTTTGCCCTTCTATGGAATATCTGATCTAAAGGAAGTTTTAGGTTCTGTGATGAAGGGAAAGTCCACCCTGTGTGAGTGTCGGCCTCTGAAGGTCCTCAATTATTTAGAGGTGAGTACATTTGGCAAGAAGTATTGGGATTAGTTATTATGGATGCACTGTATTAAAGCGCACCCCTAGAGGTGGTACCGGTGGACTCTATTTAGTTAGAAAAGTGTTGGAAATCTTTCATAAATGAGTTGCAGACGACGACTGATTTTGTTTCCCGCACTTTCACGATAATTGTAGAATTAATCTTTCTCACAAACCCCTGGATTTGCCCAGCCTTAGGTTAGATGGTGCTGCCCTGTGCGTAATGTATTTTGAATTCCCCCATCATAAGAAAAACAAACATATATGGTGATAGGCAATCTGTCTGTATTCTGCTTGTGTAGAAAGTGGCAAGCCAGAAGCATACCCACATCAGAGCATCTGGATTCATAAATGCAACGCCAAACATAAATACTGTACCAAAACCAAGCTCAGTACATAGATACAATACCGTAACCTACCACAGTACATAAATACAGCCCTAGAACCGAGCTCAGTACATAAATACAGCTCTAGAACCAAGCTCAGTACATAAATACAGCCCTAGTACCAAGCTCCATGTATAAATATAGCCCTAGTACCAAGCTCAGTACACAGATACAATGCAGTAACCTACCTCGGTACATAAATACAGCCCTAAAACCAAGCTCGGTGCATAAATACAGCCCCAGAACCAAGCTTAGTACATAAATACAACACTAGAACCAAGCTCAGTGCATAAATACAGCGCCAGAACCAAGCTCAGTACATAAGTACAACCCCAGAACCAACCTTGATACATAAATACAGCCCCAGAACCAAGCTCAGTACACATATACAGTAGTAGAACTAAGTGATTATGTTGCCGAGTGTCAATGAGCTGACAGCGGCACCCGAGGAAGATCAAAGGGAGGAGACATAGCCAGGGAAAGAGGTATTCTTTCAGCTCCACAAGATGCTACCGCATGGAGGGAGATGATCATCTGGCCAGGTGGAGCTAGGGAACGGGGCTATCAATCCCAGCCTACATGCTTTTGGTGCCTCCGCTACAAGCTGGTGGCTGGTGCCCTGTGTGACTGCAGTTAAGGCTGGCCCTACATATACAGAACAGCTATGTTATTGTTAGGGTATCAGCCACAGTTAGAGCAATCTTCTAAATGTCCCACAACAGACAGAACATTCATCCCATCAGACAGCGGCACTAGTTTTCTTACAGTAGGATGATGGAGAGATTTTTGACTTTACGAACCGGCAGATATAGACAATAAAGAACCTCTATGTTTCTGATAGCGTCTCGTTTTTTCCTTTTTAGGGGGAAGCAGTAAGATTGGCTCGACAACTGCCCTTAAACCTCTCCAAACGCGATGTCCTGGATACCATGCGTCGTATGGAAACGCAGCTCAGTGGGAACCAAAAAGAATGCATCCACGGTCGGCCATTTTTCCACCAACTCTCAGATATTACCGGTTCAGATGACTAACCGTTTATTTGACTTTATTTTCTGAATTCAGTCTTGAGAATACATTGGAGTAGCCAGGCCACGGATGCACGGCGCACTGTGGGAGAGCTTCAGTGTATGCCGTACAGAGATTCCGCACAGACCACTGGTGATACTGGAGTAGAATGACCATGCCAATACATCAGCATCTAACGGAAAGACAGAACGGAGCACATGGTTTGGTCTTCATTCTCACTTCTGACTTTCGGCTCAACTGTAGTAGACTTGTCGGGTGTTCTTCCCCTAACATTCCGTCTGGCTTGGGCCGGATTCACTATTGGATTCTACTATGTTGTAGACAGTAGTGATATTTTGCAGAAAGATCTATAATCAATCTATGACTACAGAGTAATTAGTGGAGGACCCATCAGCTATCTGTACCAGTATTTTTATGGGAAAACTCCGTAGAGTCCGCCAAACTGGAAGTTTTTCTAACTAGGACTTAAATTTTTTTTTTTTAAAGGAAGTCTGTCAGCTAACTTTTGCCTATTAAACTCAATTTACCGACCCATGAGCGACTGAATGATGGTTCAACCAGCACCATTACCTCTGTGCACTGTGGCTCCCATCTCTACATAGAGCCGCAGAAAGGCTTCCCGCGCCAAATGTTAATTAGCCTCGGACCGTCCAATGGGTGGTTCACATCTGCGCTCTCTCCCTCCTTCTGCTAAAAGCAATCCCTTCTAAGTGATAGGTCCTGTAACAGGTCACCCAAGTATACTTATTTTATAGTTTCACGGCATGGAAAACTTTTCTCCAAATGTATACAAAAAGGAAAATTGTTAGTTCAAGTCATGAATTTGAAGGGGTCTTCCATATTTGGCCTTTCATAGCAAAGATGGGAAACAGCTACTATATTTACCAGCCAATTGGCCAGTAGCTACAAAAACAGCCGAGCGCTTCAGATCAGCACTGCTTACTTCAATGGTCGCTGCACACGGTTACTGTAACTGTAACCCCCCTAAATAAGAGCTAAACACTGAAGCCCTTGGCTCTTTCCAACTGCTGGTCGGAAACAGAAGGTCGGGTTTTCCCATTTGGTCATAAACAGCTCAGAGGGTAACCCCCCTTTAGAGGATGCATTCACATTTCTTTGTCTTTGTTGCATTTGTACTCTTGCATATTGTAGCAATAAGCATTAATAAATTATATTTTTTCAATGGTCTAATTCAGCATTTACCAATTTTTTCGGCTTGCATCACACCTCATAAAAAGTTTTGATCTTGCGGCACCCTTGCAAGCAAAAAGCCTCCCCCGTCCCCAGTCTTTCTCTCTATCTTACTTCGTTGCTTCTCATCATGACGGACTGGTTGGGCGTTGGGGATCGCTGGTCTAATTTTTCTGTAGCGCCATTATTCACTGATACTCATGCCTTGCTGCATCGAGAACAGGATCTGTTTTCTTATCTCCCTTCTGCGTGTCTTTCATGTATGTCTTGGACTGGAGAACAATAAGGCTCTGCTCATATTATGTGTTGGCCCAATCTTGGGGGATACGTATTATATAGTAAGTATATGGTATTAGATGTCTCCGTACACACTCTACTATGAGAGCTGAATGAAAGTGCAGACATTTGGCTAAATTGATATTACTCCATACAGGGGCGCCGTTACCAGGAGGTAAATTAACTTTACATTTAACTTTAATCTATTATTTAATTTATCATTCAGATATCACTGGTAATCATACAAAATCTGACAGAACAAACCCCATATGGCTCTGTATAACATTGGAGGAATACAGTGGTGCTACAAGGACCCCATACATTCGTAGAGTCGCAATCAAAATACTTCAAGCCCCATTACAAATTAGTTTTATTTACCAAAATATGCAATCTTTCAGCAGTTTACAAAAATGAAAAATCAATGAAATAACAATTTAAATAACTCAACACAACAAGCTTTTTCTCCAAATTCACCACAAGCTATCACTTTTACCAACGGCTGCAGCCTCAGAATCCCCCCTTCATGAGAAGGGTCTGTAGTGCTCAGTGGAGCCCCTTTGGCTGTTCTGAGCAGCTGCAGATGTGATGTACAGACAGACAGCAGCTTCTGGCAGCGGTCCGAGGAGTCTTACCCCGCTCCTCATGGACAACGGCCTCCAGTCACTAATATCCTCTGGTCTGTCTGCTGCAGACGGGATGTACAGCCAGACAGCAGCTTCTGGAAGCGGTCCAAGGAGTCTTACCCCGCTCCTCATGGACAACAGCCTCCAGTCACTTATATCCTCTGGTCTGTCTGCTGCAGACATGATGTACAGACAGCAGCTTCTGGCAGCGGTCCGAGGAGTCTTACCCGCTCATCATGGACAACGGCCTCCAGTCACTAATATCCTCTGGTCTGTCTGCTGCAGACGGGATGTACAGACAGACAGCAGCTTCTGGCAGCGGTTCTGTGGAGTCTTACGCCGCTCCTCATGGACAACGGCCTCCAGTCACTAATAGTCTCTGGTCTGTCTGCTGCAGACGTGATGTACAGACAGACAGCAGCTTCTGGCAGCGGTCCTGGGGAGTCTTACCCCGCTCCTCATGGACAACGGCCTCCAGTCACTAATATCCTCTGGTCTGTCTGCTGCAGATGGGATGTACAGACAGACAGCAGCTTCTGGCAGCGGTCCGAGGAGTCTTACCCCGCTCCTCATGGACAACGGCCTCCAGTCACTGATATCCTCTGGTGTGTCTGCTGCAGACGGGATGTACAGACAGACAACAGCTTCTGACCGCGGTCCTGGGGAGTCTTACCCTGCTCTTCATAGACAACGGCCTCCAGTCACTAATATCCTCTGGTCTGTCTGCTGCAGACGGGATGTGCAGACAGACAGCAGCTTCTGGCAGCGGTCCTGGGGAGTCTTACCCCGCTCCTCATGGACAACGGCCTCCAGTCACTAATATCCTCTGGTCTGTCTGCTGCAGATGGGATATACAGACAGACAACAGCTTCTGGCAGCGGTCCGAGGAGTCTTACCCCGCTCCTCATGGACAACGGCCTCCAGTCACTAATATCCTCTGGTCTGTCTGCTGCAGATGTAATGTACAGACAGCAGCTTCTGGCAGCGGTCCGAGGAGTCTTACCCCGCACCTCATGGACAACGGCCTCCAGTCACTAATATCCTCAGGTCTGCCTGCTGCAGACGGGATGTACAGGCAGACAGCAGCTTCTGGCAGCTGTCCGTCAGTCTTACCCCGCTCCTCATGGACAACGGCCTACAGTCACTAATATCCTCTGGTCTGTCTGCTGTAGATGTGATGTACAGGCAGACAGCAGCTTCTGACAGCGGTCGGAGGAGTCTTACCCCGCTCCTCATGAACAACGGCCTGCAGTCACTAATATCCTCTGGTATGTCTGCTGCAGACGGGATGTACAGACAGACAGCAGCTTCTGGCAGCGGTCCTGGGGAATCTTACCCCGCTCCTCATGGACAACGGCCTCCAGTCACTAATAGTCTCTGGTCTGTCTGCTGCAGACGGGATGTACAGACAGACAGCAGCTTCTGGCAGCGGTCCGTCAGTCTTACCCCGCTTCTCATGGACAACGGCCTCCAGTCACTAATATTCTTGGGTCTGTCTGCTGCAGATGTGATGTACAGACAGGCAGCAGCTTCTGGCAGCGGTCCGAGGAGTCTTACCCCGCTCCTCATGGACAACGGCCTCCAGTCACTAATATCCTCTGGTCTGTCTGCTGCAGATGAGATGTGCAGACAGACAGCAGCTTCTGACCGCGGTCCGAGGAGTCTTACCCCGCTCCTCATGGACAACGGCCTCCAGTCACTAATATCCTCTGGTCTGTCCACTGCAGACGTGATGTACAGAAAGACAGCAGCTTCTGACCGCGGTCCGAGGAGTCTTACCCCGAACCTCATGGACAACGGCCTCTAGTCACTAATAGTCTCTGGTCTGTCTGCTGCAGACGGGATGTACAGACAGACAGAAGCCTCTGGCAGCAGTCCGAGGAATCTTACCCCGCTCCTCATGGACAACGGCCTTCAGTCACTAATAGTCTCTGGTCTGTCTGCTGCAGACGGGATGTACAGACAGACAGCAGCTTCTGGCAGCGGTCCGAAGAGTCTTACCCCGCTCCTCATGGACAACGGCCTCCAGTCACTAATATGCTCTGGTCTGTCTGCTGCAGACGTGATGTACAGACAGACAGCAGCTTCTGGCAGCGGTCCGAGGAGTCTTACCCCGCTCCTCATGGACAACGGCCTCCAGTCACTAATATTCTTGGGTCTAATTGCTGCAGACGGGATGTACAGACAGACAGCAGCTTCTGGCAGCGGTCCGCGGAGTCTTACCCCACTCCTCATGGACAACGGCCTCTGGTCACTAATAGTCTCTGGTCTGTCTGCTGCAGACGGGATGTACAGACAGACAGAAGCCTCTGGCAGCAGTCCGAGGAGTCTTACCCCACTGCTCATGGAAAACGGCCTCCAGTCACTAATATTCCTGGGTCTGTCTGCTGGAGATGTGATGTACAGGCAGACAGCAGCTTCTGGCAGCGGTCCTGGGCAGTCTTACCCCGCTCCTCAAGGACAACGGCCTCCAGTCACTAATATTCTCTGGTCTGTCTGCTGCAGACAGGATGTACAGACAGACAGCAGCTTCTGGCAGCGGTCCGAGGAGTCTTACCCCGCTCCTCATGGACAACGGCCTCCAGTCACTAACAGTCTGTGGTCTGTCTGCTGTAGACGTGATGTGCAGACAGACAGCAGCTTCTGGCAGCGGTCCGAGGAGTCTTACCCCGCTCCTCATGGACAAAGGCCTCCAGTCACTAATATCTCTGGGCTGTCTGCTGCAGACGGGATGTACAGACAGACAGCAGCTTCTGGCAGCGGTCCTGGGGAGTCTTACCCCGCTCCTCAAGTACAACGGCCTCCAGTCACTAATATTCTTGGGTCTGATTGCTGCAGACGGGATGTACAGACAGACAACAGCTTCTGGCAGCGGTCCGAGGAGTCTTACCCCGCTCCCCATGCACAACGGCCTCCAGTCACTAATATCCTCTTGTCTGTCTGCTGCAGACGGGATGTACAGACAGACAGCAGCTTCTGGCAGCGGACTGAGGAGTCTTACCCTGCTCCTCATGGACAGCGGCCTCCAGTCACTAATATTCTCTGGTCTGTCCGCTGCAGACTGGATGTACAGACAGACAGCAGCTTCTGGCAGCGGTCCTGGGGAGTCTTACCCTGCTCCTCATGGCCTCCAGTCACTAATATCCTCTGGTCTGTCCGCTGCAGATGTGATGTACAGACAGACAGCAGCTTCTGGCAGCGGTCCGAGGAGTTTTACCCTGCTCCTCATGGACAACGGCCTTCAGTCACTAATATCCTCTGGTCTGTCTGCTGCAGACAGGATGTACAGACAGACAGCAGCTTCTGGCAGCGGTCCTGGGGAGTCTTACCCCGCACCTCAAAGACAACGGCCTCCGGTCACTAATATTCTGGAGTCTGTCTGCTGCCGACAGGATGTAAAGACAGACAGCAGCTTCTGGCAGTGATCTGAGGAGTCTTACCCCGCTCCTCATGGACAACGGCCTTCAGTCACTAATATCCTCTGGTCTGTCTGCTGCAGACGGGATGTGCAGACAGACAGCAGCTTCTGGCAGCGGTCCTGGAGAGTCTTACCCTGCTCCTCAAGGACAACGGCCTCCAGTCACTAATATCCTCTGGTCTGTCTGCTGCAAATGGGATGTACAGACAGACAACAGCTTCTGGCAGCGGTCCGAGGAGCCTTACCCCGCTCCTCATGGACAACGGCCTCCAGTCACTAATATCCTCTGGTCTGTCTGCTGCAGACGTAATGTACAGACAGACAGCAGCTTCTGGCAGCGGTCCGAGGAGTCTTACCCCGCACCTCATGGACAACGGCCTCCAGTCACTAATATCCTCTGGTCTGCCTGCTGCAGACGTGATATACAGGCAGACAGCAGCTTCTGGCTACGGTCCGTCAGTCTTACCCCGCTCCTCATGGACAATGGCCTCCAGTCATTAATATCCTCTGGTCTGTCTGCTGCAGATGGGATGTACAGACAGACAACAGCTTCTGGCAGCGGTCCGAGGAGTCTTACCCTGCTCCTCATGGACAGCGGCCTGCAGTCACTAATATCCTCTGGTCTGTCTGCTGCAGACGGGATGTGCAGACACACAGCAGCTTCTGGCAGCGGTCCGAGGAGTCTTACCCCGCTCCTCATGGACAACGGCCTCCAGTCACTAATACCGTCTGGTCTGTCTGCTGCTGACGGGATGTACAGACACACAGCAGCTTCTGGCAGCGGTCCGTCAGTCTTACCCCGCTCCTCATGCACAACGACCTCCAGTCACTAATAGTCTCTGGTCTATCTGCTGCAGACGGGATGTACGGACAGGCAGCAGCTTCTGGCAGCGGTCCGAGGAGTCTTACCCCGCTCCTCATGGACAACGGCCTCCAGTCACTAATACCGTCTGGTCTGTCTGCTGCTGACGGGATGTACAGACACACAGCAGCTTCTGGCAGCGGTCCGTCAGTCTTACCCCGTTTCTCATGGACAACGGCCTCCAGTCACTAATATTCTGCGGTCTGTCTGCTGCAGACGGGATGTACGGACAGACAGCAGCTTCTGGCAGCGGTCCAAGGGGTCTTACCCCGCTAATCATGGACAACGGCCTCCAGTCACTAATATCCTCTGGTCTGTCTGCTGCAGACGGGATGTAAAGACAGACAGCAGCTTCTGGCAGCGGTCCGTCAGTCTTGCCCCGCTCCTCATGGACAACGGCCCCCAGTCACTAATATCCTCTGGCGTGTCTGCTGCAGACGGGATGTACAGACAGACAGCAGCTTCTGGCAGCGGTCCTGGGGAGTCTTACCCTGCTCCTCATGGACAACGGCCTCTAGTCACTAATAGTCTCTGGTCTGTCTGCTGCAGACGGGATGTACAGACAGACAGCAGCTTCTGGCAGCGGTCCGAAGAGTCTTACCCCGCTCCTCATGGACAACGGCCTCCAGTCACTAATATGCTCTGGTCTGTCTGCTGCAGACGTGATGTACAGACAGACAGCAGCTTCTGGCAGCGGTCCGAGGAGTCTTACCCCGCTCCTCATGGACAACGGCCTCCAGTCACTAATATTCTTGGGTCTAATTGCTGCAGACGGGATGTACAGACAGACAGCAGCTTCTGGCAGCGGTCCGCGGAGTCTTACCCCACTCCTCATGGACAACGGCCTCTGGTCACTAATAGTCTCTGGTCTGTCTGCTGCAGACGGGATGTACAGACAGACAGAAGCCTCTGGCAGCAGTCCGAGGAGTCTTACCCCACTGCTCATGGAAAACGGCCTCCAGTCACTAATATTCCTGGGTCTGTCTGCTGGAGATGTGATGTACAGGCAGACAGCAGCTTCTGGCAGCGGTCCTGGGCAGTCTTACCCCGCTCCTCAAGGACAACGGCCTCCAGTCACTAATATTCTCTGGTCTGTCTGCTGCAGACAGGATGTACAGACAGACAGCAGCTTCTGGCAGCGGTCCGAGGAGTCTTACCCCGCTCCTCATGGACAACGGCCTCCAGTCACTAACAGTCTGTGGTCTGTCTGCTGTAGACGTGATGTGCAGACAGACAGCAGCTTCTGGCAGCGGTCCGAGGAGTCTTACCCCGCTCCTCATGGACAAAGGCCTCCAGTCACTAATATCTCTGGGCTGTCTGCTGCAGACGGGATGTACAGACAGACAGCAGCTTCTGGCAGCGGTCCTGGGGAGTCTTACCCCGCTCCTCAAGTACAACGGCCTCCAGTCACTAATATTCTTGGGTCTGATTGCTGCAGACGGGATGTACAGACAGACAACAGCTTCTGGCAGCGGTCCGAGGAGTCTTACCCCGCTCCCCATGCACAACGGCCTCCAGTCACTAATATCCTCTTGTCTGTCTGCTGCAGACGGGATGTACAGACAGACAGCAGCTTCTGGCAGCGGACTGAGGAGTCTTACCCTGCTCCTCATGGACAGCGGCCTCCAGTCACTAATATTCTCTGGTCTGTCCGCTGCAGACTGGATGTACAGACAGACAGCAGCTTCTGGCAGCGGTCCTGGGGAGTCTTACCCTGCTCCTCATGGCCTCCAGTCACTAATATCCTCTGGTCTGTCCGCTGCAGATGTGATGTACAGACAGACAGCAGCTTCTGGCAGCGGTCCGAGGAGTTTTACCCTGCTCCTCATGGACAACGGCCTTCAGTCACTAATATCCTCTGGTCTGTCTGCTGCAGACAGGATGTACAGACAGACAGCAGCTTCTGGCAGCGGTCCTGGGGAGTCTTACCCCGCACCTCAAAGACAACGGCCTCCGGTCACTAATATTCTGGAGTCTGTCTGCTGCCGACAGGATGTAAAGACAGACAGCAGCTTCTGGCAGTGATCTGAGGAGTCTTACCCCGCTCCTCATGGACAACGGCCTTCAGTCACTAATATCCTCTGGTCTGTCTGCTGCAGACGGGATGTGCAGACAGACAGCAGCTTCTGGCAGCGGTCCTGGAGAGTCTTACCCTGCTCCTCAAGGACAACGGCCTCCAGTCACTAATATCCTCTGGTCTGTCTGCTGCAAATGGGATGTACAGACAGACAACAGCTTCTGGCAGCGGTCCGAGGAGCCTTACCCCGCTCCTCATGGACAACGGCCTCCAGTCACTAATATCCTCTGGTCTGTCTGCTGCAGACGTAATGTACAGACAGACAGCAGCTTCTGGCAGCGGTCCGAGGAGTCTTACCCCGCACCTCATGGACAACGGCCTCCAGTCACTAATATCCTCTGGTCTGCCTGCTGCAGACGTGATATACAGGCAGACAGCAGCTTCTGGCTACGGTCCGTCAGTCTTACCCCGCTCCTCATGGACAATGGCCTCCAGTCATTAATATCCTCTGGTCTGTCTGCTGCAGATGGGATGTACAGACAGACAACAGCTTCTGGCAGCGGTCCGAGGAGTCTTACCCTGCTCCTCATGGACAGCGGCCTGCAGTCACTAATATCCTCTGGTCTGTCTGCTGCAGACGGGATGTGCAGACACACAGCAGCTTCTGGCAGCGGTCCGAGGAGTCTTACCCCGCTCCTCATGGACAACGGCCTCCAGTCACTAATACCGTCTGGTCTGTCTGCTGCTGACGGGATGTACAGACACACAGCAGCTTCTGGCAGCGGTCCGTCAGTCTTACCCCGCTCCTCATGCACAACGACCTCCAGTCACTAATAGTCTCTGGTCTATCTGCTGCAGACGGGATGTACGGACAGGCAGCAGCTTCTGGCAGCGGTCCGAGGAGTCTTACCCCGCTCCTCATGGACAACGGCCTCCAGTCACTAATACCGTCTGGTCTGTCTGCTGCTGACGGGATGTACAGACACACAGCAGCTTCTGGCAGCGGTCCGTCAGTCTTACCCCGTTTCTCATGGACAACGGCCTCCAGTCACTAATATTCTGCGGTCTGTCTGCTGCAGACGGGATGTACGGACAGACAGCAGCTTCTGGCAGCGGTCCAAGGGGTCTTACCCCGCTAATCATGGACAACGGCCTCCAGTCACTAATATCCTCTGGTCTGTCTGCTGCAGACGGGATGTAAAGACAGACAGCAGCTTCTGGCAGCGGTCCGTCAGTCTTGCCCCGCTCCTCATGGACAACGGCCCCCAGTCACTAATATCCTCTGGCGTGTCTGCTGCAGACGGGATGTACAGACAGACAGCAGCTTCTGGCAGCGGTCCTGGGGAGTCTTACCCTGCTCCTCATGGACAACGGCCTCTAGTCACTAATAGTCTCTGGTCTGTCTGCTGCAGACATGATGTACAGACAGACAGCAGCTTCTGGCAGCGGTCCGAGGAGTCTTACCCCGCTCCTCATGGACAACGGCCTCCAGTCACTAATATCCCCTTGTCTGTCTGCTGCAGACGGGATGTACAGACAGACAGGAGCTTCTGACCGCGGTCCTGGGGAGTCTTACCCCGCTCTTCATAGACAACGGCCTCCAGTCAGTAATATTCTTGGGTCTGTCTGCTGCAGACGGGTTGTACAGCTAGACAGCAGCTTCTGGCAGCGGTCCGTCAGTCTTACCCCGCTCCTCATGGACAACGGCCCCCAGTCACTAATATCCTCTGGCGTGTCTGCTGCAGACGGGATGTACAGACAGACAGCAGCTTCTGGCAGCGGTCCTGGGGAGTCTTACCCTGCTCCTCATGGACAACGGCCTCTAGTCACTAATAGTCTCTGGTCTGTCTGCTGCAGACATGATGTACAGACAGACAGCAGCTTCTGGCAGTGGTCCGAGGAGTCTTACCCCGCTCCTCATGGACAACGGCCTCCAGTCACTAATATCCCCTTGTCTGTCTGCTGCAGACGGGATGTACAGACAGACAGGAGCTTCTGACAGCGGTCCTGGGGAGTCTTACCCCGCTCTTCATAGACAACGGCCTCCAGTCAGTAATATTCTTGGGTCTGTCTGCTGCAGACGGGTTGTACAGCTAGACAGCAGCTTCTGGCAGCGGTCTGTCAGTCTTACCCCGCTCCTCAAGGACAACTGCCTCCAGTCACTAATATTCTTGGGTCTGTCTGCTGCAGACGTGATGTGCAGACAGACAGCAGCTTCTGGCAGCGGTCCGACAAGTCTTACACCGCTCCTCATGGACAGCGGCCTCCAGTCACTAATAGTCTGTGGTCTGTCTGCTGCAGACAGGATGTGCAGACAGACAGCAGCTTCTTGCAGCGGTCCGAGGAGTCTTACCCCGCTCCTCATGGACAACGATCTCCAGTCACTAATATCCTCTTGTCTGTCTGCTGCAGACGGGATGTACAGACAGCAGCTTCTGGCAGCGGTCCGAGGAGCCTTATCCCGCTCCTCATGGACAACGGCCTCCAGTCACTAATATCCTCTGGTCTTTCTGCTGCAGAAGGGATGTACAGACAGACAGCAGCTTCTGGCAGCGGTCCGAGGAGCCTTACCCCGCTCCTCATGGACAACGGCCTCCAGTCACTAATATCCACTGGTCTTTCTGCTGCAGACGTGATGTACGGACAGACAGCAGCTTCTGGCAGCGGTCCTGGGGAGTCTTACCCCGCTCTTCACAGACAACGGCCTCCAGTCACTAATATTCTTGGGTCTGTCTGCTGCAGACGGGATGAACAGCTAGACAGCAGCTTCTGGCAGCGGTCCGAGGAGTCTTACCCTGTTCCTCATTGTCAACGGCCTCCAGTCACTAATATTCTCTGGTCTGTCTGCTCTAGACAGGATGTACAGACAGACAGCAGCTTCTGGCAGCGGTCCTGGAGTGTTTTACCCCGCTCCTCATGGACAACGGCCTCCAGTCACTAAAGTTCTTGGGTCTGTCTGCTGTAGACGGGATGTACAGACAGACAGCAGCTTTTGGCAGCGGTCTGAGGAGTCTAAGAAACAGCAGAGTGCCTAACGAAGCTGTGGGGGACTGGGAGGCGGGGTGATAAAATGGAGAGGAAGGAAGCGACCAGGGAGGGGGTTTGGAGTAACAGGAAAGAGAGAGGGAGGAAGAGGAGGAGTCAGTTTGCAGAAGAAGAAGAGGGAAGACGCACCAGGAGAGGTCTGCAAGCAAGATAGAAGATGGAGCAGTTAGTGCAGCAAATTAGAGAAGCGGTGGCCAGCCAGGGTCCCCAGTGGCTCATGAAGATGGCCGAAGAGTTCGGAACGGCGGCGGCGGTACCGGAGGTGAGAGCCGAGGAAGAGCCACCGGCAGAGAGCAGCGGCGCAGAACAACGTGGGAGACCGCAAAGAAGGAGACAACCACCAGCAAGATTGAGCCCCAGCCCAGCGGCAAAGAAGGGAGGCAGGAGTAGTCCAAGAGCAGCGGGGGCGAGCGGGAGTGGAGCGGCGCGGTCGCAGCGCCCGGCGGACGTAGCCAGGCGGGGGGATCACAGGAGTGGAGTCGCAGTGGGACCGGAGGCCGGAGGTACACTTACCAGGAGCGGAGGAGCGGTGCGGAGGTCGGGTAAGTCCGGCGCGGGCAGGGGGAGTCCCGCGGCTGTGCAGGCGTGCAGTGTGAGGGAGATGGAGAGCGGGACACGTGTCTCCCTCAACAGGCGGAGGGATCCGCGAGCCGGAAGTAGTCCCGGCAGGAGGCCTGCACTACAGAAAGAGGCCACAGGGGGCTACGGGAGCGAGTCCCTGTTCAGCCCGGAGGAGGTTAGCGGTGGTGAGGGAGAGCAAAGTGGAGGTAGCGCGGGGGGAAGGGGGGGGGGGTCGCACTACAAAGAGAGGCTTTAGGATATTAGGAAGAAGGGAGTGTAGGGACAGGGAAGATAGTGTGGGCAGCGGAGCATCCATAAGGAGCGCACATGGGGCGTTGGCAACAGCCCCTCTGCCTGAGGGTGGGAGGGTGGGGGAGGGGCGAGTGTTTTTTGTACAGCGGCAGGCGCCAGCAGCATTAAGGACATCCGGCAGAGGGCAGGGCGATCGATACGAGCGGCGCACAGGCGGGCGCTCACCGGGCAGCTCGGCAGTAGAGCGAGCAAGTTGGCGCGGTATGGAGGAACATGCAGCAGGGCGAGGTAAGTATTATGGGACGGGGGAGCGCAGACGCGAGAAGGGGGCGCAGCGGGTTAGGTCAGGCAGAAGAGCGCGTGTATCTACTAGCTCTTCGGCATCTCTAGAGGATGATGGTTGGAAAGGGAGGACCCCCTTATTGGACACACAGAGAAGGGCAGAAGCGGCAGTTGCATACGATAGGCGCAGCGGCCGGGAGCGGGGCGCTCGGGCTTCACGTGATACTTCATCTCTCTCGCCGGCTTCTTCCGCAGATAATAGGTACGCTGCCCGCAGCATCAGGCATAATTCGGCATCTTCGGCCCGTAGGGCATCCAGTGCACAGAGCCAGAGGAGCCGTGGTGTCACCCATGAATTGGGATCGGAACGACACGCAGGCCAGAGGCGGGATCGTACATCAATGCCACCCGGCCCGAGCTTCCTCTTGGCAGGGCCAGAGAGGAACAAGGCGGGTGAGTCACATTACAAGAATGTTTGGGAAAAAATTGCGCGGTTGCGTCAAATGGTGGAGACTGTTAGTACGTCGCGGAAAGTCACACTGCATCAAATGCAGGTGCTGCTGGGTCTACTAAATTTTGCATGTCGGGTCATCCCCATGGGTCGCGCGTTTTCGAGGCGGTTGTCTTTGGCAACGAAAGGGGCAAGGGAGCCTCATCATTTTGTCAGGGTGACAAAAGAAATGAAGGCGGATCTGCACATTTGGAAGGTTTTCCTCGAAACTTTCAATGGGCAGGTCATTTGCCAACGGTAAGAAGTTGACAACGAAGAGTTAGGGTTAGTATCTGACGCATCCGGAGCCTGCGGTTTTGGAGTGATTTTTGGTAACAGGTGGTGTAACTCCGGGTGGCCGGAGGCCTGGGTTGAAAGAGGATGGACAAGAAATATAGCACTGCTGGAAATTTTTCCCATCATGGTCGCCATTGAACTATGGGGCCCGGTTTTGGCAAACAGAAGTATATGTTTCTGGTCTGATAACCAGACGGTGGTGAGAGCAGTGAATAAACAGTCTTCGGCTTCCAAATTGGTATTGGCAGCGTTACGCCATTTGGTTTTGTGTTGTTTACAGCATAACATAAAGTTCAAAGCGAACCATGTGCCAGGACACTTTAATAACAAAGCTGACGCTCTTTCTCGATTCCAGATGTCGAAATTCAGGGAGCTTCACCCGACGGCGGACGTCGAGGGGGTATG
This sequence comes from Eleutherodactylus coqui, assembly GCF_035609145.1. Taxonomy (NCBI): domain Eukaryota; kingdom Metazoa; phylum Chordata; class Amphibia; order Anura; family Eleutherodactylidae; genus Eleutherodactylus; species Eleutherodactylus coqui. The sequence continues at coordinate 186,118,464 of NC_089844.1, read as the reverse complement.
TTGCCCTGCTTTCTTATGGCAAATAATAGAAAGGAGCTCCTGAATCTGGTTCGTAAGTCGGTAACCGAGGCCACTTGGAGACGATATAATGCAATTTGGAAGCAGTGGTTTGAGGTCGCCGGGGGGTTTTTTCCGAACTCGGAACAGGCTAGAGCGGTAACGTTAGATATACTGGCGAACCTGCGTGGGCTTGGAGCGTCGGCGGATGCGGCGAAGAAACACGTATCGGCGATAGCGTTTTTGTTACGCCTCCACGGGAGTCGTGACGTGACAAAGGATTTTGTTTTTACACAAATACTGAAAGGTTGGAGAAAAGAGAAGTTTTCTCGGGATGGGAGACGCCCGATCACTTTCGAGCTGCTTTGCGTGATGATGAAAACCATGGGGTCAGTATGTGTGAACGTGGAAGAGGCGTCGCTTTTTAGAGCGGCATTTTCCTTGGCCTTTTTTGCGGCTTTACGGCTGGGGGAATTGGTCTCGGCAAGTAGAAATAAGCCGGGAGGTCTTCAATTTTCGGATGTTTTGGTCGGGAGCGACGATATGAAAATTCGTATAAGAAAATCGAAAACGGACGTGTACGGAAAGGGTGAATGGCTGCGGATAGGAGCGCTGGGGACAGAGTGGTGCCCAGTAAGGTTAGTAAAGGACTTTATGGTGCACCACAGCGGAGACGGCCCGCTGTTGGTGCACGCGGCGGGAGCTCCGTTAACAAGGTACCAGTTCACGGCGGTAATGAGGTCATGCCTTAAAGATCTGGGTTTTGCGCCAAACGAATTTGGTTCCCATTCCTTTAGAATCGGAGCGGCCACGTCGGCTTTTGTATGCGGTTTGAGGAGTGAGGAAGTAAAAAGGGTGGGTAGATGGAAGTCGGAGGCATATCGGTCCTATGTAAGGCCGGATTTGAGGGTATTGTAAAAAATGGTTATGAGGTTGATGTTGGGGACATTTCTTCCCTGTGTTCTTGATTTATTCTACAGGTTCAAACTGGACAGTGTGGGTATTGGGCCACTCATACATATATTGGGCCGAAAAGAGGGCCAGAGCAAGGCCGATGGGTGCCCATCTGGGACAAACGGACGTATGCGTGCAATGGCACGGCATACGAAGTTTAAAATGGACCGGGCTGCTCCACGAGGTACTGCAAATCAGCAGGCGGTCTCCGGACAGAGTTATTTTGGTAATCCACGCGGGTGGAAACGATTTGGGGAAGGTGAAAGTGGGAGAGTTGTTGACGTTAATGAAAGAAGATTTATGTAGTTTTAAAAAATTTTTAAATAAAGTTATTGTAGTCTGGTCAGATATTGTGGCCAGAAGGTTCTGGAGAGAAGCGCGGGATATGGAGGCAATAGAAAGAGCAAGGAAGAATGTTAATTTTAAGATGTCGAAGTTTGTTCAGTCTATAGGGGGGGTAGCTATTAGACACTGGGAGTTAGAGAAGAGAGAGATAGGTATGTTCAGAGGTGACGGTGTACACCTTAGCGATATTGGCACCGACACGTTTTTGTCAGGTTTGCAGGACGGGGTAGAGGAGGCGTTGTGGCTGGCATGTGGGGGGCGGAGTGCAGCATAGGGATATACTGCATCCTTCATGGCGGTAAATTTCTTTCCATGCCAGCAATGGATGGAAGGGCTGTACAGGCCCATTATGGGGCTTTCTTATGCCTGGTTCTTTCGCGTTTAAATTTCAAAGTTACGAAGCAGTTTTAAGCGGCATGGAAGATGGAAAGTTATAAAAGTTGGTTAAAAGAGAAAATTAATAAAGCTGTGGCCTACCCACGTAAAACGCCAGCAAGTTGTTGTGTTGTTTTTGTTTCATAGATAGTGGGGAGCTAAGGTGGGTAAAGGGGAGTCCTCCCAGTCTTACTCCGCACCTCATGGACAACGGCCTCCACTCACTAATATCCTCTGGTCTGTCTGCTGCAGATGATATGTACAGACAGACAGCAGCTTCTGGCAGCGGTCCTGGGGAGTCTTACCCCGCTCCTCATGGACAACGGCCTCCAGTCACTAATATCCTCTGGTCCGTCCGCTGCAGATGGGATGTACAGACAGACAGCAGCTTCTGGCAGCAGTCCTGGGGAGTCTTACCCCGCTCCTCATGGACAACGGCCTCCAGTCACTAATATCCTCTGGTCTGTCTGCTGCAGACGGGATGTACAGACAGCCAGCAGCTTCTGGCAGCGGTCCTGAGGAGTCTTACCCCGCTCCTCATGGACAACGGCCTCCAGTCACTAATATCCTCTGGTCTGTCTGCTGCAGACAGGATGTACAGACAGACAGCAGCTTCTGGCAGCGGTCCGAGGAGTCTTACCCTGCTCCTCATGGACAACGGCCTCCAGTCACTAATATTCTCTGATCTGTCTCCTGCAGACGGGATGTACAGACAGACAGCAGCTTCTGGCAGCGGTCCTGGGGAGTCTTACCCCGATCCTCATGGACAACGGCCTCCAGTCACTATTAGTCTCTGGTCTGTCTGCTGCAGACGGGATGCACAGACAGACAGCAGCTTCTGACAGCGGTCCGAGGAGTCTTACCCCGCTCCTCTTGGACAACGGCCTCCAGTCACTAATATCCTCTGGTCTGTCTGCTGCAGACGGGAAGTACAGACAGACAGCAGCTTCTGGCAGCGGTCCGTCAGTCTTACCCCGCTCCTAATGGACAACGGCCTCCAGTCACTAATATCCTCTGGTCTGTCTGCTGCAGACGGGATGTACAGACAGACAGCAGCTTCTGGCAGCGGTCCGAGGAGTCTTACCCCGCTCCTCATGGACAACGGCCTCCAGTCACTAATATTCTCTGGTCTGTCTGCTGCAGACGGGATGTACAGACAGACAGCAGCTTCTGGAAGCAGTCCGTCAGTCTTACCCCGCTCCTCTTGGACAACGGCCTCCAGTCACTAATATCCTCTGGTCTGTCTGCTGCAGACGGGAAGTACAGACAGACAGCAGCTTCTGGCAGCGGTCCGTCAGTCTTACCCCGCTCCTAATGGACAACGGCCTCCAGTCACTAATATCCTCTGGTCTGTCTGCTGCAGACGGGATGTACAGACAGACAGCAGCTTCTGGCAGCGGTCCGAGGAGTCTTACCCCGCTCCTCATGGACAACGGCCTCCAGTCACTAATATTCTCTGGTCTGTCTGCTGCAGACGGGATGTACAGACAGACAGCAGCTTCTGGCAGCAGTCCGTCAGTCTTACCCCGCTCCTCATGGACAACGGCCTCCAGTCACTAATAGTCTCTGGTCTGTCAGCTACAGACGGGATGTACGGACAGACTGCAGCTTCTGGCAGGGGTCCGAGGAGTCTTACCCCGCTCCTCATGGACAACGGCCTGCAGTCACTAATATCCTCTGGTCTGTCTGCTGCAGACGGGATGTACAGACAGACAGCAGCTTCTGGCAGCGGTCCGTCAGTCTTACCCCGCTCCTCATGGACAACGGCCTCTCCTCATGGACAACGGCCTCCAGTCACTAATAGTCTTCTTATGCCGTGAAATGGGTTAATGATACGGCATGGGACTAGCGACAAGGGGGATAGGGAAGGGTTAAAGGAAAAGCGAGCAAGGAGGTGGGTGGAGCTAGGACAGGAAAGGGAAAGGGGGGAAGAAGGAAGTGGAGCTCAGTGCAGCGGCAAACAACGAGGAAGAAGGACGTACGAAGAGAAGCAGAAGGAGCGAGCAGCCAGATAAAGACAAAGAAAGAAGAAGAAGCTTTACAATCACGAAAAAGACTGTTTCTACAATCAAGCTGAGGAGGAGATCGGAAGAAAAGACCAGTCGAGTGGAAGAAGACGAAATCGGTGGTCGGAGACAGCGAGAGCGGCAGCGGGTGAATCGCAGAAGATGGAGGAGCTTAGAATGCAGATAAAGCGAGCGGTTCGGAAGATGGCACAGCATGGCTGGAGGATTTACTACGTACCTGCAGATCCGAGTCGGAGTCCGGGATCCCCGCGGCGACAGAGGCACCAGAGAAGGAAGCTGAGAGGAGCGCAGCCCAAGAGCGCGAAGAGGAGTGTGGCCGTCCGAAGAGGCGAAGAAATCCCCCGGCGAGAGTCAGTCCGAGTCCGGCGGCAAAACGGCGCAGCGATAGAACGAGCCGGGGCGACGAGGGAGCGAAAGATACTGGAACGGTCGGAAGGAAGAAGGCGCCAAATTCAAATCGCGCACCGGAAGTAGCGCGTGCAAGGAGCCAGCGGTCACCACCGGTCGGAGGTGCGGAGCGAAGGATGGGCCTGCCAGCGGCAACGGAATCCGGAGTGACGGAGCAGCGCGCAGTCAGGCGCAGGATGACGCGAACCGGAGGAGGTGAGGAGCGAAGCAGAACGGAGGAAGCATCGGGGAGCGCGCGGTATGGCCGCAGGCTCAGGCAAGATGGCGGCGCCGCGTGTAGAGCAGAGCAGGTAGGAGCGCAAGGGGGAGGGGGCACATCAGTTAGTAGGGAGACAAGGCGTAGGGGGTTAGTCGGCAGGGGGGGCACAAGGGGGGGGGAGCCAAGTAGCCCATCGCACAGTGGGATCAGCAGCGCAAGCAGCACAGCACGCAGCGCGTTAGCGGTAAGCAGAGGGGGGGTCAGCCCACGGGAGTGCAGCGAGAGCCCGCGTTATCGGCGCAGCCCCTTTCAGGCATCGGGCCATAGGGTCATTAACCCTTTGTATACCTCTAGTTCTGAGGGGTCCGTTTATGCTCAGCATACCTGTCCACGGCCAGCATCCCACGACCTTACCCACGAGGTTTCACAACGCCATAGGCAAGGTAACCTCCGGGCACCGAGAGGTGATCCCGCCTCCATTAGGACCCATAGAATTTGTTATGTGAACCCCAAGTACGTGTTCACGGCCGCTGACCCTTCTGGGTACTCTTCCCATAGCCCCGCTAGCCACACCGGTAACAGACGCCAGGGGAGAGGGGCCAGGCGCAGGCAGAGGGAAAGGAGTGGTAGAGAGGGTTACGTGCGCGACAGCGAAAGCGAGCAAGGCAGGGTAGGCCCGGAGCGCGATAGAGAAGCTTTCAGAGAGCGAGAGGCGCGCAGAGGCGACAGGCGTAGGGCGCAACAGGCGGTTCACCAGCAAGAGAGCCAACGCCAGCCGGTGGCGGCATCATCAACCATCCCGAGCGGGGATTACATACGCCGCAGGAGGCACGAGGACGGGCAGGAGCGGCCATATGGGGGCTATCCCGGAGCTACACAAGCAGGAATAGCGCAAAGGGCTACACGTTCGAGGGATCGGCAGCCATCAGACAGACAGGACAGCAGGACCGGGAGACGAGTGGCGGGGACCACGCCCTTGGCGATGTCGGAGGTCGGTCGAGCCGGTGAGTGTGACTATAAAAAAGCTTGGTTTAATGTGATGGATCCCGCGAGAGCAGCGGATAAGAATGATTTGGTTACAGTTTTAAAGTCGTTATTGACCAAGGTTGATTCAAGCGCAGCAGGGGGCGAGGGCCCAGCTGCGGTTGAGATGGTTTCCGAAACGGATCCGTTGGATGGTTTGAGATATGCGGATTCGTTATTTTGTGGTGTTGCCCCATTAGGGGTCGGTTTAGCTGAGGATGTGTTGGAAAAAATCCGCAAAGGTTTATACGTTGATATTTGGTCCTTGCTGTCTGCGGACCACGTTACAGTTGATAGGAAAGATTATCCGAACGCAACACGGAAAAGAAGCAGAAGGTTGCAAAAACGTTTGGTAATTGGTTACAGGCTTTTTCCGTGTTGGCTTACGTGGCTTGTCAGCATCAGCCGAACAAAGGCCCTGAACTAATGGTGTACTTAAATACGATTTTTAGCGCTTATAAATTACACGGCGGCACCGCATGGTGGCGGTACGATGAGGACTTTCGGCGCCGTGTATCGGGCGTTAGTCATATTAGCTGGGCGTCAAAAGCGACTGACGTGTGGATCCAGCTGATCTTGTCACAGCGTCCGCGAAAAGCGCCTTTTCAGGGGGGAGCCGCGGGGGGAAATCAACAGCCCGCTGCGGCCTCAACCCGACCTAACGGCTCATGTTGGCTTTTCAACGAGGGCCACTGCAGATTTCATGCCTCCTGCAGGTACAGGCACGAGTGCTCTGTCTGCGGAGGGCAACACGCGGCGATTCGCTGTTTCCGTAAGCAGAGAACGGCAGCAGCGGTGGGTACCAGCGGAGCACGAACACCGGTGAGAAGCAAGTGCCTGCTTCCGTGGTTAGACAAGTACCACAGGAAGCAGGAAGCAAAAATCCTTGAGCAAGGATTTTCTACCGGTTTTGTTATTCCTTTTTTTGAGCAGTCAGCCGCCACTTTATCTCGCAACTTAAAGTCCGCCGTGGAAAATCGGGAGCTCGTAATTGAAAAATTGTTGAAAGAAGTAGAAATGGGACGCATGGCTGGCCCTTTCTCTGAACCTCGATTTTCCAATTTACGTGTGTCACCGCTAGGTCTGGTACCCAAAAAAGAGACGGGCAAGTTCCGTCTGATCCATCATTTGTCCTTCCCGAAAGGGAATTCGGTAAATGATGGTATTTCAAAGGAGCAAGCCTCAGTGGTTTATACCTCTTTTGATCACGCGGTTCGTTTGGTTAGCAAGGCAGGCAAGCGGGCGCAATTGGCAAAGACGGATATTGAATCCGCTTTTCGCTTATTGCCGGTTCACCCGGATTGTTTTCACCTTTTGGGTTGCATGATCGATAATTTTTTCTTTTATGACATGTGTCTGCCCATGGGTTGCTCGATTTCGTGTTATTATTTCGAGCTGTTTAGTTCCTTCCTGGAATGGATCCTCAGGTACGAAACGGGCATCACGTCGGTGACTCATTATTTAGACGATTTTTTGTTTATCGGTACAGAAACGTCCGGTGTTTGCGGTTTTTTGTTGGATACTTTCCAGAATCTCATGCAGCGGGTGGGGGTCCTGTTGTCGGCGGAAAAGACAATGGGCCCCGTGACCCGTTTAACCTTTTTGGGCATTGAGATTGACACGGAAGAAATGTTTTTTCGGTTACCAACGGAAAAAATAGCACGACTACGACAAGCGGTATCGGACGTGGAACGGTGTAAAAAAGCCACTTTGCGCCAGTTTCAGGTCCTCATGGGGCTGCTCAACTTTGCATGCAAAGTCATCCCCATGGGCTGCGCGTTTTCTAGACGGTTGTCGTTAGCGACGGTGGGGGTCAGCGAGCCCCATCATTTTATCCGGGTCACGCGCGGGATTAGAGCTGATTTGCATATGTGGCGAGTCTTTTTGGAAACTTTCAACGGGCAAGTGTTGTGTCAAAAAGAGGAGTGGTCGGGCGACGACATCAGCCTGTTTGCGGATGCGGCCGGTTCGGACGGTTTCGGAGTGATTTTCAGAAATCATTGGTGCAGGGAGTCCTGGCCAAGGTCGTGGATACAGCATCAGCTGGTAAAAAATATTACATTATTGGAATTCTTCCCGGTTGTGGTGGCCCTGGAGCTATGGGGAGCGGAGCTCCAGGACCGCAAGATTTGCTTTTGGTCAGACAACGCGGCAGTTGTGCAGACTATCAACAAACAGTCTTCGGGGTCTCAGCCGGTGTTGGCTTTACTGAGGCACGTGGTACTCATTTGCTTGCAACGGAATATATACTTACGTGCTAAGCAGGTGCCGGGGTTTTTGAACGGAGCGGCTGATGCACTCTCTCATTTTCAGATGGACTTGTTCAGGGAACGGCACCCGCGGGTGGAGACCGAGGGGGTACGTTGCCCGCTTTTCTTATGGAACCTAGTCGAGAGGAGTTGTTGAAGCTGGTGGAAGCGTCGGTTTCAAAGGGAACGTGGAGAAGTTATAATACGGTCTAGTCTGCATGGTTGGCATTGACAGGTGGCCGCGTTGCGGGGGGCTCCGTCGCGCGCGGGGCAGTAATGGATATGTTAACCGCGCTACGAGCGCGACGAGTGTCTTTTGACGTCGCTAAGAAACATTTGGCGGGTTTCGCCTTTTTGTTAAAGTTGCACAGGTTAGAGGACATTACCAAAGACCTTGCCCTCCGGCAAATATTGCGCGGGTGGAGAAAGGACAGGGGGCGGGTAGATTCCCACCGGCCTATTACTTAGAATTTATTATGCAAATTGCTGGACGTTTTGGAAACCACGTGCGTTAGTACAGAGGAAACGATGTTATTTAGAGCAGCATTTATGTTAGCATTTTTCGCAGCGTTAAGGATTAGCGAGTTAGTTCCCGCGAGTAAGAAAAAAGAGGGAGGCCTCCTTTTTAACGACGTGTTACTGTTAAACGATACATTACGCGTGCGCGTTAGTCGGTCAAAAACGGACATTTATGGCAGAGGCGAATGGCTGTCAATTGGCAGCCTGGGTGCACGTTGGTGTCCGGTGGACACGGTTAAGCGTTATTTGGCTTCAAGAGTCACAAGCGGGCAGTTCTTGGTTCATTCATCAGGACTACCGCTTCCACGTTTTCAATTTTCGTCGGTGTTACGCGCGTCGTTGCGAGCGGCAGGCCTAGAGGCTTCGAAGTTTGGCACTCATTCGTTCAGAATAGGTGCGGCAACGACGGCTGAGTTAGGCAGGATGAACGAAGAAGAAGTTAAAAGGTTGGGAAGATGGAGGTCTCAGGCATATAAATCGTATGTGAGGCCAGATCTGATGGTTATATGATATTTTCGTCGGCTGTGAATTTTTCTTTTTCTTGTTACGTTTTTTCTTAGCCATTTCGGGGTTTTTCTTGTGTTTTTTCTGTGCTTACTTCCAGCTGCGGAGCCGTGGAAGGTGTGGATCATAGGACACTCCTACATTTACTGGGCTGAAAAGAGGGCAGCCGTACGGCCATCAGGTCGGAGTTTGAATTTGACCGGAACTGCCGTAAACTGGCACGGAGTCCGAGGGCTTCAATGGCCTAGTTTGTTACGGATTGTTATGGACATCAGCAGGTGGACCCCCCGAAGAGTCGTACTGGTCATTCATGCCGGGGGGAATGACCTAGGAAGGATGAAGATGAGAGATTTACTAGTCATCATGAAGCACGACATGCTAAGGTTCCGGGATTGCTTCCAAGAAGGAATTTTGGTTTGGTCAGATATAGTGGCTAGAAGGAGTTGGCGAGGAGTGCGCGATCCGGAAGCGATAGATAGGGTCAGGAGGTTAATTAACTTAAAGATTTCAAAGTTCGTGCAGTCACTAGGCGGCATCGCTATCAGACATTGGGAGTTGGAAGAGAAGGAGAGAGGAGCACTCAGAGATGATGGAGTCCACCTGAGCGATGTCGGTCTGGATACTTTTCTGTCTGGTTTGCAAGATGGTGTGGAGATGGCTTTGGCACGAGTTGGTGGGGTGGGGCGTCATGCGTAGGAGTAAACGACGCATTCCGCGTGGCCTGGAGTTTTTTCCATGCTGGAGAAGGAGAGTCGAGGAAGGTTAGCAGCCAAGGACCTGGGCTCACGAATTTCCTCGGGACTATTGTGGACTCAAAGTTGAAGGTTTTTTCTCATAAAGGTTTTTTCTTAATTAAATAAAGTTTTTGATAAGCGTTGGTTTAATAAAGCTGTGGCCTACCCCACAATTTTACCCAACAGAAAGTCTGATGGTTATTTTAGATAAGTAAGCGAGCATAGAGGTAAGGTTATTTGTCGCTAGTCTCTTATGCCGTGAAATGGGTTAATGATACGGCATGGGACTAGCGACAAGGGGGATAGGGAAGGGTTAAAGGAAAAGCGAGCAAGGAGGTGGGTGGAGCTAGGACAGGAAAGGGAAAGGGGGGAAGAAGGAAGTGGAACTCAGTGCAGCGGCAAACAACGAGGAAGAAGGACGTACGAAGAGAAGCACCCACCCGCCCGCCCCGAGGCAGGGTGAGGAAGGATGAGCGACATTTATTTTTAGTTTTAGTTCGGATCAAGGGAGTGTTTTTTCTCGGAAGTTGTCACAGCTACGTAAGGCCTGGAGTTTTTTCCATGCTGGAGAAGGAGAGTCGAGGAAGGTTAGCAGCCAAGGACCTGGGCTCACGAATTTCCTCGGGACTATTGTGGACTCAAAGTTGAACGTTTACGGCATGGAAAAGGTTTTTTCTCATAAAGGTTTTTTCTTAATTAAATAAAGTTTTTGATAAGCGTTGGTTTAATAAAGCTGGGGCCTACCCCACAATTTTACCCAACAGAAAGTCTGATGGTTATTTTAGATAAGTATATGTAGAAAAACCAGAAAACAAAAAAGAATCCAGCGCTCCAAAGTAAAAGAAACCTGTTAAACTAAATAAATAGTAGGTTCCCAGTTTGCAAAACAAAGGAAAACTTTTATTTAAAAAATACGTATTTTTTAAATAAAAGTTTTCCTTTGTTTTGCAAACTGGGAACCTACTATTTATTTAGTTTAACAGGTTTCTTTTACTTTGGAGCGCTGGATTCTTTTTTGTTTTCTGGTTTTTCTACATATGCTTAGTCGCACCCCCATTGGGGGAGGCGACAGATCCGTGCTTGCTCCTGTGCATCCATGTCAATAATTTTTGGATTGGAGAGAGGAGATCTTACTATTTATTCAACGCCTACCAGGACGTGGAGGTGTTAGGTGGGGGGTCCTTCTCAGGGATCCTTCCACCTACACCGGGTAAGTCCTTTTGTCATTCAATTTTGTAACTAAATAACTGCATTTCGGCAGCTGGAGCGCCGTCCCTCATTGTTTTCTCTTATTTTAGATAAGTAAGCGAGCATAGAGGTAAGGTTATTTGTCGCTAGTCCTGGTCTGTCTGCTGCAGACGGGATGTATGTACAGACAGCAGCTTCTGGCAGCGGTCCGTCAGTCTTACCCCGCTCCTCATGGACAACGGCCCCCAGTTACTAATATCCTCTGGCCTGTCTGCTGCAGACGGGATGTACAGACAGACAGCAGCTTCTGGCAGCGGTCCGAGCAGTCTTACCCCGCTCCTCATGGACAACAGCCTCCAGTCACTAATATCCTCTGGTCTGTCTGCTGCAGACGTGATGTACAGACAGACAGCAGCTTCTGGCAGCGGTCCGAGGAGTCTTACCCGGCTCCTCATGGACAATGGCCTCCAGTCACTAATATCCTCTGGTCTGTCTGCTGCAGACAGGATGTACAGACAGACAGCAGCTTCTAGCAGCGGTCTTGGGGAGTCTTACCCCGCTCCTCATGGACAACGGCCTCCAGTCACTAATATCCTCTGGTCTGTCTGCTGCAGACAGGAAGTACAGACAGACAGCAGCTTCTGGCAGCGGTCCTGGGGAGTCTTACCCCGCTCCTCAAGGACAACTGCCTCCAGTCACTAATATTCTGGGGTCTGTCTGCTGCCGACCGGATGTACAGACAGACAGCAGCTTCTGGCAGCGGTCCGTCTTACCCCGCTCCTCATGGACAACGGCCTCCAGTCACTAATATCCTCTGGTCTGTCTGCTGCAGACGGGATGTACAGACAGACAGCAGCTTCTGGCAGCGGTTCTGAGGAATCTTACCCCGCTCCTCATGGACAACGGCCTCCAGTCACTAATATTCTGGGGTCTGTCTGCTGCAGACGGGATGTACAGACAAACAGCAGCTTCTGGCAGCGGTCTTGGAGAGTCTTACCCCGAACCTCATGGACAACGGCCTCCAGTCACTAATATCCTCTGGTTTGTCTGCTGCAGATGGGATGGACAGACAGAAAGCAGTTTCTGGCAGCGGTACGAGGAGTCTTACCCCGCTCCTCATGGACAACGGCCTCCAGTCACTGATATCCTCTGGTCTGTCTGCTGCAGATGTGATGTACAGACAGACAGCAGCTTCTGGCAGCGGTCCTGGGGAGTCTTACCCCGCTCCTCATGGACAACGGCCTCCAGTCACTGATATCCTCTGGTCGGTCTGCTGCAGATGTGATGTACAGACAGACAGCAGCTTCTGGCAGCGGACCTGGGGAATCTTACCCCGCTCCTCATGGACAACGGCCTCCAGTCACTAATATTCTGGGGTCTGTCTGCTGCAGATGGGATGTACAGACAAACAGCAGCTTCTGGCAGCGGTCTTGGAGAGTCTTACCCCGTTCCTCATGGACAACGGCCCCCAGTCACTAATATTCTTTCGTCTGTCTGCTGTAAACGGGATGTACAGACAGACAGCAGCTTCTGGCAGCGGTCCGAGGAGTCTTACCCCGAACCTCATGGACAACGGCCTCCAGTCACTAATATCCTCTGGTTTGTCTGCTGCAGATGGGATGGACAGACAGACAGCAGTTTCTGGCAACGGTCCGAGGAGTCTTACCCCGCTCCTCATGGACAACGGCCTCCAGTCACTAATATCCTCTGGTCTGTCTGCTGCAGACGTGATGTACAGACAGACAGCAGCTTCTGGCAGCGGTCCGAGGAGTCTTACCCCACTCCTCATGGACAACGGCCTCCAGTCACTAATATCCTCTGGTCTGTCTGCTGCAGACGGGATGTACAGACAGACAGCAGCTTCTGGCAGCGGTCCGAGGAGTTTTACCCCGCTCCTCATGGACAACGGCCTCTAGTCACTAATATCCTCTGGTCTGTCTGCTGCAGACAGGATGTACAGACAGACAGCAGCTTCTGGCAGCGCTCCGAGTTGTTTTTCCCCTCTCCTCATGGACAACAGCCTCCAGTCACTAATATCCTCTGGTCTGACTGCTGCGGACGTGATGTACAGACAGACAGCAGCTTCTGGCAGCGGTTCTGAGGAGTCTTACCCCGCTCCTCATGCACAACGGCCTTCATTCACTAATATTCTGGGGTCTGTCTGCTGCAGACGGGATGTACAGACAAACAGCAGCTTCTGGCAGCGGTCCGAGGAGTCTTACCCCACTCCTCATGGACAACGGCCTCCAATCACTAATATGCTCTGGTCTGTCTGCTGCAGACAGGATGTACAGACAGACAGCAGCTTCTGGCAGCGGTCCTGGAGTGTTTTACCCCCTCCTCATGGACAACAGCCTCCAGTCACTAAAATTCTTGGGTCTGTCTGCTGTAGACGGGATGTACAGACAGACAGCAGCTTCTGGCAGCGGTCCGAGGAGACATACTCCGCACCTCATGGACAACGGCCTCCAATCACTAATATCCTCTGGTCTGTCTGCTGCAGATGATATGTACAGACAGACAGCAGCTTCTGGCAGCGGTCCTGGGGAGTCTTACCCCGCTCCTCATGGCCTCCAGTCACTAATATCCTCGGGTCCGTCCGCTGCAGATGGGATGTACAGACAGACAGCAGCTTCTGGCAGCAGTCCTGGGGAGTCTTACCCCGCTCCTCATGGACAACTGCCTCCAGTCACTAATATCCTCTGGCCTGTCTGCTGCAGACGGGATGTACAGACAGACAGCAGCTTCTGGCAGCGGTCCTGAGGAGTCTTACCCCGCTCCTCATGGACAACGGCCTCCAGTCACTAATATCCTCTGGTCTGTCTGCTGCAGATGGGATGTACAGACAGACAGCAGCTTCTGGCAGCGGTCCGAGGAGTCTTACCCCGCTCCTCATGGACAACGGCCTCCAGTCACTAATTTTCTCTGATGTGTCTCCTGCAGACGGGATGTACAGACAGACAGCAGCTTCTGGCAGTGGTCCTGGGGAGTCTTACCCCGCTCCTCGTGGACAACGGCCTCCAGTCACTATTAGTCTCTGGTCTGTCTGCTGCAGACGGGATGCGCAGACAGACAGCAGCTTCTGGCAGAGGTCCGAGGAGTCTTACCCCGCTCCTCATGGACAACGGCCTCCAGTCACTAATATCCTCTGGTCTGTCTGCTGCAGACAGGATGTACAGACAGACAGCAGCTTCTGGCAGCGGTCCGAGGAGTCTTACCCCGCTCCTCATGGACAACGGCCTCCAGTCACTAATATTCTCTGGTCTGTCTGCTACAGACGGGATGTACCGACAGACAGCAGCTTCTGGCAGCGGTCCGAGGAGTCTTACCCCGCTCCTCATGGACAATGGCCTCCAGTCACTAATATCCTCTGGTTTGTCTGCTGCAGATGTAATTTACAGACAGACAGCAGCTTCTGGCAGCCGTCCGAGGAGTCCTGCCCCACTCCTCATGGACAACGGCCTCCAGTCACTAATATCCTCTGGTCTGTCTGCTGCAGACGGGATGTACAGACAGACAGCAGCTTCTGGCAGTGGTGCGAGGAGCCTTACTCCGCTTCTCATGGACAACGGCCTCCAGTCACTAATATCCTCTGGTCTGTCTGCTGCAGATGTAATTTACAGACAGACAGCAGCTTCTGGCAGCGGTCCGAGGAGTCCTGCCCCACTCCTCATGGACAACGGCCTCCAGTCACTAATATCCTCTGGTCTGTCTGCTGCAGACGGGATGTACAGACAGACAGCAGCTTCTGGCAGCGGTCCGAGGAGTTTTACCCCGCTCCTCATGGACAACGGCCTCTAGTCACTAATATCCTCTGGTCTGTCTGCTGCAGACAGGATGTACAGACAGACAGCAGCTTCTGGCAGCGCTCCGAGTTGTTTTTCCCCTCTCCTCATGGACAACAGCCTCCAGTCACTAATATCCTCTGGTCTGACTGCTGCGGACGTGATGTACAGACAGACAGCAGCTTCTGGCAGCGGTTCTGAGGAGTCTTACCCCGCTCCTCATGCACAACGGCCTTCAGTCACTAATATTCTGGGGTCTGTCTGCTGCAGACGGGATGTACAGACAAACAGCAGCTTCTGGCAGCGGTCCGAGGAGTCTTACCCCACTCCTCATGGACAACGGCCTCCAATCACTAATATGCTCTGGTCTGTCTGCTGCAGACAGGATGTACAGACAGACAGCAGCTTCTGGCAGCGGTCCTGGAGTGTTTTACCCCACTCCTCATGGACAACGGCCTCCAATCACTAATATCCTCTGGTCTGTCTGCTGCAGATGATATGTACAGACAGACAGCAGCTTCTGGCAGCGGTCCTGGGGAGTCTTACCCCGCTCCTCATGGCCTCCAGTCACTAATATCCTCGGGTCCGTCCGCTGCAGATGGGATGTACAGACAGACAGCAGCTTCTGGCAGCAGTCCTGGGGAGTCTTACCCCGCTCCTCATGGACAACTGCCTCCAGTCACTAATATCCTCTGGCCTGTCTGCTGCAGACGGGATGTACAGACAGCCAGCAGCTTCTGGCAGCGGTCCTGAGGAGTCTTACCCCGCTCCTCATGGACAACGGCCTCCAGTCACTAATATCCTCTGGTCTGTCTGCTGCAGATGGGATGTACAGACAGACAGCAGCTTCTGGCAGCGGTCCGAGGAGTCTTACCCCGCTCCTCATGGACAACGGCCTCCAGTCACTAATTTTCTCTGATGTGTCTCCTGCAGACGGGATGTACAGACAGACAGCAGCTTCTGGCAGTGGTCCTGGGGAGTCTTACCCCGCTCCTCGTGGACAACGGCCTCCAGTCACTATTAGTCTCTGGTCTGTCTGCTGCAGACGGGATGCGCAGACAGACAGCAGCTTCTGGCAGAGGTCCGAGGAGTCTTACCCCGCTCCTCATGGACAACGGCCTCCAGTCACTAATATCCTCTGGTCTGTCTGCTGCAGACGGGATGGACAGACAGACAGCAGCTTCTGGCAGTGGTGCGAGGAGCCTTACTCCGCTTCTCATGGACAACGGCCTCCAGTCACTAATATCCTCTGGTCTGTCTGCTGCAGATGTAATTTACAGACAGACAGCAGCTTCTGGCAGCGGTCCGAGGAGTCCTGCCCCACTCCTCATGGACAACGGCGTCCAGTCACTAATATCCTCTGGTCTGTCTGCTGCAGACGGGATGTACAGACAGACAGCAGCTTCTGGCAGCGGTCCGAGGAGTTTTACCCCACCCATCATGGACAACAGCCTCCAGTCACTAATATCCTCTGGTCTGTCTGCTGCAGACGTGATGTACAGACAGACAGCAGCTTCTGGCAGAGGTTAGAGGAGTCTTACCGCACTCCTCATGGACAACGGCCTCCAGTCACTAATATCCTCTGGTCTGTCTGCTGTAGACAGGATGTACAGACAGACCGCAGCTTCTGGCAGCGGTCCGTCAGTCTTACCCTGCTCCTAATGAACAACAGCCTCTAGTCACTAATATCCTCTGGTCTGTCTGTTGCAGACGGGATGTACAGACAGCAGCTTCTGGCAGCGGTCCGAGGAGTCTTACCCCGCTCCTCATGGACAACGGCCTCCAGTCACTAAAATTCTTGGGTCTGTCTGCTGTAGACGGGATGTATAGACAGACAGCAGCTTCTGGCAGCGGTCCGAGGAGTCTTACCCCACTCCTCATGGACAACGGCCTCCAATCACTAATATCCTCGGGGTCTGTCTGCTGCAGATGATATGTACAGACAGACAGCAGCTTCTGGCAGCGGTCCTGGGGAGTCTTACCCCGCTCCTCATTGCCTCCAGTCACTAATATCCTCTTGTCTGTCCGCTGCAGATGGGATGTACAGACAGACAGCAGCTTCTGGCAGCAGTCCAGGGGAGTCTTACCCGGCTCCTAATGGACAACGGCCTCCAGTCACTAATATCCTCTGGTCTGTCTGCTGCAGACAGGATGTACAGACAGACAGCAGCTTCTGGCAGCGGTCCGAGGAGTCTTACCCCACTCCTCATGGACAACCGCCTCCAGTCACTAATATTCTCTGATCTGTCTCCTGCAGACGGGATGAACAGACAGACAGCAGCTTCTAGCAGCGGTTCTGAGGAGTCTTATGCAGCTCCTCATGGACAACGGCCTTCAGGCACTAATATTCTGGGGTCTGTCTGCTGCAGAGGGCATGTACAGACAAACAGCAGCTTCTGGCAGCGGTCCTGGAGAGTCTTACCCCGCTCCTCATGGACAACGGCCTCCAGTCACTAAAATTCTTGGGTCTATCTGCTGTAGATGGGATGTACAGACAGACAGCAGCTTCTGGCAGCGGTCCGAGGAGTCTTACCCCACTCCTCATGCACAACGGCCTCCAGTCACTAATATCCTCTGGTCTGTCTGCTGCAGACGGGATGTACAGACAGACAGCAGCTTCTGGCAGCGGTCCGAGGAGTTTTTCCGCGTTCCTCATGGACAACAGCCTCCAGTCACTAATATCCTCTGGTCTGACTGCTGCGGACGTGATGTACAGACAGACAGCAGCGTCTGGCAGCGGTCCGAGGAGTCTTACCCCGCTCCTCAAGGACAACGGCCTACAGTCACTAATATTCTGGGGTCTGTCTGCTGCCGACAGGATGTACAGACAGACAGCAGCCTCGGGCATTGGTCCAAGGAGTCTTACCCCGCTCCTCATGGACAACGACCTCCAGTCACTAATATCCTCTGGTCTGTCTGCTGCTGACAGGATGTACAGACAGACAACAGCTTCTGGCAGCGGTCCGAGGAGTCTTACCCCACTCCTCATGGACAACGGCCTCCATTCACTAATATCCTCTGGTCTGTCTGCTGCAGATGATATGTACAGACAGACAGCAGCTTCTGGCAGCGGTCCTGGGGAGTCTTACCCCGCTCCGCATGGACAACGGCCTCCAGTCACTAATATCCTCTGGTCTGTCTGCTGCAGATGTAATGTACAGACAGACAGCAGCTTCTGGCAGCGGTCCGAGGAGTCTTACCCCGCTCCTCATGGACAACGGTCTCCACTCACTAATATCCTCTGGTCTGTCTGCTGCAGATGTAATGTGCAGACAGACAGCAGCTTCTGGCAGCGGTCCTGGGGAGTCTTACGCCGCTCCTCATGGACAACAGCCTCCAGTCACTAATATCCTCTGGTCTGTCTGCTGCAGACGGGATGTACAGACAGACAGCAGCTTCTGGCAGCGGTCCGAGGAGTTTTACCCCGCTCCTCATGGACAGCAGCCTCCAGTCACTAATATCCTCTGGTCTGACTGCTGTAGAAGTGATGTACAGACAGACAGCAGCTTCTGGCAGCGGTCCGAGGAGTCTTACCCCGCTCCTCATGGACAACGGCCTCCAGTCACTAATAGTCTGTGGTCTGTCTGCTGCAGACGGGATGTACAGACAGACAGCAGCTTCTGACCGCCGTCCGAGGAGTCTTACCCCGCTCCTCTTGGACAACGGTCTCCAGTCACTAATATCCTCTGGTCTGTCTGCTGCAGACGGGATGCACAGACAGACAGCAGCTTCTGGCAGCGGTCCGAGGAGTCTTACCCCGCTCCTCATGGACAACGGCCTCCAGTCACTAATAGTCTGTGGTCTGTCTGCTGCAGACGGGATGTACAGACAGACAGCAGCTTCTGACCGCCGTCCGAGGAGTCTTAACCCGCTCCTCTTGGACAACGGTCTCCAGTCACTAATATCCTCTGGTCTGTCTGCTGCAGATGTGATGTACAGACAGACAACAGCTTCTGGCAGCGGTCCGAGGAGTCTTACCCCACTCCTCATGGACAACGGCCTCCATTCACTAATATCCTCTGGTCTGTCTGCTGCAGATGATATGTACAGACAGACAGCAGCTTCTGGCAGCGGTCCTGGGGAGTCTTACCCCGCTCCGCATGGACAACGGCCTCCAGTCACTAATATCCTCTGGTCTGTCTGCTGCAGATGTAATGTACAGACAGACAGCAGCTTCTGGCAGCGGTCCGAGGAGTCTTACCCCGCTCCTCATGGACAACGGCCTGCAGTCACTAATATCCTCTGGTCTGTCTGCTGTAGACGGGATGTACAGACAGACAGCAGCTTCTGGCAGCGGTCCGTCAGTTTTAACCCGCTCCTCATGGACAACTGCCCCAAGTCACTAATATCCTCTGGTCTGTCTGCTGCAGATGTAATCTACAGAAAGACAGCAGCTTCTGGCAGCGGTCCGAGGAGTCTTACCCCGCTCCTCATGGACAACGACCTACAGTCACTAATAATCTCTGGTCTGTCTGCTGCAGACATGATGTACAGACAGACAGCAGCTTCTGGCAGCGGTTCTGAGGAGTCTTACCCAGCTCCTCATGGACAACGGCCTGCAGTCACTAATATTCTGGGGTCTGTCTGCTGCAGACGGGATGTACAGACAAACAGCAGCTTCTGGCAGCGGTCCTGGAGTGTCTTACCCCGATCCTCATGGACAACGGCCTCCAGTCACTAAAATTCTTGGGTCTGTCTGCTGTAGACGGGATGTACAGACAGACAGCAGCTTCTGGCAGCGGTCCGAGGAGTCTTACCCCACTCCTCATGGACAACGGCCTCCGATCACTAATATCCTCTGGTCTGTCTGCTGCAGATGTAATGTACAGACAGACAGCAGCTTCTGGCAGCGGTCCTGGGGAGTCTTACGCCGCTCCTCATGGACAACAGCCTCCAGTCACTAATATCCTCTGGTCTGTCTGCTGCAGACGGGATGTGCAGACAGACAGCAGCTTCTGGCAGCGGTCCGAGGAGTCTTACCCCGCTCCTCTTGGACAACGGCCTCCAGTCACTAATATCCTCTGGTCTGTCTGCTGCAGACGGGATGTGCAGACAGACAGCAGCTTCTGGCAACGGTCCGAGGAGTCTTACTCCGCTCCTCTTGGACAACGGCCTCCAGTCACTAATATCCTCTGGTCTGTCTGCTGCAGACGGGATGTACAGACAGACTGCGGCTTCTGGCAGCGGTCCGTCAGTCTTACCCCACTCCTCATGGACAACGGCCTCCAGTCACTAATATCCTCTGGTCTGTCTGCTGCAGACGGGATGTACAGACAGACAGCAGCTTCTGGCAGCGGTCCGAGGAGTTTTACCCCACCCATCATGGACAACAGCCTCCAGTCACTAATATCCTCTGGTCTGTCTGCTGCAGACGTGATGTACAGACAGACAGCAGCTTCTGGCAGCGGTCAGAGGAGTCTTACCCCACTCCTCATGGACAACGGCCTCCAGTCACTAATATCCTCTGGTCTGTCTGCTGCAGACAGGATGTACAGACAGACAGCAGCTTCTGGCAGCGGTCCGTCAGTCTTACCCTGCTCCTAATGGACAACAGCCTCTAGTCACTAATATCCTCTGGTCTGTCTGTTGCAGACGGGATGTACAGATAGCAGCTTCTGGCAGCGGTCCGAGGAGTCTTACCCCGCTCCTCATGGACAACGGGCTCCAGTCACTAATATCCTCTGGTCTGTCTGCTGCAGACGTAATGTACAGACAGACAGCAGCTTCTGGCAGCGGTCCTGGGGAGTCTTACGCCGCTCCTCATGGACAACGGCCTCCAGTCACTAATATCCTCTGGTCTGTCTGCTGCAGACGGGATGTACAGACAGACAGCAGCTTCTGGCAGCGGTCCGAGTTGTTTTTCCCCGCTCCTCATGGATAACAGCCTCCAGTCACTAAAATACTCTGGTCTGACTGCTGCGGACGTGATGTACAGACTGACAGCAGCTTCTGGCAGCGGTTCTGAGGAGTCTTACCCCGTTCCTCATGGACAACGGCCTCCAGTCACTAATATTCTCTGGTCTGTCTGCTGCAGACAGGATGTACAGGCAGACAGCAGCTTCTGGCAGCGGTCCAAGGAGTCTTACCCCACTCTTCATGGACAACGGCCTCCAGTCACTAATATCCTCTAGTCTGTCTGCTGCAGACGTGATGTACAGACAGAAAGCAGCTTGTGGCAGCGGTTCTGAGGAGTCTTACCCCGCTCCTCATGGACAACGGCCTCCAGTCACTAATATCCTCTGGTCTGTCTGCTGCAGACGTAATGTACAGACAGACAGCAGCTTCTGGCAGCGGTCCTGGGGAGTCTTACGCCGCTCCTCATGGACAACGGCCTCCAGTCACTAATATCCTCTGGTCTGTCTGCTGCAGACGGGATGTACAGACAGACAGCAGCTTCTGGCAGCGGTCCGAGGAGTTTTACCCCGCTCCTCATGGACAACGGCCTCTAGTCACTAATATCCTCTGGTCTGTCTGCTGCAGACAGGATGTACAGACAGACAGCAGCTTCTGGCAGCGCTCCGAGTTGTTTTTCCCCTCTCCTCATGGACAACAGCCTCCAGTCACTAATATCCTCTGGTCTGACTGCTGCGGACGTGATGTACAGACAGACAGCAGCTTCTGGCAGCGGTTCTGAGGAGTCTTACCCCGCTCCTCATGCACAACGGCCTTCAGTCACTAATATTCTGGGGTCTGTCTGCTGCAGACGGGATGTACAGACAAACAGCAGCTTCTGGCAGCGGTCCGAGGAGTCTTACCCCACTCCTCATGGACAACGGCCTCCAATCACTAATATGCTCTGGTCTGTCTGCTGCAGACAGGATGTACAGACAGACAGCAGCTTCTGGCAGCGGTCCTGGAGTGTTTTACCCCACTCCTCATGGACAACGGCCTCCAATCACTAATATCCTCTGGTCTGTCTGCTGCAGATGATATGTACAGACAGACAGCAGCTTCTGGCAGCGGTCCTGGGGAGTCTTACCCCGCTCCTCATGGCCTCCAGTCACTAATATCCTCGGGTCCGTCCGCTGCAGATGGGATGTACAGACAGACAGCAGCTTCTGGCAGCAGTCCTGGGGAGTCTTACCCCGCTCCTCATGGACAACTGCCTCCAGTCACTAATATCCTCTGGCCTGTCTGCTGCAGACGGGATGTACAGACAGCCAGCAGCTTCTGGCAGCGGTCCTGAGGAGTCTTACCCCGCTCCTCATGGACAACGGCCTCCAGTCACTAATATCCTCTGGTCTGTCTGCTGCAGATGGGATGTACAGACAGACAGCAGCTTCTGGCAGCGGTCCGAGGAGTCTTACCCCGCTCCTCATGGACAACGGCCTCCAGTCACTAATTTTCTCTGATGTGTCTCCTGCAGACGGGATGTACAGACAGACAGCAGCTTCTGGCAGTGGTCCTGGGGAGTCTTACCCCGCTCCTCGTGGACAACGGCCTCCAGTCACTATTAGTCTCTGGTCTGTCTGCTGCAGACGGGATGCGCAGACAGACAGCAGCTTCTGGCAGAGGTCCGAGGAGTCTTACCCCGCTCCTCATGGACAACGGCCTCCAGTCACTAATATCCTCTGGTCTGTCTGCTGCAGACGGGATGGACAGACAGACAGCAGCTTCTGGCAGTGGTGCGAGGAGCCTTACTCCGCTTCTCATGGACAACGGCCTCCAGTCACTAATATCCTCTGGTCTGTCTGCTGCAGATGTAATTTACAGACAGACAGCCGCTTCTGGCAGCGGTCCGAGGAGTCCTGCCCCACTCCTCATGGACAACGGCGTCCAGTCACTAATATCCTCTGGTCTGTCTGCTGCAGACGGGATGTACAGACAGACAGCAGCTTCTGGCAGCGGTCCGAGGAGTTTTACCCCACCCATCATGGACAACAGCCTCCAGTCACTAATATCCTCTGGTCTGTCTGCTGCAGACGTGATGTACAGACAGACAGCAGCTTCTGGCAGAGGTTAGAGGAGTCTTACCGCACTCCTCATGGACAACGGCCTCCAGTCACTAATATCCTCTGGTCTGTCTGCTGTAGACAGGATGTACAGACAGACCGCAGCTTCTGGCAGCGGTCCGTCAGTCTTACCCTGCTCCTAATGAACAACAGCCTCTAGTCACTAATATCCTCTGGTCTGTCTGTTGCAGACGGGATGTACAGACAGCAGCTTCTGGCAGCGGTCCGAGGAGTCTTACCCCGCTCCTCATGGACAACGGCCTCCAGTCACTAAAATTCTTGGGTCTGTCTGCTGTAGACGGGATGTATAGACAGACAGCAGCTTCTGGCAGCGGTCCGAGGAGTCTTACCCCACTCCTCATGGACAACGGCCTCCAATCACTAATATCCTCGGGGTCTGTCTGCTGCAGATGATATGTACAGACAGACAGCAGCTTCTGGCAGCGGTCCTGGGGAGTCTTACCCCGCTCCTCATTGCCTCCAGTCACTAATATCCTCTTGTCTGTCCGCTGCAGATGGGATGTACAGACAGACAGCAGCTTCTGGCAGCAGTCCAGGGGAGTCTTACCCGGCTCCTAATGGACAACGGCCTCCAGTCACTAATATCCTCTGGTCTGTCTGCTGCAGACAGGATGTACAGACAGACAGCAGCTTCTGGCAGCGGTCCGAGGAGTCTTACCCCACTCCTCATGGACAACCGCCTCCAGTCACTAATATTCTCTGATCTGTCTCCTGCAGACGGGATGAACAGACAGACAGCAGCTTCTAGCAGCGGTTCTGAGGAGTCTTATGCAGCTCCTCATGGACAACGGCCTTCAGGCACTAATATTCTGGGGTCTGTCTGCTGCAGAGGGCATGTACAGACAAACAGCAGCTTCTGGCAGCGGTCCTGGAGAGTCTTACCCCGCTCCTCATGGACAACGGCCTCCAGTCACTAAAATTCTTGGGTCTATCTGCTGTAGATGGGATGTACAGACAGACAGCAGCTTCTGGCAGCGGTCCGAGGAGTCTTACCCCACTCCTCATGCACAACGGCCTCCAGTCACTAATATCCTCTGGTCTGTCTGCTGCAGACGGGATGTACAGACAGACAGCAGCTTCTGGCAGCGGTCCGAGGAGTTTTTCCGCGTTCCTCATGGACAACAGCCTCCAGTCACTAATATCCTCTGGTCTGACTGCTGCGGACGTGATGTACAGACAGACAGCAGCGTCTGGCAGCGGTCCGAGGAGTCTTACCCCGCTCCTCAAGGACAACGGCCTACAGTCACTAATATTCTGGGGTCTGTCTGCTGCCGACAGGATGTACAGACAGACAGCAGCCTCGGGCATTGGTCCAAGGAGTCTTACCCCGCTCCTCATGGACAACGACCTCCAGTCACTAATATCCTCTGGTCTGTCTGCTGCTGACAGGATGTACAGACAGACAACAGCTTCTGGCAGCGGTCCGAGGAGTCTTACCCCACTCCTCATGGACAACGGCCTCCATTCACTAATATCCTCTGGTCTGTCTGCTGCAGATGATATGTACAGACAGACAGCAGCTTCTGGCAGCGGTCCTGGGGAGTCTTACCCCGCTCCGCATGGACAACGGCCTCCAGTCACTAATATCCTCTGGTCTGTCTGCTGCAGATGTAATGTACAGACAGACAGCAGCTTCTGGCAGCGGTCCGAGGAGTCTTACCCCGCTCCTCATGGACAACGGTCTCCACTCACTAATATCCTCTGGTCTGTCTGCTGCAGATGTAATGTGCAGACAGACAGCAGCTTCTGGCAGCGGTCCTGGGGAGTCTTACGCCGCTCCTCATGGACAACAGCCTCCAGTCACTAATATCCTCTGGTCTGTCTGCTGCAGACGGGATGTACAGACAGACAGCAGCTTCTGGCAGCGGTCCGAGGAGTTTTACCCCGCTCCTCATGGACAGCAGCCTCCAGTCACTAATATCCTCTGGTCTGACTGCTGTAGAAGTGATGTACAGACAGACAGCAGCTTCTGGCAGCGGTCCGAGGAGTCTTACCCCGCTCCTCATGGACAACGGCCTCCAGTCACTAATAGTCTGTGGTCTGTCTGCTGCAGACGGGATGTACAGACAGACAGCAGCTTCTGACCGCCGTCCGAGGAGTCTTACCCCGCTCCTCTTGGACAACGGTCTCCAGTCACTAATATCCTCTGGTCTGTCTGCTGCAGACGGGATGCACAGACAGACAGCAGCTTCTGGCAGCGGTCCGAGGAGTCTTACCCCGCTCCTCATGGACAACGGCCTCCAGTCACTAATAGTCTGTGGTCTGTCTGCTGCAGACGGGATGTACAGACAGACAGCAGCTTCTGACCGCCGTCCGAGGAGTCTTAACCCGCTCCTCTTGGACAACGGTCTCCAGTCACTAATATCCTCTGGTCTGTCTGCTGCAGATGTGATGTACAGACAGACAACAGCTTCTGGCAGCGGTCCGAGGAGTCTTACCCCACTCCTCATGGACAACGGCCTCCATTCACTAATATCCTCTGGTCTGTCTGCTGCAGATGATATGTACAGACAGACAGCAGCTTCTGGCAGCGGTCCTGGGGAGTCTTACCCCGCTCCGCATGGACAACGGCCTCCAGTCACTAATATCCTCTGGTCTGTCTGCTGCAGATGTAATGTACAGACAGACAGCAGCTTCTGGCAGCGGTCCGAGGAGTCTTACCCCGCTCCTCATGGACAACGGCCTGCAGTCACTAATATCCTCTGGTCTGTCTGCTGTAGACGGGATGTACAGACAGACAGCAGCTTCTGGCAGCGGTCCGTCAGTTTTAACCCGCTCCTCATGGACAACTGCCCCAAGTCACTAATATCCTCTGGTCTGTCTGCTGCAGATGTAATCTACAGAAAGACAGCAGCTTCTGGCAGCGGTCCGAGGAGTCTTACCCCGCTCCTCATGGACAACGACCTACAGTCACTAATAATCTCTGGTCTGTCTGCTGCAGACATGATGTACAGACAGACAGCAGCTTCTGGCAGCGGTTCTGAGGAGTCTTACCCAGCTCCTCATGGACAACGGCCTGCAGTCACTAATATTCTGGGGTCTGTCTGCTGCAGACGGGATGTACAGACAAACAGCAGCTTCTGGCAGCGGTCCTGGAGTGTCTTACCCCGATCCTCATGGACAACGGCCTCCAGTCACTAAAATTCTTGGGTCTGTCTGCTGTAGACGGGATGTACAGACAGACAGCAGCTTCTGGCAGCGGTCCGAGGAGTCTTACCCCACTCCTCATGGACAACGGCCTCCGATCACTAATATCCTCTGGTCTGTCTGCTGCAGATGTAATGTACAGACAGACAGCAGCTTCTGGCAGCGGTCCTGGGGAGTCTTACGCCGCTCCTCATGGACAACAGCCTCCAGTCACTAATATCCTCTGGTCTGTCTGCTGCAGACGGGATGTGCAGACAGACAGCAGCTTCTGGCAGCGGTCCGAGGAGTCTTACCCCGCTCCTCTTGGACAACGGCCTCCAGTCACTAATATCCTCTGGTCTGTCTGCTGCAGACGGGATGTGCAGACAGACAGCAGCTTCTGGCAACGGTCCGAGGAGTCTTACTCCGCTCCTCTTGGACAACGGCCTCCAGTCACTAATATCCTCTGGTCTGTCTGCTGCAGACGGGATGTACAGACAGACTGCGGCTTCTGGCAGCGGTCCGTCAGTCTTACCCCACTCCTCATGGACAACGGCCTCCAGTCACTAATATCCTCTGGTCTGTCTGCTGCAGACGGGATGTACAGACAGACAGCAGCTTCTGGCAGCGGTCCGAGGAGTTTTACCCCACCCATCATGGACAACAGCCTCCAGTCACTAATATCCTCTGGTCTGTCTGCTGCAGACGTGATGTACAGACAGACAGCAGCTTCTGGCAGCGGTCAGAGGAGTCTTACCCCACTCCTCATGGACAACGGCCTCCAGTCACTAATATCCTCTGGTCTGTCTGCTGCAGACAGGATGTACAGACAGACAGCAGCTTCTGGCAGCGGTCCGTCAGTCTTACCCTGCTCCTAATGGACAACAGCCTCTAGTCACTAATATCCTCTGGTCTGTCTGTTGCAGACGGGATGTACAGATAGCAGCTTCTGGCAGCGGTCCGAGGAGTCTTACCCCGCTCCTCATGGACAACGGGCTCCAGTCACTAATATCCTCTGGTCTGTCTGCTGCAGACGTAATGTACAGACAGACAGCAGCTTCTGGCAGCGGTCCTGGGGAGTCTTACGCCGCTCCTCATGGACAACGGCCTCCAGTCACTAATATCCTCTGGTCTGTCTGCTGCAGACGGGATGTACAGACAGACAGCAGCTTCTGGCAGCGGTCCGAGTTGTTTTTCCCCGCTCCTCATGGATAACAGCCTCCAGTCACTAAAATACTCTGGTCTGACTGCTGCGGACGTGATGTACAGACTGACAGCAGCTTCTGGCAGCGGTTCTGAGGAGTCTTACCCCGTTCCTCATGGACAACGGCCTCCAGTCACTAATATTCTCTGGTCTGTCTGCTGCAGACAGGATGTACAGGCAGACAGCAGCTTCTGGCAGCGGTCCAAGGAGTCTTACCCCACTCTTCATGGACAACGGCCTCCAGTCACTAATATCCTCTAGTCTGTCTGCTGCAGACGTGATGTACAGACAGAAAGCAGCTTGTGGCAGCGGTTCTGAGGAGTCTTACCCCGCTCCTCATGGACAACGGCCTCCAGTCACTAATATCCTCTGGTCTGTCTGCTGCAGACGTAATGTACAGACAGACAGCAGCTTCTGGCAGCGGTCCTGGGGAGTCTTACGCCGCTCCTCATGGACAACGGCCTCCAGTCACTAATATCCTCTGGTCTGTCTGCTGCAGACGGGATGTACAGACAGACAGCAGCTTCTGGCAGCGGTCCGAGTTGTTTTTCCCCGCTCCTCATGGATAACAGCCTCCAGTCACTAAAATACTCTGGTCTGACTGCTGCAGAGGTGATGTACAGACAGACAGCAGCTTCTGGCAGCGGTTCTGAGGAGTCTTACTCCGCTCCTCATGGACAACGGCCTCCAGTCACTAAAATTCTTGGGTCTGTCTGCTGTAGACGGGATGTATAGACAGACAGCAGCTTCTGGCAGCGGTCCGAGGAGTCTTACCCCACTCCTCATGGACAACGGCCTCCAATCACTAATATCCTCTGGTCTGTCTGCTGCAGATGATATGTACAGACAGACAGCAGCTTCTGGCAGCGGTCCTGGGGAGTCTTACCCCGCTCCTCATGGCCTCCAGTCACTAATATCCTCTTGTCTGTCCGCTGCAGATGGGATGTACAGACAGACAGCAGCTTCTGGCAGCAGTCCTGGGGAGTCTTACCCGGCTCCTAATGGACAACGGCCTCCAGTCACTAATATCCTCTGGTCTGTCTGCTGCAGACAGGATGTACAGACAGACAGCAGCTTCTGGCAGCGGTCCGAGGAGTCTTACCCCACTCCTCATGGACAACGGCCTCCAGTCACTAATATTCTCTGATCTGTCTCCTGCAGACGGGATGAACAGACAGACAGCAGCTTCTGGCAGCGGTCCTGGGGAGTCTTACCCCGCTCCTCAAGAACAACGGCCTCCAGTCACTAATATTTTGTAGTCTGTCTGCTGCCGACAGGATGTACAGACAGACAGCGTCTTCTGGCAGTGGTCCGAGGAGTCTTACCCCGCTCCTCATGGACAACCGCCTCCAGTCACTAATATCCTCTGGTCTGTCTGCTGCAGACAGGATGTACAGACAGAGAGCAGCTTCTAGCAGCGGTTCTGAGGAGTCTTACCCAGCTCCTCATGGACAACGGCCTTCAGGCACTAATATTCTGGGGTCTGTCTGCTGCAGACGGGATGTACAGACAAACAGCAGCTTCTGGCAGCGGTCCTGGAGAGTCTTACCCCGCTCCTGATGGACAACGGCCTCCAGTCACTAAAATTCTTGGGTCTGTCTGCTGTAGACGGGATGTACAGACAGACAGCAGCTTCTGGCAGCGGTCCGAGGAGTCTTACCCCACTCCTCATGGACAACGGCCTCCAGTCACTAATATCCTCTGGTCTGTCTGCTGCAGACGGGATGTACAGACAGACAGCAGCTTCTGGCAGCGGTCCGAGGAGTTTTTCCGCGTTCCTCATGGACAACAGCCTCCAGTCACTAATATCCTCTGGTCTGACTGCTGCGGACGTGATGTACAGACAGACAGCAGCGTCTGGCAGCGGTCCGAGGAGTCTTACCCCGCTCCTCAAGGACAACGGCCTACAGTCACTAATATTCTGGGGTCTGTCTGCTGCTGACAGGATGTACAGACAGACAGCAGCCTCGGGCATTGGTCCAAGGAGTCTTACCCCGCTCCTCATGGACAACGACCTCCAGTCACTAATATCCTCTGGTCTGTCTGCTGCAGACAGGATGTACAGACAGACAACAGCTTCTGGCAGCGGTCCGAGGAGTCTTACCCCACTCCTCATGGACAACGGCCTCCATTCACTAATATCCTCTGGTCTGTCTGCTGCAGATGATATGTACAGACAGACAGCAGCTTCTGGCAGCGGTCCTGGGGAGTCTTACCCCGCTCCGCATGGACAACGGCCTCCAGTCACTAATATCCTCTGGTCTGTCTGCTGCAGATGTAATGTACAGACAGACAGCAGCTTCTGGCAGCGGTCCGAGGAGTCTTACCCCGCTCCTCATGGACAACGGTCTCCACTCACTAATATCCTCTG
The DNA here is from genome assembly GCF_035609145.1 of Eleutherodactylus coqui. Lineage (NCBI taxonomy): Eukaryota > Metazoa > Chordata > Amphibia > Anura > Eleutherodactylidae > Eleutherodactylus > Eleutherodactylus coqui. The sequence goes on along the minus strand of NC_089844.1, from coordinate 186,089,483 downwards.
GTCTGTCTGCTGCAGACAGGATGTACAGACAGACAGCAGCTTCTGGCAGCGGTCCGAGGAGTCTTACCCCACTCCTCATGGACAACGGCCTCCAGTCACTAATATTCTCTGATCTGTCTCCTGCAGACGGGATGAACAGACAGACAGCAGCTTCTGGCAGCGGTCCTGGGGAGTCTTACCCCGCTCCTCAAGAACAACGGCCTCCAGTCACTAATATTTTGTAGTCTGTCTGCTGCCGACAGGATGTACAGACAGACAGCGTCTTCTGGCAGTGGTCCGAGGAGTCTTACCCCGCTCCTCATGGACAACCGCCTCCAGTCACTAATATCCTCTGGTCTGTCTGCTGCAGACAGGATGTACAGACAGAGAGCAGCTTCTAGCAGCGGTTCTGAGGAGTCTTACCCAGCTCCTCATGGACAACGGCCTTCAGGCACTAATATTCTGGGGTCTGTCTGCTGCAGACGGGATGTACAGACCAACAGCAGCTTCTGGCAGCGGTCCTGGAGAGTCTTACCCCGCTCCTGATGGACAACGGCCTCCAGTCACTAAAATTCTTGGGTCTGTCTGCTGTAGACGGGATGTACAGACAGACAGCAGCTTCTGGCAGCGGTCCGAGGAGTCTTACCCCACTCCTCATGGACAACGGCCTCCAGTCACTAATATCCTCTGGTCTGTCTGCTGCAGACGGGATGTACAGACAGACAGCAGCTTCTGGCAGCGGTCCGAGGAGTTTTTCCGCGTTCCTCATGGACAACAGCCTCCAGTCACTAATATCCTCTGGTCTGACTGCTGCGGACGTGATGTACAGACAGACAGCAGCGTCTGGCAGCGGTCCGAGGAGTCTTACCCCGCTCCTCAAGGACAACGGCCTACAGTCACTAATATTCTGGGGTCTGTCTGCTGCTGACAGGATGTACAGACAGACAGCAGCCTCGGGCATTGGTCCAAGGAGTCTTACCCCGCTCCTCATGGACAACGACCTCCAGTCACTAATATCCTCTGGTCTGTCTGCTGCAGACAGGATGTACAGACAGACAACAGCTTCTGGCAGCGGTCCGAGGAGTCTTACCCCACTCCTCATGGACAACGGCCTCCATTCACTAATATCCTCTGGTCTGTCTGCTGCAGATGATATGTACAGACAGACAGTAGCTTCTGGCAGCGGTCCTGGGGAGTCTTACCCCGCTCCGCATGGACAACGGCCTCCAGTCACTAATATCCTCTGGTCTGTCTGCTGCAGATGTAATGTACAGACAGACAGCAGCTTCTGGCAGCGGTCCGAGGAGTCTTACCCCGCTCCTCATGGACAACGGTCTCCACTCACTAATATCCTCTGGTCTGTCTGCTGCAGATGTAATGTGCAGACAGACAGCAGCTTCTGGCAGCGGTCCTGGGGAGTCTTACGCCGCTCCTCATGGACAACGGCCTCCAGTCACTAATATCCTCTGGTCTGTCTGCTGCAGACGGGATGTACAGACAGACAGCAGCTTCTGGCAGCGGTCCGAGGAGTTTTACCCCGCTCCTCATGGACAGCAGCCTCCAGTCACTAATATCCTCTGGTCTGACTGCTGCAGAAGTGATGTACAGACAGACAGCAGCTTCTGGCAGCGGTTCTGAGGAGTCTTACTCCGCTCCTCATGGACAACGGCCTCCAGTCACTAAAATTCTTGGGTCTGTCTGCTGTAGACGGGATGTATAGACAGACAGCAGCTTCTGGCAGCGGTCCGAGGAGTCTTACCCCACTCCTCATGGACAACGGCCTCCAATCACTAATATCCTCTGGTCTGTCTGCTGCAGATGATATGTACAGACAGACAGCAGCTTCTGGCAGCGGTCCTGGGGAGTCTTACCCCGCTCCTCATGGCCTCCAGTCACTAATATCCTCTTGTCTGTCCGCTGCAGATGGGATGTACAGACAGACAGCAGCTTCTGGCAGCAGTCCTGGGGAGTCTTACCCGGCTCCTAATGGACAACGGCCTCCAGTCACTAATATCCTCTGGTCTGTCTGCTGCAGACAGGATGTACAGACAGACAGCAGCTTCTGGCAGCGGTCCGAGGAGTCTTACCCCACTCCTCATGGACAACGGCCTCCAGTCACTAATATTCTCTGATCTGTCTCCTGCAGACGGGATGAACAGACAGACAGCAGCTTCTGGCAGCGGTCCTGGGGAGTCTTACCCCGCTCCTCAAGAACAACGGCCTCCAGTCACTAATATTTTGTAGTCTGTCTGCTGCCGACAGGATGTACAGACAGACAGCGTCTTCTGGCAGTGGTCCGAGGAGTCTTACCCCGCTCCTCATGGACAACCGCCTCCAGTCACTAATATCCTCTGGTCTGTCTGCTGCAGACGGGATGTACAGACAGACAGCAGCTTCTGGCAGCGGTCCGAGGAGTCTTACCCCACTCCTCATGGACAACGGCCTCCAGTCACTAATATCCTCTGGTCGGTCTGCTGCAGCAATGCTAGTCTTTTTTAGAATTAAATCTGCAATTTATTGTGTTAATAATTCACAGTCTGGGTGAAATATATCCCAATAGAACTATATAGGAGCACGTTAAATCATGGCTGCAACATACAGTAGAAGCAGAAACTGAAATTGGCAACAGCACTCCTAATACATGTACTATCAGAGGTATACATACCTATAATCTATACTCTAACCACATTACATAATGCAAGGTTCTTGGTATATAATTCGATCAAATTACATTGGCCCATCAACCAGCGTCCAAGTGAGCAAGCTTCCAGATGGGTCCTAACTAGACATAAGCGAGCGTACTCGTTAAGGCAAAATACTTGAGCGAGTATTGCCATTTTTGAGTATATGCCCGCTTGTGAGAAAAGATTGAGGGGGCCGGCGGGGGCGAGCGGTGAGTTGTGGGAGTGAGCATGTGGGAGAGGGAGAGAGAGAGATCTCCCCCCCCCCCCCCATTCTTCCCTGCTCTCCCTCGGTGGCCCCTGAATCTTTTGGCACGAGCGGGCATGTACTCGAAAATGGCAATACTCGCTTGAGTATTTTGCCTTAACGAGTACGCTCGCTCATCTCTAGTCCTAATGCTAAAACCAGGTGGTATAATCTCAACCTGGGAAAGCTGAGTTCCTACCTCTTAGAATGCTCCTCTCTTGGGACTAAGCCTACAAATAAAACATTTAGATGTTCAAGTAGGAGGGACAGAAGGTAAATGGGCGGCAGGTGTGCACGACCAAGTGAAGGCATCCAAAACGTCACAATATTTGTATAAAAAAGGTCAGCACTGCCTTCACTTGGTCGTGCACACCTGCCGCCCATTTACGCTCTGTCCCTCCTACTGGAACATCTAAATGGTATCATCCTACCTTCCCTGGTTTTATTTGTGGTTCAAAAGGTTTTTATTGGTCTGCCATGCATACTTAGTGGTTACAACATTATATCAAGATATCAGTGAATGAACTGTATAAACTTTATGAACTTCTATTCTTGTTGTCTTCTTCCCTGGTTTTATTTGGAGGCTTAGTCCCAATAGAGGAGCATTCTGAGAGGTAGGAACCCAACTTTCCCAGGGTGAGATTTACCACCTGGTATTAGCGTTAGGACCCATCTGAGAGCTTGGTCACCTGGACGTTGGTAGATGGGCCAATGCAGTTCGATCAAATTATATACGAAGAACCCCGCATTATGTAATGTGGTTAGAGTATTGATTATAGGCATGTATACCTCTGATAAATTTATTATGAGTGCTGTTGCTATTTTTGGTTTCTGCTTCATAGTCTGGGTTACAGCTTACCTGAGAAACAAAAGCTGGTGGTGGCAGCGAGTGTGTGGGTATAGTAGAGCGCTTCTATTCTTTTCTTTGCTTATACAAGCAATGATCTGTTCTCTTGGACCACTCTGTTGACTTGGCCATATTTCTAGCTTGCCATCAAGTTACAGTCAACAAACCCCTCACCAGTCCAGGTGTTTGATGTGTTTTATCTCAAACACACCTGATACAACTAATGAAACCCTTGATTAGTTGCATCAGGTGTGCTTGAAACAACCTATGATTTGCCAATGTCTGCTGTTATGAGGGATTCTATTCAGTGGGCTGAATAATTCTGAAACTGCGGCAGTTGATAAAAGTGGCATTTTGTGGTGATTTTGGGTAAATTGCTTGTTATTTCATCTGCGTTATTTGATTTGTTGTTTTTTTTTGGAGACTCTATGGATTCATAATATACCCTGATGCAGGAGCACTAAAGTCATACATTTCTCGTTAGTTTTTTTTTTATCGGTAAGGCATGGGCTTTTTGGAAGGCTGTAATTTTTAAACAAAAAACCCCTTTTATTTCAATGTATTCTTGGAGTTCACATAGGGAAATTAGCTTTTTTGTCCCTGAAAAGTCTTAAACTCATTTTAAACAACTCTTACATTGCATGACCTATTGAAACCTCCTCTATTTGAGATGCATGAGTAATTCCATACAAAGCATTTCCGGTGCTGAAACCGAGTTATGTAAGCTAATTAATTGGGCATAAAAAGTGTCCCAGATTTCATAGGAATCATGTTGTCTAGTGGTGAGAAAGGCTCTTGGAAGTGCAATGAATTTGGCTTCTAGGGAGATGTGGGAAATGCTAAAAAAGGACAATAAATAGTCCCGATTTGAATAACATGATGTAATGCAGGTCACTGCAGATTTTGAGGTGTCAATGTCATTATGTATGTCTCTCATTTATAATTCCCTTCTAGTTAAACAGTTGACACTTTGAGTTCACCACAGAAGTGGCATACAGAATATTTCTTTGTATAGAAAGAGGCTCTGGGGGCTTACGGCATAAAGATTATTATGGTTTGATGATGTCCAGAAAAAACTCCAGATAATCCAGTGCTCCAGTTTTTTTTTGTATCCCTACATTCTCATGCAAACGAGAAACCCATGTGCATGTAGCCTGTACGGAGACCCATGTGCATGTAGCCTGTACGGAGACCCATGTGCATGTAGCCTATACGGGGTCCATGTGCATTTAGCCTGTACGGAGACCCATGTGCATGTAGCCTGTACGGAGGCCCATGTGCATGTAGCCTGTACGGAGGCCCATCTGCATGTAGCCTGTACGTAGACCCATGTGCATGTAGCGTGTACCTAGGCCCATGTGCAAGTAGCCTGTATGGAGGCCCATGTGCATGTAGCCTGTATGGAGGCCCATGTGCATGTAGCCTGTACGGAGACCTATGTGCACGTAGCCTGTCCGGAGACCCATGTGCACGTAGCCTGTCCGGAGACCCGTGTGCACGTAGCCTGTCCGGGGACCCGTGTGCATGTAGCCTGTCCGGAGACCCGTGTGCACGTAGCCTGAATGGAGACCCGTGTGCACGTAGCCTGTACGGAGACCCGTGTGCACGTAGCCTGTATGGAGGCCCATGTGCATGTAGCCTGTACGGAGGCCCATGTGCACGTAGCCTGTACGGAGGCCCATGTGCACATAGCCTGTACGGAGGCCAATGTGCACGTAGCCTGTACGGAGGCCCATGTGCATGTAGCCTGTACGGAGGCCCATGTGCATGTAGCCTGTACGGAGGCCCATGTGTATGTAGCCTGTACGGAGGCCCATGTGTATGTAGCCTGTACAGAGGCCCATGTGTATGTAGCCTGTACAGAGGCCCATGTGTATGTAGCCTGTACAGAGGCCCATGCTGTTCCTATGTTACAGAAGTGCAGAATCTTCATGTGTCAGTATAGAGTGCCTCTGTACAACCTAGTATTCTACCCCATATGCAGTGCTGCCAAGATACAAAACTCCTTTGTAGAATGAAATTTAATAGTATGATGTTAAATAATCTTGTATAAAAAAAACTAAAGTATTATAGGGGGGAGGCCTTTATCGACTAACTAGTAAAATTATTTATGCAAGCTTTCAAGGCTATTTAGACTAGCCTGATGAAGAGGCCATAAGTAGCTTCAATGGCATGCGTATAAAATTTCTCTGGTTAGCCAGTAAAGGTATCACCTTAATAATAATTTTTGTCTTTTTTTATGCAAAAATATTTAACATCCCCTAGATTTATCTGTCCAACACGGTACTGTGGTACTTTTTTTTATACATTAGTACTTTCCGTAAAAGCCAAACAAACAGTTGGCCAATGCCTCTTGCGCCTTTTTCTCTTTGCAACTACTTTACCACTGAAAGAACCTGTCTACTTACACACATGCATACATATGTATATTGTGACAAGTAGGTGGGAGTCGTTACAGAGGGGAGGTATATTTCCCCTCGGTTTCTATCATATTGCAAGAAGAGTCTCACCTGCTATGTGATTAATCCAGAGGGTGAATATTTAAGAGTAGGCAGGGGAATTCTTAGCTGATCTACCTGGGGACACAGAAAGCTGTTCTGTGTGAGTCTAAAACACATGATCTTTGAATGAGGTTGCCAAGTGTATTTTTGGTAGCTGGTAGAAAACTGTATATTTTGGTAGCTGGATACACTGTGTATTAGTTAGTGCCAGACAGGCAAGCTAATCATTTTTTTTTTTATAATACTTCTTTTCATTCTTGTATGCTTGCAAGAGAGATTTCCCCTCCGTTCCTCCCCGCTCTCCCCCGCCACTCCCCGCCCCCTGCCGACCCCCGAATCTTTAGAGACGAGAGGGAGGATACTCGGCTAACGCACTACTCGCTCGAGTAGTTAGCCTTAGCGAGTGTACTCGCTCATCTCTAATAAATAAATTTATATATATATATATATATATATATATATATATATATATATATATATATATATATATATATATATATATATATATTGTATGTGTATAATAGTATACTGCAGATGCACACATAGCAATTCAATAAAACTTATGGGAATCTTTGCACTTTTAATACATATGTTCTACATAATATTAAATACTTCTGCAATTATTTTAATTATACATTTTACCTTATCTTTTCTTCTGCAGCTTTCATGTATTATAATGCACCACAAGCTGCTTGATTACCTTCTGTTAAAACTAACTTCATGCCAGGATTCTGTTGTCTTTCCAAGAATTACCCATCATGGGCCACTGTTTCATGCTTTTAGGTATCATGCTGCAATTTTACTCCTTGCCACTGGAGGCCGCTGTTTTTTCCTTAGCTTACACTTTAACAAGATGGCTTTCAGAAGCCATCTTGTTTCCTGTTTGAGTTTACTTAGGACTTCACAGCTTCAGCTTGAGTATTATTTGACTAGCTGTCCTGTCTAGTTATCCCTTACCCTCCTGGATCACCTACGACGTTGTGTTCTTCAACAAATATTAGGACTCCAAAGAATGTAAAAAAAGGAAGAGATGACAGAGTTGCAAATCGAAATGTATTAAACACACACCATAGTAAATGCAAGAATAAAGAACCTTTATTTTATCATTCTTTCTCCAGTTCATACTCTTTTGTACGAAACCAAAGTTTGCAATGGAGGAGAACAGGATTATGCAAATGTCGGAGTCTGAATTTTTTGAGAATTCTGAAAATGATAATTTGTTCATTTTCCATCTGAGACAATTGAGGAGCAGATCCTAAAAGTGAGGTCCAGCTGTATACATTCTGCCAACAGGGGTTTGTGTACACCAGGTGGGTCATCGGGCCATTCGGACTTCTGAATGACAAAGGTGCAAAGATCCTGACTGTAAAGGCAGCTTCTCATATGTCCAAGGTGAGAACTTTGCTGTTTCAACAAAGCTAACAACTATTTCAAAGCCTTTCACATGCCATATGAGCTGTGGGTATGCAGTGTATATGCTACAAATCTTCTTTTTGGATACCACATTTGTATGTATCAGATCTGATACAAGTATATTCAGGTCAAAAAAACAAATACACCGATTTTTAAATGATTTTTGTACCAAACGCATCTTCTATGCTCAATGGTTGTGTTCAACTATTTCTTTAGATTTATAATGTTTTCTGATTAATTTGGATAATCAATCTCAGATATGTCCCATTCTCATGTTGTTGCATATCTGATACAAGGAATGAAAAATCATTTGCAGATATCATTTTCTCAACCTTTTTCCATTGGTCAGATACCTCTGCCCCATCAGCAAGATTTTTTATTTCTCAAAAAGAAAACCTCATGCATTTAAGAGTTAATACTGTTCTTTTTATGTATTTTTGTATACTTTTTCTTACTTAGTACACTTAAAGGCTATAACAATTTTAAAAAAATCATTATATATACTGCAGTCTTAGCGAGTTTAACGTATGATACCTGATTATGAAAAAAATATCCTACAATGAAACACGTGTCCCTTCTAATAACGGGAAGCACACCCCTCCATTACTTAATTACCGTTTTAGTCTTTCTTGAAGGCCATGATACAAAGCCATGGACAAATATCTAAGGAAATCTGACACATATAATGCACCTCAATCTTCTTCAGGATTTTCTTGTCGTCTTGTTGCAAAATCCTGCGGTGGATCTTCGCTGCGGGAGCCGCCGCCGGGGAGCAGGAGCCAGCAGACGGATCTCCACGGTGAGCCTATCTGACAGATAGGCTCACCGCAGATAATTGCCGGCCACGAGCGGAGAATCGCTATGATTCTCCCCTCGTAGACAGATCTGCTGTGCTTTTCCATAGCAACATTATGGAAAGCGTTCACTGCGTTCCCTGCGGACAGATTATCGCCGCGGGGAACGCAGTGAATATTTGCCCATGGACAGGAGCCCTTACTCCTTCAGGAAATAAAAGCAATCCAGCTATGACGGAAACCAAACGTAAAAAAGAGAAATCATCCGCAAAACCTATACAAGACCCCTCACAACCAGCTCAGGAACAATATTTTTCACAAGACCTTATGCAAGATAATGATTCTACTTTTCCATATAGTTATATCTCCAAACCCTAGCCCTGCTCACTCACCAGCTCCAGAGGCTTAACAGGCTACCTCAGTGTCACATAAGGTATCACGACTAGAGATGAGCGAGCGTACTCGTCTGAGCTTGATGCTCGTTCGAGTATTAGGGTGTTCGAGATGCTCGTTACTCGAGAGGAGCACCACGCGGTGCTCGACTCCATTACATTTCCTTCCCTGAGAAATTTGCGCGTTTTTCTGGCCAATAGAAGCACAGGGAAGGCATTACAACTTTCTCCTGTGACGTTCCAGCCCTATCCCACCCCCCTGCAGTGAGTGGCTGGGGAGATCAGATGACACCCGAGTATTTAAATCTGCCCCGCCCACAGCTCGGCACAGATGCACGCTGACAGAGATCAGGGAAAGTGCTGCTGCTGCTGCTGCTATAGGGAGAGTGTTAGGAGTATTTCAGTCTTCAAGAACCCCAACGGTCCTTCTTAGGGCCACATCTGACCGTGTGCAGTACTGTTGAGGCCGCTTTTAGCAGTGTTGCACTTTTTTTTTTTTTGTATATCGGGCGTGCAGACCATAGCGTCCTCAGTCTACAGTCATTTTACAGAGTATAGGGGCAGTACTGGTGAGGCAGGGTCAGTGGTACAGGGAAAGAGGTATACTGGCTATATAGGCAGTGGGCTTTTTCAAAAACATACTATAGTTAGACTGCCTGTGACCGTCTTCAGTTTACTGCGTGTCTGCTGGGGGTAGTAGTTGCTAATTAATACCCAGCTAAGCGTTACAGCAGGCTTGCGCATAATTGTTTCCTGGCTCTGCTGTGCCCGTTACATGACCGCCGTCATCCCGCCACAGGGAAACAGTACACATTATATCCGCTGCATGCGGTGTCTCTGGTTTTTCACCTCACCATTTTTAAAAATTGATGCAAAATACTTAAGGCCTACCACTGGGCTTTGTCCACTTCACTGGTTCTGCGCTGTGAATTGCAGCAGCTCAGTCATACGCACCTAGGTCTCACTACAGGCTTGCGCTTAATTGTTTCCTGGCTCTGCTGTGCGTTCCGTAACATCATTGTCGTCATCCCGCCACAGGGAAACAGTACACATTATATCCGCTGCATGCGGTGTCTCTGGTTTTCACCTCACCATTTTAAAAAATTGAGGCAAAATACTTAAGGCCTACCACTGGGCTTTGTCCACTTCACTGGTTCTGCGCTGTGCATTGCAGCAGCTCAGTCATACGCACCTAAGTCTCACTACAGGCTTGCGCATAATTGTTTCCTGGCTCTGCTGTGCGTTCCATAAACGAAGTCAGCCTCCAACGACAGGCCAATAAGCGGCACATTTAATTACAGCGTTCTATTTCTGCTCTACTCGTAATACACCATGCTGAGGAGTAGGGGTAGGCCTAGAGGACGTGGACGCGGGCGAGGACGCGGAGGCCCAAGTGAGGGTGTGGGCACAGGCCGAGCTCTTGGTCCAGGTGTATCGCAGCTGACTGCTGCGGGATTAGGAGAGAGGCAAGTTTCTGGGGTCCCCAGATTCATCTCACAATTAATGGGTCCACGCGGTAGACCTTTATTAGAAACTGAGCGGTGTGAGCAGGTCCTGTCGTGGATGGCAGAAAGTGCATCCAGCAATCTATCGACCACCCAGTCTTCAACGCCGTCCACGGCTGCAACTCTGAATCCTCTGGCTGCTGCTCCTCCTTTCTCCCAGCCTCCTCACTCCATGAAAATGACACATTCTGAGGAGCAGGCAGACTCCCAGGAACTGTTCTCGGGCCCCTGCCCAGATTGGGCAGCAATGGTTCCTCTCCCACTGGAGGAGTTTGTCGTGACCGATGCCCAACCTTTGGAAAGTTCCCGGGGTCCGGGGGATGAGGCTGGGGACTTCCGGCAACTGTCTCAAGAGCTTTCAGTGGGTGAGGAGGATGATGACGATGAGACACAGTTGTCTATCAGTGAGGTAGTAGTAAGGGCAGTAAGTCCCAGGGAGGAGCGCACAGAGGATTCGGAGGAAGAACCGCTGGACGATGAGGTGACTGACCCCACCTGGTGTGATAAGCCAACTGAGGACCGGTCTTCAGAGGGGGAGGCAATTGCAGCCGCAGGACAGGTTGGAAGAGGCAGTGCGGTGGCCAGGGGTAGAAGCAGGGCCAGACCGAATAATCCACCAACTGTTTCCCAAAGCGCCCTCTCGTGCCATGCCACCCTGCAGAGGCCGAGGTGCTCAAAGGTGTGGCAGTTTTTCACTGAGAGTGCAGACGACCGACGAACTGTGGTGTGCAAGGTTTGTCGCGCCAAGATCAGCCGGGGAGCCACCACCACCAGCCTCACCACCACCAGCATGCGCAGGCATATGATGGCCAAGCACCCCACAAAGTGGGACGAAGGCCGTTCATCGCCTCCGGTTTGCACCACTGCCTCTCCCCCTGTGCCCCAACCTGCCACTGAGATCCAACCCCCCTCTCAGGACACAGAATTGCGGGCCCCAGCTCGGTGGTGGTATCTGCAGCGGTGTATGCTTCCTCCACTAAACCACCCTCCTCCTCCTCCTCCGCAACCTCTGTCTCGCAATCAAGATGTGTCAGCAGCACGTCGCCAGCAGTCGGTGTAGCGCGGCATGGCAGCACAGCGGTGGGCAAGGGTCAGCAGGCCGTGCTGAAACTACTCAGCTTAGGAGAGAAGAGGCACACGGCCCACGAACTGCTGCAGGGTCTGACAGAGCAGACCGACCGCTGGCTTTTGCCGCTGAGCCTCCAACCGGGCATGGTCATGTGTGACAATGGCCGTAACCTGGTGGCGGCTCTGTAGCTCGGCAGCCTCACGCACGTGCCATGCCTGGCCCACATCTTTAATTTGGTGGTTCAGCGGTTTCTGAAAAGCTACCCACGCTTGTCAGACCTGCTCGGAAAAGTGCGCCGGCTCAGCGCACATTTCCGCAAGTCCAACACGGACGCTGCCACCCTGCGGACCCTGCAACATCGGTTTAATCTGCCAGTGCACCGACTGCTGCGCGACGTGCCTACACGGTGGAACTCCACGTGCCACATGTTGGCCAGGCTCTATGAGCAGCGTAGAGGTATAGTGGAATACCAACTCCAACATGGGCGGTGTAGTGGGAGTCAGCCTCCTCAATTCTTTACAGAAGAGTGGGCCTGGTTGGCAGACATCTGCCAGGTCCTTGGAAACTTTGAGGAGTCTACCCAGATGGTGAGCGGCAATGCTGCAATCATTAGAGTCACCATTCCTCTTCTATGCTTCTTGAGAAGTTCCCTGCAAAGCATAAAGGCAGACGCTTTGCGCTCGGAAACGGAGGCGGGGGAAGACAGTATGTCGCTGGATAGTCAGAGCACCCTCATGTCTATATCTCAGCGCGTTGAGGAGGAGGAGGAGGAGGGGAGGAGCATGGGGAGGAGGGGGAAGAGACAGCTTGGCCCACTGCTGAGGGTACCTATGCTGCTTGCCTGTCATCCTTTCAGCGTGTATGGCCTGAGGAGGAGGAGGAGGAGGAAAGTGATCTTCCTAGTGAGGACATCCATGTGTTGCGTATAGGTTCCCTGGCACACATGGCGGACTTCATGTTAGGATGCCTTTCTCGTGACCCTCGCGTTACACACATTCTGGCCACTACAGATTACTGGGTGTACACACTGCTCGACCCACGGTATAAGGAGAACCTTTCCACTCTCACACCCGAAGAGGAAAGGGGTTCGAGAGTAATGCTATACCACAGGACCCTGGTGGACAAACTGATGGTAAAATTCCCATCCGACAGCGCTAGTGGCAGAAGGCGCAGTTCCGAGGGCCAGGTAGCAGGGGAGGCGCGGAGATCAGGCAGCATGTACAGCGCAGGCAGGGGAACACTCTCCAAGGCCTTTGCCAGTTTTATGGCTCCCCAGCAAGACTGTGTCACCGCTCCCAAGTCAAGGCTGAGTCGGCGGGAGCACTGTAAAAGGATGGTGAGGGAGTACGTAGCGGATCGCACGACCATCCTCCGTGACGCCTCTGCTCCCTACAACTACTGGGTGTCGAAGCTGGACACGTGGCCTGAACTCGCGCTGTATGCCCTGGAGGTGCTTGCTTGCCCTGCGGCTAGTGTCTTGTCAGAGAGGGTGTTTAGTGCGGCTGGGGGAATCATCACGGATAAGCGTAGCCACCTGACTACTGACAGTGCCGACAGGCTTACACTCATAAAGATGAACAAAGCCTGGATTTCCCCAGACTTCTCTTCTCCACCAGCGAACAGCAGCGGTACCTAAACAATACGTAGGCTGCACCCGCGGATGGAAGCATCGTTCTCTATCGCCATAAAAAAACGGGGACCTTTTAGCTTCATCAATCTGTGTATTATATTCATCCTCCTCCTCCTGCTCCTTCTCCTGAAACCTCACGTAATCACGCCGAACGGGCAATTTTTCTTAGGCCCACAAGGCTCAGTCATATGACTTTTGTAAACAATGTTTATACGTTTTAATTCTTATTAAAGCATTGAAACTTGCACCTGAACCAATTTTTATTTTAACTGGGCTGCCTCCAGGCCTAGTTACAAATTAAGCCACAGAACCAAAGTGATTAATGGGGTTCACCTGCCCTCTTGGTTGGGCATGGGCAATTGTTTTAAGTACATTAGTACTGTTGGTACACCAATTTTTTTTGGCCCTCGCCTACAGTGTAATCCTAGTAATTTTTATGGGCTTCGCCTGCACTCATGGTACAGCAAGGTGTGTGGGGTTGGCCTACACTTTTGCTACATAAATGTAACTGGGGCCTTGTCTATACTGCAACTACTGAAATGTGAAAGAGACTGTTATCTCCCTAAACTGCTGCAACGGGAATGTTACTGTGGCCTGTCTTGACTGCTACTACTACTGAAATGGAACTAAGACTGTGCTCCCCCTTTACTGCTGCTAGTGATATGTTACTGGGCCCTATCCCTAATGCTACTGCTGAAATGTTACTAATTCTGGGCTCTGACTATACAGCTGCTAATGCTATGTCACTGTGGTGTGGAAACGGAGGCTTCCCAAAGACATGATGGTGGCGAGGCCATTTCCCACCAACGCGGTTACTGTTATGCTACATATTACCAGTCTGACTGGGGCATGCACTGTGGGCCGAATCCCACCTGTATTGTATGTGACGTTAGCTCTGCTGAGCAGGGCACTGCAATGGGATACATTTATGTACCGCCGATGGGTTGCAGGGAGCCACCCATGCTGTGGGTCCGCAGGGACTTCACATTAGTGATTTGTACCTGCCAGTGTCTATGTATTAAAAACCTTGGTCAGACTGTGGCATGCAGTGTGGGCCGAAGCCCACCTGAATTCATCTGACGTTACCTCAGCTGTGCTGGGCAATGCAATGGGAATTATTTATGTACCGCCGGTGGCTTCCTGGGACCCACCTATGCTGTCGGTCCACACGGAGTTGTAACTGCATGTGTCTACTTATAAAGAACCCCAGTCTGACTGGGGCATGCAGTGTGGACCGAATCCCAACTGCATTTCATCTGACGTTACCTCAGCTGTGATGGGCAATGCAATGGGAATTATTTATGTACCGCCAGTGGCTTCCTGGGACCCAATTATGCTGTTGGTCCACACGGAGTTGTAACTGCATGTTTCTAATTATAAAGAACCCCAGTCTGACTGGGGCATGCAGTGTGTGCCGAAGCCCACCTGCATTTAATGTGACGTTACTAGAGATGAGCGAACGTACTCGGTAAAGCACTACTCGTCCGAGTAATGTGCTTTATCCGAGTACCTCCCCGCTTGTCCTGAAAGATTCGGGGAGCGCCGCTGCTGACAGGTGAGTTGCGGCGGGGAGCAGGGAAGAGCGGGCGGGAGAGAAGGAGAGAGAGATCTCCCCTCCGTTCCTCCCCGCTCTCCCCTGCAGCTCCCCGCTCTGCGGCACTCCCCGAATCTTTTAGGACGAGCTGGGAGGTACTCGGATAAAGCACATAACTCGGACGAGTAGTGCTTTACCGAGTACGTTCGCTCATCTCTAGACGTTACCTCAGCTGTGCTGGGCACTGCAATGGGATTTGTTTATGTACCGCCGGTGGGTTCCAGGGAGCTACCCATGCTGTGGGTGCACACGGAATTCCCATTGCGGAGTTGTACCTGCCTGTGACTATTTATAAAAACCCCGGTCAGACTGTGGCATGCAGTGTGGGCCGAAGCCCACCTGCATTTCATCTGACGTTACCTCAGCTGTGCTGGGCAATGGAATGGGAATTATTTATGTACCGCCGCTGGCTTCCTGGGACCCACCTATGCTGTCGGTCCACACGGAGTTGTAACTGCATGTGTCTACTTATAAAGAACCCCAGTCTGACTGGGGCATGCAGTGTGGGCCGAAGCCCACCTGCATTTAATGTGACGTAACCTCAGCTGTGCTGGGCACTGCAGTGGGATTTGTTTATGTACCGCCGGTGGGTTCCAGGGAGCCACCCATGCTGTGGGTGCACACGGAATTCCCATTGCAGAGTTGTACCTGCCTGTGACTATTTATAAAAATATGAAGCCAGCGTGTGGCATGAGGGCAGCTGACGGCTGCGCAGGGACACTTTGGTGTGCGCTGTGGACACTGGGTCGTGCGGGGGGGGGGGGGGGGTTGGGCAGCATGTAACCCAGGAGAAGTGGCAGCAGAGTGTCATGCAGGCAGTGATTGTGCTTGTTGGAGGTAGTGTGGTGCTTAGCTAAGGTATGCCTTGCCGCTATTGTGGCTTAATAGTGGGACCTGGGAACTTGAGATGCAGCCCAACATGTAGCCCCTCGCCTGCCCTATCTGTTTCTGTGTCGTTCCCATCACTTTCTTGAATTTCCCAGATTTTCACCAATGAAAACCTTAGCGAGCATCAGCGATATACAAAAATGCTCAAGTCGCCCATTGACTTCAATGGGGTTCGTTACTCGAAACGAGCCCTCGAGCATCGCGGAAAGTTAGACTCGAGCAACGAGCACCCGAGCATTTTGGTGCTTGCTCATCTCTAATCACGACTCTTAATGCCACTGTTCGACAGAAGACTAGAGCTGCTTTACACCTCAATCAACTCCACTTTATGTTTTATTGCCATAAATGCCCAAAAAATAACACACTTAGAAAATAAACTGAGCTCCTACAAAATAACAGTCTCTCATCTGGAACAGACAATAACTAGATATCAAGAAAATAAGCGAGCTCTGAGAGAAAAACATGAAGACCTAGAGGACCATGACTGCAGGTACAATCTACGTTTTATTGGTATTACAGAAAACATTATGGGAATGGAATTTCTTGCTCCACTAACGGAAGAGCTTCCTAAAGCCCTATCTTCAGAAGTGCCACTTGATAGAGCTATCATAGAGCAATCCCACAGAATAGAATTATAGACTGGTAGAGTTGGAAGGTTCCTCCAGGGTCATCTGGTCCAACCCCCTGCTCAATGCAGGATTTACAAAATTATCTCAGAAAGATATTTGTCCAGCCTTTGTGTGAACACTTCCATTGAAGGAGAACTCCCCACCTCCCGTGGTAACCTGTTCCACTCATTGATCACCCTCACTGTTTAAAATCAAATCTGTGGCTCCTACCTTTCAGTTTCATCCCATTGCTTCTAGTCTTTCCTTGTGCAAATGAGAATAGGGCTGATCCCTCTGCAGTGTAACAACCCTACAGATATTTTTAGACCACTATTAAGTCTCCTCTCAGCCTTCTCTTCTACAAGCTAAACATTCCCAGATCATTTAACCGTTCCTCATAGGACATGATTTGCAGACCACTTACCATCTTGGTAACTCTTCTCTGAACTTGCTCCAGTTTGTCTATGTCTTTTTTAAAGTGGGGTGCCCAGAACTGGACACAGTACTCCAGATGAGGTCTGACTAAGGAAGAGTAGAGGGGGATAATTACCTCACGTGATCTAGACTCTATGCTTCTCTTAATACATCCCAGAATTGTGTTTGCCTTTTTGGCTACTGCATCACATTGTTGACTCATGTTCAGTCTATGATCTATTAGTATACCCAAGTCTTTTTCATATATGCTGCTGCCTAGCCCAATTCCTCCCATTCTGTATGTGCTTTCTTCATTTTTCTTGGCCAGATGTAGGACTTTGCATTTCTCCTTGTTAAATACCATTCTGTTAGTCGCTGCCCACAGTGCAAGCTTTTCTAGATCTTTTTGAACAATCGCTTTCTATTTCCTAGTGGGAAATATATATGGGGGAGCGCTCACTGAAAACGTACTAAGGATACAGTTGTCTGACGAGTTAAACTTCTACAGTCAGAAAGTCCAATCTTCTCAATGAGACCAAAGGTTAAAGGTGCTCCAAGGAAATGTCACATCATTTGTGAGAGGGCAGCCAGAGGAAACTCCATTCACATGGTGAGGGAGACTAATATATTGCGAAACAAAAAAAAGAAAAATTCCTCAGCGCTCACACCAGACTGTGTATAAAAAAGAGTAGATGAAAGGATAAGACTTACTTAGTGGAGGCGCCTATGGCCAAGGCGCCTCCCAATCCAGGATAACTTATCACGTGGTGATGAATACCAGCGGCAGCGGAGATATTTTCACAACTTTTAATATGTGCAATAGTAAATACACAACGCGTTTCGGCCGCCTCCACTAAGTAAGTCCTATCCTTTCATCTACTCTTTTTTATACATAGTCTGGTGTGAGCGCTGAGGAATTTTTCTTTTTTTCTATTTCCTAGTGTTAGCTAATCCTCCTAGCTTTGTGTCATCAGCAAATTTGATCAGTTTCCCATCAATTCCCTTCTCCAGATCATTTATAAAAATGTTGAACGACATTGGGCCTAGAACAGAGCCTTGTGGTACCCCACTTGATACATTCTTCCACTTGGATGTGCAGCCATTTATGACCACTCTTTGAGTACAATCACTCAGCCAGTTCTGAATCCACCTAACAGTTGCCTTGTCAATCCCATATTTGGTCATTTTTTCAATAAGGATAGTATGAGATACTTTGTCAAATGCTTTAATAAGGTCAAGATATACTATATCCACCGCATTTCCCTGATCAACCCAGTCAGTGATACTATCATAGAAGGAAATTAGATTAGTCTGACATGACTTCCTTCTTACAAACCCATGCTGGCTCTAGTTAATTATTCCATTTTCATCCAAGTACTTGCATACATGCTGTTTAATAATTTTTTGAAAGATCTTTCCCGGTATAGACGTCAGGCTCACAGGCCTGTAGTTTCCTGGATTAGGGACAACATTTGCCCTTTTCCAATCTTCTGGGACTTCCGTTCTCCAGGAATTTTCAAAGATTATGGCTAGTGGTTCAGCAATTACCTCAGCTGCTTCCTTTAGTATCCTAGGATGTAATTCATCTGGACCTTGAGACTTGAATTCATTTAAGTTAGCTAAGTGTTCCCTCTCTATTTCTCTGCTTACAGATAGCCTGCATTCCTTTATTCCCCCAATAGCACAGGGAAGATCAGTTGATTTTCTATCTACTTTCTGAAAGAAAACAGATACAAAATAGGAATTTAAAAGTTCAGCCTTCTCAACATCATTTTCAACCAATTCACCATTTTCATCTTATAAGCATCCAATAGCATCTTTGACTTTTCTTTTGCTTTTGACATACCCCCAAAATCCTTTTTTTATTGCTTTTGGCCTCTGTTACAAGCCTCAATTCATTATTAGCTTTAGCTTTTCTGACACTTGCCCTACAGTTTCTACAGACCCCATTATATTTTTCTTTAGATATTTCCGCCTCTTTAACATGTGTGCAAGTTCTGTGTTCATCCATCCTGGTCTCTTTAAATGCTTTACATTTTCCTTCTTTTAGGGATTGTTAACGATTGTGCTTTGAGAATCTCATTGCGCATTATTTCCCAACCTTCTTGGACATTTCTGTCCTTAAGAACATCCAGCCATTGGATTCTTCCTATCCTCTTTCTGAGTTCATTAAAATCTGCCTTTCTGAAATCCAACCTTGAGGTCTGAGTTTTCTCAGGTCTTCCTCCCCTTTTTATCCAACATCCAAGAATAGCATGATCACTGCCTCCTAAGCTCCTAGCCACCCTTACTTCCTCAACCTTTCCCTCCACGTTGGTAAGCATCAGGTCCCAGATAGCAGATCCCCTTGTTTTCTCTCCTACCTTTTGGAAGATAAAGTTGTCAGCGAGAGCGGATAAGAATTTGTAACATAGTATGTAAGGCTGAATGAAGACAATGTCCATCTAGTCCAGCCTGTCTATCTTCCTGTGTTGATCCAGAGGAAGGCAAAAAAGCCCCAAGGGCAGAAGCCAATTAGCCCTTTTGGGGAAAAAATTCCTTCCCGACTCCCTAATGGCAATCAGACTGTTCCCTGGATCAACCCCTAATAGTTCCTACCTGCCTATATACCCGGATTGACAATTAA
Source organism: Eleutherodactylus coqui (assembly GCF_035609145.1). Lineage (NCBI taxonomy): Eukaryota > Metazoa > Chordata > Amphibia > Anura > Eleutherodactylidae > Eleutherodactylus > Eleutherodactylus coqui. The sequence continues at coordinate 186,070,295 of NC_089844.1, read as the reverse complement.
CCTAAGATTTATACCCTATAATATCCTTCCTCTCCAGAAAGACATCAAGTCCCCTTTTAAACTCCTCTATTGATTTTGCCATCACCACTTCCTCCGGCAGAGAGTTCCACAGTCTAACTGCTCTTACAGTAAAGAATCCCCTTCTATGTTGGTGATGAAACCTACTTTCCTCTAATCGTAGCGGATGTTCTCTTGTTAACGTCGTGGTCCTGGGTGTAAACAGATCTTGGGAGAGATCCTTGTATTGTCCCCTCATGTATTTATACATCGTTATTTGATCACCGCTTAGCCGTCTTTTTTCTAGAGTAAATAATCTCAATTTGGATAGCCTCTCTGGGTATTCCAGTCCTGTCATTCCATGTATTAGTTTAGTTGCCCTTCTTTGAATCCCCTCAAGCACTGTGACATCTTTTCTGAGCACCGGTGACCAGAATTGTACGCAGTATTCCATGTGAGGCCTGACAAGTGCCTTATATAATGGAAGGATAATGTTCTCATCCTTCGCCCCTATACCTCTTTTAATGCACCCCAAGACTCTATTTGCCTTTGTAGCAGCTGACTGGCATTGGTTACTCCAGTTTAGTCTACTATCCACTAATACCCCCAGATCCCTTTCCGTATTACTTTTCCCTAGTGGTACCCCATTAAGTGGATATTGGTAACATCCGTTTCACCTGCCCATGTGCATAGTCTTACATTTTTCAACATTGAACTTCATTTGCCATTTTTCTGCCCAAGCCCCCAGTTTATCCAGGTCCGTTTGTAGCCGCACATTGTCCTCTGTTGCATTAATTATATTGTATAATTTTGTGTCATCTGCAAATATTGATATTTTGCTGTGCAGCCCCTCTATCAGGTCATTGATAAATATGTTGAACAGAGTGGGGCCTAATACTGAACCCTGTGGCACCCCGCTAGCGACTGTGGTCCAATCAGAGTATGAACCATTTATTACCACCCTCTGCTTTCTATCATTGAGCCAATTTTTTACCCACTTACACACGTTTTCGCCCAGTCCGAGCTGCCTCATTTTGTATATTAGCCTATTATGTGGCACGGTGTGAAAGGCTTTAGAGAAGTCCAGATATACGAGATCAATAGATTCTCCCTGGTCCAGCTTAGAGCTTACTTCATCGTAGAAACTGATCAGATTTGTTTGACATGAGCGACCCTTCATGAATCCATGCTGGTGAGGAGTTATTCCCTTATTCTCCTTGAGGTACTCATCGATGGCGTCTCTCAGAATCCCCTCGAAAATTTTTCCCGTTACTGAAGTGAGACTTACTGGCCTGTAGTTACCAGGCTCACTTTTGCTCCCTTTTTTGTAAATTGGAACCACGTTGGCAATGCGCCAATCCAATGGTACTACACCGGTCTTGATAGGATCCATTACTTTTACCTGAGAGAGATTCCCAACAAATGTCTGATAGGTAAAATCTCCCATGATCACTATGTCACGCTTTTTTGAGAACTTGGCCATCTGATGTAGAAAGAGTTCATGAATATCTTCTGCTTGTCCAGGGGGCCTATAGTAAATGCCTACAATGGTGTCCTTTCTGTAGTTCTCTCCTTGTATTCTTACCCAAACAGTTTCTACAGAACTCCCAGCTCTGAAGCTTGAATCTCTGTGGAGACGAATGTTTTCTAACATACAATACAATGCCTCCTCCCCTTTTTTTTTGGTCTGTTTTTTAAAAATAAGTTATATCCTTCAAGCCTTGTGTTCCAATCATGTGTATCATTCCACCAAGTTTCTGTGATGCCTATTACATCATATTTGTCTTCTTGTGTTAGGAGCTCTAATTCTCCTTGTTTGTTTCCCATGCTCTGTGCATTTGTATAAAAACATTTTAGTTTGTGATCGGTGTCTCTTGCTCCTCTACTTGCCTTCTGAATTTTTTGTCTGTGTTCTTTCTTTCCACTTCTAATAGTGAGAGTCTCAAATGTATTAATTAGCTGTATATTTTTACCTGGCTTTTCACTTCCCTTCCCAGAATAGGCCCTCTCAGATTGCCAGACGGCAATCATGTCCTAGACAGGTAACTGCAAAGTATTTAAACTGGGCAGTAAAAGAACACATTTCGAAAGACTCTGGTTGTCAACCAATCCTAAAAATAAGAAACTTCACCAAACCTATAGGGTATAATAACCAGCAACTCAAATTGTCCCAGTATATCTGCATGGTGGCCAGAATATATTTGGCCTCACATTGGTTTTCAGCTTCCCTACATATTCGACCAGTCATTGACAGGATCTCTAAGATAATGCTGTATAAAAGACTTTCAGCAATGAGGGATGATGCAATGGAAAGGTTCCTCAAAACCTGGTCTCCATGGTCCAGTTATCTCGACCTGCCAGGACTCCCGTGGCTTATGGCAACATAGAATTAGAAAGAAGACAGCTTGATAGGAGGGGAATGGGAGGAGTGGAGCCCCAGCCGGTTTAGATACCAACTACTATCGCCCATTTCTATACTCATATTTGCGGTTTTTCATATTATCAGTAGCTAAATGTGGATGGCTTATATAACGGTTATTGTTGCTGTTATAGAATAGGATATGTTGACTTTTCTGCGTCAGTTCACCAAAAACAAAAAACTTCATTAAAATCTGCCATTATCTCCATGAAAAGGTTCTAACTATTGTTTCCAGCCAAATTAAAAGTGCAAGACATTGGCCGGCAGTTGATCTTTGACAATCCCCGGTCAGCGCTCCAACCTTTCCGTCTCCAAGAAGACTGCCAACCGCATTATACCATAGTTTAGTGGCTATGTGTGCTTCCCACCCGAATGCAAATTCAAAATTTCGATCCGATATCGATGCTTCTGAACTGCAGTGTGAACTTTTCTCTTTTCCTCGCTATTGTTTAAGTAGCGAAGCTTAGACCTCACTTTAAATTGAAGGTTAATTGACCAAACATGTCTTCTGATATTTTTGTTGGATATAATGTTTTGACACCGAACTGTTCCTCTCCCTTGTTGCTTTCCAGACTTGACTCTGGTGCAAATCCTTTACAATTTCCCATTCAGCCTTCTGTAGCTTGCTTGGACAACGGGGAAGTAAGGTAGACCACATCTGCACAATACACCAGTCAAATTTTTCACTATGAAGACAAATGTTAGGAACACAACAGGAATATTTAGCTTCCATGAACATTTAAGTTTATGTCGTGGAAACAACCAACCCATCTACACCATTCCAGCACCTTTGTGGGGGCTTTCGTAGATGACGGGCTCTTAATCATCAAAAACCCGACTGCTTATCCTGTTGACGATTCTTCAAGATCTTCCAAAATTGGGGTCGCTATCTGGATATACCCTTATTTTGGCAAAAACAGAAGCTCTACTAATAAATAGTCCACCAGAACCGATATGGACTTATCAATACCCCTTTCAATAATGGACAAGTTTTATTAACTCAGTGTTTACATCATGACTAGAGATGAGCGAGCACCAAAATGCTCGGGTGCTCGTTACTCGAGTCGAACTTCCCGCGATGCGCGAGGGTTCATTTCGAGTAACAAACCCCATTGAAGTCAATGGGCGACTCGAGCATTTTTGTATATCGCCAATGCTCGCTAAGGTTTTCATTTGTGAAAATCTGGGAAATTCAAGAAAGTGATGGGAACGACACAGAAACAGATAGGGCAGGCGAGGGGCTACATGTTGGGCTGCATCTCAAGTTCCCAGGTCCCACTATTAAGCCACAATAGCGGCAAGAGTGCCCCCCCCCAACAATTTTTACTTCTGAAAAACCCTCATTAGCAAGGCATACCTTAGCTAAGCACCACACTACCTCCAAAAAAGCACAATCACTACCTGCATGACACTCCGGTGCCACTTCTCCTGGGTTACATGCTGCCCAACCCCCCCCCCCCTCCCGCACGACCCAGTGTCCACAGCGCACACCAAAGTGTCCCTGCGCAGCCGTCAGCTACCCTCATGCCACACGCTGGCCTCATATCCAGACCACCCTCATGTCTATTTATAAGTGCGGCTGCCATGAGGAGGAACTGGAGGCACACACTGCAGAGGGTTGGCAGGGCCAGGCAGCGACCCTCTTTAAAAGGGGCGGGGCGATAGCCCACAATGCTGTACAGATGCAATGAGAACTCCAATCCTGTGCCACCTCCGTCAGGAGCTGCAAACGTGGGCATAGCAATGGGGAATCCATGTGCCACACAGTATTCATTCTGTCAAGGTGTCGCATAGCTCAATCCACACTGCAAGGGAAAAGCCGTCAGCGCTCTGCCCCCTACCCAAGTCAGTCAGTGCCTTTGTGCCAGACAGGTCAAACACCGCAATGGGAACTAAGTTTGCACCAACAGCATAGGTGGGTCCTAGGAAACCCGAGACATGAACAAAAAATTGATCTGAGCGGCCAAACATGGCAGACTTGCATCAAGCCCACGGTATAGGCCTCGGCCCACAGATTCAGCAATCCTAGGCTGGAAGCAGACTTTCACTGCACCCAGGACATAGGCCTCTGCACAAACCCTAGGCAATCGTGGGCCTACAGCGGACTCCAATGCTAGTGTAGCTGTGCGCGTCTCATTAGCGCTGTATTGTTCCTGTAGTTTGTCCCAATGCAGTGCCCTGGATAGTAGAGCTAACGTCAGATTAAATACAGGTGGACTTCGGCCCACGCTGCATGCCCCAGTCAGACTGGGGTTCTTTATAAGTAGACACAGGCAGGTACAACTCCGTGTGGACCGACAGCATGGGTGGGTCCCAGGAAGCCACCGGCGTTACATAAATAAATCCCATTGCATTGCCCAGCATGGCTGAGGTAACGTCAGATTAAACGCAGGTGGGCTTCGGCCCACACTGCATGCCCCAGTCAGACTGGGCATTTTTTATAAGTAGACACAGGCAGGTACAACTCCCTAATGTGAAGTCCGTGTGGACCCAAAGCATGGGTGGCTCCCTGGAACCCACCGGCGGTACATAAACAAATCCCATTGCAGTGCCCAGCACAGCTGAGGTAACGTCAGATTAAATGCAGGTGGGCTTCGGCCCACACTGCATGCCCCAGTCTGACCGGAGTTTTTAATACATAGACACTGGCAGATACAAATCCGTAATGTGAAGTCCCTGTGGACCCACAGCATGGGTGGCTCCCTGGAACCCATGGGCGGTACATAAATGTATCCCATTGCAGAGCCCTGCTCAGCAGAGCTAACGTCAGATACAATACAGGTGGGCTTCGGCCCATAGTGCATGCCCCAGTCAGACTGGTAATATGTACCTTAACAGTAACCGCGTTGGTGGGAATGTGGTCGCGACTGCTGACCTAGTAGCGAGGTTTTATTTAGTTGGTTTTCGGAATGTGGCCATGATTAAGTGGGCCGTGGCGGGGGGATGGTGGGGGGGCTCTCTCGTTGTGTCGTTAAAGGTGAAATTCTTGGACTGCCACCAGACGGACCAATGCAAAGGCATTTGCCAAGAATGTTTTCATTGTTGGAGGAGGAGGGGATGTTTTTGAGGCACTACGTGTCCTCTCCACGTGTCCGTGGTTATATGCACCTTAACAGTAACCGCGTTGGTGGGAAATGGCCTCGCCGCTATCATGTCTTTGGGAAGCCTCCATTTCCACACCCCAGTGACATAGCATTAGCAGCGGTATAGGCAGAGCCCAGAATTAGTAACATTTTAGCGGTAGCATTAGGGACAGGCCCCAGTAACATATCACTAGCAGCAGTATAGGGGGAGCACAGTATTAGTTCCATTTCAGTAATAGTAGCAGTCAAGACAGGCCCCCATTAACCCCTTAATGACATGGCCTATTTTGAGCTTAAGGACCAAGCCTTATTTTTCAAATCTGACATCTGTCACTTTCTGTGCTAATAACTTTTGAATGCTTTTACTTATCAAGGTGATTCTGAGATTGTTTTTTCGTGACATATTGTACTTTATGTTAGTGTAAAAATTTCATCAATAAATTTTGTCCTTATTAGGAAAAAAAATCCAAATTTACTGAAAATTTGGAAAAATTCACAATTTTCAAACTTTGAATTGTTTTCTTTGTAAGATAGAAAGTCAAACACCACAACATAGTTATTAATTAACATTTCCCATAGGCCTACTTTACACAGCAATCATTTTTTAAGTGTTATTTTACTTTTTGCAGACTCCACAAAGTATATAAATTTAGCAGTAATTTTTCACATTTACTAGCAAATTTCAAAATCTAAATTTTTTAAGGACCAATGCAGTTCAGACATAGTTTTGCCGAGCCTGTATATCAGAATCCCCCATGAATTGCCCCATTTTAAAATCAGCACCCTTCAAAGTATTCAAAATGGCATTTAGAAAGTTTATTAACCCTTTAGATGTTTTACAGGAATTAAAGGAAAGTGCATCAAAAATTAGAACAGTTCCTTTTTTCTACTGATTTTCAATATAAAACCTTTTTTTTTATATATAAAACAGTAGGAGTTAGCAAAGAAACAAAACTTGGAATGTATTACCCAGATTCCGCAGTTTTTAGAAATGCCCCATATGTGGACGTAGCCTGTTGTATGGGCACATGGTAGGTCTCAGAAGGAAAGGAGCGCTTCTTGTCTTTTTGAATGCAGATTTGGCAGGAATAATTTTCAGACCCCATGTAGTGTTTGCAGTGCCCCTGAGGTAGCAGTACATTTGAAACCCCCAATAACTGACCCCATTTTGGAAACTACACCCCTCAGGGAATTTATTAAGGGGTGTAGTGAGCGGTTTGAACCCACAGATGTTTGAGGAATGTTTTTTAACAGTTTGAGTTCAATACGAAAAAATCCAATTTTTCACATAATGTTTAGCTTTAGGCCCAGATTTTCATTTTTCACCAGTGGCAGAAGGAAAAACGTACCCCATGATGCGTTACCCAGTTGCTCTCGAACACGGAAATGCCCCATATGTGGACGTAGCCTGTTGTATGGGCACATGGCAGGACTCAGAAGGATAGGAGCGCTTCTTGGCTTTTTGAATGCAGATTTTGCTGGAATAATTTTCAGACCCCATGTAGTGTTTGCAGTGCCCCTGAGGTACCAGTGCATTTGAAACCCCCAACAACTGACCCCATTTTGGAAACTACACCCCTCAGTGAATTTTTTAAGGGGTGTAGTGAGCGGTTTGAACCCACAGGTATTTGAGGAATTTTTTTTAATAATTTGAGTTGAGAACGAAAAATTCACATTTTTCCAATAATGTTCAGCTTTAGGCCCAGATTTTCATTTTTCACCAGGGGCAGAAGGAGAAAACATAGTCCATAATGCATTACCCAATTACTCTCGAGCACAGAAATGCCCCATATGTGGATGTAAACTGTTGTTTGGGCACATGGCAGGGCTCAGAAAGAAAGGAGCGCTTTTTTTGAATGCAGATTTTGCTGGAATAATTTTCAGACACCGTGTAGTGTTTGCAGTGCCCCTGAGGTACCAGTGCATTTGAGACCCCCAACAACTGACCCCATTTTGGAAACTACACCCCTCAGGGAATTTTTTAAGGGGTGTAGTGAGCGGTTTGAACCTACAGGTATTTGAGGAATTTTTTTTAACAATTTGAGTTGAGAACGAAAAATTCACATTTTTCCAATAATGCTCAGTTTAGGCCCAGATTTTTATTTTTTACCAGGGGCAGAAGGAGAAAACGTAACCCATGATGTTACCCAACAGGGAAATGCCCCATATGTGAATCTAAACTGTTTTTAGGGCGCAGGGCTCAGAAGGGAAGGACTTAGCATGTGGCTTTATGTACAAGCTGTGTGAAGTACATCAGGGTAAAACGTCAGGGTAATAAAAAAATTAAAATTTCAGGGACGTGTGGTAGATCTTAAAACACTCATTTATACAGAGGCCGGGTTGTGTGGGGCACGTTTCACACTGGTATATGGTGTCTTTTCTTATCCCCTGTTTGTAGCACACTCTGCACCTCTTTTGGGTCCTTCCCTTCGTCGCAGTGGAGGGAATTTCACTGAGAAAATGCTGCCCTGGTACAATTCTTGTGGCCTCGCTTCCAGAAGTACTGGGCCTCTCCCCCACCTCCTGGTCCCCAAATATTAGGTCCTTGATAACTTCCTCTTGAAATTCAAGGAATGTCCCCCTGGGGCCTGCACCTCGGAACAGCACGTAGGCATTATACAGTGCCATCTGTACGAGGTGCACGGCCAGTTTTTTGTACCACACCCGTGTTTTCCGAATGGCTCTATAGGGCTCCAGTACCTGGTCTGATAGATCGACCCCTCCCATGTACTTATTATAGTCGAGGACGCAGTCTGGTTTGGGGGTCTCTGCACTGGTACCTCGTACTGGGCAGGGGGTACTGCTGTGGCAGTGTATTGTCGTCAACATAAGGACATCCCTCTTGTCCTTATATTTAACGCACAATACATTGTCGCTGCATTGGGCCCGGCTCTCACCCCTTCTGAGCAGTTGCCCAAGCAGCGTCTTAGGGAGGCTTTTTTGATTTTTCCGAACAGTGCCACATGCCACTGTTCCTCTGGAAGCGAGGCACTGAAACAGGGGGACACTGGTATAAAAGTTATCCAGGTACAGATGGTAACCCTGGTCTAATAGTGGGTGCACCAGTTCCCACACTATTTTCCCTGTTACTCCCAGCACGGGGGGGCATTCTGGGGGCTCAATTTTAGTGTCCTTCCCCTCGTAAATACGGAACTTGTGGGTGTACCCTGATGTACTTTCGCACAGCTTGTACAACTTCACACCATACCGTTCCCGCTTACTGGGCAGGTACTGGCGGAATTTTAGCCTCCCCTTGAAGTGTACCAGGGACTCGTCTACTGCAATGTTTATCTGTGGGGCATACGCCTGGGCAAACTTGGCGTTAAAATGGTCTATTACGGGCCTGATCTTATACAACCGATCGTAATTGGGGTGATCGCTGGGGGGGCACAGCTGGTTGTCATTGTAGTGCAGAAATTTTAAAATACACTCAAAGCGCGTCCTCGACATCGCCATGCGGAACATTGGGGTGTGGTACAAAATATCGGTAGACCAGTACGCCCTGATTGTTGGCTTCTTTATTAGCCCCATGGTTAGTATAAGCCCCCCCAATTTTTTTATCTCTGGTGCATCCACAGGGGTCCACTTATCGGGTCTGGCATAGCTGGAGGTGGGATTTTCTTCTATAAAATTCTGGGTGTACAAATTCGTCTGGGTAACAATATGGGCAATGAACTCTTCAGAAAAAAAAAACTTGAAGAAGTCCTTCCCTCTGAGCCCTTCCGTGTCAAATTGAATCCCTGGGTTCCCAATAAAATCAGGGATCTGGGGTCTGTAATCTTCCGGGGTACTCCAGTGAGCATCTGATGCATTGGGGTCAGTGGCGGTCCTTGGACGCCTTCTCGGGGGTGCAGGGAGCTCAGACTCGCTGGATGAGGATGAGGAGGAGGAGTCGGAGAATGCCAAAAAAGTGGGGTCGTCATCACCACTACCTGAGTCCGAGTCTGATGCAATGATTGCATACAGTTCCTCTGAAGTGTACCTCCTGCGGGCCATATTTATATAAAATGGGGCACACGGGGAAAAAGTTTTATTAGATGGGACACTGCGGGATGGGGTGACCACGGGACGGGGGTCGGAAAGAACGCGGAAACTTATGTGGTGTATTCACGTAAGTGTTTTTTTTTTTTTTCTTTTTTTTTTTTTTTTACACAGACGAATACACTGACACAACACGGACTAACTACACACTAGACGGACTAACGACACGCTACACTAACTAATGACGGGTGACGGGACAGGTAACGAAATGGGAACAACAGGAACTTTTTTTGTTTTTTTGGGTTTTTTTTTTACACAGACGAATACACTGACAGTACACGGACTAACGACATGCTACACACTAGACGGACTAACTAAACGCTACACTAACTAATAACGGGTGACGGGACAGGTAACGAAATGGGAACAACAGGAACTTTTTTTTTTTTTTTGTTTTGTTTTTTTTACACCAAGGGATACACTGACTACACGCTGCGCTACACTACACTGCTGATCGCACGCTACAGCTCACTCACTACACTTCTGATCACACACTACAGATCCCTCACTCACTACACTACACTGCACTTCTGATCACTCACTCCACTCTGCTACACTACACTGCCTGATCAATCACTCACTACACTCACTACACTACACTGCCTGATCAATCACTCACTACACTCACTACACTACACCACACTGATCACTAACACTCACTCCACTACACCACACTGATGACTAACTCCTCTCCACTACACTGATCACTAACTCCACTCCACTCCACTGATCACTAACTCCACTCCACTACACTACACTCACTCCCTGCCTAATCTACACACTAATCGCTCGTTTTTTCACACAGATATGACAGTAGGTGCTCTATCTACAAGCACCGGAAACACACTGCTGTGCTTGCACATGGAGCCCCTACTGTAAACAGCGCGAAGTCCGCTGCTGCGCTGTGATTGGTCAGGGAGTTTTTCCCTGACCAATCACAGCGATCGTGGGGGAGGGACCGCTCTGATTGGTCCCCAGCCCGGACGCAGCACTTGTCTGCTGACTATGTCAGCAGACATCACTGCTGTGTCGCCGCGATTGTCACCGCGGCGACACTTTAATGACATGACGTACCAGGTACGTCATGTTGCGGGAAGTATCCCGCTACCATGACGTACCAGGTACGTCCAGGAGCGGGAAGGGGTTAACATATCACTAGCAGCAGTATAGGGGGAGCACAGTATTAGTTCCATTTCAGTAAGAGTAGCAGTCAAGACAGGCCCCAGTAACATATCACTAGCAGCAGTATAGGGGGAGCACAGTATTAGTTCCATTTCAGTAATAGTAGCAGCCAAGACAGGCCCCAGTAACATATCACTAGCAGCAGTATAGGGGGAGCACAGTATTCGTTCCATTTCAGTAATAGTAGCAGTCAAGACAGGCACCAGTAACATATCACTAGCAGCAGTATAGGGGGAGCACAGTATTAGTTCCATTTCAGTAATAGTAGCAGTCAAGACAGGCCCCCATTAACATATCACTAGCAGCAGTATAGGGGGAGCACAGTATTAGTTTCATTTCAGTAATAGTAGCAGTCAAGACAGGCCCCAGTAACATATCACTAGCAGCAGTATAGGGGGAGCACAGTATTAGTTCCATTTCAGTAATAGTAGCAGTCAAGACAGGCCCAAGTAACATATCACTAGCAGCAGTATAGGGTGAGCACAGTATTCGTTCCATTTCAGTAATAGTAGCAGTCAAGACAGGCCCCAGTAACATATCATTAGCAGCAGTATAGGGGGAACACAGTATTCGTTCCATTTCAGTAAGAGTAGCAGTCAAGACAGGCCCCAGTAACATATCACTAGCAGCAGTATAGGGGGAGCACAGTATTAGTTCCATTTCAGTAATAGTAGCAGTCAAGACAGGCCCCAGTAACATATCACTAGCAGCAGTATAGGGGGAGCACAGTATTAGTTCCATTTCAGTAATAATAGCAGTCAAGACAGGCCTAAGTAACATATCACTAGCAGCAGTATAGGGGGAGCACAGTATTAGTTCCATTTCAGTAGTAGTAGCAGTCTGGACAGGCCTCAGTAACATATCACTAGCAGCAGTATAGGGGGAGCACAGTATTAGTTTAATTGCAGTAGTAGTAGCAGTCAAGACAGGCCCCAGAAACAATTCCGAAGCAGCAGTATAGGGTGAGCACAGTCTTAGTTCCATTTCAGTAGTAGTAGCAGTCAAGACAGGCCACAGTAACATTCCCGTTGCAGCAGTTTAGGGAGATAACAGTCTCTTTCACATTTCAGTAGTTGCAGTATAGACAAGGCCCCAGTTACATTTATGTAGCAAAAGTGTAGGCCAACCCCACACACCTTGCTGTACCATGAGTGCAGGCGAAGCCCATAAAAATTACTAGGATTACACTGTAGGTGAGGGCCCAAAAATTGGTGTACCAACAGTACTAATGTACCTCAGAAAAATTGCCCATGCCCAACCAAGAGGGCAGGTGAAACCCATTAATCGCTTTGGTTACTGTGGCTTAATTTGTAACTAGGCCTGGAGGCAGCCCAGTTAAAATAAAAATTGGTTCAGGTGCAAGTTTCAACGCTTTAATGAGAATTGAAACGTAAAAATATTACAAAAGTCATATGACTGAGCCTTGTGGGCCTAAGAAAAATTGCCCGTTCGGCGTGATTACGTGAGGTTTCAGGAGGAGGAGCAGGAGGAGGAGGATGAATATAATACACAGATTGATGAAGCTAAAAGGTCCCCGTTTTTTATGGTGATAGAGAATGATGCTTCCATCCGCGGGTGCAGCCTATGTATTGTTTAGGTACCGCTGCTGTCCGCTGGTGGAGAAGAGAAGTCTGAGGAAATCCAGGCTTTGTTCATCTTTATGAGTGTAAGCCTGTCGGCACTGTCAGTTGAAAGGCGGGTACGCTTATCCGTGATGATTCCCCCAGCCGCACTAAACACCCTCTCTGACAAGACGCTAGCCGCAGGGCAAGCAAGCACCTCCAGGGCATACAGCGCGAGTTCAGGCCACGTGTCCAGCTTCGACACCCAGTAGTTGTAGGGAGCAGAGGCGTCACGAAGGATGGTCGTGCGATCCGCTACGTACTCCCTCACCATCCTTTTACAGTGCTCCGACTCAGCCTTGACTGGGGAGCGGTGACACAGTCTTGCTGGGGAGCCATAAAGCTGGCAAAGGCCTTGGAGAGTGTTCCCCTGCCTGCGCTGTACATGCTGCCTGATCTCCGTGCCTCCCCTGCTACCTGGCCCTCGGAACTGCGCCTTCTGCCACTAGCGCTGTCGGATGGGAATTTTACCATCAGTTTGTCCACCAGGGTCCTGTGGTATAGCATCACTCTCGATCCCCTTTCCTCTTCGGGTATGAGAGTGGAAAGGTTCTCTTTATACCGTGGGTCGAGCAGTGTGTACACCCAGTAGGGGCCAGAATGCGTGTAACGTGAGGGTCACGAGAAAGGCATCCTAACAAGAAGTCCGCTATGTGTGCCAGGGTACCTGTATGCAACACATGGCTGTCCTCACTAGGAAGATCACTTTCAGGATCCTCCTCCCCCTCCTCCTCCTCAGGCCATACACGCTGAAAGGATGACAGGCAAGCAGCATGGGTACCCTCAGCAGTGGGCCAAGCTGTCTCTTCCCCCTCCTCCTCATGCTCCTCCCCCTCCTCCTCCTCCTCCAAAACGCGCTGAGATATAGACATGAGGGTGCTCTGACTATCCAGCGACATACTGTCTTCCCCCACCTCCGTTTCCGAGCGCAAAGCGTCTGTCTTTATGCTTTGCAGGGAACTTCTCAAGAGGCATAGCAGAGGAATGGTGACGCTAATGATTGCAGCATCGACGCTCACCATCTGGGTAGACTCCTCAAAGTCTCCAAGGACTTGGCAGATGTCTGCCAACCAGGCCCACTCTTCTGTAAAGAATTGAGGAGGCTGACTCCCACTGGTATTCCACTATAGCTCTACGCTGCTCATAGAGCCTGGCTAACATGTGGAGCGTAGAGTTCCACCGTGTGGGCACGTCGCACAGCAGTCGGTGCGCTGGCAGATTAAACCGATGTTGCAGGGTCCGCAGGATGGCAGCATCCGTGTTGGACTTGCGGAAATGTGCGCTGAGCCTGCGCACCTTTCCGAGTAGGTCTGACAAGTGTGGGTAGCTTTTCAGAAACCGCTGAACCACCAAATTAAAGATGTGGGCCAGGCATGGCACGTGCGTGAGGCCGCCGAGCTGCAGAGCCGCCACCAGGTTACGGCCGTTGTCACACATGACCATGCCCGGTTGGAGGCTCAGCGGCGAAAGTCAGCGGTCGGTCTGCTCTGTCAGACCCTGCAGCAGTTCATGGGCCGTGTGCCTCTTCTCTCCTAAGCTGAGTAGTTTCAGCACGGCCTGCTGACGCTTGCCCACCGCTGTGCTGCCACGCCGCGCGACACCGACTGCTGGCGACGTGCTGCTGCTGACACATCTGGATTGCGAGACAGAGGTTGCGTAGGAGGAGGAAGAGGAGGGTGGTTTAGTGGAGGAAGCATACACCGCCGCAGATACCACCACCGAGCTGGGGCCCGCAATTCTGGGGGTGGGTAGGACGTGAGCGGTCCCAGGCTCTGACTCAGTCCCAGCCTCAACTAAATTCACCCAATGTGCCGTCAAGGAGATATAGTGGCCCTGCCTGCCTGTGCTTGTCCACGTGTCCGTTGTTAAGTGGACCTTGGCAGTAATCGGTTTGGTGAGGGCGTGTACAATGTTGCGGGAGACGTGGTCGTGCAGGGCTGGGACGGCACATTGGGAAAAGTAGTGGCGACTGGGAACCGAGTAGCGCGGGGCCGCCGCCGCCATCATGTTTTTGAAAGCCTCCGTTTCCACAAGCCTATACGGCAGCATCTCCAGGCTGATCAATTTGGCTCTGTGTACGTTTAACGCTTGAGCGTGCGGGTGCGTGGCGGCGTACTTGCGCTTGCGCTCACACAGTTGCGCTAGCGCCGGCTGGACGCTGCGCTGAGAAACATTGCTGAATGGGGCCGAGGACAGCGGAGGTGAGGGTGTGGGTGCAGGCCGGGAGACGGTCGTGCCTGTGTCCTGAGAGGGGGGTTGGATCTCTGTGGCAGGTTGGGGCACAGGGGGAGAGGCAGTGGTGCAAATCGGAGGCGGTGAACAGCCTTCGTTCCACGTTGTGGGGTGCTTGGCCATCATATGCCTGCGCATACTGGTGGTGGTGAGGCTGGTGGTGGTGGCTCCCCGGCTGATCTTGGCGCGACAAACCTTGCACACCACAGTTCGTCGGTCGTCTGCACTCTCAGTGAAAAACTGCCACACCTTTGAGCACCTCGGCCTCTGCAGGGTGGCATGGCGTGAGGGGGCGCTTTGGGAAACAGTTGGTGGATTATTCAGTCTGGCCCTGCTTCTACCCCTGGCCACCGCACTGCCTCTTCCAACCTGCCCTGCTGCTGCACTTGCCTCCCCCTCTGAAGACCTGTCCTCAGTAGGCTTAGCAAACCAGGTGTGGTCAGTGACCTCCTCGTCCAGCTGCTCTTCCTCCGAATCCTCTGTGCGCTCCTCCCTCTCATCGTTATCGTCCTCCTCACCCACTGAAAGCTCTTGAGACAGTTGCCGGAAGTCCCCAGCCTCATCCCCCGGACCCCGGGAACTTTCCAAAGGTTTGGCATCGGTCACGACAAACTCCTCCGATGGGAGAGGAACCATTGCTGCCCATTCTGGGCAGGGGCCCGAGAACAGTTCCTGGGAGTCTGCCTGCTCCTCAGAATGTGTCATTTTCATGGAGTGAGGAGGCTGGAAGGAAGAGGGAGCAGCAGCCAGAGGATTCAGAGTTGCAGCTGTGGACGGCGTAGAAGACTGGGTGGTCGATAGATTGCTGGATGCACTTTCTGCCATCCACGACAGGATCTGCTCATACTGCTCAGTTTCTAATAAATTTCTGGACCCATGAATTGTGAGATGAATCTGGGGACCCCAGAAACTTGCCTCTCTCCTAATCCCGCAGCAGTCGGCTGCAAAACACCTGGACCAGGAGCTCAGCCTGTGTCCACACCCTGACTTGGGCCTCCGCGTCCTCGCCCCCGTCCACATCCTCTAGGCCTACCCCTACCCCTCAGCATGGTGTATTACGAGTAGAGCAGAAACAGAACGCTGTAATTAAATGTGCTGCTTATTGGCCTGTGGTTGGAGGCTGACTTCGCTTACGGAACACACAGCAGAGCCAAGAAACAATTATGCGCAAGCTTGTAGTGAGACCTAGGTGCGTATGACTGAGCTACTGGAATTCACAGGGCAGAACCAGTCAAGTGGCCAAAGGCCAGTGGTAGGCCTTAAGCATTTTGTTTCAATTTTTTCAAATGGTGAGGTTAAAAACCAGACAGACACCGTATGCAGCGTATATATGTATACTCTTTCCCTCTGGCGGGATGACGGCTATCATGTAACGGACACAGCAGAGCCAGGAAACAATTATGCGCAAGGCTGGGTATTAATCAGCGACTACTACCCCCAGCACACATGCCGTAAACTGAAGACGGTCACAGGCAGGCCAAATATAGTATTTTTTTCCACTTTTTGGGAAATAGCCCACTGCCTGTGATATAGCCTGTATATGGATTTCCCTGTTGGAGGATGACTGTGGTTATTGAAAGCACAGTGCAGCCAGAAAAAATTATGCGCAAGGCTGGGTATTAATCAGCGACTACTACCCCCAGCAGACACGCCGTAAACTGAAGACGGTCACAGGCAGGCCAAATATAGTATTTTTTTCCACTTTTTGGGAAAAAGCCCACTGCCTGTGATATAGCCTGTATATGGATATCCCTGTTGGAGGATGACTGTGGTTATTGAAAGCACAGTGCAGCCAGAAAAAATTATGCGCAAGGCTAGGTATTAAAGGAGATGTCCCGAGGCAGCAAGTGGGTCTATACACTTCTGTATGGCCATAATAATGCACTTTGTAATATACATTGTGCATTAATTATGAGCCATACAGAAGTTATAAAAAGTTTTATACTTACCTGCTCCGTTGCTAGCGTCCTCGTCTCCATGGAGCCGACTAATTTTTGGCCTCCGATGGCCAAATTAGCCGCGCTTGCGCAGTCCGGGTCTTCTGCAGTCTTCTATGGGGCTCCGTGTAGCTCCGTGTAGCTCCGCCCCGTCACGTGCCGATTCCAGCCAATCAGGAGGCTGGAATCGGCAGTGGACCGCACAGAAGAGCTGCGGTCCACGGAGGAAGAGGCCATCTTCAGCGGTGAGTAGAGAAGTCACCGGAGCGCGGGGATTAAGGTAAGCGCTCCGGTGAGCTTTCTTTACCTCCCTGCATCGGGGTTGTCTCGCGCCGAACGGGGGGGGGGTTGAAAAAAAAAAAAACCCGTTTCGGCGCGGGACAACCCCTTTAATCAGCGACTACTACCCCCAGCACACACGCCGTAAACTGAAGACGGTCACAGGCAGGCCAAATATAGTATTTTTTTCCCCTTTTTGGGAAAAAGCCCACTGCCTGTGATATAGCCTGTATATGGATTTCCCTGTTGGAGGATGACTGTGGTTATTGAATGCACAGTGCAGCCAGAAAAAATTATGCGCAAGGCTAGGTATTAATCAGCGACTACTACCCCCAGCAGACACGCAGTAAACTGAAGACGGTCACAGGCAGCCCAAATATAGTATTCTTTTCCCCTTTTTGGGAAAAAGCCCACTGCCTGTGATATAGCCTGTATATGGATTTCCCTGTTGGAGGATGACTGTGGTTATTGAAAGCACAGTGCAGCCAAAAATAATTATGCACAAGGCTGGGTATTTAATCAGCGACTACTACCCCCAGCAGACACGCAGTAAACTGAAGACGGTCACAGGCAGCCCAAATATAGTATTTTTTTCCAATTTTTTTGAAAAAGCCCACTGCCTATATAGCCAGTATATCTCTTTCCCTGTAACACTGTCCCTGCCACAGCAGTACTGCCCCCATACTCTGTAAAATGACTGCAGACTGAGGACGCTATGGTCTGCATGCCCAATATACAAAAAAAAAAAATTGTGCAAAACTGCTAAAAGCAGCCTCAACAGTACTGCACACGGTCAGATGTGGCCCTAAGAAGGATCGTTGGGGTTCTTGAAGACTTAAATAACACCTAACACTCTCCCTATAGCAGCTACAGCAAGACAGCACTTTCCCTGATCTCTCTTAGCTTGTGTCTGTGGCGAGCTGCGGGCAGGGCAGATTTAAATACTTGGGTGTCATCTGATCTCCCCAGCCACTCACTGCAGGGGGGTGGGATAGGGCTGGAATGTCACAGGAGGAAGTTGTAATGCCTTCCATGTGTTTCTATTGGCCAGAGAAGCGCGCACATTTCTCAGGGAAGGAAATGTAATGGAGTCGAGCACCGTGTGGTGCTCCTCTCGAGTAACGAGCATCTCGAACACCCTAATACTCGAACGAGCATCAAGCTCGGACGAGTACGCTCGCTCATCTCTAATCATGACCTTTACACGATCAATATTAAACCTTATAATACATCCCTGGAACAAATTTTGCTAAAATGGCACAAACTCCCATTATCCTGCATAGATAGGTGTCATTTGATTAAAATGGTGGAATTCCCCCCTCTTCTATATATACTCCATGCTCCCCCATATACCACAGGCCTGCTGCACACGAATGATCCAGATTCCGCATGCAGAAATACGCAATTTGTATTCACACGTGAGTACAAGTGAAGGAAAAAGCAAAAGTAAATACCTTTCAATACATACAAATAGCTGTGAAACCTCCGTGCGGAGGCCAACTGCAAATTTCACAACGAAAATCCGGTAGTGTTGAGCGAGCCTTACTCCTGAAGAGGAAAAAAAACGTTACTTGTTACTTACATTTGTTTGGAAAGGGGGTAGAAACCGGATTCTTTTTAATATCTAGAGACAACCGAAGCTAAATGGTGGGATTAACTTTCCCAACATAAAGATGTACAACATAGCAGCACTAATAAGGATAATAATTGATTGGATACAACAAATCTCAGTTTTTGTAGACATATCTTGAACAAAAATGTTCTACTTTGGATTGTGCTGCACCTTGACGTAGGAGCAATCCTGGGATTGGGATGGGGATTTCGCAAGTTGGGTGTTCACTTGGACATGACTTCTGTAGAATTGGAATTACACAAGAGGAGAGAAACTCTAAAATCCCTTCTGACTTAATAGTGGTGTCAGCCAAGTTTTTTTGTTTAATGTTTGTTATAGGTGTTCAACTTTAGAGACCTTATTTTCCTTGGACGCGGCTTCTGTCGAATTAGAAGCACACAAGGAGAAAAACTCTGAAATCCCTTTTGACTAAATAATGGTGTCTACCAAGTTTATTGTTTAATGTTTGTTATAGGGGTCCAATTAAGAGACCTCACATTTTCTGCCCTTCTCAATCGTCTCTTACCCCTCCTTATCCGATTTCCCCCTACTAGGGTTTAGTGAATCATTGCTTGATTATCTAATTCCAACATAGATTGAACTTGTTCAATCTGTCACATCATCACTATGTATGGAAATGATCCTTAATAGAGCCGAGCTTGATGCTCATTCGAGTATTAGCATACTCGATGGTGCTCGTTACTCGAAAAAGCATCGGCTCGGTGCTCGAAAAAGCATCAAGCCATGTTCGACCCCGCCTCAGTTTTTGGCTCCTTCCCGCTCTGACGTGCCTGTTTTGGCCCCTCCCTGCTGCAACGCAGCATGTGCGTCAATGGCAAATCTTTTGGCTGGCAGGCAGGGGGAGGGAGAGGAGAGATAGAGAGAGAACACACGAACCAAGGAAAAAAGAAAAGCTTGGGACCCAGCGTCCCACATACAAAAATGCTTGAGTCTCCCATTGTAGTCAATGGGGTTCGTTACTCGCGTAGAGCTCTCAAATTTCATAAAAAGCTCGACTCGAATAACGCGGACCCGAGCATTTGGATGCTCGCTCATCTCTAATCCTTAATGATCTCTTATAACATTGTATATCCACCAACATAGAGCATCTAAACAAACTTTACCCTATACATGTTGGAAGATGCAATAAAAACACATTGACTCTAAAGGTCATAATGAATTTGGCAAATCAATGTAATTGCAATAATAAATATATAGTTTCATCAACGGGGTAGAAGAAGCATTTTAGGATATAGATCTTACGCTTTGAATGTGACCGATTTTGTTATACGGAAACCAACAACCCAAAAAGTTTTCCAAAAAGTAATTCCTAAGACTAATAAGTACATTCATGGCCTGCAGTTACTTGAGGTCACATAATATATAGGCTGCATTATAGGAACCTACTGCTGTTAGAGATAATTCAGTTCCAGCATTCGATTTCTTTGCTGTCATGTTCCCCCGGTATAATCTGTTGTATGATTGATAGCAAATACGTAAAGACAATCTATCTCCTGCTAACGTTCCGAAATTAAGTATACGACCACAAATAATTTGAGTGACTAAGTTAAAGTAAATATGTAATTTCAAGCTCAATTTTAGTTTAGCACTTAAGCTGAATTGTTGACTAGTATTGCAGCGAATGTGATACACTTACTTAACAATTATCTTGCCTTCAGCTTGTAAATCTGATATTGAACAGTTGCTGAATTGTGTAACGGAACAGGTTTTGGAAAGACATCTGCAACAATTAGCTCAAGATGTGGAAAATCTGATTCATTCGCTAAAATGTAGGCAAAAGTGTGTTCCAGATTTTGAAAAGACCCTCTGAGAAAGAAAATCCAAATGTATTTAGAAACAAGAATGGAGGCAGGAGGTGCAGCATTAAAATACATTAAGTATTTATGTTGCGCAGAAATCCTTTAAAAAGCCATGTAAAGTTTAGCATTCGGTGTGAATGGTTGCCACCTGTTAGTCTGCTGCTCCACGCAGCTGCTTTTTTATTGTCAATAAACAGATGCACCAAGTCCAAGAATTTCACAATGCAATCTGCTAATCCATTCTGCCACAAGCAAATAATTCTCACAATACACTTTGCTTCGAAGTACTGATTGCACGTTAACCTTATAACAGCTGCTGTTCAGAGGTATTAAACACATTTTATTTGTATTTTCTCAAGAATTATTACCTATGGTGTATATGTACTGTACGCATTTTAGAAAGTGACCATCTATTTTCATTGTGCCATATAGCTGGAAAAAAATGGAGAGATACAACAGGGTGTAAAGATGTAATGTTCAAGAATGTTACCATCATTCTAAATTATATAAATAGTATAAAGTTTAAAATTGAAACTGTTGGCCGTTTGAGGAAGTAATGAGGGAAGAATTGTAGAGGGTGATGAGGAGAAAGCAAATCTATTAAATCGTTTTTTGTTTTTTTTCTCCAGTGTATTCACAGAGATAAATGAAATGTCAGGTGAAATGCAAGGTGATAAAGTAAACTCTCCACTAAATGTCATCTGTCTAATCATGGAAGAAGTGCAAGCTACCTTAAAAATATTAAAATAGAGAAATTGCCAGGTCCCGATGGCATATAAAGGGATTGGACCAGAATAGCAAGTTATCCTGTATCCACAGGTCTGACTACTGAGATGTCTGCCAATCTCAAAAATGGGACTTCAGTGTCCTGTCACTGGGGTGGTCACTTCTTCTCCCCACAGCGATGTCACTGAATTGAGTCAGTGCTCCATTCATTTCAAAGGAGTTGATGGAAATAGGCAAGTGTCACCTGCTTGGCTATCTTGGTAGTCCCATTGAAAGTGAATTGAACACTAATGCACTTGTGTGACCAGCACTCCTTTCAGTTTCCTCCTTACTGCAGAAGGTGTAGTAACCCCACAGTGAGAGGGTTGGGGAACACAGGACCCCCATTCTTGATATTTGGGGGTGTCTCAGCGATGATGCGCAAACCAATATTACTCCTTTAAGAAATGTGATAGACAGACCGTGGTTTCTTATATTTAAGGACTCTCTAATGACTGGTTCTGCATAGCCAATGTGGTGCTGACATTCAAAATAGAATCAAAAAGTGAACCTGGAAACTACAGGCCGGTAAGCCTTACTTCTATTGTGGTTAAAATGTTTGAAGGGTTTCTAAAAGATGTTATCCCAGAGTACCTCAAGGAAAATACCTGTATAACTCTGTATCAGCTAGGTTTTATGAGGGTTCACTCCTGTCGTCTTATTCTAGTTCTAGACTGGACCAGGGAGAGTCATTGGATGTCATATATCTCAATTTCTCCAAAGTGTTTGATACTGTGCCACATTAAATTTTGATATGTAAGTGGGTAAGTACAGTAACTGGTCAGTGATAGAAAGCAGAGGGGGGCTAATAAAGGTACCTACTCCGATTGGGTCACAATTACTAGTGGGATACCACAATAGGCAGTATCAGAGGGGTCGATAATAGCTAGTGGGGTAGCACAGGGGGCAGAAAAGTAACAGATGAGGTTTAACACTGATACATGTAAGATTCTGCACAGGGAAATACATGTCACCATTACACACCAAATGGGAAACCACTGGAACACTGACATGGTAAAGGATTTGGGGATTTTAGATAAAAGGCCTCTGTCAGCACCTTTTAGTAGAATGAACTATGTTATGGTGCTCAAAGCAGACAAAACGGGAGTCCAGAGAGATATAAGATTTATTCTTGGACTCTATAAAGTATCCAAGAATAAATTTATAGCAGAATAATTGGAAAATATCACTTTGAGGCTTTACTTGCTAATCATCCACTATTTATCCATTAATGCCAAAATATACTTAAAAATTCTATTACACAACGTTTCCACTCCGCACTGGGGTCTTCATCAACTACAGCTCCCATTACACAAAAAGCAAGCTTTAGATAGCTGCATTAGCATCTGTGGGGAGGATGGACTAATCTGGAAAATTTCCAAATGATTAAAAATGTTAAACTGTGGTAAATATGAATAAGAATACACATATATAGGTATTAGCACATAAAAACACTGATGAAAGATACAGCCCAGGAATTACCATTAACCTTTTGTTTATTATGACCTCTACTGTCAAATAACATCACTAATGCTGGCTATGGCCAGTTTTCATCAATGTCTCAGATCTAACATTAATTCTAGTAGGTTGGATCCTCATGCAAAACCTTGTAAGATTTCTCAGCAAACTAATATCCTAAAACTTTCCTTCAGGCTTTATTCACACGAGCGCATATATGGCCAACCGATTTACACGACTATCTGAGGCATTGGTTTCCAATGCATTCGTTCACACGGGTAAATATATGGCGCGTAAAAACGTTGGACCGTCAAAAATGGAACATATGCGACGTAAATATGCACCAGCGATTATACGGTGGGCAAAAACATAGTTCTCTTTTGACCGATATAAGGTGGCGGCGGCTCCCATTGACTCCTAAGGAAACTGGGGGAAAAAAGGGAGGTGGAGGCAGTTTAGCTGCATCCAATGCTGTGAAAAGGCTTTCCAAAGATTTACGCCAAGCGAGGGCTTTCCGGGGTTTTTTCAGCTAAAAACGATGCTCACAGTCATGTGAATGAATGAGAAAACACTAATTATCTCTGGCTGTGATTGTGGAATATCGTCCATTAATGCGACGTTACGTCGTGGATGACAGAATGTAAAAACGCATACGCTCATGTGAAAGAGCCCTCATGGAGACATCACAATGTTGCGTTATGATGAATCTCTGTCAGCCTCTGATTACTATATCTTTATTGTTTTTCAACCTAATTAAGGCTTTTTTTTCATCTTTTAATAACTTTTTATTTGAATTGGTTCCCACATTAAGCTATTTAAATTCTAACGCCACTAATGTATAAAACATCCCTAAATAATGACTTTCGTGTGATGTAATGGGTAAAAACTTCATTTGCCCCTCACATCTTGATCTTCTCAATCGTCTTTTTCTCTTCTATCACGAGTATTGAGATCTAAAAATATTTTTTATAAGTTCATCCGTTTTCTGCCAAGGACCAAAATTTAGTCCTTTTGACAGTAGCTCAACCTCTTTTCATAGTAAATGACTAAATAAATTGAAAATGTTTATTGTTTTATTTTTGTATGTGTTACATTTGTGCTTTTGTTGATCACATTGATCTACTAGTTGATGATCTAGCAAGCAGCACCTCAAAGTGCTAATGTTCCAGCTATCCTTCAAATACATAAGGCGGCAGGTTTAAGGTTCCCAGGAAGAACTTACCCTCCTAAATCATAGGTTGTAGCTTACGAGACCAGGAGACTCAGTTCCCTATCGAGTGAGTATGCATTCATTGTAGCTGAGACCAATATACAAGGGTGAGTCAGAAATTATCCGCACTCTGGCTGTGGATTTTATTTTAATCAACTTTCAGAAAAGAAAAATATATTATTTTTCGACATAATTTCCCTGCTTTTCAGTACACTTCATCCATCAGTCAACAAGCTCTCGTATTCAACCTGCAAGCCAAAAATACACAGCTGTCTTCACAACTGCATCAGATGTGAATCTTCATCCTTTTAGGGCTTCTTTAGGGAGACCAAATAGGTGACAGTCCGATGGGGCAAGATCAGGACTAAAGGGAGCATGCTTTAACACCTCAAACAAAGTTTTTGGAGAGTGTTGACAGTGTGCGGACTGTCATGGAACAACACAACACCTTTGTATAGCAGTCCTCTGCGTTTTGTTTGAATTTTAGACTTCCGTTAGCATCACATTGTAAGTGCACTGTTGATTATTGAACTTTTTTCTTGTTAATATTCCAATACTGGTCCTTAAGAATCCCTTTCTTGAACTTCTTTATCGATTCATACACATTTATTCATGACAAAACTATTCCTCCATACTGTACACAGTCTTTGATCAATATGAGCACCAGACACACCCTTAAACCACAAAAGAACAAATGGTATGCTGCTCTTCTGTCAAGCAAATTACAAGTGGCGCAGCCATTTTTTCTTGCGCTATAGTCACAAACTAACTGATGTTACACTTTCAAACCTGCACACCAATGACTGGAGGACAGCGACCCACAACAGAAAGCGTTGATAAGACAGTGTGGCCAACAGAAGTTTTAATGTAACTGGTTGCGGATAATTTTTGACTAGCCCTCATAGCACAACTATGGTGAGGGGCCTATGCCAGCTTCATTTTGAGCCCAAGACAGTTCTTTGTATTTGAACGAGGTGCGTTCAAAAAGTATTCAACCTTAATTTTTTTTTGTGCATAAACAAATAAAGCTAGGGTGGCGTGGTTTGGTGCACGTATTTAGGCAACCCTAATGCGCATGCTTGGATTTTTTTCCTGCCTGCAGAAGCTGTCAGTCGCCTGCAGAGAGCCGATGAGTGAGTAAGTGTACGTGAGCGCCGTCTGATTTTCTTTTTGACAAAATTACAGAAAAACTTGAACAACGCTACTGCATTAAATCTTGTGTAAAGCTTGGCGATTCCCAAGTGGAAATGATCCACAAGATTCAAAAGGCCTTCAGGGACGAAGCAATGGGCACCACACAGGTAAAGGAGTGGTACAACCGCTTCAAAGCTGGGTGCACATCAGTGGAGAGTCAGGTTCCCTACTCTCCCGGTGGCTCCAGGGGACTTTTGTGACTTTTCCCCCAGCTGAAAATGCCCTGAAAGGAACCAGATTTTAGTCCAGAGAAGACATCATGCAGAATGCGACGGACCAGCTAAGTGCCATTTCAAAAGAGGCGTTTCAGCACTGCGTCCGACAGTGGCAGAAGCGTTAGGTGAAGTTTGTGGCTGCCCAAGGAGACTGAAGGAGATTAGTGGAAGATTGTTGTATCTGAATACAAATGTTTTTTATGAATAAATGTTGGATACTTTTTTTTGAACACACCTCGTATATACTAAGGAGGCGAGAAAAGAATCTGCTTGACCAAGCGTGTGGCAGCGATGATTCAATGGGGAGTGAGATTTACTAAATAAAGACAAAATTGGGCTTTGTTCTTCGCTGCAGGGACCCCCAGGCTTGTACCCCAAGAGTAGTCTCAGTTCTGTGGCAGCGGACACTGACAGGTCAGGAGCACCATAGTGTGATACTGAAGAAGCAGGCAGGGATGTAGGAAGGTAGAAGTGGGATAAATTAAGAAGAGTTAGATTGGGAATATGGTAGGCCTCCCTAAAAAGATGTGCTGTTAGGGGACGCTTAAAAATGTGGGTGTTGGGAATTAAATTGATTGTCCATTGTAACTCATTCCAAAGGACTGGTGCTGCTCTGGAAAAATCTTGGAGATACAAGTGGGAGATTTAGAATAAAGAGGAATGTAGGATAAGGTCATTAGCAGAGAGAGCGGGTAGTGTGGTAGAGATGAGGGAGGAGATATAGGGCTGTGGAGAATTTTATGGATGAGAGTGATGAGTTTAAATTGTATTCTATACTGGGGGGGCACTAGTGTTGGGACTAGCACAGGGTGCTGGCATCAGTCTAGTGCCTGGCACAGCGTGGAGGCATCAGTGCAGTGACTGGCACAGGGTAGAGGCATTAGTGCAGTGACTGGTACAGGGTGGAAGTCTCTTTGTATTGACTAGCACAGGGTAGAGGCATCGGTGGAGTGACTAGAGCAGGGTGGAAGTATCTGTGTAGTGACTGGCACAGGGTGGAGGCATTGGTGTAGTGACTGGTGCAGGGTGGAAGCATCTGTGTAGTGACTGGCACAGGGTGGAGGCATCAGTATAGTGACTGGCACAGGGTGGAAGTATCTCTGTAGTGACTGTCACAGAGTGGAGGCATCAGTATAGTGACTGGTACAGGGTTGAGGTATCGGTGTAGTGACTGGTGCAGGGTGGAAGTATCTGTGCAGTGACTGGTACAGGGTGGAGGTATCGGTGTAGTGACTGGTGCAGGGTGGAAGTATCTGTGCAGTGACTGGCACAGGATGGAGGCATCGGTGTCATGACTGGCACAGAGTGGTGGCATTGGTCTAGTGACTGGCACAGGGTGGAATTATCTGTGTAGTGACTGGCACAAGGTAGAGGCATCAGTATAGTGACTAGCACAGGTGGGGAGTATCTGTGTAGTGACTGGCACAGGGTGTTGAAGCATCAGTGTAGTGACTGGCACAGGGGGGAGGCATCAGTGAAGAAGGTGTAAATTCTGGAGATGTTTTTGAGGTGCAGGATACAAGAGCGAGCAAGTGTCTGAGTATGGGGAGTGAAGGACAGAGCAGAATCCATTGTGACCCCTAAGACAGCGGGCGAGTTGCGGAGGAGCGGTGGTGGCGCCACACACTGAGGAGGAGATATCAGGTTTAGGTCGGTTAGTAGATGGCAGAAACACAAGGAGTTCAGTTTTAGCTAGAGAAAGGTTGTGCCCTGCCTGCCCGTCCCAAACCGCTGAGAGTCCATGGCTGTCCTCCATTGTTGTGGAACCTCTGCACCCAGAAAGCTGTCTCTTTCCCTCTCCCTCTCTCCCTCCCCCTCCTCCTTCCCCTCCCCCTCTCCCTCCCCCCCCCCCCCACCTCTCTCTCTGTCTCTCTCTCCCCCCCTTCTGTTTTTTTTTAAATTTGCAGTTTGGGATCGATTACCGCTATTTCTCCTAATTATTAGCACTAGATCTGCTATGTCTATAACACTCTGCTGATTAAAATAAATCCACTCTTTGAGTTTTAAAGCACATTTATTTCTTATAACATCACATGTATAAACTACAATGAAAAAGAGATAGAAAACAGAAACGTTTATTTACAACATTTTGCAAAATATTTCCAAGATATGAAGCGGGTCGTCCACTGTCTATTGTTTTTGCAGTTATTGATGTAGGTACAGAATAGACAATCACGCAGCCTTCGGATATACAATGTTGGGCAGAAGTTTTAGGCAAGTGTGGAAGAAAAGCAGCAGAGTAAGAAGAACGCTTTCAGAAATAGAAGGGTGACCGAAAAAAAGAGAAATGTAAATCCCATCAATATTTGGTGTGATGCCCTTTACCTTCATCAGTTCACACAGGTTTTGAAGGCACTCGGCAGGGAGGTTGTCCCAGACATCTTGGGGAACTAAGCCCAGATCTTCTGTGGATGTCGGCTCGCTCCAATCCTTCTGTCTCTTCATGTAGCCCAGACAGACTGGATGATGTGAGATCAGAGCTCTGTGGGGCCAAATCAACACTTCCAGGACTCCCTGTTCTTTCACATGGCTCTAAGACGCACAAATCTCACACGAATATGAACTCCACTCTTTGAATGGGGTCATACACATGAGCGATTTTTTTGCTTTACTCCCGCATTCATTGCAGCGTAGGAAAAATTCGTGGCACGGCCTATTTTGGAGCGCACTCTTGCATCACCTCACCCATTATTCTCAATGGCGCTGGCAGCAGCTTCATAAAGCATGCTAGGTACACGTGGTACGGTGCGACGCACGGTTTCCCCATTGAAAACAATGGGATAAACTCCAGGAGCCGCGGTAGAGGATCACTACCTCCCCGAAGTCATGCTAGGCGGTTTTGTTATAAAACCGCCTCATAGCCATAGCAAAATCGCATGTTGGCGAGCGCGATATCGGGCGGTGATTCATGGCATTAGCCTTAAACTGATTATAGTTCCTAATGCCATTGGATAGATGTTTGGGGTTGTTGTCCTGCTGCAGAATAAATTTCGAGCCAATCAAATGCCTTAACTTTTTAAAAAATATCTTACTTTGCCTTATTTTTTCCACACCTGCTTAAAACATTTGCATGTATTGTGTGTGATGCTTGTACATGTATAAGTCAGGGCTCTTTCACATGAGCGTATATCTGCTGCTGCTTTCACGGCCGGCCGGCCGATATACGCTACTATCTGATGCGTAAAAACGCGTGAACGGGTGCACGAATCTGACGTTGCCCCTTCCCTCCTCCCCGCCAGCTCACCTTCTCCCCTCTGGCTGTTTGCAATAGGAGGGGGGGGGGGGGGGACAGGGGCAGAGCTAAGCCCCCGATCCTTTCCCTTGTCTGCAGCCAGCAATGGGGGAGGCAGAATGGGGTGGTTCTTAGGGGAGGAGAGAAGTGGGAAGGAGTTTAGCAGTCATGCTGCTAAACTTCCTCCCACCTCCCTTCTCCAGCCGCTGTCATTGACTGCATAGGAGTCTATGCAGTGGCCGACATATTCCGGCCAGAAAGATAGTTCCAGGACCATCTTTTCAGCCCGGCGTGAAAGCGCCTGGCGCTAAATTGGCCCAGCTGGGTGCTTTTTCGTGAAAACGGTGGCCGATATGCGCTCGTGTGAAAGAGAGCTAAGGATGTGAGGATTGGGATAATATACATGTAATTAGAAAACAGTGGGATTCCCTACTCTATAGCTACAGAAATAATAAACAGTAGCCAGTGGACGATCCCTTTAAATGTTGGTAATCTGGCTTTTACAAAACATAGACTGTAGCGCCATTTGTGATGACAGTAAATTGAACTTATTATGCAGCTTATTATTTTCACTTCTTATGCAGTAAACTTGTAGATAATAACATATTCAGAACATTCGGAGATAAATACACGTACATTTTGTATATTGCTGTACAAGGAGAAATGAAAGTTGCACCTTGGATTAATATCAGTAGTTGTCGCAGTTTATGGACTTGCACTGATCTAACCTGTCTGATTGCCATATTGGCAGTAGAGAACCCTGTAACCACCAATACTGGAACTCGGTCCTTGTGATCTTGCTTCATATGAATCCCCACAATGTATTAACATGGAGAAACGATAGCCTAATGAATTTCTGCAGCTATCCTGACTATCTCCATGTCACCTTAAATGGCCAGGAGCTTTTCACATAATGTCTGCTCATCTAACATTCTATGTGTGTATAATCAATCTTGTAATATAGGGGTCTCCCTTGCAGAACCTTTTGCAATCCACTGCCTGTCGTTAGGCATTCTGCTTCTCTAGTAACAGGGACATGGGGACACTGCTAGTTACTACATGCAACTGAGGGGCGGGCAAGGGTGTATGTACCATCGAGGCACACCATGTGACTGCTACTGGGCCCTTGGAGATAAGGGGCCCCAGCTGTGATTGCATCATCCCTTTTTCTGCTGAATAGCAAGACCATATGTAGGACCTACCTCCAAAGAGAAACTATATTGCTAGCAAACAAGGAGGTGAAGAAGTGACCCAAGGGTCTCTTTAAAAGGGCATGAAGCAAAAAAAAATAATCAAACACTGTCCTTGGGCTCATTTAAATTTTTGCTATGAGGCCCCATCTCATCCATGTATGCCACTAGGGGCAGGCATTCAGATGCTGACTTGCAGCTGGCGAAGTGAGGGACAGTAAGTTCCACTCAGCACAGTACAGGCTCATTACTTTGAACCCTCTACTCCTCCAGAAAGTGGATTGCTAACAGCAGCGCAGCAGTTAAATATCTATGTGGAAAATTGAAATAATAAAGCCCCTCTGCCCCCCCCCCCCCTTCCCTTCGGGTGCAAATAGTAGCAAAGTGATGGCCAATAAGAGCCTGCGCTGCTTGTGAAAATATTCTTGAAAACTTAGGTAGACTATAATTCAGCATACCATAGAAAAGTAAGAACTAGATCCAAAAATATGGATAAACCGCAGGTAAGCCCAAGAGAATGATGCAGGGCCAAACTATGACTTTGTACAGATGCAAATTATGGCACCCAAAAACTACTGATGGGATGACCCCTTTAAGGGAATATAATGATTCATGCACACGCATAAAGATATCTATCTATGAAGTTCAACAAGGGAAGGAAGGATTGTGCTGCCTATATGAATAAATCATCAGCAAGATAAATCCACACAAAGGACCTCCAGATGGTTACATACAGGGGTCTAAAAGTGTTGAAACACCCATATAGAATGAAATTGGTTTGGCAGACAGTGATCTAATTTTGCATACAAGCTTCGGGGCAAAAGGAAAACCTGGTAGGTCATGTCACCAACATGACGGCCATTTTGAATCCTGCCATCTTGTGTTCAACTCAATTTTTCCAATGAAAACATCGGTGTGTGATATATCAGGGCGGCAGAGAATTTCACCAGAAAAACAAGGGTGTACTTCATTTTAACATAACGGTATTAATGCTCATGATACCACAGTGATGATTCTGTGAATAATGGTGTTAGCTCAAGCAGAACGTGTTGTGTTGAGATTGTCCTTATGTCAGGTGAATGAAGCACATGTGTCATCAATGCAGATTTTGATCAATGTCACCCAACCAGACCTCCCATTACCAATAGTGATATAGAACCTGTTTCTCAGAATTTGGAAAGAAGTTTGGCACCTGTACTGTGGGTAATGGAAGTCTGGTTGGGTGGTATTGATTAAGAACTGCAGTGATAATGGGTGCTTTGTTCACCTGACGTAAGGACTATATCAACACGTTCTGCTTGAGATAATGCCATCCTTCACATTGCCAGTAATGGAGGAAAATCTCTGTGTTAACATGAGGACAAATAAAGTTATGTTAAAATGAAGCAAATCATTGTTTTTCAGGCGAAATTCTCTTCCAGCTTGATATATCACACACCGACCTTCCCATTGGAACAATTAGAGTTTAATCCAAGATGGCCACATTCAAAATGGCCGTCATGTTGGTCACATAAGCGAACAGGTTTTATCTTTTCCCCACAGCTTGTACGAAAAATGGAATCACAGTCTGCCAAACAGTTTTCTTTCCATATGAGTGTTTCCACAATTCTTGAGACACCCAGTAGATTTAGACTGGCCTCAAGATGTTCACAGTAGTCGGCCACATGGCTTACTGTATAAATATGAAGGGACTAAAGCAAAGGTAAAACTTCAATTTGCTCTACTATTTGTCCCTGTTACTTTCAGCACCAACTGACAAAACTATATACCACACTGTAAACCTCTATGTACTCAGCTCTTCCCATACGGCATCTTATGTTACACATTCAAGTTTTTTAAAATATTTTTTCTCCCCCCCCCCCCCATCGTCTTACATCTTTATTTTCTAGTTCTACTAAGCCTTCCTTATAAAATGAGAGCAAATCCTTCTTGCTCAGAAATGTTTCACATTATAGATTAATCTCCTGATTCTTTCACATTTTAGGTTACAGTTTCTGAAATGCGTCTCAATAAAGGATCATTGACACTTTTTGTTAGAGGATTTTTTTTATATTTGAGGCAACTTATGTTTTTACATGTACATTCTAATCTTTAGCTGGAACTGTCCAGATGTCACCATAAAGTGCCTTATACGCATCCGCAGCGGTCGACGACCATTCCTGGAATTTTACCTTGAAGGACTTCTGCGTCTTCATTGAAGTAAAGCATATTGATAGAAGACAGTCTGGCTGGGGAGCAGCACGACCCGGTGGAAGCCTTCGCGTTGGCCTGATTAACAACATGGCTGTGGGGGTATTTTTGCAGATATTCTATTCCACATTCTCCAGAACAATAGTTTGCTTTGTATTTCTTGGGTGCGATGACCCAGTCCCACCCGAAAGCTTCAAAATCTACTATTAATGGGTAGCGGCAGCACATGGTTTCAGTTGAATGCTCATCGCAGTCAATGCCAGACTCTCTTCTGAACCGTTTTGGTGCATCTATCACCTTCACTTCAATAAATGGCATCTGTTGAAAAAAGGGGAATACAAAACAGTTGAGACAATCTTCTGTTGATCACATACAAAAAAACTCGTGTCCTGTAATTAGTATACTCGGGGACCTTTAAGAAGGCTGTGCGTCAGTTTTCTACCATAGAAAAGTTGCAGAATTTTGCACAGGCCATTTGGGCAAAAATTTTGCAATTTGTCAGCCTTCACCGCCAGCCCAGCCACTTTTCCAAAAGGGGGATGGGTCTTATCGGAGAGGGTGTGACCACCACGGACCAATCGATTTGGGTATAACTTAAAGGTTTCTTTTAAAGTGCACACTAAACTCTGAAGGTGTACATGTCTGAAATCAAAGACATCACCTCTACTAATCCAGGAGAGGGGGTGGGGCTAGGTTTTCCGGAACTTAGGTCTGCCCCGTCCCGACCCCTCCTATTGCAAATAGAGGTAGGGGGCGGGAGCTCAGAGCACTGCTCCCAGCTCTTCCTGCCTCCTCGCCCTGCACAGAGGGACACCGTGTATCAGCTGGGCGTGAAAACCCAGCTGATATACGGTCGTCTGAAGCCGCCCTAATGCCAATTTACACGAAGCGAGGATCACTCAAAAATCGCTGAAAGGTGATCATTTTAGTGATCATCGCTGCGTCTAAACACTTTTTCGTGCACTGCTAGCTGATCGTTAAATTCAGTCCAACATAAAAATCGTCCATCACTCTTATCAGGGGTTCTCCACGGGGAGTGCTGATAGCATTGTTTCCCATCGGAGAACAAAGGAGCTGAAAGCAGATAAGAGCCCTTGGGGATCTGAATGCAGATTATACCCCTATTAACTGAGGTCAGGGAAGGCTTCATTTGCACACTTAATTGCTCTTAACCCTTTCCAATCCACTGTCTGACGTCTAAAGACATTCTATTTGAAGGCTGTACAGCTCCAATGTTAGAAGACATCCAGCAGGGTATTCTTACTGTATATTACTGGCTGCTCTGTTGTTGGGGGCCTCTCCAGCATGTCCCATACCGCAGTACTGGCTCTAGCCAGCAGATGGCTCCATTGTATAATGGCAGAAAGAGAAAGCCCCCTAGGAAACCCTGAATCCAAAATTGGATTGCAAAGGGTTAAGTAGCTGAGTAGCTACTTAAAAGTTTACGCTAAATGATCGGTCAGAACTGTCGTTCTCTCTTTTTTTGGTCAGTTTTCGCTTAATTAATATATATACTGCCTTGCTTGTGCCTCCAATTTTGCACATAAGAACATAGAAGTTTGTGGGGATTTTTTCTAATCACGGATTGCATGAGAACACAACTCGCCATGCTCCAATGCGTGCGGCACTACAGAGGCATTCTTCCTGTACATAATGTGTATGTCATCCGCGAAAAACCCATTAAATCATTTTGGGCCACTCATACCTGCGTTTTTTCATGCATGTGAGAGAAAAACACAGTAATTTCCTATTTAGGTACGTAATATGTGGGTAATACACACCAATATAGGCAATGGGAATTTAACATATGCAGCAGATATGCATGTTAAATGTGTCTTTGCTATGTTTTGTGTATTTTAGACGTGTGAAAAACACGCAAGGAACGCAGGTGACATACATCCAGTAAAAAAAACACATACTGTTTAACATTTGTTTTAAAGCAAACTTCAGCTTAAAAAGTTTTTTCTAAACATATCTAACTTTCATTGCTTATGACTTTCCTAAAGGCGGTTGCCCGGTTACTGCACAACATCCCTTTAATAGGCCTGCCTGTATTGAAATAACAAGCAGAGGTATACTTACCCCTCCACCCGGAATCAGTGCTGCAGTCCCGCTGTGGCCCTGGCGTTTCTAGTGGCAGATGATGTCACAGGAAATCGGGTTTCTGAATTTCTTACATCGACACTCAGGATGTGAGCACCGATGCCAAGAGAACAAGAGGAGACGCTGTAGCCTCTCATTGGCTACAGAGGTCACCTGACTTGCTGTGACAGCTGCTGTCTTAACAAAGGCAGGGACCACAGCGGGACTGCCGTGCTGGAATCTGGGCAGCCGGGGGGTAAGTATAGCCAGTTTGTTATTTTAATACAGACAGGCTTTGACACTTACACAGTTACAACAAGCTTTACATTGACCCAACACAACAAAAGTCATTAGTCAAGGTAAAGTTTACTGTCACTGTGCATTTAACACGCTAAGATATATTTTGCTACATCTTTACATTTATAACATATTGACCTCTGCGACCTGCGCCTATTTCAACAATGGGATCACCTGAACTCCAACCCAGCTGGTGCGGTGGCTGCCGATCAAGGGGTTTACAAAGAGGATGAATGGGGCAGTAGCCATGCATGCATGCGGCTTTCACAATTCTATAGGTGCTATGGAAACAGCTCAGCAAGTGAGCATTTCTATGCCTGGATGCGGGGTTCAGCATCCAGCTAACCAGGCCAAGGATGAGGAACTTGCATCCATTAGGTATTTATAATGTATCCCATGGAAAAAAAATGGATGTCTCCAGTGGGAATATCCCTTCAGCCATTGACCAATGGACCAGAACTCCACTATGCAGATGATTAACCGACAACAGCTGAGTTCAAGGGCCGGAGTATATATACTACATATATACTACAGTAATGGTTGAGTGCAGGCTGGGGGACCCGACCTACCTGCCAACCAATGAAACTCCACTGCAGCAGATAGGTGTGCACACATCAGCGCCAAACGACAGGGAGCATGTGCTAACTCTGCAGTTATGTGGGCTGGGCTGATGTTGTGACATCACCCTGGATCCGCTTCTATGTTGCACCTGATGTGCCAGTATGCCCCCTCTAAAGAGGGACCTCAGGACCCCAGGATCCAGCTTAGAAGGATTTTGCTGATGAAACCTCTTAGCTAGATGGTCAGCATTTGAGAATGCACTCAGAACATCTTCTGTCTTTTTCACTTTTTACGTTTCCCCGTGCTAATTAAAAAATAGTAGTTTTTTTCCATTATTCTGCACTCGATGTCTAATAATGACAAAGTGACAACAGAAGGTTAGAAATCTTTTTAAAAAAAATGAAAAAAGAACACTTTGCATTGACATAAGTATTCACATCCTTTGGTAGGACACTTTAATTTAGCTCTGTTGATCATCTCTGAGATGTTTCTACACCTTGATTGGAGTCACCCCTGGGAAATTCAATTGATTAGACATAACTAGAGATGAGCGAACGCGTTCGTCCGAGCTTGATATTCGTGCGAATATTAGGGTGTTCGGGATGTTCGTTATTCGTAACGAACACCATGCGGTGTTCTGGTTACTTTCACTTCCTTCCCTGAGACGTTAGCGCGCTTTTCTGGCCAATTGAAAGACAGGGAAGGCATTACAACTTCCCCCTGTGACGTTCAAGCCCTATACCACCCCCCTGCTGTGAGTGGCTGGGGAGATCAGGTGTCACCCGAACATAAAAGTCGGCCCCTCCCGCGGTTCGCCTCAGATGCGGTGTGAGTTAGATGAGGGACAGTGCTGTTTGTACCGGAGCTGCTGTAGGGAAAGAATTGGTAGTTAGTGTAGGCTTCAAGACCCCCCAAAGGTCCTTATTAGGGCCACTGATAGCTGTGTGTTGGCTGCTGTTAGCAGTGGCAAATTTTTTTTCCTCAAAATCGCCTCTGCAGACCGTTGCACCTGGCATTAGGGACAGAAGTGCTGCATAGGCAGGGAGAGTGTTAGGAGTGAGTGTAGCCTTCAAGAACCTCAACGGTCCTTTCTAGGGCCATATTTATCCGTGTGCAGTACTGTCCAGGCTGCTGTTAGCTGTGCTGCATTTTTTTTTGCTTCTCAAAATCGCCTCTGCAGACCATTGCACCCTCCATTGATACTGCAGGGAAAGAATTGTATAGGCAGGGCCACAACACAGTTATTATTCATAGAATATACGCAGTGCTGCCTTTTGGTGGAAAAAAACTGAAAACAAATCTATTTGTCCAGCCTCTGTCCGTCCTAAGGGCGGTGGACACGTGTGAGCTGCTTGAACAACATTGCTAAATCAGACGCACCCAGCTACGCTTTACTGCTGGCTTCGCCATTTGCTTTCCTTAATTGGGAAAAAAATACCTGCTCTCCAAGAGTTATAATAACTCTGCTACCCTCACGTTCTGTGACACATTAGCAGGGACACAGCACAGTTATTAAACTTCTCATGTTCATTGAATATACGCAGTGCTGCCTTTTGGTGGAAAAAAACTGAAAACAAATCTATTTGTCCAGCCTCTGTCCGTCCTAAGGGCGGTGGACACGTGTGAGCTGCTTGAACAACATTGCTAAATCAGACGCACCCAGCTACGCTTTACTGCTGGCTTCGCCATTTGCTTTCCTTAATTGGGAAAAAAAATACCTGCTCTCCAAGAGTTATAATAACTCTGCTACCCTCACGTTCTGTGACACATTAGCAGGGACACAGCACAGTTATTAAACTTAGATTATTCATTCACTAGAGGCAGTGGGGCCTTTCGTTTTCCAAAAAGGGAAAAAATTATATTTGGCCTGCAGTCTTGCGCCAATTTATTTCCTGCCTGTGAAATCAAATCACTGGTAATACAGCATGCTGAGGGGTAGGGGTAGGCCTAGAGGACGTGGACGCGGCCGAGGACGCGGAGGGCCAAGTCAGGGTGTGGGCACAGGCCGAGCTCCTGATCCCGGTGTGTCGCAGCCGACTGCTGCGCGATTAGGAGAGAGGCACGTTTCTGGCGTCCCCACATTCATTGCCCAATTAATGGGTCCACGCGGGAGACGGTTATTAGAAAATGAGCAGTGTGAGCAGGTCCTGTCCTGGATGGCAGAAAGTGCTTCGAGCAACCTATCGTCAACACGCAGTTCTGCGCCGTCCACTGCTGCAAATCCGAATCCTCTGTCTGCTGCTCCTCCTTCCTCCCAGCCTCCTCACTCCACTACAATGACACCTGCTCAGGAGCGGGAACACTCCCAGGAACTGTTCTCGGGCCCCTGCTTAGATTGGGCAGCAGCAGTTCCTCTCCCACCAGAGGAGTTTATCGTCACTGATGCCCAACCATTCGAAAGTTCCCGGGGTCCGAGGGAAGAGGCTGGGGACTTCCGCCAACTGTCTCAACAACTTTCTGTGGGTGAGGAGGATGATGACGATCAGACACAGTTGTCTTGCAGTGAGGTAGTAGTAAGGGCAGTAAGTCCAAGGGAGCAGCGCACAGAGGATTCGGAGGAAGAGCAGCAGGACGATGAGGTGACTGACCCCACCTGGTGTGCAACGCTTACTCAGGAGGACAGGTCTTCAGAGGGGGAGTCAAGGGCATCAGCAGGGCAGGTTGCAAGAGGCAGTGCGGTGGCCAGGGCCAGGGGTAGAGGCAGGGCCAGACCGAATAATCCACCAAGTGTTTCCCAAAGCGCCCCCTCGCGCCATGCCACCCTGCAGAGGCCGAGGTGCTCTAAGGTCTGGCAGTTTTTCACAGAGACGCCTGACGACCGACGAACAGTGGTGTGCAACCTTTGTTGCGCAAAGCTCAGCCGGGGAGCCAACACCAACAGCCTCACCACCACCACCATGCGCAGACATATGATGGCCAAGCACCCCACAAGGTGGGACGAAGGCCGTTCACCGCCTCCGGTTTGCACCCCTGCCTCTCCCCCTGTGCCCCAACCTGCCACTGAGATGCAACCCCCCTCTCAGGACACAGGCACTACCGCCTCATGGCCTGCACCCACACCCTCATCTCCGCTGTCCTCGGCCCCATCCAGCAGTGTAGTTCAGCGCACCGTTCAGCCGTCGCTTGCGCAAGTGTTCGAGCGCAAGCGCAAGTACGCCGCCACGCACCCGCACGCTCAAACGTTAACCGTCCGCATAGCAAAATTCATCAGCCTTGAGATGCTGCCGTATAGGGTTGTGGAAACTGAGTCCTTCAAAAGTATCATGGAGGCGGCGGCCCCGCGCTACTCAGTTCCCAGTCGCCACTACTTTTTCCGATGTGCCGTCCCAGCCCTGCACGACCACGTCTCCCGCAACATTGTGCGCGCCCTCACCAACGCGGTTACTGCCACGGTCCACTTAACTACGGACACGTGGACAAGCACAGGCGGGCAGGGCCACTACATCTCCCTGACGGCACATTGGGTGAATTTAGTGGAGGCTGGGACAGAGTCAGAGCCTGGGACCGCTCACGTCCTACCCACCCCCAGAATTGCGGGCCCCAGCTCGGTGCTGGTATCTGCGGAGGTGTATGCTTCCTCCACTAAAGCACCCTCCTCCTCCTCCTCAACCTCTGTCTCGCAATCAAGATGTGTTAGCAGCAGCATGTCGCCAGCAGTCGGTGTCGCGCGGTGTGGCAGCACAGCGGTGGGCAAGCGTCAGCAGGCCGTGCTGAAACTACTCAGCTTAGGCGATAAGAGGCACACGGCCCACGAACTGCTGCAGGGTCTGACAGAGCAGACCGACCGCTGGCTTGCGCCGCTGAGCCTCCAACCGGGCATGGTCATGTGTGACAACGGGCGTAACCTGGTGGCGGCTCTGCAGCTTGGCAGCCTCACGCACGTGCCATGCCTGGCCCACGTCTTTAATTTGGTGGTTCAGCGGTTTCTGAAAAGCTACCCACGCTTGTCAGACCTGCTCGTAAAGGCGCGCCGGCTCTGCGCACATTTCCGCAAGTCCCACACGGACGCTGCCACCCTGCGCACCCTGCAACATCACTTTAAGCTGCCAGTGCACCGACTGCTGTGCGACGTGCCCACACGGTGGAACTCTACGCTCCACATGTTGGCCAGGCTCTATGAACAACGTAGAGCTATAGTCGAATACCAACTCCAACATGGGCGGCGCAGTGGGAGTCAGCCTCCTCAATTCCTTTCAGAAGAGTGGGCCTGGTTGGCAGACATCTGCCATGTCCTTGGTATATTTGAGGAGTCTACCCAGGTGGTGAGCGGCGATGCTACAATCATTAGCGTCACCATTCCTCTGCTATGCATCTTGAGAAATTCCCTGCAAACCATAAAGGCAGCTGCTTTGCGCTCGGAAACGGGGGCGGGGGAAGACAGTATGCCGCTGGATAGTCAGGGCACCCTCCTGTCTATTTCTCAGCGCGTACAGGAGGAGGAGGAGGAGCATGAGGAGGATGAGGAGGAGGGGGAAGAGACAGCTTGGGCCGCTGCTGACGGTACACCGGCTGATTGCCTGTCATCCTTTCAGCGTGTATGGCCTGAGGAGGAGGAGGAGGAGGAGGATCCTGAAAGTGATCTTCCTAGTGAAGACAGCCATGTGTTGCGTACAGGTACCCTGGCACACATGGCTGACTTCATGTTAGGATGCCTTTCTCGTGACCCTCGCGTTGCACGCATTCTGGCCACTACGGATTACTGGGTGTACACACTGCTCGATCCACGGTATAAGGAGAACCTGCCCACTCTGATTCCCGAAGAGGAAAGGGGTTCGAGAGTGTTGCTATACCACAGGACCCTTGCGGACAAGCTGATGGTAAAATTCCCAGCCGACAGCGCTAGTGGCAGAAGGCGCAGTACCGAGGGCAAGGTAGCAGGGGATGTGCGTAGATCGAGCAGCATGTACATCCCAGGCAGTGCAACAGTCTTTAAGGGCCTGGCCAGCTTTATGGCTCCCCACCAAGACTGTGTCACCGCTCCCCAGTCACGGCTGAGTCGGCGGGAGCACTGTAAAAGGATGGTGAGGGAGTACGTAGCGGATCGCACGACCATCCTTGGTGACGCCTCTGCCCCCTACAACTACTGGGTGTCGAAGCTGGACATGTGGCCTGAACTAGCGCTGTATGCCCTGGAGGTGCTTGCTTGTCCTGCGGCTAGCGTGTTGTCGGAGAGGGTGTTTAGTGCGGCTGGGGGAATCATCACAGATAAGCGTAGCCGCTTGTCAACCGACAGTGCCGACAGGCTAACACTCATCAAGATGAACAAAGGCTGGATTTCCCCAGACTTCTGTTCTCCACCAGCGGACAGCAGCGATACGTAAGCAATACGTAGGCTGCACCCGCGGATGGAAGCTACGTTCTCTCTCACCATCCAAAACGGGGACATTTCTGCTTCATCAATCTGTGTCTAATATTCCTCCTCCTCCTCCTCCTGCTCCTCCTCCTAAAACCTCACGTAATCACGCTGAACGGGCAATTTTTCTTAGGGCCACAAGGCTCACTCAAATAATTTTTAAGAACAATTTTTATAAGTTTCAATGCGCTTAAAAGCATTGGAACTTTAACTTGAACCAATTTGTCGT
Organism: Eleutherodactylus coqui; assembly: GCF_035609145.1. NCBI lineage: Eukaryota > Metazoa > Chordata > Amphibia > Anura > Eleutherodactylidae > Eleutherodactylus > Eleutherodactylus coqui. Next base: position 186,030,095 of record NC_089844.1, on the reverse strand, counting down.
TACACTGGGCTGCCTCCAGGCCTAGTTACCACTTAAGCCACATTAACCAAAGCGATTAATGGGTTTCACCTGCCCTCTTGGCTGGCCATGGCCAATTTTTGGGATGTACATTAGTACTGTTGATACAGCAATTTTTGTGGGCCCTCGCCTACAGTGTAATCAAATTAATTTTTAGGCCACCTGCATTACAGCTGACGTTACCTCAGCTGTGTTGGGCAATGCAATGGGATATTTTTATGTACCGCCGGTGGGTTCCAGGGAGCCACCCATGCTGTAGGTGCACACTGAGTTTTTAATACATCTGTACACTTCTAAAGAACCCGTCTGACTGGGGCATGCAGTGTGGGCCGAAGCCCACCTGTATTACGCACGACATTACTACCTCAGCTGTGTTGGGCAATGCAATGGGATATTTCTATGTACCGCCGGTGGCTTCCTGGCACCCACCCAGGCAGTGGGTCCACAGGGAGTTTAACCTACATGTGTCCACTTGTAAAGAACCCCAGTCTGACTGGGGCATGCAGTGTGGGCCGAAGCCCACCTGCATTAAGCACGACATTACTACCTCAGCTGTGTTGGGCAATGCAATGGGATATTTTTGTGTACCGCCGGTGGGTTCCAGGGAGCCACCCATGCTGTAGGTGCACACTGAGTTTTTAATACATCTGTACACTTCTAAAGAACCCGTCTGACTGGGGCATGCAGTGTGGGCCGAAGCCCACCTGTATTACGCACGACATTACTACCTCAGCTGTGTTGGGCAATGCAATGGGATATTTCTATGTACCGCCGGTGGCTTCCTGGCACCCACCCAGGCAGTGGGTCCACAGGGAGTTTAACCTACATGTGTCCACTTGTAAAGAACCCCAGTCTGACTGGGGCATGCAGTGTGGGCCGAAACCCACCTGCATTAACCCTTTCCAGTCCACTGTGTGACCTGTGAAGACATTAGGGTTTAAGGCTGTACAGCTCCGTTGTTGGTAGACGTCCGTCGGGGTTCTCTTACTGTATATTGCCAGCCTCTCTGCTGTCGGAGCCTATCCTACGTGTCAGCTCATGCAGTACTGGCTTTAGCCAGCATATAGCGCCGTTGTATAACAGCAGAAAAAGAGTAAGCCCCCTAGGAAAACCATATACAAATTGGATTGGAAAGGGTTAAGCACAACATTACTACCTCAGCTGTGTTGGGCAATGCAATGGGATATTTCTATGTACCGCCGGTGGCTTCCTGGCACCCACCCATGCTGTAGGTGCACACGGAGTTTTTACTACATCTGTACACTTATAAAGAACCCCAGTCAGACTGGGGCATGCAGTGTGGGCCGAAGCCCACCTGCATTAAGCACGACATTACTACCTCAGCTGTGTTGGGCAATGCAATGGGATATTTCTGTGTACCGCCGGTGGGTTCCAGGGAGCCACCCATGCTGTGGGTCGACAGGGACTTCACAATAGGGAGTTGTACCTGCCTGTGTCTATGAATTAAAAAGCCCGGTCTGACTGGGGCATGCAGACACCTTGACAGAATGAATAGTGTGTGGCACATAGGTTCCCCATTGCTATGCCCACGTGTGCAGCTCCTGATGGCGGTGGCACAGGATTCTATTTCTCATTGCTTCTGTACAGCATTGTGGGCTATCGCTCCGCCACTTTTAAAGAGGGTCGCTGCCTAGCCGTGCCAACCTCTGCAGTGTGTGCCTGCGGTCCCTCGTCATGGCAGACGCAATTCTAAATAGACATGAGCGTGGTGTGGCATGAGGGCAGCTGAAGGCTGCCCAGGGACACTTTGGTGTGCGCTGTGGGGGGGGAGGGGGGGGCGGTTGGGCAGCATGTAACCCAGGAGAAGTGTCAGTGGAGTGTCATGCAGGCAGTGATTGTGCTTTGTTGGAGGTAGTGTGGTGCTTAGCAAAGGTATGCCATGCTAATGAGGGCTTTTCAGAAGTAAAAGTTGTTGGGAGGGGGGGGGGGGGGCCCACTCTTGCCGGTATTGTGGCTTAATAGTGGGACCTGTGAACTTGAGATGCAGCCCAACACGTAGCCCCTCGCCTGCCCTATCCGTTTCTGTGTCATTCCCATCACTTTCTTGAATTGCCCAGATTTTCACACATGAAAACCTTAGCGAGCATCGGCGAAATACAAAAATGTTCTGGTCGCCCATTGACTTCAATGGGGTTCGTTGTTCGAAACGAACCCTCGAGCATCACGGGAAGTTCGTTCCGAATAACGAACACCCGAACATTTTGGTGTTCGCTCATCTCTAGACATAACCTTAAAAGACCCCCCTGTCTATATAAGGCAGACAACATACTGTCCGCAGGCTGCAAGCAGCCCGGCGTAGGATTTATGGTGGCCCGCGGACTGTGACATGACTATGATGTCAAGAGGCTAGCAGATAGTCATGTTACAGTTGGACTATAGTCATGTCATGCTAACCGCCAGCGGCTAGGGTGACTAGGCTAATGGAACTTCCCTGAATCATATATGACTAGTAGTACAATGAGGGTAGAGACAGCAGCTTGCAGCGGCGTGACTTGAACCTAGTGTTGAACATGTAGCTGACACCTGCTATCCCGTCCCTCGCTGCACCGCTGGCCACATGAGTAGTGTGATATCAGGGAATCATGAGTGTGATGTCAGGGAAGGTCCTTTAGGCCCCGAAGCGGCGGTACAGAAGAAGAAATCGGTGCAGAAAGTTTCTCCCAGGAATCCGCAGCGGTGCAGGAGCGTTGGATGGCAGTGCAGCGAGTACCGCATAGCAAAGCTGCTTGCAAAATAGTTCAATCATTAAATTATAGAACAGATGGGTTTTTAGCAGCTTACTTTATAAGTAAAGGTAATGATTACAGATAGGTTACCTTTACTTAAAAAGCCATCTGTGGCCCCAAGATATATGCACATTTTAATTTTGGTCCCTACTAGAGATGAGCGAACGTACTCGTCCGAGCTTGATACTCGTTCGAGTATTAGGGCGAGCACCCACTGGCGTTTGCGTTTTCCGCGGGAAAAAAACGCAGCGTTTTCGCCGCGTTTCCCGCGTTTTTCCGCCCGTTTTCCGCGGCGTTTTTCGCGGCGTTTTCGCGGCTTTTCCATTAATTTCCATGGAGAAAAATAAGGACACATATGCAACTGACAGCTCCTATGTTAAAAACGCAAACGCAACGCAAAAAAAACGCCAGTGGACAGGAACACATGTTATCTCTATGCCTGTGCAGGAAAAACGCAAAACGCAAAACGCAAAACGCAGGTAAAAAAACGCCAGTGGGTGCTCGCCCTTAGCGTGTTCGAGATGCTCGTTACTCGTGACGAGTACCACGCGATGTTCGAGTTACTTTCACTTTCATCTCTGAGACGTTAGCGCGCTTTTCTGGCCAATAGAAAGACAGGGAAGGCATTACAACTTCCCCCTGCGACGTTCAAGCTCTATACCACCCCCCTGCAGTGAGTGGCTGGCGAGATCAGGTGTCACCCGAGTATAAAAATCGGCCCCTCCCGCGGCTCGCCACAGATGCATTCTGACATAGAGGAGGGAAAGTGCTGTTGGTGCCGGAGCTGCTATAGGGAGAGTGTTAGGAGTATTTTAGGCTTCAAGAACCCCAACGGTCCTTCTTAGGGCCACATCTAACCGTGTGCAGTAGTGTGGAGGCTGCTTTTTGCAGTGTTGCACTTTTTTTTTTTTTTGTATATCGGCTGTGCAGAGCATTGCGCCCTGCAGTAATTATACATACTCCAGGGCCAGTAGTGGTGGTGAGGCAGGGACAGAAGACATATATTTATTGAATATAGGCAGTGGGCCTTTCCAAAAACATTTGGGAAAAAAAATCTATTTGGGCTGCCTGTGAGTGTCCTCAGTGTACTGGGTCTGTGCTGGGTGTAGTTGTCCTCCTAATTCATACGCAGCCAGCTAAGTGTTACAGCAGGCTTGCGCAAAATTATTTCCTGGCTCTGTGTTGGCTGTTACATCACCGCTGTATTCCAGTCCACAGTGCAACAGTCTGCAGTTATTTTACATACTCCAGGGCCAGTAGTGGTGAGGCAGGGACAGAAGACATATATTTATTGAATATAGGCAGTGGGCCTTTCCAAAAACATTTGGGAAAAAAAATCTATTTGGGCTGCCTGTGAGTGTCCTCAGTGTACTGGGTCTGTGCTGGGTGTAGTTGTCCTCCTAATTCATACGCAGCCAGCTAAGTGTTACAGCAGGCTTGCGCAAAATTATTTCCTGGCTCTGTGTTGGCTGTTACATCACCGCTGTATTCCAGTCCACAGAGCAACAGTCTGCAATTATTTTACATACTCCAGGGCCAGTAGTGGTGAGGCAGGGACAGAAGACATATATTTATTGAATATAGGCAGTGGGCCTTTCCAAAAACATTTGGGAAAAAAAATCTATTTGGGCTGCCTGTGAGTGTCCTCAGTGTACTGGGTCTGTGCTGGGTGTAGTTGTCCTCCTAATTCATACGCAGCCAGCTAAGTGTTACAGCAGGCTTGCGCAAAATTATTTCCTGGCTCTGTGTTGGCTGTTACATCACCGCTGTATTCCAGTCCACAGAGCAACAGTCTGCAGTTATTTTACATACTCCAGGGCCAGTAGTGGTGAGGCAGGGACAGAAGACATATATTTATTGAATATAGGCAGTGGGCTTTTCCAAAAACATTTGGGAAAAAAAATCTATTTGGGCTGCCTGTGACTGTCCTCAGTGTACTGGGTCTGTGCTGGGTGTAGTTGTCCTCCTAATTCATACGCAGCCAGCTAAGTGTTACAGCAGGCTTGCGCAAAATTATTTCCTGGCTCTGTGTTGGCTGTTACATCACCGCTGTATTCCAGTCCACAGTGCAACAGTCTGCAGTTATTTTACATACTCCAGGGCCAGTAGTGGTGAGGCAGGGACAGAAGACATATATTTATTGAATATAAATATATGGGTGTAGCTGTCCTCCTAATTCATACGCAGCCAGCTAAGTGTTACAGCAGGCTTTATTTCCTGGCTCTGCTGTGCCTTCGGTAAGCGAAGTCAGCCTCCAACCACAGGACAATAAGCGGCACATTTAATTACAGCGTTCTGTTTCTGCACTACTGGTAATACACCATGCTGAGGGGTAGGGGTAGGCCTAGAGGACGTGGACGTGGGCGAGGACGCGGAGGCCCAAGTCAGGGTGTGGGCACAGGCCGAGCCAGTGCGGTGGCCAGGGGTAGAGGCAGGGCCAGACCGAATAATCCACCAACTGTTTCCCAAAGCGCCCCCTCGCGCCATGCCACCCTGCAGAGGTCAAGGTGCTCTACGGTGTGGCAGTTTTTCACAGAGACGCCTGACGACCGACGAATAGTGGTGTGCAACCTTTGTCCCGCCAAGATCAGCTGGGGAGCCACCACCACCAGCATGCGCAGGCATATGATGGCCAAGCACCCCACAAGGTGGGACGAAGGCCGTTCACCGCCTCCGGTTTGCACCACTGCCTCTCCCGCTGTGCCCCAAACTGCCACTGAGATCCAACCCCCCTCTGAGGACACAGGCACTACCGTCTCCTGGCCTGCACCCACACCCTCACCTCCGCTGTCCTCGGCCCCATCCAGCAATGTCTCTCAGCGCAGCGTCCAGACGTCGCTAGCGCCACTGTTTGAGCGCAAGCGCAAGTACGCCGCCACGCACCCGCACGCTCAAGCGTTAAACGTGCACATTGCCAAATTCATCAGCCTGGAGATGCTGCCGTATAGGCTTGTGGAAACGGAGGCTTTCAAAAGCATGATGGCGGCGGCGGCCCCGCACTACTCAGTTCCCAGTTGCCACTACTTTTCCCGATGTGCCGTCCCAGCCCTGCACGACCACGTCTCCCGCAACATTGTACACGCCCTCACCAACGCGGTTACTGCCAAGGTCCACTTAACTACGGACACGTGGACAAGCACAGGCGGGCAGGGACACTATATCTCCCTGACGGCACATTGGGTGAATTTAGTGGAGGCTGGGACCAAGTCAGAGCCTGGGACCGCTCGCGTCCTACCCACCCCCAGAATTGCGGGCCCCAGCTCGGTGCTGGTATCTGCGACGGTGTATGCTTCCTCCACTAAACCACCCTCCTCCTCCTCCTCCTACGCAACCTCTGTCTCGCAATCAAGATGTGTCAGCAGCAGCACGTCGCCAGCAGTCGGTGTCGCACGGCGTGGCAGCACAGCGGTGGGCAAGCGTCAGCACACGGCCCACGAACTGCTGCAGGGTCTGACAGAGCAGACCGACCACTGGCTTGCGCCACTGAGCCTCCAACCGGGCATGGTCGTGTGTGACAACGGCTGTAACCTGGTGGCGGCTCTGCAGCTCGGCAGCCTCACGCACGTGCCATGCCTGGCCCATGTCTTTAATTTGGTGGTTCAGCGCTTTCTGAAAAGCTACCCACACTTGTCAGACCGGCTCGGAAAGGTGCGCCGGGTCAGCGCACATTTCCGCAACTCCAAGACGGACGCTGCCACCCTGCGGACCCTGCAACATCGGTTTAATCTGCCAGTGCACCGACTGCCGTGCGACGTGCCCACACGGTGGAACTCTACGCTCCACATGTTGGCCAGGCTCTATGAGCAGCGTAGAGCTATAGTGGAATACCAACTCCAACATGGGCGGCGTAGTGGGAGTCAGCCTCCTCAATTCTTTACAGAAGAGTGGGCCTGGTTGGCAGACATCTGCCAGGTCCTTGGAAACTTTGAGGAGTCTACCCAGATGGTGAGCGGGGTTGCTGCAATCATTAGCGTCACCATTCCTCTGCTATGCCTCTTGAGAAGTTCCCTGCAAAGCATAAAGGCAGACGCTTTGCACTCGGAAACGGAGGCGTGGGAAGACAGTATGTCGCTGGATAGTCAGAGCACCCTCATATCTATATCTCAGCGCGTTGAGGAGGAGGAGGAGGGGGAGGAGCATGAGGAGGATGGGGAAGAGACAGCTTGGCCCACTGCTGAGGGTACACATGCTGCTTGCCTGTCATCCTTTCAGCGTGTATGGCCTGAGGAGGAGGAGGATCCTGAAAGTGATCTTCCTAGTGAGGACAGCCATGTGTTGCGTACAGGTACCCTGGCACACATGGCTGACTTCATGTTAGGATGCCTTTCTCGTGGCCCTCGCGTTACACGCATTCTGGCCACTACGGATTACTGGGTGTACACACTGCTCGACCCACGGTATAAGGAGAACCTTTCCACTCTCATTCCCGAAGAGGAAAGGGGTTCGAGAATGATGCTATACCACAGGGCGCTGGTGGACAAACTGATGGTAAACTTCCCATCCAACAGCGCTAGTGGCAGAAGGTGCAGTTCCGAGGGCCAGGTAGCAGGGGAGGCGCAGAGATCAGGCAGCATGTACAGCGCAGGCAGGGGAACATTCTCCAAGGCCTTTGCCAGCTTTATGGCTCCCCAGCAAGACTGTGTCACCGCTCCCCAGTCAAGGCTCAGTTGGCGGGAGCACTGTAAAAGGATGGTGAGGGAGTACGTAGCCGTTCGCACGACCGTCCTCGGTGACGCCTCTGCCCCCTACAACTACTGGGTGTAGAAGCTGGACACGTGGCCTGAACTCGCGCTGTATGCCCTGGAGGTGCTTGCTTGTCCTGCGGCTAGCGTCTTGTCAGAGAGGGTGTTTAGTGCGGCTGGGGGAATCATCACGGATAAGTGTACCCGCCTGTCAACTGACAGTGCCGACAGGCTTACGCTCATCAAGATGAACAAAGCCTGGATTTCCCCAGACTTCTCTTCTTCACCAGCGGACAGCAGCGATACCTAAGCAATACGTAGGCTGCACCCGCGGATGGAAGCATCGTTCTCTATCACCATCAAAAATGGGGACATTTTTGCTTCATCAATCTGTGTATAATATTCCTCCTCCTCCTCCTGCTCCTTCTCCTGAAACCTCACGTAATCACGCCGAACGGGCAATTTTTCTTAGGCCCACAAGGCTCAGTCATATAATTTTTCTAAACAATTTTTATACGTTTCAATGCTCATTAAAGCGTTGAATCTTGCACCTGAACCAATTTTTATTTTAACTGGGCTGCCTCCAGGCCTAGTTACCAATTAAGCCACATTACCAAAGCGATTAATGGGTTTCACCTGCCCTCTTGGTTGGGCATGGGCAATTTTTCTGAGGTACATTAGTACTGTTGGTACACCAATTTTTTGGGGCCCTCGCCTACAGTGTAATCCAATTAATTTTTTGCCCACCTGCATTACAGCTGACGTTACATCAGCTGTGTTGGGCACTGCAATAGGATATATTTATGTACCGCCGGTGGGTTCCAGGGAGCCACCCATGCCGTGGGTCCACACGGAGTTGTAACTACATGTGTCCACTTCTAAAGAGCCCCAGTCTGACTGGGGCATGCAGTGTGGGCCGAAGCCCACTTGCATTAAACATGACATTACCTCAGCTGTGATGGGCAATGCAATGGGATATATTTATGTACCGCCGGTGGCTTCCTGGCACCCACCCATGCTGTCGGTCCACACGGAGTTGTAACTACATGTGTCCACTTCTAAAGAACCCCAGTCTGACTGGGGCATGCAGTGTGGGTCAAAGCCCACCTGCATTTAATCGGACGTTACCTCAGCTGTGATGGGCACTGCAATGGGATACATTAATGTACAGCCGGTGGGTTCCAGGGAGCCACCCATGCTGTGAGTGCACACGGAATTCCCATTGCGGAGTTGTACCTGCCTGTGACTATTTATAAAAAACCCCGGTCTGACTGGGGCATGCAGACACCTTGACAGAATGAATAGTGTGTGGCACATAGGTTCCCCATTGCTATGCCCACGTGTGCAGCTCCTGATGGCGGTGGCACAGAATTATATTTCTCATTGCTTCTGTATAGCATTGTGGGCTATCGCCCCACCCCTTTTAAAGAGGGTCGCTGCCTAGCCGTGCCAACCCTCTGCAGTGTGTGCCTGCGGTTCCTCTGGCAGACGCACTTATAAATAGACATGAGGGTGGTGTGGCATGAGTGCAGCTGAAGGCTGCACAGGGACACATTGGTGTGCGCTGTGGACACTGCGTCGTGCGGGGGGGGGGGGGGCCGTGTTGGGCAGCATGTAACCCAGGAGAAGTGGCAGCAGAGTGTCATGCAGGCAGTGATTGTGCTTTGTTGGAGGTAGTGTGGTGCTTAGCTAAGGTATGCATTGCTAATGAGGGCTTTTCAGAAGTAAAAGTTGTTGGGGGGGGGGCACTCTTGCCGCTATTGTGGCTTAATAGTGGGACCTGGGAACTTGAGATGCAGCCCAACATGTAGCCCCTCGCCTGCCCTATCCGTTGCTGTGTCGTTCCCATCACTTTCTTGAATTGCCCCGATTTTCAGAAATGGAAACCTTAGCGAGCATCGGCGATATACAAAAATGCTCGAGTCGCCCATTGACTTCAATGGGGTTCGTTACTCGAAACGAACCCTCGAGCATCGCGATAATTTCGTCCCGAGTAACGAGCGCCCGAGCATTTTGGTGCTCGCTCATCTCTAGTCCCTACTTATTGTCAAGTGGTAAAGGTCTGACATAAGGTCTCACAGTACATGACGGAGCCAAAACCAAGCCATGCAGATGAAAGAACTGCTCAGAGACAGGATTGTATGGAGGCTCAGATCTGGAGAAGCTGTAAAAACATTTCTGCAGAACTAAAGGTTTCCAAGAGCCCAGCAGTCGTCATAAGTTTTATATGGAAGATGTTTGGAGCAACCAGAACTCTTCCTAGAGCTGCTGACCAACCGAACTAAGAAATTGGGAAAAAAGGCCTTGGCAAGAGAGGTGACCAAGAATCCAATGGTCACTCTAGCTGATGCGAGAAACTTCCAGAAGGTTAACAATCACTGTAGCATTCCACTAATCTGGGTCATATGGTAGAGTGGCTAGAAAGAAGCCTCTCCTCAGTAAAAGACACATGAAAATCCACCTGAAGTTTGACAAAAAGCACTTAGAGGACTTTCAGACCGTGGGAAACAAGATTCTCTGGTCTGTTGAAAGCAAGATGGAACTTTTTGGCCTCAATTCTAAGCATTATGTCTAGTGAAAACCAGGCACTACTCATCACCTGCCCAATACCATCCCTACAGTGAAGCCTGGTGGGGGAGCATCATGCTGTGGGACAGAGAGACAGGTTAGGGATGGTGAAAAGCTGAATGGAGCAAAGTACAAAGGTAATAAAAACCTGATCCAGAGCGCATGGGACCCCAAATTGCGTAGAAGGTCAACCTTCTAACAAGAGAATGACCGCAAGCAGACAGCCCAAACAACACAGGGATGACTTAGGGACAACTCTGTGAATGTCTTTGAGTGGCCGAGCCAGAGCCCTGAACCCAATGGAACATCTCTAGAGAGACCTGGAAATGGTTGTCCACAGATGGCCCCATCCAACCTGACAGAGACGAAATTTTCACACAAACTGAAGGCAGCCTATGAAGTCTGCCAATATGGGTAATAAACAGTATAACCAGAGTCTTGGCATTAGGAAGACTAGGCAGAGCAGTTAAATAATACATCTTACTAAATCGGTTCACCACCATCCAAACTATCACATTCTCTTTGGGGGTCGGTAAGTCAGTGTTGAAGCCCACAGAGGAGGAAGCAAGTCCATGGTTTCTCGGATACAGGCAGAGGCAACAATTTCCGAGCAGGAAGAGTCGAGCACAGATCACATGCACTAACATAACTGTAAATATTACGTCTTTGGTAAAGAGAACTAATTAGCGCTAGATCTATTAAACTCCCTACACTGATAAACAATTATGTAAAGCTCAATGTAAGGTTTTTCTGTTAGACTTCCTGGGCAAAGCATACCTTAAAAACAATGGTTTATTTACTTCTCCTGCGCTGCGCGTGAATTACCGTGGACTGGCTGGACCATCTCTGAAAGCCTGCATGTTTCCCCTAACGCCACCCCTCTTGATTAAGTACTAGCATGAACACGCACTTAGCACTACAATAGCTGTCCTATTAAAGGGGTTGTCCACTTACTGGACAATCCTGCTTCAATAAGGCTGTATAGGTTAAAATACCAAACTGAAACCTACTTATCCTCTGTGACCACCGAGATCAGACGCTGACATCACAGGAAATCAGGTGACCGCTGCAGCTTATCACATTCCTCAATTCCAAGGATATGAGCGCTGAGGCAAGGAAAACAAGCTGTGACACTACGGCCTCTGATTGGCTGCTGCGGTCACCTTACCTTCGGTGATGGCAGCTATCACAACAAATGCTAACCCATACAGCCCTATTGAAGCAAGGTTGTAACTGGACAACCCCTTTAAGTTCTGCATACTCTTCATACTCTTTATACTCTGTACTCAGCAATGTTGCAACTTAAATTGATGCTGCAGTTTCAGGATAAAATTCTGGTCCAGGACCGTTAGGGAAGGGAGATACATTGACTGCAGCTGTCCTTATATGCCATCCTTCCAATCCATCAATTCCAGATCCCATTTTTGGCCATCCAAGATGGCCGGTGCACACTTCAGGCTACTAAAGCCCCACAGTGCATTGCTAGTGTTAGACTACCAATGCACTATATCTGTTTTCTGATTGGCCAGAATAGCTCACATGATCAGCACAAGCCAATCAGAGAAAATTGTACTGTGGGAATTAAAGGGGTTGTCCCGAGGCAGCAAGTGGGTCTATACACTTCTGTATGGCCATAATAATGCACTTTGTAATATACATTGTGCATTAATTATGAGCCATACAGAAGTTATAAAAAGTTTTTTACTTACCTGCTCCGTTGCTGGCGTCCTCGTCTCCATGGTGCCGACTAATTTTCGCCCTCCGATGGCCAAATTAGCCGCGCTTGCGCAGTCCGGGTCTTCTCCTCTTCTCTATGGGGCTCCGTGTAGCTCCGTGTAGCTCCGCCCCGTCACGTGCCGATTCCAGCCAATCAGGAGGCTGGAATCGGCAATGGACCGCACAGAAGCCCTGCGGTCCATGAAGACAGAGGATCCCGGCGGCCATCTTCAGCAGGTGAGTATGAAGACGCCGGACCGCCGGGATGCAGGTAAGCGCTGTGCGGGTGGTTTTTTTAACCCCTGCATCGGGGTTGTCTCGCGCCGAACGGGGGGGGGGTTAAAAAAAAAAAAAAAAACCCGTTTCGGCGCGGGACAACCCCTTTAAGTAGTCTGAAGATTGAATGGCCAAAAATGGCTTCCAGAATTGGGGGATTAGAGGGGCAGCAGAACGATTGCAGGGGATTTACTTCCTTCCCTCTTTCTTGTCGAAAAACCAGAGAGCTGCTTTAAACGGAATATATCCCCCTTTCTTTTACTAATTAAAGCCAAAAGGATAATCATTTTCCATTTTTCTAACCTGTTTTATTTTCTGATTGTAAGATATTTTATTCTGTTGTTTATACCTGACTATCGGGGCAGACGGCCATCTTTCCAGAGCTACATTCAACAGCATTTAGAGAGATGCTTCACAGCAATTTTATGGGCCATTCACACAATTAATTTTTTTAAATATAGATCGTGACTAGAGATGAGCGAGCATACTCGTCTGAGCTTGATGCTCGTTCGAGTATTAGGGTGGTCAAGATGCTCGTTACTCGAGACGAGCACCACGCGGTACTCGTCTCGATTAAACGAGCACTGACCATTGAATTCAATGGAGCTGGCAATACAGCCGGCTCCATTGAAAGCAATGGGCTGCCGGCGAGCGTGGGATGAATTTTCGGGAAGGGCTTAAAAATATAAGCCCTTCTCTGAAAATCATCCAAAACTGTGTAAAAATTAAAAATATATATATACTCAGATTGTCCCGGCAGACAGAGTTCAGCTGCGGCCGGCCGGCAGTTCTCCTGAACTGCTGTGAGTAGTATTCAGCAGCCGGGGATTTAAAATCCCCGCCTGCTGACTGAGCTGCCTCTGATTGGTCACAGCCTCACCAATCAGAGGCAGCTCTCACTCACCCATTCATGAATTCATGAATGGGTGAGTGAGTGCTGCCTCTGATTGACAGCTGAGAGCTGCCCCTGATTGGTCCCTGCGCTGAGCCAATCAGAGGCAGCTCTCACCCATTCATGAATTCATGAATGGGTGTGAGTGAGAGCTGCCTCTGATTGGTGAGGCTGTGACCAATCAGAGGCAGCTCATTCAGCAGGCGGGGATTTTAAATCCCCGGCTGCTGAATACTACTCACAGCAGTTCAGGAGAACTGCCGGCCAGCCGCGGCTGAACTCCGTCTGCCGGGAAAAGGTGAGCATATATATATTTTTTATTTTTACACAGTTTTGGATGATTTTCAGGGAAGGGCTTATATTTTTAAGCCCTTCCCGAAAATTCATCCCGCGCTCGCCGGCAGCCCATTGCTTTCAATGGAGTCGGCTGTATTGTCGGCTCCATTGAATTCAATGGGCTAACATCGTTCTTCTCTGCCACAGCTGTTACAGCTGTGGCAGGGGAGAACGATCTTTATGCTGACAGTGCAAGGTGGGGGTCTCACTCTTGCCACTATTGTGGCTTAATAGTGAGACCTCGGAGCCCGAAATGCAGCCCTGCATGTTGCTCCTCGCCTGCCCTATCCATTTCTGTGTTTTTTACATGACTTTGGTGATTTGCTAAGATTTTCACAAATGAAAACCTTAGCGGAGCACCAGTCATATACAAAAATGCTCGAGTCGCCCATTGACTTCAATGGGCTTCGTTACTCGAAACGAACTCTCGAACATCACTGAAAGTTTGACTCGAGTAACGAGCACTCGAGCATTTTGGTGCTCGCTCATCTCTAATCGTGACTAGAGATGAGCGAGCACCAAAATGCTTGGGTGCTAGTTACTCGGGACGAATTTATCGCGATGCTCGAGGGTTCGTTTCGAGTAACGAACCCCATTGAAGTCAATGGGCGACCGGAGCATTTTTGTATTTCGCCGATGCTCGCTAAGGTTTTCATGTGTGAAAATCTAGGCAATTCAAGAAAGTGATGGGAACGACACAGCAACGGATAGGGCAGGCGAGGGGCTACATGTTGGGCTGCATCTCAAGTTCACAGGTCCCACTATTAAGCCACAATACCAGCAAGAGTGGGGCCCCCCCTACCAACAACTTTTACTTCTGAAAAGCCCTCATTAGCATGGCATACCTTAGCTAAGCACCACACTACCTACAACAAAGCACAATCACTGCCTGCATGACACTCTGCTGCCACTTCTCCTGGGTTACATGCTGCCCAACCCCCCTCCCCCCTGCACGACTCAGTGTCCACAGCGCACACCAAACTGTCCCTGCGCAGCCTTCAGCTGCCCTCATGCCACACCACCCTCATGTCTATTTATAAGTGCGTCTGCCATGAGGAGGAACTGCAGGCACACACTGCAGAGGGTTGGCACGGCTAGGCAGCGACCCTCTTTAAAAGTGGTGGGGCGATAGCCCACAATGCTGTACAGAAGCAATGAGAAATATAATCCTGTGCCACCGCCATCAGGAGCTGCACACGTGGGCATAGCAATGGGGAACCTATGTGCCACACACTATTCATTCTGTCAAGGTGTCTGCATGCCCCAGTCAGACTGGTAATATGTACCTTAACAGTAACCGCGTTGGTGGTAATGTGGTGGTGACTGCGGACCTAGTAGCGCGGTTGTATTTTGTTGGTTTTCGGAATGTGGCCAGGATTAAGTTGGCCATGGCGGGGGATGTTTTTGAGGCACTACGTGTCCTCTCCACGTGTCCGTGGTTATATGCACCTTAACAGTAACCGCGTTGGTGGTAATGTGGTGGTGACTGCGGACCTAGTAGCGCGGTTTTATTTTGTTGGTTTTCGGAATGTGGCCAGGATTAAGTGGGCCGTGGCGGGGGGATGGTGGGGGGGGGGCTCTCTTGTTGTGTCGGTAAAGGTGAAATTCTTGGACTGCCACCAGACGAACCAATGCAAAGGCATTTGCCAAGAATGTTTTCATTATTGGAGGAGGAGGGGGATGTTTTTGAGGCACTACGTGTCCTCTCCACGTGTCCGTGGTTATATGCACCTTAACAGTAACCGCGTTGGTGGGAAATGGCCTCGCCGCCATCATGTCTTTGGGAAGCCTTTGCTTCCACACCCCAGAGACATACCATTAGCAGCGGTATAGGCAGAGCCCAGAATTCGTAACATTTCAGCTGTAGCATTAGGACAGGCCCCACTAACATATCACTAGCAGCATTATAGGGGGAGCACAGTATTAGTTCCATTTCAGTAATAGTAGCACTCAAGACAGGCCCCAGTAACAATTCCGAAGCAGCAGTATAGGAGGAGCATAGTCTAAGTTCCATTTAAGTAATAGTAGCAGCCTACACAGGCCCCAGGAACAATTCCGAAGCAGCAGTATAGTGGGAGCGCAGTCTTAGTTCCATTTCAGTAGCTGCAGTATAGCCAAGGCCCAAGTTACATTTATGTAGCTAAAGTGTAGGCCAACCCCACACACCTTTCTGTACCATGAGTGCAGGCGAAGAACATAGAAATTGCTATGATTACACTGTAGGTGAGGGCCCAAAAAAATTGGTGTACCAACAGTACTAATGTACCTCAGTAAAAATTGGCCATGCTCAACCAAGATGAAGAAGAGAAGTCTGGGGAAATCCAGGCTTTGTTCATCTTGATGAGCGTAAGCCTGTCGGCACTGTCAGTTGACAGG
This sequence comes from Eleutherodactylus coqui, assembly GCF_035609145.1. Classification (NCBI taxonomy): domain Eukaryota; kingdom Metazoa; phylum Chordata; class Amphibia; order Anura; family Eleutherodactylidae; genus Eleutherodactylus; species Eleutherodactylus coqui. The sequence continues at coordinate 186,014,484 of NC_089844.1, read as the reverse complement.
CGGGTACACTTATCCGTGATGATTCCCCCATCTCACCATCCTTTTACAGTGCTCCCGCCGACTCAGCCTTGACTGGGGAGCGGTGACACAGTCTTGCTGGGGAGCCATAAAGCTGTCCAGGCCCTTAAAGACTGTTGCACTGCCTGGGCTGTACATGCTGCTCGATCTCCGCACCTCCCCTGCTACCTGGCCCTCGGAACTGCGCCTTCTGCCACTAGCGCTGTCGGATGGGAATTTTACCATCAGCTTGTCCGCCAGGGTCCTGTGGTATAGCAACACTCTCGAACCCCTTTCCTCTTCAGGAATGAGAGTGGGAAGGTTCTCCTTATAGCGTGGGTCGAGCAGTGTGTACACCCAGTAATCCGTAGTGGCCAGAATGCGTGTAACGCGAAGGTCACGAGAAAGGCATCCTAACATGAAGTCAGCCATGTGTGCCAGGGTACCTGTACGCAACACATGGCTGTCCGCACTAGGAAGATCACTTTCAGGATCCTCCTCCTCCTCCTCCTCCTCCTCCTTTTCAGGCCATACACGCTAAAATGATGACAGGCAAGCAGCATGGGTACCGTCAGCAGTGGGCCAAGCTGTCTCTTCCCCCTCCTCCTCATCCTCCTCATGCTCCTCCTCCTCCTCCTGAACGCGCTGAGATATAGACAGGAGGGTGCTCTGACTATCCAGCGACATACTGTCTTCCCCCGGCTCTGTTTCCGAGCGCAAAGCGGCTGCCTTTATGGTTTGCAGGGAACTTCTCAAGATGCATAGCAGAGGAATGGTGACGCTAATGATTGCAGCATCGCCGCTCACCACCTGGGTAGACTGCTCAAAGTTTTGAAGGACCTGGCAGATGTCTGCCAACCAGGCCCACTCTTCTGAAAAGAATTGAGGAGGCTGACTCCCACTGCGCCGCCCATGTTGGAGTTGGTATTCCACTATAGCTCTACGCTGCTCATAGAGCCTAGCCAACATGTGGAGCGTAGAGTTCCACCGTGTGGGCACGTCGCACAGCAGTCGGTGCACTGGCAGATTAAACCGATGTTGCAGGGTGCGCAGGGTGGCAGCGTCCGTGTGGGACTTGCGGAAATGTGCGCAGAGCCGGCGCACCTTTACGAGCAGGTCTGACAAGCGCTGAACCACCAAATTAAAGACGTGGGCCAGGCATGGCACGTGCGTGAGGCTGCAGAGCCGCCACCAGGTTACGGCCATTGTCACACACGACCATGCCCGGTTGGAGGCTCAGCGGCGCAAGCCAACGGTCGGTCTGCTCTGTCAGACCCTGCAGCAGTTCGTGGGCCGTGTGCCTCCTATCTCCTAAGCTGAGTAGTTTCAGCACGGCCTGCTGACGCTTGCCCACCGCTGTGCTGCCACGCCGCGCGACACCGACTGCTGGCGACGTCCTGCTGCTGCTGACACATCTAGATTGCGAGACAGAGGTTGAGGAGGAGGAGGAGGGTGCTTTAGTGGAGGAAGCATACACCGCCGAACATACCACCACCGAGCTGGGGCCCGCAATTCTGGGGGTGGGTAGGACGTGAGCGGTCCCAGGCTCTGACTCTGTCCCAGACTCCACTAAATTCACCCAATGTGCCGTCAGGGAGATATAGTGGCCCTGCCCGCCTGTGCTTGTCCACGTGTCCGTAGTTAAGTGGACCTTGCCACTAACCGCATTGGTGAGGGCGCGTACAATGTTGCGGGAGACGTGGTCGTGCAGGGCTGGGACGGCACATCGGGAAAAGTAGTGGCGACTGGGAACTGAGTAGCGCGGGGCCGCCGCTGCCATCATAGCTTTGAAAGCCTCCGTTTCCACAACCCTATACGGCAGCATCTCAAGGCTGATAAATTTGGCTATGTGGACGGTTAACGATTGAGCGTGCGGGTGCGTGGCGGCGTTCTTGCGCTTGCGCTCGAACACTTGCGCTAGCGACGGCTGGACTGTGCGGTGCGAGACATTGGTGGATGGGGCCGAGGACAGCGGAGGTGAGGGTGTGGGTGCAGGCCAGGAGACGGTAGTGCCTGTGTCCTGAGAGGGGGGTTGGATCTCAGTGGCAGGTTGGGGCACAGGGGAGAGGCAGCGGTGCAAACCGGAGGCGGTGAACGGCCTTCGTCCCACCTTGTGGGGTGCTTGGCCATCATATGTCTGCGCATGCTGGTGGTGGTGAGGCTGTTGGTGGTGGCTCCCCGGCTGATCTTGGCGCGACAAAGGTTGCACACCACTGTTCGTCGGTCTCTTTGAAAAACTGCCAGACCTTAGAGCACCTCGGCCTCTGCAGGGTGGCATGGCGCGAGGGTGCGCTTTGGGAAACAGTTGGTGGATTATTCGGTCTGGCCCTGCCTCCACCCCTGGCCACCGCACTGCCTCTTGCAACCTGCCCTGCTGCTGCCCTTGCCTGCCCCTCTGAAGACCTGTCCTGAGTAGGCGTTGCACACCAGGTGGGGTCAGTCACCTCATCGTCCTGCTGCTCTTCCTCCGAATCCTCTGTGCGCTCCTCCCTCGGACTTACTGCCCTTACTACTACCTCACTGCAAGACAACTGTGTCTCATCGTCATCGTCCTCCTCACCCACTGAAAGGTCTTGAGACAGTTGCCGGAAGTCCCCAGCCTCATCCCCCGGACCCCGGGAACTTTCCAATGGTTGTGCATCAGTGACGATAAACTCCTCTGGTGGGAGAGGAACCACTGCTGCCCAATCTGAGCAGGGGCCCGAGAACAGTTCCTGGGAGTCTTCCCGCTCCTGAGCATGTGTCATTGTAGTGGAGTGAGGAGGCTGGGAGGAAGGAGGAGCAACAGACAGAGGATTCGGTTTTGCAGCACTGGACGGCGCAGAACTCTGGGTGGATGATAGCTTGCTCGAAGCACTTTCTGCCATACACGACAGGACCTGCTCACACTGCTCATTTTCTAATAAAGGTCTCCCGCGTGGACCCATTAATTGGGCGATGAATGTGGGGACGCCAGAAACGTGCCTCTCTCCTAATCGCGCAGCAGTCGGCTGCGACACACCTGGATTAGGAGCTCGGCCTGTGCCCACACCCTCACTTGGGCCTACGCGTCCTCGGCCGCATCCACGTCCTCTAGGCCTACCCCTACCCCTCAGCATGCTGTATTACCAGTGATTTCCAAGCCAGGAAAGAAATTGGCGCAAGCCTGCAGCCAAAATAGAATTTTTTCCCTTGTTTTTCAAAGGACAAGCCACACTGCGTGTATTCAATGAATACTACTAAGTTTAATAACTGTGTTGTGGCCCTGCAAATGTGTCACAGAACTGCAGTGATGCAAAGTTATTCGCTACAGCAGATCAGGGATTTCCCATGCAGGAAAAAAATTGGCGCAAGCCTGCAGCCAAAATAGAATTTTTTCCCTTGTTTTTCAAAGGACAAGCCACACTGCGTGTATTCAATTAATACTACTAAGTTTAATAACTGTGTTGTGGCCCTGCAAATGTGTCACAGAACTGCAGTGATGCAAAGTTATTCGCTACAGCAGATCAGGGATTTCCCATGCAGGAAAAAAATTGGCGCAAGCCTGCAGTAAAACGTAGCTGGCTGCGTCTGATTTTTTTTAACGTTCTGCACGCAGCACACACGTACCCAGAGCCCTGAGGACTGTCAGAGGCAGGCGAAATAGAATTTTTTCCCTTGTTTTTCAAAGGAAAAGCCACACTGCGTGTATTCAATGAATACTACTAAGTTTAATAACTGTGTTGTGGCCCTGCAAATGTGTCACAGAACTGCAGTGATGCAAAGTTATTCGCTACAGCAGATCAGGGATTTCCCATGCAGGAAAAAAATTGGCGCAAGCCTGCAGCCAAAATAGAATTTTTTCCCTTGTTTTTCAAAGAACAAGCCACACTGCGTGTATTCAATGAATACTACTAAGTTTAATAACTGTGTTGTGGCCCTGCAAATGTGTCAGAGAACTGCAGTGATGCAAAGTTATTCGCTACAGCAGATCAGGGATTTCCCATGCAGGAAAAAAATTGGCGCAAGCCTGCAGCCAAAATAGAATTTTTCCCTTGTTTTTCAAAGGACAAGCCACACTGCGTGTATTCAATGAATACTACTAAGTTTAATAACTGTGTTGTGGCCCTGCAAATGTGTCACAGAACTGCAGTGATGCAAAGTTATTCGCTACAGCAGATCAGGGATTTCCCATGCAGGAAAAAAATTGGCGCAAGCCTGCAGTAAAACGTAGCTGGCTGCGTCTGATTTTTTTTAACGTTCTGCACGCAGCACACACATACCCAGAGCCCTGAGGACTGTCAGAGGCAGGCGAAATAGAATTTTTTCCCTTGTTTTTCAAAGGAAAAGCCACACTGCGTCTATTCAATGAATAATGTATGTCTTCTGGCCCTGCCTACACAATTCTATCCCTGTAGTATTAATGTCGGGTGCAATGGTCTGCACAGCCGGTTTTGAGAAAAAAAAAAAATATATGCAACACTGCTAACAGCAGCCTGGACAGTACTGCACACGGATAGATGTGGCCCTAGAAAGGACCATTGGGGTTCTTGAAACCTACACTCACTGCTAACACTCTCCCTGCCTAACCACCACTTCTGTCCCTATTGCAGGGCGCAATGCTCTGCAGATCCAATTTTGAAAAAAAAAAAAAAAATACAGTGCTAACACAGTACTGCACACTATTAGATGTGGCCCTGAGAAGGACCATTGGGGTTCTTGAAGCCTACACTAACTCCTAACGCTCTCCCTACAGCAGCTCCAGCACGATAGCACTTTCCCTCAGCTAATTTACAAGACATCTGAGCCGAGCCGCGGGAGGGGCCAATTTTTATATTCGGGTGACATCAGATCTCGCCAGCCACTCACAGCAGGGAGGTGGTATAGGGCTTGAACGTCACAGGGGGAAGTTGTAATGCCTTCCCTGTCTTTCAATTGGCCAGAAAAGCGCGCTAACGTCTCAGAGAGGAAACTGAAAGTAACCAGAACATCGCGTGGTACTCGTTACGAGTACCGAGCATCCCGAACACGCTAATATTCGCCCGAGTATCAAGCTCGGACAAGTACGTTCGCTCATCTCTAATCGTGACCAAAAATAAGGAAAAAAATCACAAAAAAATATGTTTAACCAAAAAATGTAATTTCTATAATAAGCCAAGTTCCTTAAAGTTATATAAAGCTAAATAGTTTTGACTTGTTGGATAACATGTGGAGATGATCATAAGCATATAGGGGCTTATTAACTAGTACTGTCTAAAACCTAGACAGTGCAAACTTGGGCAAGACGGTCTTAAAATGCACCGATTTATTACAAAAGCTTTGCTCAATGATGAATCTGTCGAATTTCAAGATCACCGAGTCTAACCTAAGTTGGCTTAGTTTATGTCAAAATCGTAGGGAAATTCTCACTAATTTGGTGCACTTTTGGGCAGTTTGAAAAAACTTTTTGAAAGTGTCTAAAAATGTGGCACAAAACATGTAAAACCTGCACCAGAAAACTCCTGTATCTTGAATAATAAATCTGCCCCTTTCGATGGTCTAAATATTTAGCCATATTGGTACAAATTCCAGAATTTATGAAAATTAACTAGGGGATGTTAAGCATGTCCTCCTTACAATACAGCCTGCTCTGTACATAAGAACAAAGCTTAATAATGGGCTTTCAGTAAAGTTTTATCTCATGCAATGAAGAGTCTAATTCCCATAAGTACATATTAGTACATAGGTAAAACATACTGATATCAGAGCCAATCCTAAATCCATGCCAACTGAGATATGATATTTACCAGCCCGTTTTCATTGTTGGTTACGGCAAGGTCTTCTCCATTTCCATCAAATGCTTTAATTTCAATCCCGAGATTGGATTCAGGATGTCTCAGCCAGTTTTGAAGCACAGTTTTCACATCTATACTTTGCCAAGACCCGGGTCCTGGATTCATTTCAAGTTTTAATGCTCGGATTCCAATGTGTCTTGAACCATCTTTCAAAGGCTTAATGAGCCTTAAGATTTGCACCACAACTGTTGTAGGCCGCTGGACGGGCTTTAGATGAATCCATAACTGCGCCTTCGATATTTTATTTAGCTGGACTTTAGAGCTCACTTTAAAGTAGCAGCATTTGGGTTTTTCGGTCGTATCGGCTGCAAATTCAGCTGTAAAGTAAAAAAAGACCATAAATCATTTTAAAGTTTTTTCATCATTCTCCTTACAATGTGACTTCTAAGTAGTAATGATTGTCTTTTCTCATCTTTGTTATCCACTTTATACCAACAGCCTCATCATTGCAACAATTGAGACTAAAACACTGAAATAAATAATATGGAAAGTGATTAAATCTATAACGTATTTTACCTCATGTAGTAATACTGGACTGATTTTACTTTTAAACATGAATAGAGATGAGCGAACACCAAAATGTTCGGGTGTTCGTTATTCGTAACGAACTTCCCGTGATGCTCGAGGGTTCGTTTCGAACAACGAACCCCATTGAAGTCAATGGGCGACCAGAACATTTTTGTATTTCGCCGATGCTCGCTAAGGTTTTCATGTGTGAAAATCTGGGCAATTCAGGAAAGTGATGGGAATGACACAGTGACGGATAGGGCAGGCGAGGGGCTACATGTTGGGCTGCATCCTAAGTTCACAGGTCCCACTATTAAGCCACAATAGCGGCAAGAGTGGGCCCCCCCCCCTCCCAACAACTTTTACTTCTGAAAAGCCCTCATTAGCATGGCATACCTTTGCTAAGCACCACACTACCTCCAACAAAGCACAATCACTGCCTGCATGACACTCCACTGCCACTTCTCCTGAGTTACATGCTGCCCAACCGCACCCCCTCCCCCCCACAGCGCACACCAAAGTGTCCCTGCGCAGCCTTCAGCTGCCCTCATGCCACACCACGCTCATGTCTATTTAGAATTGCGTCTGCCATGACGAGGGACCTCAGGCATACACTGCAGAGGTTGGCACGGCTAGGCAGCGACCCTCTTTAAAAGTGGCGGAGCGATAGCCCACAATGCTGTACAGAAGCAATGAGAAATAGAATCCTGTGCCACCGCCATCAGGAGCTGCACACGTGGGCATAGCAATGGGGAACCTATGTGCCACACACTATTCATTCTGTCAAGGTGTCTGCATGCCCCAGTCAGACCGGGCTTTTTAATTCATAGACACAGGCAGGTACAACTCCCTATTGTGAAGTCCCTGTCGACCCACAGCATGGGTGGCTCCCTGGAACCCACCGGCGGTACACAGAAATATCCCATTGCATTGCCCAACACAGCTGAGGTAGTAATGTCGTGCTTAATGCAGGTGGGCTTCGGCCCACACTGCATGCCCCAGTCAGACTGGGGTTCTTTACAAGTGGACACATGTAGGTTTAACTCCCTGTGGACCCACTGCCTGGGTGGGTGCCAGGAAGCCACCGGCGGTACATAGAAATATCCCATTGCATTGCCCAACACAGCTGAGGTAGTAATGTCGTGCGTAATACAGGTGGGCTTCGGCCCACACTGCATGCCCCAGTCAGACTGGGGTTCTTTAGAAGTGTACAGATGTATTAAAAACTCAGTGTGCACCTACAGCATGGGTGGCTCCCTGGAACCCACCGGCGGTACACAAAAATATCCCATTGCATTGCCCAACACAGCTGAGGTAGTAATGTCGTGCGTAATACAGGTGGGCTTCGGCCCACACTGCATGCCCCAGTCAGACTGGGATTCTTTACAAGTGGACACATGTAGGTTTAACTCCCTGTGGACCCACTGCCTGGGTGGGTGCCAGGAAGCCACCGGCGGTACATAGAAATATCCCATTGCATTGCCCAACACAGCTGAGGTAGTAATGTCGTGCGTAATACAGGTGGGCTTCGGCCCACACTGCATGCCCCAGTCAGACTGGGGTTCTTTAGAAGTGTACAGATGTATTAAAAACTCAGTGTGCACCTACAGCATGGGTGGCTCCCTGGAACCCACCGGCGGTACACAAAAATATCCCATTGCATTGCCCAACACAGCTGAGGTAGTAATGTCGTGCGTAATACAGGTGGGCTTCGGCCCACACTGCATGCCCCAGTCAGACTGGGATTCTTTACAAGTGGACACATGTAGGTTTAACTCCCTGTGGACCCACTGCCTGGGTGGGTGCCAGGAAGCCACCGGCGGTACATAGAAATATCCCATTGCATTGCCCAACACAGCTGAGGTAACGTCAGCTGTAATGCAGGTGGGCTAAAAATTAATTTGATTACACTGTAGGCGAGGGCCCACAAAAATTGCTGTATCAACAGTACTAATGTACATCCCAAAAATTGGCCATGGCCAGCCAAGAGGGCAGGTGAAACCCATTAATCGCTTTGGTTAATGTGGCTTAAGTGGTAACTAGGCCTGGAGGCAGCCCAGTGTAACGAAAAATTGGTTCAAGTTAAAGTTCCAACGCTTTTAAGCTAATTGAAACTTATAAAAATTGTTCTGAAAAATTATTTGAGTGAGCCTTGTGGCCCTAAGAAAAATTGCCCGTTCAGCGTGATTACGTGAGGTTTCAGGAGGAGGAGCAGGAGGAGGAGGAGGAGGAATATTAGACACAGATTGATGAAGCACAAATGTCCCCGTTTTGGATGGTGAGAGAGAACGTAGCTTCCATCCGCGGGTGCAGCCTACGTATTGCTTACGTATCGCTGCTGTCCGCTGGTGGAGAACAGAAGTCTGGCGAAATCCAGCCTTTGTTCATCTTGATGAGTGTTAGCCTGTCGGCACTGTCGGTTGACAAGCGGCTACGCTTATCGGTGATGATTCCCCCAGCCGCACTAAACACCCTCTCCGACAACACGCTAGCCGCAGGACAAGCAAGCACCTCAAGGGCATACAGGGCTAGTTCAGGCCACGTGTCCAGCTTCGACACCCAGTAGTTGTAGGGGGCAGAGGCGTCACCAAGGATGGTCGTGCGATCCGCTACGTACTCCCTCACCATCCTTTTGCAGTGCTCCCGCCGACTCAGCCGTGACTGGGGAGCGGTGACACAGTCTTGGTGGGGAGCCATAAAGCTGGCCAGGCCCTTAAAGACTGTTGCACTGCCTGGGATGTACATGCTGCTCGATCTACGCACATCCCCTGCAACATGGCCCTCGGAACTGCGCCTTCTGCCACTAGCGCTGTCGGCTGGGAATTTTACCATCAGCTTGTCCGCAAGGGTCCTGTGGTATAGCAACACTCTCGAACCCCTTTCCTCTTCGGGAATCAGAGTGGGCAGGTTCTCCTTATACCGTGGATCGAGCAGTGTGTACACCCAGTAATCCGTAGTGGCCAGAATGCGTGCAACGCGAGGGTCACGAGAAAGGCATCCTAACATGAAGTCGGCCATGTGTGCCAGGGTACCTGTACGCAACACATGGCTGTCTTCACTAGGAAGATCACTTTCAGGATCCTCCTCCTCCTCCTCCTCCTCAGGCCATACACGCTGAAAGGATGACAGGCAATCAGCCGGTGTACCGTCAGCAGCGGGCCAAGCTGTCTCTTCCCCCTCCTCCTCATCCTCCTCCTCCTCCTGTACGCGCTGTGAAATAGACAGGAGGGTGCCCTGACTATCCAGCGGCATACTGTCTTCCCCCGCCCCCGTTTCCAAGCGCAAAGCAGCTGCCTTTATGGTTTGCAGGGAATTTCTCAAGATGCATAGCAGAGGAATGGTGACGCTAATGATTGTAGCATCGCCGCTCACCACCTGGGTAGACTCCTCAAAATTACCAAGGACATGGCAGATGTCTGCCAACCAGGCCCACTCTTCTGAAAGGAATTGAGGAGGCTGACTCCCACTGCGCCGCCCATGTTGGAGTTGGTATTCGACTATAGCTCTACGCTGTTCATAGAGCCTGGCCAACATGTGGAGCGTAGAGTTCCACCGTGTGGGCACGTCGCACAGCAGTCGGTGCACTGGCAGCTTAAAGTGATGTTGCAGGGTGCGCAGGGTGGCAGCGTCCGTGTGGGACTTGCGGAAATGTGCGCAGAGCCGGCGCGCCTTTACGAGCAGGTCTGACAAGCGTGGGTAGCTTTTCAGAAACCGCTGAACCACCAAATTAAAGACGTGGGCCAGGCACGGCACGTGCGTGAGGCTGCCGAGCTGCAGAGCCGCCACCAGGTTACGGCCGTTGTCACACACGACCATGCCCGGTTGGAGGCTCAGCGGCGCAAGCCAGCGGTCGGTCTGCTGTGTCAGACCCTGCAGCAGTTCGTGGGCCGTGTGCCTCTTATCGCCTAAGCTGAGTAGTTTCAGCACGGCCTGCTGACGCTTGCCCACCGCTGTGCTGCCACACCGCGCGACACCGACTGCTGGCGACATGCTGCTGCTGACACATCTTGATTGTGAGACAGAGGAGGAGGAGGAGGAGGAGGGTGCTTTAGTGGAGGAAGCATACACCTCCGCAGATACCACCACCGAGCTGGGGCCCGCAATTCTGGGGGTGGGTAGGACGTGAGCGGTCCCAGGCTCTGACTCTGTCCCAGCCTCCACTAAATTCACCCAATGTGCCGTCAGGGAGATGTAGTGGCCCTGCCCGCCTGTGCTTGTCCACGTGTCCGTAGTTAAGTGGACCGTGGCAGTAACCGCGTTGGTGAGGGCGCGCACAATGTTGCGGGAGACGTGGTCGTGCAGGGCTGGGACGGCACATCGGGAAAAGTAGTGGCGACTGGGAACTGAGTAGCGCGGGGCCGCCGCCTCCATGATACTTTTGAAGGACTCCGTTTCCACAACCCTATACGGCAGCATCTCAAGGCTGATGAATTTTGCGATGCGGACGGTTAACGTTTGAGCGTGCGGGTGCGTGGCGGCGTACTTGCGCTTGCGCTCGAACACTTGCGCAAGCGACGGCTGAACGGTGCGCTGAACTACACTGCTGGATGGGGCCGAGGACAGCGGAGATGAGGGTGTGGGTGCAGGCCATGAGGCGGTAGTGCCTGTGTCCTGAGAGGGGGGTTGCATCTCAGTGGCAGGTTGGGGCACAGGGGGAGAGGCAGGGGTGCAAACCGGAGGCGGTGAACGGCCTTTGTCCCACCTTGCGGGGTGCTTGGCCATCATATGTCTGCGCATGGTGGTGGTGGTGAGGCTGTTGGTGTTGGCTCCCCGGCTGAGCTTTGCGCGACAAAGGTTGCACACCACTGTTCGTCGGTCGTCAGGCGTCTCTGTGAAAAACTGCCAGACCTTAGAGCACCTCGGCCTCCGCAGGGTGGCATGGCGCGAGGGGGCGCTTTGGGAAACACTTGGTGGATTATTCGGTCTGGCCCTGCCTCTACCCCTGGCCACTGCACTGCCTCTTGCAACCTGCCCTGCTGATGCCCTTGACTCCCCCTCTGAAGACCTGTCCTCCTGAGTAAGCGTTGCACACCAGGTGGGGTCAGTCACCTCATCGTCCTGCTGCTCTTCCTCCGAATCCTCTGTGCGCTGCTCCCTGGGACTTACTGCCCTTACTACTACCTCACTGCAAGACAACTGTGTCTGATCGTCATCGTCCTCCTCACCCACAGAAAGTTGTTGAGACAGTTGGCGGAAGTCCCCAGCCTCTTCCCCCGGACCCCGGGAACTTTCGAATGGTTGGGCATCAGTGACGATAAACTCCTCTGGTGGGAGAGGAACCGCTGCTGCCCAATCTAAGCAGGGGCCCGAGAACAGTTCCTGGGAGTGTTCCCGCTCCTGAGCAGGTGTCATTGTAGTGGAGTGAGGAGGCTGGGAGGAAGGAGGAGCAGCAGACAGAGGATTCGGATTGGCAGCAGTGGACGGCGCAGAACTGCGGGTAGACGATAGGTTGCTCGAAGCACTTTCTGCCATCCAGGACAGGACCTGCTCACACTGCTCATTTTCTAATAACCGTCTCCCGCGTGGACCCATTAATTGGGCGATGAATGTGGGGACGCCAGAAACGTGCCTCTCTCCTAATCGCGCAGCAGACAGCTGCGACACACCTGGATCAGGAGCTTGGCCTGTGCCCACACCCTCACTTGGCCCTCCGCGTCCTCGGCCACGTCCACGTCCACGTCCTCTAGGCTTACCCCTACCCCTCAGCATGCTGTATTACCAGTGATTAGATTTCCCAGGCAGGAAATAAATTGGCGCAAGACTGCAGGCCAAATATAATTTTTGCCCTTTTTGGAAAACGAAAGGCCCCACTGCCTCTAGTGAATGAATTATCTAAGTTTAATAACTGCGCTGTGTCCCTGCTTATGTGTCACAGAACGTGAGGGTAGCAGAGTTATTAACTGTGGCAGAGCAGGTATTTTTTTTCCCAATTAAGGAAAGCAAATGGCGAACCCAGCAGTAAAGCGTAGCTGGCTGCGTATGATTTAGCAATGTTTTTCACGCAGCTCACACGTCTCCACAGGCGTTAGGACGGACACAGGCTGGACAAATAGATTTCTTTTCAGTTTTTTCCCACCAACAGGCAGCACTGCGTATATTCAATGAACCTGCGAAGTTTAATAACTGCGCTGTGTCCCTGCTTATGTGTCACAGAACGTGAGGGTAGCAGAGTTATTATAACTCTTGGAGAGCAGGTATTTTTTTTCCCAATTAAGGAAAGCAAATGGCGAAGCCAGCAGTAAAGCGTAGCTGGCTGCGTATGATTTAGCAATGTTTTTCACGCAGCTCACACGTCTCCACAGGCGTAAGGACGGACACAGGCTGGACAAATAGATTTCTTTTCAGTTTTTTCCCACCAACAGGCAGCACTGCGTATATTCAATGAACCTGCGAAGTTTAATAACTGCGCTGTGTCCCTGCTTATGTGTCACAGAACGTGAGGGTAGCAGAGTTATTAACTGTGGCAGAGCAGGTATTTTTTTTCCCAATTAAGGAAAGCAAATGGCGAAGCCAGCAGTAAAGCGTAGCTGGCTGCGTATGATTTAGCAATGTTTTTCACGCAGCTCACACGTCTCCACAGGCGTAAGGACGGACACAGGCTGGACAAATAGATTTCTTTTCAGTTTTTTCCCACCAACAGGCAGCACTGCGTATATTCAATGAACCTGCGAAGTTTAATAACTGCGCTGTGTCCCTGCTTATGTGTCACAGAACGTGAGGGTAGCAGAGTTATTATAACTCTTGGAGAGCAGGTATTTTTTTTCCCAATTAAGGAAAGCAAATGGCGAACCCAGCAGTAAACCGTAGCTGGGTGCGTATGATTTAGCAATGTTTTTCACGCAGCTCACACGTGTCCACAGGCGTTAGGACGGACAGAGGCTGGACAAATAGATTTGTTTTCAGTTTTTTCCCACCAAAAGGCAGCACTGCGTATATTCAATGAACCTGAGAAGTTTAATAACTGCGCTGTGTCCCTGCTTATGTGTCACAGAACGTGAGGGTAGCAGAGTTATTAACTGTGGCAGAGCAGGTATTTTTTTTCCCAATTAAGGAAAGCAAATGGCGAAGCCAGCAGTAAAGCGTAGCTGGGTGCGTATGATTTAGCAATGTTTTTCACGCAGCTCACACGTGTCCACAGGCGTTAGGACGGACAGAGGCTGGACAAATAGATTTGTTTTCAGTTTTTTCCCACCAACAGGCAGCACTGCGTATATTCTATGAATAATAACTGTGTTGTGGCCCTGCCTATACAATTCTTTCCCTGCAGTATCAATGGAGGGTGGAATGCTCTGCAGAGGCGATTTTGAGAAGCCCAAAAAAAATGCAGCACAGCCAACAGCAGCCTGGACAGTACTGCACACGGATAAATATGGCCCTAGAAAGGACCGTTGAGGTTCTTGAAGGCTACACTCACTCCTAACACTCTCCCTGCCTATGCAGCACTTCTGTCCCTAATGCCAGGTGCAACGGTCTGCAGAGGCGACTTTGAGAAAAAAAAAAATCCCACTGCTAACAGCAGCCAACACACAGCTATCAGTGGCCCTAATAAGGACCTTTGGGGGGTCTTGAAGCCTACACTAACTACCAATTCTTTCCCTACAGCAGCTCCGGTATAAACAGCACTGTCCCTCATCTAACTCACACCGCATCTGAGGCGAGCCGCGGGAGGGGCCGACTTTTATATTAGGCGAACACCTGATCTCGCCAGCCACTCACAGCAGGGGGGTGGTATAGGGCTTAAACGTTGCAGGGGGAAGTTGTAATGCCTTCCCTGTCTTTCAATTGGCCAGAAAAGCGCGCTAACGTCTCAGGGAAGGAAGTGAAAGTAACCAGAACACCGCATGGTGTTCGTCACGAATAACGAACATCCCGAACACCCTAATATTCGCACGAATATCAAGCTCGGACGAACGCGTTCGCTCATCTCTAAACATGAAATATTATTATTATTGGTTTTTTTATGCTTTTATTTATTAATTTATTTTTTTAATTTAGTTATTTAGAATCCTTTTATTTATGAATTTTTAAATGTTTTTTAAATACATTTTTTAATTTAAAAAAAATTTAAATAAATAATTACTGTACATACTCGAGTATAAGCCTAGTTTTTCAGCACATTTTTTAATGCTGAAAAAGCCCCCCTCGGCTTATACTCAAGTGAGGTTAAAGAAAAAAACAACAAAAACCCTGCAATACTCACCTCACAGCCTGCATCTGTGTCCCTGGCACGATAGTCTCCACGGCAGTGCGGCAAGCTGCTTGAGAATTCTCCCCGCTGTCATCTCCCTGCTCGGCTTTGAATTCCCCTGCCGTCAGTGCTGTGTAGGCAAGCACTCTGATTGGATCGAGCGCCAGCCAATCACAGCCGGTGCTCAATTATTCACAGCCATTCAGTGGATGACATCACTGAATGGCTGTGATTGGTTTATCGAGCGCCGGCTGTGATTGGCTGGTGCTCAATCCAATCACAGCACTTACTTACACAGTGCTGACGGCGGGGGAATTCAAAGCCCAGCGTGGAGAATTCTCAAGCTGTTTGCCGCCCCGCTGGGGAGATTATCGCACCAGGGACACAGACGCCTGCTGGGAGGTGAGTATTGCATTTTTTCTCTACCTAGTATATACTGGAGTATAGCTAGGCTTATACTCAAGTAAATAAGTTTTACCAGTTTTTTTGTGTTAAAACTTACTGACTCGGCTTATACTCGGGTCGGCTAATACTCGAGTATATACGGTATCTGTATTTTAAATGAATGCAACTAAGCATATTGCAGGTTGGTGCGGATTGCGCAGCTGCACTTTACTAAATATTTCTATCGTAAAACCGATAAGGAAGCTAAGTGTTTTGGACAAGATAGACTTTCCCTCTTTTATTCTCAGTACTGGGAATTAAAAACTGCATTTAGAAGCTTGATCAGAATGAGAGAACTGAATAAAGTCCACGTTGTTCAATGGACGGATTTAAGGACGCTCCAATAGGACCCCCTGGATTAAAACAATACACTGAGCTATCCTTACCGCTGAGATCCAGCATTGGGAGGCTGCAGTATTGCCGCTTGTTCTCCTGGCACATTCTGAGGGCTATAGTGTCAGGAGTTCAGGAACGTGATGATGCAGCCTCAGTTTGGCTGCAGATTTCCTGTGACATCACCTGTCCCAACAATCACTGGGACCACAGCAAGCTGCAGATCTGGATCATGGCAGCCACGGAGGTGTAGGTGTAGTTCAGTTTATTATTTCAACATAGGGGTTCCTATTGAAGTTAGGGTGTTCAGTAACCAGAGAACCCCTTTAAAATAGCATTGAAACAATTTTTAGATATGGTTGCTAAAGCCTTGTGTGGCAGCAGAAATGCAATCCTAAGCTCTCGCTCACAACATGAAGGTTGCAGGTTCAATCCCCGCAGGGTTTAGGTAGCCGGCTCAAGGTTGACTCAGCCTTCTAAAGTCGATAAAATGAATACCCAGCTTGCTTGGGGATAAAAGACGACTGGGGAGGGCAATGGCAAACAACCCTGCAAAAACAGTCTGCCAAGAAAACCTCACAATGTCACCTAAAGAGTCAGCCCTGACTGCTTGCATTGGGGGACTTTACCTTACCTGGTTTGGTACTTAAGGATTTTCATCTCCACTTTTCAAAGGCCATACGTTTTCCATTTTTCGTTGACAGGGCCGGACAAGGGCTTGTTAGTTGTGTGATGAACTATAGTTTATATTGGCACCATTTTGTGGTACATATCATGTATTCCATAACTTTTATACATTTTTGGGGAGAACAGGGAGAAAGAACATCATTTCTGCCATTGTTTTTTTTCTGTATTTTTTCAAACGACATTTAGTATGTGGTGCAAGTGACATGAAAATCTTTTTTCCGTGGGCCGGTATGATTACAACGATACAACAATTACATTCATTTTTAGATTTTTCCACTTTTTCACAATGAAAAGACTTTTTTGGAAAATTCTTTATCTTTATCACTGCATTCAAAAACCTAGAATGTTTGTATTTTTCCATTAATAAATTTGTCTGAGGGTTTGTTTTTGCATCATGAGCTGTACTTTTTATTGCTGCCATCTTAGGGTGTATATCACTTTTTTAAGCATTTTAATTGTGTTTTTGGGAGATGAGTGTGAACAAAAAAAAATAATAGTGACTTTGCTTTTTTACACAGTTTGCAGTGTGAAGTGTATTCAATTCATTGTACGCGTCATCATTATGTATTATTTTTGAAGAAAAAAAGTGCACAAAATAGGGTTTCTAAATTGTTTTTCTTTTACGTGGATACGTTTAAAATTATTATATTTTTTTCCACCTTTTTTAGGTCCCTGTAGGGGACTTGAATCTGCGATGCTACAATTGCTCAAATAATACACTGCAGTACTTCTCTACTGCAGTGTATTATCTATTTTTTGCCTATGAAAAGTCATGGCAAACCTAGAGGCTATTCTGGCATCTGGTTGCCAAGGCAACCTACCAATCGTCAGCAAAGGGCTAACAATGTCACAGAGAGTTGGTCATCCCTCTATTGACTCCAGACATGTTGCAATTAACATTGACCATGGCATGTAAGGGATGCATGGAAGTAATTAGAGTTCTCTGCATCTCCCAACGTTGCAGCAGGAACCCAGTTGTCAGATTTTCATTTCATTACATTAGACTTCTATCTCAGATTCTTACAAACATAAAGCCAAAATCTTGAATTCCCTTCAAAAGGGTTGCCTGGTTGTAAAATATTCATGACCTACCCTTAGCAAAAGTTAGCAATAGTAAAATGGCAAAGGATTGTTACCCAGGCTCCCTGCAAATCAGCTGGGCCAGTGCACTGAACTGATTTCTGCAGGAAGCAGACAACTCTGTTCCCACTGCAGTGGCCAGGCTTGGTATTACAGGCATTGAAATGAACTGGAACTTTGCCTGCAATACCAAGCTTGGCCAGTGCAGTGGTAATGAAGCGCTTCCTGCAAAAATCACCTCAATCCACAAGTCCGCATGCCTAGCAAGCAGCTGATCAGGGGTGGTCCAGGCAGCGGACCCCTGCCAATTCACTATTAATGACTTTTCCTGATCGTAGGCCATCAATAGTTTACAACCAGACAACCCCTTTAATTTCCACTCAGTAGGGTCATCCATAATTGTTGGGACTTAGATACACCAAAAATAAATCATCGATGTACTTATCGTCATATTGGCATACGGCTCCTGTCACAACTTTCATAACATACTTTTCCCTGACTGTGACTGCGAGTGAAACTAAGAAGGCATGGGACCCGGGATCACTTACTCTGCTGGCTTGTACATCTAGTTACCTGTTTCTAAGAAGCGCACATCGTTCTGTGCATTAAGCAGAGTTGGAGCACGCACGTTCTCCTTATTGCAGCTGCCGCTGCCCGTCCCGTCTGCTGGGTCACAAAGAATTACGACCATAAAGTTATGCAAATTAAGAATTGCTGAAGTGACTCTGCTAGGGGATCGCTGGGTTTTAGATGCTTTGGATGGAAAAGCATTATCACTTACACTTGTATTATATCTAAGCAGCTGCTTCTCCTGCCAAGATAACAGTTACATTCCATTTGTAAGACCGTTACCCAACTAGATATGATTTAAAGCTGCTGCCTTTTAACATTTCTTAAGGCTGTAATAGCATCGTCAGATGCTCCAGATAAGGCGCATAACAGTGATACAATGTTCACATGCTGCATTATTGCAGATTTACACTGCTTTTCTGCAAATAATCCCTTAGTGACCAACAATACGCCTTTTTACTGAATGGGCTTTAAACCTGCACATACATCTTTTAAAGGCGGTATCTTGGCTAACTACTGACAGCCAGGCTCCTGCTCTAACCATCAGTAGCAGAGAAACTCTTACATGCCACATGATGCCGCCCCATTGAAAGCAATGGGATGAAGGCAACCCCTGCTCAGCCAATCAGAGGCAGCGCTTTCTGAAGATGGGGATTTTTCCCCGGCCACTAGAATACAGAGAAGACTGCCGGGGATGGTGAGAAAAGCCGGACAGCGCTTCTAGGTGAGTTAACTTTTTTATTTTTCACAGCTAGGGATGATTTTCGGGGTAGAACTTATATTTCAAGCCCCCCACCCCCTGAAAATCATCGCTGCGAGGGTTGCCTTCATCCCATTGCTTTCAATGGGGCAGTAGCAGCGCCTGCTCCATTGAAAGCAATGGGGTAGCATCGCGGTCCTCTGCCACAGTTGTCACATCCCCGCGGGGATGAAGGGATCCCCTGCCATCCCCGCGGGGATGAAAGGACCCCTATAGTCACAGCTGTTTTTAATCGGGCCAGTGCTGCTGCTGGTCCAATTAACAACAAGGTGAAACCCCTGGATGTGAAAGCATCCGTCGGTCACATGTGATACACGCTGTCCTATTTTTAACAGGTGTGAGTTTTTTGCGCATGTAAAATTGGACATGTGACCGCTTCAATTGGAAAGCATTGGTTCTATCAGATGCGATTTTTTGTGTGCCTATACATGCGCTAAAAAAATAGCTTGTCTGACTGAGCCCTTAAAGGGATCCTGTCAGCTTGAACACGTCATCCAAACTGCAGACATCACGTTACAGAGTAGGAGGAGCTGAGCAGACTGATATATAGATTTATGTAGAAAGATTAGACTCCGCGTCCCGCTCCCCGCTCTCCTGTCACTGTAGGGGTCGCTTCTTTTTCCTGCAGTGACATCACTCTAAATAGAGCGCTGGCCAACCATGCACAATCGGTGCTCCATTCATTTTATTGAGGCTGATGAAAATAGCTGAGTTGGCGCACCACTTGGGTCCCTCAGCAGTCCCATTGAAAGTGAATAGGGAGCTAGTGCTACTTTTTGGATAAAAAAGATTATTTTGCATTTCTACATTCAAAGTCCCATAATTTTTTTATTTTTCCATGGACAGACCTCTGTAAGTGCTTGTTTTTTGTGTGTCACACTGTAGTTTATATTGGTATCATTTGGGGGTAAGTATGGCTTTTTGATCCCTTTTATTGTATTTTGTAGGAGGAAAAGCATTTTGGTTCAGTTTTTTTTTGCCTTTTTTCAAATTGCATTTGCCATGTGGGCTACAAACTGTTGTGTTCAATGTATTGTATCGGTCATTATGGATGCAACAATACCAAATGTGAGATTTTTTCAATTTGCATTTTTTTTCTAAACAAGAGGAGGAAAGTGCACAAAATGTTTTTGTTTTTTTTTTCCAGTTTTTATGTCTCCGTAAGGGACTTAAACCCACAATGCTATGAGCACTCTAATAATACACTGCAGTACCTCTGTACTGCAATGCATTATCGCTTATTATATCCATCACAGGCCATGGCAGACGCGGATGCCATTGACTGGCGTCTGGTTACCATGGCTATCCAGCTGTGGATATCACAAAGCCTCTGAGCACCTTTTACATGCTACGATCACCATTGATTGTAGCATGTAAAGAGGTTAACAGCAGGGATCGGTGTTCTTACTGGCTGTCAGTCACAGCCAGCCTCTGCAGATGGCATGCGCTCAGCATTTGAGCCTGCGCCATTAGAGATGAGCGAGCATACTCGCTAAGGGCAATTGCTCGAGCGAGCATTGCCCTTAGCGAGTACCTGCCCTCTCGAGAGACAAGGTTCGGGTGTCGGCGCAGGGGACTGGTGAGTAGCGGCAGTAAGCAGGGGGGGTGGGGGGGGAGAGGGAGAGAGAGAGATCTCCCCTCCATTCCTCCCCGCTCTCCCCTGCAGCTCCCTGCCCGCCACCGGCACCCGAACCTTTTCTCTCGAGTGGGCAGGTACTCGCTAAGGGCAATGCTCGCTCGAGCAATTGCCCTTAGCGAGTATGCTCACTCATCACTACGCGCCATCCCTTGCGCTTACCTGTACGCCCATTCGTGGAACCCCTTCTCACCCAGAGTGGAAAGGGGTTAAAGTGGTATTCCTGTCTCAGCGTTTCATTTCTGAGATGAGAAACTCACAGCTGTTTCCCAACCACCTTGTCGGGTGTTACGGAAACAGCGTCAGGTTGCCTCCGCAGATGTTTTCTTAAATGAATCGCTGACTGTCTTTTACACGTCTACTAATACAGCTATTCATAGTACAGTGTTTCTAACACTTTTGTGGCCTCCATCTTTTTTAACTAGCTGCGTGTTACCTTCATATTATTACATATCTGTTACCTTCATTAATATTTTCACATACACTCATTGGCAAAAAAAATCCATCCCCTATACCGTAGTTCATTCCACAGCGGATATCTGGAAGACTTGTCCCCATTTTATGAAAAGCTGTATACTCTGAGAGGGGATGTGGAGCAATATGCATGCTCCCCCAAAGGTGACATTGATGCCTATGTTCACAAATATGTACCTACCCCTATAGACCCCAACGTAGCCCAGGCTATGGACACAGATTTCTCGGCTCCTGAGTTATTGGAGTCGGTGAAGAATTTGAGGCCTGGTAAAAGTCCGAGCCCAGATTCTATAAATTGTTTCAGGAAGAGGTCTCTCTCTTAGTCTTGTGCTCCTTTAATGCGGTCGCACGTGGATGTCCTTTTCTTCAACAGGCCCTTCAAGCTAAAATAGTAGTCATCCCCAAACTGGGCAAAGATGACTCAATCTGTGGAAGCTATAGACCAATATCACTTACAGATATCAATATCAAACTATTCTCCAAGATGATAGCGATACGTCTGCAGTCCCTCCTGCCAGCTCTAGTCCATAAAGACCAGGTGGGCTTCATACCCATGAGGGAGGCCAGGGATAACACCATACAAATCCCTGTCTCTAATTGCTTGGGCCCATGAGATGAAATCCTCTCTATGCATTCTGAAGGTTGATGTGGAAAAGGCATTTGATAGGGTAAGATGGAACTTTCTGGCAGCAACACTGAGGAGGATTGGGGTGGGCCGCAGTTTTTAACATGCCCACTGCATAGGTCAGGGTCAACGGCTCGCTATCCGAACTTTTTCAGATCCACAATAGTACACGTTAGGGATGTCTCCTTTTTCCTGCTCTATACATTCTTGTTATGGAGTCTCTAGCTAATACAATTCCAGAAAAAGGACTTGATAAAAAGGGTAAGGGTGGGCCCCTCAGATTTGAAGCTCTCACTCCTTACAGATGACTTGCTCGTGTACCTGTCGTGCCCGAGCTCCTCCATCAGAAACTTGGGGATACCGTAGTGGCTGGTACTGGTGTACCTTGACGCAACCAAAAGTGGTGGGTGTACACCAGTGTTAGACTGCTTGACAGCAAGGTGACGCCGCCACTTCATTATTGGCTAAAAACCTCCTGCTGTGCAAGGTCCTAGGAGTGTGGAAGGAGTTTTGTAATGGATGGAGGGTTAGGGCTAGGGGTTGTTTCACAATAGGCGTACATTATTACCTAACCCCAACCCTCCATCCATTAGCAAACTGCTTCCACACTCCTAGGCCACGGTGGTCGGTACTTACCCTCTTCCTCCTCTGGAGTGCTCTCAATCCAGGACCGGTGACATACAGATAACATGGACTGTAGGGCTGTTTCTCTTCCCCACCTCTGAGCTATAGCCTGTCACCGCTTAAAGTGAATTGTACCTGTATTACCTGTTATACAAGTTATTATTCAGTAAAAGTTATACCAGGCCCTAACCATTCCTAGGGCCCCAAGGTACTAACTATACACAAGTCTCCGTGTTCATTTCTCCGCCGCATAGAATAATGGTGTGTGGGAACGGTGGCGTTACAAGTGATAAGTACTACTACACCCCCCATTCCATTTATTGGTGCTCGCTGCCAAAGGAGTGCCGAAGCTGGCCTGCGATCCTGCTCTGGCCTTGGCTATGTGTCATCCCTCAGGGATCAGAGCCTGGTAAGTGCCACTGTGACAAGACAGCACTTATCCCTCCCAGCTCTTCACGTTAGCCAGGTGCTCAGGGTCACCCCACTGAGGTGTTGCAATACACTTGCGGGAAGACTCTTCCCTGGCTTTCTCCCATAACTTTAAACCTTTATTGTCAGGCATTGAGAGGGATCTGGAGAGATGGAGCCCACTTTATGTGTCATGGTTTGCTAGAGTTAATGCCATTAAAATGGATGTTTTTAAACGGGCCGTATTTAATGAATATTCACTCTTTGATCTCTGAAATATGACATCCTAAGCTCCTGGGTGGAATGGGTTTACCAGACTTCTCCTTATATTACGGCTTTTATCAGTAACTGTGTTCTTGATCTTATACATCATCATTCTAATAAATTATAAGTAGAAATAGAATATGACCAAAAACCAAACATGATTCAGGGAGTTTTTTGGATTCCGAAGAGGTGTCTTGGTGAACTCAGGGTCTTCTCCCCAGTTGTGAAGCAGCTATTGCAAATTTGAGCTGGATTTGCTGTCCCACTAAGCCAACTTAACTCTCCGGTCCTCTCACCCTGTTAATAGGCAATCTTCAATTCAGGGCTCCTCTTCAGAACTCTTCTTTGTTATCTCTTCCCAGCTTCCCTATACCCCACTTGAGGGATGTTCTTTCTCAATCAGGACTAAGGCCCGCCAGGGCCTGGTTCAAATATTCCCAGTTGAGAAGTTTTGTGGCCTCCCTGACATCCTCAATAGACCCCCTCACTCCATTTGAAGCTCTGTGTGTATTCAGACCCTCCATCTAAGTGATTTACAGAGTGCTGCTAACTTAAGAGATGGGGGACTCCCATATGTAGTGGCATGGGAGAAGGAATTAGGTAGAAGCTTCTCCATGGCACTCTGGCTTAAGGCTATCACATGGGATAGCAGTATCCTGTAGGTTGCAGGAGTTTAACTATAAGTACAGAACACCAGAGAAACTACATAAAATGAACAAACAGCTCTCTCCCTTATGTTGGAGATGCTCCGCTGAAGGGGGCATTATGCTCCACCTCTGGTGGGAGTGTCCTCTGGTAACAAGCCTTTGGCGGGATATCATGGCCCTCCATAGTTCTGCATGTGGTCTGTTTGTTGCCTTAACTCCAGAGGCTGCCCTTTTGTTGTTGTTCCCAGGACGCATTTCAGAAACGAAGAAGTGTTTATTACGCTTCTTTGTCCTGGCGGCCATACAGATCATTCCTAGTCTGTGGCGCACCATAACTGCTCCCTCCAGGGCATCATGGATGGAATCCATGAACACCCTTTGAGGAAATGAGAGCTGATGAAGAAAACATATAGTCCAGTTTCTGTGCCATTTGGCAACCAGGGTTGTTGATTCAACCCTCGCAGAGATTCAGTAGCTGCATAAGTTTGGGTCTTCACGTTCTATAATGCCCACATTATTTTGGGTACAGTAAAGGCAGATCTACCTAGCGACCTCCTATCACTCCACCACTTGCTTCACCCTTGCCTTCTATCTTTTAGCTTCTGTTTTATGCACCCTGGTATGCTCGGGTATAGTTGGCTTGTTAACGTAACAGCATTTACTTTATACAAAACCGGCAGCCGTGATTTTTTCTGACCCAGGCCTACGGTAGGGCCTCGCAGGCGTGTACTCAGTCTTATTGGTGCAAATGTATAATATGTATTGTTTATGTTTTTTTCTCAATTGTTAATGGCTGTCCAATAAAATACCTTTGAACATAAAAAATCCATCCCCTATGTGGAGTTTTACTCTAACTGGTCAGTGCTGATCATGTGGGCATCACTGGTTAATCAAAGGAGGCCTGAGTATGTGTGACCACCTTAAGATTTACTGAAGAGAGCTGGACACAGAAGAGCTCCTCAATAGAACCCACAGGGGACGGGATTCTTCCATTAGTCCTGGAATATGTTTGAATATAAAGAGCAGGGGGCGCTATTTTAACATACGCCATAGAATATCTGTGAATATAAACAGCAGGTGATGTTAGTCTAACATAGATCCTGCAGTATCTGGGAATGGAAACAGCAGGAGGCGCTATTCTAACATGAGCCCTGGAATATCTGCAGAAATACACAGCAGATAATACACGCAATATCTGGGAGTCGAAAAAAAAAGGGGCGCTATTCTAACATTAGTCCTGGAATATCTGGGATATAAACAGTAAGTGGAGCTAGTCTAACATAAGTTCTGGAATATCTGTGGGTGGAAACAGTATGGGGCACTATTTTAACTTTAGCACTGGAATATTAAGAGGTATAAACAGCAGGTGATGCTATTCTACCATTAGTCCTCGAAATCGGGGTATAGATACAGCAGGGAGTGCAATTAAAAATTTAGTCCTGGAATATCTGGGGTATAAACAGTAGGGGGTGCTATTCTAACATCAGTCCTGGAGTATCTGGGGATAGAAACAGCAGGGGGCGTTATAATACAATAACATTAGTCCTGGAATATCTGGGGTATAAACAGCAGGGGGTGCAATTCTAACATTAGTCCTGGAATATCTGGAGTATAAACAGCAGGGGGTGCAATTCTAACATTAGTCCTGGAATATCTGGGGTATAAATAGTAGGGGGTGCTATTCTAACATTAGTACTGGAATATCTGGGGATAGAAACAGTTAAGGGCGCTATTCTAACTTTAGTCCTGGAATATTAAGAGGTATAAAGAGCAGGTGACGCTATTCTACCATTAGTCCTGGAAATCGGGGTAAAGATACAGCAGGGAGCACCATTAAAATTTAATACTGGAATATTCAGGGATAGAAACAGCAGGGGGTGCTCTTCTAACATTAGTCCTGGAATATGTGGGAATAGAAACAGCAGGGGGTGCTCTTCTAACATGATTCCTGGAATATCTGGGGTATAAACAGCAAGGGGTGCTATTCTACCATCAGTCCTGTAATATCTAGGATATAAACAGCAGGGGGTGCCATTCTAACATTAGTCCTGGAATATCTGGGGATAGAAACATCAGGTGGTGCTCTTCTAACATTAGTCCTGGAATATCTAGGTTATAAACAGCAGGGGTGCTATTCTAACATTATTCCTGGAATATCTGGGGTATAAACAGCAGGGGGTGCTATTCTAACATTATTCCTGGAATATCTGGGGTATAAACAGCAGGGGGTGCTATTCTAACATTAGTCCTGGAATATCTGGGGTATAAACAGCAGGGGGTGCTATTCTAACATTAGTCCTGGAATATCTGGGGATAGAAACATCAGGTGGTGCTCTTCTAACATTAGTCCTGGAATATCTAGGTTATAAACAGCAGGGGTGCTATTCTAACATTATTCCTGGAATATCTGGGGTATAAACAGCAGGGGGTGCTATTCTAACATTATTCCTGGAATATCTGGGGTATAAACAGCAGGGGGTGCCATTCTAACATTAGTCCTGGAATATCTGGGGTATAAACAGCAGGGGGTGCTATTCTAACATTAGTCCTGGAATGTCTGGGGATAGAAACATCAGGGGGTGCTCTTCTAACATTAGTCCTGGAATATCTGGGGTATAAACAGCAGGGGTGCTCTTCTAACATTAGTCCTGGAATATCTAGGTTATGAACAGCAGGGGTGCTATTCTAACATCAGTCCTGGAGTATCTAGGGTATAAACAGCAGGGGGTGCTATTCTAATATTAGTCCTGGTATAGCTGGGGTATAAACAGTAGGGGGTGCTATTCTAACAATAGTCCTGGAATATCTGGTTTATAAACAGCAGGAAAAGCTATTATACCATTAGTCCTGGAATATTCCTGGGGTATAAACAGCAGGGGGCGCTATTCTAACATTAGTCCTGGAATATCTGGGGTATAAACAGCAGGAGGCGCTATTCTAACATTAGTCCTGGAATATATGGTTTATAAACAGCAGGAGAAGCTATTATACCATTAGTTCTAGAATATCTGGGGATGTATGCATGTTTTTATTAGTAAATGTGAGTGCAAAAACTGTTTATAATTTAGGACCGGATTTAACTAGAAAGAGGATTCCCCTTTGAGGAGCTTCTGGGCACAGTGAGATTTATTTAGTAGATTAAACGTAGATTTACATAGGGGAAAAGTTTGTTTGCTTTTATAAATAGTTGAAAGTCATTTTCTAACAACCTTCTTTTTACCTTTTGGAAAATGCATGCGTAATAAAAATTCTAAACTCATTTTATAACGTGTGATTTACGGAATGGAGGAAATGAGCGCAATAATCCCGGGGATAACCGGAACATTATAAACTAGTACTGAGTGGCCTGCTACAGTCCATTATAGAGCAGCATGGTTACAGGAAGCCGCACAGTAACTGCTGTTCATCCTTACTATAAGGCTGGCTGCACACCAGAGTAGTTTGCTGCCTGCCGTCCGCATGTGACAGTCTTGCTGCGGGCCGCCAATTGCCAAGGACTATCTTGGAACGTAATATGCGCCGAGATGAAACACGCTGTGATCTTTATTGCACACGTATTTTTTGCAATAAAATCACACGAGAATGGGTGAAAACGCAGAATTATTAAACCAATTATTTTCAATGGTTTCCTTCACATTTGCGATGTTTTCACTCATGCGATGAAAAAAAAAATCGCGGCATGTCCAATCTTTCTGTGTTTTGCGTTTTTTAATCTTCCATGTTTCCCCATGGAGCGTCATTTTAATTGCATCGCAAAGCAAGAACTTGCTATTTTCGTTCGATACGTTTTTAACATTAGAAAGCCCTATTGACTTTCGCGCTAAAAGATTGTGGCAAAATGACAAGAAAATCGTAAGTGGCAGCGATGTTTTTGCAAGAAAAAGCAGTGCTGATGCTCACTAATCGCAGGAAGAAAGTCGCAATTTTGCAATATCACAAGTGTGAAGGAGCCCTTAAGGTGAAGAAGCATAAGCAATGCAGCAGCAAAATACCACTAAGATGCCGCGTGTTCATCAAAGGGTGGCTTCACATCTGCGTTTGAACCTTCAGTCGGAGGATGCGTCACAGTATGGCACAAAATGCCAGAAAAAGTGCTACATGCAGTCAATGGGGTCCGTTCCGCTCTATTTGGTCCCATCATAAGACGGAGCCATTTGGCCATGGGAATCTCCCTTATCTATTCCCCGAACGCAGCAGTAAACCAGAACCCCCAACGCAGATGTAAAACCCCCTTACAGATGAGGACATTACAGGTGGAAAATACAAATAACATCAACTTTCTATACGAAAGAGAAAGTCTCTACACGATGAACTCATTGGTTTGTCGCTACTTGAACGCAGTGCCTCGTTCCTACATTTGCGGCTTAGGAGCCCGGGATGAGATGAAAGGTCATAATTCACTTCCCCCTTTTCTATTGACTTACGTTCAGTCGGCATCATGATGACAGTTTCGGTGGTGGCGTGGTAGTCGTCTTCTTCTACCGCCCCGTCACTGCTAGAATCTCGTTGCACATCGTACTGGTCTATGATGTCTTGCAGTGGTGGAGCTCTTGGCAAGGTGTACTTTATAGCGTTCTTGCTGATGTTTGGCGTCTGCTCAAGTCGCAGCTTACTAAGTATCTGGAACTTTATGGTTTCTAGTCTTGAGAGTTTAGTGCTTTCCCTCCAGGTACATGCGGTGCACGAGGGGTCCTTATCCTCCGCCTGGTTGCTCTTGTTCAAATCCACCAAGGGAAATCCTACCAGAATGCACAGACTAATACAGACGTATATCTTTGTCATCTTCTCATTAAGTGGCACGAGTTATTCTCTCTATATCTCTCGCGTTGTAATAGCTGAAAGCAGATCTTAGGCCTCTTCACAAGACTTTCATGTCAAGAGGAGTTGAGGAGGCTGTCGTACTAATACAACACATCCCGGCAACCTGTACTTTTATACTGCAACTTAAGTTTCACTTGCATCGTCACAACCAATGATTGCTTGCCACATAAACAATGAATTCAGCTGTCAAAGACATTGAAGTTGGGTTAGTATGATAGCAGGTTGTTGGAAGCAGCAAATGACTTATTATTTATCTTGACACGGACTGTGACGCGTTTATAGAGTACTAATAGCGGTATTGGATACAAACTTTATGCCTTCACACAACCAGATAGAGGAAATTGATTTGAGAGCTGTTTCTTATAACCAGTTAAAGGCTTATCTACAAGTTTGTGCAACGCACAGAACTCATTTGATATATTAACCTATTGCTTCCTGATGCTGCAAGACAGAAAAACTGCGGTGTGTTCCCTTTTTCTGCAATATCGTAGAAGTCCCCCCCGTTATTTGCTAAGGTTGAGTTAGAAATCGCATTGCACTTGCATGAAACTCGCATGTACACTACCGATCAAAAGTTTTAGAATACCTCAATTTTCCAGTTATTTTTGACATGAACACAGTTTGTCAGGAAATAACGTGAAATGGTTCAAAAGTAAGGTAAAAACGTAAAATATTATACAATTCTTACGTGAAACATAACAATAGTCTGATTTTATAATTTTAACCAAAAGCTTTTTTCAGGGAACACATCACGGACGGCTGCTCTGCAGCACAGAAGGCAAATTGTGGTTTAAAATTGGATGCAAACTTTTCTACAGGTGTCACAACTTTTGTAGATTACTTTCAAACCCTCAGATTCTATATAACCAGTGTGGGAACAGACTGCCCTCTAGGGTAGGACTTGGAGGACAGAGCACACTGTTATCATAATGGTAAGAAAAAGGTAATTAATAGAGATGAGCGAGCGTACTCGGATAAGCACTACTCGCTCGAGTAA
Source organism: Eleutherodactylus coqui (assembly GCF_035609145.1). Taxonomy (NCBI): domain Eukaryota; kingdom Metazoa; phylum Chordata; class Amphibia; order Anura; family Eleutherodactylidae; genus Eleutherodactylus; species Eleutherodactylus coqui. The sequence continues at coordinate 185,985,630 of NC_089844.1, read as the reverse complement.
TTGGCTTTATTCGAGTATCGCTGTGCTCGGGGCTAAAGATTCGGGTGCCGGCACGGAGCGGGGAGCTGCAGGGGAGAGCGGGGAGGAACGGAGGTAAGATCTTTCTCTCCTTCTCTCCCGCCCGCTCTCCCCTGCTCCCCGCTGCGACTCACCTGTCAGCCGCAGCGGCACCCGAATCTTTAGCCCCGAGCACAGCGCTACTCGGATAAAGCCAATTACTCGAGCGAGTAGTGCTTATCCGAGTATGCTCGCTCATCTCTAGTAATTAACCAAAGATGACAGACAGACAATTATAACCCTTAGAAGTGTAGGTCTATCATACAGAGAAATTGTGAAGAAAGCCAAGATGGCAGTCAGTGCAGAATCCTATACCAACAAAAGGTACTTGAAAACTGCAAGAAACTCTGACAGGGAGAGGTCCGGTAGACCAAAAGTCACTACAAAATCAAATGCAATGTTTTTGACAATCAACAGTTTGGTGATCGGCGCCTCACAACACAAAATCCTCAAGCACAGCTTAACGCAGCAAAAAATAAACACATTTCCATTTCAGCTGTGAAGAGAAGACTTCTATCTGCAGGTCTGACAGGTAGAGGATCAGGAAGGATTGCAGAAGAAACAGACTTTCCTGGGCCAAGCAGCACCTCCAGTGGACTACTGAAGAGTGGAAGAAGGTCTTATGGACTGTTTAAGTGATGAATAATTTACCTGAAAGCGCTGCAGAATACGTTGGCGCTTTACAAATAACAAGTCCCCCCCTCTTTCCTTTCCCTGATATTTTTGGTTCATCATGCAGGGTTTTTGAGTGGGTGACACCAACTGTCAAAAATGGCGGAGGGAGCATGATGGTCTGAGGTCTTTTCCTGAATCCAGAGTTGCACAGGATAACTGGCACACCAGACAAAAAGGGCTACTACAGCATTTTGATATGCCATAAGACACCCTCTGGTGTACGCCTAGTTGGTCTGGGGTTCATATTACAGCAAACCAATATTTAAAATATACTTATAGGTTGTGTCAGAAGTACTTAAGAAGAAAAGAAGAAGCTGCCGTTTGGCTTCAAAGAATGGGAGGGCCTGCACAGTCTCCAGACTTAAAGTGACCACTCTTTTTGCACCCCTACCTGAGGTCAGCACAAGGTAGTGTCAGGCACTCTGATTACAGTGATATGGCTTCTATATGGATCTGTGCAGGAGTTTTAGAGGAACTTGCCTTTTATCAGTAGCAGCACACGTACAGAGGACTACTTGAAGTAGTCCTGGATATTCATCATCTGCAGGCTAGCTACACCAAAAAAAATCTAGATTAAACTTGGTGGATCAAAGTTAATTTATCTGATATCGCATTTACATAGAAATCGAGTTTCTCACACCAATATCGCACTTCCCTGTGTAAATCCGGCCTTAGGAAGATTCCAGGCTGCAGTGTGCAATAAAATTGACAAACATTTCTAGGAAGCCCAAAAAACACATAATTCGCTATTTAGGACCAATCAGCGTCCCAAGAGCCCTATTATTATCTCTCTCTACAAGTCAGTGCAGACCTTAACTCTAGAGCCACTTTAAAGGCCCATTTAGATGGGACGAATGTTGGGCAAATGATGCCCGACACTCGTCACCGCATGTTACTCGCTCCCACGCAGCAGCACGAGAGCTAGTATCGCTGGCTCGCTCACAGAACCACCAGCAGGGGGGCAGGGAGGCTGCAGGAGATTTCACTCCTCGCTCTCTCCTGGCCCTCTCCATTGACTTAATATAGCAGCCGTTCAATACTGAACAGCTGCTATTTACACTGAACTATCATCGTTCAGCTCATCGTCCAGCGTTTATGCAGCATAAAGCAGATCGCTGATCGTTCAGTGTAAATAGCAACCATTCAGTACTGAACAGTCGCTATGTTATGTCAATGGACAGGGGCGGGGTAGAGCGAGGTGTGCAATCTCCTCCAGCCGCCCCACTGTGAGCCAGTGATACTAGGTCCCATGCAGTGGTGCGGGAGCGAGTACATGCGGGGACAAGTGTTGGGCATCGTTTGCCCAACATTCGTCCTGTCTAAATGGGCCTTTAATCCCCTAATATCACCGACAGGACGAAAACTATCTGGTTGGCAATCAGATGTGTCTACGGCCGGCCACTCATCTTTGTTATGTACCAGGTGGGTGTTTTGTTGCGTAGAAGAGACCTTCTGATGAGCTGAAGACTTTTTTAAATTTTATGCATCAGGTTGGTTCATCTCAGAAAGTTTTGAAAAACTTTTGTGTAACATGAGCGTCGTCATCAGCATCGATGACATCATCTCCAGTTGCATCCTGCTCATCACTGGCCTCTTGCAGAATGATGACTGTAGCTGCAGCAGCAACAGCACAAAGCCTTGTGGCAGCGCCTCTTCTGGCACCTCCATGTCATGGACATCCTCTAGACGAGGTGACACCTGGAGGAAAGCAAGGGAAGTCTCTGAAAGAACAAAAGCTCTTTTTGCAACCAAGAACAGCAAAATAAAGACAACTGATAGACAGAATTGTTTTCGCTGTCACTCTCCTCTGATTCCTCTGCTGTGCTCGCTCTTACACCCTAATCAGAATCACTGTTACTTGAAGTATTGTCTCCATCTTCATCTTCCCATTGATGTTCTGGAAGACCATTCAGTAAAGCCGTGGTGTCCTCATACATAAGTCTGTGATGACGCACCACGCTCCAGGGCTTCGGAAGTGCCAGTCCCTTAGTCTACGTTCCTACATCGGAAGAACAAGTGCAAAGAGCCAAATAGCGCTTTCATGTCTTGAAATCCCCTCATGTAAATAGCGCTCTATCCAGATTATATAACATAGAAAAATCAACAAAAAATTGGCAGAGTTGGCAAAAAAAGTTGACATCTGGCTCGTCAATCATGTTGTCTTTATGAGTAATTGGACAAAACTGACGACCGCTGATGATGTATAATAGCCAACTGCACTGAATTCCAATATGGGACAAAAATGTCTCGGCGGTTTTAGATATTTCTATTTTTTTCAGAAACTGTATATTCCAAGGCGACAATTTTTTTTCAGAACGCGCTATTCTAAGAAATATTAACTCCTTGCTGCTACAAGATGTAAGTTTATGTCGTGGCTAAAAAGGGGTTCCCACATATGGTCATAAACTTACATCCTATGGATGTCATGGGTCCAGCTGGTTGTGACTGGCAGCCGGCCGCCTACAGCTGCAACAGTGGGAATCAGTAGTGACACCGATCCCCCTGTTAACTTCTTACATGTCGCAATAAATGTTAATCGCAGCATGTAAAGGTTCACAGAGGGACAGCGCTCCCTCTGTGATATCATTGGCCCTCTGCCATGTAATCCTGGGTGGCATCCGGGTCTGCAACATCCTATGATCGCTAATAATAGCAATAATACATTGCAGTACGGAAGTACTGCAATGTATTATCATAGCGATCACAGGTTCGAGTGCTCAGCAAGGACATAGAAAAATGTAAAATAAAAAAAATAGTAAAAAGAAAATGTAAAAATTTAGTGGTAAATATAGCTTTTTGTGTACTTTACCCTCTTTGTTTATAAGAAAAACCCCACATGGTTGTGTCATCACATTCATAACAACCTGTACAATAAAATGAAAACACTATTCTGTAGGGAGAAAACTGTAAAAAAAACAACTAAAAATGTAGCGAAAATAGTTATTTTGTTCACTTTGCTTCACCCAAAAATGCAATAAAAGTGATCAAAAAGGCAGTATGTACCCCAAAATGGTACCAATAAAAATGACATATATTGAAACAAAAAAACAAGCCCTCACAGAGCTCAGTGGATGGAGAAATTAAAAAAATAATAATAATTTCACAAAAAAGGGTTTTTACTGCAGAAACTGTGAGCAGAGCATCGCGGCGCTCCAGAACGGGCTACGGGTACATCGGGGATTTACTTCAAATGATTGTTTTATATTTTAGGTTTATTTTTGCATTTTTACACAGGGAATTGAATCAGAAGGTAATGGTAGTGAAATTTCAGTATTTTTGCAAAAACAGGAGAGCTGGCTGTGACTGATGGCGGGGATCGGTGAAAACACAATCTCTGCTGTTAACCCCTTACATGCTGTGATCAATGTATATCATGGCATGTAAAGAGTAAACAGGGAGAGGGTACTCCCTCTGTGACGTCATTTGTCCTCCGCCATGCAATCGTGGGGGGGCTGATTGGTTGCCATGGCAATTGGAAGCCTGTTAATGGTGCCTGGGCCTGCCATGGCCTGTGATCGTCATGATAAGTGACAGTGCATTACAGTACAGAAGTACTGCAGTGTATAATCACTGTGATCATAAAGGGACATAAAATGCAGAAAAATTTAAAAAACACAGTAAGAAAAATTGAAAAAAAGACCCATTTTTGCACACTTTCCACTCTTGTTTAAAAATGAATTAAAAAAAACCCCACTTGTCATTACTCGTCGCATCTGTAATGACCCATACAATAAATTAAATACACTGTTTATCCCGTGCTAGAAAGCTAGAAAAACCTAGCCAAATACTTTTTTGTTCCTTTTAAGCCTCCCAAAAAAGCGCAATAAAAGTGATCAAAAAAGTCATAATGGTACCAATGAAAACTACAGCCCTTGAAAAAATAGAAAAAGTTCTGGGAGTTTGAATGTGGCAATGGAAAAAAAGAGTCTTCTAAAAAAAATAGGTGTTTTATTGTGTAAAAATGGAAAAGTCTAAAAAAATACAATTTTGGTATTATCGTAATTGTACGGACTCACAGAAAACATGTATCATGCCACTTATGCTGCATGTTTAATGCTGTAAAAAACAAAAAACGAAGCTAGAATTGAAGTGTATTTTCTCCCTGCCCTCCAAAACCAAATGAATAAAAGTTCCAATACATTATATGCACCCAGAGTGGTCCCAATAAATCCTCCAGCTCCCCACATCATAAACAAGCCCTCATACGGCGGCCTGGTCGATGGGAGAATAAAAAAGTTATGGTTTTTGAAAAGTGGAGATGAAAATCCCCCCAAAATTACGTCCTAATGGCCAAACCAGGCTGCGTCCCTAAGGGGTTAAGTATGATAGGATGATATTTTATTTTAGTGCTTCTCCTCCTCTTTCATGTTTACATCCCAGCTTGCGCTAATAGGAATCATTTCACAGAGAACACTTCCTTATCAGAGAGCCTCTAAAGCCGGTGGAGAACAGATAGGATATTTTGGGATAATAATTTGTAACTATATCCTGAGTCTATTTTTTGCATCCTTAACTAAAGTAAGAAGCTTAGTGACTCTGAGAAGAGGGAAGCACATTTGGCAGGAGCTCCACTAAGAAAGACTGTTGACCTTGCAGATTCTGCATAGCACTTAAAGTAAAGACATCAACAGCTAAGAAATACTGAGGTCTACTGTGGGTGAAAAAAGCTTCTCTAAGCGTGACTGAAGCACATCAAATGTGGCACAAAATCATCCAGAAAATTAAGCCTGGGGATACGGGCTCCTTCATTGTATTTATTACTGTGAGAGTGAGTCAAAAATTATCCGCACTCTAGTTATATTAAAACTTCAGTTGGCCTCGCTGTCTTATCAACACTTTCCGTTATAGGTCGCTATCCCCCAGTCCCTACTGTGCAGGTTTGAATGTGTTACATCAGTTAATTTGTAATTGCAGTGCAAGAAAAAATGTCTGCCCCACCTGTGATTTGCATTAGAGAAAAGTAGCATGCAGTGATTAGTTTTTTGATCTAGCAGAGTATGGAATGGAAACATCCTCAATCGTCGACTGAGAAAAAACCTCAAAAGATAGCCATCAGCTGGAAAATTGACACTTACAGTTTGCTGGGATTCTCAAGGGTCAGAATTGGAACATTATCAGGATAAACTTTGTTGTGAGTTTTTAAAGCATCCTCCCTATAGTTCTGATCTTCCCCCATTAGACTATCACCTGTTTGGTCCCCTGAAATAAGCCCTAAGAGGTAGAAGATTCATGTCTGATGAAGAGGTGAAGACTGCGGTGCATTCGTGGCCCAGCCGAAAACATTTTTTAATGAGGGAATACGAAAGCTTGTTGACAGATGGACAAAGTGTAGTGAAAAGCAGGGAGATTGTCGAAAAATAATGTATTTGTCTTTTCTGAAAGTTAATTAAAATAAACTCTGCACAGCCCTTTGGTCAGGCGTCATCATGCTATTCAATGATATATGCAGCCTATCTGTCGTTCTCACATTTGAGATGGCCCTGTTGTCCATATACCCGGGAGCCATTGCCAGTGTAAAGAAGGGTCTGTTAAGGTTTTTCGTCCAGGCCGTCAGGCAAATTATTCACAGATTATGGAAATCCAGTTCACCCCGAACTAGAATCCAATGGGTAGAAGAAATCAATACTCTTGTGCGGTACGAAGAGATGAGAGCAGAGGAGGAAATGGATATTGAGGGGTTCTACGCATTGTGGTAGCCTTGGTTAGACTTCAGGTCATCCCTTAAACTTGGGGAGTGGTTGTCTGTGGTTGGCCCACACCCTACCGCTCCCTCTCCACTGGTCTGGTGGCTACTCTCCACTCTAGTCTATCTCCAGACTATTTTATTTCCATTTCTTCTATTCTCGTCCTCTGCAGGGGTGGTTCTCTTAACAGAAATTCTTGGGGCTGAACCCTTCCCCTTACCTTATCCTCCCTCCTTCCCAAGTTATATAGTTTCTTTTGCAGGACTAGATGTACGCCTGTTTAATTGAAAACAACTGATAGGGGAATCTCCTCGAATGCACATAAGGATGTTCAGAAGTTGCTCTTTCCTGTTATTGCAGTACTTGGATCACAACCTTTCATGCCGCATATACATGTATTAATGTCATTACTGTTTTGATTCCTCTGTCTCAATAAAAGCTTTTTGAACCAAAAATAAACTCTGAGGCCAAAGTGCGATAATTGTTAACTCACCCTCATAAAACTATAAAAGAAAAAACTTTGTAAGTGGCCTGTGCTTCTCACTCAGACTTCTTTGATATATATTTTATTGATTTTATATAAAAAATGCATACATTAGGTTATGAGACACGTGATTATAAAGTAGTAATAGTTTTCAACATAACAATAATATCACTAGGTTCTAGTTTTGACCATATAATTTTCCCCAAAGAGTAATGAACTAGGAGTCCAAGCCAGGGATTTAATTGTAATTCGATGTTGGAGAGTACATAATCTTATTCTGCCTGTATTATGAAGTTTGCTGCTTGAGCTCGGCTATCTAACATAGAATGCTCGGTCTCAAAATGTGGAAGGGAAGGGGAAAAACAAGTAACAAACACCTAATAAGAACAAGACCCCAAGTTGTACATGAGTTATGGTCTGCGATGCATGACACTAGGATGATAGAGTGGTTCATCCGTACTGTTATAAGGAGGTTAGGTAGAAATAGTTATATACAAAACTTTTAGAAATTCAGGTGGAATTCTAGGACACCAAATACCTCAAAACCCCAAAGTTCATTTTATATAAATAATAAAAATCTTGTTATTTGTATAGCACCAACTTATTCTGCAGCGCTTTCAGGTAATTTATTTATTGCCCCCCACCAAGCAGGGTACTCATTTTACCAACCTTGGAAGGTTGGAAGGCTGAGTCATCCTTGAGCCAGCTAACGAAGCCAAGTGGGAATTGAACTTGCAATCTTCAGGTCGTGAGCGAGAGCTTAGGACTGCATTTCTACTGCCTTATATAAGTTAATTAGCAGGAGTACCCTGAGAATCTGAACCATTTTGACCATTGTTTTTTAAATTTGGGTAGTTGATCAAGTCCAGATGCAGTCAGATGCTCCATTAGACAGTTATGCTGGACTATTAGAAACATTTCAGGTAGTGAAGGTCGTTCGGGGCCTCTCCACCTCCTGGCTATAAATGCTCTGGTTGCTGTTAAAATATGAGAAGGGATGAGAAGATCCAGGACATTGAGGTTTTCCAATCCCAAAGACAGAAGGGCAACCTCTGGACCCCATGATATTTTGGCTTAGAGTATTAATGCATTATAATGCATTATAAATGTGTTCCCAAAATGCTTTAAGGGGGTCACACAACCACCATATATGTAATAATGTGTCTGGGACATCTCCAACATACATCAGAGTTCTAGTCTATACAAGGTATAGTACCATCTTCATAGGAATTTTCCATTTGTTTCTAAGTAGTTCACACAGTGGGAAAATGTGGAGCTTATTGAGTATGCCTGTGCCCATCGGTCTGTGGAAAAGGATTTCTGAAGGTCTTTTTCCCATTTAGAAATGAAGGTAAATACGTACGAGGTGGAAGAGGTGGAAAATTCTGCATAAGCTTTGGAAATACCTTTAAGTTGTGTCCCATTACTATATAGGAAAGATTCATATTTCGAGAGTGGTGTAGTGGTGGGGGAGGAAACCATGCTAAGAAGTGTCATAATTATAGATATTTATAGAATTCTTTATGTGGAAGAGAGAACATTTCATGAAGTTGGGTGAATGATTTTTATATTGAATTCTCCATAGGTTTTCTATTTTATGAATACCTCTAGTGTGCCAAGTAGTGAGATCTATATTTGGGATAAGACTTTGTATCACTTCTACCGGGATCTTTAGAATACGCAGAGGGAGAGGGTTAAGGTGTAAAAAACGTCTTCTTCCAAATGTGTTAAGTAGCTTCTATTGTGGGGAAGGAGGAGGTGGGAAATTCCTTAGATAGTCTAGAAACCCACAGCAAGTGGGAGAGTTTAGAGTGTTTGTACATATGGGATTCTTTATACACCCAATGCTTGGAGGAGTCATCTGACCACCAGCTTCTCAATTGACCTAGTAATGAGGCATAGTAATAGTTTATTACACATGGGAAACCCAGTCCTCCTTGGGAGGGTTTAACTTGTTCAATTTTTGCGAGTCCTCTCGCTTTTTAATTGTGCAAAATAAAGCATGTTAGCAAATGTTATATTCTATTTAGGGTAGATTTTGGTGTGACTATCGGGAGATTGTAAAAAAATATAACTTTTATGGAAGTAACATCATTTTGGTAACGGCGATGCGGCCTATCCAGGAAATCATTATGTTAGAATCATATTTAATATCTTTCTCTAGAAGCGATACTACAGTTTTGAAGTTAATCAAGTCAAGCTAAATTGTGTATGGGAAGGGTTAATATGATGCCCAGAGAGGGTATTTGTTAGAGATGAGTGAGCACCGAAATGCTCGGGTGCTCGTTACTCGAGTCGAACTTCCCGCGATGCTCGAGGGTTCGTTTCGAGTAACGAACCCCATTGAAGTCAATGGGCGACCCGAGCATTTTTGTATGGGACCTATGCTCCGCTAAGGTTTTCATTTGTGAAAATCTGGGAAATTCAAGAAAGTGATGGGAACGACAGAGAAACGGATAGGGCAGGCGAGGGGCTACATGTTGGGCTGCATCTCAAGTTTCCAGGTCCCACTATTAAGCCACAATAGCGGGAAGAGTGGGCCCCCCCCCCAACAATTTTTACTTCTGAAAAACTGTAATTAGCAAGGCATACCTTAGCTAAGCACCACACTACCTCCAACAAAGCACAATCACTGCCTGCATGACACTCCGCTGCCACTTCTCCTGGGTAACATGCTGCCCAACCGCCCATTTCAGTAATAGTAGCAGTCAAGACAGGCCCCAGTAACAATTCCAAAGCAGCAGTATAGGGGGAGCACAGTATTAGTTTCATTTCAGTAGTAGTAGCAGTCTAGACAGGCCCCAGTAACAATTCCAAAGCAGCAGTATAGGGGGAGCACAGTATTAGTTCCATTTCAGTAATAGTAGCAGTCTAGACAGGCCCCAGTAACAATTCCGAAGCAGCAGTATAGGGGGAGCACAGTATTAGTTCCATTTCAGTAGTAGTAGCAGTCTAGACAGGCCCCAGTAACATATCACTAGCAGCAGTATAGGGGGAGCACAGTATTAGTTCCATTTGAGTAGTAGTAGCAGTCTGGACAGCCCCCAGTAACATATCACTAGCAGCAGTATAGGGGGAGCACAGTATTAGTTCCATTTCAGTAGTAGTTGCAGTCTAGACAGGCCCCAGTAACATATCACTAGCAGCAGTATACGGGGAGCACAGTATGAGATCCATTTCAGTAGTAGTAGTAGTCTAGACAGGCCCCAGTAACATATCACTAGCAGCAGTATAGGGGGAGCACAGTATGAGTTCCATTTCAGTAATAGTAGCAGTCAAGACAGGCCCCAGTAACAATTCCAAAGCAGCAGTATAGGGGGAGCACAGTATTAGTTCCATTTCAGTAGTAGTTGCAGTCTAGACAGGCCCCAGTAACATATCACTAGCAGCAGTATACGGGGAGCACAGTATTAGTTCCATTTCAGTAGTAGTAGTAGTCTAGACAGGCCCCAGTAACATATCACTAGCAGCAGTATAGGGGGAGCACAAAATGAGTTCCATTTCAGTAATAGTAGCAGTCAAGACAGGCCCCAGTAACAATTCCAAAGCAGCAGTATAGGGGGAGCACAGTATTAGTTCCATTTCAGTAGTAGTAGCAGTCTAGACAGGCCCCAGTAACATATCACTAGCAGCAGTATAGGGGGAGCACAGTATTAGTTCCATTTCAGTAGTAGTAGCAGTCTGGACAGCCCCCAGTAACATTTCACTAGCAGCAGTATAGGGGGAGCACAGTATTAGTTCCATTTCAGTAGTAGTTGCAGTCTAGACAGGCCCCAGTAACATATCACTAGCAGCAGTATAGGGGGAGCACAGTCTTAGTTCCATTTCAGTAATAGTAGCAGTCAAGACAGGCCCCAGTAACAATTCCAAAGCAGCAGTATAGGGGGAGCACAGTATTAGTTCCATTTCAGTAGTAGTAGCAGTCAAGACAGGCCCCAGTAACATATCACTAGCAGCAGTATAGGGGGAGCACAGTATTAGTTCCATTTCAGTAGTAGTAGCAGTCTAGACAGGCCCCAGTAACATATCACTAGCAGCAGTATAGGGGGAGCACAGTATTAGTTCCATTTCAGTAATAGTAGCAGTCAAGACAGGCCCCAGTAACAATTCCGAAGCAGCAGTATAGGGGGAGCACAGTATTAGTTCCATTTCAGTAGTGGTAGCAGTCAAGACAGGCCACAGTAACATTCCCGTTGCAGCAGTTTAGGGAGATAACAGTCTCTTTCACATTTCAGTAGTTGCAGTATAGACAAGGCCCCAGTTACATTTATGTAGCAAAAATGTAGGCCAACCCCACATACCTTGCAGTACCATGAGTGCAGGCGAAGCCCATAAAAATTACTAGGATTACACTGTAGGCGAGGGCCCAAAAAAATTGGTGTACCAACAGTACTAATATACCTCAGAAAAATTGCCCATGCCCAACCAAGAGGGCAGGTGAAACCCATTAATCGCTTTGGTTTCTGTGGCTTAATTTGTAACTAGGCCTGGAGGCAGCCCAGTTAAAATAAAAATTGGTTCAGGTGCAAGTTTCAACGCTTTAATGAGAATTGAAACGTATAAACATTGTTTACAAAAGTAATATGACTGAGCCTTGTGGGCCTAAGAAAAATTGCCCGTTCGGCGTGATTACGTGAGGTTTCAGGAGGACGAGCAGGAGGAGGAGGATGAATATAATACACAGATTGATGAAGCTAAAAGGTCCCCGTTTTTTATGGTGATAGAGAACGATGCTTCCATCCGCGGGTGCAGCCTACGTATTGTTTAGGTACCGCTGCTGTCCGCTGGTGGAGAAGAGAAGTCTGGGGAAATCCAGGCTTTGTTCATCTTTATGAGTGTAAGCCTGTCGGCACCCTCAGTTGACAGGCGGCTACGCTTATTCGTGATGATTCCCCCAGCCACACTAAACACCCTCTCTGACAAGACGCTAGCCGCAGGGCAAGCAAGCACCTCCAGGGCATACAGCGCGAGTTCAGGCCACGTGTCCAGCTTCGACATCCAGTAGTTGTACGGAGCAGAGGCGTCACGGAGGACGGTCGTGCGATCGGCTACGTACTCCCTCAGCATCCTTTTACAGTGCTCCCGCCGACTCAGCCTTGACTGGGGAGCGGTGACACAGTCTTGCTGGGGAGCCATAAAGCTGGCAAAGGCCTTGGAGAGTGTTCCCCTGCCTGCGCTGTACATGCTCCCTGATCTCCGCGCCTCCCCTGCTACCTGGCCCTCGGAACTGCGCCTTCTGCCACTAGCGCTGTCGGATGGGAATTTTACCATCAGTTTGTCCACCAGGGTCCTGTGGTATAGCATCACTCTCGAACCCCTTTCCTCTTCGGGTATGAGAGTAGAAAGGTTCTCCTTATACCGTGGGTCGAGCAGTGTGTACACCCAGTAATCCGTAGTGGCTAGAATGCGTCTAACGCGAGGGTGACGAGAAAGGCATCCTAACATGAAGTCAGCCATGTGTGCCAGGGTACCTGTACGCAACACATGGCTGTCCTCCCTAGGAAGATCACTTTCAGGATCCTCCTCCTCAGGCCATACACACTGAAAGGATGACAGGCAAGCAGCATGGGTACCCTCAGCAGTGGGCCCGGCTGTCTCTTCCCCCTGCTCCTCCTCAGGCTCCTCCCCCTCCACCTCCTCTTCCTCTTCCTCAACGCGCTGAGATATAGACATGAGGGTGCTCTGACTATCCAGCGACATACTGTCTTCCCCGCCTCCGTTTCCGAGCGCAAAGCATCTGCCTTTATGCTTTGCAGGGAACTTCTCAAGAGGCATAGCAGAGGAATGGTGACGCTAATGATTGCAGCATCGCCGCTCACCATCTGGGTAGACTCCTCAAAGTTTCCAAGGACCTGGCAGATATCTGCCATCCAGGCCCACTCCTCTGTAAAGAATTGAGGAGGCTGACTCCCACTACACCACCCATGTTGGAGTTGGTATTCCACTATAGCTCTACGCTGCTCATAGAGCCTGGCCAACATGTGGAGCGTAGAGTTCCACCGTGTGGGCACGTCGCACAGCAGTCGGTGCACTGGCAGATTAAACCGATGTTGCAGGGTCCGCAGGGTGGCAGCGTCCGTGTTGGACTTGCGGAATGTGCGCTGACCCGGCGCACCTTTCCGAGCAGGTCTGACAAGTGTGGGTAGCTTTTCAGAAACCGCTGAACCACCAAATTAAAGACGTGGACCAGGCATGGCACGTGCGTGAGGCTGCTGAGCTGCAGAGCCGCCACCAGGTTACGGCCGTTGTCACACACGACCATGCCCGGTTGGAGGCTCAGCGGCGAAAGCCAGCGGTCGGTCTGCTCTGTCAGACCCTGCAGCAGTTCGTGGGCCGTGTGCCTCTTCTCTCCTAAGCTGAGTAGTTTCAGCACGGCCTGCTGACGCTTGCCCACCGCTGTGCTGCCACGCCGCGCGACACCGACTGCTGGCGACGTGCTGCTGCTCACACATCTGGATTGCAAGACAGAGGTTGCGTAGGAGGAGGAGGGTGGTTTAGTGGAGCCGCCGCAGATACCAGCACCGAGCTGGGGCCCGCAATTCTGGGGGTGGGTAGGACGTGAGCGGTCCCAGGCTCTGACTCGGTCCCAGCCTCCACTAAATTCACCCAATGTGCCGTCAGGGAGATATAGTGGCCCTGGCCGCCTGTGCTTGTCCACGTGTCCGTTGTTAAGTGGACCTTGCCAGTAACCGCGTGGGTGAGGGTGCGTACAATGTTACGGGAGACGTGGTCGTGCAGGGCTGGGACGGCACATCGGGAAAAGTAGTGGCGACTGGGAACCGAGTAGCGCGGGGCCGCCGCCGCCATCATGTTTTTGAAAGCCTCCGTTTCCACAAGCCTATACGGCAGCATCTCCAGGCTGATCAATTTGGCTATGTAAAGAGCAATAAGGACAGCGCCCCTCTTATGAATATCCAGATGAGCCAAGCAATATGGTGAAGTAAAAATTAGAAACGACTTACCCGGTGTAGGTGGAGGGTGCTTCCCATTGGGGGAGGACCCTTCCACTCCACACCTCCAAGTCCTGGTCGGCAAGTAGAGTCAAAGGACGAGCATCAGCAGGATCCAATGAAACATAGAATGTATTCCTTAGATGACCCCCCGTGGAAGCGGGGAGGAGCTAGCCCAAGGTTGTTGTATCCCCCAAAAACAAGGGGATTCAACTCCTCAAGAGGAAAACAAATGGAAGGATATACGAAAATATCTTAGGCGCGCCAAAGGACCATTCATATTAAAGTGAAAATGCAGGAAATCCCTGCTGAATTTATTCAAAAGATAAATAAAATAATAGCAAAAAATATGCCAGTAGCAGATTATGCAAATATGCACGCGTTTCGTCGCCCCTATGACGACTTTCTCAGGCATGCTTGAGAAAGTCGCCATAGGGGCGACGAAACGCGTTGCATATTTGCATAATCTGCTACTGGCATATTTTTTGCTATTATTTTATTTATCTTTTGAATAAATTCAGCAGGGATTTCCTGCATTTTCACTTTAATATGAATGGTCCTTTGGCGCGCCTAAGATATTTTCGTATATCCTTCAATTTGGCTATGTGCACGTTTAACGCTTGAGCGTGCGGGTGCGTGGCGGCGTACTTGTGCTTGCGCTCAAACAGTTGCGCTAGCGACGGCTGGACGCTGCGCTGAGAGACATTGCTGGATGGGGCCGAGGACAGCGGAGGTGAGGGTGTGGGTGCAGGCCGGGAGACGGTCGTGCCTGTGTCCTGAGAGGGGGATTGGATCTCAGTGGCAGGTTGGGGCACAGGGGGAGAGGCAGTGGTGCAAACCGGAGGCAGTGAACGGCCTTCGTCCCACCTTGTGGGGTGCTTGGCCATCATATGCCTGCGCATGCTGGTGGTGGTGGCTCCCCGGCTGATCTTGGCGCGACAAACCTTGCACACCATAGTTCGTCGGTCGTCTGCACTCTCAGTGAAAAACTGCCACACCTTTGAGCACCTCGGCCTCTGCAGGGTGGCAAGGCGCGAGGGGGCGCTTTGGGAAACAGTTGGTGGATTATTCGGTCTGGCCCTGCCTCTACCCCTGGCCACCGCACTGCCTCTTCCTACCTGCCCTGCTGCTGCACTTGCCTCCCCCTCTGAAGACCTGTCCTCAGTAGGCTTAGCAAACCAGGTGGGGTCAGTCACCTCATCGTCCAGCTGCTCTTCCTCCGAATCCTCTGTGCGCTCCTCCCTCGGACTTACTGCCGTTACTACTACCTCACTGATAGACAACTGTGTCTCATCGTCATCGTCCTCCTCACCCACTGAAAGCTCTTGAGACAGTTGCCGGAAGTCCCCAGTCTCCTCACCCGGATCCTGGGAACTTTCCAAAGGTTGGGCATCGGTCATGAGAAACTCCTCAGGTGATAGAGGATCCATTTTTTCGCACTCAAGGCCAGGACCCGAGAACAGTTCCTGGGAGCCTGCCTGCTCTTCTGAATGTGTCATTTGCTGGGAGGGAGGAGGCTGGGAGAAGGGAAGAAGAGCAGCGAGAGGATTCAGGGATGCAGCAGTGGACGGCGTAGAAGACTGGGTGGTGACGGTGGATAGTTTGCTGGATGCACTTTCTGCCATCCACGACAGGACCTGCTCACACTGCTCAGTTTCTAATAAAGGTCTACCGTGTGGACCCATTAATTGTGAGATGAATCTGGGGACCCCAGAAAGTTGCCTCTCTCCTAATCCCGCAGCAGTCGGCTGCGATACACCTGGACCAGGAGCTCGGCCTGTGCCCACACCCTGACTTGGGCCTCCGCGTCCTCGTCCGCGTCCACGTCCTCTAGGCCTACCCCTACCCCTCAGCATGGTGTATTACGAGTAGAGCAGAAACAGAATGCTGTAATTAAATGTGCCGCTTTTTGGCCTGTGGTTGGAGGCTGACTTCGCTTACGGAACGCACAGCAGAGCCAGGAAACAATTATGCGCAAGCCTGTAGTCAGACCTAGGTGCGTATGACTGAGCTACTGGAATTCACAGCGAAGAACCAGTCAAGTGGCCAAAGACCAGTGGTAGGCCTTAAGTATTTTGCTTAAATATTTTAAAATGGTGAGGTGAATAACCAGACAGACACCGTATGCAGCGTATATATGTATACTCTTTCCCTCTGGCGGGATGACGGCGATCATGTAACGGACACAGCAGAGCCAAGGAACAATTATGCGCAAGCCTGCTGTAACGCTTAGCTGGGTAATAATGAGCAACTACTACCCCCAGCAGACACGCAGTAAACTGAAGACGGTCACAGGCAGGCCAAATATAGTATTTTTTCCCAATTTTTGGGAAAAAGCCCACTGCCTATATAGCCTGTATATGGATTTCCCTGTTGGAGGATGACTGTGGTTATTGAAAGCACAGTGCAGCCAGAAAAAATTATGCACAAGGCTGGGTATTAATGAGCGACTACTACCCCCAGCAGACACGCAGTAAACTGTACACGGTCGCAGGCTTGGCTGGGTAATAATGAGCGACTACTACCCCCAGCAGACACGCAGTAAACTGAAGACGGTCACAGGCAGCCCAAATATAGTATTTTTTCCCAATTTTTGGGAAAAAGCCCACTGCCTATATAGCCTGTATATGGATTTCCCTGTTGGAGAATGACTGTGGTTATTGAAAGCACAGTGCAGCCAGAAAAAATTATGCGCAAGGCTGCAGTAAAACCTAGCTGGGTAATAGTGAGCGACTACTACCCCCAGCAGACACGCAGTAAACTGAACACGGTCACAGGCAGCCCAAAGATTTTTTTTTCCAATTTTTTTGAAAAAGCCCACTGCCTATATAGCCAGTATATCTCTTTCCCTGTACCACTGTCCCTGCCTCACCAGTACTGCCCCTATACTCAGTAAAATGACTGCAGACTGAGGACGCTATGGTCTGCACTAGAGATGAGCGAGCACCAAAATGCTCGGGTGCTCGTTATTCGGGACGAACTTTTCGCGATGCTCGAGGGTTCGTTTCGAGTAACGAACCCCATTGAAGTCAATGGGCGACCCGAGCATTTTTGTATTTCGCCGATGCTCGCTAAGGTTTCCTTGTATGAAAATCTGGGCATTTCAAGAAAGTGATGGGAACGACACAGCAACGGATAGGGCAGGCGAGGGGCTACATGTTGGGCTGCATCTCAAGTTCACAGGTCCCACTATTAAGCCACAATAGCGGCAAGAGTGCCCCCCCCCTCCCAAAAACTTTTACTTCTGAAAAGCCCTCATTAGCATGGCATACCTTAGCTAAGCACCACACTACCTCCAACAAAGCACAATCACTGCCTGCATGACACTCCACTGCCACTTCTCCTGTGTTACATGCTGCCCAACCGCCCCCCCTCCCCCCCACAGCGCACACCAAAGTGTCCCTGCGCAGCCTTCAGCTGCCCTAATGCCTCACCACCCTCATGTCTATTTAGAAGTGCGTCTGCCATGAGGAGGAACCGCAGGCACACACTGCAGAGGTTGGCACGGCTAGGCAGCGACCCTCTTTAAAAGGGGCGGGGCGATAGCCCACAATGCTGTACAGAAGCAATGAGAAATAGAATCCTGTGCCACCGCCATCAGGAGCTGCACACATGGGCATAGCAATGGGGAACCTATGTGCCACACACTATTCATTCTGTCAAGGTGTCTCTGCATGCCCCAGTCAGACCGGGCTTTTTAATTCATAGACACAGGCAGGTACAACTCCCTATTGTGAAGTCCCTGTCGACCAACAGCATGGGTGGCTTCCTGGAACCCACCGGCGGTACATAAAAATATCCCATTGCAGTGCCCAACACAGCTGAGGTAGTAATGTCGTGCTTAATGCAGGTGGGCTTCGGCCCACACTGCATGCCCCAGTCAGACTGGGGTTCTTTACAAGTGGACACAGATGCATTTATAATTCCCTGTGGACCCACAGCAGGGGTGGGTGCCAGGAAGCCACCGGCGGTACATAGAAATATCCCATTGCATTGCCCAACACAGCTGAGGTAGTAATGTCGTGCTTAATGCAGGTGGGCTTCGGCCCACACTGCATGCCCCAGTCTGACTGGGGTTCTTTACAAGTGGAAACAGATGCATTTATAATTCCCTGTGGACCCACAGCAGGGGTGGGTGCCAGGAAGCCACCAGCGGTACATAGAAATATCCCATTGCATTGCCCAACACAGCTGAGGTAGTAATGTCGTGCTTAATGCAGGTGGGCTTCGGCCCACACTGCATACCCAGTCAGACTGGGGTTCTTTACAAGTGGACAGATGTAGGTTAAACTCTGTGTGCACCTACAGCATGGGTGGCTCCCTGGAACCCACCGGCGATACACAAAAATATCCCATTGCATTGCCCAACACAGCGGATGTAACGTCAGCTGTAATGCAGGTGGGCTAAAAATTCATTTGATTACACTGTAGGCGAGGGCCCACAAAAATTGCTGTATCAACAGTACTAATGTACATCCAAAAAATTGGCCATGGCCAACCAAGAGGGCAGGTGAAACCCATTAATCGCTTTCGTTAATGTGGCTTAAGTGGTAACTAGGCCTGGAGGCAGCCCAGTTTAACGAAAAATTGGTTCAAGTTAAAGTTTCAACGCTTTTAAGAGCATTGAAACATATAAAAATTGTTTAGAAAAATTATATGAGTGAGCCTTGTGGCCCTAAGAAAAATTGCCCGTTCAGCGTGATTACGTGAGGTTTCAGGAGGAGGAGCAGGAGGAGGAGGAGGAATATTAGACACAGATTGATGAAGCAGAAATGTCCCCGTTTTGGATGGTGAGAGAGAACGTAGCTTCCATCCGCGGGTGCAGCCTACGTATTGCTTACGTATCGCTGCTGTCCGCTGGTGGAGAAGAGAAGTCTGGGGAAATCCAGGCTTTGTTCATCTTGATGAGTGTAAGCCTGTCGGCACTGTCGGTTGACAGGTGGGTACGCTTATCCGTGATGATTCCCCCAGCCACACTAAACACACTCTCTGACAAGACGCTAGCCGCAGGACAAGCAAGCACCTCCAGGGCATACAGCGCGAGTTCAGGCCACGTG
Source organism: Eleutherodactylus coqui (assembly GCF_035609145.1). Lineage (NCBI taxonomy): Eukaryota > Metazoa > Chordata > Amphibia > Anura > Eleutherodactylidae > Eleutherodactylus > Eleutherodactylus coqui. Next base: position 185,966,723 of record NC_089844.1, on the reverse strand, counting down.
TCCAGCTTCGACACCCAGTAGTTGTAGGGGGCAGAGGCGTCACGGAGGACGGTCGTGCGATCGGCTACGTACTCCCTCAGCATCCTTTTACAGTGCTCCCGCCGACTCAGCCTTGACTGGGGAGCGGTGACACAGTCTTGCTGGGGAGCCATAAAGCTGGCAAAGGCCTTGGAGAATGTTCCCCTGCCTGCGCTGTACATGCTGCCTGATCTCTGCGCCTCCCCTGCTACCTGGCCCTCGGAACTGCGCCTTCTGCCACTAGCGCTGTCGGATGGGAAGTTTACCATCAGTGTGTCCACCAGCGCCCTGTGGTATAGCATCATTCTCGAACCCCTTTCCTCTTCGGGAATGAGAGTGCAAAGGCTCTCCTTATACCGTGGATCGAGCAGTGTGTACACCCAGTAATCCGTAGTGGCCAGAATGCGTGTAACGCGAGGGTCACGAGAAAGGCATCCTAACATGAAGTCAGCCATGTGTGCCAGGGTACCTGTACGCAACACATGGCTGTCCTCACTAGGAAGATCACTTTCAGGATCCTCCTCCTCCTCCTCTTCCTCCTCCTCAGGCCATACACACTGAAAGGATGACAGCCCAGCAGCATGTGTACCCTCACCAGTGGGCCAAGCTGTCTCTTCCCCCTCCTCCTCATCCTCCTCATGCTCCTCCTCCTCCTCCTCAACGCGCTGAGATATAGACAGGCGGGTGCTCTGACTATCCAGCGACATACTGTCTTCCCCCGGCTCTGTTTCCGAGCGCAAAGCGTCTGCCTTTATGCTTTGCAGGGAACTTCTCAAGATGCATAGCAGAGGAATGGTGACGCTAATGATTGCAGCATCGCCGCTCACCACCTGGGTAGACTCCTCAAATTTTCCAAGGACCTGGCAGATGGCTGCCAACCAGGGCCACTCTTCTGTAAATAATTGAGGAGGCTGACTCCCACTGCGCCGCGCAAGTTGGAGTTGGTATTCCACTATAGCTCTACGCTGCTCATAGAGTCTGGCCAACATGTGGAGCGTAGAGTTCCACTGTGTGGGCACGTCGCACAGCAGTCGGTGCACTGGCAGATTAAACCTATGTTGCAGTGTCCGCAGGGTGGCAGCGTGCGTGTGGGATTTGCGGAAATGTGCGCAGAGCTGGCGCACCTTTCCGAGCAGGTATGACAAGTGGGGGTAGCTTTTCAGAAAGCGCTGAACCACCAAATTAAACACATGGGCCAGGCATGGCACGTGCGTGAGGCTGCCGAGCTGCAGAGCCGCCACCAGCTTACGGCCGTTGTCACACACGACCATGCCCGGTTGGAGGCTCAGCGGCGCAAGCCAGTGGTCGGTCTGCTCTGTCAGACCCTGCAGCAGTTCGTGGGCCGTGTGCCTCTTCTCTCCTAAGCTGAGTAGTTTCAGCACGGCCTGCTGACGCTTGCCCACCGCTGTGCTGCCACGCCGCGTGACACCGACTGCTGGCGACGTGCTGCTGACACATCTTGATTGCGAGACAGAGGTTGCGTTGGAGGAGGAGGAGGAGGAAGGTGCTTTAGTGGAGGAAGCATACACCGCCGCAGATACCACCACCGAGCTGTGGCCCGCAATTCTGGGGGTGGGTAGGACGTGAGCGGTCCCAGGCTCTGACTCTGTCCCAGCCTCCACTAAATTCACCCAATGTGCCGTCAGCGAGATATAGTGGCCCTGGCCGCCTGTGCTTGTCCACGTGTCCGTTGTTAAGTGGACCTTGGGAGTGACCGCGTTGGTGAGGGCGCGTACAATGTTGCGGGAGACGTGGTCGTGCAGGGCTGGGACGGCACATCGGGAAAAGTAGTGGCGACTGGGAACCGAGTAGCGCGGGGCAGCCTCCGTTTCCACAAGCCTATACGGCAGCATCTCTAGGCTGATCAATTTTGCAATGTGCACGTTTAACGCTTGAGCGTGCGGGTGCGTGGCGTCTTACTTGCGCTTGCGCTCAAACTGTGGCACTAGCGACGTCTGGACGCTGCGCTGAGAGACATTGCTGGATGGGGCCGAGGACAGCGGAGGTGAGGGTGTGGGTGCAGGCCAGGAGACGGTAGTGCCTGTGTCCTCAGAGGGGGGTTGGATCTCAGTGGCAGGTTGGGGCACAGGGGGAGAGGCAGTGGTGCAAACCGGAGGCGGTGAACGGGCATCGTCCCACCTTGTGGGGTGCTTGGCCATCATATGCCTGCGCATGCTGTTGGTGGTGCCTCCCCAGCTGATCTTGGCGCGACAAAGGTTGCACACCACTGTTCGTCGGTCGTCAGGCATCTCTGTGAAAAACTGCCACACCGTAGAGCACCTTGACCTGTGCAGGGTGGCATGGCGCGAGGGGGCGCTTTGGGAAACAGTTGGTGGATTATTCGGTCTGGCCCTGCTTCTACCCCTGGCCACCGCACTGGCTCGGCCTGTGCCCACACCCTCACTTGGCCCTCCGCGTCCTCGGCCGCGTCCACGTCCTCTAGGCCTACCCCTACCCCTCAGCATGCTGTATTACCAGTGATTTGATTTCCCAGGCAGGAAATAAATTGGCGCAAGCCTGCAGGCCAAATATAATTTTTTCGCTTTTTTGCAAAGGGAAGGCCCCACTGCGTATATTCAATGAAAAATACGTTTAATAACTGTGGTGTGGCCCTGAAAAAGTGTCACACAACTTTAGTGTAGCAGAGTTATTAACTCTGGCAGAGCAGGTATTTGCCAGTCAGGAAAGACAATGGCGCAAGCCTGCAGTAAACTGTAGCTGGTTGCGTCTGATTTTTGTACGTTGTCCACGCAGCACACACGTACACGGAGACCTTAGGACTGACACAGGCAGGCCAAATATAATTTCTTTTCCTTTTTTGCAAAGGGAAGGACCCACTGCGTATATTCAATGAACAATAACTTTTAGAACTGTAGTGTGGCCCTGAAAAAGTGACACACAACTTTAGTGTAGCAGAGTTATTAACTCTAGCAGAGCAGGTATTTGCCAGTCAGGAAAGACAATGGCGCAAGCCTGTAGTAAACCGTAGCTGGTTGCGTCTGATTTTTGTACGTTGTCCACGCAGCACACACGTACACGGAGACCTTAGGACTGACACAGGCAGGCCAAATATAATTTCTTTTCCTTTTTTGCAAAGGGAAGGACCCACTGCGTATATTCAATGAACAATAACTGTGTTGTGGCCCTGCCTACACAATTCTGTCCCTGTAGTATCAATGGAGGGTGCAATGCTCTGCACAGACGATTTTTAGGAAGAAAAAAAATATGCAACACTGCCGACTTTTATACTCGGGTGACATCTGATCTTCCCAGCCACTCACTGCAGGGGGGTGGTATAGGGCTTGAACGTCACAGGGGGAAGTTGTAATGCCTTCCCTGTCTTTCAATTGGCCAGAAAAGTGCGCTAACGTCTCAGAGAGGAAACTGAAAGTAACCAGAACACCGCGTGGTGCTCGTTACGAGTAACGAGCATCCCGAACACCCTAATATTCGCACGAATATCAAGCTCGGACGAGTACGTTCGCTCATCTCTAGTCTGCACACCTGATATACAAAAAAAAAAATGTGCAAAACTGCTAAAAGCAGCCTCAACAGTACTGCACACGGTCAGATGTGGCCCTAAGAAGGACCGTTGGGGTTCTTGAAGACGAAGATAACAGCCTAACACTCTCCCTATAGCAGCTACAGCAGGACGGCACTTTCCCTAATGTCTCTCAGCGTGCATCTGTGGCGAGCCGCGGCCGGCCCCAGTTTAAATACTCGGGTGTCACCTGATTTCCCCAGCCACTCACTGCAGGGGGTGGGATAGGGCTGGAACTTCACAGGAGGAAGTTGTAATGCCTTCCCTGTGTTTCTATTGGCCAAAAAACGGCGCAAACTTTTCTGGAAAGAAAATGGAAGTGACTCGAACACCGCGTGATGCTCGTCTCGAGTAACGAGCATCTCGAGTACCCTAATACTCGAACAAGCATCAAGCTCGGACGAGTACGCTCGCTCATCTCTAGTATTTGTCCATCTGACCATTTGAATAGGTATAGATTTTGTAAGCGTGCTTTAATGATCTCAGGAACTCCCATATTGTGAATTAGAGATTTGGATGTGTTGGCTTCATAATAACTAACCGTGCTAAATTTCGTGATGATGCAACAAGAGAGAATCCAAACTTAAAATAATATCATCCGCAAAGAGGCCAATGTAGTGTTCTGTGTTTCCTATGGTAATGCCTAATATATCTGGAGATGAGTGGATTAGTTGAGCAAAGGCTCCATTATGAGAGCCAATATTGTTGGAGTTGAAGGGCAGTCTTGACGAGTTCCATTGCTAATATTAAATAAAGTAGAAAGGAAGCCTGCATCGTACACCTGCTCCGAGGGGTAGGAGTATAAGGCTAGTACAGCAGAAAGTACAGGTCCCTCAAATCCAAATTTTTAAAGTACTTCTCCAAAATCTCAATGAACTTTGCATTCCAAGGCTAGGAGCAGAAGGCATTCCCCATCTTGACACCAATGATACTATTTCACCGAATCGTCTCGTACCGTCTATTGTTTGATGTCCTGCAATAAATCTCACTTGATCTTTGTGGATCAATGGGTGGGAAATTCGGATTTGAATCTGCCCCCTCTGATAGGTTGATGGGAGATGAAGGGGCGGGGTATTGGAAAACTGAATGTCGGTGGGAGGTGTGCTCCAACACCAATGGTTATTAAGCGCTCAACTAGTCAGGATCAGTGAACCCACAGGGAGTGGTCAGCAGAAATCAACCTGCTGAAAGGCTGGGGAGAATTGAAAAGGTGGGGTGATGGAGAATGGGTTGACATTTAGTATTATACATATTGTACATAGTGGGGATAAAAAGGGTATGGAATGGTGGATAGGTATGATGGGCTGACCATGTGGCAAAGGGTACAGGAAAGAACGGATGCCGTGGTATTGGTATCGCAGAGATTGGAATGTCCGTAAGACAAAGAGCGGGAAATTCAAATCCCTGTAACCTAATTGGCCAGGGCAGGGAATGGGCGGGGTAGTATGGATTTCAAAATTTCAAAAGCAAAAAGATGCAGAAGATTCAGATTAGAATCACTGCCTCCTGATATGCTGAGGGATAAAGGGTCAGTGTTGAAGAGACTTTGAATGCCGGCAGGATGTGCATTCACTCTGTTTCTGAAAAACCTACGTGTGGGTTTTAGGTTTATTACGTGGGGTGGAAAGAAGAGGGAATGGTATGGAGAGGGGATGAAGTTGGGTGGACTGAAATAAAATGTTTTTGTGGTGTGAATGGTATATGGATCAGAGAAATCCCCAGTGAAGGTCATTCAAATTCCTGTCCAATGATTGGCCAAGGGGAGGAAAGGGGTGGGGTTAAACAGAATTTATAAGATTCATGGGGAACAGGCGGGGAATTTGATTTCACATTTCTGATACATTAAGAAAAAATAAATGGGCGTGGTTAGAGGAACTTGAATACGGGCGGGATGTACAAATCTTTATTAGAGGAATGAGTGGGCTAGAGAACAGGAACGGAAGATGTTAGAATAGTGGCCAGTGTATAAGATGTAGGTAATAGGAATAGATGGGAAATTCGAATAGATGTCTAATCTTAAAAACAAAATAAGAATTCAATATGGGAAATGGCGACAGCGTATAGGTGCTACATTCTAAATCAATTCTTCTGAACAGAAGTGTGCACATATGACCCGGCATGCATAAATTGTGTAATAAAAAATCTAAATACTAATGACCATCTGTCTGTGAGTTACATGTTTCACCCCTGATCACATGACGGTGACATCATCACAGATCCAAAAACATAAAGCATGCAGAACTTGACAGTAGCCATGTGCTTGCAGGACCTGTGATGATGTCACCATCATGTAATCAGTCACCTGTGTGGGAGGAGTCCCGGGTCACATGACAAGGGGTTGATCAGTGTGTGCAGGACTCTGCTGTGCTGATTGTGATCCCTGTTGTAATGGATGCAGAATCTATGTAGCAGAGCTGTATGTGATGTACATGAACCAGAGCTGTGTGTGTGACGTGCATTTGGCAGAGCTGTGTGTATGCGTGCTGTGCTTGTAGCAGAGGTGTGTGTGTGACATGCATGTAGCAGAGCTGTGTGTGGGGGATGTTCATGTAGTAGAGCTGTGTGTGAAGTGCATGTAGCAAGGCTGTATGTGTGTGTGACATGTGTGTAGCAGAGCTGTGTGTGTGTGACGTGCATGATATCATTATAAACAGATCATGGGGCAGATCTCTGTATTGTCCCCTGATATATCTGTACATAGTTTTAGAGTGCTCCCTTGTTACAGTCCTGGGTATAAATAGATGATGGGAGAGATCTCTGTACTGACCCCTGGTATATTTTCATAGTTATTAGAGTGCCTTCTTGTTACAGTCCTGGGTATAATAGATGATGGCAGAGATCTGTGTACTGTTCCCTGATATATCTGTAAACAGTTATTAGAGCGCCCTCCTATTTCAGTGCTGGGTATAAGAGATGATGGGAGAGATCTCTGTTCCAACCCCTGATTATTTGTATAAAAAAAACCAACATATATATATATATACATACATATACATACACACACACATCTCAGACGTCTTTTTTCTAAACTCCCTAATCCCAATTTTGATAACCTCTTTGGGAATTGTAGTCTGCCCATTCTATTAATTACTTTAGTTGCCCGCCTTTGTACCCACTCAAGCTCTGATATGTCCTTCTTGAGTACTGCTGCCCAAAACGGTCCACAATATTCCATGTGTGGTCTGACCAGTGACTTGTAAAGAGGAAGAACAATGTTCTCATCATGTGCCCCTAGACCTCTTCTGATGCCCACATGATCCTATTTGCCTTGGCAGCAGCTGCCTGATACTGGTTGCTCCAGTTAAGCTTACAGTTAACTAAAATCACCCAAGTCCTTCTCCATGTCAGTGTCCCCAGTGGTTTCCCATTTAGTATGTAATGGTGACATGTATTTCCCTGCCCGTGTGCAGGACCTTACATTTATCGGGCACTCTAGACTATATAGTAAATACAGCATTACTCAATTTATTACTACTTAAAGCGTTACATCAAGATAGACTTTTATCACCTATTCACAGTATATACACAAGATAAGTGATAAAAGTCTGATTGGTGGGGGTCTCTCCACTGAGACCTCCACCGATCCCAAGAAGGAGAGTCCCATTTCCCCTTCTTCTCCTCACTGTACCCAGTGCAGTGAGGAGGAGATTGAATGGTTGTTGCATATGCGCAGCGCCGCTCCATTCATCTTCAATAGGATTACCCGAGATAGAGGAGTGCTTGTACTTGGTTATTTCCATCAGCCCCACTCAAATGAATGGAATTGTGACTTCCGCTTCACTCAATCTCCTCTTCACTGTTCACTAAAGGATGTGAAGTGATGAGAAGAGGTGGACATGAGGCAGCTTACAATGTTGGGAAGGCTGTGTCAGGCTGTGTTTCTTAACACTCAGTGCTGAACTCAACTTTCCCTAACAACGTCGGGTGATATAACGCTGGTCTTCAAAAGCAGCAAGGTCTCTGGCTGCTTTTGGTCTTCGAAGACACCCTCATTCCTGCAGTCTTTTGCTGGTTTGGCCTTCAAGGGAACACAGTTGAACCAAGGCTTGAACAAAAAAAAGACAAAGTTCTTGAGAAGAGCGAGAAGCCGCAGCACTAACTCTTCAGATGAACTAGCAACACAAAAAAATACCGGCCAAAGTAAAAGGAGGTGTGGTTGGGGGTGTGGCCAAAGTAGTAATAGTGCCCCCAATAGTAACAGGGCACCCAGTGTTAATAGTGCCCCGAGAAGTAGTGCAAATAGTAATAGTAGCCTCAGTAGTGGCCACAATAGTAATAGGGCCCCCTCATTGTACCCTACCCACCCTGTGGCCGGGCAGCGACCCCGCACCATCCAGTATGTTACTCTCTCTACCTCCCGTTGGGCCACTGCTGTTGTAATCAGAGACTCTTGACCTATCCTCCCAGTGTCTGCATACAGGATGAAGATGCTGGGAGGAGAGGTCATAGATCACAGTGCCTGCATACAACAGCGGTGGCTAGAGGCAGCTAGAGAGAGTGAGTATCATGGGTCTTTACTCAATAAGTGTGACGTTCTCTTATTTCTTTTCTCATTACTCTTTATTGCATTGTATTACTATATGACAAAAGTGTAATAAGAATCATCATAATAATACAGCAGAGCAAGAAATACAATAAGATTATTTTGGCATCACTTATTTTATTTACAAGAGTAGGCAGGCGATAACAGGTTTTGCGGTGTGAAATCGGTAACATTGTGCTTTAACCATTTTTAAATATGCTGTTTTGGGTCGAGGCTGCTTAACATTAGTCACTTTTTAAAGGGGTTGTCCATGATATAATTTTTTTTATTTTTTAAGCTCAGGCGAAGTTCTAAAATAACAAAAGAAGCAATTCTAAGCAGTTCAATGCCCCGCTGCTCCAGCGTTGCCGTTGTGGGCCTCCCAGCTGTGCTTACATGGCTGCAACAGTGAAATCCTGGTATAGTGATGTGACTACTGCAGCCAATCAGTGGCCTCACAGGTCTTGTGCTGTACACCTCTGAGGCCAGTGATTGGCTGCAGCGGTTAGGTGGGTATACAGGCATGTCACCACTGAAGTAATGTAAACAACTGCAGCAGTGGGGGATTGCTCTAGTGAATATGGCTTCATTTTTATTTTAGAACGCTTTCTACAATTTTACCGTCTCTGATGCCCGCTTTAAAGCACATGCTGGATAGGCTTTTGAGGTGTTGAACATGAATTTGCAACCTATAGGTGGCACCAGAGGCACCATTTTATTCCTTCTGGAGGAGCTTTTTGTATACTTTTCCAAGGGAGCATTGCCTAAAATTCTGCTGAATCTTCACAATGAAAATCAATATCCATGTGAGATTGGAAACAGAATATGTGGCGGACCTCTTAAAAGGGATTGTCCAATTCTCAACTACTTATGGACTATCCCTAGGGTAAGCCATCAATACTAGATTGTCGGGGTTCCGTTGCCTAGAAGCCCCGCTGGTCAGCAGTTTTCTAGGCCAGTGTGCTTGTCCTGCATGAAGTAGACAGCTCCATTTGTACTAAAGTGGCCAGGTTTGGTATTACAGGCCATTCGCTTCAATGGAAACTTTGTTTGTAACACCAAGCTTGGCCATTGCCCCAGCTGATTGTCGGAAGACTCAGGCAGCAAGCCCGTACTAATTTACTATTGGTGACTTATCCCGAGGAAAGCACATTATTAGTTTACAACTGGACAGCTCCTTTGAACCCAAATGGTGTTTTGAATGTATCAGCAGCTGTGGGCTCAGTTCGTGTTAGACTTGGTTGGGTCTCTTTCTCTTTCATTTTCCACTTTTTTTGCCTATAAATTTCTATCCCCCACACTATAAAGTAGAATATGCAATGTTTTCAAGAGACACGGCTTCTTTCTCACACAAAGGCAGATAAGGGAAGGCCTTACAGCATTTGCAGTTTGCTAATTTTCTCCTTAACAAATTTATATAAAAAAGTCACAAGTACTTTGGAGGTGATAACCTTATTGGCTAACCAGAAACATTATATATGCAAGCTTTTGGGGCTACTTTAGGTCTATTTATCAGGCTATAGTCAGATTATAACTGAGGACACACATATATACACAAAAGTTCAGAGATATCGGTGCTATTAATGAACATTTAAAGAGGTTCTCCAGTTGTATACTATTGATGGCTTATCCTCAGAATCTGTTATCAATAGTAAATTGGCAGGGGTCCATCATCAGGGAGCCCTGCTGATATGCCGGTCTCTGAGCCAGTGCACTCATACATACATGGCCTGCAATACCATGCTTGGCCACTGTAGTGGGAACGGAGCTGTCTGCTTCCTGCAGAAATCAGCTCAGCGCACTGGCTCAGAGAACAGCAGATTGGCAGGGATCCCAGACAATTGACCTCCACCGATCTACTATTGATGACTTCTCCTGAGGATAGGCCATTAAGAGTTGACAAGTGGACAACCTCTTAAAAAAGGCAGTATATCGAAATAAGCACTGAGAGCAAGAGTACAATAACGATAAACTAGAGTCATAGGACTAAAGTCCCTTTTACACAGGACATAAATTAAAGACTGCTTGTTTCAACTGAATAATGCAGCGGTAGACCAATTTTATGGCCTGCAATTCTGACTTATCGCTGATCGGTCTTTCCCTGCATGCATTCACACTGCGCAATTGCCACGCAAACTAACGAGAAATTTGCACTATAATCTATCCTTGTAAAAGAGGCTTAAGGCTGGTGTATTAACACGTGGTCTTAATTTAGACTCAGGGTTTATGACTCATTACCTGGACACATCACAGCCATCAGCCTAACCAATGACTTCCTGACTCAGGCGTTGAGTGATCACCTTGTGCTCCAGTCAGAGGATGCAGAAGACAAGCAAGGTGTTCCCGCTTGTCTTCTGCATCCAGCTGTTCCCCACTCGCAGCGCCCAGCTTTTATACAGCTGAGCGCTCCTAGCGGGGTATGGAGAATACAGCTGGACCGCTCTGTTCTTCATACCGCCCCGGTCTTCAGGGAGAGGGATACAGCTGAAACAATAGTATCAGCTGTATCCTGCTGTGAATCCTTGATAACTGATCGCTGATCTTTTAGACAACGACGAGCGACGGCTTAACGAAAACTCCACGATGTCAGTACAGTTACACACAACGATTATTGCTCAAAAGACGGCTTTGAGCAATTTTTGAGTGAAAATCGTTGTGTCTAAAAGCGCCTTAAGTCTTATGACTCTAGTTGATGTAAATGCTGTACTCTGGCCCCATTTGTTATCTTGCCTGCACAGACATGGTGTGATTAATTTACATTTAATAATCTGTCGTGTATATATGTGTTTCCTCAGTTATAATCTAACTAGAGCCTGATGAAGAGCCTGAAGTCGCCTTGAAAGCTTGCATGTATCCTTTTTCTGGTTAGTCTATAAAAGAATCACTTTTATAATACTTTTATCTTTTTTTGGCCCCCTGCTGATCAACTGTTCACTATGCTGATTCGCATTCTGGAGGAAGCAGACAGCTCCATTTGCACTGCAGTGGCCAGGTTTGGTATTGCAGGCCATTCACTTCAATGGGAACTTTGCCTTTAATACCAAATCTGGCCACTGAAGTGGGAACAGAAGTGTCTGCCTAGGTCATCAATAGTTTACAACTGGACAAACCTTTTAACATCACATAGATTTTTCTGGCTAACACGGTACTGCGCTATTTTTTTCTACAACTTTTTAAATAGATAATAGTTTAAAGAATAGAAGGTTTAAAGGTTTCCGTTCTATTTGTAACTCGAGCTCAGATAGGCTAAGATAAACTTCACATTCCCCAAGACGATGGGCATGTGCTTTAACAAAAGTTTAATTTCTATAACTTTTTATAGCTTGAAAATGACCCACAGACACGAAGAAAAAGAGCCTTTGTAAGGACTATCGAAGAACAACAGCGGTTCATCCACAACGCTCCGAGGCTTGTAGAATGTGGCAGAACATTGGCCTTCCAAGCATCCATGAATCACTGCGTCATTGCCTTGGAACTTAACAGGCCTTTGCAGGTAGGAGGGGTTAATCATAGACTGCCGTTACAATGTAACTCTTCCTGTGCTGACCTCTGATATCACACGGGAGCGAACATCTGACCTACGTGTTATAGAGTATGTGTGTCAATGCTGGTACTGTACAATGATGCGGTCTTAAACTATTATATGGGCGCTATGTCATTATGACCACGAGTATCATACGGGCATCATAACTGCCGCTAACATGGATGGCATTACGTACATTATTATGGTCACCATGTTGAAGCACTATCACTTGAGCACTGGATGATGTTGGTGTTACTATGTGGACAATTTGTGCCATGAGATTTACATAAGTGGGGGTAGCAAAAAAATTTGGGAATCTTGTTTTAGTCATTGGGGTATTACTAGTACCGGCTTCTGTTGGTTGGTGAATGTTTGCCGTTCTGCTCTGAGGCGGTACGCCAGCCAACATTGTTGGGGAATGTTAGGTTTGGCTCCATAATTCTCTATAACAGAAGCCTGTACTAGTAACGCCCCGCCCACCAGGAGAAGATTCCTGTTTCTTCTGCGTACCCCCTCATATATATATAAAGATATGATTTGGCCAATGAATTTAGAATGCAGTGATTTTTTTTTACAGGGTTCCGAAAAATTGCCCTAAGCTTGATGGATGTTTTATGATTCGTCCCAAATTTAGGGTCTAGAACTTTCACTGTTTGTGACTTAATTTAGAAATTGCCGCCGTTCCTTAACCTTTGAAGCAAATAAAAACTGGGCCCCACCACTTTAGAGAAGAATGGACACTCATGAGCAGCCGCAGCGGTCGACGACCATCGCAGGGATCTTCCCATAGATAATTTGTTCATTTTCATTGAAATACAGCATGTTGATTGGGGACATTTTTGTGGGCGTACAGCAGGGGCCTGCCGATCCCCGCGGGTTTGCTTGCTGAACCAGATGAGTATGAGGGTATTTCTGCAAGAACACAACTCCACATTCTCCAGAGCAGTAATTCGCTTTATATCTCTTTGGTGCAATAATCCAGTCCCATCCGAAGGCTTCAAAATCTACCGTCAGTTGGTATCGGCAGCAGCGGGACTCGGCGGAGTGCTCATCACAGTCCAGGCCAAAATCTCTACGGGATCTTTTGGGAGTGTCCATAACCTTAACCTCTATGAATGGATTCTGAGGGTAAAAAATAAGAATTAGGATAGTAGTTATTATATCGTGTACACAAGTTCTACAACGGAAGGAATGCATTTCTATGGAAAGGTGTATCGTATATAAAATATCCCTTCCGGCTGCAGCACTTTTGTCTTTTCATTTTCTCCTCCCGCTTTCAAAAAAAAAAATCCTGAAACTTTTTTCGTTTTCAGGTGACGGATCTACATGAGGTTTTTTGGAGGAAGAGTTGTGTTTTTCAATGGTATCATATAACATAACATAGTATCATGTATTGGAAAATGTTCACAAATTACTAACTGAGGCTAAATGGAAAGAAAACACAATTGCGCCATTATTTGGTGGGGTTTGCTTTAACGGCGTTCATGATGCTGTAAAAATGATAGGTTATCGTTATTCTGTGGCTCAGCATGTTTACAGATATACCAAATTTATAGAGTTTTTTTTAACCTTAACGCTCTATGACGTACGTTTATGTAACTGGCTGGATTTTGCTTGGCGTAAAAGAAGTGAGCCCGCGCCATCCAGCAATGGGAGCCCGCTCTGACTGAAAGCACTTTGGTGGGGATTGGTGTGAACAACGATCCCCATGCTTAAGCCATTAAATACTGCAATCAATGTAGATCGAGGAGTGTAAGGGGTTCACAGTACAACTCTTTCTAGTTCAATGTCCCCTATAAAAACATAAAATGTAAAAAAAATTAAATAGTTAAAAACATAGTAACAAAAACCCCTATTTTGTATAAAACAAAAATGTAAACTGAAAAGACCCCCACACACACATATTTGGTATCATGGTATCCATAATGACCCATGCAATCAATTGAACACTCTATTTATCCCGCACAGCAAAAGCTGTAAAAAAAAAAATGACCCAAAATCCTTATTTTGGTAATTTTGCCTCCCAAAAAAAGCATGAAAAATGATTTTAAAAAAGCCGTATACACCCGAATATGATACCAATAAAACTACAGCTTATGAAAAAAAAACAGCCCTCACAGAGCGAAGTCAATGGAAAAAAAAAGTTATGGGACTTTGAATGCAGCGATACAAAAAAAAGGTTTTTATTGTGCAAAAGTGAAAAAAAAAATGAAAAAAAATATATATAATTTTGCTATTGTTGTAATTATACCAGCCTGCAGAAAAAATGTATCATGTAAATTATGCTGCATGATTAACTCTGAAAAAAACACACAACTTAAAACAATGGCAGAATCAATGTTTTTTCTCCCAAATCTCCAAAAAATTAAGAAACCTTACACAATACATTATATGTACCAAAAAATAAAAACTGCAGCTCGCCACGCAAAATACAAGCCCTCATATGACCATGATGACGGAAAAATAAAAAATGTATAGCTTTAGAAGAGTGGAGATGAAAATCCCTCCAAAATAGTAGCATCCTTATAGCAAAAATAGACGGGATCACTGAGGGGTTAATGTAGCACTGCTTAAAAAAGACCTTTTTATTGAACAAAACTGCTGTTCATCGACATCATTTGATCCCAATGACTGTTTTAACTTTCATTGACGCGGCTGTGGCGGCTCGTTTTTTTTATTGGTAACTAGAGATGAGCGAGCATACTCGCTAAGGCACATTACTCAAGCGAGTATTGCCTTTTGCGAGTACCTGCCCACTTGTCTCAAAAGATTTGGGGGGCGGCGGGGGATGGGGAGCAGCGGGGGGAGAGAGAGTGAGAGAGAGATCTCCCCCCTGTTCCTCCCCGCTCTCCCCCACCGCTCCCCGCCCCCCGACAGCACCCGAGTCTTTTGAGATGAGCGGGCAGGTACTCGGAAAAGGCAATACTCGCTCGAGTATTTGCCCTTAGCAAGTATGCTCGCTCATCTCTATTGGTAACATTTTGGAATACAAACAACTTTGCGATCACTTTTTTTCCACATTTTTTCTTGGAGACGGAGTGACCGAAAAATGCATTTCTGGTGTTTCCTATTTTTTCTCATGACTTTCACTGTGCAGGATTAATAATGTGATAGATAAATAAATCTTGGACACATCCCGGATATCCTGGGGGGTGCAGGGGTGTGGAAGGTCTTCTTCCCCTTCTTAGTGAGGGCACACTTACTATTGAAGCCCCAACCACCTCAGACCCTCCATATCCCAGTGAGGCCCGCTCTTGAGTGTCCTGCCTGTTTTTCTTCTATTTCCTTGCATTCAGTATGTGTTGAAGTTGTGGATAAAGGCTGCTGACCCCGGGTGGGAGTAGGTGGAGGGACTCCTGTGCTTGGATTCATCAATTGATTGGATCTGGCCTGGCACCAATAGGTGCCGCACTCCTGGTGGATGCCTATCTCATAGCCCTTGTGTACTTCTGATCCCCGGTGAAAGGAATCTTCAAACTCATTTTATTAAACAATAAATATAAGGGAAAAAAGGAAAAATACCACTTTTTCAAGCTAAAGGAGAATTACGCAGGTACGTTTTTTACAACCGACATATAAGTAGACTACATTAGTGCGTTAGACCTCGGTGTCAGCAAAATTAGCCAGTTGGCACCCACATTACCGACCAGCCCTAGATACAGCTCTAGTCAATAAACCTTGGAGCACGTTTCTGTGTGGACGTTGTGTCCGTCGAGCCGCACCATCTCCCCCAAACCTTATGGAATTTCTCCGGGCTTTTTCTATTTTTATAGACTATGTTCTCATACGGCAAAGTGGAATTAACGATATTCTGCACATTGAGAGCGTTGGGGAACGCCTATCTATCCAGCGTAAGGCTATTGTTTTGCGGGCCAGGAACACCTTAGTAAGGAATATCCGATCATGAAATTGTCATTGCTCTTCATCCAAAAGACCCAACAAGCATATAATCGGGTCTAGTGGAATTGGCATCCCCATTAGCTGGCTAAGAAATTCTGTAAACACCCTCCGGTATGTGTAGCTATCTGGGCAGCTCCATATTAAATGGTTGAAATTTGCCCCTGGTGCTCGGCACCGATGACGTACAAATGAACAATGGGGCCTGGTATTTATTCAGTTGTGCCCTGAAATCCAACGGGTGTTCCCTCCTTTATAGGCCTTGCCATGGGTCCTGTAAGTAAATTAGGGTCACAATGGGTATGTTTCTGAACACGGGACAAACGGGGGTATCCATTTGGGGGTGAACGTCTTTCATTCCTTAAACTGTTTTTAAATTTAAAAAATTGCCAAAAAAATTGAAAATCGTAACTTTTTCCTTCTGCTTTGCTTAAATTCATTCAAATACTGTGGGGTCAAAATACGCAGTACACCCCTAGATGAATTTGTTAAGGGGTCTAGTTTTCAAAATGGGGTCATTTGTGGGGGTTCTTTATAGTTTTGGCCACTCAATGGCTCAATAAGTAGGCAATGGGGCCTGGAATTTATTCAGTTGTACCCTGAAATCCAACGGGTGCTCCTTCCATTATAGGCCTAGCCATGTGTCCTGTAAGTCTATTAGGGCCACAATGGGTATGTTTCTGAACACGGGACAAACAGGGGTATCCGTTTTGGGGTGAAAGTCGTCATTTATATGTGTGCTGTACAAAAAACCCTGTTTTTAAATTGACGCAATAGCCCAAAAAATGAAAATTGTAATTTATTCTTACTGCTTTGCTTAGATCTATTCAAAAATTGTAGGGTTAAAATACACAGTACACCCCTAGATAAATTCGTTAAGGGGTCTAGTTTTCAAAATGGGGTAATTTGTGGGGGTTCTCTATGGTTTTAGGCGCTCAAGAACTCTACAAGTGGGCAATGGGGCCTAAAAGGACTTCAAGCAAAATCTATGTTCTGAAAGCCACCGATTACTCCTTTCATTTTGAGCTCCGTTGTGCATGCGGACATAAGATTAGGGCCACAATGGGTATATTTCTGAAAACATCACAAATAGGGGTATCCATTTTGGGGTGCAAGTCTTCCTTCATATGTGTGCTGTACAAAAAAAGCTGTTTTTAAAATGACAGAATTGCCAAAAAAATGAAAATCCTAATTTTTTCCTTTTGCTTTGCTTGAATTTATTCAAAAACTGTGGGGTCAAAATACACAGTACACCCCTAGATAAATTCGTTAAGGAGTCTAGTTTTGAAAATGGGGTCATTTGTGGGGGTTCTCTATGGTTTTGGGCGCTCAAGAACTCTACAAGTGGGCAATGGGGCCTAAAAGGACTTCAAGCAAAATCTATGTTCTGAAAGCCACTGACTACGCCTTTCATTTTTGGCCCTGTTGTGCATCCAGACATAAGATTAGGGCCACAATGGGTATGTCTCTGAACACGGGACAAACAGGGGTATCCATTTTTGGGTGCGAGTCTTCATTCATATGTGTGCTGTACAAAATAAGCTGTTTTTAAAATGACAGAATTGCCAAAAAAACGAAAATCCTAATTTTTTCCTTTTGCTTGGCTTAAATTCATTCAAAAACTGTGGGGTCAAAATATGCAGTATACCCCTAGATAAATTCCTTAAGGGGTCTAGTTTTCAAAATGGGGTCATTTATGGGGTTTTTCTATGGTTTTGGGCACTCAAGAACTCTACATATGTGCTATGGGGTCTAAAAGGACATCAAGCAAAATTTCTGTTCTGAAAGACACTGACTACTCCTTTCGTTTTGGGCCCCGTTGTGGACTCAGATATAATATTAGGGCCACAATGGGTATATTTCTGAACACGGGAGAAACAGGGGTATCCATTTTGGGGTGTAAATCCTCATTTTCGTGTAAACTGTAGGAAAAAAATATGTCTTTAAAATGATAGAATTGCAAAAATATGAAATTTTACTTTTTCTCCTCTAAATTGAATTAATTCTTGAAAAAAAACTGTGGGGTCAAAATACTCAAAACACCCCTCAGTGAATACACTAAGGGGTGTAGTTTTTAAAATGGGGTCATTTGTGGGTATATCTATTATTTTGACACTCATGAGCCTTTCCAATCTTGGCTTGGTGTAGGAAAACAAAGTGTTTTTCAAAATGCTAAAAAGTAATGTTAAATTTGTACGTCTCCTAAATGGTTAAAAAAAAACGAAAGTTTTTCCAATGTGCGCCCAAAATAAAGTAAACGGGTGGAAATATAAATCTTAGCAAAAATTTCTATATTATGTTTGCACATATTTAAGAAATTGCAGTTGGAAATGTGAAAAAATGACGATGTTTTCAAAATTTTCCCAATTTTGGCGCTTTTAATAAATAAACACAAATTCTATCGGTCTATTTTTTTCCGCCTAAATGAAGTACAACATGTGGCGAAAAAACAATGTCAGAATCGCTTGGATATGCAAAACCTTTTTGGTGTTTTTCCATGTTAAAGTGACACATGTCAGATTTGCAAAATTTGGCCTGGTCATTAAGGCGCAAACAGGCTTGGTCACTAAGGGGTTAAAAGAAGTTGGGGGGGCCCCAAGATAAACTTTTGCACCTGAACCACTGGTTGGTGCTATATAAATAAAGATTATTATCTATAACGTACCATTCCATCTTCATTTGAACCACGATGGCCAACTGGAATATCTCTTCCATTTTCATCAGTAGCTTTCACCTCAATGCCAATATTGGATTCAAGTTGTTTAAGCCAATTTTGGAGAGCAGTTTTCACATCAATGCTTTTCCAAATCCCAGGACCGGGGTTCATTTCGAGCTTTAGTGGTCTGATTCCGGTAGACCGCAAATTATCATTCACATATCTGGGTAATCTGAAGGTCTGTATAAAAACAGTGGTGCGTTTTTGAACGGGTTTCAAATATATCCACAGCTGAGCCTTTGCTATTTTATTGTACTGTATGATCGAGCTGAACTTGAAGTAGCAGCACTTTTGCTTTTCTCGTGTCGAAAAATCAGCTGTAAAACAAGAGAGGAACAGATTGTCACCAAAACATGATACAACAGGTGCAAATGGTTATTGCCGGCATCATGCAAGACTAGATCAGTTCGTTCAGTAGAGGTTTATATAGGTTTACTATCTAGATTCAATAAAAGCTACGGACGTACTGGAGACATTTAAAGGGGTAGTCCGGGCATTTACTATTGATGAGCTACCCGCTGCTCCAGATTCCCGCAGATCAGATGATCCTACAGCCCACTGTCGGTGCAGCAGGGCCGGACATTCACATTCAGGTTAATGTATTCTAAAGGACCACTTATAACTTCCTTCAAGTAGGTCTCCTTAGGGCGAAGTCAGACAAGCTATGTGCGCAAAAAAACCTTGTCTATTAGATCCATTGGTTTTCTATGTAGTGTTCACATGTCCTTTTGTTAAAGGTGCAAAATCTTTCCACCTGCAAACGATAGGACATGCATGCGCTGGGAAGGTCCGTGCTGCGCATAGATTCCCCTGCGGGGAGTCCCCTCATCACTGAACACTGTGACAGCGCTGTCACAGTGTTAAGTGGTGATGGGACTCCCCGCAAGGATGAAAGAATCCCCTGTGGCACAGCTGTGGCAGAGGATCGCGATGTTCTCCCATTGCTTACAATGGGGCCAGCGCTGCAGCCGCCCCATTGAAAGCAATAGGATGCAGGCAACCCCCGCAGTGATTTTCGGGGAAAGGCTTGAAATACAAGCCCTTCCCTGAAAATAACCCCTAGCTGCTGTAGAAAATGTAATGAATGGCTGAGTGCTGCCTTTGATTGGCTGAGCGCTCAGCCAATCAGACCCAGCTCTTTCAGGAGGTGGTGATTTTTAAATTGATTAAAGATGTTCACAACATAGCCGGGAAGTCAGCGAGAAGATGCACTGGAGCTGCACAGAGGCGGAGAGGTGATGTGTAATATATATTTACTTTTTATATTTTTTACAGCAGTTAGGGATGATTTTCAGAGAAGGGCTTATATTTCAAGATCTTCACCGAAAATCACTGCTATCACCGAATATCTCTGTTATGCGGATGACTCAACTCTGCTTGCAGAAACAGAAGCCGGTCTGAATCAGCTGATCTTTAAGAATACAACTGAAAGTGAAAAAAATGGGCCTCTACCTGAATATAAAGACGACTAAAATTATGACAACTGCAAAAATGGCCAAATTCAAATCAAAATCAACATTGAGGTCATAGAATGCATGCGAGACTTCACCTTCCTTGGCTTAAAAATTGACCAGGATGGAGAATCTATGAGAATCTAGGATAGCATTGGGGCGAAGCGTAATGCTAAACATGGCCAAAATCTGGAAAAGTAGGGATATCGGCATAGCAACTAAACGCAGGATAGTGCAAACCACTGTTTTCCCCATAGCCAAGATGACCGGGCCCAGGCTCACAGAGGCCAAGATGACCGGGCCCAGGCTCACAGAGGCCAAGATGACCGGGCCCAGGCTCACGGAGGCCAAGATGACCGGGCCCAGGCTCACGGAGGACAAGATGACCGGGCCCAGGCTCGCGGAGGCCAAGATGACCGGGCCCAGGCTCGCGGAGGCCAAGATGACCGGGCCCAGGCTCGCGGAGGCCAAGATGACTGGGCCCCGGCTCGCGGAGGCCAAGATGACCGGGCCCCGGCTCGCGGAGGCCAAGATGACCGGGCCCCGGCTCGCGGAGGCCAAGATGACCGGGCCCAGGCTCACGGAGGCCAAGATGACCGGGCCCAGGCTCGCGGAGGCCAAGATGACCGGACCCAGGCTCACGGAGGCCAAGATGACCGGGCCCAGGCTCAAGGAGGACAAGATGACCAGGCCCAGGCTCGCGGAGGCCAAGATGACCGGGCCCAGGCTCGCGGAGGCCAAGATGACCGGGCCCAGGCTCGCGGAGGCCAAGATGACCGGGCCCAGGCTCGCGGAGGCCAAGATGACCGGGCCCAGGCTCACGGAGGCCAAGATGACCGGGCCCAGGCTCACGGAGGCCAAGATGACCGGGCCCAGGCTCACGGAGGCCAAGATGACCGGACCCAGGCTCACGGAGGCCAAGATGACCGGGCCCAGGCTCACAGAGGCCAAGATGACCGGGCCCAGGCTCAAGGAGGACAAGATGACCGGGCCCAGGCTCATGGAGGACAAGATGACCGGGCCCAGGCTCACGGAGGACAAGATGACCGGGCCCAGGCTCACGGAGGACAAGATGACCGGGCTCAGGCTCACGGAGGACAAGATGACCGGGCCCAGGCTCACGGAGGACAAGATGACCAGGCCCAGGCTCGCGGAGGCCAAGATGACCGGGCCCAGGCTCACGGAGGCCAAGATGACCGGGCCCAGGCTCGCGGAGGCCAAGATGACCGGGCCCAGGCTCACAGAGGCCAAGATGACCGGGCCCAGGCTCGCGGAGGCCAAGATGACCGGGCCCAGGCTCGCGGAGGCCAAGATGACCGGGCCCAGGCTCGCGGAGGCCAAGATGACCGGGCCCAGGCTCACGGAGGCCAAGATGACCGGGCCCAGGCTCACGGAGGCCAAGATGACCGGGCCCAGGCTCACGGAGGCCAAGATGACCGGACCCAGGCTCACGGAGGCCAAGATGACCGGGCCCAGGCTCACAGAGGCCAAGATGACCGGGCCCAGGCTCAAGGAGGACAAGATGACCGGGCCCAGGCTCATGGAGGACAAGATGACCGGGCCCAGGCTCACGGAGGACAAGATGACCGGGCTCAGGCTCACGGAGGCCAAGATGACCGGGCCCAGGCTCACGGAGGCCAAGATGACCGGGCCCAGGCTCACGGAGGCCAAGATGACCGGGCCCAGGCTCGCGGAGGCCAAGATGACCGGGCCCAGGCTCGCGGAGGCCAAGATGACCGGGCCCAGGCTCACAGAGGCCAAGATGACCGGGCCCAGGCTCACGGAGGACAAGATGACCGGGCTCAGGCTCACGGAGGACAAGATGACCGGGCCCAGGCTCACGGAGGACAAGATGACCAGGCCCAGGCTCGCGGAGGCCAAGATGACCGGGCCCAGGCTCGCGGAGGCCAAGATGACCGGGCCCAGGCTCGCGGAGGCCAAGATGACCGGGCCCAGGCTCACAGAGGCCAAGATGACCGGGCCCAGGCTCACGGAGGCCAAGATGACCGGGCCCAGGCTCACGGAGGCCAAGATGACCGGACCCAGGCTCACGGAGGCCAAGATGACCGGGCCCAGGCTCACGGAGGCCAAGATGACCGGGCCCAGGCTCACGGAGGCCAAGATGACCGGGCCCAGGCTCACGGAGGCCAAGATGACCGGACCCAGGCTCACGGAGGCCAAGATGACCGGGCCCAGGCTCACAGAGGCCAAGATGACCGGGCCCAGGCTCAAGGAGGCCAAGATGACCGGGCCCAGGCTCACGGAGGACAAGATGACCGGGCCCAGGCTCACGGAGGACAAGATGACCGGGCCCAGGCTCGCGGAGGACAAGATGACTGGGCCCAGGCTCGCGGAGGACAAGATGACCGGGCCCAGGCTCGCGGAGGACAAGATGACTGGGCCCAGGCTCCTGGAGGACAAGATGACCGGGCCCAGGCTCCTGGAGGACAAGATGACTAGGCTCAGGCTCACGGAGGACAAGATGACCGGGCTCAGGCTCACGGAGGACTGGGTGACTATATAAATAGTAATAAGATTAGTACTGAAAGTGTTGGCCTATTAATAAATAATGTAGGAGAAATTGTAGAGGGTGATGAGGAGAAAGCAAATTTATTAAATTTAGTTTTCTCACTAGTGTATTCACAGAGAAAAACAAAATGTCAGATGAGATGCAGAGTGGTAAACTCTCCATTAAATGTCTTCAGTCTAAGGGTACTTTTAGACAGAACGAATATCGTTCAAGCGAGCGAAAGTGAACTATAATAGTTCATGAGCCAGTGACTATATGATGTTGATCATTTTATGGAGGCATAAAAACCACAGAGGACTCATTCACTTATCGTTCAGTTTAAACATGTGTTTGCCTGTCTAAACAGGCTGCATGAGAATGAAAGAGGTAGCGATGATGCCACTCAGTCATTCAAACGAGAAGCTGCTCATCTAAAGGACCCTAACCCAGGAACAAGTGCAGAGCCACCTTTAGGCCTCATGTTCACAGGGAAAAGAAGAATTAAAATCCGCAGCGGATTTTAACTCTTCTCCCGCCCGTGGATCTGCACCCCATAGGGATGCATTGACCACCCGCGGGTAGATAAATACCCGCGGATGGTCAATAAAAGGGAATTTAAAAAAATATGGAGCATGAAAAAAAATGGACATGCTCCATTTTCGTGCGGGTCTAAAATAGGAATAAATTTACCCGCAGCGGACTGGGCAGATCTTCTTTCTTCGGCCCGGCGGATGTGCCTGGCGCAAGTTTATTCTTATTTTCTCCACTTATGTCCGTGGGCCACAGGGATCCGCTGCAGATTCTCCATGGAGAATCCGTAGCAGGCCTGATTTTCCCCGTGGACATGAGGCCTAAAAAGATTAAAATAGACAAATTGCCAGATCCCTTAGCCATATACCCCTTAGTAATCAGGGAATTAAGTAATGTAATAGGCAGAACCTTTTCTTATACTTAAGGACTCTGACTATACACCAATCCAGTGGAACTGAGCCCGTCACTACAATGTGGTGGCAATATTCAAAAACTGAACCTGGAAATTATAGGCCGGTAAGTCTTACTTCTATTGGGGGTAAAATGTTTGAAGGGTTTCTAAGAGATGCTATCCTGGAGCAGCTCAAGGAAAATAGCTGTATAACTTCGTATCACCACGGGTTTATGAGAGATCGCTCCTGTCAAACCAACCTAATCACACTTCTATGCGGTGGTAGGTTCTAGAATGGACTAGGGAGAGTCGCTTGATCTTGTGTATCTGGACTTTTTAAAAGTGTTTGATACTTTGCTGCATAAAAGGTGGGTATATAAAATGAGAATGCTTGGTCTGGGGGAGAATGTGGGTAAGTAACTGGTCAGTGATAGAAATCACAGGGGGGTTAAAAATTGTACATACTCTGATTGGGTCACTGTTACTAGTGGGGTACCATGGGGGCAGTATTGGAGGGGGTCATCATTACCAGTGGGGTACCAAAGGGGGTGGTATTGGAGGGGTCACCATAACTAGTGGGGTACCACAGGGGGCAGTATTGGAGGGGTCACTCTTACTAGTGGGGTACTACAGCGGGCAATATTGGAAGGGTCACAATTACTAATGGGGTACCACAGGGGTATATACAGTTGCAAATGGATCTGGCTAAGTTGGGGGCAGTAAAGTGGCAAATAAGGTCTAACACTGATAAATTTAAGGTTCTGCACATGGGCAGGGAAATACATGTCATCATTACACACTAAATGGGAAACAACTGGGGAACCCTGGCATGGAAAAGGACTTGCGGATTTTAGTTACCTGTAAGCTTAACTGGAGCAACCAGTGTCAGGCAGCTGCTGCCAAGGCAACTGGGATCATGAGGTGCATCAAAAGAGGTCTAGGGGCGCATGACGAGAACATTGTTCTCCAATTTTTAGGAGTCACTGGTCAGACCACACATGGAATATTGTCGACAGTTTTGGGAATCGGTACCCAAGGAGAACATATCAGAGCTTGAGCGGGTACAAAGGCGAATAAAGTAATAAATAGAATGGGCGGACTACAATACCAGGAGAGGTTATCAAAATTAGGATTATTTAGTTTAGAAAAAAAAAACGTCTGAGGGGGGGATCCAATGACTATGTCATCTATTATATCAGGCGTCAGAACAGAGATCTCCCCCATCATCTATAATACTCAGGACTGTAACAAGGGGGCGCTCTAATAACTATGTATAGATATATGAGGGGTCGGTACAGAGATCTCTCCCATCATCTATTATACCCAGGACTGTAACAAGGGAGCGGTCTAATAACTATGTATAGATATATCAGGGGTCAGTACAGAGATCTCTCCCATCATCTATTATACCCAGGACTGTAACAAGGGGGTGCTCTAATAACTGTGTATAATATATCAGGGGTCAGTACAGAGATCTCTCTTATCATCTATTTATACCCAGGACTGTAACAAGAGGGTGCTCTAATAACTATGTATAGATATATCAGAGGACAGTACAGAGATCTCTCCAATCATCTATTATACTCAGGACTGTTACAACGGGGTGCTCTAATAACTATTGTGGCAAGTTGGAGTTACTCGCCTATCGGATCGCCATATTTCAGTCAGGCTGGTTGGCACACATGCATAAAAGGCTCAGGAGAGTTGCAGTTTCTTTTCAGTTCTGGAGCCTGTAAGTATTTATTCCATCCACAGCACATGCAATACTTAGTACATACAGTTCTCAGGGTTCACAACACACAGGGTGTCTGTCACCACTCCTCACCCCGTGAGTCTAGAGGTGTCCTCCTCTGGTCACACTTGGGACGGGCACCAACTGGTCCGTGCCGGACTTCAGGCTCCTAGTTCCTGATGCAAGGTCTTCACACCGCCTCTCACTCTGGCTCTCAGCCAAGTTCTCCCTCAGTGTGGCAGGAACTAATCCTTTTATCTAACTTCCTGCCACACCCACAGGTGTTTTCTCTCTTTTCAGGTATAATACCTGTCCACATCTTGAATGCCTGTTTACAGACCTCTGCAGGCCATTTTGTGTACTACAGCATCACACTATGTATAAATATATCAGGGGTCAGTACAGAGATCTCTGCTATCATCTATTTATACCCAGGACTGTAACAAGGGGGCGCTCTAATAACTATGTATACCCATAGGTAATATCTCCTAAAATGTAATCTAAATACTTTATTATTCAAAAAAGACAACATTGAATGATATTTAAAATAAAGATTATTTTTATGGGTTAGATAGGCCATAGAAAGGAATAATAAAATCTAGGTAAACACATCCGCTCTCGAGTACAGCAAACTACAGCTAACAAAGATGTTGTAATCGTCATATAGTCGAATAATAGTTTATTTAAACTAAATATATCAGCTCAATTTATATACAGGAAATTCATATCAGCCAGAAGGATTATATAAATGGAGACAATAGAAAATCTTCATTAAGACCAGTAGGACTCGTGGATTTCAACCTAAATATCCACCTAGATTCCTTACGTCTCAATCTGAGATCCAAATTACCACCATGAGGTCCCAATCGAATCTGACTGAGGCCTATGACTCTCAAGCAATAATGATCACCACCATGGATTATACTAATATGGCGAGCCACTGATGTGTCTTTTTTAGTCTGGATAGTGCTAAGATGTCCTGGACATCCTATTCCTCATTTCTTGGATGGTTTTTCCAAAGTAAATCTTTTGCCATCAATAGGATCCACAAAGATGTTGGTCAAATCAACTTGTGGAAAGTGCATCTTTTGCCCCCAAGGTGAACATCCAGTGGGGTGGGGGTGGGGGTGGGGGATCAGCAATATTTATGGAGGAGTTTGGTAACTGCGTGGTGTATCCATCAAATGTACCAATATATCTGATTTATTTGGATTCCATTTTTGTATTTTTAATAGGCCTCAAAAATGTATCTCTGTCATCCGAGCCTGAACGCTTATATACTTTCTTCAGAATGTGAGTAGGATATCCTCTAGCTTTAAATCTAGCATATAATCACATTAAGCGTGAAAAGAGGCCAATTTCTCCTAGCTCTCAAATATTGGCCAACCGGTATCCCTTTCGTCAAAGCGGGAGCGTAGTGGCTCTGCCATGCCAAAAAACTATTCGTTGAGGGAGATTTACAATAGATATTAGTATGAATGCACCCATCATCTTCAAGTCTGATAGTAAGGTCAAAAAAATTAGCACTACGATCCCCAATCTCATACATGAACTTCATGCCGATCAAGTTATTATTCAATCCCTCCAAAAAGGAAATTAGATCAGCACATTCACCCTCCCAAATTAAAAGGATATCGTCAAAGTAACAACCCCCAAAAAATGTGTTAGTCAATTTCCTCTATATCATCTGAAAAGATATGCGTAGCCTCCCACCAACCTAAAAAAGAGATTTGCATAAATTGGTGCAAAGATCGTCCCCATAGCAGTCCCACGTAATTGTAAATATGCCTGAGGAAGAACCCTCAAAGGTTGGAAAGCTCGCTATAACATCCTGTATTTTTGTTACCCATTAAAGGTATCATATCTACAAGATTACTTGGTTTCTCTGGGTGGGAACAATCACATTTTGCTTTACTGGCTAACACAATACCAAACTTGTTGCATTACACCAAAATAGGTCATTAAAGTGAATGGGCCGCTGCAGTGAAGGGGGAAGGGACTTGTTATTTGTATAACGCCAACTTATTCCGCAGCACTTTCAGGTAATTTTTATTTATCAGCCCCCACCAAGCTGGGTAATCATTTTCCGACCTCGGAAGGATGGAAGGCTGAGTCAACCTTGAGCCGGCTACCTGACCCAAGTAGGGATTGAACTTGGAACCTTCAGGTCATGAGCAAGAGCTTAGGACTGCATACTGCTGCCAATTAATGGGCCCTTCTGCCTGTTTTCCACAGACTGACCAAAATATTCAGGTAATTGTGATTTTCCATCTTATAAATACACATTAGTGAATCCCGGTTTTAGTGAATCCAACATAAAACCCCCAACAGGACATTTACTGCACAGAATCAGGCACACAACATGGGACGTGGAACATGTGAATGTCCCTGGGATCTTATAGTCCTGCTGTGTGTTGGGGATCCGTATCCTGTCCGCAGTCAGTATATGTGAGCAGGTCTTACAGCTCCTTACATTACAGGGATAAGTTCCTTTTTGAGTGTCAAAGGGCAATTCACTCCAGACTATAAATATTAAATTAGGAGGTTGTCTGCCATAGAAGGGGAGGGTCCAGGAATATGGTTTTTAAACGGTCATCCTTGTGTAGGGTATGAGGATCCCCAGATCCTAACAGTAACCGGATGCTTCATTGTAGCTGTAAGGCAATCAGGATGTAAATGTTCTCTAGTTCTTCTCCTTACGTACTTTATGCCATCACTACCAAATAGGGAGATTCTGGTCTCATCACTGCAGATGCTTCTGTCCGGATAACATGGGCTTTAGCTCCCTGCAATCTGCAGTCTTTTTTGAGTGATATAAATGTTTTTTTTTCATGGACTTTGAGCATCTAGACCATATTCTTTCGGTCTGTGCTGAACAGTCCTTGCATTTTATATCACATTGAGACAGTTCTCTTTCTGTAGATTCAGATGATTTTCTTTGGTTACCTAGACACAAAACTTTTAATACTTCTATCACCACCGGCTGTGATGCGTCACTTCCTGCCTTTAGCAGCCTGGTTCTGTACCGACTTCATAGACCTCTTCAAAATTTTGAAATTACCTCCTTTGGTGATGTTTCCACCAGTTTTTCTTCTAATTTAATCATAAGTGTGGCCTTGTTCATACAAAATTACTATTTTGTGTTGTTTTCTGCGTAACCAGTCACCCTTTTCACATTTTA
This sequence comes from Eleutherodactylus coqui, assembly GCF_035609145.1. NCBI lineage: Eukaryota > Metazoa > Chordata > Amphibia > Anura > Eleutherodactylidae > Eleutherodactylus > Eleutherodactylus coqui. The sequence goes on along the minus strand of NC_089844.1, from coordinate 185,938,711 downwards.
TTTCATGTTACTAAAGGTGTATTTACACTGCAAAGATGATCGCTGAAAAGATGGCTTTTGAGCGATCATTTTGCATAAACTACTACTTGGTACTAATGTCTATTAGTACCAATTAGTAGCGTGACCCACCGGGAGCTGTATCCAGGGAACAGACCACCCGCTGTTTCCTGATTACATTCCTTTTGTAATGATATGGGACTGACAGCTAAGAGAATGCACTCAGCTGTAATCAGTGCTCCCTGGGCAGAACACAGCGTGCGGTCCTGCTTATTAGCTGTTCTACTGAATGACGGTTTTCAAGCAGAACTGAAAACCGTCCTTCGGCAGAAAACTGAAAGAGAGGCACATTTACACCCAATGATTATCGCTCAAGAGACGTCTTTTAAGCGAATTTTGAGCGATAACCGTTGCGTCTAAATGGGCCTTAAGTTGCACAAGGCTCACTACAGGAAAGGAAAACAAAAATTGATTAACTTGATAACAGTAACACAAGGCAAAGACAGCTGACAGCTCGAATACATGACCTTGAGAGCTGAATGATACTGGGACCTCACTGGTTATCTAAACTGTTATGCAGTTAAAGTTGTAGATCAACAGTATGTAGGAAAAGAGGTATTTCCTGCCAAGCTTGACACAATGAAATTTAGGCTTGAGGAACAGCCAAAAAGTGTTAGGGTTGACCATCCAAGTCAGGTTGTATCCAGCCTGGAGAACAAAAAGGAAAAGAAGACAGTAGGTGAAGTCAATGACTGAAATGCTGAAATAGAAATTCCTCTGAAGGCCAAGGGCAAAGCAGAAGATGAGTGTCACGCTGAAAAGAAAGAGCCTAAATCATGGGTATTGGAAGAAACAAGCAAGTTAATAAGACTTGTGGAAAAAGCCGTCAGGTTGTGTCCTTGTGTAGAAGAGGCCAAGAGGCAAAGGTTATTGGTAGAGAAAGTCACATGACGGAGGGCTGAATCGGGAAGGTTAAAAGAACTTTTCCCCTGAAGTGGGAAAAATTAGCTTCTACCTCATGGAGATTGGGAGGGGGGTGCCTTCCTCCGGATCAACATTGCAGGGTAATAGGCTGAACTGGAAGGACAGGTGTCTTTTATCAGTCTTACACACTATTTTACTGGGTGGTTCCTGAATGCAAAATTGGCTACCATCACTGAAGTCACGTGGTTGAAGATAGAGGCCAAGATAGCCTTGGAAAAGAAGGTAGCTGAGAATGAGCCCCTCAGAAGGTTGGCCAAAAGAAATGTTCCAAGTGAAAATGAAGGTGGGAGTGGCTCTAGTAGTGAAGGCTGAATTCTATTAGTACCAATTAGTACCATGAACCACCTGGAGCTGTAGTCAGGGAACAGACCACCCGCTGAGTAAACAGTAAACAGTTGAACAATGAGATGGAATTCTTTGTGAGTTCCAAACATAATACTGAAAAGATTGTTCGGAGACTAGACAAATCTAAAACAGCAAGGGGAAGAAATGAAGAATCAGTTGGAGAAACTTGAGGAGGAGTTACAAGCCACAAAGATTGGCAAGTTGTGCTTAGAGACCTGTAAGATATAAAAGGAATAGTTTGAGGTGAATCAAAAAGGTCTTTAAGCAGCAAGTTGTCTCTACAATAAACAGTAGAGAGGAAATCATCCAGTAACGGCACAAACTGCAGGTGAGGTGAAGAGCTGAAGAGTTGGAAGACCTAGCGTTTCCAGGGTTGACATGTTGGCTCAGTTTAAAGAGAGTGAGAAGAAGCTGAGATGTCGAGTAGCAGAGCTAATCCATGTGTGGAAGGAGAATGAGGTTTCTGTGAAGATGAAGGTGAAGCATGGGTGTAAACCGAAAAGGCCACCAGTAAAGCCATTCAGTCATAGCAAACAGTTGTGGTTTTTCTAATAACAGATAAGAATACGGTAGTGACTGCTAACACCATGAGGCAAGTGGTGTAAGAAAAGATTGGTCAAAGAACAAAAGAGACTGACATAGTTAAATATGATTGTGTTATGGCACAGAGCCCAACAGTTGAGAGAAGAGTCTCCAGTGCAGTTCACATGATGATGTTGCTGGGCCTGAAAGATGCAAGTAACGTGTCCAGTGATGGTGATGGCAAAGTTAAATTGGTAGTGATGCTGCAACGTAATGCTGCCGTACGTGAGATCAAGACTGTCAAAGGTAAAAGTTCCCAAGAAAATGTTTCTACAGTGAGTAAACTCCATGTGGCCAGTGACTAAAAGGTGAGTAGAGGACTTAGGACAGAAGAGTCTGTTATTCAAAATTAGTGGTGGAGGTGCTGCCAACGAGGTAAACCTACTAAATGCACAATGGTGGCCTCTGGGCCATATTGGAATGAGGCAGTGAGCAGCGGTGGGGGATTGACAGTTGAGGGGAGAGAGAGCAGTGCATCGGGCTCAGCTAATCAGCCTGGGAAAAGACTAGATGGCTTTGGACTCCTGGATTTAATCCACCCCCCTGTCCCAATGAGAGTCAAATTTTGGTACCTCTCAGCAAGACTGATGAAGTGCTGTGTATCTTATGGTTGGTTTTAATTTACTAAATAAAAGAGAAGTCGGATATTTTATCCCATTTCCTATTGTGTTTTACTGGAGAGTTACGCCAACATAACAATTGTTTCCATAGTTCCTACCTTTAGCAGACATCTTGGCCTGAGCCTTGAGATGTCACAAGGAAAACACACAGGTGCAGGAAACCCATTTGTCTCAGGTCATTTTAAATTAGACCATATAGCCTGGTATCCTGCTACCCTGAATCAGTTGGAGGATCAGGCTCTAAAGAGAAGTATCAGCTAGTGTTAGAGCCGGTCTGTAAGCATGATCACCTGGAGGGCGCATGGGCCAATATGCTTTGATAAAAATATATGGTAAGAATAGAATATAGGTATAAGCCGTACACTATACAGAGGAGATGGAAGGTTCTGTATACAGGATGCTATAAGCCGTACACTATACAGAGGAGGTGGAAGGATCTGTATATAGGACACTATAAGGTATGCACTATACAGAGGAGATGGAAGGATCTGTATACAGGATGCTATAAGCCGTACACTATACAGAGGAGACGGAAGAATCTGTATATAGGACACTATAAACTGTACACTATACAAAGGAGATGGAAGGTTCTGTATATAGAACACTATAAGCCGTACACTATACAGAGGAGATGGAAGGATCTGTATATAGGACACTATAAGCCGTACACTATACAGAGGATATGGAAGGATTTGTCTATAGGATGCTACAAGCCGTATACTATACAGAGGAGATGGAAGGTTCTGTATACAGGATGCTATAAGCCGTACACTATACAGAGGAGATGGAAGGATCTGTATATAGGACACTATAAGCCGTACACTATACAGAGGATATGGAAGGATCTGTCTATAGGATGGTATAAGCCGTACACTATACAGAGGAGATGGAGGGATCTGTATACAGGACGCTATAAGCCGTACACTATACAGAGGAGATGGAAGGATCTGTATACCGGATGCTATAAGCCGTACACTATACAGAGGAGATGGAAGGATCTGTATACAGGATGCTATAAGCCGTACACTATACAGAGGAGATGAAAGGATCTGTATATAGAATGCTATAAGCCGTACACTATACAGAGGAGATGGAAGGTTCTGTATACAGGATGCTATAAGCCGTACACTATACAGAGAGGATGGGAGGATCTGTATACAGGATGCTATAAGCCGTATACTATACAGAGGAGATGAAAGGACCTGTATACAGGACTCTATAAGCCGTACACTATACAGAGGAGATGGAAGGTTCTGTATACAGGATGCTATAAGCCGTACACTATACAGAGGAGATGGAAGGATCTGTATACAGGATGCTATAAGCCGTACACTATACAGAGGAGATGGAAGGTTCTGTATACAGGATGCTATAAGCTGTACACTATACAGAGGATATGGAAGGATCTGTATACAGGATGCTATAAGCTGTACACTATACAGAGGATATGGAAGGATCTGTATACAGGATGCTATAAGCCGTACACTATACAGAGGAGATGGAAGGTTCTGTATACAGAATGCTATAAGCCGTACACTATACAGAGGAGGTGGAAGGATCTGTATATAGGACACTATAAGCCGTACACTATACAGAGGAGACGGAAGGATCTGTATATAGGACACTATAAGCCGTACACTATACAGAGAGGATGGAAGGATCTATATACAGGACACTATAAGCCGTACACTATACAGAGGATATGGAAGGATCTGTCTATAGGATGGTATAAGCCGTACACTATACAGAGGAGATGGAAGGATCTGTATACAGGATGCTATAAGCCGTACACTATACAGAGGAGATGGAAGGATCTGTAAATAGGACACTATAAGCCATACACTATACAGAGGATATGGAAGGATCTGTATACAGGATGCTATAAGCTGTACACTATACAGAGGATATGGAAGGATCTGTATACAGGATGATATAAGCCGTACACTATACAGAGGAGATGGAAGGTTCTGTATACAGGATGCTATAAGCCGTACACTATACAGAGGAGATGGAAGGTTCTGTATACAGGATGCTATAAGCCGTACACTATACAGAGGAGATGGAAGGATCTGTATACAGGATGCTATAAGCCGTACACTATACAGAGGAGCTGGAAGGATCTGTATATAGGACACTATAAGGTATACACTATACAGAGGAGATGGAAGGATCTGTATACAGGATGCTATAAGCCGTACACTATACAGAGGAGATGGAAGGATCTGTAAATAGGACACTATAAGCCATACACTATACAGAGGATATGGAAGGATCTGTATACAGGATGCTATAAGCTGTACACTATACAGAGGATATGAAAGGATCTGTATACAGGATGCTATAAGCTGTACACTATACAGAGGATATGGAAGGATCTGTATACAGGATGCTATAAGCCGTACACTATACAGAGGAGATGGAAGGTTCTGTATACAGAATGCTATAAGCCGTACACTATACAGAGGAGGTGGAAGGATCTGTATATAGGACACTATAAGCCGTACACTATACAGAGGAGACGGAAGGATCTGTATATAGGACACTATAAGCCGTACACTATACAGAGAGGATGGAAGGATCTATATACAGGACACTATAAGCCGTACACTATACAGAGGATATGGAAGGATCTGTCTATAGGATGGTATAAGCCGTACACTATACAGAGGAGATGGAAGGATCTGTATACAGGATGCTATAAGCCGTACACTATACAGAGGAGATGGAAGGATCTGTAAATAGGACACTATAAGCCATACACTATACAGAGGATATGGAAGGATCTGTATACAGGATGCTATAAGCTGTACACTATACAGAGGATATGGAAGGATCTGTATACAGGATGATATAAGCCGTATACTATACAGAGGAGATGGAAGGTTCTGTATACAGGATGCTATAAGCCGTACACTATACAGAGGAGATGGAAGGTTCTGTATACAGGATGCTATAAGCCGTACACTATACAGAGGAGGTGGAAGGATCTGTATATAGGACACTATAAGGTATACACTATACAGAGGAGATGGAAGGATCTGTATACAGGATGCTATAAGCCGTACACTATACAGAGGAGACGGAAGAATCTGTATATAGGACACTATAAACTGTACACTATACAAAGGAGATGGAAGGTTCTGTATATAGAACACTATAAGCCGTACACTATACAGAGGAGATGGAAGGATCTGTATATAGGATACTATAAGCCGTACACTATACAGAGGATATGGAAGGATTTGTCTATAGGATGCTACAAGCCGTATACTATACAGAGGAGATGGAAGGTTCTGTATACAGGATGCTATAAGCCGTACACTATACAGAGGAGATGGAAGGATCTGTATATAGGACACTATAAGCCGTACACTATACAGAGGGGACGGAAGGATCTGTATATAGGACACTATAAGCCGTACACTATACAGAGGATATGGAAGGATCTGTCTATAGGATGGTATAAGCCGTACACTATACAGAGGAGATGGAGGGATCTGTATACAGGACGCTATAAGCCGTACACTATACAGAGGAGATGGAAGGATCTGTATACCGGATGCTATAAGCCGTACACTATACAGAGGAGATGGAAGGATCTGTATACAGGATGCTATAAGCCGTACACTATACAGAGGAGATGAAAGGATCTGTATATAGAATGCTATAAGCCGTACACTATACAGAGGAGATGGAAGGTTCTGTATACAGGATGCTATAAGCCGTACACTATACAGAGAGGATGGGAGGATCTGTATACAGGATGCTATAAGCCGTACACTATACAGAGGAGATGAAAGGATCTGTATATAGAATGCTATAAGCTGTACACTATACAGAGGAGATGGAAGGACCTGTATACAGGACTCTATAAGCCGTACACTATACAGAGGAGATGGAAGGTTCTGTATACAGGATGCTATAAGCCGTACACTATACAGAGGAGATGGAAGGATCTGTATACAGGATGCTATAAGCCGTACACTATACAGAGGAGATGGAAGGATCTGTAAATAGGACACTATAAGCCATACACTATACAGAGGATATGGAAGGATCTGTATACAGGATGCTATAAGCTGTACACTATACAGAGGATATGGAAGGATCTGTATACAGGATGCTATAAGCTGTACACTATACAGAGGATATGGAAGGATCTGTATACAGGATGCTATAAGCCGTACACTATACAGAGGAGATGGAAGGTTCTGTATACAGAATGCTATAAGCCGTACACTATACAGAGGAGGTGGAAGGATCTGTATATAGGACACTATAAGCCGTACACTATACAGAGGAGACGGAAGGATCTGTATATAGGACACTATAAGCCGTACACTATACAGAGGAGACGGAAGGATCTGTATATAGGACACTATAAGCCGTACACTATACAGAGAGGATGGAAGGATCTATATACAGGATACTATAAGCCGTACACTATACAGAGGATATGGAAGGATCTGTCTATAGGATGGTATAAGCCGTACACTATACAGAGGAGATGGAAGGATCTGTATATAGGATGCTATAAGCCGTACACTATACAGAGGAGATGGAAGGATCTGTATACAAGATGCTATAAGCTGTACACTATACAGAGGATATGGAAGGATCTGTATACAGGATGCTATAAGCCGTACACTATACAGAGGAGATGGAAGGATCTGTATACAAGATGCTATAAGCCGTACACTATACAGAGGAGATGGAAGGATCTGTATACAAGATGCTATAAGCCGTACTCTATACAGAGGAGATGGAAGGATCTGTATACAGGATGCTATAAGCCGTACACTATACAGAGGAGATGGAAGGATCTGTATACAAGATGCTATAAGCCGTACACTATACAGAGGAGATGGAAGGATCTGTATACAAGATGCTATAAGCTGTACACTATACAGAGGAGATGGAAGAATCTGTATACAGGATGCTATAAGCCGTACACTATACAGAGGAGATGGAAGGATCTGTATACAGGACGCTATAAGCCATACACTATACAGAGAGGATGGAAGGATCTGTATATAGGATGCTATAAGCTGTACACTATACAGAGGAGATGGAAGGATCTGTATATAGGATGCTATAAGCTGTACACTATACAGAGGAGATGGAAGGACCTGTATATAGGACACTATAAGGTATACACTATACAGAGGAGATGGAAGGATCTGTATATAGGATGCTATAAGCTGTACACTATACAGAGGAGATGGAAGGATCTGTATATAGGATGCTATCAGCTGTACACTACACAGAGGAGATGTAAGGATCTGTATATAGGACGCTATAAGCCGTATACTATACAGAGGAGATGGAAGGATCTGTATATAGGATGCTATAAGCCGTACACTATACAGAGGAGATGGAAGGATCTGTATATAGGATGCTATAAGCCGTACACTATACAGAGGAGATGGAAGGATCTGTATATAGGACGCTATAAGCCGTACACTATACAGAGGAGATGGAAGGATCTGTATATAGGATGGTATAAGCCGTACACTATACAGAGGAGACGGAAGGATCTGTCTATAGGATGGTATAAGCCGTACACTATACAGAGGAGACGGAAGGATCTGTATACAGGATGCTATAAGCCGTACACTAGACAGAGAGGATTGAAGGATCTGTATATAGGACGCTAAAAGCCGTACACTATACAGAGAAGACGGAAGGATCTGTATATAGGACACTATAAGCCGTACACTATACAGAGAAGACGGAAGGATCTGTATACAAGATGCTATAAGCCGTACACTATACAGAGGAGATGGAAGGATCTGTATACAAGATGCTATAAGCTGTACACTATACAGAGGATATGGAAGGATCTGTATACAGGATGCTATAAGCCGTACACTATACAGAGAAGACGGAAGGATCTGTATACAAGATGCTATAAGCCGTACACTATACAGAGGAGATGGAAGGTTCTGTATACAGGATGCTATAAGCCGTACACTATACAGAGGAGATGGAAGGATCTGTATACAGGATGCTATAAGCCATACACTATACAGAGGAGGCGGAAGGATCTGTATACAGGACGCTATAAGCCGTACACTATACAGAGGAGGCGGAAGGATCTGTATACAGGACGCTATAAGCCGTACACTATACAGAGAGGATGGAAGGATCTGTATATAGGACGCTATAAGCCGTACACTATACAGAGAAGACGGAAGTATCTGTATACAGGACGCTATAAGCCGTACACTATACAGAGAAGACGGAAGGATCTGTATATAGGACGCTATAAGCCGTACACTATACAGAGAAGACGGAAGGATCTGTATATAGGACGCTTTAAGCCGTACACTATACAGAGAGAATGGAAGGATCTGTATACAGGATGCTATAAGCTGTACACTATACAGAGGAGATGGAAGGATCTGTATATAGGACGCTATAAGCCGTACACTATACAGAGAGGATGGAAGGATTTGTATATAGGAGGCTATAAGCCGTACACTATACAGAGGAGACGGAAGGATCTGTATACAGGACGCTATAAGCCATACACTAGACAGAGAGGATGGAAGGATCTGTATATAGGACGCTATAAGCCGTACACTATACAGAGAAGACGGAAGGATCTGTATACAGGACGCTATAAGCCGTACACTATACAGAGAAGACGGAAGGATCTGTATACAGGACGCTATAAGCCGTACACTATACAGAGAAGACGGAAGGATCTGTATACAGGACGCTATAAGCCGTACACTATACAGAGAAGACGGAAGGATCTGTATACAGGACGCTATAAGCCGTACACTATACAGAGAAGACGGAAGGATCTGTATACAGGACGCTATAAGCCGTACACTATACAGAGAAGACGGAAGGATCTGTATATAGGACGCTATAAGCCCTACATTATACAGAGAGGATGGAAGGATCTGTATATAGGATGGTATAAGCCGTACATTATACAGAGGATGGAAGGATCTGTATATAGGACACTATAAGCCGTACACTTTACAGCGGAGACAGAAGGATCTGTATATAGGACACTATAAGCCGTACACTATACAGAGGAGACGGAAAGATCTGTATATGGGATTCTATAATGAGTGCACAAAAGAAAGTGGGACTTTATGGAAAATTACTGGAAAAAAGCTAAAACCTAATAAAAAACATAAGAAAATACATTTGGAGTTTACCACTCAGCATACGGCCAACTCTGACACATTGCAGAAGAGTCTTTTTGTCTGATGAGAATAAATTTGAACATTTGGCCATCATGGAAGGACCTATATGTGGAGTAAATGCCAACCCTTCCCGTCACTCCAAGAACACCTTCCCCATAGTGAAGCGCAGTGGTAGCCGCATGGTACTGTGAGAGGCTCTTCAATGACAGGGACCACAAAACTGGTCAGAATTGAAGGAAGGATGGCAGAAATTCTTGAGGAAAACCTGTTTCAGTCTGTCAGATTGAGAGGGTCAACCGGGTCATAATTATTGAGCTTCAACATGGGTGTAATTTCAGGAGAGCCAAATAAAAGTCGGGAATCCATCCTAGATGATAAGCTACTGAAGTATGAGTTGCAGGGTTTGTAGCTATAGGCTCGCGGGCCCGGGTGCAATGGTTCAGCTCCGGGGCCCCCACCTGTACCCATACCTAAACCGCGTTGCATACAGCTGCAAAACAAATATATATGCATGATCTAGACCCTTGGCATAGAATCCTAGAATGGTAGAGTTGGAAGGGACCTCCAGGGTCATCTGGTCCAACCGCCTGCTCAGTGCAGGATTCACTAAATCATCCCAGACAGATATTTGTCCCGCCTTTGTTTGAACACTTTCATTGAAGGAGAACTCACCGCCTCCCGTGGTAACCTGTTCCACTCATTGATTCCCTCACTGTCTAATATCTAATCTGTGTCTCCTCTCTTTCAGTTTCATCCCATTGCTTCTAGTCTTTCCTTGTGCAAATGAGAATAGGTCTGATCCCTCTGCACTGTAATAGCCCTTCAGATATTTGTAGACCGCTATTAAGTCTCGTCTCAGCCTTCTTTTTTGCAAGCTAAACATTCCCAGATCCTTTAACTGTTCCTCATAGGACATGATTTGAAGACCGCTCACCATCTTGGAAACTCTTCTCTGAACTTGCTACAGTTTGTCTAGGTCTTTTTAAAAAATGGGGTGCCCAGAACTGGACACAGTATTCCAGATGAGGTCTGACTAAGGAAGAGTAGAGGAGGATAATTACCTATAGTGATCTAGACTCTATGCTTCGCTTAATACATCCCAGAATCGCGTTTGCCTTTTTGGCTGCTGCATCACATTGTTGACTCATGTTCAATCTAAGATCTATTAGTATACCCAAGTCTTTTTCACGTGTGCTGCTGTTTAGCCCAATTCCTCCCATTCTGTATGTGCTTTTTTCATTTTTCTTGCCCAGATGTAGGACTTTGCATTTCTCCTTGTTAAATACCATTCTGTTAGTCGCCACCCACTGTTCAATCTTTTCTAGATCTTTTTGAATACTCTCCCTCTCTTCCCTAGTGTTAGCTATCCCTCCTAGCTTTGTGTTGTTGGCAGATTTGATCAGTTTCCCATCAATTCCCTTCTCCAGATCATTTATAAAAATGTTGAACACTGGGCCTAGGACAGAGCCTTGTGGTTCCTCACTTGATACATTCTTCCACTTGGATGTGCAGCCATTTATGACCATTCTTTGAGTACGATCACTCAGGCAGTTGTGAATCCACCTTACAGTTGCCTTGTTAATCCCATATTTGGTCATTTTTTTCAATAAGTATGGTATGAGACACTTTGTCAAATGCTTTACTAAAGTCAAGATATACTAGATCCACTGCATTTTCCTGATCAACCCAATCATAGAAGGAAATTAGATTCATCTGGCATGACTTGTGTGTTACAAACCCATGCTGGCTCTGGTTAATTACTCCATTTTTATCCAAGTACTTGCATACATGCTGTTTAATAATTTGTTCAAAGATCTTTCCATGTATAGACGTCAGGCTCACAGGCCTGTAGTTTCCTGGATCCACTGTCTTCCTTCCTTTTTTTTGAAGATAGGAACAACATTTGCCCTTTTCCAATCTTCTTGGCCTTCTCCTGTTCTCCAGGAATTTTCAAATATTATGGCGAGTGGTTCAGCAACTACCTCCGCTGCTTCCTTTAGTATCCTAGGATGTAATTCATCTGGACCCTGAGACTTGAATTCATTTAAGTTAGCTATGTGTTCCCTCACATCTCTCTGCTTATAGATAGCCTGCATTCTTTTATTCCCCCCCACTCCCAATAGCACAGGGAAGATCAGTTGATGTTCCATCTACTTTCTGAGAGAAAACAGATACAAAGTAGGAATTTAAAAGTTCAGCCTTCTCAACATCATTTTTAACCAATTCACCATTTTCATCTTATAAGTATCCAATAGCATCTTTGACTTTTCTTTTGCTTTTGACATACCCCCCAAATCTTTTTTTATTGCTTTTGGCCTCTGTTGCAAGCCTCAATTCATTATTAGCTTAAGCTTTTCTGACACTTGCCCTACAGTTTCTGCAGACCGCATTATATTCTTCTTTAGATATTCCCCCCTCTTTCCATTTGATAAACATATTTTTCTTCCTTTTTAACATGTGTACAAGTTCTGTGTTCATCCATCCTGGTCTCTTTAAATGCTTCCCATTCTTCCTTATTTTAGGGATTGTTAACGTTTGTGCTTTGAGAATCTCATTTCACAATATTTCCCAACCTTCTTGGACATTTCTGCCCTTAAGAACATCCAGCCATTGGATTCTTCCTACCCTTTTTCTGAGTTCAATAAAATCTACCTTTCTGAAATCCAACCTTGAGGTCTGAGTTTTCTCTGGTCTTCCTCCCCTTTTATCCAACATCCAAGGATAGCATTATCACTGCCTCCTAAGGTCCCAGCCACCCTTACTTCCTCAACCCTTCCCTCCACGTTGGTAAGAATTAGGTCCAGGATAGCAGATCCTCTTGTTTGCTCTTCTACCTATTCGAAGATAAAGTGGTCAGCAAGAGCGGTTAAGAATTTGTTGGATCCATTACTTTTACCTGAGAGAGATTCCCAACAAATGTCTGCATAGTTAAAATCCCCCATGATCACTATGTCATGCTTTTTTGAGAGCTTGGCCATCTGATGTAGAAAGAGTTCATGAATATCTTCTGCTTGTCCAGGTGGCCTATAGTAAATGCCTACAATGGTGTCCTTTCTGTTGTCCTCTCCTTGTATTCTTACCCAAACAGTTTCTATGCTCTGAAGCTTGAATCTCAGTGGTGATGAATATTTTCCTAACATACAATGCAACACCTCCTACCCATTTTAGGTCAGTTTCTTATAAATCAGTTGCATCCTTCAAGCCTTGTATTCCAATCATGTGTATCATCCCTCCAAGATTCTGTGATTCCTATGACATCATATTTCTCTTCCTGTGTTTGGAGCTCCAATTCTCCTTGTTTGTTTCCCATGCCCTGTGCATTTGTGTAAAAACATGTTAGTTTGTGATCGGTGTCTCTTGCTCCACTACTTGCCTTCTGATTTTTTTGTCTTTGTACCTTCTTTCCACTTCTAATAGCAAGGTTCTCAAATGTATTAATTAGCTGTATATGTTTACCTGGCCTTTCACTTCCCTTCCCATATTGTTCTAGTTTAAAGCTCTCCTAACGAGTGAAGCAAGGCGTCCACAAAATATATGCTTACCTGTCTCTGTAGGGTGCTACCCGTCTCTAGCAAGCAGTCCATCGTAAAGGTAATTCACTCCATGGTCTAGAAATCCAATGTAGCCAGTTGTTCACCTCTAGAATCCTGTTCCATCTTCTTATTCCATGGCCATCCACTGGGAGGATGGATAAGAAGACTACCTGTGCGCTCCTAGCTCCTTCACCTTCTTTCCAAGGTCTTCAAAGTCTCTGGAGATAGTTGCAAGAGGTGTCATTTGTCCCTACATAGATTAGAAGGAATGGGTGGTGTTCTGTAGGACTGAAGAGTCTTGACAGCCTATTAGACACATCTTTGATTTGTGCACATGGAATACAGCACACCTCTCGTGAGGTGTCAGGTCTGCAGACAGCGGCCTCTGTTCCTCCCAATAGGGAATTCCCAACAACCACCACTCTCGTTTTCTTCTTCACAACACCACTTCTTTTCCTCCATTCAAGAGGGCTCTATGTGCTTACTACACAGTTCTTTGTGGGTAGAGTCATTTCTTGCTGTACCTCTTTCTCCCCTGCTCTGCTCTTTGTGGGTAGAGTCATTTCTTGCTGTACCCCTTTCTCCTCTGCTCTGTTCTTTGTGGGTAGAGTCATTTCTTGCTGTACCTCTTTCTCCTCTGCTCTGTTCTTTGTGGGTAGAGTCATTTCTTGCTGTACCTCTTTCTCCTCTGCTCTGTTCTTTGTGGGTAGAGCTCCTCATCACTATATATACAGGAGATGTAGAACTTATACCAGCTGTACATATATAATTATATGTAGGAGATACCCAGGTTATACCAACATGCTCCATATCACTATATACAGGAGATGTATAACTTATACCAGCTGTACATATACAATTATATACAAAAGATACCCAGGTTATACCAGCATGCTCTATATCACAATGTTCAGGAGATGTATAACTTATACCAACTGTACATATAATTATATACAGGAAATACCCAGGTTATACCAGCATGGTTTATATCACTATATTCAGGAGATATATAATTTATACCAGCTGTACATATATAATTATATACAGGTGATACTCAGGTTATAGCAGCATGGTACATATCACTACATACAGGAGATTTATAAATTATACCAGCTGTACAAATATAATTATACACAGGAGATGCAAAGCTTATACCAGCATGCTCCATATCACTATAAAGAGGGAGATGTATAACTCATATCAGCAGTACATATATAATTATATACAGAAGATATGCAGGTTATACAAGCACCATCATTATTATTATATACACACACAGGAGATACGTAAGCTTTACATTTTGTAACATCTAGTGGATTGTCACTTGCTCAGGATCGCTGTCTTCTATTCTGAGACGGTTGGCGGCACTTAGAAAACCCACACAGGCCAGTTTGTGGTGAAAGTATAACAAGTCTGTCTCTTTTTAATGACATGGGGAAGAAATCAACAACATTCCATTCAGGCGTTCTCTCAGGAGCCATTTAGAGGGCAGCAACATATAAGAGCCTCTAAAATACCAGAGAGGGCAATCTTACCCAGCCTTGAGGAATTCCACAACCCACTGAGTGTGGAAGGAACGAAAGCTTCTACCTGCCACACCAAAACAGGTGTCCTCTCCCATTAGTTAGCAGAATGACTGCTTTGGAGCCCTCTGATGGTCACTGTACTAACTGCACTACCACATATTTTCCCCATTTGACAAGGACCACTGATCTTTTCACCATTTTGACCCCCCCCCCCCCCCCCCCCCCCCCCCCAGAATTGAGGCACCATGCTTGGGGATCTCCCTCTGTCTTGCTATCCATTCTCTGACACTTCTAGATTTTTAATCTCTTGTGGAGACTCATTTCTCTCATGCTCTTGATCAATTGCTGCTCATCCATGAACTGCTGGTGGCTCTCCAGTTGCTTCTTTAGAGACTGAATTTGCGGTTGTAGGTCAATTATCTGACAGCTAGGCAAGACGTCCTGCAGTCTCTGTAACACTTCCTTCTCTCCCAGATGCAGAGTGCTCTTGTGTAGAGTCTGCCTCTACTGATTCTGTCTGTTCTCTTCGCCCCCAGCTTCTGAGTCCTCTTTTCCAGTCTCTGCTTCTTCAATGGCTTTTTCAGCTTCAGCAGCCTCACCTTCTGCCTTCCTTTGGTCTCTTGCACTTCAGAGTATTGTTAAGCCTCCATCTGTTGCTCAGCCCTCACCTTCTCAAATGTCTCTACTGAACTGTTTTTCAAGCTTCTGTAATGCAGAACTTCATCTTTAAGGAGTGTGATTTGTTTTTCTCGTAGCATCTCTGACTGACACTTCAACGGCTCAATCTCCTCCTGAAACCGCAGCTGCTGGTCCGACACTCTAGTTCTGTAGACGGAGCTTCCTGTTCTTCTAGGATTTCTCTTTTGCTCTTCCACAGAATCCAAGCATGCAGGGGTCTCCTCCATTTTCTTTGTCATATCTGCAGCCATATTCTGAAGTGTTGCAATCTGCTCTGACGAGATTTCTATTAGTTTCTGCATCTTCCTCTAACTGCTTGAGGAGCACATCTCTCTCATCTTCCATTCTCTTCAGGTGTGCACTAAGGCTTCTAAGACTCTTGGATCTGGGATTCCATTTTCACTTGTAATCTATTTGTCTTCTCAGACAGCTCTGTCTGAACCTGTCACATTCTGCGATTTTTACTTGTAGCTCTTGAAGCTGCATCTCTACTGTGTTTCTCTTGTGTTCAGAGTCATGCTTGTCTTCCGATAGCTCCTTCACCTCATGAGTCAGTCCAGTACACTCATTTTCCAAAGCCTGTTTGGCCTTTTCAAGGTTTTTTTTTCACCCTTTCAGTTTGCTTTAGCTGTTCTGTTAATTTCTGGATCTGGGTTTCATATACTTCAGCTTTCTTATCCAAGTTTATCTGTAGCTGGGTCACCACTTGCTCATGGAGTGCTTCCTGGGCTTCTTTGCAGTCCAGTATATCTTCCAAGACCTTTGTTTGTTCATTCGTCCTGCTGCAAGCAGCTTTTTCCAATTCCATGTTTTCCTTGAGTTCACTTATCTCAGACTCTAGTTCACCATTTTTCTTAAGAGTGATAGTCTGGTGTGCAGACACTTCCTCTACTCTTGTCAGAGAAGCATGCAATTCTCCTTCCATCTTAACCATCTGCATTTTCAACTCCGCCATTTGTGCTTGCAACTCTATAATATCTCCCTCTAGCTTGCAATGCGTCATCTCTGACTCTTGGGCTCTCATTTGCATTTTGAGATCCTGCATCCCTTCATGGCCCTTTGAAAGATATTCCTAAAACTTTTTTTCTCATTTTTACATTTTTTTCCAAAGTCCTGTTCACACTGAGCAGCTTGCACCTCCAGACATAATCTGCGATCAGCTTCATCTTTAGCTATATTTCTGAGGTTCCTGATAAACTCAATTTCCATTATAAACTTAGAAGCTTCTTTGAGAGTGTCCTCCCTTTTCCAGTTTCCTCTTCTACCAGTAACCTTTGTCTCTTGGCCTCTCTTGCATTTAGACACAAGCTGGCACATTCCCTTTTCAACTGTATGTTGTATATTTTATTTGTAGCTTGACATTCATCTACTGAAAATATCTTGGCCTTCAAAAGACCATACATGCAAGCTCACATCTGTACAAGTTCCTCTTGAACTCCGAGCAACTGTTCACTTTCTTATCTTGGACCTCAGGATCTGCACGAACTACATCTACTATCATCAAAGAGCAGTTCTTTTTTTTCCTTTGCAATTGTACTATCTGTAGTCCCAGAGGACATTTGGTTGCTACTAGCAACTACCTGAGCTTCACAGAAAATTATACTGGCAACACCTCTCTCTAGTTTGCTCTTAGTTCCTGGACTACATCAAATGCCCTCACCATTTCTATATTCTACCACCAGGGGCACATTTGAGCTAATTTCCACATGGGCTGTGTCGGGGCCTTCTATCACAGCCTGTTCACATGCTGCATTCACCTGTGCAGATTGTGGAATACTTTCCCATATCAAAGACATTTCATCATATATAGTGTTCATTTCAGCAGAGCCTTGGTCTCTTGGTGTTATTTTCAGTACACAATTCTTCATCATTTCCCATTGGTCTCTCCTGTGGAACTGCTACTTCAGTAACAGTGGACAACAGTTCAGGAGTTACCTGTGTTGAGAATGATGAACATGCACAGTCACCTGACTTAGCATCATTCCCAACATCCACATGCTGTTCAATGTGCAGCTTATGTCATCTGGATGTGTCTTTGCAGGTTCATGCCTCGCCTTGTCAACCTGCAACAGTTTTTCATTTCACACTCCTTCCACTTTGGGGCTAACTTTATCAGCCAAAGTTGCTTTCATTTCACTTGCAAACTTAGCAAGAACTGCAACAACATTAGCACTTTGTTCATTCTGCAGCTCACAGTTTTCAGCAACATTCATCTCACACTCCATTTTTCCTGCGGTGTCCGCACGGATGGCTTCCATTGAAGTCAATGGAAGCCGTCCAACCCGCAGCCCGTCCGCAATTGATATTGCGAACAGGCCGCAGATTGTGGGGAAAGCAGGAGTTTTTTTTTAAAGTCTGTACTGCGCATGTCCAATGGCGAGCCGTGTGGACCTTCCGCAGTACAGATGAAGATCAAGAAAGCAGGTACGCGTGGACGCCACTGCTGCCAGAGACAGATTTTGCTGCGGGATTTCGCATTTGCAATTCGGCTCTGCCATGTGCCGCCTTACTGTGGCTAGTTATCAAGAGTTCTAGAGGCAAATGACCCAGGTGAGTCCCATGTAATGTAGCTTTGCTCTTTGTAGGCCGCAAAGTGGTTAACGATGCGGCGTGGGACTGGGGGCAGGGGGGTGAGGGGTTTAGACATTAGCGAGCAAAGGTAGTGGGGAGGGAGGAGCTAGAACAGGAAGTAGAAAGGAGAAGAGCGGGAAAAGCCACAAACTGCCGAGGAGTGGAAGAAGAAGGACGTAAGAAAGAGCAGACGAGCAGAAGAAGAAAGTAGGAGCAGCAGCAAAGACAAAAGAATAAAGCAAGACTCGGAGCACAGACGACAGGAGTCGGGCAAGAGAGAAGCCATCAGAAGATAAGCCTAGAAGAGTCGGGTGGAAGATTGAAGCGGCGGAGGAAGAGGAGAAAATGGACGACTTACGGGCCATGATCCAGGAAGCAGTGATGCAAGACGGCACCGGATGGCTTGAAGAGGTGCTGGCAAGCTGCAGGACGATCGCCGAAGCCAGAGAGCCAGTCGGGGAAGAAGGACAGCAGCGGAGATCGGGAGAGGAGCCAGCCTGCACGCAAGAGGCGACACGAGGAAGACCGCAACAGAGACCGGGAAAGGAGCCAGCCAGCACGCAAGAGACACCGCGAGGAAGACCGCAGCAGAGGTCGGGAAAGGAGCCAGCCAGCACACAACAGGCACCGCGAGGAAGACCGCAGCAGAGATCGGGAAAGGAGCCAGCCAGCACGCAAGAGGCACCGCGAGGGAGACCGCGCCGGCGAAAGCAGCCCCCTGCGAGGCTCAGTCCGAGCCCCGCGCCGAAGAGGGGAGGAGGAAGAGCCAGTCAGGGCAGCGCAGGCCCGAGGAGGGACGGAGGAGCAAACCGGAAGTCAGCGCCGGTACTTAGAAGTACGGTGGGAGGACTGGCAACGGAGGCACAGAGGACTCTAACAGTGGAGGGTCCGGAGCTCGGAGGACGGCGTTCGGAAGCTACAGCGGGCTCCGAACAGATGCAGCATCGCGCAGCCGGGCGCAGGACTACAGGACTCGTGCGAGGTGAGCGCAGTATGAGCAGTGGAGAGGAGCAGGGGAGCGCGCGGTCCGGCCGCACGTCCTCGCAAGATGGCGGCGCAGCGCACGTGGCGGCACAGGCAGCGCTGGGGGCACGAAAAAGAAAGAGCCCGCTTGGCAGGGGGGAAGGGGGAGGGGGGATAGGGAGCGAGAGGAGGGGAATGGGTAACAGGGGCCCACGCAACCCCCCCCTGACACACAGCCCGGTTAGCACCAGCGGGTCCGACAGCAGCAGGGAGGGGGGAGGCAGGTCACGTTACCCTCCATTGGCAGCACGGGGTGCAGGGTTAGCACGCCACATAGAAGGAAACAGGCCATTTAGGACCCCACACAGCCCTCAGGGGGGAACGGGGAGGGTACACCCAGACACATGGCCTATTCAACTGCCCCACCCCCCCCAGTACATGGACACATTTCAGGCCCGCCACCCCCCCCCCCCCACACCAACACCCACCCTCCTTCACCTTGTACCAGCGCCCACCAGCCCAGACCAAGGAATACAGACAATGCTATGTTAACCCCCACTACATTCCCCCTCCAGCAGATCCCGTAGTTTATCTCCCCACACATAGCCAGGCCCCACGCCGGAGCTCTAAGAAACAGGGCCAGGGGGCCAGGCAGAGGCAGAAAGAGCGAGCCAGACAGGAGAGGCAGGATAGAGAGTTCCAAGCGCAGCTAGAGAAGGCAAGCGTAGGGCGTAGTACCAGCAGCAGGGCGCGCGAGTCAAGCGAAGAAGTGCCTAGCAGCGACCAGGACGAGTATTGCGTGCGAGGGGAGCAGCCACGGAGGGCGGACCCGCAGTCATCCCTTTATCAGAAGGTCCGGGAACGCCGTAGGTGGCAGGAGCTTGCGCAGGATCGGTCAGGGCCGGACCAGCCTGGCACGTCCCAGTCGGATAACGCAAGGAGGGTTCGGCGGTCGAGTGGTCGGCAGCCCGTATATGATCTAGGACGGAACCAAGGGAGCGGTACAGCGAGGGCATCACCCTTGGCAACGCCGGAGGTCCGTCCAGTTGGTGAGTCTACCCTATACAATGTTCTTAAAAGTGTGTCGAATCCCGCAGCGGGTGCGGAGAAAGATGATTTAGTGTCGGTTCTGAGGTCGCTGTTGAGCAAGGTTGATTCAGAAAAGGGGCTTTTAGTGTCCTGTGTGGCTCCAGGGGGCGCAGGCCCGCCTGCGGGTAATATCGGTGCTTGCTCATCAGCGGGCACAGAAAGTGTTCCTACGGATAGTTTACAATATGCTGATTCGTTGTTTTGTGGTGTTGCCCCTTTGGGGGTGGGTCTGCCCGATGATGTTGTGGAAAAGATTAAAAATGGCTTGTATATTGATATATGGTCCTTGCTTTCTGCGGACCACGTGATGGTTGACAAAGAGCGGTCAACAGAGCGAGGTGCTGACAAAAAAACGAAGATTGCAAAGACTTTTGGAAATTGGTTGCAAGCTTTTGTGATTTTGGTTCATGTGACGTGTCAGTATCAGCCGCGCAAAGCGACGGAGATGATGGTATATCTAAATACCATTTATAGCGCGTACCGATTGCACGGAGGTGCAGCGTGGTGGCGCTATGACGAAGATTTTCGGCGTCGCGTGTCGGGAACTCATACGAGCTGGGCCTCTAAGGCCACTGATGTATGGATTTAGCTGATCCTAGCGCAGCGTCCAGCTAGGACTTCCTTTCCCGGGGGAGCCGCGGGAGGGCCATCTCAACCACCCGCGGCATCTCCTAGGCCGAATGGCTCCTGTTGGTTGTACAATGAGGGCCATTGTCGATTTTACGCAACCTGCAAATTCCGGCACGAATGCTCGGTATGCGGGGGGCAACATGCGGCGATTCGCTGTTTCCGGAAACAGAGGTCGGTACCCGCGGTGGGTAACACCGGCGGAAATGCGAACGCCAGTGAGAAGCCAGTACCTGGATCCGTGGTTAAACATGTACCACAGGAAACAGGAAGCAGAAATCCTTAGGTCAGGATTTCGGGAAGGCTTCAGAATTCCGTATGCGCATCAGCCTGCCACTATGTTATGCCCCAATTTGAAATCGGCAAGGGACGATATCGAATTGGTAAAAGAGAAGGTTCAAAAAGAAGTGGAGTTGGGCCGGATGGCTGGCCCTTTCAGTGATCCTCCTTTCGAGGACTTGCGAGTGTTTCCTTTGGGTCTGGTACCTAAGAAGGAAACCGGGAGGTTCCGATTGATACATCATTTATCTTTTCCGACCGGGGGATCGGTCAATGATGGCATCTCAAAAGAAGAGGCAGCGGTAGCCTACACGTCGTTCGATTGTGCGGTTTGGTTAGTAAGGTCGGCGGGTAGATTTGCGCATTTGGCAAAGGCTGATATCGAATCAGCGTTCCGTTTGCTTCCGGTTCATCCGGAGTGCTTTCATCTTTTGGGTTGTAGAATTGAGGACCAGTTTTTCGTCGACATGTGCTTGCCGATGGGATGCTCGATCTCATGCTATTTTTTCGAGTTATTTAGTTCCTTCCTTGAATGGATGTTAAAGTATGAGACGGGTATCACATCGGTGATCCATTATTTGGACGATTTTTTGTTCGTCGGCTCAAAGACATCGGGTGATTGTGGGTTCCTAATGACGAATTTTAAGAGGTTAATGCGTGCAGCGGGGGTCCCATTGTCCGAAGAAAAGACGATGGGCCCAGTTACATGCCTAACGTTTTTAGGGATAGAAATTGATTCGGTGGATATGGTTTTCAGGTTGCCGGCGGACAAAGTGGCTAGGTTGCGGCAAATGGTAGGCGAAGTGGCTAAGTGTAAAAAGGCGACGCTGCGGCAGGTTCAAGTTTTGTTGGGTCTTTTAAATTTCACCTGCAAAGTGATTCCCATGGGGCGGCCGTTTGCCAGGAGACTATCATTGGCGACGGTGGGGGTCCGCGAACCACACCATTTTATACGTGTGACAGCAGGAATAAAGGCAGACTTGCATGTATGGACGGTGTTTCTGCATTCTTTCAACGGGCAGGTGGTGTGCCCCAAGGAAGATGTGGAAGGAACCGACATCAGTTTGTTTGCCGATGCGGCTGGTTCGGGCGGTTTTGGCGTGATTTTCAACAGCCATTGGTGCAGGGAGTCCTGGCCAAGGTCATGGAGAGAAAAACGGTGGACGAAGAACGTAACGCTGCTGGAATTTTTTCCGGTGGTGGTAGCAATTGAGTTATGGGGAGCAGAGTTACGAGATCGGAGAGTATGTTTTTGGTCGGATAATGCGGCGGTCGTACAGACGATAAACAAACAATCGTCGGCCTCCCCGCCGGTCTTGGCTTTGTTGAGACATGTGGTGCTAAGATGCTTACAGGGCAATATGTATTTGCGTGCAAAGCATGTCCCGGGTTGTGACAACAGAGCAGCTGATGCACTCTCTCGTTCACAGATGGAGCTGTTCAGGGAACGGTACCCGCAGGCGGATGCCGAAGGGGTACGCTGCCCGCCTTCCTTATGGAATCTGGCAGAGGAGAGTTGTTGAAGCTGGTGGAGTCATCGGTGGCGGCTTCAACGTGGAGAAATTACAATTCAGTTTGGTTATCATGGTTAAAGTTTGCTGGTGGAAAAGTGGTAGGAGGTGAAAGGGCAAGGTCAGCGACCTTGGATATGCTGACGGAGTTGCGTAAAAAACGGTTGTCGGTAGGAGCGGCCAGAAAGCATCTAGCGGGAGTGGCTTTTTTGTTAAAATTACACGGGAGGCCAGATGTGACTAAGGATTTTGTGTTCCAACAGATAATCCGCGGGTGGAAAAAAGAAAAGGTCCAGACGGACACGCGACGTCCAATCACGTTTTCAGTATTGACAAGCCTGTTGTCAGTTTTGGAGTCGGTTTGTGCGGATGAATACGAAACACTGTTGTTTAGAACGGCTTTTTCATTAGCATTTTTCGCGGCCTTACGTATCGGAGAGATGGTCCCGGCAAGTAAAGTCAAGTCGGGTGGCCTACGGGCCAACGACGTTATCGCTACGGGACCGGCCATACGGATAGGTATAAGAAAGTCGAAAACGGACATTTATGGGAGAGGTGACTGGCTCACCATTAACCAATTAGGGGCACAATGGTGCCCGGTGCAGGTTATTAGCGAGTTCATAAAAAAGCGCCCCCAGAGCGGGCAATTTTTAGTGCATGCATCTGGTTCCCCGCTCACGCGTTTTCAATTTTCGGCGGTTTTACGTTCGGCATTAAAGAAGTGCGGTTTGGAGCCGGTAGAATTCGGGACACATTCTTTTAGGATTGGGGCCGCTACGACGGCGGAAGCCCACGGCATGACGGAGGACGGTTTGAAACGGTTGGGGCGATGGAAATCGCAAGCGTACAAGTCGTACATACGACCGGACCGTACGGTAGACGTGGTTTTGGAGTAGGATTGATGTGTACGGAAACGCTTAGGGTTACGTAGGTGTTTTTTCTTGCAATTTGCGGGTATTTGCTATGTTTATCTTGTTTCAGCAACTGACCCATGGCATGTTTGGATCATCGGCCACTCGTTTATCTATTGGGCGGAGAGAAGAGCGGCCACTCGACCTATGGGAAGGAATCTGGGTCTGAGTGGCGCGCTGGTAAACTGGATTGGTGTGCGGGGGCTTCAATGGCCCAGGATTTTACAATTCGTGCTAAAAATCAGCAGGTGGACCCCCCGGAGAGTTATACTGGTCGTTCACGCCGGGGGGAACGACTTAGGAAGAACTAAAATGAACGAATTACTAGTGCTGATGAAACAAGACATGATGCGTTTTCGAGACTGTTTCCAGGATTGTGTTCTTGTATGCTCGGATATCGTGGCCAGGAGATGCTGGAGGGGTGCCAGAGACGGTGATGCGATTGAGCGAGTAAGAAGATTGATAAACCTGAGGATGTCTAGATTCGTTCAATCGTTGGGTGGAGTGGCAGTTCGCCATTGGGAACTCGAGGACAAGGAAAAAGGAGCACTTAGGGATGATGGAGTGCACCTTAATGACGTTGGTTTGGACACGTTTTTGTCAGGACTTCAGGACGGGGTGGAGATGGCATTGGCTAGGGTTGGCATGGTGGGGCGGGATGCGCCATAGGAATACGGCGCATACCGTGTGCCGGGAGCTTCCCATGCGGGCTACGGCTTAGAGGAGGGTTTGCAAGCCCTAGGTAACAAGGGGCTTACGAACGTCCTGTGGCCGTTACGGTAATAAAAGTTCAACAGTTTACGGCATGGGAAAGCGTGAGGAATTTAGACTTAGGAAATTAGGTTAAATTAAAGGTTATAATATATGTTTTAAAATGTTAATAAAGCTGTGGCCAACCCACGTTTTCAGCAAGAAGTTGTAAGTATTGGTTATTATAAGATAGGTTTATTATATGGTAAGTGAGCGTACACTTAGGATTAGGATGCCCCCAGTCTTGTAGGCCGCAAAGTGGTTAACGATGCGGCGTGGGACTGGGGGCAGGGGGGTGAGGGGTTTAGACATTAGCGAGCAAAGGTAGTGGGGAGGGAGGAGCTAGAACAGGAAGTAGAAAGGAGAAGAGCGGGAAAAGCCACAAACTGCCGAGGAGTGGAAGAAGAAGGACGTAAGAAAGAGCAGACGCCCACCAACCCGCCCAGGTAAGGGGCAGGGTGCAGGGAGGCAAGGTGTTCTAAGGAGTCGGAAGTTGTCACAGCTGGTGAATGTAGGCCGGGAGCTTCCCATGCGGGCTACGGCTTAGAGGAGGGTTTGCAAGCCCTAGGTAACAAGGGGCTTACGAACGTCCTGTGGCCGTTACGGTAATAAAAGTTCAACAGTTTACGGCATGGGAAAGCGTGAGGAATTTAGACTTAGGAAATTAGGTTAAATTAAAGGTTATAATATATGTTTTAAAATGTTAATAAAGCTGTGGCCAACCCACGTTTTCAGCAAGAAGTTGTAAGTATTGGTTATTATAAGATAGGTTTATTATATGGTAAGTGAGCGTACACTTAGGATTAGGATGCCTCCAGTCCTTTAGAAGCCAATTCACACTGTAGTTTTGAATAAGACACATTATGTAACACATTTGCAACATTGAGTCCATCAAGTCCATACTGCGACCCTTCACGAACCCCGGGAATCATTTCACTACTCCCAAGCCTTGCTATGCGGCAGTGCAGCTCTTTGCATTTGGACACAGATCACACTCAACCTTTCTTCCACCACCTGCTGCCCTCCAGGCTGTAACACCTACACGGAAAAAGTTCACTGAGCTGTCTGTAGCTGTCCTCCACTGCACAACACATCCGTTGCCCACAGCAATCTCACTTTCTGACCTCATGGCCCTTTAAATTTCCGCAGACTTCTCCCAGAAGTGCTCACCACCATAGCTCTGGCCTCTCAGGGCTCCACAGTGCGCCATTTTCATTGCCCGCCATATGATCCACCATATGTGACCATCTGGTGGATTGTCACTCGCTCAGGATCGCCATCTTTTATTCTGAGATGGTTGGCAGCACTTAGAAAACCCACACAGGCCAGATTGTGGTGAAAGTAAAAAAAATCTGTTTCTTTTCAATGACATGGGGGAAAAAAATCAACAACATTCTATTCAGGCATTCTCTCTGAAACCATTTAAAGGGCAGCAACATATAAGCTACCCTCTGGGATCTCACAGGCCCTCATCCCACAAAGGGCAGTCTTTCTTAGACTAAAGGAACTCCACAACCCCTGAGTGTGGCAGGAACCAAAGCTTTTAACTTCTTTCCTGCCACATCCACACAGGTGTTCTCTCTCAGTAGTTAGCAGACTGACCGCTTTGGATTCCTCTGCTGGTCACTCTGCTAACTACACTCCCACAATATGTAATTATATACAGGATATGCACAGGTTATACCAGCATCCAGCATTTACATCTTCCTATATATAGTGATATGCAGCATGCTGGTGTAACCTGGGTATTTCCTGTGTATATGTATCTACAGCTGGTATAAGATATACATCTCCCATTATATATGGAGCAAGCTGGTATAACCTGGGTATCTCCTGTATATAATTATATATGTACAGCTAAATTATACATGCTGTATATAGTGATATGCAGCATGCTTGTGTAACCTGGGTATATCCTGTATGTATATATATATATATGTATGTACAGCTGCTGTGAGTTATACAGTATAACTTCTACCAGCTATATAAATGTAATTACACACAGCGCATACCGCGTTGCATCGCATGGTTCCCTAACTTCTCTTTCACTATCAGCCACTGTCGACCGGATTAACCACGCAGCACTGATAGACTGCAGTTATGATCACGCATCAGGGGAGTCTGTAGCGCTGAATTAGCTGCCCCTCCCCGAGGTAACGACCCTCCTCTCCCTGAGCGCCACCCACAGCGGCAGTAAAACTGTATATGGCGGGGGACAAGGGGCCCCCATTCACTAGGCGGCCGGGTCAAAATTACGACCCTTATGACCCCTAGCAGTATGCCAGTGATGAGCAGTGAAGTTTGTTCTGAAAGTATACTTGTATTAAAGCCTAACTTTTCCAATATATGTGAATGCTGCAACCAAGAATGGTGAACACAATGCACGTTGCTCACATTGGCTACACTGCAGTGGTTTAAGGAGAAACATCTAAATGTCTTGCAATGGCCTAGTCAGAGCCTTAGAGCCCAGACCTTCATTCAACTGAGAATCTGTGGCATGACTTGACTACTGCACCCCAACACAACCTAAAGTCTCCGACACACTAGTGTATTTGGGTCTATGTGCTGCCCATGTTATTTTATGGATAGTACACAAACCCATTATAGCCTATGGGGCCATGCACAATGCTGAAAAAAGTCGTATGTCCTAATCTTGTTCGTACTGTGGCCGAGGATTAGTCAATGTGGCAGCCGTCCATGTAATGAACAGCACATGAAGAGGCCTCTTGGGCAGAACTCGCGCACATGGCAGGTGTGCCCCCCGGCCTAACTTAAAAGGATTAAACATTTGTACCTGGAAGCATGGACAAAAATATCAGGGGTGCAAAGCTAACCGGGACCCCAAGAGACCTGCACCTGTAAGTACAGCTAAAGGTGGTGCCAAAAAGCAATGACTTTCAGGGGGTAAATACTTATGCACCTTAAAGGGGTTGTCCCGCGAAAGCAAGTGGGGTTATACACTTCTGTATGGCCATATTAATGCACTTTGTAATATACATCGTGCATTAATTATGAGCCATACAGAAGTTATTCACTTACCTGTTCCGTTGCTAGCGTCCTTGTCTCCATGGTGCCGTCTAATTTCAGCGTCTAATCTCTCGATTAGACGCGCTTGCGCAGTCCGGTCTTCTTCCTGGTGAATGGGGCCGCTCGTGCCGGAGAGCTGGTCCTCGTAGCTCCGCCCCATCACGTGTGCCGATTCCAGCCAATCAGGAGGCTGGAATCGGCAATGGACCGCACAGAGCCCACGGTGCACCATGGGAGAAGACCCGCGGTGCATCGTGGGTGAAGATCCCGGCGGCCATCTTGCTAAGGTAAGGAAGAAGTCGCCGCAGCGCGGGGATTCGGGTAAGTACTAAACGTTTTTTTTTTTTAACACATGCATTGGGTTTGTCTCGCGCCGAACGGGGGGCCTATTGAATTTAAAAAAAACCCGTTTCGGCGTGGGACAACCCCTTTAATGCTTCATGTACACGAGCGGGTCAGATTCCGCATGCGGAAGACCGCAGCGGAACCCAACCCTGCCGGCGGCCTGCAACCATACGTACCTGTGCCTGTCTTCTTTTTCCTGTACTGTGGATGTGTGCAGAAGTGCCAGCCTGCGTGCCGGCGCACACGTGCTGTACAGTTTTTTTTTTTAAACCTCCTGCTTTCCCGTGGAATCCGCGGTCTGTCCACAGTGTCAACTGCGGAAGGGCAGCGGATTGGATGGCTTCCATTGACTTCAATAGAAGCTGTCCACACGGAATCCGCACTAAAATAGAGCGTGCTGCGATTTGTTTTCTGTATGCATAATCTGGAAAACAGATTTGTATGTGTAAATTGAACTGCGGACGCCCGTGCTTCCCTATGGGCAGCTTGAACTGCGGATCTTCCGCGTGGATTCTGCAAATCAAATCCGCCCGTGGACATTGGAAGCACGTAAACGCTGCAGCCAATCAGAGGCCGCAGCATCACCATTGTCGTTCCTGGTATCAGCGATCATATCGTGGGCGCCATGAAGCCAGGAGTTTGGGGACGGGAAACCACGGCGTCTGATTGGTCACAGTAGTCCCATGCTTACACCTGGCCATCTACCTGGAAGGCGGTGCTGGGACAGTGTAAGACGCTCAGCTCCTCTTCGGGGGTCCGAGGACAGGCGAGTAGAGCCTCGTGTGGCACAGCGTGCTAAGCCAGCAGAAATGCAGTCCTAAGCTCTCACTCACAATCTGAAGGTCCTAAATTCAATCCCTGAATGGTTCAGGTAGCCTTCTGAGGTCGGTAAAATGAGCACCCAGTTTATTGGGCCCCAGAGCTACCAGCCCAGAAACTTAGTTCATAGTGCTTATAGGACCTGACAGGTTCCCTGTAATTATCCTTTGTGTCGCAGAATAAAATATTTTGTACTTTCACAGTGGTCAGCGTGTTGTGTAAATCAAATGATCGTCCATCCATCCAAAAAACACTATTTTAATTCCAGACTCTAATGCAACAAAGTTCAAGGGGGGGGGGGGGGATTTTCACAAGGCGCTGTACGGGGTTATTGCAAATGATTCTTGATGTGACTCCTCATAACTCCCATTTAATGACACTCAGATACAGAAATTTAACACAACTGCCTACCATAAGACGTCCTTGTGGCCCCTAGGAACCAATCACAGCGCAGCTTGAATTTCTGAAGCTCCTGAGGTAGCATGAAAGCTGTTCTGTGATTGGTTGCTACGTTCAACACGGCAGTTTTGCTAAATGAGAACCAAAAAGATTTATTCTACAGTAGTCGTCACTAGGGGGATAATAATCTTTATAGTATAGCGCCAACTTATTCCGCACCGAGACAAAATGGCTGCCAGCGAAGACAGGAGAGAGTTTTGTTCTTGTTTTCCATCTACCGGTTTGTTATTAGTGAGCGATGTCATTTTTAAACAAAGTTTGGGGTACGCCACCCTGGGGACAGTGGGGATCACGAATTCTGGTGGGCAGTGTGGCTTATTAAACACTAAGGGGACAAATTGGTGCTTTTTAATTACTCCAGTGGACACAGTGGCATCGTTACAGGGGTTCTCAGAGAAAGCTTCTGCTTATCAACCCTTTGCAATCCAATTTTGGCTTCAGGGTTTCCTAGGGTGTTTTTTCTTTCACCATTATACAATGGCGCCATCTGCTGGCTAGAGCCAGTACTGCAGTAAGGGACATGCTGGAGAGGCCTCCGACAACAGAGCGGCCAGAAATATACAGTAAGAATACCCTGCCGGACGTCTTCCGACATCGGAGCTATACAGCCTTCAATCAGAATGTCTTTAGACGTCAGATAGTGGATTTGAAAGGGTTAAGCTGGCCCTGTCTGCAGTGGTAGCATTCTCACCTTCGCAGTTCCCCTGCTGGTCCTGGCTCATCTTCACTTCCAGGTGCAGGAGCCCGTGATGATATTACTGACACCAGATCAGGTCACTGCTGCAGCCAATCAGCAGCTCCCTTCATATAGTAGTTAGCTGCACCAGTCGCATGACTTAGCACCAGAATGTCTTCGCTACGCACCCAGAAGTGAAGCCTAATGGGGACCATGAGCTGGTGAAGCAAGAGCAACAGGAGGACAGGGATGTGAGAATGTCTTCTTTTATGTCAGACTGAGCCAGTTTTTGAAATAACAATGTCCCCCTGGACAATCCCTTTAAGAGTCTGGTTTCAAATAGGGGCTAACGATACGAAAAAATAAAAGAGCCAAAGCTGCAAGGTGACCTCTGAAAAGACAAGACGCATCTGTAAGAAGTCTTCGTGGTGGTCTGGGCCAGATGAAAAAAGGAACCAATCATGGGTGACGTCACGAAATGTCATTATTTATTCTGCCACTGACTGCATCAGATCAATCCTGTAGTCGCTGTTTGGTCTGCAGAGGGATGATGGCTGGTAGCATTCTTGCTTGGGAACTAATGACTCCTGGCATCTATTTAACAATGTTCGGGTGATACCGGGAGGTATAATTTCACATGATCCAAACTTCTGTTGCAGAGGATAACTCAACTTTTCAGTTTATCCCTTTATTAATCTTAGTTTCTGGTACATAACTACAATACCAGAACCAAGCACCTAACGTAAATAGAGCACCAGAAACAAGAACATACCATAACTATGGCACCAGAACCAAGCTCAGTACATAAGCTTGGTTCTGAGTTGTACTTATGTTATGAACTTGGTTCTGGTGCTGTATTCATGTACTTAGCTTGCTTGTGGGGCTGTATTTATGTTACTAGCTTGGTTCAGGTGCTGTATTTATGTTATGAGCTTGGTTCTGGAGCTGTATTTATATTACTAGCTTGGTTCTGGTGCTGTATTTATGTTATGAGCTTGGTTCTGGAGCTGTATTTATATTACTAGCTTGGTTCTGGTGCTGTATTTATGTTATGAGCTTGGTTCTGGGGCTGTATTTATGTTATTAGCTGGGTTCTGGAGCTGTATTTATTTTACTAGCTTGGTCCTGGTGCTGTATTTATGTTACGAGCTTGGTTCTGGAGCTGTATTTATGTTACTAGCTTGGTTCTGGTGCTGTATTTATGTTATGAGCTTGGTTCTGGAGCTGTATTTATGTTATGAGCTTGGTTCTGGAGCTGTATTTATGTTATTAGCTTGGATCTGAAGCTGTATTTATGTTATTAGCTTGGATCTGAAGCTGTATTTATGTTATTAGCTTGGTTCTGGGGCTGTATTAATGTTACTAGCTTGGTTCTGGAGCTGTATTTATGTTACTAGCTTGGTTCTGGTGCTGTATTTATGTTATGAGCTTGGTTCTGGTGCAGGTGTTTATATAATGAACCGTGTTCTAGTATTAAAAGAATATTTGGGGACTTTTTAAATTTCTCTATTGATGATCGACAGATCATCAATAGACAATTGGAGGGGCTTCACTGCTCAGGATTCCCAACCCAAGGATCAGCTGATTCTCAGGACTGTTGTATAGAGATGAGGGAGGAGATATATACGTGGCACTACACTGCAGAGAGCCTTATTGATAAGAGTGATCAGTATAATGACTGGCACAGGGTAGAGGAATCAGTATAGTGGCTGGCACAGAATGAAGGCATCAGTGTAGTGAATGGCACAGGGTAAAGGCATCAGTGCAGTGACTGGCACAGGATGGAGTCATTAGTGCAGTGACTGGCACAGGGGGAGGCATCAGTATAGTGACTGGCACAGAATGAAAGCATTAGTATAGTGACTGGCGCAGGTTAAAGGCATCAGTATAGTGATTAGCACAGGGTAGAGGCATCATTGCAGTGTATAGCACAGGGTAGAGGCATCACTATAGTGACTGGCACAGGGTGGAGGCTACAGTGCAGTGACTGGCACAGGATGGAGGCATTAGTGCAGTGACTGGCACAGAATGGAGCATTAGTATAGTGACTGGCACAGGGTAAAGGCATCAGTATAGTGATTAGCACAGGGTAGAGGCATCATTGCAGTGAATGGCACAGGGTAGAGGCATCAGTATAGTTAGTGGCACAGGGTGGAGGCATCAGTATAGTGACTGGCACAGAATCAAAGCATCAGTACAGTGACTAGCACAAGGTGGAGGCATCAGTGCAGTGACTGGTAGGAGGAGGCATCAATATAGTGACTGGCACATAATAGAGGCATTAGTATACTGACTGGCGCAGAGTGGAGGTATCAGTGTAGTGAATGGCACAGGGTAAAGGCATCAATATAGTCACTGGCACATAGTAGAGGCATTAGTGTAGTGACTGGCACAGAATGGAGGCATTAGTATAGTAACTGTCACAGGGTAGAAGCATCAGTAAAGTGACTGGCACATTATCGAGGCATTAGTATAGTGACTTGCACAGGGTGGAGGCATCAGTGCAGTGAATGGCACAGGCTAGAGGCATCAGTATAGTGACTGGCACATGGTAGAAGCATCAATATAGTTACTGGCACAGCGTATAGGCATCAGTGCAGTGATTGGCACATGCTAGGAGTATCCGTGAAGTGACTGGCACATGGTAGAGGCATCAATATAGTGACTGGCACAGGGTGGAGGCATCAGTATAGTGACTGGCACAGAGTAGAGTCATCAGTATAGTGACTGGCACAGAGTGCAGGCATCAGTGCAGTGACTGTCACAGGGTAGAGGCATCAGTGTAGTGAATGGCACAGGGTAGAGGCATCAGTATAGTGACTGGCACAGGGTAGAGGCATCAGTATAGTGACTGGCACAAGGTGGAGACATCAGTGCAGTGACTGGCACAGGGTAGAGGCATCAGTATAGTGACTGGCACAGAGTGCAGGCATCAGTGCAGTGACTGTCACAGGGTAGAGGCATCAGTGTAGTGAATGGCACAGCGTAGAGGCATCAGTGCAGTGACTGGCACAAGGTAGAAGCATCAGTATAGTGACTGGCACAGGGTAGAGGCATCAGTGCAGTGACTGTCACAGGGTAGAGGCATCAGTGTAGTGAATGGCACAGGGTAGAGGCATCAGTATAGTGACAGTGCACAGGGTAGAGGCATCAATGCAGTGACTGGCACAGGGTAGAGGTATCAGTGTAGTGACTGGCACAGGGAAGAGGCATCAATATGGTCACTGGCACGAGGTAGAGGCATCAGTATAGTGACTGTCACAGCGTAGAGGCATCAGTGCAGTGACTGGCACAAGGTAGAAGCATCAGTATAGTGACTGGCACAGGGTAGAGGCATCAGTGCAGTGACTGTCACAGGGTAGAGGCATCAGTGCAGTGACTGGCACAGGGTGGAGGCAACAGTATAGTGCCTGGCACAGAATGAAGGCATTAGTTTAGTGACTGGCACAGGGTAGAGGCATCAGTATAGTGACTGGCACAGGGTAGAAGCATCAGTATAGTGACTGGCACAGGGTAGAAACATCAGTATAGTGACTGGCACAGGGTAAAGGCAGAAGAATTAAATTGGCTGCTGCACTTAGGAAGGATTGTGGAGGGGAGAGTTTAGTGAGGGAAAGCCCATTCTTTAGGGAGTTGCAGTAATTAAACTGAGAGTGGATGTGGGCGACAATAAAAGATTACTCCACAGTAAGCAAAGTGAGAATTCTGGGGATGTTTTTGAGGTGCGCGTGACACGAGTGACTGAATATGGGGAGTGAAGGAAAGTTCAGAGTAGAACATGACCCCAAGACAGCGAGTGAGCTGCGGAGGAGCGGTGGTGGCGCCACACACTGAGGTGGTGATATCAGGTTTAAGTCGGTTAGTAGATGGCAGAAACACAAGAAGTTCAGTTTTTGCAAGGTTCAGTTTTAGCTGGAGACGGGCATGGTGTTAGAGACAGCAGATAGACATCACTGGGGTTCTGTAATAGTGGAGGTGTGATGTCATATATCTATGTCATAATAAGTATTACAAACTGGTGAAGCATCAGCACCCGACCGTGGCTCACATAAATGGCGCATTCCAAGCAAACACATCTGTTTCTCTAGAGACTCTCAGTGCCGCTGCATTTAATGTCATCCATGAAGACGAGGAAGGAAAAGGAAGACTACATGAATGTGCATTACAAGAACTATCCAGAAAGAGGTGGCAAATACAATGGAAGCAGCTGCTTATCTCTTATATGTGTTCTGCTTAAAATGAGCTAGAACTTTCTGGATCCATAGCAGAGATAAATGCCCTTCTCTATGCCTTATATTTAGGTTGGATATAAGAAAGCCGGGCCCCGAGCTATATATGTAGGACGGATCCTGGGACCAGGAGGTGCTTGTGCTTCTGTCTGGTCTCTACAGGATCTCCCTTTCAATTTGTACAATATAGTAAAGAAATAATAGCAAGGGTGTACTACACGGGCGAGTGCGATATCGGTCCGAGAAACCCGTAAACGAGGTGTTTAGGTTTCCGATGCCCTTTGTGATAAAAATACGTCCCATCGCACTGCTGCGTAAGCGATTTCACACGCATAAAAATCACATTGTTGCAATAGTAAAAATAGAAAAATTGTATCGAGCTTGTATGAAACTTACATGTGATTGTGATAGGACAGGCACTATTGGTGTAAGCGAAAAATCGCTCATGTGAATTATTGATGTAAAGAAACCAACGGCTTATTTTCCTACGCGAGTTGCATCCATATTGCAATCGGACGGAACTTGTGCAGGAAGATCGTTAGTGTGAATGCACCCTAACTAACTATAATGCTCGTCATCATCTTGTCTCTTTTGCCGAATCGTCTCTTTTCCTGGAGGTTATTTCTATAGCAGACATTCATTGACAGGCGTCTCTAACCAGTTTTGCCTCATTCCACCCACATTGTATCTCCGTCTATGTACTGTCATAGGCCAAAAAGAATCAGCATTTTGTGGTGACCCAATAACTACTGCTACTTATTTACAGACTAAGTTGAGTACAAGTTGTGTCTGAATAAGATATAATTCACTAAATTAGACCTGCTATTGAACATCGTGTGGTGAGACCTGACAGCGACGTTCTGCGTGGCGGTCAGCGCTCAGAAATCACATCACTCCGTCTGACATAAAGGGTCATTGCAGCATTTACTAGTCGTCTGCAGACGCAGCAAAGTTTTACCTGTGATGACTTTCTACAACAAGTTGCCAACCAGAATTTGCCTTTTTTTCTGGACAACTTATCCAAAAGTTGCCAACAGTTTGTACGAACACATTGGAAAAGTGTCATGAATGATAAGTGATACATTTCTCAGTTCACATGACTTTATAACCAACATTCACCGTGGGCTGTAAAATGGCTATAACTACAGTCATAAGAACCTGCCCAGGTAGCCGCAGCCTCAAGGACGCATCAATTGTCTTTCCACAGACACTGGAAAAAGTTGTGCTACTTTTTATAGACTTTTTATAGACTGTCCAGTAATTTCTGGACGGTTGGCAGCTCTGGACAAGTTATCTTTACTGAAGCCATTCAAAAGCTATTGTTACCTTAATGCAACAAAAGCCATTGAAAAGGGAAAGTAACTGCAACACAGAAAGTTATCAGACTGTGTTATAAAAAGTCGACTAAACTTTGTTACTTTTGTAGCAGTTGCAGATTGTTTTGAATACACATAGAATTGTATCGAACTCTAATTAATTTGATTCATTTCCCAATAACACGTTATTATTTGCCACAAGCCAAAAGTAATTCAGGGTTTTCTTTAAGTAAATGACACAGAATTGAACAGAAGACGGCGTGGACGCTCCCAACTAACACGGCTAATAGGCGTATAGCTGCACAGAACAGCCTCTCTTATCCCCAACAAGCCTGCAGCAAGAATGTCTGCAACTTGTTCATCATATATATCATATTCTCTCACTTCTAAAGCCTTTCCAATGTGATTTTAGTGATTTCACATGGACATTCAGAGCAGGCTGCACATGTCTACTAGTAATCCATGCATAGGGCACGGTCGGGTACAGTCAGGAAAACACAGCATTTGCCTTGTCTAATGAATGAACAACTGGAGGTTTTCTTGGGAGAATTACTGGCATTCTTTACTTACGCTCTGTGGACATGGTGATAATGGTTTCAGTGGTGGCATGATAATCATCTTCTTCCAAGGATCCTTCACTGCTGTCATCGCTTTGGACATCATACTGATCAATCAGCTCTTCTAACGGCGGAGCTTTAGGCATAAGATGTTTTATCGCATCCTTGCTGATGTTGGGTGCTTGCTCCAGTCGCAGTTTGCTTAGTATCTGTATTTTTATGGCTTCTATTCTTGAAGATTTGCTGCTCTGCCTCCAGTTACAAGAGCTACAAAGGGCGTCCTTTTCTGTTGCTTGGTTGCTGCTGTTCACATGCCCTGGAGAAAGTACTACCAGAATGCATAAGTAAGTATAACTGCAGGCACGTAACTTTAGCATGTTCCCTTTAAACAAAACAATGCCTTATGTTCCTTCTATACAATCAGTTTACAGATGATGAAAATAAATGGTCCTTAGAAAAGGAAGAATTCAGCAAAATAAAAAAAAATCAGCAATGTTAAGTCATGTATTTCTTAGGTGTACTTTTATACTCCAACTTGGGCTATGATTTTGTCATCAGAGCCAGCGATTGGTTGTTAGACGGACAATGAATATAACTGGCAGGAGTTAGGTTCTTGCTGTCAGAGGATGGATATTCAATACAGCTATACTGAACGGGCAAAATACAGAGCTTTTCCTGAAGGGGAATGTGCTGATATATGAGCCGTGAATGCAAATGGCTATTTACATACAGTATCCCTACTCTCTGCTGTTACAGTGTATCGGCACCTTCTCTTCACACTTCAGAATGTCTCATTCATTGTCCCTGTTATCTCATAAATTATTCATTCTTTACATCATTTAATGAATTTGATTTTAAAAAACTTAGCTTTTTCTTACTTTAATGCAAATATATAGATTTGACTTATGGTGCTTTTAGATGGAACAATTGTCATTCAAAAGAGCAAAGGTGAACGCTAATCGTTCGGTCTAAACGCGAGCCAACGACCAAAGGACGAACAATAATCATTCACTTTTTGTTCATCGTTCATTTTATGCAGGCATAAAAATAGTCGTTAGCTCATTCACTTATCGTTTGGTTGAAACAGTGAAGGACTGAGCAATATTGATTGAATGAGCCAACAGTGTATCTACCTGAATAACAGGCTGTACCAGCAAATGAGCTAATGATGATGTCACTCGCCCGTTCAAATGATAATTGACTCGTCTAAGAGAATCCTTAGGAGCTAAACATGCAACGATCTAACAGCTCTACATGCAGCAATTTAACAGCTATACCTGCAATAATCTAACAGATTTACACACAATGATCTAACAGCTCTACATGCAGTAATCTAGCAGCTATACCTGCAGCAATCTAATAGCTGTACATGCAACAATCTGTCAGCTCTGCAAGCAGCGATTTAGCGATTTATCAGCTATAGCTGCAACAATCTAACAGATCTCCATGCAGCAATGTAACAGCTCTACATGCAGCAAACTAAAATCTCTACCTGCAACGAGCTAACAGTTTTACCTGCAGCAATCTAACAGCTCTACATGCAGAAATCTAACAGCTATACCTGCAATGATCTAACAGTTCTGCATGCAGTAATATAGCAGCTATACCTGCAGCAATCTAATAGCTCTACATGCAACAAACTGTCAGCTCTATATGCAGCAATTTATCAGCTCTACCTGCAACAATCTAACAGCTCTTCATTCAGCAATCTAACAGCTCTAACTGCAACCAGCTAACAGCTCCACATACAGCAATCTAACAGCTCTATATGCAGCAATCTAATAGCTATACATGCAGCAATCTAACAGCTCTACATACAGCAATCTAACAGCTCTACATGCAGCAATCTAATAGCTATACATGCAGCAATCTAACAGCTCTACATACAGCAATCTAACAGCTCTACATGCAGCAATCTAATAGCTATACATGCAGCAATCTAACAGCTATACATACAATGATCTGACAGCTCTACATGCAGCAATCTAACAGCTCTACATACAGCAATCTAACAGCTCTATATGCAGCAATCTAATAGCTATACATGCAGCAATCTAACAGCTATACATACAATGATCTGACAGCTCTACATGCAGCAATCTAACAGCTCCACATACAGCAATCTTACAGCTCTACATGCAGCAATCTAACAGCTCTACATACAGCAATCTTACAGCTCTACATACAGCAATCTTACAGCTCTATATGCAGCAATCTAATAGCTATACATGCAGCAATCTAACAGCTCTACATACAGCCATCTAACTGCTATACATGCAGCAATCTAACAGGTCTACATGCAGCAATCTAACAGCTATACATACAATGATCTAACAGCTCTACATGCAGCAAACTAACAGCTATACCTGCGGTAATCTGACAGCTTTATATGCAGCAATCTATCAGCCCTACATGCAGCGATCTAACAGCTATACCTGCAATGATCTAACAGCTCTATAGGCGATGATCTAACAGCTCTACATGCAACAATCTAATAGCTCTACGTTCAACAATCCAACAACTCTACACACAGCAATCTAACAGCTCTACATGCAGCAATCTAACAGCTCTACATACAGCAATTTAACAGCTCTACATGCAGCAATCTAACAGCTCTACATACAGCAATTTAACAGCTCTACATACAGCAATCTAACAGCTTTACATGGAGCAATCTAACAGCTCTACGTTCAACAATCTAACAGCTCTACCTGCAACAAGCTAACAGGTTTACATGCAGCAATCTAAGAGCTCTACATGCAGCAATCTAAGAGCTCTACATGCAGCAATCTAACAGCTCTACATACAGCAATCTAACAGCTCTACATGCAGCAATCTAAGAGCTCTACATGCAGCAATCTAACAGCTCTACATACAGCAATCTAACAGCTCTACATGCAATGATCTAATAGCTTTACATGTAACAGCTCTACCTTCAACAATCTAACAGCTCTACATGCAGGAATCTAACAGCTCTACATGCAGGAATCTAACAGCTCTGTGTGCAACAAATTAAAAGCTCTAAATATAGAAATCTAACATCTCCAAATACAAAAATCTAATAGCTCTAACTGCAACCAGCTAAGGCCGTCTGCACACGGCCAGGCTCCGCCGCGTGAATTCCGCGGCGGAGCCGGTCACGGCGCCCCCCCAGAGACCCCAAACTTACCTGCGGATCCGGCGTCCTCGCTCCCGCAAGACGCGCGCAGCGTCATGTGACACGCCAACCACGTCACATGACACGCCCCCGTGTCACATGACGCGGCGGCGGTTGGCGGAGAGGTGATTTCACAATATCTTCAGTGGAAGATAGCGTGTACAGACGGCTTCCATTGACTGCAATAGAAGCCGTCCGCGCGTACACCCGCAGCAAATAGAGCATGCCACGGGTGAGGACGGGTGAATTCAAGGTGCGGAATTCCACGGTGGAATTCAATAGAACCTAATGGCTGTGGGCAACGCAGCGGATTTTCGCCGCGAATTACGAGGCGGAAAGCCGTCCGTGGGAAGGAGGACTAACAGCTCCACATACAGCAATCTTACAGCTCTACATGCAGCAATCTAATAGCTATACATGCAGCAATCTAATAGCTATACATGCAGCAATCTAACAGCTCTACCTGCAGCAATCTAACAGTTCTACATGCAGCAATCTAACAGCTCTACATACAGCAATCTAACAGCTCTACATGCAGCAGTCTAACAGCTTTACATGCAGCAATCTAACAGCTCTACATACAGCAATCTAACAGCTCTACATGCAGCAATCTAACAGCTCTACCTGCAACAAGCTAACAGGTTTACATGCAGCAATCTAACAGCTCTACATGCAGCAATCTAACAGCTCTACCTTCAACAATCTAACAGCTCTACATGCAGCAATCTAACAGCTCTACATGCAGTAATCTAACAGCTCTACCTGCAGCAATCTAACAGTTCTACATGCAGCAATCTAACAGCTCTACCTGCAGCAATCTAACAGTTCTACATGCAGCAATCTAACAGCTCTACATACAGCAATCTAACAGCTCTACATGCAGCAGTCTAACAGCTTTACATGCAGCAATCTAACAGCTCTACATACAGCAATCTAACAGCTCTACATGCAGCAATCTAACAGTTCTACATGCAGCAATCTAACAGTTCTACATGCAGCAATCTAACAGCTCTTCATACAGCAATCTAACAGCTCTACCTGCAGCAATCTAACAGTTCTACATGCAGCAATCTAACAGCTCTACATCCAGCAATCTAACAGCTCTACATGCAGCAGTCTAACAGCTTTACATGCAGCAATCTAACAGCTCTACATACAGCAATCTAACAGCTCTACATGCAGTAATCTAACAGCTCTACCTGCAGCAATCTAACAGTTCTACATGCAGCAATCTAACAGCTCTACCTGCAGCAATCTAACAGTTCTACATGCAGCAATCTAACAGCTCTACATGCAGCAATCTAACAGCTCTACATGCAGCATTCTTACAGCTCTACATGCAGCAATCTAACAGCTCTACCTGCAGCAATCTAACAGCTCTACATGCAGCAATCTAACAGTTCTACATGCAGCAATCTAACAGCTCTTCATACAGCAATCTAACAGCTCTACCTGCAGCAATCTAACAGTTCTACATGCAGCAATCTAACAGCTCTACATCCAGCAATCTAACAGCTCTACATGCAGCAGTCTAACAGCTTTACATGCAGCAATCTAACAGCTCTACATACAGCAATCTAACAGCTCTACATGCAGTAATCTAACAGCTCTACCGGCAGCAATCTAACAGTTCTACATGCAGCAATCTAACAGCTCTACCTGCAGCAATCTAACAGTTCTACATGCAGCAATCTAACAGCTCTACATACAGCAATCTAACAGCTCTACATGCAGCAGTCTAACAGCTTTACATGCAGCAATCTAACAGCTCTACATACAGCAATCTAACAGCTCTACATGCAGCAATCTAACAGCTCTACGTTCAACAATCTAACAGCTCTACCTGCAACAAGCTAACAGGTTTACATGCAGCAATCTAACAGCTCTACATGCAGCAATCTAACAGCTCTACCTTCAACAATCTAACAGCTCTACATGCAGCAATCTAACAGCTCTACATACAGCAATCTAACAGCTATACATGCAATGATCTAATAGCTTTACATGTAACAGCTCTACCTTCAATAATCTAACAGCTCTACCTGCAGCAATCTAACAGCTCTACATGCAGCAATCTAACAGCTCTACATGCAGCAAACTAACAGCTCTACCTTCAACAATCTAACAGCTCTACATACAGCAATCTAACAGCTCTACATGCAGCAATCTAACAACTCTACATACAGCAATCTAACAGCTATACATGCAGCAATCTAACAGCTCTACCTGCAGCAATCTAGCAGTTCTACATGCAGCAATCTAACAGCTCTACATGCAGCAATCTAACAGTTCTACATGCAGCAATCTAACAGCTCTACATACAGCAATCTAACAGCTCTACATACAGCAATCTAACAGCTCTACATGCAGCAGTCTAACAGCTTTACATGCAGCAATCTAACAGCTCTACATACAGCAATCTAACAGCTCTACATGCAGCAATCTAACAGCTCTACGTTCAACAATCTAACAGCTCTACCTGCAACAAGCTAACAGGTTTACATGCAGCAATCTAACAGCTCTACATGCAGCAATCTAACAGCTCTACCTTCAACAATCTAACAGCTCTACATGCAGCAATCTAACAGCTCTACATACAGCAATCT
Organism: Eleutherodactylus coqui; assembly: GCF_035609145.1. Classification (NCBI taxonomy): domain Eukaryota; kingdom Metazoa; phylum Chordata; class Amphibia; order Anura; family Eleutherodactylidae; genus Eleutherodactylus; species Eleutherodactylus coqui. Next base: position 185,897,388 of record NC_089844.1, on the reverse strand, counting down.
AACAGCTATACATGCAATGATCTAATAGCTTTACATGTAACAGCTCTACCTTCAATAATCTAACAGCTCTACCTGCAGCAATCTAACAGCTCTACATGCAGCAATCTAACAGCTCTACATGCAGCAAACTAACAGCTCTACCTTCAACAATCTAACAGCTCTACATACAGCAATCTAACAGCTCTACATGCAGCAATCTAACAACTCTACATACAGCAATCTAACAGCTATACATGCAGCAATCTAACAGCTCTACCTGCAGCAATCTAGCAGTTCTACATGCAGCAATCTAACAGCTCTACATGCAGCAATCTAACAGTTCTACATGCAGCAATCTAACAGCTCTACATACAGCAATCTAACAGCTCTACATACAGCAATCTAACAGCTCTACATGCAGCAGTCTAACAGCTTTACATGCAGCAATCTAACAGCTCTACATACAGCAATCTAACAGCTCTACATGCAGCAATCTAACAGCTCTACCTGCAACAAGCTAACAGGTTTACATGCAGCAATCTAACAGCTCTACATGCAGCAATCTAACAGCTCTACCTTCAACAATCTAACAGCTCTACATGCAGCAATCTAACAGCTCTACATGCAGTAATCTAACAGCTCTACCTGCAGCAATCTAACAGTTCTACATGCAGCAATCTAACAGCTCTACCTGCAGCAATCTAACAGTTCTACATGCAGCAATCTAACAGCTCTACATACAGCAATCTAACAGCTCTACATGCAGCAGTCTAACAGCTTTACATGCAGCAATCTAACAGCTCTACATACAGCAATCTAACAGCTCTACATGCAGTAATCTAACAGCTCTACCTGCAGCAATCTAACAGTTTTACATGCAGCAATCTAACAGCTCTACATCCAGCAAACTAACAGCTCTACATGCAGCAGTCTAACAGCTTTACATGCAGCAATCTAACAGCTCTACATACAGCAATCTAACAGCTCTACATGCAGTAATCTAACAGCTCTACCTGCAGCAATCTAACAGTTCTACATGCAGCAATCTAACAGCTCTACCTGCAGCAATCTAACAGTTCTACATGCAGCAATCTAACAGCTCTACATGCAGCAATCTAACAGCTCTACATGCAGCATTCTTACAGCTCTACATGCAGCAATCTAACAGCTCTACCTGCAGCAATCTAACAGCTCTACATGCAGCAATCTAACAGCTCTACCTGCAGCAATCTAACAGTTCTACATGCAGCAATCTAACAGCTCTTCATACAGCAATCTAACAGCTCTACCTGCAGCAATCTAACAGTTCTACATGCAGCAATCTAACAGCTCTACATCCAGCAATCTAACAGCTCTACATGCAGCAGTCTAACAGCTTTACATGCAGCAATCTAACAGCTCTTCATACAGCAATCTAACAGCTCTACATGCAGTAATCTAACAGCTCTACCTGCAGCAATCTAACAGTTCTACATGCAGCAATCTAACAGCTTTACATACAGCAATCTAACAGCTCTACATGCAGCAGTCTAACAGCTTTACATGCAGCAATCTAACAGCTCTACATACAGCAATCTAACAGCTCTACATGCAGCAATCTAACAGCTCTACCTGCAGCAATCTAACAGCTCTACATGCAGCAATCTAACAGCTCTACCTGCAGCAATCTAACAGTTCTACATGCAGCAATCTAACAGCTCTTCATACAGCAATCTAACAGCTCTACCTGCAGCAATCTAACAGTTCTACATGCAGCAATCTAACAGCTCTACATCCAGCAATCTAACAGCTCTACATGCAGCAGTCTAACAGCTTTACATGCAGCAATCTAACAGCTCTTCATACAGCAATCTAACAGCTCTACATGCAGTAATCTAACAGCTCTACCTGCAGCAATCTAACAGTTCTACATGCAGCAATCTAACAGCTCTACATACAGCAATCTAACAGCTCTACATGCAGCAGTCTAACAGCTTTACATGCAGCAATCTAACAGCTCTACATACAGCAATCTAACAGCTCTACATGCAGCAATCTAACAGCTCTACGTTCAACAATCTAACAGCTCTACCTGCAACAAGCTAACAGGTTTACATGCAGCAATCTAACAGCTCTACATGCAGCAATCTAACAGCTCTACCTTCAACAATCTAACAGCTCTACATGCAGCAATCTAACAGCTCTACATACAGCAATCTAACAGCTATACATGCAATGATCTAATAGCTTTACATGTAACAGCTCTAGCTTCAATAATCTAACAGCTCTACATGCAGCAATCTAACAGCTCTACCTGCAGCAATCTAACAGCTCTACATGCAGCAATCTAACAGCTCTACATGCAGCAAACTAACAGCTCTACCTTCAACAATCTAACAGCTCTACATACAGCAATCTAACAGCTCTACATGCAGGAATCTAACAACTCTACATACAGCAATCTAACAGCTATACATGCAGCAATCTAACAGCTCTACCTGCAGCAATCTAGCAGTTCTACATGCAGCAATCTAACAGCTCTACATGCAGCAATCTAACAGCTCTACATGCAGCATTCTTACAGCTCTACATGCAGCAATCTAACAGCTCTACCTGCAACAAGCTAACAGGTTTACATGCAGCAATCTAACAGCTCTACATGCAGCAATCTAACAGCTCTACCTTCAACAATCTAACAGCTCTACATGCAGCAATCTAACAGCTCTACATACAGCAATCTAACAGCTCTACATGCAGCAATCTAACAGCTCTACATGCAGCAAACTAACAGCTCTACCTTCAACAATCTAACAGCTCTACATACAGCAATCTAACAGCTCTACATGCAGCAATCTAACAGCTCTACATACAGCAATCTAACAGCTTGACATGCAGCAATCTAACAGCTCTACCTGCAGCAATCTAACAGTTCTACATGCAGCAATCTAACAGCTCTACATGCAGCAATCTAACAGCTCTACATGCAGCATTCTTACAGCTCTACATGCAGCAATCTAACAGCTCTACCTGCAGCAATCTAACAGCTCTACCTGCAGCAATCTAACAGCTCTACCTGCAGCAATCTAACAGCTCTACATGCAGCAATCTAACAGCTCTACCTGCAGCAATCTAACAGATTTACCTGCAGCAATCTAACAGCTCTACATACAGCAATCTAACAGCTCTACATGCAGCAATCTAACAGCTCTACATGCAGCAATCTAACAGTTTTACATGCAGCAATCTAACAGCTCTTCATACAGCAATCTAACAGCTCTACCTGCAGCAATCTAACAGTTCTACATTCAGCAATCTAACAGCTCTACATCCAGCAATCTAACAGCTCTACATGCAGCACTCTAACAGCTTTACATGCAGCAATCTAACAGCTCTACATACAGCAATCTAACAGCTCTACATGCAGTAATCTAACAGCTCTACCTGCAGCAATCTAACAGTTCTACATGCAGCAATCTAACAGCTCTACCTGCAGCAATCTAACAGCTCTACATGCAGCAGTCTAACAGCTTTACATGCAGCAATCTAACAGCTCTACATGCAGCAATCTAACAGCTCTACGTTCAACAATCTAACAGCTCTACCTGCAACAAGCTAACAGGTTTACATGCAGCAATCTAACAGCTCTACATGCAGCAATCTAACAGCTCTACCTTCAACAATCTAACAGCTCTACATGCAGCAATCTAACAGCTCTACATACAGCAATCTAACAGCTATACATGCAATGATCTAATAGCTTTACATGTAACAGCTCTACCTTCAATAATCTAACAGCTCTACATGCAGCAATCTAACAGCTCTACATGCAGCAATCTAACAGCTCTACCTGCAGCAATCTAACAGCTTTACATGCAGCAATCTAACAGCTCTACATGCAGAAAACTAACAGCTCTACCTTCAACAATCTAACAGCTCTACATACAGCAATCTAACAGCTCTACATGCAGCAATCTAACAGCTCTACATACAGCAATCTAACAGCTATACATGCAATGATCTAATAGCTTTACATGTAACAGCTCTACCTTCAACAATCTAACAGCTCTACATGCAGGAATCTAACAGCTCTATATGCAGCAATCTAACAGCTCTACATGCAGCAACCTAACAGCTCTACATGCAGCAATCTAACAGCTCTACCTTTAACAATCTATCAGCTCTACATGCAGCAATCTAACAGCTCTACATGCAGCAATCTAACAGCTCTACATGCAGCAATCTAACAGCTCTACATGCAGAGATCTAACAGCTCTACATGCAGAGATCTAACAGCTCTACATGCAGCAATCTAACAGCTCTACATGCAGCAACCTAACAGCTCTACATGCAGCAATCTAACAGCTCTACATGCAGCAATCTAACAGCTCTACATGCAGCAATCTAACAGCTCTACATGAAGAGATCTAACAGCTCTACATGCAGCAATCTAACAGTTCTACATGCAGCAACCAAACAGCTCTACATGCAGCAATCTAACAGCTCTACATGCAGCAATCTAACAGCTCTACCTTTAACAATCTATCAGCTCTACATGCAGCAATCTAACAGCTCTACCTTTAACAATCTAACAGTTCTACATGCAGAGATCTAACAGCTCTACATGCAGCAATCTAACAGTTCTACATGCAGCAATCTAACAGCTCTACCTGCAGCAATCTAACAGCTCTACCTGCAGCAATCTAACAGCTCTACATGCAGCAATCTAACAGCTCTACCTGCAGCAATCTAACAGATTTACCTGCAGCAATCTAACAGCTCTACATGCAGCAATCTAACAGCTCTACATGCAGCAATCAAACAGTTTTACATACAGCAATCTAACAGCTCTTCATACAGCAATCTAACAGCTCTACCTGCAGCAATCTAACAGTTCTACATTCAGCAATCTAACAGCTCTACATCCAGCAATCTAACAGCTCTACATGCAGCAGTCTAACAGCTTTACATGCAGCAATCTAACAGCTCTACATACAGCAATCTAACAGCTCTACATGCAGTAATCTAACAGCTCTACCTGCAGCAATCTAACAGTTCTACATGCAGCAATCTAACAGCTCTACCTGCAGCAATCTAACAGTTCTACATGTAGCAATCTAACAGCTCTACATACAGCAATCTAACAGCTCTACATGCAGCAGTCTAACAGCTTTACATGCAGCAATCTAACAGCTCTACATACAGCAATCTAACAGCTCTACATGCAGCAATCTAACAGCTCTACGTTCAACAATCTAACAGCTCTACCTGCAACAAGCTAACAGGTTTACATGCAGCAATCTAACAGCTCTACATGCAGCAATCTAACAGCTCTACCTTCAACAATCTAACAGCTCTACATGCAGCAATCTAACAGCTCTACATGCAGCAATCTAACAGCTCTACATGCAATGATCTAATAGCTTTACATGTAACAGCTCTACCTTCAATAATCTAACAGCTCTACATGCAGCAATCTAACAGCTCTACATGCAGCAAACTAACAGCTCTACCTTCAACAATCTAACAGCTCTACATGCAGCAATCTAACAGCTCTACATGCAGCAATCTAACAGCTCTACATGCAATGATCTAATAGCTTTACATGTAACAGCTCTACCTTCAATAATCTAACAGCTCTACATGCAGCAATCTAACAGCTCTACATGCAGCAATCTAACAGCTCTACCTGCAGCAATCTAACAGCTCTACATGCAGCAATCTAACAGCTCTACATGCAGCAAACTAACAGCTCTACCTTCAACAATCTAACAGCTCTACATACAGCAATCTAACAGCTCTACATGCAGCAATCTAACAGCTCTACATACAGCAATCTAACAGCTATACATGCAATGATCTAATAGCTTTACATGTAACAGCTCTACCTTCAACAATCTAACAGCTCTACATGCAGGAATCTAACAGCTCTATATGCAGCAATCTAACAGCTCTACATGCAGCAACCTAACAGCTCTACATGCAGCAATCTAACAGCTCTACCTTTAACAATCTATCAGCTCTACATGCAGCAATCTAACAGCTCTACATGCAGCAATCTAACAGCTCTACATGCAGAGATCTAACAGCTCTACATGCAGAGATCTAACAGCTCTACATGCAGCAATCTAACAGCTCTACATGCAGCAACCTAACAGCTCTACATGCAGCAATCTAACAGCTCTACATGCAGCAATCTAACAGCTCTACATGCAGCAATCTAACAGCTCTACATGAAGAGATCTAACAGCTCTACATGCAGCAATCTAACAGTTCTACATGCAGAAACCTAACAGCTCTACATGCAGCAATCTAACAGCTCTACATGCAGCAATCTAACAGCTCTACCTTTAACAATCTATCAGCTCTACATGCAGCAATCTGACAGCTCTACCTTCAACAATCTAACAGTTCTACATGCAGAGATCTAACAGCTCTACATGCAGCAATCTAACAGTTGTACATGCAGCAACCTAACAGCTCTACGCGCAGCAATCTAACAGCTCTACATGCAGCAATCTAGCAGCTCTACATGCAGCAATCTAACAGCTCTACATGCAGCAACCTAGCAGCTCTACATGCAGCAATCTAACAGTTCTACATGCAGCAATCTAACAGCTCTACATGCAGCAACCTAACAGCTCTACATGCAGCAATCTAACAGCTCTACATGCAGCAACCTAACAGCTCTACATGCAGCAACCTAACAGCTCTACATGCAGCAACCTAACAGTTCTACATGCAGCAATCTAACAGCTCTACATGCAGCAATCTAACAGCTCTACATGCAGCAACCCAACAGCTCTACATGCAGCAATCTAACAGCTCTACATGCAGCAATCTAACAGCTCTACCTTTAACAATCTATCAGCTCTACATGCAGCAATCTAACAGTTCTACATGCAGCAATCCAACAGCTCTACATGCAGCAATCCAACAGCTCTACATGCAGCAATCTAACAGCTCTACATGCAGCAACCTAACAGCTCTACATGCAGCAATCTAACAGCTCTACCTTCAACAATCTAACAGTTCTACATGCAGAGATCTAACAGCTCTATGTGCAGCAATCTAACAGCTCTACATGCAGCAATCTAACAGTTCTACATGCAGCAACCTAACAGCTCTACATGCAGCAATCTAACAGCTCTACATGCAGCAATCTAACAGCTCTACATGCAGCAATCTAACAGCTCTACATGCAGCAATCTAACAGCTCTACCTTTAACAATCTATCAGCTCTACATGCAGCAATCTAACAGTTCTACATGCAGCAATCCAACAGCTCTACATGCAGCAATCCAACAGCTCTACATGCAGCAATCTAACAGCTCTACCTTCAACAATCTAACAGTTCTACATGCAGAGATCTAACAGCTCTATGTGCAGCAATCTAACAGCTCTACATGCAGCAATCTAACAGTTCTACATGCAGCAACCTAACAGCTCTACATGCAGCAATCTAACAGCTCTACATGCAGCAATCTAACAGCTCTACGTGCAGCAATCCAACAGCTATACCTGCAGTAATCTAACAGGTTTACATGCAGCGAACTAACCGCTCTCCCTTGAACGATCTAATAAGTTTACATGCAACAACCTAACAGCTATACATGCTGCAATCTAACAGCTCTACATGCAATGACCTAACAGCTCTATCTTGAATGATCTAATAAGTTTGCATGCAGCAATCTTAACAGTTCTACATTAATGATTTAGTCCTCCTGTACATTGCACAGCCAGGATCCGCAGGCGGCAGCAGCTTCCTCAAGTACCTGGTTACTTTGTTTTCATCTTTGCTGCGGACGATCTGCATGACTCGCCATGAGACATGTGCAGTACAGATTTTTTTCTTTAACCCCTTAAAGGGGTTGTCTCGCGCCGAACCTTTTTTTTTTTTTTTCCATAGGCCCCCCTTTCGGCGCAGGACAACCCCAATAGATGTGTTAAAAAAAAACAAAACAGATTACTTACCCGAATCCCCGCTCTGCGACGTCTTCCTTTTTCCTACTTCTTCCTTCACCAAGATGGCCGCTGGGATCTTCACTCACGATGCACCGCGGGTCCTTTCCCATGGTGCACCGTGGGCTCTGTGCGGTCCATTGCCGATTCCAGCCTCCTGATTGGCTGGAATCGGCACATGTGACGGGGGGGAGCTACGATGACCAGCTCTCCGGCACGAGCGGCCCCATTCACCAGGAAGAAGACCGCACAGCGCAAGCGCGTCTAAAAACGCCAGAAGAAAGCGAAATTAGACGGATCCATGGCGACGGGGACGCTAGCAACGGAACAGGTAAGTGAATAACTTCTGTATGGCTCATATTTAATGCACGATGTACATTACAAAGTGCATTAATATGGCCATACAGAAGTGTATAACCCCACTTGCTTTCGTGAGACAACCCCTTTAAGGACCAGGCTGTTTTGTACCTTAAGGACCCAACACTTTTTAAGGATTTTACTTATGTGGTGGTTTTACTGCCCTATTTTTTTCCTTTAGCTACCAAAATAATTTTTGCTGCGTTTTTTTTCCGTGACATATAGGGCGATTTTTAAAATATCTTTTTCACTGACTTTTTTTCCATTTTTGAGTTTTATTGGGGGTAAAAATGATTTTTTTTTTAAATTTCTAGTTTTTTATTTATTAATCAGTATATTTACGCTCAAATAAAGTACAGGAACGGGTTCCTCATTTTGTTTCGGACATTTTGATATATAATGTGTATGGTTTTGGATTATAGGGCGCATAGGGCGACGGCTTTGGGTTATTTTCTTCCTACGGTTTTGACGCCGAGCCGATATACGGTGTCCTTGTCTGCAGGGGGGAGAGGATGGAAGAGCCAGGAGCAGGAACTGAGCTCCCGCCCCTTGCCACTATTTGCAATGGGAGGGGCGGAGCCAAGCGACAGGACTTAGCTCCGCCCCCGTCTCGCCCCCTCCTATTACAAATAGTGGCAAGGGGCGGAGAGGGGGCGGGAGCTCAGTTCCTCCTCCTGGCTCTTCCCTCCTCCCCCCCCCCCTGCAGACAAGGACACCGTATATCGGCTCGGCTTGAAAACCGAGCCGATATGCGGTCGTCTAAATAAGCCCTTATGTATATATTGTTGATTTATTCTGTAATTTTGTTTTATTTATGTAACTATTCTTTTTACTATCTATGTCCCCATGACGTCACATAAGACCTCTGGGGGACATTCACATGTTTTTTTTTATTTTATATGACATTTTTCCACTGTAGCTGGGGCATCCATAGGGAGCCTCAGTTACAGGGAGAAACATTAGTCATTGGCAGAGCTGTCAAAGGTCTAGTAGGACCCTACAGCTCTGCCATAGCAGGGAATCCCGGCAGTCACATGACCCCCGGGCTCCTGTGGTGGAAGTTACACTTCCACTTTCACTTTTTAGTACACAGTGCTCATTGAGCGCTGTGTACTCTGGGAAGGAGAAGGCAGAAAGGGTTAAAAACACCTCCTGCCTTCTCCTCCAGGTTATCAGCGGTCACTAACAGCTGACAACCCGTCCTGCTTCTGATTGATTACAGAAGCAGGGGGCTTTAATCTTTAATTTTACTGAGCTTAAAGCCAGAGACCAAGCACTGTATATTTACTGTGCCTGGTCCTAAATGGGTTAAACTACTACTTTTCCAATGATGTGATATCTGCATTGCGGAAAGGTCGCAGATCGGACGGCTTCCATTGACTTCAAGGGAAGCCGTCCAAGTGGAATTCGCGCCAAAATGGAGCATGCTATGGGCAGTATTTGCTGCAGATCCGCTGTGCGGACGCCCATCGTGTGGGCAGGAGGCCCTAACAACTATACGTACAATGATCTATAAGCATTTTCCTATACGGAGGAAGTAGTTTGAGTCCTCCACTCGTGTATCTGTACTCTCATACCGGTGATTTACCTAATGAGTATTATTTGTCTCAGGCAGCCAGGTATCTGTATATTTTACCTTTAGTAAGTGAATTTAAATGTATATCTTATATCAGTTATATTTTTGGGAACTTGGTATAGGGCAGTGGTGGCAAACCTATAGCACGCGTCGCCATCGTTCACTCACCAAGTTAGTGAATACCGGCAGGGGCCGCGGCTCCCCTGCCGGCATTCACTGAGCTGCGCAGCTAGCAGCGCTGATCCCAGTGCACACTGTAACATCAGTGTGCAGCTGGGATCCTCCTCCCCCTCCCGACATCAGTATTCTTGTATTATGTCGCCACTGGAAGTTAGGGGTGGCGACATAATACAGGAATTTGACATGTACTCACGCCCCCAGATTGTGATTGGCTAGGAGCGTCGGCGGCATCGACGCATCCCGAGAGGCTGGGGCGGTGGCAACAGCACATGCAGCGATGGCGGGATGAGGACATGGAAAGGCAGCGGAAGGACCACAGCTGCTGGCAGCGGATGCTGAAGGGAGCGGCGGCACCAGGACACTGAATGCCTGCGGCAGCACCACACCCGCTGGCAGCGGGTGCTGCAGGAGAGGTCAGCGTCTGCATTTTAGTTTGCTTTTCATTTTACCTGGCCTGGAGGGATATTTTCCAGTGAGGCTTTTCCATAATTGGGGGCCGCTATGGGGTGTCACTATTCTACGGGGGGCACTGTGAGGTGTCATTATTCTACGGGGGCCGCTGTAGGGTGTCACTATTCTGCTGGGGGCCGCTGTGGGGTGTCACTATTACGCTGGGGGCCGCTGTGGGGTGTCACTATTACGCTGGGGGCCGCTGTGGGGTGTCACTATTACGCTGGGGGCCGCTGTGGGGTGTCACTATTATGCTGGGGGCTGCTGTGGGGTGCCACTATGCTACCGGGGGCTGCCGTGGGGAGGGGGTCACCATTCTACCAGGGGCTGCCGTGGGGAGGGGGTCACCATTCTACCGGGGGCTGCCATGGGGAGGGGGTTACTATTATTGCTGGGGTATGTTTACATGTGGCGGAAATGGGCAGGGCTGCTTCAAAATAGGTAGGGTGCAGATTTTGACTGCTTTTTGGATGCGGAAATACTGCAGAACTTTCCACAGAAGTTTCCGCTGAGGACGTTCTGCAGCATTTCCACATCCAAAAAGCAGTCAAAATCTGTACGTGGTCTATTTTGAAGCGGTCCTGTCCTTTTTAGAATGACGTGTTGGCACTTGTTGCGATAAATATGCGAGTTTTGGTTTGCAGTTTGGGCACTCGGGCTCTATAAGGATCACCATCACTGGTATAAGGGTTTATGGTTTTGACAAACGAAGTAATAAGACAGAAAAGGTGGACATTTTTCCCATCTTTCTTTTTTTTCTCTGTACTTCTGGCTAAGAAATACTGATGCAAAATAATAACCCGAATCCTGCTGTGTGAAAGCAGCGAAAGAGGTTGTGATCAGAGGTTGTGGTTGTCTGAGACAGAATGTGAGCGGCAGAGACTAATCTGGTGATGGCAGTTTATCTTCAGTGCTGTGGAATATGTTGGTGCTATACAATATGAGGGGCATGAAGAAATATATCAATAAAGGCATTTTCATTTTAAAAAGCTGCTTTTATTAGAATCCTAGAATGGTAGAGTTGAAAGGGACCTCCAGGGTCATCGGGTCCAACCCCCTGCTCAGTTCAGGATCACTAAATCATCCCTGACAGATGTCTGTCCAGCCTTTGTTTGAACACTTCCATTGAAGGAGAACTCCCCACCTCCCGTGGTAACCTGTTCCACTCATTGATTCCCTCACTGTCTAATATCCAATCTGTGTCTCCTTCCTTTCAGTTTTATCTCATTGCTTCTAGTCTTTCCTTGTGCAGATGAGAATAGGGCTGATCCTACTGCACTGTGACAGCCCTTCAGATATTTGTAGACAGCTATTAAGTCTCCTCTCAGCCTTCTCTTCTGCAAGCTAAACATTCCCAGATCCTTTAACCGTTCTTCAAAGACATGATTTGCAGACCGCTCACCATCTTGGTAACTCTTCTCTGAACTTGCTCAAGTTTGTTGATATCTTTTTTAAATTGAGGTGCCCAAAACTAGACACAGTATTCCAGATGAGGTCTGACTAAGGAAGAGTAGAGGGGGATAATGACCTCACGTGATCTAGACTCTATGCTTCTCTTAATACATCCCAGAATTGTGTTTGCCTTTTTGGCTGCTGCATCACATTGTTGACTCATGTTCAGTCTGTGATCTATTAGTATACCCAAGTCTTTTTCATTTGCGCTGTTGCTTAGCCCAATTCCTCCCATTCTGTATGTGTGTCAGGGTACAAACCTGTGAACTCCCATGTCCTGGTGATGTCTCTCCCTATTGAGCTATTTAGCCTGCTGGACAGCTCCCCTAACTAACCTTGTTCAGTTTCTTGCTACTGATTAGCTGCACCCTGCATTCATTAGACACTCTATATAAACCTGTCCCTCCCTCAGTGCATAATTATTGTGCTCCCAGTCAGTAGTGGTTTCCTCACCTACTGCTCCTTCATACAGCTTCCTGACATACCTACCTGAGTATTGACCTCTGACTTCCCTGACTACGCTACCTGCCTGCTCCTCTGTACCACAAACTGATACTTATCCATGTACCGACCTCTGGCTTTCCTGACTATGCTGCCAATCTGCACCGGTTACAACAAGAGACTCCAACACTGAACCAGATCTTAACAAAATAATCACACCCAAAAATGGAGTCTGTTCTGACCACCTTGAGGAAACAGGTTGCTGAGCTTCAAGAATTTTGTGCCACCTACCAGGGAAAGGTTGCTGATCTGCAAAGAGAGATAGATGGTTTACATGGACTACTTCTTGATTTGCGCAATTCAGGTTCTGAAGTCCGCGTGCCACTGCCAGTAAAGTTCGTGGGGATTGTCTGAGGGTTCCTTAACCAGTGCCGTATCCACTTCCAGATGCAACCTACACTGTTTACCAATAACAGAAAGAGGGTTATATTCATCATCAACCTTCTCACGGATGAGGTGCTTGCATGGGCCTCGCTGTATGTGGAAACAAGCAGTACCCTCCTTGACAATCTCAATGCCTTCACTACCACTATGGATCAAGTCTTTGATGTCCAGAATCACTGTGCCACAGCAGAGGGTAGGTTACATAACCTACGACAACGGCAATGCTCTGTTGCTGAATGTACGGCAGAATTTCGTTGCTGGGTGACTGATACCACATGGAACCTAGCCGCCCAGAAGAGTCAATTCCAATGAGGAGTATCTGAAGAAGAGAAAGATGAGCTTGCCAGAGTTGAGACGCCTGACAATTTAGAGGACTTTACTCTATATTCGAATTGATCAGAGACTTACTGAACATAAAAAGGAGAAGTTTCTGGTTTTTGGAAACCCCTTGCATATTCTTTCAGTCAACTAGCATTTAACACCCAGCAAAGAACTGAAGCCGTACCTGAATCAATCATCCACAAACCCCTTTCCTTTGCAAAGACTGAAAGGCGCCGTATGGAGAATCTATGTATATTGCGGGGGCTCGGGACATTATGCTATTAACTGTCCCAACAAGTTCCAAAAGACTATTGCCTTTACCAGTGCTGACCATAGGCAAATCTGACATTGCCAAACAGCTTGGTTCCGTTTCAGAGGCCATTCCATCGATAACTCAAGATGAAGATGAGATATGTCCCTGGTCTTTTCACTGTCATCTGCATATAGGTCCTAATTAGGGACCAAAAACTACAATGCTCTGCTATGTTATTATTCACTGAGACAGAAAGGTTCTTATATAATGTTAGAAATTCACTGAAAAGAACACGCTAACGTTAGTTAGTCTCTCTCCCTCTCTGTGTCAGTGAAAACTGCCACTTATATACCCCTCTTCCTGGCCCAGCCTCAGCACCTGTGCTGATTAACCTTGCACTTACCACGCAGTGGAGGAAGTGGAATGGATGGCCCCACTATCAACCTGTCATCCATTTAAAAAATTCAGGCCCAAAGACTTTTAAAGAAAAGATCTCCAGCAACTACTTGTTGGAGATTACATTGCACTCCTGGACTTTCATGTCTCTAACAGCGGGACATGAACTTCCTCCAGCCCCACTAGGCATAATAGCGGAACCTAGGGTCGATGTAACGACCATTAGCTTTCATGCCCCTCAGTACCTCACACTATGTTATAAGAAACCCTGGAGAAGCTAAAAGAGATGCTACATAAAGCCCAGGAATGTTGTTATAAGGGGGCATCAGATAGACACCACAAAGCTCCCCCTACCTTCCAGGTTGGAGATAAGGTTTGGCCATCTACCAGAAATCTGAGGAAGCATTTGTCCTCTCCAAAAATTGGCCCTTTTTGGGTTGCTATGGATGCTAAGGTTGCCTTCTGCTTGGAGCTCCCTAGCGGATTGAAGATCCATCCCGTGTTTAATGTGGCGCTGTTCGAGCTAATCATTGATTGCACCTTTCCAGGAAGAAGCCAGCCACCTCTTCCCCCATTGAGGTCCCAAGGGAAGGAAGAATGCACGGAGGTAAACTGCAGCACCTTGTGCAGTGAAAAGGGTATGGCCCGGAAGAAAATTCTTGGGAGTCGGAGCAGAATGTTCATTCTCCCAGGCTCACAGGGGAATTCCATCGCAGGTACCCAGGAAAGCCAGCCCCTAGGATGTCCAGAGGCCATCCTGGAAGGGGGGGACTATTGTCAGGGTTCGAACCTGGGAACTCCCATGCTCCAGGTGACATCTCTCCCTGGTGAGCCTGCTGGACAACCCCCCAATCAAACTTTGCCCACCCCCTGAGTAGCTCTACCCCACACTGATTAGACACTGTATATAAACCTGTAATGTGTGGTATTAGCACCAGATCATGGTCTGAGGAGCGCTGTTATTATGTCTCAGGAGCGCCGTCCTTACCTCTCAGGAGTGCCGTCCTTATGTCTAAGGAGCACTGTCCTTACACCCCAGGAGCCCTGTCCTTAGGTCTCACAGCTATTTTTGACATATAGTATTCCAATGCAATATTGCAATATGGCGATTGAGTTTAAAGCTGGTACCTACACAGCACATGTAGCTATCTGTACATGGAAATTGTGTGTCAGTGAAGAGGATGACTAGATGAAGATCAGCGGAAAAAAGTGTGGATCCAACACGATTGTGCACTGAGCCAATTTCTGCAGGAAGCTGACAGCTCTGTCCTTATAGCAGTGGCCAACTTGAAATATAAAGCGATGGCAGCATACACGGTGATTTCAAGATGGTTTTTCCTTTTATTTCCTTCACAGATGGTATTACCATCTGTGAAGGAAATAAAAGGAAAAACCATCTTGAAATGTATATTTTATGGTACAATAAATGATCCCATTGAAAAATAGATCTCGCCCCGCAAAAACTAAGCCCTCGTCCTGCTGTGCTGATGGAAAAATAAAGACGTTATGGTTCTTAAAAAGCAGGAATGAAAAAAAACTAAAAAGGAAAAACAAAAAATGTCAAGTCTTCAAGGGGTGAAGGAAGCACTTTTTTTTTTTTTTAAACTAGCAGTAAAGTAGCTGCTGATAAAGTCCTTCAGCCAGTAGCTCTTAGCTGTAAGGCCACCCCCCTCTGTAAAGTTGCAGAGTGCCGCCTGAGGCCAAAGCCTCATGATAGGAACATCCATGGTCACATGTATTCAAATCAGGACCGCCCATTCTGATATCATACAGGTTCTAGACCCAGCGTGGAACGGGCAGCTAAATATATGCACTTACAGTTCAGTAGCTGCTGTTTCTGCTCCAAGTTGCAGGAGAGTCACTGTGGAGGAGAGAGCCAATAGGAAGCCATTGCTGCCCGCGTCTAAGCCAGCAAGCCCCCTCATTGGTCCAGTGCTTAGTAGTCCCGCCTCCAGGCTATGCTGATTACTCTGCTGTCCCAGCCGCTCCCTCACTGTCCGCTGCTGGCCTCCAGCCTCTGCGTCCCCCTCCCTCCGCTACTCACTGTGAGGCATCGCAGTACTGCGGCCGCCGCTGCTGCTAATGCCACCGTTGGTCCCCTAAAATTCGGCGCCGCTGCTGAGTGCAGGGAGGCTGATGGGGAAGCGGCTCTGCCGCCGTCGCCGCCGCTGCTCACTCTGTTTTTCCCCACCGCTGCACAATGCAGGCAGGCGGCCGGGAAAGCCGCTGTTCTGCCGCTCCCTCACTGTCCGCGTGCACAGCCCACTCCAACACCGGCTAAGGCGCTGTTAGTGAGTGCCAGGAACTGACCGGGGGAGAGTGGCCGGCCTGTCAAGAAGACTGCATCTTGTCGCCACCCACACTTCTGGTGGCGACAAGATACAATAATACCAAGGATATGTTCACATGGCCGAATTTTCACATGTGCGAATTTCACATTTAAAAACTGCGACAAAATCTGTGGCTTTCTCCCCCTTTTTTTGCTGTGGATCTGCAGATCTATTTAGCTTTGCAATGTGCAAAATCCACGAGTGGGATCCAACAAGTTTTGTTAGTGTTTGTTTATTTAATGTGGGACCCAAAACAACTTTCCTTCTTCCTCCGTGGCCCAGAGACACCAAAGGGTTGGACACCCTTGCTCTGCATACTACACGGTCCACCGTCCATTTGAATATCCAGCATGCATTACTACATTGTGGCCATGGAAGCGGTAATGCATGGCTGTGTTCCATTTCCACCTTATTGCAGCAAGTCAGACATTAGCACAATGTGTTTGTATTTAGATCTCTCTCAGCTCCAGAAATATTGATATTTTTCTGATCGGCCATGTGGATTGTTTTAGCTATCTCTGCAGAAAATTCTTAATATGTCCGAAAGTTTTCTTTATTTTTTATGTACCGTATACTCAGACTTAGTCGGAATGCTCACATTCAGAACAGTTGGTATGTGTAAGAGGGGTGAGCCGTGTTGTGCTCTCCTTTTAGGAATTACAGCAGCTCACAGCCGCTCTGGAGTGAAGTTCACTGCCACTATCAGCCACTTACTGGCATCCAATACATAGCCCTAGAATTGCTACAGGCTGCACTATCAAAGCTGGCCACAAGAGGGAGCTCCAACACAACCAAAGGTTATCGCTACTACAATTGACTTGAATTATACTAGAAGCTTCTAGACAAGTTTGTGATTGGTTGTGTAACCCCATGTGATTCAGTGGGAAAGGGCCAGCAACTGTCTTACCATGCAGCACAGGACTCTGTGTGAGAGGAATAGGAAGCAGCACAGAGAAGTCTGCAGTTATAGTGGTGGAGACCGTGCCTAAATACAGTGCAGCAGGCAGAGTCCCCATGCTGAAGAGCTATTAGAAGTAAGACTGCCAGAGGCCAAAAGGACCCTGATGACCTATGGGCCAAAGAGGCAACTGAATAGAGGACCGGCTGGATTACTGGAGCAGAAGACCTTGCAGTGCATGGGAGAAGTGTGACTCTCCTTCCCCACAGATGCTGGACCATTTGGGTGGGGGATATGGAGGCAAAGGGACTGTGACATGCCGGCTTACAAGGAGAAGTTTGGCGCCATGGGTTATGCATAGTGCAAGGCCTTGCAGGGTTGGTTGCTACTACATAATCATGTATAATGTGATGACAAATTAATGCGATGCGTGTCCTTCATGACCGTCACTGAGATGTATGGGTGCAGCAACTTACCTGTCAATAGAGCGTCACACATGATATTAAAGCCAAATGTTACGTGGCAGTTAAGCTGTGATTTAATAATGAAAGCTCCGAATGCATATGGCATCGGTGACGTCTAGTGTCTTACTCCTGAGACGCAGCCCTGCATGTGAAGCAGATCTGATAGAGTCCAACAGACAGGATTTAATGTACAGGTGGCTCGTGCGCTGTATACCTGAGATGTGAGAACTGATGTTCTGTGCAGGAAACGATTAAGTACAAAAATAGTAAGTAATGTGCCGTGTAGCATGTATGTACCGGGGTGGCGGGCACACTACAGGGGCGCTACACCAAGGACAAGTTATGCGAGACAGCTGTGATGTTCCACATTCTGTTTGGTTGTTGGATGTACTCTGACACCTATGGCGCATTGAGGCTGCGATGATAGTGTAAAGGCGTGGACCTCCGGGAATAAAACCTATCCACAGGATACCCACAGTATACGGCCATGGAGTCCTCTCTGCTGGCACATGCGCTGCCAGATGCTCACCACGATAGTGATTACTAGCTGGGGTGCTGCAGCTACGCGACCGGTAATCACTCAGCGGCGCTGCTACGGGCTACGGGTGCACACACTGATGTCAGTGTGTGCACCCGGGATCCTTCTTCCCTGAAAAAACACTTGTATGTTTCCCAGTTATCATAACAAAAAAAGTAAATAGTATTTTTTTAAAAATAGGTATTTGCTGCGACCCAATAAGTCCAATTTTTTTTAAAAATTCAATTTTTAACCCCGCAGGGTGAATGCGGCAGAGAAGAACATTTTTTTTGGTTGCCCTGTCTCCAGGAAAAAATGAAATCAAAAAGTCATATATATCCAAGACGGGACCAATAAAAGCGCAGATCACCCTGCAAGCACTGAGCCCCGCACCGCGGCACCCATGGCGAAAGAAAAGGTATTTTGTTTAAAAGGTATTATATTTCTTTATGCAGCCTAGCGAACATAATGATATAAATCTGGTTTCGCTGCTCTGTGAACGCCGTAATAACCCGCCCTCCCAAAAAGTTGCAATTGTGTTTTTTTCCATTTTGCCCCACTTACGTTTTTCAGCATATTACATGCTACATTAGATAGAACCATTGAAAAATACGAGTCATCGGGAACCCCGGGCCCTCCTGCGGGCGTCACTGGAAAAATTAAAAAAATTTAAAAATTATGATTTTTTGAAAGTGGGGAAGAGAAATTAAAATGGGGACGATAAGGGGTTAAAAGAAAAAAGGAGATTGACGGATTGTTATACCTCCGCAGAATGCGCAATCGGGATCTAACTGCTGCGGTGACAAAATCTCGGCTTTTATGTAAAATCTATATTACTGTCTCTGAGTTATTTTTCAGTCCTAAAAAAACGGAAACCTGACGGATCGGAAGCGAATGGAAGCCTTTTTTTTTTAAATCCGTTTTTCCCCAGTCGTCTCCACGACAGCACCAATTGAGATTGCCTCCTCCTGATAGGACAGGAACACACTGAGAGGTTAAAAGCTCCCCCCCTTCCCCACTTTCCTCAGTCTCTTCCTGTCCTGCCAGGAGGCAGGATCTCTGAGAGGGGCTGGTGGAGAAGCCAGCCAGGATTACTTACAGGCGGATCGGAGGGCAGTGGGTCAGCCTGTCCTCCCTTCCAAGCCAGACGACTCCCGGGACGCCACATGGGGTGGTAACTAGAGATGAGCGAGCGTACTCGGATAAGCACTACTCGCTCGAGTAATTGGCTTTATCCGAGTATCGCTGTGCTCGGGGCTAAAGATTCGGGTGCCGGCACGGAGTGGGGAGCTGCAGGGGAGAGCGGGGAGGAACGGAGGTAAGATATTTCTCTCCTTCTCTCCCGCCCGCTCTCCCCTGCTCCCCGCTGCGACTCACTGTCAGCCGCAGCGGCACCCGAATCTTTAGCCCCGAGCACAGCGATACTCGGATAAAGCCAATTACTTGAGCGAGTAGTGCTTATCCGAGTACGCTCGCTCATCTCTAGTGGTAACCCCTGGGCCAGGTTCCTCCCGCGGCGGCCCATGGGGGGTACAAAGCGGGAGCCTCAGTCCCCCTCGTCCTCCCTGCAGAAGTTACAGCACGGCGCTCCAGGAAGCCCTTTGACGGCGAAGAGCGGGGCGCCGTGTCACGTGTCCAGCGCGATGACATCATCGCGTCTGCATCAGGAGCGGAGGGGGCGGGGCTTAGCGCAGGAGCGCGAAAATTTTAAAAAACATAGGAACCTGAGAGAAGCCAGAACAGCCAGCACTACAGGTCGCAGGGTGTCTGCAGCACTGGTACAGAAATGAGTGCTCCAGCCCCAGAGACAGCTGAAACCTCAGCCTCAGCGGCCGTAAGTAGCCAGTGCGGCAAAAAATACAATGCAAATATCCAGTGTATTGTGTATAAAAAAATTGCATATTTACCCGCAAAAATGCTTTATTTGTCAGGGGGATAAAAAAGACATCCCCCCCAGAACAAAATCCAGAAAATGCGTGGAATGCGGGACAAGACTGCCAGCTACGTACCAGAGGCCCCTATGCAAGGCATGCGTAGCTAGGCTAGTCAGAGAGAAATCGGGGAGATTCATGGAGGACGTTAGGAAGCTGGTGAAGGAGGAAGTTAGATCAGCCCTAATGTCACAGCTGGCACCGCCAGCGAAACGCCAGAAAAAGGCGTATGTTCCCGATGAGCCTTCTGACCCTGAGAGTTCTATCGGGTCGGAGCAAGAGGAACAGGCGGCTGAGGAGTCCTCAGATGATGAGGGCCACAAAAGATACTTATTCCATCAGGACGATTTAACGGAATTGATTAAGTCAGTCAGGGATACACTAAAAATGGAAGAGCCCAGAGAGCCACGTACTTTACAAGACGAGATATTCGGGGGACTAGGGGAGAGGCGCAAGCATACCTTCCCTGTCCACAAGAATATCACCAAAATAATCCAGAAAGAGTGGAGGAAACCAGACGCAGGCTCCTTCTCCGCTAGAGGGGTAAAAAGAAGGTACCCATTCGAGGAGGAAGTCTGCGCAAGCTGGGAGGAAGTACCTAGGGTAGACGTCCCGGTGGCCAAAGTAGCCAGGGGGATGACCCTGCCCTTTGAGGACGCCGCACAGTTAAAAGATCCCATGGATCGCAAGGCGGAGGGCCTTCTAAAGAAATCATGGGAGGCAGCGGCAAACATACTTAGGCCAGGGATCGCAGCCACTTGTGTGGCGCGGACTCTGGGGGTATGGCTAGAGCAGCTGGAGCTACACCTAACCAATAAGACGCCGAGGGAACAGATTCTAAATTCCCTTCCGATCCTGCGTATGGCAACAAATTTCCTAGCGAACGCCGCGGCCGAGACTGCCAAACTCTCGGCGAAAGCTACAGCCCGCTCTAACTCAGCCAGAAGAGTGTTATGGCTGAAATAGTGGTCAGGCGACCTAGCCTCAAAAAATAAGCTATGTGCCCTCCCGTTCTACAGCCAGTTTTTGTTCGGACCGGACTTAGTCAAGATTCTAGAGAAGGCAGCCGACAAAAAGAAGGGATTCCCGGAAGAAAAGCCACAGAGAGGGAAGACCTTCTTCCGGACCCCAGTGCAACAGCCCGAGGCCTACCGAGGCAAGGGCAAGACAGGCCGCTGGAGTTACCCCAAGGGGGGCAGAGGAAGGAACATCCTCTTCAACCCCCACCAGGGGGAGCCAAAGCAGAGACCCTGACGCCATCCCCGTAGGGGCAAGGCTGGGGAGCTTTGTGGATCAATGGGCCGCGATTTGCGAAGGCCCATGGATCCCAAAGATCTTACAGCAGGGATACCGGATAGAACTGGTGTCCCTCCCCAGAAGAAAATTAATTATCACGGGAGGCTCCAAACAACAGTTACACTTACTAAGGCAAAGCGTTCGGGACCTGCAACAACTAAACGCAATATCCCCCGTACCGCAAGAGGAGGAAACCCAGGGCCATTATTCCAGGCTCTTCCTAGTAAGAAAACCCTGCGGGAAACAGCGGATGATAGTGAATCTGAAGCCTCTGAACACCTGCATCAGATACAGAAAATTCAAAATGGAGTCCATCGCCTCAACGATAAAGTTGATTCCCAAAGGAGCCTACATGGCATCCATCGATTTAAAGGATGCTTATTTCCACGTACCGATCCACGAGGGGTCCCGGAAATACCTAAGGTTCGCAGTGGATATGGGCAAGGGAATAGAGCACCATCAATTCAGATGCCTGCCCTTCGGGATCTCCTCAGCACCCAGAATCTTCACCAAAATTATGGCAGAGGTAGCCGCCTACCTGAGGAAGAAGTCGGTCCTAATAGTACCCTGCCTGGACGATATTTTAATAATAGCAGAGTCCAGAGAACTCCTAACGGAACACCTGGGGATAGTGCTAGAACTTCTCCAATCCTTAGGATGGATCATAAACTGGGAAAAATCTAGCCTAGATCCCGACAAGCAGAAGACGTTTCTGGGAATAATGCTCAACTCAGAATCGCAATGCTCCTGCCTACCCGAGGAAAAAATACAAAAAATCCGACGGTTAGTCAAGACCTTCCTACGGAGACGATCATGCACAATTCGGGAAGCCATGTCTCTCCTGGGAAGCCTGACGTCATGCATTCCCGGAGTAGCATGGGCCCAGGCTCACACCAGAGCTCTGCAGGCCTCCGTCCTATCCACGTGGGACAAGAGGCAGTCCTCTCTAGGGACAAGAATGTACATCCCAAGCGCGGTGAAAACATCCCTGCGTTGGTGGTCATCCCAGAGAACCTGCGGAGAGGGGTTCATTGGCTGCAAAACCCAGCCACTCACATCACAACGGACGCAAGCGCCTGGGGATGGGGAGCGCATGTGGGGAACCAGTTCTTTCAGGGCCCCTGGCCTCAAAGTACGAAAGAACAGTCCTCAAATTACAGGGAAGTACAGGTCGTATGGCAGGTCCTACAGCAGTTAGGGAACTCGCTACAGAACCGGCATATAAAGATACTGTCAGACAATGTCACCGCGGTCGCCCATATACGACACCAAGGGGGCACAAGATCTCCCGCCCTGCAAAACATCGCACAGAAAATCTTTCACTGGGCAGAGGGTCGGATCCTTTCGATCACGACAACCCACTTGAAGGGGACGCTAAACCAAAAAGCGGACTTTCTGAGCAGGAGGCAAATAGACCCAGGAGAATGGTCTCTCTCCCTGGAGGCGTTCAGAATCTTGACCAACTGGTGGGGGACCCCACAATTGAACCTGTTCGCAACCAGGGAAAATGCCAAAGTAAGCAACTTCTTCTCCCTCCGGCCGGGAGATCGGCTGACAGCAGTAGACGCCCTAGGCCAAGACTGGGGAGAGGGGCTGGCGTACGCCTTTCCTCCTATACCGTTGATCCCCAGAGTCTTACAACATTTCAGAACCCAGGTATGCACACTAATCCTGGTGACCCCCTTCTGGCCCAAGAGAAGCTGGTTCGGTCTTCTAGCAACATTGAGCGTCCAGGACCCAGTCACCTTCCGTACCTGGACAGATCTTCTATCGCAGGGGCCACTGAACCATCCAAGCCTAGACAAGCTCCACTTAACAGCATGGCTCTTGAGGAATCCTCACTAAAAGAGAAGGGATTCTCAGAGAGAGTAGTAGAAACGTTAATGTCCAGCAGAAAAAAGACGACCCAGCTTATCTACCAGAAAGTTTGGAGAAGGTTTTCCTCATGGAGACAGGGAAGGGATCGTGGGGATTCTATCCCGGACATCCCTCTAATCTTAGAGTTCTTGCAGGAGGGCCTAGAGATGGGCATCTCTTCAAGCACCCTGAAGGTCCAGGTCGCAGCCCTTAGCGCCATATGTGACACAAAGTTCGCAGACAACAGATGGGTCAACAGGTTCCTAGCAGCAGCAACTAGATTACGGCCTAGGCCCATAAATCTTTTTCCAGACTGGAACCTTAATTGGGCCCTAAGGGCCATGACAACGGTAACATTCGAGCCGATCGAAGCACTACCCATAAAAATGCTTACTATCAAGACCATTTTCTTAGTAGCCATCACCTCCGCAAGACGGGTTAGCGAGCTGCAGGCCTTGTCCATTCGCCACCCGTTCCTGAAAATCTCGGACACCAAATTAGTATTTAAAACGGACCCAGCGTTTATGCCAAAAGTAGTATCACATTTTCATAGGTCCCAAGACATAATAATCCCCTCATTTTTTAGCAAACCTAAAAACGAGGAAGAAAAAACCCTAAGCTGCCTGGACGTTAGGAGAGCAGTCCTTGGCTACATAGAGGCAACAAGCCACTGGAGGCGGGATGACAACTTGTTCGTCCAGTTCAGTGGCCCAAATAAAGGGAGCAAAGCAGCGAAAAGCTCCATAGCCAGGTGGATCCGCCTAGCCATCATAGAGTCCTATAAGGCCCTCGGGAAGGAAATCCCCTTAGCTCTTAAAGCTCATTCTACAAGGGCAGTAGCATCCTCATGGGCTGAACATAGCTCAGCTTCGGTCGAGCAGATATGCAAGGCCGCAGTCTGGAAAAAAAACCACACGTTCATTGAACACTATAGGGTAAAAGTGCAGCAGGACAAGGACATGGCCTTCGGCCGCAAAGTCCTCTCGGCAGCAATCCCACCCTAGGGAAACTTTAGTTGGTACGTCTCAATTGGTGCTGTCGTGGAGACGACTGGATTATACCTACCCGATAATCGGGTTTCCAGTAGTCTCCACGACAGCACCCGTACCTTCCCCCCCTAAATTGATAGAAAAGAAACTATATAATATAATATAAAAAAACATATATATAATATAATTTTATTAAAAAATAAAAATAAAAAAACAACAAAAAACCCCGGTTAAGGGAAGAAATTTAAGTTGAGCTCCTACCCCGGCAATTCATTAGAATCTACTGAGGAAAGTGGGGAAGAGGGGGAGCTTTTAACCTCTCAGTGTGTTCCTGTCCTATCAGGAGGAGGCAATCTCAATTGGTGCTGTCGTGGAGACTACTGGAAACCCGATTATCGGGTTGGTATAATCTTTTTTTTTTTTTAAATCCCATTGAAATCAATGTGGAAAAAAACTGAAGTTTTTTAAAGTTTGATTTCAGTTCCTCTCCTGCAAAAACGGAACGACAAAAACGCTGAACTGACCCGAGCGCGGTGTGAGCGCAGCCTACGCTGCATCTTTAGCTGCGTCTTGCAGAATAATTCTCGCTGTCTGTATTCACCAACTGTCTGTTTGTGGTGGAATGTAAAGTAATTGTTAGGAAGGAAGCTGCTGCCCTTATATTATAGTTTAGCTTTTGTGTGACGACCTTCTTCGGGAAACTTTTAATGTAGCCTCTATGCCCTCTGCTGGCCAGTCCTGGAAGTGCAGCTCAGAATGTGATGGCATTCTGATAACATCCTTGGTATTGTCATACACATGTGAGGCGACATTTACTCGCAGTGCCATCTGAATGGGAGGAACGGTCAACGGAGCTGTCAACTACACTATTCTATCAGCCCAAAATGCTGTAGGCGAATGTAAACCTGTTGACCAGGAGCCCAAAGCTGCAGCGCTCTTATCAATCCAGCTCTGATAGCGGCATTTAAATGCTCCAATCAGTATTCCGTGACCACGATTGGTGCCCCTGCAATGGGATCATGAGGTGTCGTTCGTTGCCATTGTAGCACGGGGCCTTCTAAAGACCCCCAAGAGTCATCGGACTCTTGTGATGAAATCGCGGAGGGCCAACAGGTTGCCATGGCAATAGGATGCCTGCTATGCATTGCCAGTGCCTATGATCGCTAATACAAGCGATAAGGCATTGCAGGACAGAAGTCCTACAATGCTTTAAAATAGCGATCATAGCAGCTATGGTGCAAGTCCCCAGCAGGGATATGAATAGTGCTGAAGAAGTTAAAAATAGTGTATAAAAAAATGAATTGACGTTGTAAAAAAAACAACCAAAAATCTATGGCAGAATTGATGCGTTTTCTCTCCCTGCTATCATAAAAAAAATTTTTTTAAGTTTTATAATATAGTCCATGTATTCAAGAACGGCATCAATAAAAACTACAGCTCGCCACGCAAAAAACAAGCCCTTATACAACCGCGTTAACGAAAAAATAAAGAACTTATTGCAGTCAGAAGACGGTGGCAGAAAATAATAAAAAAATATGTATCTGTGGAAAAAAAATAATAGTACAGCAAAAAAAAAAACTGTATAAATATGGTATCGTAGTAATCGTACCGACCCACGGAATAAAGTTATCAGTTTTTTTTTTGTAGCAGTCTGCACGCCTTAGAAGCCACACGCACCCAAAGATGGCAGAATTGTACTTTAAAGGGGTTGTCTCACGCCGAAACGTTTTTTTTAAAAATTCAATAGGCCCCCCGTTCGGCGCGAGACAAACCCAATGCATGTGTTAAAAAAAAACAACATTTATTACTTACCCGAATCCCCGCGCTGCGGCGACTTCTTCCTTACCTTACTAAGATGGCCGCCGGGATCTTCACCCACGATGCACCGCGGGTCTTTCCTTTCCCATGGTGCACCGTGGGCTCTGTGCGGTCCATTGCCGAATTCAGCCTCCTGATTGGCTGGAATCGGCACATGTGATGGGGCGGAGCTACGATGACCAGCTCTCCGGCACGAGCGCCCCCATTCACCGCACAGAAGACCGCACAGCGCAAGCGCGTCTAAAATCGCCAGAAGACGGCGATTTTAGACGGATCCATGGCGACGGGGACGCTAGCAACGGAGCAGGCAAGTGAATAACTTCTGTATGGCTCATAATTAATGCACGATGTACATTACAAAGTGCATTAATATGGCCATACAGAAGTGTATAACCCCACTTGATTTCATGAGACAACCCCTTTAAGTAAGTTTTTCAGTACATTATATAGTATCATTGAAAAATACAACTGTTCCGGCAAAAACCAACAACTCCCCGACAGCGACATTGATGCGTAGATAAGAGTGATGGTTTTTTAAAAGGGGGCAGGAAAAATCGAAAATCGAATAAAAAAAAACAGAAGGACCACATCATTAACCCTTTCCAATCCAATTTGTACCCTGGTTTTCCTAGGGGGCTTACTCTTTTTCTGCTTTTATAAAACGGCGCTATCTGCTGGCTAAAGCCAGTACTGCATGAGGTGGCACATCAGATAGGCTCCGACAGCAGAGAGGCTGCCAATATACAGTAAGAGAACCCTGACTGACGTCTTCCAACATCGGAGCTGTACAGCCTTAAATCATAATGTCTTCAGACGTCAGACAGTGGATTGGAAAGGGTTAAGGGGTTAATGCTGTTATAATACATGAAGACCCCGTGTGCCGTGTGGTGAGCCGCGGAGGACTGCCGGCTACTAGTGTTCTCTGTGTTTGTTTTCTGCAAGAACTGTAAAAGGATCCAAAGTAAGAACCTCAGACATCTGTGATTCTGTTTTGCCTGTAATGAGTGACGTAAGTGACGTAAGTGCCTAGAAGGAGGGGAGACGCAGCAGAACTAGTGCCACAGTCAGTGGAGTCCTCGCAGGACAAACAATCTTTTATTTCCAGAGAGCCTCTGCGAAATGGGAGGCAGAATCTGATTGGTTAGCGTGGGCAGCTACGCCACTTCTCCTTTGTGCCAGTCATGTCTGGTCTTAGCTACACGTGACCCATGTGGTTGCACAAGTCGCCATGCACCAGCTTGTAGGAGGGCACCAAGCAGACGTGAGCTGGGGGCGATCATCCCCCTTAGGTCCGCCCTGCAAGATCCTCTTCCTCCATGCGGCAGCATCTTGTGGAGCTCCATGAATTCACCTCCTGACTCCACCCCTCTGATGTTCTGAGCCCCCACTGTCAGTCCCCTGGTGCCTCCAGCAACATAGTCACTTAGGCCGCCTGAATATGGGCGGGTCGGATTCTGCATGCGGAATCCGGCCCTTGCAGCAGCGGCGGCCATTCGTACCTGCTTTCTTTTTTCTTCATCTGTACTGCGTATGGTCCGCACGGCTCGCCATCGGACATGCGCAGTACGGATTTTTTTTAACCCCTTCTTTTCACCATCCTAGCAATGACGCAGAATCCACAACCTTTCCGCAATGTCATTGCGGAAGGGCCATCGATCGGACAGCCTCCATTGACTTCAATAGAAGCCATCCACGAAAAATAGAACATGCTGCAATTTTTTTTCCTCCACGAGCGGAAAATTGCATAGAAAAGCGTCTTTCAATAGCATATTATGGGCAGTATTTGCTGCGGAATCCAGAGGTGAACGCCCACTACGGATTCCGCAATACAAATCTGTCCGTGTGCAGCCGGCCTTAGTTCTGCTACTGGGTTTATGTAATGACCTTGGTTGTAGTATTGTATCTATGTCCGAAGGTTTACTAGTGCTGTATTCACATACTGAGGTTGGTTCCAGTATTGTATCTATGTACTGAAATGGATTCTGTGGCTGCATTGATGCATGAGCTTGGTTCTGGTGCTGTATTTATTTTATGAGGTTGATTTTGTGGCTGTATTTATATTATGAGCTTGGTTCTGGGGCTATATCTATATATTGAGTTTGGTCTTGGAGAGGAGCAGAAAAAGAGGAAGGGGAGGAGTTTTGGATGGGCCTCTAGGAGTGCAGTCAGTGGGTGACAAAGACACTCACCAGCCGCCCCCCCCCCCCCCCTTCTCCATCTTCTGGGAGAGTAGTGCTGCAATTAAGCCTAACAGTAGTTGATTGATCTTCATCAATCAGTGTTAGACTTCGTTTTGGTCTTCCCCCAACAGCAAAGAAAAGCAAAACCAATCCACTGCTGCTTGCTGTGACTCATGCTGTCCCGCCCCCGAGGAGCAGAAGAGCTGCTGAGCTGAGTTGTGGCTTGTTGAGGAGACGATTTGGAGCATTATCATCACTCCATTAAGATATGAGCGGTAGGCTAGAAGCAGTTAATAAGCCTACATATTACCCATAACAAAGGACTCCCCTCCCCCACTACTGATGTATGAGGGAGGTCCTCAGTCAGGTAACATAGAGCAGCCTTAATAATGTGTGATGTATGTGATGGTAGGGGGGTCCAAAGTAAATGCATAAGTGGCGTGCTGGAGGGCACTCAGGATTTCACCCTTTCAATTGCTGTTTTTGATTTTTATGCCTCCTAAAATATGCAGTGGAAGTGATCAAAAAGTTGTATGTAGCCTAAACTAGTACCCATAAAAACTGCAGAATGTCACGCCAAAACAATCCGCACAGAAGTGTGGCCATGGGAGAATAAGAAGGTTCCGGGTCTGACTGCAGCGATGCCAGCAATAAATCATTTTCCAGAGAAAAGGTTATTATTGGGCAAAAATAGAAAAACCTAAATATATATATGATGTGGGTATCAGCGTAACGGTCGGGGTGCCTTCACATGAGCGTACTTGTGTGCGCAAAATTTGTGCAAGCAATACACAGAGAATGGAACCTATTGATTTCAATGGGTCATTCCCAGCATCCTCTATTTTTGTGCGTATTTGTGCATCAAAGGTCCACCTAGAAAACACGATAAAAAAGTTCCACGTTATATGCATAATACTCGCCACACCATTTTACGATAACCCCCCCCCCCCCCCCCCTCCCCTGCGATCGGCTAGTCTAGCACCGATGACCGGCCTCGTTGGAAGTCGCTCAGATTGCTGGATTTTCTCATCTATGATGGATTCACACGGAGACTGATCACATGTCACGTGATTTTATGCCGCACTCCGGGATCACATGTTCACACAAGGAAAGGCCGGGGCAAAACGCGAACACTAGAGTTCGCACCGCTAGTCCACATGAGGGGATCACCCCACGCACCGCTAATCCACATGAGGGGATCACCCCATGCACCGCTAGTCTACATGAGAGGATCACCCCGCACACCGCTAGTCCACGAGAGGATCACCCCGCGCACCTCTAGTCCACATGAGGGGATCACCCCGCGCACCGCTAGTCCACATGAGAGGATCACCCCGCGCACCTCTAGTCCACATGAGGGGATCACCCCACGCACCGCTAGTCCACATGAGGGAAATCACCCCACGCACCGCTAGTCCACATGAGGGGATCACCCCACGCACCGCTAGTCCACATGAGAGGATCACCCCGCGCACCGCTAGTCCACATGAGAGGATCACCCCGCGCACCTCTAGTCCACATGAGGGGATCACCCTGCACACCGCTAGTCCACATGAGGGGATCACCCCGCGCACCGCTAGTCCACATGAGGGGATCACCCCGCACACTGCTAGTCCACATGAGAGGATCACCCCGTGCACAGCTAGTCCACATGAGGGGATCTCCCTGCGCATCGCTAGGCCACATGGGGGGATCACGCCGCACACCCTAGTCCACATGAGGGGATCACCCCGCGCACCGCTAGTCCACATGGGGGGGATCACCCCGCGCACCGCTAGTCCACATGGGGGAATCACCCCGCGCACCGCTAGTCCACATGGGGGGGATCACCCCGCGCACCGCTAGTCCACATGGGGGGGATCACCCCGCGCAGCGCTAGTCCACATGGGGGGGGATCACCCCACGCACCGCTAGTCCACATGGGGGGGATCACCCCGCCCTGATTTAAATGGCTACTAACCCTACCGAGGTGCTGGTGTTCGTGGGTATGCACAGCGTTCTGTGTGCACCTCTTGTAGATCTCCATAGGCCTCTTACGCGCACAAAAAAGAAAAATGAGAATGAAATCAAAGGGTTATATTCTCTGTGTTTTACGAACAGGATTTTTCCGCGAACAAAACCCGCTCGTGTGACGCGGCCCTGAGGGGACATTTACACCGGCGAGTTCATGCGACGTTGATCTGAGAAACCCAGACTGATATCACACTGGCAGAGATCTGATTTTTATGCTAGTGAGATGTGTTTCACGAGATAAAAGCATAGCACTCGCGTCGCAGGGCTTATGATTTTCTTGCACATGAACATCGCCCATTATTCCCTATGGGGGCAAAGAAAAAATAGCATCACCCTTCCATGCAAATAAGGCAGATGGAACAATACCTCTACAGCGCCATCTATTGGATGGCAGCATTCCTGCAAATCAATGCTTGACCCTTTATACAATTCTGTTGAGCAATGAAAACCAAGCCAGAGTCCATACACAGACAGCTGTTTCGGGGTGTTTGCCCCTCATCAGTGTGCAGTAGATCCGGACTTGGGTACAGCGGTGCCTGTGATGTGAGTCGGGAGGGGTAACATCACTCCTTTGGCCGGCTGTACACAGGTGGATTTGCATTGCGGAATCCAGAGCGGGCGTTTATCCCCGGATTCCACAGCAAATACCGCCCATAACATGCTATTGAAAAACGCTTTTTCCTCCACACGAGCGGAAATCAATTGTGAGTTTCCGCTCGCGGAGGACAAATCGCAGCATGTTCTATTTTTGCGCGGATTAAGCATGAAAGCCGTCCTATCTGCTGCTCTGATGGGGAAAAAGCAGAGGTTTTAAGAAAAAACCCCATACTGCGCATTTCTGATGGCTCGCCGCGCGGACCATCCGCGGTACAGAAAAGAAGAAGAAATGGCAGGCACAAGCAGCTACCGACTGAGCACAGGGTCGGACTATGCTGCGGGCTCCCACATGTGGAATTTGACCGGGACGTGTGCAGCTGGCCTTGGCAAGACCCGGGGTGCTGAGTGAGGAGACTCGCACTTATATGCAAGCACAAGGCATTTTTTTTTAGCTGTCGTAGGGAAGAATGGGTGATATCGCCCAAAAATAGGACATGCTGCAATGTTCGTCTCGCATCGCTTCTTCACACAGCACTGAGACAGAATTGCCCGTGTAACGCCCCCCGTAAGTATCCAGGAGTAACGATGACACGGCCGCACTCCTTGGTACTCAGAATAAAAGGCAGCACTTTACTTCATATCAAAAATAGCAGGTGAAAACCAGGACGTGGCGCACGCAGAATAGGCGCTCCCTATGTGTGAACTCACAGGTACGGAGGCGTGCAAACATGAAGAACAGAGGTGTGAGTAAACATGAGCGCTACACTACAAAGTATCAACAATCTCAAAAACTTGTATTATCATCACATGCGCCACAAAACATTTAAGAAATCCCAGACAACTGGGAGTACCATGTTTTCCCAAAAATAAGACACTCTATTGTAATAATTTATGCCCCAAAAATGGCACAGTGTCTTATTTTCGGGGGGGGGCTTATACTCACCTGGTCAGCGGCATCCTAATGCCTCCCGATGCTCTTTGGCGGCTCTGCGGTAATCTGCGTCCTCCTCATCTCACAGCTGAGCTTTTGCTGCTGACAGGGCTTTGAATACCCTGCCTCCAGCAAAGCGAGTGCTGTGATTGGCTAATCGAGCGCTGGCTGTGATTGGCTGCTGGCCCTCGATTAGGCAATCACAACGTTCGCTTTACTGGAGGTGGGGTATTCAAAGCCCCATCACGAGCAGAAGCTGAGATAGCAGATAGGGAGGACTCAGAAGTTTGCTGCAGCACCTCCGGAGACCATTGAGACGCCGTGGACCAGGTGAGGACTGATTTTTTTTGGGGGGGGGGGGGGGGGGTGGAGGCACGTTAGTTAGGTCCTATTTTCAGGGGAGGCCTTATATTTTAAGCCTCCCCGAAAAACCAATAGGTCTTACTATCAGGGTAGGACCTATTTTCGGGAAAACACAGTATCAGCAGGGTGGCAGTATATACTAAGGTATATCCACTGTATGTATAATAAAGTGTCTCCACTGCAGATGTAGGTAATAATTCAGTGTCCGAACGGACCAACACTATAATACGGTATATCATAACTGCCCATAACAATGTATTTATATTCAGCAGCAGACAAACGTGTGTGTTATATGCAAACACTCATGGTGCTAGACCGGTTCTGCACAACATACGGCATGTAACCAACATGGAGCCCCATGAAGGATTTTGCTGCCAGCATATTTTTGCAGTTGCTTCCTCTACTGCTATCCTGACTCTGCCCTGCATGACCGCAGCGCAAAGAACAGGACCGGCCTTTCAGCGTCCCAACGCAGACAGCCTGATGATAAGGCCAGAAGAGAAATCTCTTAAGAGGACAGCAGACTATTATTAGGGGAGACCTGGGGGAACTATGACTATTAAGGGGACACCTGGGGGAACTATGACTGTCAAGGCGACACCTGGGGGAACTATAACTATTAAGGGGACACCTGGGGGAACTATGACTGTCAAGGCGACACCTGGGGGAACTGTGACTGTCAAGGCGACACCTGGGTGAAATATGACAATTAAGGGGACACCTGGGGGAACTATGACTATTAAGGGGACACTTGGGGAACTATGACTATTAAGGGGACACCTTGGGAAACTATGACTATTATGGTAACACTTGGGGGACCTATGACAATTAAGGGGACACCTGGGGGAACTATGACTATTAAGGGACACCTGGGGGAACTATAACTATTAAGGGGACACCTGGGGGAACTATGACTGTCAAGGCGACACCTGGGGGAACTATGACTGTCAAGGCGACACCTGGGGGAACTATGACTATCAAGGCGACACCTGGGGGAACTATGACTGTCAAGGCGACACCTGGGGAAACTATGACTATCAAGGCGACACCTGGGGGAAATATGACTGTTAGGGGACACCTGGGGAAACTATGACTATTAAGGGGACACCTTGTGGAACTATGACTATTATGGTAACACCTGGGGGAACTAAGACAATTAAGGGCACACCTGGGGGAACTATGGATATTAAGGGGGAAACCTGGGGGAACTATGACTATAAGGGGAACACCTGGGGGAACTATGATTATTAAGGGGACACCTGGGGGAACTATGACTATTAAGGGGACACCTGGGGAAACTATGACAATTAAGGGGACACCTGGGGGAACTATGACTATTACGGGAACACCTGGGGGAACCATGACTATTAAGGGGACACCTAAGGGGAACTATGACTATTAAGGCGACACCTGGAGGAATTGTGACTGTCAAGGGGACACCTGGGGGAACTATGACTATTAAGGGGACACCTTGCGGAACTATGACAATTAAGGGGACACCTGGGGGAACTATGAGTATTAAGGGAACACCTGGGGGAACTATGACTATTAAGTGGACACCTTGCGGAACTATGACAATTAAGGGGACACCTGGGGGAACTATGACTATTAAGGGGACACCTGGGGAAGCTATGACTATTAAGGGAACACCTGGGGGACCTATGACTATTAAGGGGACACCAGGGGGACCTATGATTATTATGGGGACACCTAGGGGAACTATGACTATTAAGGGGACACCTTGCGGAACTATGACAATTAAGTGGACACCTGGGGGAACTATGACTATTAAGGGCACACCTTGTGGAACTATGACAATTAAGTGGACACCTGGGGGAACTATGACTATTATGGGGACACCTGGGGGAACTATGACTATTAAGGAGACACTTAGGGAAACTATGACTAATAAGGGAACACCTGGGGAAACTATGACTATTAAGGGGACACCTGAGGGAACTATGACTATTAAGGGCACACCTTGTGGAACTATGACAATTAAGTGGACACCTGGGGGAACTATGACTATTATGGGGACACCTGGGGGAACTATGACTATTAAGGAGACACTTAGGGAAACTATGACTAATAAGGGAACACCTGGGGAAACTATGACTATTAAGGGAACACCTGGGGGACTTATGACTATTAAGGGGACACCTGGGGGAATTATGACTATTAAGGGAACACCTTGCAGAACTATGACTATTAAGGGGACACCTTGCGGAACTATGACAATTAAGGGGACACCTGGGGGAACTATGACTATTAAGGGAACACCTGGGGGAACTATGACTATTAAGGGAACACCTGGGGGAACTATGACTATTAAGGGGACACCTGGGGAAACTATGACTATTAAGGGGACACTTTGTGGAACTATGACTATCAAGGTGACACCTGGAGGAATTATGACTATTTAGGGGACACCAGGGGGAACTATGACTATTAAGGGAACACCTGGGGAAACTATGACTATTTAGGGGACACTTGGGGGAACTATGATTATTTAGGGGACACTTGGGGGAACTGTGACTGTCAAGGGGACACCTGGGGGAACTGTGACTGTCAAGGGGACACCTGTGGGAACTGTGACTATCAAGGGGACACCTGGAGGAACTGTGACTGTCAAGGGGAAACCTGGGGGAAAATGTGACTGAGAAAGGGACACCTGGGGGAACTATGACTATCAAGGCGACCCCTGGGGGAACTATGACTGTCAGGGCGACACCTGGGGGAAATATGACTGTTAAGGGGACACCTGGGGGAACTATGACAATTAAGGGGACACCTTGCGGAACTATGACAATTAAGGGGACACCTGGGGAACTATGACTATTAAGGGGACACCTGAGGGAACTATGACTATTAAGGGGACACCTTGCGGAACTATGACAATTAAGTGGACACCTGGGGGAACTATGACTATTATGGGGACACCTGGGGGAACTATGACTATTAAGGAGACACTTAGGGAAACTATGACTAATAAGGGAACACCTGGGGAAACTATGACTATTAAGGGAACACCTGAGGGACTTATGACTATTAAGGGGACACCTGGGGGAATTATGACTATTAAGGGAACACCTTGCAGAACTATGACTATTAGGGGACACCTTGCGGAACTATGACAATTAAGGGGACACCTGGGGGAACTATGACTATTAAGGGGACACCTGGGGAAACTATGACTATTAGGGGACACTTTGTGGAACTATGACTATCAAGGTGACACCTGGAGGAATTATGACTATTTAGGGGATACCAGGGGGAACTATGACTATTAAGGGAACACCTGGGGAAACTATGACTATTTAGGGGACACTTGGGGGAACTATGATTATTTAGGGGACACTTGGGGGAACTGTGACTGTCAAGGGGACACCTGGGGGAACTGTGACTGTCAAGGGGACACCTGTGGGAACTGTGACTATCAAGGGGACACCTGGAGGAACTGTGACTGTCAAGGGGAAACCTGGGGGAAAATGTGACTGAGAAAGGGACACCTGGGGGAACTATGACTATCAAGGCGACCCCTGGGGGAACTATGACTGTCAGGGCGACACCTGGGGGAAATATGACTGTTAAGGGGACACCTGGGGGAACTATGACAATTAAGGGGACACCTTGCGGAACTATGACAATTAAGGGGACACCTGGGGAACTATGACTATTAAGGGGACACCTGAGGGAACTATGACTATTAAGGGGACACCTTGCGGAACTATGACAATTAAGTGGACACCTGGGGGAACTATGACTATTATGGGGACACCTGGGGGAACTATGACTATTAAGGAGACACTTAGGGAAACTATGACTAATAAGGGAACACCTGGGGAAACTATGACTATTAAGGGAACACCTGAGGGACTTATGACTATTAAGGGGACACCTGGGGGAATTATGACTATTAAGGGAACACCTTGCAGAACTATGACTATTAGGGGACACCTTGCGGAACTATGACAATTAAGGGGACACCTGGGGGAACTATGACTATTAAGGGAACACCTGGGGGAACTATGACTATTAAGGGGACACCTGGGGGAACTATGACTATTAAGGGGACACCTGGGGAAACTATGACTATTAAGGGGACACTTTGTGGAACTATGACTATCAAGGTGACACCTGGAGGAAATATGACTATTTAGGGGACACCAGGGGGAACTATGACTATTAAGGGAACACCTGGGGGAACTATGACTATTTAGGGGACACTTGGGGGAACTATGACTATTTAGGGGACACTTGGGGGAACTGTGACTGTCAAGGGGACACCTGGGGGAACTGTGACTGTCAAGGGGACACCTGTGGGAACTGTGACTATCAAGGGGACACCTGGAGGAACTGTGACTGTCAAGGGGAAACCTGGGGGAAAATGTGACTGAGAAAGGGACACCTGGGGGAACTATGACTATCAAGGCGACACCTGGGGGAACTATGACTGTCAGGGCGACACCTGGGGGAAATATGACTGTTAAGGGGACACCTGGGGGAACTATGACAATTAAGGGGACACCTGGGGGAACTGTGATTATTAAGGGAACACCTGGGGGAACTATGACTATTAAGGGGACACTTGGTTAACACTTGATTAATTATATGTAATGGTAAGAAAACTTGCAAAATGTGTTTAATAGGTTGGAATAGGTTTGTAGAGGCTTACTTTAAAGATAAAGGTACTGATTACAAACCTTGACTTACAAAATGAGCTGCTACAAAGAGTTTTGCCTTTTTTTAAATTTTGGCTACCATATACTGCCAAGTTGTGCAGGCCTGTGCTGGACCAACAAATACCAATGGAAACTTCCCACCTATCTACTCTCACAATCAAAAAAGCAATATACCTCCATTCCTGCTGCCAGAATAAGCTATAATGGTTTAGCTAATTCTTGCCCAGGCTACCACAGTATACCGCAACACCCAACACTTATTGCCACCCTCAGGGGCAGGATCGCGTATGCTCACTGGGGAGGCTTCATCGGGGTCAGTAAAAATTCCACACCAAAATTCTGCAGCAAAAACCATGACAGAATCATCCCCATCGCTGCGTATTTTGCCACTGAATTTGCCGTGTCTCCTCAGCAGACTTCACTCCTTTAATTAATCGGGTGAAACTGTTGCAGATCTACTGCAAAAACCACACCGCAATCCGTGAAGTACCCTAAAAGTGCTATAAAGTTAAAGAGCTGGAGACCTATGAAGCTGCACTAAGTGTTGTGTCCAGGAGGTGGCCCTGTAATGTCGTGTATCTCTACACAGCACAGCCCTGACATTTTGTGAGCTTTTTATTATTGTTTCTCCTTGCAAGATGCAGCTTTACAGTCCACATAGATCAGTCAGCCGCATCAGTTTTGACAAGGGGGCAGAGCAGACGCTGGCGGAGGTTCTTCTGGAGGTAATCTAGGAGGCACAAGTGCGGTTTGCTAGCCATGCCAAGCAGGATTTGTGCAAGAAGAAGAACCAAGGCACAGGTAGAGGAAGAGGAACACCTGTGTGCAGAGATTCACCGTGGCACGCCACCTCTTCTCTGCCAGGACACAGGTAACTGACCCTGAGCCGCCGCACCTGGCGTCACCCGAGTGCCCGCATTCCTGCCTGGATGCACTTGTTCTGGATGGCATTGTATCCACAAAATCTACACTGATCCTCAAAAATGAAGTGCCTTGGGGCGGACGTCTCCTTCAGGTAGGCTCTTGTCTCCGCACACTTGTGCTGTGCATTAGTGGTAATCACTATGTTGTGATGTAATAGGGTCAGCGAGGATCCTCCGCTCTGCCCCATCCTCTCCTCTAATATACGGCATTTACAGGATTTGGGGCATGTACTGTACCCCCGGCAGCTCTCTGGGTTGCGGCGGTGTAGCGGATCTCCCGAGCAGCAGGCCAGGTACCAGCAGAGGGCTAATACCCATTAATATGGCTCCAATCTCGGGGAAGTTCCTGGTAAATAGTAAGTCTTTACCGCCATATAGCCGAGAAAAGAAAAATATACTTTGGCCTTGCGGGGTCTTGACTGTGACCCCCTGAAGCCTCGGTGTTTGTCTGTTTACCTAGTTTCAGTTGCCTTAACCCCTTAAAGACGCTGTACTTTTTTTTTTTTTTCATTTTCAGTTTTTCCTCCTCACTTTCAAAACATTATTTTAGAACTCTTTCCTTTTTCCGTCCACACAGTTGGGCGAGGCTCATTTTTTGCCGGACATCCTGTAGTTTCTACTGGAACCATTTTGGAGTTTGTGTAACTTTTTAATCACTTTTTGTTACATTTTTTTCTTGAAGTTGGAGTGAACAAAAATGCGCAATTTTGGCGTTATGTATTTTTTTTATCCGTTCCGGATAAATGTGTTGCTTTGACAGATCGGACTTTTTATAAATGCTGCAATATCAAATATACTTTTATTTTTCTTATTTTTAAATTTTTTTTGCATTATTAATATGGGAAAAGATTTTTTTTTTTACTTTTACTTCTTTATTTCTTTCCAATAATTAAAAATCTTTTTTTTTTACTTGTTTTTTACTTTTTTTCTTAGTCCCTACAGGGAACTGGAACTTGCACTTGTTTGATCGGTCACACATTTTGACAGGCAGCCTTCAGAAGGCCCCTGGCTGCTATGGCAACCCGTAATTGCATCACAGCGGGGCCATTCAGGACCCCAAACAATGATTTTGATATTTAGAGGGTTAACGCCGAATGCACATGGCCGGGTCGGATTCTGCATGCAGGATCTCACAGCACAATCAGACCTGGGGGCCCGGCCAGTGGCCCCTGCGATCCTGTCCGCTGTCTTCTTATCTGTGCTGCGGATGTGCTGGCCGGCGCACATGCGCATTACAGATGATGCTGCAGACGGGCTGCGAATTGGACGGCTTCCATTGACTTCAATGGAAACCGTCTGCAAGGAAATCGTGCTGAAATAGAACATGCTGCGGTTTTCCTCCACAAGCAGAAAATTGCGATTGATTTCCGCTCCTGGACATGAAAAAGCGATTTTTCATAGAATGTTATGGACAGCATTTGCCGCAGAATCCAAAGGCGAACGCCTGCTCCAGATTCCGCTAAGCAAATACGCCCGTGTGCATTAGGCCTACCTAACAGCCGTGATCAGCATTAGTGCTAATCGAGGCTGTTGCAGGCGGGTTACTGCTGCCACAGACAGCCAGCATCTTCCTGTATTCAGCGGGATCGGCTCACAAACTTGCTGCATATAAACCCCGCACACCCAGAACGTAAATCTAGTGTTAAGGGGTTAAAATCTACACTAGTAGTCAACTACACTTTGCAACATATACAAACTCCCTTCATGTATACCAAAAGGGCAGTCTTTTGTCCTACAGTATGTCAGGACTTTGTAGTCCTAAGAACTATAAACTAGGAACACTTCCAGGCTCATACATCACTCATACGTCACTCATACGTCACTCATACATCACTCATACATCACACATACATCACTCATACATCACACATACATCACTCATACATTACACATACATCACGCATACATCACATGCATCACACATGTATCACACATGCATCACACATACATCATACATACATTACACATACATCACACATACATCACACATACATCATACATACATTACACATACATCACTCATACATCACTCATACATCACACATACATCACACATACATCACTCATACATCACACAAACATCACTCATACATTACACATACATCACTCATACATCACACATACATCATACATACATCACACATACATCACTCATACATCACACATACATCACTCATATGGCACTCATACATCACAAACATCACAGATACATCTCACATACATCACTCATACATCACTCATATGGCACTCATACATCACCCATACGTCACTCATACGTCACTCATACATCACTCATACATCACTCATACATCACACATACATCACACATGCATCATACATACATTAAACATACATCACTCATACATCATCACTCATACATCACACATACATCATACATACATCACTCATACATCACTCATACATCACACAAACATCACTCATACATTATACATACATCACTCATACATTACACATACATCACTCATACATCACACATGCATCACACATACATCATACATACATTAAACATACATCATCACTCATACATCACACATACATCACACATACATCATACATACATTACACATACATCACACATACATCATACATACATCACTCATACATCACACATACATTCACATACATCACTCATATGGCACTCCTACATCACTCACACATCACACAAACATCACTCATACATTACACATACATCACTCATACATTACACATACATCACTCATAGATCACACATGCATCACACATACATCATACATACATTACACATACATCACTCATACATCACACATACATCACTCATACATCACACATACATCATACATACATCACACATACATCACTCATACATCTCGCATACATCACTCATATGGCACTCATACGTCACTCATACATCACTCATACATCACACAAACATCACTCATACATTACACATACATCACTCATACATTACACATACATCACACATACATCACTCATACATCACACATACATCTCGCATACATCACTCATATGGCACTCATACGTCACTCATGCATCACTCATACATCACACAAACATCACTCATACATTACACATACATCACTCATACATTGCACATACATCACACATACATCACACATGCATCACACATGCATCATACATACATTACACATACATCACTCAGCGCTGAGGACCTTTTTTCTTCTCTCTCTTAAGATTAGTACATAGATACAGTAACAGAACCCAACCTTACTAAATGGACACAGTACCAGAACTGAGCCTACATTAGCCTGTGTCAGAAAAAAATAAAATCCATAAAAACCAGCATATAATAGACATACAGTTGTTCCCCATTTTATGCAATAACATATCTCAATACATTTGAAACCAGTGCAGACCTCATCAAAGTTACAGATTGTGGACCTACGTCCCAGTCATCTGAATGCTGTCAGACAGCTATTGCGCTCGTACATACTTGTAGTAGCAGACGCCCTCACATTGTGGATACGCTGCATGTTTTCCCGTGTGGATTTGCATGCAGTAAATACAGCGTTGTCTTACAGTACAAGCCGAGACTTCTGGTAACTCATCCGCACGTGGCAGCGTGAATTGGCCTGCAGCGCGGATCTTACATCCACAGCAGGTCCATTTATGCGGAGTTTCAGATAATATGAAAAAAGAGCAATTTTGCCATTTTGGGGGGTTCATGGCGTTCACTATGGTGTAAAAATGACATGTTACCCTTATTCTTCGGGTCGGTACGATTACAGTGATATTAAAGTTACAGATTTTTTATGTTGTACTACTTAAAAAAAAAAAAAAAAAACTTTTTTCAACTACTCCCAGCCGCCATCTTTTGACTCCCATAACTTTTTTACTTGCCCGTTGATGCAGCTGTATAAGGGCTCATTTTTTGCAGGATGATCTGATGTTTTTATTGGTCACATTTTGGGGTTCAGACACCGTTTTGATCACTTTTTAATCATTTTTTTTCTTGAAGATGGGGTAACCAAAAAAAACACAAATCCGGCATTGCGTATTTTTTTCCTCGCAGCATTCACCCTGTTGGTTTGGTGATGTAACATTTTAATAGATCGAACTTTTACGGACATGGCGATATCCGTTTTTTATGTGATGATTCTGAAAATGTTTTTTCCTTGCTGATTGATCTGGTATGTGCTTGATAAAGGAGGCGGGGTTTCCTCTGAAACGTGTTGCACCCCGACCGCCGTCACCTGCCTCACTGGTTTTTGTTTTTATATATTGATAAGTATTAATTTAGCTTTATTAGTTAATCCAAGACATTTTCCCAACCCCATTATAAACCATTATTTCGGGGGTGTTCTCAATTAAGACCCGCTTGTAAATTAAGTTCACTAACTTCTTCAGTTTGATGGAGTGCTGAGTTTTGTTTTCTCATTTTACGCTTCATCCTTCACGTGACCACGACCCGCTTCAGGATCCCATTGCCGCTCTCCACCTGTGGATGTTGTTTTAACAAGGGAATTCCGTGGCCACTCCCTACCTCGTACCTGATAGGCTACCAGGGACTTCAGGTGTGATGGTCTGGGTAGTCCGCTTATC
This sequence comes from Eleutherodactylus coqui, assembly GCF_035609145.1. Taxonomy (NCBI): domain Eukaryota; kingdom Metazoa; phylum Chordata; class Amphibia; order Anura; family Eleutherodactylidae; genus Eleutherodactylus; species Eleutherodactylus coqui. Next base: position 185,855,231 of record NC_089844.1, on the reverse strand, counting down.
CGTTATTTTTTTCCAGACTTTCACTTCTCTTCCTTTTATACCTTCAGAGCACTGCCCTTCTTTATAATTAGAGGGGGACACAAACATTCTGGTCCCAGTTACTGATGATAATCACACAGCTCCCGTCATACAGCTATCATAGAGGAGATCACAGCTCATCCTCCCGACTGTATACTTTTGGTCTGTAGCTGATTTAAGTGACCACAGAAGGCAGTGATAATTAAACGGCACCCCCACCCAGCAGGGAGAATGGCATAGCCTCAGCTAATGCTGTGCTGAGGCAACATGGGATTGATGTAAAACTGAAAGTAAAAAATCTCACTCTCAACATATATCAGACAGGAGGCTGCAGTGCAGGGCAGTGACTGCAATACACAGAGGAAACCTCCGGAGAGTGGCAGGCAACCAGATGAGATGGGAAGGGATGGAAAAGTGTGTTTTTGATGGAGTGGCTCTTTAAACTTTTAGTATGTACCACACAAATGAGAAATTTGGCACAACTATTCTGTAGGTCCTAAATGGTAAAATTAAAAGAGTTGCAACTTCAATATTCAATTCTAAGCAAGAAAAAGTGCGAAAATCCATCATACATGAGAGAGTTCTTTTCTCTGAAACCATAAAGCCTATGGAAATTATTTGTATACTGAGGGGAATCTACCACCTCTCTATGTGTATATACTAAGGAGAATCTAGCTCAGCTCTCTGTGTATATACTGAGGAGAATCTAACTGACCTGTGTGTATATACTGGGAAGAATCTATATATATATATGCTGAGGAGAATCTACCTTACTTCGATGTGTATATACTGAGGAGAATCTACCTCATCTCTATGTGTATATACTGAGAAGAATCTACCTCACCTCTCTGAGTGTATATACTGAGGAGAATCTACCTTACTTCTATGTGTATGTACTGAGGAAAATCTAACTGACCTCTATGTGTATATACTAAGGAAAATCTACCTCACCTTTATGTGTATATACTGAGGGGAATATAACTGACCTCTATGTGTATATACTGAGGAGAATCTAACTGAACTATGTGTGTATATACTGAGGAGAATCTACCTCGCCTCTCTGAGTGCATATGCTGAAGAGAATCTACCTCACCTCTCTGTGTATATACTGAGGAAATTCTACCTCACCTCTCTGTGCATATACTGAGGAGAATATACCTCACCTCTCTGTGTATATACTGAGGAGAATCTACCTCACCTCTATGTGTATATACTGAAGAAAATCTCCCTCACCTCTATGTGTATGTACTGAGGAGAATCTAACTGACCTCTGTGTGTATATGCTGAGGAGAATCTACCTGACCTCTATGTATATACTGTATGCTGAGGAGAATCTACCTCACCTCTATGTGTATGTACTGAGGAGAATCTAACTGACCTCTGTGTGCATATGCTGAGGAGAATCTACCTCACCTCTATGTGTATATACTGAGGAGAATCTACCTCACGTCAATGTGTATATACTGAGGAGAATCTACCTCACCTCTATGTGTATGTACTGAGAATAATCTAACTGACCTCTATGTGTATATACTGGAAGGCTATGAAGTACATAAGGAAGTGGCCATGGACTGCAGGGATGGAAAATGCCTTTAAGGCTAAAACGTCTGGGGTTAAATGTGAATAAAAAGGGACATTACCTTTAAAGGGTAAAAAGTGAAGAGAGTGGGTGGTGTGGCACATTCTGCAGAGAGACATCAGTACATGCAGTCTGAGCAGAATCTAACTCTCCTTTATGTGTATACATATTTTATTCCTTGGTTCCTTTGAAGTAACCACCACTTGATAAAATTTTCCATGAGAACAACAGTTAAACACCTGTAACAAATTAACTTGGGCGAAGCCGGGCATATCAGCTAATGTGATATATTGTGATGGCTAACAAAAAGGAATGATGTTATAGCAAGCTTTTCAAACTACTTAGGTTTCTTCATCAGGCTTTAATCAGCAAATATATAGTAACATGCATATGTATATAATATATAACCACACACATGAATGGGCAGAGATATGGTGTGATTAATTTGCATTTATAATAACAGGATTGTTTTGTCTGACCCGGACATATACTGAATCTTCTAATATGAGAAATCCTAGCTATAAGTAGGGTGATCGCCCTGATTAGAGTGACCCCATGTCAGGAACCTTGGCCGACCGTGACTTTTTCTTAGATGGTGACGGAATAGTGCCAAAAGTGAGACGACACTAAAACATAGGGTTATTCAAAAAGAAGGATCAGATTTAGGGATTTAATTACAAACTACAAAAGAGAGGTACACAATCCTCACATCACTGAAAAGAGGAAGTTTTTTATGACATAACAGTAAGTCCGATTTCCTGCCACACCCCAGCGCTTCTCGTTTTTTACAGTTCATAGGAAAAAAGGCAAAAATGAAGAAGTCATTTTGTGTACTTGAGTTTGCTTTGCATGTGATGAGGCGGCTGTTTTTGGAATCGACGCCAGAATTCATGTTCCACTTGAACAATGGATTCACACTTGGCAAACTTTGAACCATCCATTTTCCAGTGATGTATGGATTGTGTACCTGCCTCGTATAATCAGCATATTCTGTTTAGAAGGGCTGGTTTAAATTAGCAAACACTATTGACTAACTGGCTGAGCAGCCAACTACCCCAGCTAGTCAATTAATCGCATAACAGCAGGCAATAATTAACTCCCTGCTGACCAGCGCTGGCAGCAAATGAACAAGCTCCAAGATGGCGCTTCATGTGGGCCAGGACCGATGCCACAATGCCAACCTGGACCCACAGCAGTCCACCAGTTACCCCATGAAAGGCTGAGTTGATGAGTAAATGTTTAACTAGTCCACTGCTGAGGATGTGAGAGTTTTATGGTCTTTAAATTGACATTAGGGGGCACCAGGCCTCTAAACTATCTCTGTACCGGATCCCTAAGATAGACCACCCTGTTATAAAACGCTACCAGTTATTCAGACCTGTGTTGTTGGGATTTGAAGTTGCCTTTTACTATAACAGCCCTCGTATATGTTCTATGTTGTGTCCTCTACCAAAATGTTCCTTCACGCATCTCTTTCTTTCTTTAGGCCTCATGTCCACGGGAAAAATCAGGCCCGCCGCAGGTTCTCCATGAAGAATCCCGCAGCGGGTCCCTCCTTTCCCACCGACATGAGGCCTAAAAATAAGAATTACTCACCTGTCCAGACGCTGTGGATCTGCCCTCCGTCGCAGCCGGATCTTCTTTCTTCCGCCCGGCGGATGTGTTCGGCACGCCTGCAGCGTGCCGCGCGCATGCGCCGTGCACTGTATCTTTTTTTAACTCCTGCTCTCCCGCACTCCCGTGCCGGAGAGCAGAAATTCAGTTGTGGGTGTGCCGTGGATCCGGACAGCTTACATAGGCATCAATAGAAGCCTGCATGCTGCGGGTGTTTTCCCGCACACGCAATCCGCGCCTCAGGGGAAAATGACATCCGCAGGTATTTAATTACCTGCGGGTGTCCAATACATCCCTATGGGGCGCGGATCACGCTGCGGACCTCTTCTTCCTGGTGTCTGCGTTCCTACATGCAGTCGCCATCCTGTACGCAGGGTGGAGAGGTCAGGGATCACAGTCTGACTACAGCAACTGCCGGATGGAAGCTACAGACAGAGTAAGTTAAATGCCTGATGGCATTGGGTTGCTGCCTGGCTGGAGGGCCACTAAATCTGACACTATTTTTACTGGGGCCTCTATAGGGGTTACTATTACTACTGAGATGACTATTACTACTTGTGCTACTAACAGGGTCACTATTACTACTGGAGCTAGTAACCAGGTCAACATTACTACCGGGGCGTGAAAGGAGTCACTATTACTACTGGAATCACCAACTGAGTCACTGTTACTACTGTGTTTCCTCAAAAACAAGACCTACCTGAAAAATAAACCCTACCCTGGATTTTCGGGAGGCTTGAAATATAAGCCCTACCCCCAAAATAAGCCCAGCAGTATTACATTTTAATAAAGCAATACATTACCTCGCAGGCGTGGTCTGGGTCTTCCAGCTGCTCTCTGTATATTCAGCACGCTTGCCTCGGTCACCCACAGAAGATCGCTTCATGGTTACGGGATTCATACATCCCGCCTGCAGGAAGCAATGGCTCTGATTGGTTCTCAAGTGCTGCCCAGCCAAACAATGCAGTGCTCGATGAACCAATGCAATGGCTGTTATTGGTTCATCAAGCACTGCATTGATTGGCTGAGCAGCGCTCAAGAACTAACCACAGCTATTGCATGGTGGAGGCGGGATTTATGAATTGGCCAATCAATGCAGTGCTTGATGAACCAATCACAGACGTGTTGTCGAGGCGGGATTTATGAATTGGCTTAGCCGTGGCATAGATTGGCCAATTCATAAGTCCCGCCTCCACAACGTGATGTCTGTGATTGTTTCTCAGGCAATCAAAGCACTCGATAAACCAATCACAGCTATCGCATTGGTTCATCTCGTCCTGCACTGTTTGGCTGAGCAGCGCTTGAGAACCAATCAGAGCCATCGCTTCCTGAAGGTGGGATTTTTGAATCCTGTAACCAGGAAGCGATCTTCTGTGGGCGGCTGAGGACTGAAGCATGCGTGCTGGAGCTCCGGAGATCAGCGGGAGGACCCAGACCGAGCCTGCTAGGTAGTGTAATTTAACCTCGGACCCCAGCACTGCAAGGCAACAGTGCTAACAACTGAGCCTCATTCATTGAAGAGACAACACCGCCACCACGCCGAAAACAGGCAAAACTGGAAATTAAAAAATGGACTATCTTCAAATTCCATCTGCCTTACATTCAGTACAATGCAATAAAAAAAAATCTGTTTTCCGTTTCCTAAACATTTTCTTTCCATTTTGCTTATGTACACGGTGGACTCATTGTCTTTTTTTCTTCTATAGGCAATTGAATTGAAGAAATCGTGAAGAAGGACTCTTTTGTGCAAGGCGATTTATTTCCTTACTAGGCATGACAATCACCTGGACCTCCAGCGGATGCTTCTTGTTTAGCGTGTTGCTATGGGGTGCGTAAAGTCCAAAACGGATTACAGTATACAGAACTCCGGTCACCTGAAGAGAAATCACGGTAATGAAGCCAAACGCGGCGCAGAACACGCTTCTTTGATTGAAGATGTTCCGGATGAGTTTCCGCCCGCTAATCCCGTCCTCCTGGAATACGCACAGCGACTGTCGGAAGACATTGTACATAAAGCAGTAATGCAATGGGCAGAAGTGGACAGCAAGTATAGTGACATCCCGTATATCGAGAGTGATATTCCCTAACATCAGATGAACCGTAGCGTGCCGCGCTCATTGGACGCCGCGCGCTCACTGTGGCCACAAAGCGTTCCGTCTAGTTTTATCCATATAAAGAATTCTATTTTTCTAACATAAATCCAAAGATGTTTCCTTCCTCTTACTGGAAGAGTCAGCGATGACTTAGAATTTGTCTCTCAGCTTTCTTCTTCCGCAGATGTCATCAACGGAGAACAGCGAGAGAAACCAGATGGCAAAAAACGAGTCTGTGTTGTTGTGCGCGGCGACGCGGCATGCACGTGCATCTGATTCAATTGTGTCACAAGCATCTCTGCTCCACTTCCGATCATCTTCCTGTACGGTGCAGGGTCCACGGACAGAGAACAATCAGTGGTTTGCTTTCTTCACACATAGGGCTGATGTAGTAATACCGTCTAAGGCCTCCAGGGCGCTACTACTGAGGTGTTCACGCAGGCACAAACTGCATGACAAAACTCATCACATGCACTTCTCTGATCTGTTTTACGGATGAGACTCACCCATTCAAGTCAATGGGGAGAGAAAAAAAAATGGACAGCATCCGTGTTCAGTCTGTGAGATGGACAGACAAACCTGACCCACGGACCAAACACAGAGGCCACACCGAGTTGTACATGTATGAAAAGGGGTTTTTTTTTCAGATGTAACGCAGACTTTTTTTTGTGTGCACCTAGCCTAAGAGTTAGATAGTCTTAAAATGCGCCAGTTTATCACAGTGACTCCGCCGATTGCTAGCTCTGTAGGATGTTGAGACAGTCTAGTCCAATTGTAGACCACCTACTAGTTGGCTTAGCTCTAGCAATTGAGCCACACATTTATTTGAAGGAACGCCCCTTTGTCAGACATGATGAAAAATACTAAGAGCATTCTACGATTTTTTTAATGCAAATTCTGTTTCTTAAAAAGGTTGCCCAATAGTAAACTATTGATGGCCATCCTTAGGACAGGCCATCGATAGCAAATCATCAGTGTTCTATACCCAGAGACCCCCACTGATCAGCCATTTGCTGGGCTAGTGTGCTTATGCACAAGGTTGATTCCTGCAGGAAGCACACAGCTCCGCTCCTACTGCAGTGGCTAGCTTTGGTATTGCAGGCCATTCACTTTAATAGGAATCTGCCTGCAAAAATCAAATACACCGGCAGCTGATCGGTGGGGTTCCTGGGCAGCAGACTCCTGTTAATCTACTACTGATAGGCCATCAATAGTTTTACAACTGGACAACCCTTTTAATTCCAAAAGATGGGAAGAATAGAAGGGAATGCGGGAGTTATTCCCTAATCTCCCTTCTAAATATTGATGTTAGGTGGTGCGCCAAATTACTTGCCAACAGGCTTAACCCTCTGTTGCTCAAGGTAATAGGCCTAGACCATGTTGGCTTTGTTCAGACCTGTGAAGGCAAGCACAATACCTCTAGACCTATCAACCTCATGAACTCTGCTAATTCTCATAAAATATCTTCAGTTCTACTAAGAAAAGATACCAAAAAAGCTTTCGGCCGGTTGGATGGACATACATGCACAATGCCTTGGTGACGTTTGGTTTCCCCTCCCTTTATTTCCGCTGTTTCCCCCCTCCACAACATGCTGTGACACATCCGGGCACCTGCACTGCCAGTAGTGCGCTTCATAAACCCCCTTTATCATACAGCTAACATCTGGACGCTGCTTTTTATTGCCCCAAAAAGGCATCAGAAACTCCAGGATGAAGACCACATGAAAGATGGCGTTTCCGAAGAAGGACTATGTATGCAGACTATGTGTGACATCAGCCTTAAAGCATAACTAAACTTTCACATAACTTTTCAGAATAAGCTGTATTTGTATATGAGGAATAGTATTATTTCTGACCTTTATCTGACTTGTATCGTTCATTTATCAGCAGTTTTCACTTCTGTAGCCTCATTCCTCATTATCCGTTTTCTCTGCACTTCGCTCCAGTGGGTGCAGAAACTTGCTGCTATGATGTCTCTCATACAAAGCACATGCACAGCAGGAACATGGAGGGCATTGTATAGCAGTGCTGAGCAGTGTAGCTGTGAGTGCAGTTCTACGGTGAGATAAACCACTTACTAAAAGACTTACTAAAAGCTGCAGAAGTATCTCTATGTGTGTCTCTTTGTCCCTTCAGGAGCCCCTTTCTCCTTCTCCTCCCGCTCTTCTTTTCTTAGACTTTTTTTTACCCTCTGACTCATTGGGACATTGTCCTTTTGTTATTGAGAAATGCAGCCCAATGACATGAGATTAGAGATGAGCGAGCACCAAAATGCTCGGGTGCTCGTTACTCGAGTCGAACTTTCAGTGATGCTCGAGAGTTCGTTTCGAGTAACGAACCCCATTGAAGTCAATGGGTGACTCGAGCATTTTTGTATATCGCCGATGCTCGCTAAGGTTTTCATTTGTGAAAATCTGCAAAACACAAGAAAGTGATGGAAACGACACAGAAACGAATAGGGCAGGCGAGGAGCTACATTTTCGGCTGTATCTCAAGTTCCCAGGTCCCACTATTAAGCCACAATAGCGGCAAGAGTGAGACCCCCCCCCCCCCCCCACTGTCAGCGTAAAGATCGTTCTCCTCTGCCACAGCTGTAACAGCTGTGGCAGAGAAGAACGATGTTAGCCCATTGAATTCAATGGAGCCGGCAATACAGCCGACTCTATTGAAAACAATGGGCTGCCGGCGTACGCGGGATGAATTGTCGGGAAGGGCTTAAATATATAAGCCCTTCCCTACAATTCATCCAGAAATGTGTAAAAATAAAAAATATATATATACTTACCTGGTCCCGGCAGAACGATGTTAGCCCATTGAATTCAATGGAGCCGGCAATACAGCCGACTCCATTGAAAGCAATGGGCTGCCGGCGATCGCGGGATGAATTGTCGGGAAGGGGTTAAATATATAAGCCCTTCCCTGCAATTCATCCAGAAATGTGTAAAAATAAATAATATATATATACTTACCTGGTCCCGGCAGACGGAGTTCAGCGCGACAGGCTGCTGTTCTCCTGAACTGCTCTGAACAGCTGTGAGTAGTATTCAGCAGCCGGGGATTTAAAATCCCCGCCTGCTGAATCAGATGCCTCTTATTGGTCACAGCCTGACCAATCAGAGGCATCCCTCACTCACACCCATTCATGAATTCATGAATGGGTGAGTGAGGGCTGCCTCTGATTGGCTCAGCTGCCCCTGAGCTGGACTTCTGCTGGACTTCTTCCGACACTGGAGCTGTAGAGCCTTCAATCAGAATGTCTGAAGACGTCAGACAGTGGATTGGAAAGGGTTAAAGCAAACAAACAAAGCATAAATATATATATATTCACAACCCCAATTCTCAAAAAGTCAGGATGCTATGTAAAATGCATAGAAATGTAATGAAAAAAGAATGCAATGATTTGGAAGTCTCATCTATGCGTCCGTACTTGTACTTGCGTCATCATAGTAGATCCGTATTTAATGCACGTTTACAAAACAAGAAGGCACAGCTCTCTGAAATATGAAGTCATCTGAGTTATAGATCAGAAGGACTTTTAAGACGACTCAAATATAAAAGGACACAAATGAATGTGAATATAATATACACAAAAATCACCACTCAGGACTGTGATAATAAAGGAATCTCTCTACTCTATAGGGTAGGTTGCACGTCTGCTACACTACTCTAAAGGTTTGCAGGAACAGAATTTAACTGAATGTACAACCCCAATTCCAAAAAAGTTGGGCCGCTGTGTAAAATGTTAATAAATGTAAAGAAAAAAAAGAATGTGATGATTTGGAGATCTCATCTAACCATGTTTAATTCACAGTTCATAGAACACATATCAGAGGGGGAAGGCAGACATTTCTCCGTTTCATTAAAAAAATTACCTCATATAGAAGTTGATGGCAGCAACACACACAAATGTGTCTACCATTGTGGAGCATCCCCTCCTCCAGTTACAACAGTCTGTAAAGGTCTGGGAAGTGAGGAGACCAATTGCTGGAGTTTCGGTAGAGGAATGTTTTTCCCTTCTTGTCTGATGTAGGATTCTGGCTGCTCACAGTCCTCGGTCGTCTTTGCCGGATTTTTTGTTTCATAATGCACCAAATGTTTCCTATTGGTGAAAGGTCCGGACTGCCGGCGGCCGGTCCATCCCTGGCTCTTCTTCTGTGAAGCCATGCTGTTGTGATGGATGCAGTATGTGGTGAAAGGTCTGGACTGCAGGCAGCCGGTTTACCCCGGACTGTTCTTCTGTGAAGCCATGCTGTTGTGATGGATGCAGTATGTGGTGAAAGATCCAGACTGCCGACGGCCGGTTCACCCCGGACTCTTCTTCTGTGAAGCCATGCTGTTGTGATGGATGCAGTATGTAGCGAAAGGTCTGGACTGCCGGTGGCCGGTTCACCCCGGGCTCTTCTTCTGGGAAGCCATGCTGTTGTGATGGATGCAGTATGTTGTTTAGCATTGCCTTCCCTGAAAGAGATGTTTCCTGGATGGGGAAGATGTTGTTCTACAACCTCTATATTCAGCTCAGCATTGGTCGTGCCATCAAGATATGTAAGCTGCCCATGCCACAGGCACTAATCCAACCCCGTACCATCAGAGATGCAGAACTGTGTGCTGATAACAAGTGGGATGGTTCCTCTCCTTTCGAGTCCGTAGGATGCGATGGCCAAGGTTTCTAAAAATAATTTTGCTTCATCTAACCACACAACAGTTTTCCATTTTGCCTCAGACCACTTTAAATGAGTTTTGGCCCATAGAAGACGCCGATGTTTCAGGATTGTGCTGATATATGGCTTCTTCTTTACATGATACAGCCGTAACTTGTATTGTGGATTGCACAGAGAACTGAGTTCACAGGCAGTGATTTCTGAAAGTATTCCTGGGTCCATGCAGTGATTACATTACAAAATCATGCCAGTATATAATGCAGCGCCGCCTGAGGGCCCGCAGATCTCAAGCATTCACTTGTTCCTTGTGCACATGAATTTCTCCAGATTCTCTGAATCTTTTGACGCTGTTATGTACTGTATATGGGGGATATTCAAAGTCTTCACAATTTTACATTGAGGAACATTTTCTGAAATTCTCCACAATCTTTAGACACAGTTTTTCACAGCTTGGTGACCTCTGATCATCTTTGCCTCTAAGAGACTCAGCCTCTCTAACATGCAATTTTTATAGAGTCATGTGACCTTCCAGCTGATTTTTCTTATTACCGCTTACTTTTCCAGCCTTTTGTTACCCCTGGCCCTACTTTTGTGAGATGTGTTGCTGCCATCAATTTCTAAAGGAGTTAATTTTTTTAATTAAATGGAACAATGTCTCCCTTTCACCTTCTGATATGTTTTATATTATACTGTGAATAGGGTATGGTTAGGGGAGATCTCCAAATCATTGCATTCTTTTTTTCACATTTCACACAGCGGCCCTATATATATAATGCGCCTTTGGAATCAAAGGCGCATCTCAGTAGTAACTGAAGAGATCATGGCAGAAACAGAGGTTCTGGAAACTAAAATGCGAAGTCCTCATATGGGCTGCACAATTTTATTTAATTAATGGAAGTAATTGGGGCTTAAAATCTGTTACTCAAATAGGCCTTATAGAAATCATATTCCTTGATCTTCAGAATTGGATTGAGGATTCACACCAAGACCCACTTCAAAAATAGTAATTTAGACTACAAAAACTGTCATAACTAGAGATGAGCGAATATACTCGTTTCGAGTAATTACTCGATCGAGCAACGCGATTTTCGAGTACTTCCGTACTCAGGTGAAAAGATTCGGCGGGTGCCGGGGGCGGAGGGAGGCGTGGTGGAGCGGGGGGTAGCAGCGGGGTACAGGGGGGAGCTCTCTCTCTCTCCCTCTCCCCCCCCCCCCCCACTCCCCGCTGCAACCATCCACTCACCCACGGCGCCCCCCGAATCTTTTCACCTAAGTACGGAAGTACTCGGAAATCGCGGCGCTCGGGCGAAAAAGGGGCGTGTCTGAGTAGGTTCGCTCATCTCTAGTCATAACTATAAAGGAAATGTGAACATTCCTTAAAGAGGTTGTTCCACTGCTAGCTGTTTTGCTGCAGAAAGCAAATCACTCCATACATTGCACAGTTGCCTGGGCTGGTACTATAGTACTGAGTCCTATTGAAGTGAATGGGACTCAGTCTGCAGTACCAACTCTGGCCACTGTGCGAATTACAAAGCTGTGCACTTCCTGCAGCAAAACACCTAGGAATGGGACAACCCCTTTAAGGTCAGTTCAAAAGCATTAGAAGAAATAGTTTGACACACAAATTGAGGTATTGACAACACAATTTCAAGAGAAGGGACACCCAAGGAGCATAATTACAGTTAATGGCATTATTGTTAGAATTAGTCACGAAATACAGAGAAACGTCTCATATCACAGGAAGAGAGGAGTAGAAGGAGGGAGACGGATATAACACCACTGAGGTTCCTCACCGATTATAATACTCATCATAGGGAGATTTGGAGGAGTCTATATTAACATTAGTCCATATTACAAGAGGATCCTACTATAAGTGAAGAACCAGAAATAACCTTCAAGAAGGCATCTTCCCTTAAAAGACCCTTAATAGCATTGCAACATCAGAAATAATGACCAAAATACAAGTCTGAGGTCCCTGCAATTTGAGGGTGGCATTGTTGAGGCTGAAGTGGGGTCTTTTAAGTCTCGTTCACTAAGATGCAAGTGTTGTCTACAGAGGATGGGGAAGAAGAAGGCAGCAGAAATAACCCAATTAGGGCATCGTATGGATTGTACAACCAAATCTGTCCATCTGCTACAATGCCCCAGTGGTCTCTAGTATGGGGGTCCACCACATGTATATTTAAAGGAGATGTCCCGCGCCGAAACGGGTTTTTTTTTTTTTTAACCCCCCCCCCCGTTCGGCGCGAGACAACCCCGATGCAGGGGTTAAAAAAACCACCCGCACAGCGCTTACCTGAATCCCGGCGGTCCGGCGTCTTCATACTCACCTGCTGAAGATGGCCGCCGGGATCTTCTACCTTCGTGGACCGCAGCTCTTCTGTGCGGTCCACTGCCGATTCCAGCCTCCTGATTGGCTGGAATCGGCACGTGACGGGGCGGAGCTACACGGAGCCGCTCTCTGGCACGAGCGGCTCCATAGAAGACTGCTGAAGACCCGGACTGCGCAAGCGCGGCTAATTTGGCCATCGGAGGCCAAAAATTAGTCGGCTCCATGGAGACGAGGACGCTAGCAACGGAGCAGGTAAGTATAAAACTTTTTATAACTTCTGTATGGCTCATAATTAATGCACAATGTATATTACAAAGTGCATTATTATGGCCATACAGAAGTGTATAGACCCACTTGCTGCCTCGGGACAACCCCTTTAAGGGGGTTTTCATGGAAATACTATTGATGATCTATGCTCAGAATAGGTCATCAATAGTTAATCAGCTTGAGCCCACCATTCGGGACCGCGGCCAATCAGCTGACCGGGTGTCTGATGTCACTGCCGCTATACACAAGGGCCACAGCTCCAATTGATTGTAATAAGACCCCAGCCTGCAGTTATAAGCGCCGGCCACTACTCAGAGGTCAGAGCTCCACTCTGTACCCCTGTGTATTGTGGCGCTGACAGCGGTCGCCCGATCAACTATTGATGACCTATCCTGAGGATACGTTATCATTATTATTACCCTGGAAAACCCCTTTAAGGGAAAGGCTGAATAAACACTGTACTAATATACAAAGATGGAGCGTATCAAAGCACTTAAAATTCGTACAAAGCGGTGATGCACTGGAAGACAGCAGAAGTCATAGAATAGATATATAGGATATACCATGTTGATTCTTTAACACCAAGAGGCTTGAATGAGGGGTTAGAGTATATGCAATTTACCACATTTTACAGCAGGGGAGAGCCTAGATGACTTATTAAATGATTTTTTTTTTATTTTACTGATTACAGAGTGTAGACTATTCAGTTCATTACTTTAAGGAGAGAGAGAAAATTTTGAATATATACGAGGGTGAATCAAAAATTATCCGCACTCCTGTTGGCCACGCTGTCTTATCAATGCTTTCTGCTGTAGGTCACTGTCCCCCAGTCACTGCTGTGCAGCTTTGAATGTGTTAGGTCATTTGTGACGGCAGTGCAAGAAAAAATGTCCGCCCCACTTGTAGTTTGCACTAGAGAAGAGTAGTGTGCAGTGATTTGGTTTTTGTGGTATGAGGGTGTGGCTGGTGCCAATTTCTATTGAAGACTTTGTGCATAGTATGCGTTTTGTTGCAATGAAGTGTGTATGAAGGATGGAGAAGTTCAAGTGGCGTGTGGGTGCTTGACAAGACACATTCACACACCACTGCCCATAGAGTCTACACTCTCCAAAAACTTTGTTGTGAGTTGTTAAGTCATCCTCCCTATTGTCCTGATCTTCCCCCATCGGACTGTCACCTGTTTGGGCCTCTGAAAGAAGCCCTAAGAGGACGAAGATTCACGTCTGATGAAGAGGTGAACACAGCGGTGTGTCCGTGGCTCGAAGCTTAGCCTAAACATTTTTTAATGAGGAAATATGAAAGACTGTTAACAGATGGACAAAGTGTAGTGAAAAGCAGGGAGATTGTCAAAAAATAATGTATTTGTCTTTTCTTAAAGTTGATTAAAATAAACTCTCAGCCAGAGTGCGGATAATTTTTGACTCACCCTCGTATATTATTCAATTAATCCATAAATCTATCTGCATTCATTATATGTTTCCGTTTGTATATACATTTAATTCACGTGCCGTGTATCTATTTTTATGGTTATTTAGTGATTATTATACTTTCACTATTTTACATTTTTTATGATTTTCAGTTATTTCATGTTTTTTACATAATAGTTGGATAGTGATCGTTAGCTCCTTTTGATTGGACTTGTGTATCAATATATTAGTATTATTGCGCCTTTTTATGTTTATATAATGTCATTAGCCATTTGCCTAAGCCAGTATAATTGAGAGTCCACTCTAGATTTTGGATATCTAGTCTTCTAGGTACATCATCTTTGTGTAGCCCAATGTTTCCCAAACTCCGGCCTTCATGACCCCCCAATAGGTCATGTTATTGTCGCAGTTGTTGGTGTGACGCAGGTTCAGGGCGGCGGTGACAGATGGAGGTGGAAGCAGCATTTTTTTTGTTTTTTTTCTTAATAAAAATAACTTTTTACTTAACCCCTTAGTGACAGGCCATTGCCTTTTTACGTCCTAGCTAAGTGGGCTGTAATCCTCAGGGCCGTAAAAACATGCTCTCCCTGGGGATTAAAGCCACATGGGCTGTGGATGTGACAGCTACATGCTGTCGGTTACCGAAGGTAGCCAACAACATGGAGCTGTCATGGGAGGCCGCAGTCCAATTGAAAACGCGATTGCATAAAAGTAAGTAAAAAGTTAAATAAAGTTAAAGATTCAGCTTCCCTCGTGGATCGGATGCATGGGTGCAGCTGAGCATATTTACCCCCATCCTCCACGATGTCCTGCGACGATCTAGTCCTTCAGGTTCAGACACTGCTCTTTTGCGCATACCCTGAAGCCTGGCTCCTGAAGGTAGTCGGGAGGCAGGAGATATCACCCGAGACCGCAGTGACCAGTCCCCGGGCCAGTGATCAGCATTATCCAATGAAAAAGTAAATCGGATCCATGGGGGCAGCTGGAGATACTCACCCCCGTTCTCTGCGATGTCCCACGGCGATCTGGACCTGATGTGGGCTCAGAAGAGCGGAGAGCCCGGGAACTTTAAAATCTGCCTGCACCTGGCTGTCAAAGATAACAGAGTGCAGGGAGATGTGACCATCAGATAACGCTGGTCATGTAAAGTTAAAAAAAAGTTAAAATAAAAAGTTAAAGTCTCATCTCCCCTTACGGATCCTATCCGTGAGGGGAGATGAAATTACATAACTAAGGTCCCAGATTGGTCCTACATTGGGATCTTTATCCATGGACCTTACCATGGCTTCTGCGCGGGCATCCGTTACGTTTAGAGGAAAGCAGGTTTCATCACAAACATAGAAAGGTATTCTTTACTGTTAGAGCAGCTAGACTGTGAAACTCTCTGCCTGAGGACGTAGTGATGGCAAAATCCTTAGAGGAGTTTAAAAGGGGACTTGATGTCTTTCTGGAGAGAAAGGATATTACAGGATATAAATCTTAGGTTTATTGTTAATCCGGGTATACAGGCAGGTAGGAACTATTAGGGGTTGATCCAGGGAACAGTCTGATTACCATTAGGGAGTCGGGAAGGAATTTTTTTTCCCCAAAAGGGCTAATTGGCTTCTGCTCTTGGGGTTTTTTGCCTTCCTCTGGATCAACAAAACAGGAGGCTAGACAGGCTGGACTAGATGGACATTGTCTTCATTCAGCCTTACGAACTATGTTACCCGTCAGCAAAACAGCGGACATATACTCAAAAGTCAAGGATTGCCCAGGTAATTTTAAATCTCCCTGCTGGAGCCTGGAGATGTCACGGGGGGCTGCGGTGAGCGGTTCCTGGTCATGTGATCACCGTTATCCAATGGATAATGGCGATCACGTTAAAAAAAAAAAAAAAAAAGTTGAAGTTTCATCTCCCCTCACCGATGCGATCGGTGAAAATAGATGAAACGTTTTACCGGAGGCCTCCGTATTTGAACCCCAATGCTATCCTCCTCCACGGACCTTACCCGGTCCGACTGCACATGTGACCGCCGGCAAAATGCCAGACGCAGGAGACGGGGAGCCTAGGAAAGATAAAATCTCCTTGCTTCTGGCTACTAACGGTAACCGAGAGCCTGGAGCAGTGACCTCGTTGAGCGGTCCCTAATCACGTGATAAAAAGGTAGTGATCTACCTTAGGCCGATCTCACACGACCAGATAGAAATTGCAGATTCTGCATGCGTTTGATCTGCGGTAATACGCGGATCAATCAATCGCATTGGATTGCACAATTCCGCTTACATTAGCGGGTTGGAATTACGTATTCCCATCGCAGAAAACAGAGCACAGCATGTTCTATTTTACCGCGGATATTCGCTACATAGAGCCCATTGTGCTCCATGGTCGTAGATATACACGCAGCCCATACGTAACTACATTGTGTACGGGCTGCGGGTACCCGCGTCATCGCTAAGTGACAGTGTGGGAAATATGAACTAAAAAAGGTGTACTGTGCATGACCGCCTATGTGAATACGCAGTTATGCGCAGTACGTTACGCGGCCGTACGCAGGGCCACGGCCGGGCTGAGGGCTGGGATCCGCAAGCGAATTCCACCTACGGCCGTGTGAGCCCGGCTTTATTCAGAGCGCTACCAGTAGAGATGAGCGAGCGTACTCGTCCGAGCTTGATGCTCGTTAGAGTATTAGGGTGTTCCAGATGCTCGTTACTCGAGACGAGTACCACGCGATGTTCGAGTTACTTTCACTTTCATCTCTGAGACATTTGCGCGCTTTTCTGGCCAATAGAAAGACATGGAAGGCATTACAACTTCCTCCTGTGACGTTCCAGCCCTATACCACCCCCCTGCAGTGAGTGGCTGGGGAGATCAGGTGTCACCCGAGTATTAAAATCTGCCCTGCCTGCGGCTCGCCACAGATGCGTTCTGACAGAGATCAGGGAAAGTGCTGCTGATGCTGCTGCTATAGGGAGAGCGTTAGGTGTTATTTTAGGCTTGAAGAACCCCAACGGTCATTCTTAGGGCCACATCTGACCGGCTGCAGTACTGTTGAGGTTGCTTTTAGCATTGTTGCACAATTTATTTTTTTTTTGTATATGGGGAGTGCAGACCATTGCGTCCTCAGTCTGCAGTCATTTTACTCAGTATAGGGGCAGTACTGGTGAGGCAGGACAGTGGGAAAGGTGAAAGAGATATACTGTCTATATAGGCAGTGGGCTTTTTCAAAAAAATTGGGGAACTATACTATATTTGGGCTGCCTGTGACCGTCTTCAGTGTACTGCGTGTCTGCTGGGGGTATTAGTCCTAATTAATACGCAGCTAAGCGTTACAGCAGGCTTGGCAAAATTGTTTCCTGGCTCTGCTCTCTCTGTTACATCACCGCCATGATAGCGCCAGAGGGAAACAGTAAACATAATATACGCTGCATACAGTATCTGTCTGCTGTTTCAGCTCACCATTTAAAAAAAGGGAAGCCAAATACTTAAGGCGTACCACTGCCCTTTGGCGACTTGACTGCTTCTGCGCTGTGAATTCTACTAGCTGAGTGATACGCACCTACGTCTCACTACAGGCGTGCGCAAAATTGTTTCCTGGCTCTGCTGTCTCCGTTACATCACCGCCGTGATAGCTCCAGAGGGAAACAGTAAACATAATATATGCTGCATACAGTATCTGTCTGCTGTTTCAGCTCACCATTTTAAAAAAGGGAAGCCAAATACTTAAGGCGTACCACTGCCCTTTGGCGACTTGACTGCTTCTGCGCTGTGAATTCCACTAGCTCAGTGATATGCACCTACGTCTCACTACAGGCGTGCGCAAAATTGTTTCCTGGCTCTGCTGTCTCCGTTACATCACCGCCGTGATAGCGCCAGAGGGAAACAGTAAACATAATATACGCTGCATACAGTATCTGTCTGCTGTTTCAGCTCACCATTTAAAAAAAGTGAAGCCAAATACTTAAGGCGTACCACTGCCCTTGGGCGACTTGACTGCTTCTGCGCTGTGAATTCCACTAGCTCAGTCATACGCACCTACGTCTCACTACAGGCGTGCGCAAAATTGGTTCCTGGCTCTGCTGTGTGTTCCGTAAGGGAAGTCAGCCTCCAACCACAGGCCAATGAGCGGAACATTTAATTACAGCGTTCTGTTTCTGCTCTACTCGTAATACACCATGCTGAGGGGTAGGGGTAGGCCTAGAGGACCTGGACGCGGGCGAGGACGTGGAGGCCCAAGTCAGGGTGTGGGCACAGGCTGAGCTCCTGATCCAGGTGTATCACAGCCGACTGCTGTGGGATTAGGAGAGAGGGATGTTTCTGGTGTCCCCAGATTCATCTCACAATCAATGGGTCCACGCGGTAGACCTTTATTAGAAAATGAGCAGTGTGAGCAGGTCCTGTCGTGGATGGCAGAAAGTGCATCCAGCAATCTATCGACCACCCAGACTTCTACGCCGTCCACTGCTGCAACTCTGAATCCTCTGGCTGCTCCTCCTTCCTCCCAGCCTCCTCACTCCATTACAATGACACATTCTGAGGAGCAGGCAGACTCCCAGGAACTGTTCTCGGGCCCCTGCCCAGAATGGGCAGCAATGGTTCCTCTCCCACCGGAGGAGTTTGTCGTGACCGATGCCCCGGGGTCCGGGGGATGAGGCTGGGGACTTCCGGCAACTGTCTCAAGAGCTTTCATTGGGTGAGGAGGACGATGACGATGAGACACAGTTGTCTATCACGCAGGAGGTAGTAATTGCAGTAAGTCCGAGGGAGGAGCGCACAGAGGATTCGGAGGAAGAGCAGCTGGACGATGAGGTGACTGACCCCACCTGGTTTGCTAAGCCTACTGAGGATAGGTCTTCAGAGGGCGAGGCAAGTGCAGCAGCAGGGCAGGTTGGACGAGGCAGTGCGGTGGCCAGGGGTAGAGGCAGGGCCAGACCGAATAATCCACCAACTGTTTCCCAAAGCTCCCCCTCGCGCCAAGCCACCCTGCAGAGGCCGAGGTGCTCAAAGGTGCGGCAGTTTTTCACTGAGAGTGCAGACGACCGACGAACTGTGGTGTGCAAGGTTTGTCGCGCCAAGATCAGCCGGGGAGCCACCAACACCAGCCTCACCACCACCAGCATGCGCAGGCATATGATGGCGGTCCCGCGCTACTTGGTTCCCAGTCGCCACTACTTTTCCCGATGTGCCGTCCCAGCCCTGCACAACCACGTCTCCCGCAACATTGTACGCGCCCTCACCAACGCGGTTACTGTCAAGGTCCACTTAACAATAGACACGTGGACAAGCACAGGTGGGCAGGGCCACTATATCTCCCTGACGGCACATTGGGTGAATTTAGTGGAGGCTGGGACAGAGTCAGAGCCTGGGACCGCTCACGTCCTACCCACCCCCAGAATTGCGGGTCCCAGCTCGGTGGTGGTATCTGCGGCGGTGTATGCTTCCTCCACTAAACCACCCTCCTCCTCCTCCTACGCAACCTCTGTCTCGCAATCAAGATGTGTCAGCAGCAGCAGCACGTTGCCACCAGTCGGTGTCGCGTGGGGTGGCAGCACAGCGGTGGGCAAGCGCCAGCAGGCCGTGGTGAAACTACTCAGCTTAGGAGAGAAGAGGCACATGGCCCACGAACTGCTGCAGGGTCTGACAGAGCAGACCGATTGCTGGCTTTCGCGGCTGAGCCTCCAACCGGGCATGGTTGTGTGTGACAACGGCCGTAACCTGGTGGCGGCTCTGCAGCTCGGCAGCCTCACGCACGTGGCATGCCTGGCCCACGTCTTTAATTTGGTGGTTCAGCGGTTTCTGAAAAGCTACCCACACTTGTCAGACCTGCTCGGAAAGGTGCGCCGGCTCTGCGCACATTTCCGCAAGTCCAACACGGACGCTGCCACCCTGCAGACCCTGCAACATCGGTTTAATCTGCCGGTGCACCGACTGCTGTGCGACGTGCCCACACGGTGGAACTCTACGCTCCACATGTTGGCCAGGCTCTATGAGCAGCGTAGAGCTATAGTGGAATACCAACTCCAACATGGGCGGCGTAGTGGGAGTCAGCCTCCTCAATTCTTTACAGAGGAGTGGGCCTGGTTGGCAGACATCTGCCAGGTCCTTGGAAACTTTGAGGAGTCTACCGAGATGGTGAGCGGTGATGCTGCAATCATTAGCATCACCATTCCTCTGCTATGCCTCTTGAGAAGTTCCCTGCAAAGCATAAAGGCAGATGTTTTGCGCTCGGAAACGGAGGCGGGGGAAGACAGTATGTCACTGGATAGTCAGAGCACCCTCATGTCTATATCTCAGCGCATTGAGGAGGAGGAGGGGGAGGAGCATGAGGAGGAGGAGCATGAGGAGGAGGGGGAAGAGACAGCTTGGCCCACTGCTGAGGGTACCCTTGCTGCTTGCCTGTCATCCTTTCAGCGTGTATGGCCTGAGGAGGAGAAGGAGGAGGAGGATCCTGAAAGTGATCTTCCTAGTGAGGACAGCCATGTGTTGCGTACAGGTACCCTGGCACACATGGCTGACTTCATGTTAGGATGCTTTATTCGTGACCCTCGCGTTACACGCATTCTGGCCACTACGGATTACTGGGTGTACATACTGCTCGACCCACGGTATAAGGAGAACCTTTCCACTCTCATACCCGAAGAGGAAAGGGGTTCGAGAGTGATGCTATACCACAGGACCCTGGCGGACAAACTGATGGTAAAATTCCCATCTGACAGCGCTAGTGGCAGAAGGCGCAGTTCCGAGGGGAGGCGCGGAGATCAGGCAGCATGTACAGCGCAGGCAGGGGAACACTCTCCAAGGCCTTTGCCAGCTTTATGGCTCCCCAGCAAGACTGTGTGACCGCTCCTCAGTCAAGGCTGAGTCGGCGGGAGCACTGTAAAAGGATGGTGAGGGAGTACGTAGCCAATCGCACGACTGTCCTCCGTGACGCCTCTGCCCCCTACAACTACTGGGTGTCGAAGCTGGACACGTGGCCTGAACTCGCACTGTATACCCTGGAGGTGCTTGCTTGTCCTGCGGCTAGCGTCTTGTCAGAGAGAGTGGTTAGTGCAGCTGGGGGAATCATCACGGATAAGCGTACCCGCCTGTCAACCGACAGTGCCGACAGGCTTACACTCATAAAGATGAACAAAGCCTGGATTTCCCCAGACTTCTCTTCTCCACCAGCGGACAGCAGCGGTACCTAAACAATACGTAGGCTGCACCCGCGGATGGAAGCATCGTTCTCTATCACCATAAAAAACGGGGAGCTTTTAGCTTCATCAATCTGTGTATTATATTCATCCTCCTCCTCCTGCTCCTCCTGAAACCTCACGTAATCACGCCGAACGGGCAATTTTTCTTAGGCCCACAAGGCTCAGTCATATTACTTTTGTAAACAATGTTTATACATTTCAATTCTCATTAAAGCTTTGAAACTTTGAAAGCTTGAAAGCACCTGAACCAATTTTTATTTTAACTGGGCTGCCTACAGGCCTAGTTACAAATTAAGCCACATTAACCAAAGCGATTAATGGGTTTCACCTGCCCTCTTGGTTGGGCATGGGCAATTTTTCTGAGGTACATTAGTACTGTTGGTACACCAATTTTTTTGGACCCTTGCCTACAGTGTAATCCTAGTAATTTTTAGCCCACCTGCATTAAACTTGACGCTACCTCAGCTGTGCTGGGCACTGCAATGGGATATATTTATGTACCGCCGGTGGCTTCCTGGGACCCACCCATGCTGTCGGTCCACATGGAGTTGTAACTGCATGTGTCCACTTCTAAAGAACCCCAGTCTGACTGGGGCATGCAGTGTGGGCCGAAGCCCACCTGCATTAAACCTGACGTTACCTCAGCTGTGCTGGGCACTGCAATGGGATTTATTTATGTACCGCCGGTGGGTTCCAGGGAGCCACCCATGCTGTCGGTCCACAGGGACTTCACAATAGGGAGTTGTACCTGCCTGTGTCTACTTATAAAAAACCCCAGTCTGACTGGGGCATGCAGTGTGGGCCGAAGCCCACCTGCATTTAATCTGACGTTAGCTCTGCTGTCCAGGGCACTGCAATGGGATACATTTATATACAGCCGGTGGGTTCCAGGGAGCCACCCATGCTGTGGGTGCACACGGAATTCCCATTGCGGAGTTGTACCTGCCTGTGTCTATTTATAAAAAACCCCGGTCTGACTGGGATATGCAGACACCTTGACAGAATGAATAGTGTGTGGCACATGGGTTCCCCATTGCTATGCCCACGTGTGCAGCTCCTGATGGAGGTGGCACAGGATTGGATTTCTCATTGCTTCTGTTCAGCATTATGGGCTATCGCCCCACTCCTTTTAAAGAGGGTCGCTGCCTGGCCGTGCCAACCCTCTGCAGTGTGTGCCTGTGCTTCCTCCTCATGGCAGACGCACTTATAAATAGACATGAGGGTGGTGTGGCTATGAGGCCAGCGTGTGGCATGAGGGCAGCTGAAGGCTGCACAGGGACACTTTGGTGTGCGCTGTGGACACTGGGTCATGCGGGGGGGGGGGGGGGGGGTTGGGCAGCATGTAACCCAGGAGAAGTGGCAGCGGAGTGTCATGCAGGCAGTGATTGTGCTTTGTTGGAGGTAGTGTAGTGCTTAGCTAAGGTATGCCTTGCTAATGAGGGTTTTTCAGAAGTAAAAATTGTTGGGAGGCGGGGACCCACTCGCCGCTATTGTGGCTTAATAGTGGGAACTTGAGATGCAGCCCAACATGTAGCCCCTCGCCTGCCCTATCCGTTGCTGTGTCGTTCCCATCACTTTCTTGAATTGCCCAGATTTTCACAAATGAAAACCTTAGCGAGCATCGGCGATATATAAAAATGCTCGGGTCGCCCATTAACTTCAATGGGGTTCGTTACTCGAAACGAACCCTCGAGCATCGCGAAAAGTTTGTCTCGAGTAACGAGCACCCGAGCATTTTGGTGCTCGCTCATCTCTAACTACCAGTAATACGTAATTTACAAGAAGCCCTGGGAACGCTCGCCTTCCTGCAGTTCCAGGAGCAGCTTGTTGAGCGCCTTCTGTGTGAGACCGCCTCACCGCAGCAAGATGACGAAGCCTCACAGAGCGCCACTCTCTACGCCCCATCCCTGCCACTGTGGTCAAGAAATACCCTCCAAAAAAGCATGGGAGGAGGAGGGATGCCTGGTTTTATTGCCCCATGTCTCCATCCCAACCAGGCCCCCGTAATTACCCCTGTCTTCAGATGTATAACATAGTTTACATTATTACTTTTATCTAAGCCTTAGGGAACGCCAAAAAGGGGGAGGGGGATTATATATTTTTGTACAAGTGAGCAATGGGGCCTAGAATTTATTCAGTTGTGCCCTGCAATCCATATTAGGGCCCAAATAGGTATGTTTCTAAACACGGTTATCTATTTTGGGGTGCAAGTCTTCATTTATATGTGTGCTGTACAAAAAAAGCTGTTTTTAAAATGACACAATTGCCAAAAAAATGAAAATCCTATTTTTTTCCTTCTGCTTTGCTTAGATTAATTCACAAACTGTGGGGTCAAAATGCGCAGTACACCCCTAGATGAATTCGTTAAGAGGTCCAGTTTTCAAAATGGGGTTATTTGTGGGGGTTCTCTTTGGTTTTTGCCGCTCTATAAGTCTGTCTGTTCTAAAAGCAACCGGCTGCTCCTTTCGGTTTGGGCCTCGTTGTGCATAGAGACATAGGATTAGGGCCACAATGGGTATGTTTCTGAACATAGGACAATGGGGGTATCCATTTTGGGGTGTAAATCCCCATGTTCACTATAGAAAAAAACCTGCCTTTAAAATGACATTTTTGCAAAAATATGAAATTTTATTTTTTCTCCTCTAAATTGCATTAATTCCTGAAAAAAAAACTGGTGTAAAAATACTCCTGACCCCCCACAGTGAATACATTGAGGGGGGTAGTTTTTAATGGGGTCATTTGTGGGGGTATCTATCATTCTGACACCTATGAGCCTTTGCAATCTTGGATTGGTGCAGGAAAACAAAGAGTTCCTCAAAATATTGATAATAATTAATGTTAAATTTGTACATCTCCTAAATGGTTAAAAAAATGAAAGTTTTTCAAATGTGCTGCCAGAATAAAGTAAATAGATGGAAATATATATCTTATCAAAAATTTGTATAGTATGTTTGCACATATTTGATCATTTTTTCTAAATTTTCCCAATTTTGGACCTTTTAATAAATATACACAATTTCTATTGGTCTATTTTTACCACCTAAATGAAGTACAACATGTGGCGAAAAAACAATATCAGAATCACTTGCATATGCAAAACCTTTACGGAGTTATTCTATGTTAAAGTGACACGTGTCAGGGGGGGCGTGGCCTAACCTGCATAGTGTGAAGACGCACTGAAACTGGGCTCCCGAGCCATAGAAGCTTTACAGCCTCTATTATTACCCCTAAACGGGCAGTTTCACTCCACACCAGCTAGAACAACCCAGGCTGCAGTGCAGGGAACGTTTGGAGTGGCCTCCTGACGAAATCGGAGGAGCGGAGGAGTCGGGGCCTAATACCAGCGTGGAGCCGCGGCCTAAATTTCCGGAAGAAGACCGGAGGTGGCGCACGCGGAAACGCACCAGAGGAACTGGAAAACAGAGTGGACTTACCCCAGGGAGCCCCCGACATCTAGGCACTGGGAGAGGGGAGAGCCAACAGTAAAAATCATGGAGCTAGCAGGACAGAGTGCACGGAGCCAGCAGAGGCGGCCCTGCGGTCGGGCACTGCAGCATCCGGTGCAGAGGGGCTCGATAGACCAGCAACAGAACAGTGAGTAACGGAGCCCCCAGAAAACCTTCTCACAAAGCGGGCAACCCATTAAGAGCCGCAGGAACAAGAGTTCCCCTCACCTCTCACCTACCTAAACAGCTTTATCAAGCTCCCTCTCTGCCTGAGCCCACTGCCATTCATCTACTCCTCCCCCCCCCCCCCCCCACGCCCCGAGACAGACAGAAGGGAATTGCAGAGGCACAGCACAGAAAGAGCATATATACCAACCTGCTGAAACAGTTTGACAGTCAGACAGGTTGAACTGTATACAAGGGCATTGCCCTAATTTTTCCGGAGCTGGTTCGCCCAGCTCCATAAAAAACACAATTTTTTCTTTTCCCTTAAGGCAATAGCTGCCTGTTGACCAGCAACAAACCTGTCTAAACCACCTGACACGACAAAGTTTCGCCCCCCACAGGATATTACCTGGCGCCTATTAAAACAAGAAACCTCTTAAGAGCATCGCTCAAATTTTTTTTTATGGAACTGAACCTCTCAGATCTACTGCAAACATAATTTTTCTGTCGAAGAACTTGTGATTAAAGTTCACTCCAACTACAAAACTTCATTTTCTAAAGGTCAGGCTTGACCGCTGAGAGACATGGAGGCCGAGAACTGATCCTCCGTGCAGTGGCGCCTAACCAGACCGACAGTAACAGCAAATAGATGCGGAGGATGGTGAAAACAACGAAGGAAAAGGGCAGAGAACACCTCGGCACCCCTCGACCGGCCAGGAACCAAGCAGACATGCAAAGGTATTTAAAAGAGAGGGCATCTCGCTCCCCCCACACGGCCGGCAGGGGGACACCGAACCAAGACTCGGCTACTACAGCTGCAGAGGAGCGGGAAGATGACTCTCACTCAGAAGGGGAGGAGAGCGATAGAATCTCAAAAGGATTCATGAAGGATCTATTAGCCAAAACTATGCGCCCAGTTCTTGCAGAACTAATGGAGATAAAAGAGGAAGTTAAAAGCACGGGAAAGAGAGTGGAGGACTTGGAGACCGCTACCTCCTCTATCACCTCACACTCCCTGGAGATGGCTCAGACGCTGAATGAACATCATGCCTATTTAAACAAAATGCTCCTCGCACAAGAGGACCTCGAAAACAGAAATAGGCACAATAACATCAGGATAAAAAAACCTACCTGAGTCCTGGGTGTCAGAGGTCCTTCCTAAAATTGCGAAAGAGCTCTTTACCTCACTCCTAGGCGCAGAGAAAGCCGACACAATGATAATTGAGCGTATTCATAGAGCCCTTCATCCACCTCCAGCACACTCTGAACCACCGAGAGACATTATTTGCAAATTTCTCTCCTTTCAAGATGCAGCGGCGGTTCTTAACGCTGCGAGAAATTGCCAGAACCTGCAGTATGGTAACATAACAATAAAAATCCTCCAGGATCTCGCTCCCTCTACCCTTTCAAAACGCCGCCTACTCCGCCCACTAACAGACGCCCTTCGTTCAAAGGAAATACGATACGCATGGCTCTTTCCTTTTGGCATAGGGTTCACCTATAAAGAAAGAAGGCACAACATCCGCACGCCAGAGGACCTAAATGACTGTTGGCATCACCTGGGACTTGATCCAATAGAAATACCAAATTGGATGGCACTCCCAGAGCCACCCTCGTTCTCGCAGCTACTGACATCAGATACCTGGCAACTCGTGGGACCCGCCAAATCTCCTAAAAGCAAAAAGAAGAAGAGCAAAGAAGACCTAAATAGAAGCGGAACATGAAGCTAAAGCCAAGCGTGGCTGGGGAAATCCAGACTTCTCCCTGAGAATCCGCTGATTACTGTTGTCATAGCATCATCGCTACTCATATTCCTTTTACAATTGATAAGGGCCAATGGGGGCTGTAAAGAAATTAATAAATGTCGCTTATCAAAAATAGTATATATGCTTATCAATCTATTTTAGCAAAAAGAATATTATTGCAATATATTGTATGTGTAACAGAAGTCATGACTGATTTTGAGGAAGTAACCTGTGGTTTCTGCCTACACTGAAGGTCTACGTCTGACCTATTGGAATCAGGAAGTTCTAAGGCCAGATGTCTCGGGATGTAGCAAGACAGGGCCTAACCGCAAAGAGTTTTCAGCTCTCTCTGTCTAAAAGTCATATGAAATCAGCTATTTTCTTTAATGTCATTAAGTCATGTGTTTTTATCAGATGAATGTATGTATCATGAGGTTATTCCTTGTATTACCAGAGGTCGCATCCCTGCGTGGGCGATCTTCTATATAAACTGAGACGATACAGACAATAAACAGAGTTCATTGTTTCACCATATACATTGTGTACTTTGACTCTCAAGGAGCGCTCCTCCTGCTTAGGTCAATTTGGAACCGACAACATAACTGACCAGTCTGTTTGAACAAATTAACCCTCGACAGTTCTTGGCGCCCAACTAAGGGGGCGGGGCTTACCTTTACGGGACATCGCAACCAGTAGACTGAAACAAACTCCTGGCCCGTTGACGTGGATACTGGATTCGGAGACCCCAGACTAAAAACACCGGTGTACAGGTAAGAGCTTATCTTACTATTATACAGTCTGGATTCTTTTGATCT
Source organism: Eleutherodactylus coqui (assembly GCF_035609145.1). Taxonomy (NCBI): domain Eukaryota; kingdom Metazoa; phylum Chordata; class Amphibia; order Anura; family Eleutherodactylidae; genus Eleutherodactylus; species Eleutherodactylus coqui. The sequence goes on along the minus strand of NC_089844.1, from coordinate 185,827,896 downwards.
GTGTGTCTCTAACGGACTAGAGGTATGTTGTTGCCTGTTTCCTATATTTTCTGCCCCGTCCATATTTTAGAGTGAATAAGTTCATTTAACTGTCCTAGACGGAAGAACTCACTCATTGGGACTTAAAGAGTCATGTTGTCTGTATTGGAGATTGAAATAATTGTTATTGTTATAGTCTCATTTCTGGCAGTCATATTCTTACTCTGGATCTGTTATAATATTACTAAAAGTTCCCTAAGAGGCGAAGTCTGGTCTCCCCTGAATCCTAGTGTTTGAAGTTGACCACGTTTTAGTTCTGTAAATCTATTCCGGGACAGGGAACTGTGTGTTCCCAGATAGTCTCAGTGATTATCTTAGTTTACTGTGTGAAATATACGTCCTGTATACTTAGTGAAGAATAGTCGGAAGTGGTCAAGATGGGGTCTGAACAATCTAAGATATATCAGACTCCTATTGAGATAATTAAAGATAGAGAAGGGGAGGACATTTGCAGACAAGCCTATAAAGTTTACAAACGTATAGGCCTTAAGAAGGCGGGAACATTCAATTATGAATTTTGGTCACAATATGAGGATAAGCATAGAAAGGAAATAAGAAATAAGGGTTTGGAAAAAGGCATGAAGGCTATTCTGGACTGCTCTAAAACAGCAGAAGACGAACACTGGGACTCCGAATCCCGAGGCGAGGGCATTTTAGTTTATTGTCCTATGCCCCGGCCACCAATAGACGTTCCCATGGAAACCCCTACGGTTCCATTAGTCTCTCCTGTCGTCCCGGCCGTTCCACCAATGTCTCCTAATAATCCCTTTAATTCTCTGTATCCCAATTTGCCACCCTTGCCTCCTACGTATCCACAGGCTACTGCCCAGATGGATACACCTCCATACAGCCCTCAATCAAGATCCCCGGGCCCTGAAGTAAATAGAGGTCCGGCTTGGGATTGTCCACGTTGTGGTCAACAGAATGCCTGTTTTAAAGAACTCTGTACAGTATGTGGGACTCCACGTCACAGGGATCAGTGTAGACAACCGATTCCCTTATTCCCAGTTACAACCTCCACTACCCATTATAGAGAAACAAACAGACCGAGTCCACCATTGGGCACGGTCAGACAAGAGGACACTGACAGACCATCGTCTTCTAATGACAGACCTACGGACGCACATAGACCAACTCCCGGGTCTACAGTCACTACATGGCGACCCTGGAGCGCCACAGACCAGATGGCACTGTGTCAGCAACTGCCCGATCCCCAGACAGAGCCAGCAGCTTTCCATAGAAAGTTGGAAGTCATACAGAAAAACTACTCTGCCACTTGGACAGATATGGAATGTCTTATGAATGTAAAATGTCCTCTGGGCCTTTACAATAGTATTGCTCAATTTTGTGGTCTTGAAGATCGCCCAGATGACCCCCAGACATTACTTAGTGGTACTCAATATGTTGACAAGGTTAAAGCCTGGTTTAAGGACAAAGCCCAAGAGAGACGTACAGCCCTAACCCAGTGTAGACAGAACAAGGGCGAGTCTATTGAATGTTACTTTGGCCGTTTAGAGGAAGTTGGCAGAGATCTGGGTTTATATGATTGTCCAAAAGCAATACGTAATGCTGCTTTTTGTGAAGCCTTTATGCAAGGAATAGATAAGCGCCTGTCTGAACGCGTTAAAGCATGTACCCCCGATTGGCGACAGGCCAAACCGCGTGATCTATATAAGAAAGCTGTAGGATTTGTCATGGATACAGAAGACCACGCAAAGGGTGTTATGGTTAAACATTACACCATGGAGGGGAGTCCGACTTAACGACCCCAGGCGGGAGACCCGTAAGTGTTATAACTGCGGGAAGACTGGACACTTGGCCCGTAATTGTAGAGCCCCTAAACGCCCTAGACAGAACACGTCAGACGAAAGGGGGCAACAGGGAAGTACGGCCAATACCACATCATCCCGCCCACAGGGAAACAACGGGTATACCAATTACCAATGAAGGTCTGGCACTCCTTCCCCCGTGTCCCTTATAGTTACTGACGCACGTGGGCCACAAATTTTTCAGCCTCTAAAAATCCAGGGGAAGGAGGTGCCCTTTTTAATTGACACAGGGGCTACTAAATCATGTGTCAGTACCTCACAAGTCAACGACCTTAGTATTCCCCTCTCAGACTCCATAGCCATAGCCGTTGGAGTGTCCGGGGAACCAACACCCATGCGTGAGACCGAGCCCATAGAAGTCTCCTTTCAAGGGTCACGAGTCCTCACTCGCTTCCTGGTGTCACCCGCTGGGGATTGCATCATGGGAACCGATGTGATGGGACCCCTGGGGTGCTGTATTCAGCTCCATCCTTCCGGTGAGGCTCATGTCAGTACCTCTGCGGCCGACCACCAAGTATTCTGTCTCATGGCAGCAGACTTGGTCACTCCGCCTCCTTCTTGTACTGTATATGTGTTGACCCCAGAAGATACACAGGTTCTCTCAGCAGTGCCAGAGACCCTATGGGCAAAAGGGAAGACAGACTTGGGCCATCTCCACGTACCCCCAGTCATGGTATATCTCAAAGATGGGGAAAAAGCCCCCATGATTCGCCAATATCCCCTAGCCATGGCACAGGAAGACGCAATAGCCTCCACTATTACAGAGTTATGTGCCTTGAATGCTTTAAAACCTTGCGTCTCACCCGCTAACACGCCACTCTTCCCGGTTAAAAAGAAAGGGAAGAAAGGTGAACCTGATACCTACCGGATGGTTCACGATCTAAGAGAAATCAATAAGGTGACCATCCTAGAAACACCTTTGGTCCCCAACCCTTACACTCTGTTGTCCACCATACCTTCCGGAACCTGTTGGTACACCTTGATCGATCTCGCCAATGCATTTATGTCCGTCCCGATCCACCCCGATTGCCAGTACCTGTTTGCCTTCACGTTCCGAGGAAAACAGTACTGCTGGACTGTCCTACCACAAGGGGCACAAAACAGCCCAAATCAATTCACCCGATGTATGAGGCTTGTACTTGATGCATGGACGGTCCCACCAGGTGTGGCCCTGCTTCAGTATGTTGATGATCTCCTACTCTGTGCACCGGACAGACCCACCTGTGTTGCGGCTTCACTCAGCCTTCTTTGTTTTCTTGCAGACAGTGGGTGTAAAGCCAGTAAAGACAAATTACAGTTTTGCTAATCTCATGTTGTGTTTCTTGGTCACTGCCTAGGTCCTGGTACAAAACACCTCACGCCAGAACGTACCAAGGTGGTGGAGGACATGCCACTCCCTACCTCCCATGCTCAGTTGCGGACATTTCTGGGGTTAGTTTCATATTGTCGGCCGTGGATTCGCTCTGCCTCCATGACCATGCAGCCTCTGTACGACTGCCTGAGTTCCAAGCCATTTGCTTTGTCTCCGGAAGCCGAGTCAGCTTTCCATCAGCTGAAAATACAGATTACCAGTGCTCCAGCACTGGGTCTGCCAGACTATGATAAACCCTTCCAGATGTTCGTGACTGAGATGGCGGGACATGCTACTGCCGTCCTCACACAAGAGCATGGTGACAAAAAGCGCCCTGTAGCATACTACAGTGCACATCTTGATGCAGTAGCCAGGGGTTCACCCTCCTGTGTAAGAGCAGTTCTGGCTGTACAAGCACTACTTGAGAAAGCTTCTGAGGTGGTCCTAGACTACCCTCTTGTGGTCCTCACGCCCCATGACGTACATGGAATTCTGACACAGGTGAGCCGTAGACATCTTTCTCTTGCTAGACAGGTCAAAATGGAACTTGCAGTACACTCTTCATCCAATGTCTCATTTCAACGTTGCACAACTTTGAATCCGGCCACCTTACTGCCATTAGGTGACACTGATTCAAAAGGGGGAGTAAGCACAGGGGATCAACTTTTTGTCAATTCCCTAGGCGAAGAGGAAGCTTTTGACACCGAGCACCAGCATGACTGTGCTGCTCTGATGGAGCAGGAGACAGCTGGATTTGCTCATGTCACAGATAAGCCTCTCCTGAACCCCTACCTTGAAATGTTTGTGGATGGATCACGATACCAGAATGAGATGGGCAGATTTGTGACAGGGTTTGCTGTAGTATCAATGAATGAAGTACTGATAGGCCGCGCCATGCCCCCACATATGTCAGCACAGGAAGCGGAGCTGTGCGCTCTGACCGAGGCCTGCAAGTTAGCCCGGGGAGTCACTGCTAATATCTACACGGACTCCAGGTACGCGTTTGGCGTTGCGCATGACTATGGGCCGATTTGGCGCGCGCGGAGCTTCCTAACAGCTCAAGGCAGACCGATAAAGAATGGTGAGGCAGTAAGTAATTTAATGTCAGCTATCATGCTCCCGAAGCAGGTAGCCATAATAAAGGTAAAGGCACACACCCGAGGGGACTCCTTGGAAAGCAGAGGCAACGAGAAGGCAGACGGAGCAGCAAAGGCTGCAGCCCTGCTGGACTGGAGGGCACCCGTGTGCAGAGTTCAGACCAGGTCCTGCCCAGCGGAGGAGGATCCTGATCCCCCTGCCAAGGACCAGACCCTCTCTGTCCCACCACAGAAGGAGGTGGACCTACTCCCCTCAGGGCAAGAGCAGGAGCGCTGGGCAAGTGCAGGGGCAGTAAAAGGAAATGAAGGTTGGATGATGGGTTTCCGTATGTGTTTACCTGCGGCTGCCTATCCTAGTATGGCCCTTTTGGCTCATGGAAAGGTGCACGCTTCTCGTAATGCCATGGTAGCCCTGGTGGAGAAAATGTGGTACGCTCCAGGATTTGACAGGATGGCAAAGGCATACGTCAAGGCTTGTGAAATCTGTGCACTACACAACCCCGGTCAAGTAGTAAAGACCCCTCGGAAGTGCACTCCGCGACCTTTGTACCCCTTCCAGAGACTACAGATAGATTACATCCAGCTGCCCAGGTCAGGAAGGTATGAGTATGTCCTGGTATGCATTGACCTCTTTTCTGGGTGGGCTGAGGCCTACCCGGTCACGAAGGCCACTGCCCAGGCCACTGCAAAGAAACTTGTGTCAGAGTTGGTGTGCAGATTTGGGGTACCAGAGACCATTGAGAGCGACCGTGGTACTCACTTCACTGGTGAGGTAATGAAGGAAGTCATGTCCGCCTTAGGAGTAGAGCAGGCCTTTCACACCCCCTATCATCCGCAGAGCTCCGGAAAAGTAGAAAGACTCAATGGCACCCTCAAACTTAAGATACAGAAAGCCATGGTTGAAACAGGAAAACCTTGGCCCGAGTGCCTACCTCTGGCCCTCTACTCAGTACGGACCACACCAAATAGGAAAACAGGACTGTCTCCTTATGAGATTCTCTTTGGCTCCGTGCCCAGGTTAGGACTGTATCACCCCCAAGCTCTATCCCTGGGTCATGATAAAGTTACTTCCTTTGTGCAGGATTTATGCCAAAAGCTAAAAATAACACACGACCTAGTCTTCTCTTCTATTCCAGACCCTGATAGTTTGGAAGGATCCCACTCTCTGAATCCCGGAGATTGGGTGGTGGTAAAGAGACACGTCAGAAAGACTTTGGAACCTCGCTTTGACGGACCATACCAAGTGCTGTTAACCACTCCCACCTCGGTCAAGCTAGAAGGCAAACCCACTTGGATCCATGCCTCACACTGCAAGAAAGTTCCAACGCCTCAGCACCACGAGGGGGGTGGAGAGTAAGCCCAACCCAGGGTGGGGGAGGGCGATGGCAACCTGGACACCAGCATTGATAGTCTGGATAGGTGTATTATTTACCCTTTGTTTTCTTGGACTACTCTCTTTTCGGGACAATTCTTCATCAACTGTCGATGTAAGAAGAAGATGGACTGTTTGGGCGGAAGGACACCCCAACATGTGGGAATACTTTGCAAAAGACGTACTGAATATTTCCCACATGTGCATGCCCAACCTTCGGAGTGGGGAAGATATTTTACGGACTTGCTTACTGTCTATCCCCACTCCAATAAAGACACTTCGCGATATATATTCAATAGTGCATAATGATAGTGATGTAGAGGAGAGCAATGTTATTCAGGAAAATACCTTTCTTAATGTATATGAATATTGTCCCCACTGTGATGCGGTCGAACATACACTTTGGTCTAATATGACTCGTTTCCGGGTCAGGAATGTCGCTCCGGCTGAGGTATGCTATAACTTCACGTGTAATAAAGAACATATGGGAGGCTGTGCGCAGAGAACCAGGGTGACTAGTGATTCCCAGAGACTATGTAATCGCACAGTCCAGCAATGTAGAAAGGTACACACTCCTATGCTTTGTAACCACACAGTCCGAAGCCCCAGCCATTTTAGGCACGTCAAATTACCATTAGGCTGGGTCCTGTCCGGCGGTAACCTGACTTACACATATATCCCAGCTAACCTGACCGGAGGTCCCTGCTCCTTAGCTAGATTAAGTATACTAATGTACCAAAAACCTAGCATCCCACAACTCACCAACAGACAAAAGAGGGAGGTAGAAGGACTGGATAGCAACTGTGAAGGACCACCCACTCTACTTAGCTACTCAGAACATACGGCACTGGCAGTCAGTATTGTGGGTGTTCCCGGGTTGGCACAATATAACACAAGAGTAATCAATGGATTAGCATGCGATATGGTAAAGGGCCTGAATGCGACATCACAGGCCTTGGACCTCCTCCTACTAGACATACAAGGAGTCAGGAAAGCAGCTTTACAAAATAGAGCCGCCATAGATTACCTGTTGCTCGCAGTAAACCACGGATGTGAGGAATTTGAGGGGATGTGTTGTTTCAACCTCTCTGATCACTCAGAATCCATTCACCAAAAGATCAATACCTTGGGAAAAATAGCTACTAGCATAAAACAGGATAAAGACCAGGGATGGTTTAATTTTCTTAACCCTGCAAATTGGTTTTCTGGTCTGGGAGGATGGTTCATGGGAATCCTACAAAGTATATTACAGATAATTGTCATGCTGTTGTGTATATATATAATAATCAAAGTCATAATCTCTTGTGTGAGCAAATGTACGGCAAAAGCCTTTACAGCCCCTGTGTAGGCCGACCCCTGCTGGATGAAGGCAGAACATACGGCGGTTCCTTCCAGTCTTGTCACTAGGTAGTGTAGGGTCAGGGTAACGCGACCTGGACGTGTTCACCACTAGGACTATCTCCAGGAGGGACATTGGTGTGGGTGAAGATTAGGGAATCCCCTGCCGTGCGTACCTATGCACGCTACTAGTATTGTAACATCATACTAGAGACACCTTATATGGGCTAGTCGACCAATAAGACCTACCTCGACTATGACTTTTCAAAATAGAACTGGACCCTGTGTGTGACTTCCTGATGTCCAAAATGGGGGAATGATAAGGGCCAATGGGGGCTGTAAAGAAATTAATAAATGTCGCTTATCAAAAATAGTATATATGCTTATCAATCTATTTTAGCAAAAAGAATATTATTGCAATATATTGTATGTGTAACAGAAGTCATGACTGATTTTGAGGAAGTAACCTGTGGTTTCTGCCTACACTGAAGGTCTACGTCTGACCTATTGGAATCAGGAAGTTCTAAGGCCAGATGTCTCGGGATGTAGCAAGACAGGGCCTAACCGCAAAGAGTTTTCAGCTCTCTCTGTCTAAAAGTCATATGAAATCAGCTATTTTCTTTAATGTCATTAAGTCATGTGTTTTTATCAGATGAATGTATGTATCATGAGGTTATTCCTTGTATTACCAGAGGTCGCATCCCTGCGTGGGCGATCTTCTATATAAACTGAGACGATACAGACAATAAACAGAGTTCATTGTTTCACCATATACATTGTGTACTTTGACTCTCAAGGAGCGCTCCTCCTGCTTAGGTCAATTTGGAACCGACAACATAACTGACCAGTCTGTTTGAACAAATTAACCCTCGACACAATTTTGAAGGACTTTGATCCTCACATTATTTTGTCGGTTTCGTTGGAGCCTGCACCGATCAGGCCCACTTTGATACTTTGATACGTTTTATTTCTAACTAATATCCTGTTGATATTGATATTATTGTTACAACCCCTCCCTATTCTTTACTCAGAGTGACCCACCGAGCGGGATTATTCCAACTATCGGATAGCCAGATTGGTGGATACCTGAGGACTAGCACAGGCTTTTGACTAACTTTGCTCCCTACCTAATAACTTTCTTACCCTTGTGTGTCTCTCCCCACCTCCTCCAATTTCCCTAAGTCTTCCCAACACCTGCGGATCTCTATATCTACAGACTCTCTGGTGTGACCCCATACAAGGTGTTCTTAAAGGCATAGAATAAATCTGTCTGTTTGTTTATCTTTATATTTAGTCGCCTCAGTTGAGGGGAAAGAACTCTCCTTTCTGACGCCAGAAAACTCCAATGGCAGACATTCGGATCACTACATTCAACATACGAGGTTTGAACTCCCCACTTAAGAGGCACAACCTCTCCCTCCTGCTGAGAAGGTATGGCACGAAAATACTATTTTTACAAGAGACACATTTTAAAGGCGATAGGTGTCTGGCCTTACCAGGCAAACACTTTCCTCAAGCCTTCCACAACACATACCCTACTTCGGCTTCAAAAGAGGTATCCATTCTATTCCACAAATCGCTGGTCTTTAAATGCGAGGCACAATATGCAGATGGTGAGGGTAGGATCTTGTTCCTCAGGGGATCGGTTAATAACACCAAAGTGACACTGGCGAACTTGTACGCTCCTAATGCAGATCAGGTATCTTGGCTAATTAAGCAACTGGAGGCGCTTGGTAGCTTCGCCTCAGGCCAGGTTATTGTGGGGGGCGACTGGAATTTGACCCTCAACCCATTGCTAGTCTCCTCGGGAGGTAGGTCCCAGGTCTCACAGAGGAAACTGAGGGCACTGGGCAGACACCTCCAAAAATTAAATGTAATAGATACCTGGCGACATCTTTACCCAGCCTCTAAAGATTTCACCTATTATTCCACAGTGCATTCTTCGTATCAGAGGTTGGATTACCTCTGTGTCTCCTCCAGGCTCCTGCCCTCCCTAAAGAGTGCCAATATTGACCCGATGACGATTTCGGATCACGCACCCTTACATATCAATATCCGATCTTTCCAAGAAGGCCCGAAAGAATGGAGATGGCGCCTTAACGATTCACTATTAGACACACCAGAAAACCAATCGCTAATAGCGGAATTGCTCCAAGAATACTTCCAGCTTAACAATAACGGCGAAACAAGTACCCCGATAGTGTGGGAAGCCCATAAAGCGTTTATAAGAGGCCGCCTAATCGACTTAGGGTCAAGAACCAAAAAGCAGCAACAAAAAGACATAGATGAGAAACTCACACAAATAGCGGCCCTTGAACAAGTTGCTAAAAGCACCCAAAATAAAGATAACTTAGAAAAATTGACGGATCTGCGACGAGAGCTACGAAATTCCCTTGAGTCAAGATTTAATAAGAAACACCTCTACTTAAAACATACCCTTTACGCACATGGAAACAGAGGGAGTAAATTTGTGACAGCCCTAATAAAAAAAAAACGCAGCAGAAATCACAAATTCCATAAAGACCCAAACAGGGGAAGTGGCGTCCTCATCAAAGGGAATTGCCGGGGAGTTCTACCAATTTTACTTGCCACTCTACGACTTACAGGGACAAAACCCCAATACAGACCCACAGCAAACTAAAGAACAAATTAAGGCATTCCTAGACTTAGTACACTTACCCAAAATGGGAATAGAGGACGCTCAGTCCCTTCTGACCCCAATAACCCAAAAGGAAATCGAAGAGACAATAGATTCCTGCGCACAGGGAAAAAGCCCCGGCCCAGACGGCCTCACCTTTACTTACTTTAAAGCTTTAAAATCAATTTTAATCCCACAGTTAACAAGTCTATTCAACGCACTACTACAGGGGGAACCCCTACCTAAACAGAAGCACTAGAAGCTCAGATTTCGTTAATATATAAAGAAGGCAAAGACCCCCAAGAGTGTAGTAGCTACAGGCCGATATCTCTAATTAATTTAGATTTGAAATTATGGGCCAAACTGCTATCTAAACGCCTGGAAAACTACATACCCTCGCTAATTAAAAGCGAACAAGCAGGCTTTGTGAAGGGAAGGGAAGGCCGCGACAATTGCTACCGTCTGCTACACGCAATAAGATATACACGGACCCAGAATATCCCAATGGTCATCGCTAGCACTGACGCTGAAAAAGCGTTCGATAGGGTTAGTTGGCCATACATGGCAGCGGTGCTGGAAAAGTTCGGCCTTCCTGAACCCTTCATCAGAGCCATATTCTCCCTATACTCCAATCCATATGCCAGAATAAAGACCAATGAAATATTATCAGCCCCATTAGATATACATAACGGGACTCGACAAGGCTGCCCATTATCCCCCTCTCTCTTCATCTTAACACTCGAGCCTCTCCTACAGAGTATTAGACAAGACCCACATATACACAGCCAAAACACCCTCTCGACCGCAGCATTCGCAGACGACATAGCTATAGTCATCACAGAGCCAGAAAAAAGTCTGCCCAATTTGATCACGCAACTAAAAAATTTCGGGAAAATATCAAACTTTAAAATCAACTTCTCAAAGTCCACCATCCTAAATATTTCAGTACCAGAATTGACTTTTCGCAATCTAAAATCCCGCTCTCCCTTCACATGGTCAAACTCGGCAATCGATTATCTTGGCATTAAATTGACCAAAAAAACCGAGGACCTCTACTCCTATAACTTTAAGCCCCTCATAACACACATAAAAAGCAAGTTATCCACCTTCGACCTTTCCTTTCTGTCGTGGTTCGGCAGAAAAAGCATAATAAAAGCATATGTCTTACCAATAATATTGTATAAAATACGCATGATCCCGATCTCTCTACCTAGAACCTTTTTTGAAAGCATAAGGAGAGCTTTCTCCAGCTATGTTTGGAGACAGAGGAGACCGCACTTGGCATATAGTCTGATGGTAAAGCGACGATCAGAAGGAGGAATTGACCTACCCTGTATAAGGGAGTACCATAAGGCAACCCAGTTAAGCTACTGGATGGAGCTGGCACACCCTACGAAAGATTGTCTGCTATTTAACCTTGTAGAAAAATCACACGGCCCATCTTTAATGGAGGACTTATGGTACCCCACGAAATCCAAATATAAAACAACAAACTTTAACCCCCTCCTTAGGGGCCCCTGCGAGGCCTGGGACGACCTTAGAGAATCCCTAGCCCCCACACCCTCCCCGCTCTCCCCACTGAGAGCCCTACATAAGTTAATAGGGGTCCCCCCAGACCCTGCAACGGAGAGCCTTTGAAAAAACTTCTCCGCAAAGAAGGTGGAGGAGATACAACTCCAAGCCCACAAAAAACCTGAGGAGATCCTCCAGAACCTACTTCCCAATCATAAATTCTCCTACTTACAGACAGCCCACATAACCAGCTCTATAGGGAAATTCTTGAACTCTTACAAATCTACAAGACCCAAAACCCCCTTTGAAAAGATCCTGGGCGAGGGGTCCACCGTACCAAGAAAAATTTCTAACTTAAGGAGGAAGTTCATCTCCCCAGTCACAGCTACCAAGACTACATTCTTAAAGGGGTTGTCCCGCGCCGAAACGTTTTTTTTTTTTTTTAACCCCCCCCCCCCCCCCCGTTCGGCGCGAGACAACCCCGATGCAGGGGTTAAAAAAACAAACCGCTCAGCGCTTACCTGAATCCCGGCGGTCCGGCGTCTTCATACTTACCTGCTGAAGATGGCCGCCGGGGTCTGCTCCATCCGTGGACCGCAGCTCTTCTGTGTGGTCCATTGCCGATTCCAGCCTCCTGATTGGCTGGAATCGGCACGTGACGGGGCGGAGCTACACGGAGCCGGCATTCTGCACGAGTGGCTCCATTGAAGAGAGCAGAAGACCCGGACTGCGCAAGCGCGGCTAATTTGGCCATCGGAGGGCGAAAATTAGTCGGCTCCATGGGAACGAGGACGCTAGCAACGGAGCAGGTAAGTAAAAAACTTTTTATAACTTCTGTATGGCTCATAATTAATGCACAATGTACATTACAAAGTGCATTAATATGGCCATACAGAAGTGTATAGACCCACTTGCTGCCGCGGGACAACCCCTTTAACATCATGGGAAAAGGAACTGAATATATCACTTTCCCCAGCAGAAGTAAAACTCATTTTAAACACGGCATTTGGCCTTTCCCCATGTGTACTAATGCAAGAATGCCATTATAAGCTCTTGGTACGGTGGTATAAAACCCCCCATTGGTTGGCCGCCTATAAACTAACCACCCAAGACAAGTGTTGGAGGTGTAACCAGGGAGTGGGCTCATATCTCCACATATGGTGGGAATGCCCTCTTATCATCCCATTCTGGAAGAGAGTAGAAAAAATGCTAAAAGGCATATCTCCAGACTTAAAACTTAGTGCCGATCTGATCTTTCTCTGGAGACCCTCTGCAGCCTTCCATCCTCTGAGGAACAAGCTAATCGCCCTAGCCATTGATGCAGCAAAGGCCCTGATCCCCCTATTGTGGCTAAAGGAATTTCCCCCATCACTAAATCAGTGGAGGAAAAAAGTGGACTTGATCTGCAACATAGAAGAACTAGCGAGCTGGGGAAGAGGAAAACATGACTAATTCATTCAGAGATGGAGCCCGTGGAAGGCCCTGGTGTGGAAGGACTGATAAAGGATATATGAGATGGTTTGTGCCGTACCTTCTCAGAGGACCCCCTCCCCCCCAGATGGATTACCACATACACACTAAGATGAACCTACATAAGCAAACAATCTAAAATACACCTATAGAGTGATCTGAAGCATAGAAGAGACGATCTGACTGCCGCACTAAGATTGCTTACAGGAAACACCGAGAGTCCTATGGAATAGACAGACGGATGAAAAACTCGGACGCCTAACACCTTACTTATCCCACACCCCTTTCCCTCTCCTATCTACCCCGCCCCCGCAGTTCTTCCCACTCCCCCGTACACCCCCTCCCCCACTGTATTGTCTAACAATCTAATATGCACCAAGAGCTATTTACAAGAGACATTAGAATACCCGGTGTAAGGGTGAAAGCTGGTGCTAAACATTATGTTTATTTACAGTTGTTATTTGTTATGGCTGCCATACAGCTCCTAGCCCAATGGACTAGGCTTTAAATTGATTCTTATATCTGCCAAATTATATGTATGTTTATACAATGCAACAAAAAATCCAATAAAACTGATTTTCAAAAAACTAAAAAGTGACACGTGTCAGATTTCCAAAATTTGGCTCCGTCTCCAAGGCGCAGACAGGCTTGGGCACTAAGGGGTTAACAAACTAGTATTAAAGCCTTTCACAGGAGTAATTAAGCGTTGCACAATTAACTGGAATTCATACTTATCTCCATAGAAGAGTCTCCATACTCGGCACATGTGGGATCAGTGCTCTGTCAGTGCAGGGTACATCTCCTTTCCTCTTCTGGTGGTGAGAAGGCACTTCGCACACAATTACTATTGACTATCCTTACATTGCTCTGTAATAATCATTGTACTCCATATTACCAAAGGTCCGCAGAAAGTCAGCCTTGTGGCCTAATGCACCATAGGTGCCAGAGCATGTCACTAAGTTCAGGAGCTCCACGTCATTTCAGACTCACAAGTGAGGGCCGAAGCAAGGCCTGCAGGGCTGTACGCGGAGGCCCGGGCAATGACAGGGTTAGCGGAATATAAGGTTGACGTCGGAAGAAAACGTGGTGCGAGAAAAAGGCGGAGTTACTGTGAAGGAAGGGGCAGAGCCAAAAAAGTGCACAATGACAAAGACATCAGTTGTGAGGAGATCACAACCCGAGAAGAAGCAAGTCTGGAGCTGCAAAGTAAAATCCTAAGCAATGGATGTGGACACGATGATGGAGCAGTTCCACGCTGCTATGATAGCTCAGGGCGCAGCATGGCTACAGAGGATGATCGCAGAAGCCCTGGGTTCATCTGAAAATCCGACCATTACACCGATGGCCCAGGAGAGCGCGCGCTAAGTCCCAAATAGTTGCCGAGGGTTCACCGCCGCCTAGAGAGCCCTTCTCAGGACCCTTCAGGTCAGCACTTTTCCACACCACCCTCTAGGGGAGAGTCTCGGCCTGGAAGGAATCCAATGAGGTGGAGGGCTCTGAAGAAAAAGATAGCGCAGTGAGGAAAGATAAGAGAAAGGAAAGCTACTAACTAGTGCAGTGGGAAGGAGAGAAAGTGTGAGTACCACAAAAGTTCTGCATCTCTAATTAAGAGGAGTAAAAGAAGATAAATAAATCAGCTTCAGTCACAATCTAGAGTAACTGTGAATCACAAAAGAAATCGCAGAATTAGAAAGAATAGAAGAAAATCAGCCAAAGATCAAAGTAACTGTAATACTGGCTAAGAAATGAAATTCCGGAATCAAGAGAATAGAAGAAACAAGAGAAAGAGAAGCAGAAGGGCCAACTATATAGGATAGGATAAAAATGCTGTGCTTATTCACTGAATGAAGAGCCCGTTTGTTGTCTAGATAGAAAGCCTGAGCTCCATACCTGCATATGCTTCACTTCTTCTGTGACTACCTCTAAGTAAAGTAAACCAAGAAACCCACCTTAAAGAAACATCAAATTTGAATTGTACCAAGAAATGCCAAGTAATACTGAACTGTACTTAATGCGATGAAGATTCTTGTTGTGTCAAAGGAAATAAACAGTTCAATGGTTTTTACTGTCGATTCTGCCCCCTGGAGTCTCTTCCCATCATTCACCATCTGCACTGAGGTACCACACTATATTTCAGGGGAAAGAAATGTTTTATTTTATTTTTCCTATTTTTAAGTCTCTGGGTATACGGATTGGTTGGTGAGTTAAAGAGCAGGTGAGTGAGCAATTGTTTGCCACATCTATAGAATCCACGAATCTTGATGAACCCATGCGAAGGGTTCATCAGAGAGAAGGGTGAAGCAGGAGGGCAGAGATCGCTGTTCTTTCTGCGATCGTATTGGTCACTTTCTTTAGGAGTGTCTTCTTCGGGGATCTCAGTCGGGAAACTAGTTGGCCTGGAGGTTAAGGGGAAGTTCCCTTTGGGTCCACAGATCACCTGGATATCATCCCCCATGCTGGTTCTTGCCATGGAGATACTTCTTTCTGGGCATAGTTGTCTGGTGATAGTTTTTTTAGATAGTGGAGCCGGAATCAATTTAATTCATTATGAGGTGGCCCAACATCTGAGACTAAATCTTGGACCTTTGGACTGCCTGATACCTGTGTCAGCCATTGATTCCATTCCCCAGTTTCTGATGTTTGTTTAAAAATTGGATTATTCCATATGGAAAAGATAATTTTGCTTGTCTTGGAGTCTCTACCTACACAGGTAGTGTTGGGCTGAAATTGCACAACCCAGTGGTGGACTGCAAAAAGGGAGACATTGTTCAGTGGAACCGTTCCTGTAGACAGAGTTGCCTGTCAGCAAATATCTCTGCTGTACAAACTGAAGAATTGCCTGAATTCATCAAAGAATTCACTGACCTCTTTTCTGAGGAAGGAGCAGATAAGTTGCCACCTCATAGGGAGGGGGATTGTACAATTGATCTCATTCCGGGTTGCATGTTACCAAAGAGTCGCATGTATAACTTGTCTGGTCCGGAAAGACAGTTCCTCAAGAATTATATTGCTGACAGCCTGAGGAAGGGACACATATGTCCATCCAATTCGCCAGTAGCTGCCAGGTTCTTCTTTATTAAGAAGAAAGACAGGGGTCTTCGGCCATGTTTGGATTTTAGAGAACTTAATTAGATCAGTAAGCGTAACCCTTAGCCGTGACCTCTCATTCCCGACTTATTCAGCCAGTTGATGGGTGCAAGCTGGTTCTGTAAGTTGGACTTGCAGGGGGGCATGCAACTTGATGTGAATCAGAGAAGGGAATGAATGGCAGACAGCTTTCAACACTCCTGATGGGCACTTTGAAAATCTTGTGATGCCTTTCCGTTTGATTAATGCTCCGAAATTGTTTCAGCCCTTCATAAATGAGGCACTTTGGAAGTTCATTGAACATTTTGTATTAGTTTACCTGGATGATATCCTTACTTTTTCCTCCAATTATGATAAGTCACATTTTACACGTTCGTTAGATGTTGCAAGCTGTACATAAAAACGACCATTTTGCCAAAAGAAAAGTGTACTTTCACCATACAGGAGATTACCTTTCTAGGGATGTTATAACCCCAGGTGGGTTTCAAATGAATCCAGACTGGATGAGGCCAGCAATTCCCCCCCCCCCCCCACCCCCGCCGCCATCCCGTTCCCATTCTTCAATTTCTCCTCTCACCCTACGTATAGTTCTGTTTCTTCCCATCGCCCACCTCCCTCTTTTCTTATCAGTTCTTTTTTTATCCTCTACTCCGTCCCTCTTTGTCTCCCTCTAATACCTATACCACTTGATCTTTTTTTCTCTTTATTTACTATACCTTTACCTCAATGTTGGTTTAACAACCACTTAATATTAAGCAGTGTCCTGGTTTCTTCGAGGCATTCTCCAAAAAACCCACGTAACACTGAGTCACTCTGAGCTAAAAAGTTAAGTAAACACTTAACTCCGTCTTGGAATTTATATACAAGCTGAGGACCTCTTGGACTATATTGACTTTCACCCCAAGCTTGCAGTCCTATCCTGAGTATAAACAGCTAGTCCTTCGGCGACACTGCTACAGTTTATTGTAATGATTACTTTTGAATTCTGTATTTGTTATAACATTAAAATGAATAATAAAGGGATTAAACATAAAATGGATCCAGAGAAGGCCGGAGCTGTTTTGGACTCGGTTCAGCCTGAGAATTTGAAGACGCTTCAAAGATTATTGGGGCTCACTAATTATGACCGAAAATTTATACACAGATTTTCGGAGATAGTTAAACCATGAACGGATATGATGAAGAGAGGTTTCTTTTCTTCTAAATGTTCTTCAAAAGCTGTCTCAAAGCACTAATGAATTGAAGAACCTTCAGACGTGCGCCTTCTTTTTATGGAAGTTTACCTCGACCGAACAAAATTATGACGTTGTTGGCAGAGAGTTGCTGGCCATTAAATGGGTCTTTGAGCAGTGGCGTCATCTCCTGGAAAGGGCTCAACACAAGGTGACAGATCACAAAAATCTGATATATTTGGAGTCGGTGAAGAGACTTCACCCTAGACAGGCATGATTGTCGTTGTTCTTTTCCCGTTTTGATTTTGTGGTCACATACCATTCTGGTAGTCGAAATATCAGTGCAGATGCTCTTTCTAGGAGTTTTTTTTCCAGTGGTCACTTATGAACTCCCTGCACCCATTCTGTCCGAAGGGATGGTGGTGTCCAAAGTGTCCTTGGATCTGTAAGAGTAGATTCGTGAGGCACAAGATTAGGTACCCGCAGGCTTGCCAGAGGGAAAACTTTTTGTTCTTCTACATTTGAGGCTTCAAGTACTCTCTGAAATGCATAGTTCTGTTCTGGCTTGTCATCCGGGCATTAACAATACCCAAAGGTTATTAAATAGAATCTTTTGGTGGCCGCTTTTATATGTGATGTTTTTTTGTTTTTTTTTCCACATGCAAAGTCTCTACCAGAGCCAAATTGCCTCGGAATCTCCCAGCCGGGAAGTTGTTTCTTCTACCAGTATCAGAGAGACCCTGGACCCATCTGTCCATGGATTTCATCACTGACTTTCCGTCCTCAGAGGGAAACACATTTATCTTGGTGGTGGTTGATTGATTCAGCAAGATGTGTAATTTGGTTGCTCTGCCTAATGCTAAAAAATTGGCTAAGCTGTTCATAGCTCAGGTTGTTAGGCTACATGGGGTACCATCTAATATGGTCTCTGACCGGGGTGTTCTGTTTGTATCTGGTTTCTGACGTTTTGTGAGTCGCCAGTTAGGCATACACCTGTCTTTTTCTTCTGCTTACCATCCTGAGACAAATGGCCAGACGGAGAGGTATAACCAGAGTCTCGAATAGTACCTGCGGTGCTTTGTTTCTAATAACACTGCTCAACAACATTTTTGCATCTGGTGTGCGATATATCAATTCTTATGGATTTTTGGATGTAGAATCCGAACTTACCATTAGAAATGATGTATCACATAAGGTTTTTATGTAATTTAGATTTTTTCAATTTTTCTGGTGAATTATTAATATAAAATTAAATCAGTGCCTAAGCTAAAGTCTTTATTTGAATGTAATACACAGTGGATGAAGTTCTAAAAATGGTCACTAGATGGCAGAACAATGTAGTTGAGCAGGAAGGTTACTGAACTGAGCCCATCTGTACCTCTGTTTAGTGTTTGTTGTAATCTGCATGAAGCGCTTCTCTTTATTCTTGCCTCTTGTTTCATTCACAAATACATTACCAGAAAAACATTATTGAGTTCTAATTGTTATGTTTTTTTTGTATTTAAAACCAGACAATATTTGTTAATACTGTATTATTGTCTATGTAATAATGCTATCTCAGAAATGTGATGTGATACATAAAATCTGATTCTTCCACTGAATTCGGCACCCCAAAATTAGTTGCATCAACCTGTTTCCAAACCAGATACAGAATTTTTTTTTGATTAGTTGACCGGTGTAATCAGGAGTTCTGGTCGGGGTACTTACTCTGACGGAATTGGCTCTGGACAATAGATCTTTGGAGTCAGCGGGCACATCTCTTTTTTTGCAATTATTGTTTCCATCCGTGTTTTGGCTCATTTGCTAAATCTATATAGAAGGTGCCCCAAGAAAATGAATTCTCATACAGCCTCAAGGAAGTCTGTGAGGAAGTCCACAGAAATTTTAAAAGGTCAGTAAGAAGCTTCAAGAGGGTGGCGGATATTAGCCGGTCAGAGAGAGTTAGTTTTTAGGTAGGTGATTTTGTCTGGTTGTCTACCAAGAACATCAAGCCTAAACAACCATCCTTTAAGCTGGGTCCGCGTTTTATTGGTCCTTTTAATTATCAGGGATAGTCAGGTCCTAGGTGAAGACCGTGGGGCCGTCTTTACTAGGACGCCTACCCCACTTTTAGGCAGGGTCTCCCCATTCCTCTCAGTTGTAAGGGATAGGTTTCTCCATCCATCTTTGCCTGGAGTGGTTTAATCTGCGTTAGCATTTTCTCATGTGTTCTTGCGTTTGTGTGAACACGCCCTCCATCCGTGCTGGCGTGGCCCGATGTAAGTTACTATTACTTAAACATTATGTACTTCATTTACTGGCTATAACATTTTTGTCTTCTGTAATGGTATACTAGACTTTTTATACATAACAAAATACCTTTTTACTGTATTGAATAGAAGCCTCAGCTATAAAGCCTCATGGGAATTACAGCTGTGTATAACCCTAAAGGTCTGTAGAGCTGTAATCTAACACCTATAGAAGATTACTGGACTGCACAGTACATCAATGGAAGACGTTCAGGATCCAAGAAAAAAAGAATGGTCAGGATCCAAGAAAAAAAATGTAGCCAAGATCACATGACTGCCATTTGAGATTTGACTAGAAACAAAGAAAAAATCCCCCTGTAGTGCAATAAGGCATTTCATAAGAAGAAATATGGTGCACAAAGAATAGCTGTACCTCAATGAGTTGTGTAATGATGCAACACCTACAGAAGCCTGTGGACAGCAGCAGCCTCCCTGCCCGGGAACAGAATCAGTCTCAGTCAGAAATTGAAGAACAGCAGAAGGTGGCTTGGAGACCATGATGCACTTGGAGCAGGACCAGAAATCAATAATGCGCATTAAGGTTTATTGAATGAAGGCAGCACGTTTCTGCCCCCAAATGGGACCTTCATCTGGCCTATTATCTAATATCCAGTATTAGACCAAATGAAATATTCGTTCCGGGTCAGAAACGCGCTCCCTTGATTCAATAAACCTTAAAGGGGTGTCCAAGTTTAGGACACCCCTGCCACAGATCCCCCGCATGCCTTAAAATAACAAATCAGCAGTTACTCACCTCTCCCTGCTCATGCTCCAGTCTCCCTGCTAATGTCACTTTAAAAGCTGCTATCTGCCTCAGCCATCTACAAAAAAGCTGCAGCAGCCAATAACAACATTCAGTGATCATGGCTGAGCACTGCCACAGGCTGCTGCAGCAGGTTTACGGGACGTCACAGCAGCCTGTAAACAGAAACAGACAGTGCAGATGGGAGCAGGCAGCAGGGTAGTGAGGGGGAAGGGTAAGTAACTGCTGATTTTTTTTTTAACGCGTGGCGCATCGGTAACAGGGGTTTCCGTGAATCAGGTAACCCCTTTAATCTGCATTATTGACTTCTAGACGTGTTCCACGCGCACCATGCTCCGTGAGACATTTTCTCCTGTTCCTCTATTTGAGATTGGGAAATCACATTTCCCAGGAGTTCCCTGCATCCATTTTATCCCGACACCACCCTTCTTTAACATCGGTAATTCGGGTGGATTATCTGCAGTGCTGGAGTGAGCAGCACCTAATGGAAGCAAGTATCTCCACAGTGTCAGCGTATGCTCAACCTATATGTGACTGTAACAAGGGGGCGCTTCTACGTCTAGAGCAGTGATGGCATACCTTTTAGAGACCGAGTCCCCAAACTGCAAGCCAAAACCCACTTATTTATTGCAAAGTGCCAACACATCAGGAGGCGGGGCTTATCACAACGGATTATTCTACTCCCGTCGTTCTAAAAAGGACAGGGCGGCTTCACAATAGACAGTGTGCGGATTTAGACTGCTTTTTAGATGCGGAAATACTGCAGAATGTCCTCAGCGGCCCCCAGCGATAATAGTGACACCCCACAGCGATAATAGTGACATCCCATAGCGATACTATGGACACCCTACAGCGGCCGCCTGCGATAATATGGACACCTCACAGCAGCCCCCCGCGATAATATGGACACCCCACAGCGGCCTCCTGTGATAATATGTACACCCTACAGCGGCCCCCTTGCGATAATATGTACACCCCACAGCGGCCCCCCGAGTAATATGGACACCCCACAGTGACCCCCCACGTAATATGGACACCCCACAGCGTACCCACAGTCTGTGCTGAAGCCACTTCGTGTCCTGCTCTTCAGCTGCTACCGCTGCTCCCTCCAGCCTCCGCTGGCAGTGGCTGTGTTCATGACGCCGGCGCCACTCCCTCCAGCATCCCTGCTGCTGCCGTCGGTGCTCTCTGCTGTGCTACCGCCGATTTCTCTGATTGGTCCGCTGCCAATTACTCCGCCGCTTCCCCTGCTAAGGCCACACACGACCTCAGCTTCTGATAGGCTGGGGGCGTTACAACATGTCAAACCCCTGTATTATATCGCCACCCCTAACTTCCGATGCCGACATAATACAAGAATACCGGGGAGCCGCGGCCCCTGCCGGTATTCACAAGTGGTGAGCGGCCAATGGCGGCGCGTTCCAGCAGGGAGGGCTCTGCGTGCCACCTCTGGCACGCGTGCCATAGGTTCGCCACCACTGGTCTATAGGATAGAAGGTTTCTACACTGACATAGAAGGGGGTTCTTTACTGTAAGAGCAGCGAACCCATGGAACTTTGCCTGAGGACGTGGTGAAGGCGAATTCGATAAAAGAGTACAAGAGGAGCCTGGACGCCTTTATTGAGCGATACAATACTATATGTTATAATCATTAATAACTTCAGAACGGTCGGTGATCCGGGGATTATTCCGAATGCCAGATCGAAGTCAGGAAGGAATTTTTTCCATTAAATGGGGAAAATTGGCTTTTACCTTATTGGGGTATGTTCTCCACTTCCTCTGGATCAACATTGGGGGTTAAAAGGCTGAACTGGATAGACGTGTCTTTTTTCGGCCCAAATGTGATTGTTCTCAGCAAGAGAAACGACGTAATCTTGTAGATATGATACCTTTTAATGGCTAACAAAAATATATGATGTAATAATAGCGAGCTTTCGTACCAACGCAGGGTACTTCTTCCGGCTTAAATGGATTGGATCTGAAGAGGCATGCATATTTATACACACTCATTATCAGGAGGCAGTGTGAGTGGGTGTCTCATCGGTGCCCTCACAGGTGTTATTGGCTCCTCCATTTGGTAGTCAGCTACCTGCATGGTGAGAGGAGGATGCATCTATATGCACTCCTCAGTCAGTAAGTAACGGCCATTTTCTGTGATTGTTTTTAATTTTTTATTTCCCCTTCTGTGATGCATCAAATGTAACTGCAATCATTTTGCTTCCTCTTTTCCCAGCGACTTCCTCATCAAGCAGCGATATAAGTGTTGTTTCTAAAGCAATGAATAGATATAGAGTATGTGTAAGTAGGACAGCTTCAAGGTCCCTGCTGATAATACACTGTATGCCATAAATGTAATCACTAACGCCAGTAACAAAGTAACGCTAGCATAAAGCACACCTTCAGAGTGCTGCCATCAGAGGGGAAGCTTTTATTGTATTGTAAGCCAATTATACAAGGCCAACCGGGAATTGCTAAGCTTTGACTCTCGTCCCACGACTTTCATTACCATCTGGGCCTGATGTTACATCTCTGCTATCCAGAATTACTTCAGCGCTGCTCTCCTCTTGGCTGCAAAGTAATTCAGATAAAGCGATATTTATAAGGCTGTTATGTCGAAGGGTGTGAGGTTCTTCATAAGTATTGTGTTAACAGAGGGAGGCGTGGGACTCGTAGATGTCACACAATTGGCAGGTAGGAGAATATGGCATATCAGTCTTCTATGTATAGGTAGAGATGGGGCAATGTCAAACAACATCAATGTTGTTGCAGAACTTTTGGTAATGCTTACACCAGTGATGCTTTGTACAAGACAAAGTACTTCTCTCCAGTAGTTTAACAAAACCGAACAGTAAAAAGTCCTGCGTGTCCACATTTTCTCCAACACAAACTATCCGAGCCAATACAATGTCAATATACACCGTCCATATGCACCCCACTTGGGTGTGAGTCCAGGGTTGTCGCCCCTGTCGGACTCTGGCCTCTGCTAGGCCACCAGCCTGCAGCACCTCACCTCAGCTCTGCTGCACTGGTGTTCGTTCTCTCTCTCTCATTCTGGCAGGAACTGGTCCTTTTCTAGTTCCTGCTCCCCCCCTTTGTGTTAACCCTCGCACCAGAAGTCCTGTCTGCAGCCCTCTACAGAAGATGTGTTGGCCCAGTCACGTGCTGAAAACTATTTGGGTAAAAAAAAAAACTTTTAGTCAAGTCTTTCTCAAGATTCTAAAAATGTGCTTTTTTGGAGTCTGTCATATCTCCAGACAGCATGTTATATATCAGTCATATGTTTGAGTAATCCTTAGTTGTACTGGCAAACAATATCAAAATAACTAATGGTAATTATCTTACCCAATTTGTTCAGAACCCAACTAGGACGGCCATTTTGGACTTAATATTAACCAACAGACCTGAGAAAGTAAAACTAACACTAAACTGTTCTTTAACTATATAAATAGTAAAAAGGCTCATACTGAAAGTATTCTTAATATTTTTGGGTAATTTTTATGAAAAAATCTGGTGCAAGTGGTTAAGGAAAAGAGGGTTGCTTGTACGCATATGATATCTGCTCTATTGTTAATTGCATCCTTTCATAGTAGGGATCTCTTAAAGGGAAAGTTCAGCCCTTTCACATTTAGCAACAAAATTTTAAGAGACTTGATAAGTGGCAAAAATATATGGGACAAAGCAGAACCTTGTAGAGGTACATACTATAATAAACATAAAATATGTAACTATGTGAACAGTAGAAAACATTTAGCCCATTAACCATTGCAGGTGCATAATATACTTGATTTCTAAGAAAGCGAGAACTGGAGCATATGAAGTATTTTTAGACAAAGGTTATAGCAGGACACTTGGCCTGCCTATCTTTTTTTGGGGGAAAAAGTTCACCTGAGCCATTATATACCCCGAGTCCTGAGTTATTTTGGTGGCTACCCTGAGGAAGATGCTGAAAGTCGGTCTGATAGGTGGATTCCCCATGAGAACAGGGGTTTAGGGGTTTCCTCAGGTTTGGTGAGGATATGAGTGATGTCATCTTTCTGTATTAAAAGTTTGTTTGGAAAGCCTTATTTAAACGGGGTATTGGAATTATGTAGAATAGAAGTAGTGCTAACGAAGGCCTTCTAGCTTGGATTGTTGCAGGCAAGAGACTGGTGAAGAGAAGAATTCCCGTGTAGGGACTTGGTAGATTATTGGCTTTAAGAGCTGCAAACATTGATGCTTCTTTAACATGGTAGAAGTGCACTCTGGCTATGACGTCACATGGTGCATTACACTGGCCAACATGAAAAACATTGTGGAATGTTTGCTTAACTTTATGGGTCAGATCTTACTAATTTTGGGGTGAGAAAAAGGAATATGACAAAGAAAATGTTTTTATTAGCTCTAGTTTCTGTGATAAACAATAGGTGAAAGTATGTTGTTTTAATGGATTAAGAGAAAATGATACTTTATAATTACATATGCTAACAACATTGAAAGTGAATTTTAAATTTTTTTTAATGACCGTTACATTCTAAGAGTTCTAAATTGATGGAAGGATTCCTGGCCGGTGGTTCGGTGTGAAGAGAATCATGTGGTGACTTCATGAGAGCGTTTGAGATCGTCTTGCCTCTTGTAAGTGAGTTCCGGAGCATCCCTACACACAGACCAGCAGTAATCTGCAAGCACTGCTTCATTCCAACAACCCTGATATCTTTGTTCCATTACAGAAATATCCTGGTGGAATCTTTCTCTGTGTTCATCACTGACAGCTCCACAACTAGGAGGGAAAAAGTCTAGGTGGGAGTGGAGAAAAGGGATTTTAGGGACATGTTGCATCCGAGTTAATGGTATTTTTCCAGAAGTACTGTGACCAACTGAGTGCACTTATCTCTTTAGTTGCTTAAGAATCCATGAATAACTCCCTTTAAGGCTTGCCAAGCTTCCTTTTCTTTTTCCTCCAAAACTTGGTCAAACGCAGGATCCTTTACAAGTTGTCACATTTGTGGCCCAACAAAAATACCTTCCTTAGCTTTTGCATCACTCAATCTTGGAAATTTGTATCTTAAGTACTTAGATGCCTGTCCTTCCTGGTTCATACCTTTGACAACATTTTTCATTAAACCCAGCTTTATATGAAGGAGAGGAAGAACATCTTTTGGGTCCACGAGAGGCTCGGCAACAACATTTTTCTCGGTAGAGTCAAGATTTCTTGCAGGCCAGTCCGCGTGAATGTAATGTGATTTCCTATCCCTACTGTCCCACATACATAAAAAGCAACAGTATTTAGTGTCTCCAGTTGTATTCCTAATAGTACAGCGATGACTTTTAGATCGACACAGATTTTCCACTTGTGTTCAGCATATTTGATTGAGTCGAGGAGGGCTGTCAAGTTTGCATAAGTCTCCTTCATGTGCAATGCATGACCATCAGGAATAGAAGGACGACAGTTGACGTTGTGAAGTAATACAGCTTTCAAACTAAGCTTGGAGGAGTCTATGAATAGCCTCTATTCAGTTGGATCATGGTTCAAATTCAGACATTTCATCAAGCCATTAACGTCGCAGCAAACAACTAGATTGTTTTTCTTCTCAAAAGAAGGAAGCAGATCCCTCTGACGTTCTCTGTACTGTGAGACCCTGACATCACATTGGAGAAGATTCCTTTGCTGTAGTCTTGACCTTAGACGTTCCGCATTCTCCTTTGACAAGTCAAGGTCTTGAATGAGATGAATGATCATCTTTTACCTAAAGGTCAGGGTCATGGGATGTGGAAGGCTTGTTGGGTTCTTCTTTTTTCACACTTTCTTCATTTTCTACTCCAAGCTTATGATGTTGGGGTGGAGTAGGAACTGGTAAACTATCTGAATGTGGAATAGGTTGAATAGCAGATGGAAGATTCGGGTATTGAACTGCTCCTGTTTTCTTTATCGACAATCCTGCCTTTACAGTAGGAGTCAAGCAGAAATAGCAGTCACCTGTATGGTTTGTAGGCTCCCTCCAAAACATAGGCACAGCAAAAATCATAGATTGGCTGAAAAAAAATTTTTTGGTGTTTAACTGAACAAGAGTTGCAAAATATATGTGGAGCCCATAACTTATGCTGGTCCCCTACTTTCATACCAAAATAATGATGATAGCAGTCTTCACAAGAGGCGTCAGATTGCGTTTCTGTGACAAAAATGTTATTTCACGCAAATTATTCACTAAATTTACACATTTTCGTGGCATTTTGATATAGCAAATTTTACACTTCAAAAGCACTCGAAAACCAAAAATTTTGAAAAAAAGAAAAACAGAAACAATATGAAACTCAGTCATAGCAACATTTATTTTGTTCATAGCCTACAAACATATGGGGAACGTTGTGCTATGTCAGTTGAGAGGTGTAACAACTCCCCCTCAAAAAAAAAAATTCCCACAAAATAAAAATGTAAACTCTAAAAAATGACGTCACTGTATCTCCAAAGCAAGAGCTAATCAGTCATTTTTATGGTGATTTTTGAATTCAGCAGATAGAAATACATAAGAATGATGGTCAATTCTTTTGACGGAGGGAGGTCCATAATAAAGTCCATAGATATGGATCCCCATGATCTAGATAGGATTGGAAGTGGCTGTAATAGTCCCAGCGGATGGGTCGATGGGTTTTATTTTGTGCACAGGTGTTACAGGAGTTGACATACTGCTTCACATCGTCCTTGCGATTGGGCCACCAGCAGAAGCGAAGAGGAGCTCCAAGGTCTTTGTGATCCCGGGATGGCAAGGAAAGTTTGGAGTCATGGATCTGTTTCAGGACTTCAAGTCGGCCCACGTCTGGAGCATACAGGATTTTTTTTGTATCCAGAACCCCCTTTTATAGGAAAGATATGCTTCCTTGGGAGAGTGATTGAGCAAAGGGTCACTTTCATACCCTTCTTTAACACTTGTTAACAATTCTTTAGGGTTAGGAATTCCCAAAACATTTATTGGGGCCAGAATAGTCCTGTCCCTCTCAAACACCTCCTCCAATTCACCCAGAATTCCTGATAAGTCATTAGCTTTACTATTCCTGGAACCTGGTTGGTAGAAACAATAAAGTTAAATCTTGAAAAGAATAAGGCCCATCGTGCTTCTCTTGCTGATAGTATTTTGGCTGTACAAAGAAACTCTAGACTCCTATGGTCTGTGAGAACAGTTAACAGTTGATAAGTTCCCTCCAGAAGGTGTCTCCATTCAGAAAAAGCTACCTTGATGGCTAGAAGTTCCTTATTCCTAATGTTGTAGTTTCTTTCCACAGGCAATAAGGTGGAAGATAGAAATGCACATGGATGCAGCTGCTTTTTGTCTCCAACTCGTGACAGGATAGCGCCCACTGCTGAATTGAAGGTATCAACTTCCACGACAAAGGGCAAGTCTGGATTTAAGTGGATCAGCATCGGTGCTGACGTAAAGAGGGTCTTTAATCTTTCAAAGGCATCATGTGCCCCTGGGGACCATGAAAATGTTTGTGTTTCTTTGTGAGAGTGGTGATAGGCAGAATGTTTTTTGTAAAGTCTTTCATAAATTTCCTGTAAAATTTTGCAAGCCCGACAAAGCACTGAACCTCTTAAGTTCTTGGGAACAGGCCAATCCATAACTGCCTTAATCTTGGTAGGGTCCATACTCAAACCATTTGGAGAGATGATATACCCCAGAAACTGCATCAGGGTTTGTTCAAATTCACATTTCTCTAGTTTGATATAGAGGCAGTTCTTTTGGAGTCGCTCCAAGACCAACCAGACATGGTTACAATGTTCTTCCATGTTGTCAGAGAAAATGAGCATGTCATGGTAGGCCACCACAAATTGATCCAGTAGGTCTCGAAATACATTGTTAATAAAATGTTGGAAGGTGGGAAGAGCATTGCAAAGACCGAATGGCACGACTAGACATTCAAAGTGTCTATATTTTATTCTGAACACTGTTTTCCATTCATCCCCAGGGCGTATCTGTACCAGATTATATGCACCTCTGAGGTTTAGTTTAGTAAAGATCTTTGCTGCCTGCAGCCTCTCCAGCAGTTCTGGACTTAATGCGAGAGAATAGCGATTCTTAGTGGTGATCTTGTTCAGTTCCTGGTAATCAATCCATGTCAAAGAGTAGAATTTTTCTTTTTAACGAAGAATATGGGTGCTCTTGCCAGGGAAGATGAGGGCTGAATGAAACCATATTTTAGATCTTCGTCCAAATATTTCCAAAGTGCTTTTAATTCCAGACCTGAAAGGTGGTAGATACACCCAAACGGAACAGAATATCCAGGTAGCAGCGCATTAGGGCAATCATACGGCCGATGAGGGGGCAAATGATCGGTGTTTTGCTTGCTGCAGACCTTGTTGAACAATTAGTATTGTGGTGGCAACTACTTGTTTTCTAGGGGAGCACTCTTGGAGCCTTACCCCTGACTGGGTGTGGGCAGGCAGTTTGGATTGGCTATTCACCTTACAATACTCTGAGGGGAAGGTGATAGTTCTTGATACTCAGTTGATAGCTGGGTTGTGAGGAATTCCTAGGATGCTTGGAAATTTCGGAGAGGAGATGAGATTAGTTTTCATCGTGTCATGATGATTTGGCTCCATGTGAATTTACAGTTCACTTGTCCCCTGAGTGACAGGCCTAGAAACTAGGGGGTATCTGTCCACTGTTTCCATGTCAACAGGTTCACTTTTAGCTCTGGTTGCAATATGGTTATCCAGAGCGTATTGACAGTCCATGAAGTTCTCTCCTGCTCTTGAATCTAACATCGCAGTGCCCAAGAATTTGTGGCTCCCCATAATTATTTTGATAGGAATAACAAAGTGGAGGGATGGGTAATGTCTCTTCTTGTCTTCTTGGGTGACGGATGAAATAGCTGGCAGTTCAGTATCTGGTTCTTTCAGGATGACAGAGTCAATTATGGTCTTAGCATGTGTGAGGGCGATGGTCCTCTAGAATTTATTAGGGCAGTTCATAGCATAATGAATGCCCACCCCCCCGCCCCACCCACAACCGAACCCTGTCGAACATTATGCAACCTACTTTCAGCCGTAGCACAGCGGTTGGGGCTGTCAAACACTTGATCCATAGTCATGATGAAGGTGCTGAGGTCATCAACGAGGGTGCTGTTATTTTCCATATAAGGTGAGGCCCAAGCAAGCTAATAATAAACATCACCTTTTTCTGGTCATTGGTAAATGGCACGGGTCTTATCTGGAAGTAAATGAGACATTGGTTTAGGAACCCTCTATATTGGGGACAGTCCCCACCAAATCATGACGATATAGGCGTACGAACATCGGCCTCTGAATTTTGCAACTCCCGTACTTATTGCTGCAACATATCTACCTATTTTCTAAGGTAGAGACCTTCTCCTGGTACAGACTCCATGTTTGGGGGTGCTTATTCTGTCACGAGTGTAGCGCGGGACTGGAATCTTGTGATGTAGCTACTTATGGGAGGGTAGCGTGGACCAGGAGTTGCCGAGGTCTGGTACACAAGATGGCAGTGCAGCACAGAGGATTTAAGCAGTAACATAATCAGGAGGAATAGCCAAGGTCCGGTACACAAGAAGGACAATCAGTTGTAGAGGAGTAGGTATGTGGGAGGATAGCTTGGTTAGAGGGACAGGGCTCAATAAGCACACAAGGAAGGAGGGAATAGGGCCAGGTTTATATAGAGAGCTAATTGGGGAAGGAACAAGACACAGGGTGGACTAGACAGGGAAGACACAGAATCAGGAACAAGGAACTGGTGACAAGGAGCATAAGAGTAGGAATCAGAGCTATCTGATAGCTCAATAGGTAGGGCTGCTGCTTAGAGTGCAGAAGGTTGCAAGTTCAAGTCCTGGATGTAATGGTTGTGTATGCTGTCGATGACTATGTCTAACCAAGAAACATGAGACTAGGAACCAGAAGGAGCTACTGTATTTCCTTGTACAGTCTGCAGCATGAGTGTATGTGGTCACTGTATAGCAGTAGTATTGGTTATATTTGAGTTTGCACAGTGGTAGCACACACTTGTCCCGGATGGTGGTCTGCTGTGTTTCTTCCGCTGTTGACAGGACAGATAACATATTTCAAGAGACTGGTGAGTTATTTCATCATAAAACACATTTAGCTGCAGCGTGGGTTGTGCGCTGAATTTTTCCCTCTTCCCGATAGATGGGAACCGTGGATTCACCCCTGGCAATCCGTGCACATAGGCACTAAAGTGTACCCCCACCCAAAAACATCCCAGTGGTCCTGGATCCCACTTCTGGTGTGTTTTTCACCAAATCTTCTCCAGCCCCGTCTTGCCTCTTCATTTCGCATCGGGAAGTGTTCTCCTCATTTGTCACTGTAAATCGATGAAGACCCCGAGCCTTAGGAATTGTCATGCACCCTTCTAGATAGATAAGCTGTCCAGATTTCAACAAACGGCCCTTCATTTCTCCCCGAAGTCAATTATTTATTGACTAATGCTTTGCTCTCATCAAATGTAACTGCAATCATTTTGCTTCCTCTTTTCCCAGCGACTTCCTCATCAAGCAGCGATATAAGTGTTGTTTCTAAAGCAATGAATAGATATAGAGTATGTGTAACGAGGACAGCTTCAAGGTCCCTGCTGATAATACACTGTATGCCATAAATGTAATCACTAACGCCAGTAACAAAGTAAAGCTAGCATAAAGCACACCTTCAGCGTTCTGCCATCAGAGGGGAAGCTTTTATTGTATTGTAAGCCAATTATACAAGGCCAACGGGGAATTGCTAAGCTCTTACTCACATAAACATCCAAGACTATATGGACATATCATACGAGTCATGGCCAAAGGTTTTTCGAGACTGATACAAATTCTCGTTTTCACAAAGTTTGCTGCTTCCATTTATATAGTGACAATCTGCATTCACACGAGATGGTTATGAAATACAACATGAAGACCTTCTATCCAAGTACAAACAGTGTACGGAATATTATATATAGGAGGGGAGTTAGCTAGGGTAGACGGCCTGACCCAAGTTTGCAGATGGACCTCTACATCTAGAGAACGTTCCTTGAGCCAAAAATGATACTCTTCCTTGCGACCCTTATAAATCCACTCAGTGGACGGGTGCTCGCCCATCACCAGATACCAACGTGGTTCTCTGGAATAACAGTAGAGAATACAAAACGCTGTTTGGACTTCACTTGGACTTCTCTTGGAGGAGTCCTTTGGTGAGACTAAGATTTTGGCTAACAATTCCATATACAGAGTGTCCAGGGAGGAGACCTCATGCTCAAGTAAGTCATCCAATTGAATTTTCTGAAACACTCCATTTTTGGTGCCTGTAAGAAGCAAAGGACCTATTTTTATTTTGTATTCCCTACTAGATGGTTATGAAGAGAGGTTAGATGAAATGTAACATATTGCAAAGTCATTCCTTGTGATGAACATTAACTTAATCACAGAAACCTCATCTACGCAGAATTTCTGCCGGGCCACAAAATGACTTGCTAACATCATTTCAGTGATCTTCCTGTTGGCTCAGGAGAAAGTGGTAATGAGGAGAAGGCAGCTGATATCACTCTGTCATGCTGATTGAATTACAAGACTGGTTGCTTTAAAAGGAGGCTGGTGCTTGAAATCATTGTCGTCTTCTGTAAACCATGGCTACCTCCAAGGAAACGCATGCTTTGCATTAAAATGGCTTTACAGGCAAGGACATTGCTGCTTGTATAATTACCCCTAAACTAACCATTTATCAGATTATCAAGAACCTCAAGGAGAGGGTCTCAATTGCTAGGAACAAGACTATGGGCGCCCAAGAAGGTCCAGCAAGTGCCAGGACATTTCCTAAGGAGGATTCAGCTGCGGGATCGGCTCAACACCAGTACAGAGCGGGTCAGCAGTGGCAGCAGGCGGGTGCCAGTAAATCTGCACACACATGAGGTGAAGGCTTTTGGAAGCTGGCATGGTGTCAAGAAATGCAACAAGGAAGCCACTTCTCTCCAAGAAAAACATCAAGGACAGTCTGACATTCTGCAGGAAGTACGGGGATTGGACTTCAGAGGACTGGGGGAAGTTTTCTTCTCTGATGAAGCCCCTTCAGACTGTTTGGGACATCTGGAAGAATGATTGTCCGGGGAAAGAAAAGTTGAACGCTACCATGAGTCCTGTGTTATGTCAACCGTAATTACTTTTCATCCAATGGAATGGGCCCACTCACAGCCTAAGAACACTAAGACTGGGATCTAAACATCCTCAAAGAGCAACTTCTCCGAACCATCCAGGAGCAATCTGGTGATGAACAATGCATTTTCCAGTATTATGGAGCTCCAAGTCACAAGGCAAAAGAGATAACTAAGTGGCTCAGTGAACAAAGAATGGACATTTTGGGTCCATGGCCAGGGAACTCCCTGCATTTCAATCGCACTGAGAACCTGTAGTCAATCCTCAAAAAGTGGTAGAGCAAAGACGCAGAAATTGTGATCAACTCTAAGCACTGATTAGGAAGAATGGGTCATCATAAGTCAGGATTTGACCCAGAAGCTGATATCCAGCATGCTAGGGCGATGTGCAGAGTCTTGTAAAAAAGGGTCAATACTGTGAATATTGGGTTTTTGCCCAAGCTTGATGTATTTGTCAATAAAAGTGTAAAAACTTATGAAATGCTTATAATTGTACTTCAGTAACCATAGAAACATCTGACTAGAAGATCTAAAAACACTGAAGCAGCAAACTTCGAAATTAAACTTTGTGTCAGTCTCAAAACTTTTGGCCACGACTGTATTGTACACAGAGTTCTTACAATGACATGTTGTTCATGTGTATTTGCCTTTAGGATCTCAGCACTATCACTTTGATTGAAGTACATATTGTATTGTGCTAATCGTTGCTTCTTGTAATTCGAGAACTGCAAACACGGTATTATTCTTTGCAGCGTTTGGTTTCAGTTCAGCCCGTTGCATTACAGAAAATCATGAGCAGGAAAGCAGGCCTTACAGTGACAGCTGTGCTGCCGTGTATGTCGGGATTTATGGAACGTACCATCTGGAATGAAGCAGTTTTTTGTTTCTGCACCCATGAATACAAGGTCTAAATAGATCAGACATTCTGCACTTACTAAATGGGTTGTCTGGGATTAGAAAACAGGATTTGTCGTTTTTCTAGAACACGTGAACGCTCTTGATCATGATCTGTTTCATGTAATATCTCAGGACTGCTGAAGTGATGCGAGTTCTGCTGTTGCAGTAATAAAAAAAAAAGCATCAAGTCGCTATCAGTGCCAGTCATAGGTTAGATGGCCCCATGTACAGAATGTGTCTTGGAACCCCCACCATAGGGAAAAAAGCAATATATACTGCACTGATAGGCAGTCTGCCTGCATTCTGTTTGTACAAGAGAGCAGCATACCCACACCAGAACAGTTCAGGGAATAAATGCTGTGCCAGAACCAAGCTGAGTAAATACGACACCAGAACCAAGCTCAGTACATAAATACAACAACCAAAGCAAGCTCATAACATAAACAAAGCACCAGAACTCAGCGCATAACAAAAATACAGCACCAGAACCAAGCTCCGTACATAAATATGGCACCTGAACCGAGCTGATAGCAAATACAGCCCCAGAACCAAGGCCATAACATACTGCACTGAACCAACCCCAGTACATAAAATAGCACGAGAACCAAGCTCACTATACAAATGCAACGCCAGAACCAAGTTCATAACAAATTCAACCCCACAACCAAGCTCAGTACATACATAAAGCACCACAAGCAATGTCATAACATGATCATGTGGCCAGGTGGGACTAAGGGGGAGTGATCACCCCCAGCTTACATCCACCCGGTGCTCTTTTTACAAGATGGTGGTCCCTATAAGAAGATATTGAAAGACTTACTTAATATTTTATCATTTAACTCCATGCATTGCTTTCCCTTAATGTAACCTAGTTTTCCTTATTACTGATAGGGCAAATTACTTGTCAGATTGAATCACTCTCAGTGTATGAATACAGAATGCTTGTACTTGCTTCATCATAGTAGATCCGTATTCAATGCATGTTTTCAAAACAAGAAGGCACAGCTCTCTAATATATGAAGTCATCTGAGTTATACATCAGAAGGACTTTTAAGACGGCTCAAATATAAAAGGACACAAATGAATGTGAATATAATATACACAAAAATCCCCACGCAGGACTGGGATAGAAAAAAACTCTAAACTATCGATGGCGAACCTTTTACAGACCGAGTACCCAAACTGCAACCCAAAACCCACTTATTTAAGTGAGCTTGAGGTATGCTGCCATGTGTAGAGTGGCCTCAGTAGTAATAGAGACGATCACAGTAGCCCCAGTAGTAATAGTGACCCCCACAGTGGCCTCAGTAGTAATAGTGACCCCTTAATTGGCTCCAGTAGTAACAGTGACCCCTCTATTGGCCCCAGTAGTAATAGTGAGCCCTATATCAGCCCCAGCAGTAATAGTGCCCCCGCAGTGGCCTCAGTAGTAAGTGTCCCCTATATTGGCCCCAGTAGTAATAGTGACTCTCACAGTAGCCCCAGTAGTAATAGTGATGCCTATATCAGCCCCAGTAGTAATAGTGTCCCCCACAGTGACCCCAGTAGTACTAGTGACCCTCACAGTGGCCTCAGTAGTATGTGCCCCCTATATCGGCCCCAATAGTAATAGTGACGACCCAGAGTAGCCCCAGTTGTAATAATGAACCCGACAGTAGCCATAGTTACCCCCCAGAGTAGCCCCAGGAGTAATAGTGATCCCCAGAGTAGCCCCAGGAGAAATAGTGACTACCCCACAGTAGCCCCAGTAATAATAATGACCCCTCACAGTAGCCTCAGTAGTAATAGTGACCCCCTCGCAGTAGCCCTATTAGTAATAGTGTTCCACTGAGAATCATGTACTTACCTCCTCCTTGTTGTCGGAGCACTGCTGATTCAGGATGCACACACTGATGGCATTGTGTGCGCTTGAATTCCTCCTATCCTCCTGTGGAACTTAGGAGAGGTCAGGGGAGGAAGATCCTGGGTGCACACACGGACGTCAGTGTGTGCAGCCATTGCAGCGCCGCTGAGTGATTACCAGTCATTGGCGCCCTGGTCGATAATCACCACCATGGTGAGCAGCCATCGGCGCACATGCCAACACAGTGGGCTCTAAGTACCCTCTGTAGCACATGTGCTATAAGTTCGCCACCATGGCTCTACAGTGTAGGTTGTACTACTTCTCTGTATACTTATTCAACACTACACTGAAGGTTTGCAGGAGCAGAATTTAACTAAATGTACAACCCCAAACCCAAAAAAGTTGGGACTTTATAAAATGTAAATAAAAAGAAAGAATGCAATGATTTAGATGTCTCCTCTAACCATATTTGATTCCAAGTAGAACACATCAGAGGGGGGAAAGGAGACATCTTTCCATATCATTCAAAAAGAATGAACTCATTTAGAAATTGAGGCAGCAACACATCTCACAAAAGTTAGGACAGGGACATGTCTACCATTGTGTAGCATCCCCTCTTATGAGAAGTGAGAACAATTGCTGGAGGAATGTTGTCCCCTTCTTGTCTGATGTAGGATTCTAGGTGCCCAACAGTCCTTGCCAGATTTTGTGTTTCATAATGAACCAAATGTTTTTTAATGGTGGACGGTCCGGACTGCCGGCGGCCGGTTCACCCTGCACTCTTCTTCTGTGAAGCCATGCTGTTTTGATGGATGCAGTATGTGGTGAAAGGTCTGGACTGCCGGGGGCCGGTTCACCCCGGACTCTTCTGTGAAGCCACGCTGTTGTGATGGATGTAGTATGTGGTGAAAGGTCCGGACTGCAGGCGGTCGGTTCATCCCGGACTCTTCTTCTGTGAAGCCATGCGGTTGTGATGGATGCAGTATGTGGTGAAAGGTCCGGACTGCAGGCAGCCGGTTCACCCTGGACTCTTCTTCCGTGAAGCAATGCTGTTGTGAAGGATGCAGTATGGGGTTTAGCATTGTCTTGCTGAAATATGCAAGGCCTTTTCTGAAAAAGAGATTGTCTGGATGGGACTATATGTATATGTTTTCTACAACCTCTATCAATGCTCAGCATTGATAGTGCCTTTCATGATGTGTAAGCTGCCCATGCCATAGGCACTAAATCAACTCCATACCATCAGAGATGTAGGGTTTTGAACCGTGTGCTAACAAGTTGGATGTTCCCTCTCCCCTCGAGTCCACAGGACACGGCGTCTGTGGTTTCCAAAAAGAATTTTGTATTATCTGACCACAGAATAGTTTTCCATTTTGCTTCAGTCCATTTTAAATGAGCTTTGGCCCAAAGATGACGCTGGTGTTTCTGGATTGTGTTGATAAAAGGCTACTTAAACTTGCATTTGTGGATTGCATGGTGAATGATTTCTGGACGTAGTCCTGAGCCCATGCAGTGATTTACATTACAGAATCATGCCTGTTTTTAATGCAGTGCGATCTGAGGGGCCGTAGATCTCGAGCATCCAATATTGACCATCAGCCTTGTCCCCTGTGCACATGAATTTCTTCAGATTCTCTGAATCTTTTGATGATATTATCTACTTAGATGGGGGATATTCAAAGTCTTCACAATTTTACATTAAGGGACATTTCTCAGACATTTTTCCACAAATTTTAGATGCAGTTTTTCAGATTGGTGAATCTCTGACCATCTTTGCTTGTGAGAGACTCTGCCTCTCTAACATGCATTCTTGCTTGTAGAATATGTCTATAGTCCCGAAACCGTACTCGGGCCGATCAGCATTACAAAATAATTTCTACACAACACGTTCGACGATCATGTTAAATATCTCATTGTAAAGAGGAAAGACCAATGTACCCAGCTAAAAGAGTCTGACCTCGGTATGACGTCAAGCAATAGTGCCGCCATCTTTAGGAACTAAAATTGTTTTGCGGTTAAAAACAGTGAAGATCTGGACTCTGGCGTGCTATCATGTTGTGTGAGGTGTCGTTTAATTTGTCTCGGTGAGTTTCTACAAGTATGCAGCAAAAAAAAAGCAAATAGTGAACATTTTAGAAAATTATGGTGCGAAGAAGTACAAAATATTTATTTTCAAAATGTTGCGACATATGGCTAATAAATAGCTTCAAAGTTATTGAAAACATATTTGAGAGCATAGAATGGCTCTTGCAAATTAAAAAAGTGTAAAATCACTGATGCTGAATGTAAAAAAGGCTTATCAGGAGTGTCTCAAAGTTAAGGTGACCGAGTATCACATCTCCATCTCTGATTTGTAAATGCTGACGTTCAGGTGAATGATGGCTTACTCCGAGACTACAAACAACACTAGGGAAAACATGATAGTCGATACACAAGTATCCATCATACTAGTTGGAGATTTCAATAATAAGGACAAACTAAATTTTATAAGCTTTAACCCTTTGCAATCCAATTTTGGATTCAGGGTTTCCTAGGAGGCTTTCTCTTTCTGCCATTATACAATTGTGCCATCTGCTGGCTAGAGACAGTACTGCAGTATAGGACATGCTGGAGAGGCCCCCCACAATAACATAGCGGCCAGTAGTATACAGTAACAATACCCTGCTGGACGTCTTCCGACATTGGAGCTATACAGCCTTCAATCAGAATGTCTTCAGACGTCAGACAGTGGATTGGAAAGGGTTAAGCTTCATGAAATGCATTTAAATCTAGATTATCTGCCCAATGAATCTCCCACGACTCTGGGTGGTACCAATATAGATTTAGCTTTTGCCCGTAATTTTGACATTGATCTCTTAGCATATTTATGTAACTTCTCACATCACAGACCCTTGTACATCGGCTTGGTCTAGAGGATGTGTAAATTTGTTCAGAATTAAGAAATGAAATTTCAAAAATACAATATTTAGTCAGTATAGGTTTAACATTTTCTTAATTCTAAACAAATGAATACATCTTCATAAATTATCTTGTCAGTATAGGTTTGAAAATTTATTTGGATAATAACCATCACAAGGTTCGTATTCTACACCCCTAAAGACCCCTGTGACCCTAGTACAGCCTCATTTTATTTTAATTGAGTTTTCCTTCTTATACATTAAGAAAACCTCATACTAGGTCTGCAGGCTCTTCTACATTCAAGTTTCTGGTTAAGGGGGTGTTTACAGCACTGATCACTGGTCCCTCTTACGAATGCACACAAGCTCAGCTCACCCCTCTGTTTCAGAGGCTGGGCGACATAACCACGCCCACTCAATACTGCACAGCTGTCTCTCCACCTATCTCATCCTTTGAGTAGCTGCTTGTCCTGTTCCCCTTCCCTGCTGATAAAACTTTACAATTTACAGAGAGCGAATTACAGACCTCTGTCTATAATAGTAGCTTCCTCTGCTGTCTGTCCTCCTGATTCCCTCCACCATCCCCCTGCAGTCATACTGCTTCTGTAATAACGCAGTGGAAATGTAGTAAATACATGCTCAGCTCACAACAGGGGAGCAGGCTAAGAGAGGAGTCAGTCAATGTACTCAAGAGAGAATTTGCTAAGACTTCAGTCCTCCAGTCTGCAGTGCCTTGGAAACCAATGCAAGTATAGAAATCAAGCAATAAGAAATTTGTTCAAGAAAACCAAATTACAAAAAGTCTTAATTTCCAAAAACACACTGAATAAAAGAAAAAAAAGTACAAAAGTGTACATGACCTTTGAGTGTGTACTTACCTTAGAATAGCAACAGATCTGTTCAGCTAAAAGCAGTATTTCAATTTCTGCCGCTGAACATGTCCTGCTGGAGATGACTGGATTTCCTCAAAAAAAAATACCAGAGCATCCTGCGCTAAACTGCTTCCATAACGCTGACAGATAACACTAACCATAGTGAGTGACATCATTTTAGGCAAATATTGGTCAATCCTCAAAAGTGATCCACTTCTTAGAGATTATGCCTGAGAGGTCTGAAAGCTCACTATAACAGCATGTATTTTTGTCAGCCATAAATGGTATCATATCCACAAGATGACTTGGTTTCTCTCACTGGGAACAATCACACTCAGAGATTATATTCATGTGAAGCTGAGTTATACTCAAACACAAACATTGAAAACAACCCCTAACTTTTGGTATCGAGTAGATTATGCGGAATAGGTAACCAGCAATGCACTGAGGTTTTCTAAGTTTTCTTTCCTGAACTATAAGGCAGTTTCTGCTGCAGCCATAAGTATACAAGTGCGGTCTTAACATAAGAAACTTGGAGATTCAGAGACTATTTCTAAAGTGCATATGAAGACGAGATCAGTTAAATCGTAAATGTGATCTTCAATATGTAGGCCGCTCCACTCCAATTTGAGACAACACTTAAAGGGGTTGTCCCGCGGCAGCAAGTGGGGTTATACACTTCTGTATGGCCATATTAATGCACTTTGTAATATACATCGTGCATTAAATATGAGCCATACAGAAGTTATTCACTTACCTGCTCCGTTGCTAGCGTCCCCGTCGCCATGGATCCGTCTAATTTCGCTTTCTTCTGGCGTTTTTAGACGTGCTTGCGCTGTGCGGTCTTCTTCCTGGTGAATGGGGCCGCTCGTGCCGGAGAGCTGGTCATCGTAGCTCCGCCCCGTCACATGTGCCGATTCCAGCCATACAGGAGGCTGGAATCGGCAATGGACCGCACAGAGCCCACGGTGCACTATGGGAAAGGACTCGCGGTGCATCATGGGTGAAGATCCCGGCGGCCATCTTGGTGAAGGAAGAAGTAGGAAAAAGGAAGACGTCGCAGAGCGGGGATTCGGGTAAGTAATATGGTTTGTTTTTTCTTAACACATCCATTGGGGTTGTCCTGCGCCGAATGGGGGGCCTATGGAAAAAAAAACAAAAACGTTTCGGCGCGAGACAACCCCTTTAAACAAGTGGAGATGAAATGTAGTCAGCGGGGGCACTAGTGTGTCTAGACCTGCCCTGAGCACAAAGAACTGGGACTTTAACCCCTTAAGGACCAGGCTGTTTTGTACCTTAAGGACCAGACACTTTTTAGGGATTTTACCCATGTGGTGGTTTTACTGCTCTATTTTTTTTTCTTTAGCTACCAAAATTATTTTTGCTGCATTTTTTTCCCCCTGATATATAGGGCGATTTTTTAATATCTTTTTCACTGACTTTTTCCCCCCGTTTTTTAGTTTTATTGGGGGTAAAAAGCTTAAAAAAATGATTTTTTTAACATTTATAATTTTTTTTTTTTATTATTTTTATATTTACACTAAAATAAAGTATGGAAATGGGTTCCTCTATTTATTTCAGACATTTTGATACCGTGTTTCCCCGAAAGTAAGACAGTGTCTTACTTTCTTTTTATCCTCAAAAGCCCCACTATGTCTTACTTTCGGGGTATGTCTTATATTGAAAAATGGAGCATGAAAAAATCTGGACCATGCTCCATTTTCATGCGGGTCTTCTATTGAAGCCTATGAAAGCCGTCCGGATCCGCGGGACACAAAAATCAGATTGTACTCACACGCTCCGGTTCTTCTCTTCGCCGCGGCGCCATCTTCTCTCAGTCGCGGCCGGATCATTTTGCTTCTGCCCGGCGCATGCGCGGGGCACGTCACCGATGTCATCATGTACATCCGCCGAGCCGAAGAAAGAAGATCCGGCCGCAACGAGAGAAGATGACGCCGCAGCGAAGGAAGTATCCGGAGCGTGTGAGAGGTAAGTTAATTCTGATTTATTCCTATTTTCAGCGCTCATGTCCGCGGGGCAGGAGGGACCCGCTGCAGATTCTCCATGGAGAATCTGCAGCGGATCTGATTTTCCCCGTGGACATGAGGCCAAAGGCGGCAGACGCGGTGACGTATGGAGGGGGGGCGGCGCGGAAGTGGGCAGGAGGCGGCGCGCAGCTAGATGAGAGGGAGGTGGCAATACCCCCGTGTTTCCCCGAAAGTAAGACATATGTCTTACTTTCGGGGTACGGCTTACATTGGCCGACCCCCCTGAAACCCCCGATACGTCTTACAATCGGGGGTGTCTTACTATCGGGGAAACACGGTATATAGTATGTATGGTTTTGGTTTACAGGGCGTATACGGCAACGGTTTTTGTTGGCGTCTGCTTTGTGTATTCTCTCGTTGTTTTCTTCCGTAATTTTATTTTACTTGTGTATGTAATTGTGTTTTTTTTACTATCTATGTCCCCCATGACGTCATACAAGACCTCTGGGGGACATTCACATTTTTTTTTTCTGTATTTGACACTTTCCCACTGTAGCTGGGGCGTCCATAGGAGCCCCAGTTACAGGGAAAAGCAACCCCTATAGTGACATTAGTCACTTGCAGAGCTGCCAGGGGCTAGTCTGACCCTCCAGCTCTGCAGTAGCAGGGAATCCCCCCGAGGCTCCTGTAGTGAAAGTACATTTTACTTTCACTTTGCCCATACAGTGCTCATTGAGCACTGTATATCAGGGAAGCAGAAGGCAGGAAGGGTTAAAACCCCATCCTGCCTTCTGCTCTGAGTTATCAGCTGTCACTAACAGCTGATAACGCGTTCCTGCCTCTGACTGATTGCAGAGCAGGAGACTTAAAGCACCTCCGTAATTTTACTATAGGCGGTGCTCTAAGCCCAGGACCAGCCGCCGTAAATTTACTGTGGCTGGTCCTAAACGGGTTAATGAGTTTACAGTGCTACCAAGTTCCACCTCATAGTCACAATCGTTTCCAACAATTACAGACAGAGGAAAGTGTTGGAATTTTAGGCAAAACTGCAAAGTTTAAGTAAAGAATTGGAGAGAAAATTCTTATCAGCTTCTCCCTCTTTAAATTTTTCTCCCCCCTCCTTATTATTTCTTTCAAATTATATTACATACACTATGTCAACAGAAGAATTGGGCCCCCCACCAATATAGTGATATAGGGCGAAGGGATATGCAAATCAGATGTGTGAGCATTAGATATAAAGGATGGTATCACAGGTACATCGTAGTACAGAAAGCAGAATACTACCAGGTGTCGAGCTGACAATGAGCTATGGTGGCAGGATGTCACCTGACTAACTAACCAGTATGGGGCATTGCAGTGATTTTGGACCTTCCATAGTCCACTGTTGGCAATGTTATTAAGAAATGGAAAACCTATGGTGTGTTCGGGGAGAAATCGTAAAGTGACGGAACGTGGACAATGAAGACTTGTACAAGCTGTGAAGACATCGTGCACATAGTCTGCCCTCGCTCAGGAGGTCTCACTGGCCATTGGAACATCCATTAGCAAAAAAACCCTCTGTAGGGAACGGCCTGTGAAGGGTTACCATGGACGAGTGGCTGCACAGCGGAACCTGCGATGGGGCTTGAACTGTAAATGAGTGGAAGTGTTGTGGACAAACAACTCTGAATACAGCATCTTCTAGTCAGATGGCTGCACTTGGGTGTGGCGGTTCTGGAGAGCGGTTGCTACACGACATCATGTCAACAGTGAAGTTTGGAGGGGGTATAGTAAAGACCACTCTCAATACTAATGACTACGTAGCCATTCTGGACAACGTGGCATTAACTACCCAGTAGCAATTCTTTGGTACAGCTCCGTGTCTCTATCAACATGACCGAGTGCCATGTTGTTCGGCACGCAGTGTGGCGGTTTGGTTTGACGAGCAGAATGTCTGCAAACTTCACTGGTCAGTCCATATCTCAACCCCATCGAGCGTCTTTGGGATGAACTACAACACAATATCCATGTATGCCCAACACACCCATCATCACTATCTGCATCTTCTCTGGAGGGATGGAGGCAAATCCCTCCACGCATCTATGGGACTTTGGTGGAAAGTGTGGCTAGGAGGGTCACAGCAGTCACCGAGGCCAAAGGTGCCCAACACCGGATGGGAAATGCTAATAAAATTTCCCCACCTTCTAAGTGTGTCCCAATACTTTTGTCAAGGGTTGTATTAGCATCAGCTAGTAGAAAGGAGGTGGTGGAAAAGACTAAAACACTGGCGCCACCGCTGGGGTGGTCTGGTTTGGAATAAAGTTTTCTTACACTCGGAACCATCTGCACTTCTTTTTCCTGATCGTCATACCAGTGCTTTAGTCTTTTTCTCCCCCTCCTTTCAAGTTAGTGTTTGAAGCCACTTTGCTGACTAAAGCTCCTTGACGCTTTTGGGCATACATGGACATCCTCCAGCATCAGGTTTTGTATGGAGCAGGTGATCGCATCTGTTAACCCTTTACATTTCGCTCTTAATTTTGACAATCACATTTAAATGCTCCAATCAGTGTTCTGGGGTCCCAAACGGACTTCCCCATAATGAGATCACAAGAAACCAATTACTTGTCATTGGAGCTTGGGTCTTCCTAATAGCCCGGTAGTTTGTTATGGCGTACTGATCCTGTGCACTGGATGATCAGTGGAATCTGCACTCATGATGCAAACTACGTTTTGGAATACACAGGGTGTCTCAAAAGTGTGAAAACACCCATTTACAAGTAGAATGAAAACTGTTTTGCAGACGGTGAACCAATTTTGCATACAAGCTAGAGGGGAAGGGGGAAACTATTAAACCGTGTGACCAACATGACGGCCATTTTGAATGCCACCATCTTGGATTCAATTCTAATTTTTCCAATGGGAAGGGTGGTGTGTGATGTATCAGACTGGCAGAGAATTACACCAGGAAGACAATGGCGTTCTTCATTTTAACATAACTTGATTTGTTCTCGTGTTAACACAGTGATGTTTCTTCATTACAGGCGATGTGAATGATGGCGTTCTCTCAAGCAGATCATGCTCAGATCGTCCCTATGTCAGTTGTTTCAGCGTCTGAAATTTGTAAAGTTGCCAGTTATGTGCAGACAGAATTCGCTTTATGGAGGCACGGCTAACCCTAGGCGACGAGTGCTACGTTGTGAGCTCTTGCTGAATAAAGCCAGAACAGCAGTTGTTGGTGCTTCATCAGGAGTGGTTCTTGGTCAACCAGACTTAGTTTATCAGTGACAGAACCTATTCCTCGGACTTTGGAAAGAAGTTTGGTCACTGCGCAGTTGGTAATGGGAGGTCTTGTTGGGGTAGGTGCTGACTGAAATCTGCTGTGATGACACATGTGCTTCGTTGACCTGACATAAGGATGATCTCAACACGTTCTGCTTGAGATAACGCCATCATTCACATTGTCTTCAATGAAGAATAATTATGATATGTTAAAATGAAGCTCACCATTGTTTTCCTGGTGAAATTCTCTGCCAGGTTGATATATGACACACCGACCTCCCCACTGGAAAACTTAGAATTCAATTCAATATGGCGGCATTCAAAACGGCCGTCATGTTGGTGACATGGCCTAACAGATTTTCCCCCGAAGCTTGTATGCAAAACTGGATCTGCCAAACAATTTTCATTCTGTGTAACACCTCAGAAGTAAATGGGAGTTCGGTAAATAGTGTAGAATAGCGGTCTATGCCGTTTTGTAACTTCTGAGATGCGTAAACAGCAAATTTGTGCTTCGCTGTTTATAGTGGTCTACGCTGTCATGGAAACAACATAGTACAGCGGCTCTGCTCTTTCCATAAAACCTGGCCACTTTTGGGATCTTGGACATGGTGGCGGCAGCAGGAGAGGGGTACAATGGGTTAGGGCAGAGTTAGGAATACCCCTTTAACACATTTGTTTCCCCCCCCAGCAGTTGATGAGAATGTAACGCCCTTATTAGCCCTTGTTACTGGAGCCATCAGGCACTACTGGAGCCATCAGGCGGCATTAGATCCCTACAGTGGCCTGAGGACTGAATGTGTAATTGTAGGCTCTTTAATAACTACAACCCATCCATGTAGTGA
Source organism: Eleutherodactylus coqui (assembly GCF_035609145.1). Lineage (NCBI taxonomy): Eukaryota > Metazoa > Chordata > Amphibia > Anura > Eleutherodactylidae > Eleutherodactylus > Eleutherodactylus coqui. The sequence continues at coordinate 185,783,221 of NC_089844.1, read as the reverse complement.
ATACAGAAGGCTGGGCAGCCGCGTCTAATGCGGACATGGCGTCACTCACTTTAATTGCAGGTTATAACAGTAACAGCGATAGCAGTTTATTGCTTTACTTAGATGACAATATCAGGTCGCGGCTGCCGAGGGAAGCAAAGCAGCTGTCCAGGTATTCCTCAGTCACGTCTTTTATGCGTTCTGGCTTCCATTTCGGGTTCTGATCTTTGTCAATCACCACTAGCAATGTAAACACAACAAAAACACTTTGTTAGTCTCCATACGGTCAGAATGTCTCATATGTAATGTTACCTAAAGTCTTCAGCAATACAGTTGTGGCCAAAAGTTTTGAGACTGACACAAACTTCAGTTTCCACCAAGTTTTCTGCTTCATTCTCTATAGTGACGATCTGCAGTAACTCTCAATGGGTATGGGCAGATCAGATGAAATGTAACACATTGCAAAGTCATTCCTGGCCATGGACATTAATGTAGACCTCATGCATATGGCAGGTCCGCATGAAATCCAGCTCTGACTGTGGAGGGTGACCCTGCGCACCTGTCGTCTTCTTCGCCAGCGTCGGTGCGGACTTGTCTTCTTTGGACCCGGCTTCTTTGTACTGCGGATGGCCCACAAGGCTCGATTTTTAAAAATCTCCTGTTTTTTCCGCAGAATCTGCAGCCCGCGAGTCGGACGGCTTCCATCGACTTCAATGGAAGCCGTCTATGTGGGAACCGCAGTAAAATGGAGCGTGCTTTGGGTTTTCCTCAATCATTTTTCCGTAGCATGCTATGTAGGGTTATTGCTACGGAATCCAAAGGCGGACACCCGCACCGGATTCCACAGCAAATATCTGCGCGTCTTCATGAGGCCTCAGGCCTCCTTCACACGGGTGACACGATATCACCCGGAAAAAAATTGCAGCAATATCGCATCGTGGTCTGTGCGATCTCGCTATGTTTTCTTGTGGAAATATCGTGATTTTGTGGTGCTACAAAGTCGCCATGGTGCTACAAAGTCTCGCAATTTTGTGGCACCACATGCAAGGATTTTTGGGGAGAGGGAGGGGCTTGAACGATGAACCAATCACAGCCATTGTGACGATGACCCAATCACAGCCATTCATCGAGCGCTGGCTCTGATTGGCTAAGCATCACAGCGCTCAGCCAATCAGAGGCAGCACTTCCAGGAGGCAGGGACTTTTCAATCCCCGGCCAGAAGAGATGATAAAGAACAGTGCCGGGGATCGGGAAGAAGACGCAGTGGAGCCCCAGACATGCTTCTAGGTGATGTATACTTTTTTTTTACCTGCAGCCAGGGCTTAGTTTAGGGCTTTGACAGTAGGATTTCCTACTGTCAAAGTAGCATCGCAACGCAACGCCCGGAAATCGCGTTACCTGTGAGGTTTTGTAGCCAACGTTTCCCTATGGAAGGCTCCATAGGGAAACCTGGGCTACAAAACCTCACAGGTCGTGTGCATATCGTGAAACCTGCAAGGTTTTTGACTTGCAATGTCGGATGCTGCAAAACATTGCAGATGTGAAGGAACCCATAGGAAGGCATGGGCTTCACATACATGGGATTTGTAGCATTGTCGCAACACGAGAAAATCGCGCAACTTCGTCGCCCGTGTGAATGAGGCCTTAATCACTAAAACCCAATTTCTACTAAATTTCTGCCTGGCCACAAAATGACCTGTTAGCATCATTTCAGTGATCTTCTCGTTAGCTCAGGAGAAAGTGTTACCGTGGACGAGGCAGCGGATGTGACTCGTTAGTGGTATAAAGTCACAAAATTTTCTTAACCGCCGTCCACGAACAACGCACATCGGGTAATACGGCATTTCCCACAATGCATAGAGTCAGTCATGGGAGAGAAGTTGGTCACATTGTGGGAAGCGTTTCTTTGTGTTTGCCGCGAGAGTGACGAGAGATTTGTCATGTCAGTGAGAGTGCTTTCTGCCCAAGGCCAGCTTTATAGGCTGACCGCCCACGTACCTGCTCTCACACCTTCATAGAAGTCATGGCCTTTCTGGAAAGAGAAAACAAACCTGTCCGTAAAAACAAGTCTTTTCCCCTTAATTACAAAAATGATAAAAATTCAAAAACCCTTTTCCCAGATTCATAATAAATATATTTAATATCACAGTCTGTAAAGTTCCGATCTATTAACCCCTTAGTGACCAAGCCTGTTTGCGCCTTAATGACCAGGCCAAATTTTGCAAATCTGACACGTGTCACTTTAACATGGAAAAACACCAGAAAGGTTTTGCATATCCAAGCGATTCTGACATTGTTTTTTCGCCACATGTTGTACTTCATTTAGGCAGAAAAAAAAGACCGATAGAATTTGTGTTTATTTATTAAAATTGTAATTTTTTCACATTTCCAACTGCAATATCTTAAGTATGTGCAAACATAATATAGAAATTTTTGCTAAGATATGTATTTCCACCCGTTTATTTTGGGCGCACATTGGAAAAACTTTCGTTTTTTTTTTAACCATTTAGGAGACGTACAAATTTAACATTACTTTTTAGCATTTTGAGGAACACTTCGTTTTCCTACACCAAGCCAAGATTGGAAAGGCTCATGAGTGTCAAAATAATAGATACCCCCACAAATGACCCCATTTTAAAAACTACACCCCTTAGTGTATTCACTGAGGGGTGTCATGAGTATTTTGACCCCACAGTTTTTTTTTCAGAAATTAATTCAATTTAGAGGAGAAAAAGTAAAATTTCATATTTTTGCAAATCTATCATTTTAAAGACATATTTTTTTCCAATAGTTTACATGAAAATGAGGATTTACACCCCAAAATGGATACCCCTGTTTCTCCCGTGTTCAGAAATATACCCATTGTGGCCCTAATGTTATATCTGAGTCCACAACGGGGCCCAAAACGAAAGGAGTAGTCAGTGTCTTTCAAAACAGAAATTTTGCTTGAAGTCCTTTTAGACCCCATAGCACACATGTAGAGTTCTTGAGCGCCCAAAACCATAGAAAACCCCCACAAATGACCCCATTTTGAAAACTAGACCCCTTAAGGAATTTATCTAGGGGTGTACTGCATATTTTGAACCCACAGTTTTTGAATGAATTCAAGCCAAGCAGAAGGAAAAAATTGTGATTTTCGTTTTTTTTGGCAATTCTGGAATTTTAAAAACAGCTTTTTTTGTACAGCACACATATGAATGAAGACTTGCACCCAAAAATGGATACCCCTGTTTGTCCCGTGTTCAGAGACATACCCATTGTGGCCCTAATCTTATGTCTGGATGCACAACAGGGCCCAAAATGAAAGGAGTAGTCAGTGGCTTTCAGAACTTAGATTTTGCTTGAAGTCCTTTTAGGCCCGATTGCCCACTTGTAGAGTTCTTGAGCGCCCAAAACCATATAGAACCCCCACAAATAACCCCATTTTGAAAACTAGACCCCTTAACGAATTTATCTAGGGGTGTACTGCCCATTTTGACGCCCACAGTTTTTGAATAAATTCAAGCAAAGCAAAAGAAAAAAATTAGGACTTTCGCTTTTTTTGGCAATTCTGTCATTTCAAAAACAGCTTTTTTTGTACAGCACACATATGAAGGAAGACTTGCACCCCAAAATGGATACCCCTATTTGTGCTCTTTTCAGAAATATACTCATTGTGGCCCTAATCTTATGTCCGCATGCACAACGGGGCCCAAAATGAAAGGAGTAGTCGGTGGCTTTCAGAACATAGATTTTGCTTGAAGTCCTTTTAGGCCCCATTGCCCACGTGTAGAGTTCTTGAGCACCTAAAACGATAGAGAACCCCCACAAATGACCCCATTTTGAAAACTAGACCCCTTAACGAATTTATCTAGGGGTGTACTGTGTATTTTAACCCTACAATTTTTGAATAGATCTAAGCGAAGCAGTAAGAAAAAATTACGATTTTCATTTTTTGGGCTATTGCGTCAATTTAAAAACAGTTTTTTTTGTACAGCACACATAGGAATGAAGACTTTCACACCAAAATGGATACCCCTGTTTGTCCTGTGTTCAGAAACATACCCATTGTGGCCCTAATCTACTTACAGGACACATGGCTAGGCCTACAATGAAAGGAATACCCGTTGGATTTCAGGGTACAACTGAATGAATTCCAGGCCCAATTGTCCACTTATAGTGCCATTGAGCGGCCAAAACGATAGAGAACCCCCCACAAATGACCCCATTTTGAAAACTAGACTCCTTAACGAATTCATCTAGGGGTGTACTGCGTATTTTGACCCCACAGTATTTGAATGAATCTAAGCAAAGCAGAAGGAAAAAGTTACCATTTTCAATTTTTTTGGCAAATTTTAAATTTAAAAACAGTTTTTTTGTACAGTGCACATAAGAATGAAGACGTTCACCCCCAAATGGATACCCCCGTTTGTCCCGTGTTCAGAAACATACCCATTGTGGCCCTAATTTACTTACAGAACCCATGACAAGGCCTATAAAGGAGGGAACACCCGTTGGATTTCAGGGCACAACTGAATAAATCCCAGGCCCCATTGCTTATTTGTACGGAATAAAAATTGACTCCCTAAAATTCCCCCCCCCCGCGCCCTTTTTGGCGTTCGCAAATCTTAGATAAAAGTAATTATGTGAACTGTGTGGTATTTCCGAAGACAGGGGTAATTACGGAGGCTGGTTGGAATGGGCCCATGTGGCAATAAAACCGTGTATCCCCCTCCTCTCATGCTTTTTGGCAGTATTTCGTGACCTTAGTGGCGGGTATGGGGTGTAAAAAGTGGCGCTCTGTGAGTCTCCGTAAGCTTCATGAGGTGCGGCGGTCTCGCACAGAAGGCGCTCAACAAGCTGCTCCTGGAACTGCATGAAGGCAAGCGTTCCCGGGGCTTCTTGTAAATTACGGATTACAGGTAGCAGTCTGAATACCGTCGGGCTCACGCAGCTGTAGGCGGAATCTGCTTGCGGAGGCCCGCAGCGGATCCCATCTGTGAGCCCGGCTATGACCCTGCGTACGGCCGCGTAATGTACTGCCCATAACTGCGTACCTACACGGGCGGTCATGCGCAGTACACCTTTTTTTTGTTTGTATTCCCCGCACCGTCGCTTAGCGATGACGCGGGTACCAGCAGCCCGTACACAACGTAGTTGCGTATGGGCAGCAGGTATATCCGTGACCATGGAGCACAATGGGCTCTATGTTGCGGATATCCGCGGTAAAATAGAACCTGCTGCGTTCTCTTTTCTGCGAGTGGATTACACAATTCCGACCCGCTAATGTGAGCGGAATTGTGTAATCCAATGCGATTGATCCGCGTATTAGCGCGGCTCAGACGCATGCGGAATCCGTAATTCCTATCCAGTCATGTGAGACCGACCTATGTTAGAGCGCTACTTTTTTATTACGTGACCAGGGACCGCTCAACGAGGCCACCCGTCACTGCTCCAGCAAGGAGATTTTAAGTTTCCTGGGCTCCCCGACTCCTGCGCATGTGTCCGGTATTTTGACGGCGGTCACATATGCAGAATCCGGGTAAGTTCACGGATGAGGATCGCGTCGGGGTGCAAATACAGAGGCCTCCGGTAAAGAGTTTACTCTCCTCTCACCGATCGCATCGGTGAGGGGAGATGAAACTTCAATTTTTTTGTAGCCAGGAGCAGGGAGCATTTCAATTATCCTGGCAATCCACAGCGTTTGCGCATGCGTCCGCCATTTTGGCGACGGGCGTGTGCGCAGAAGCTGGGGTAAGGTCCGCGGATACATCTGGGGGCCTTATGTATGTACTTTCATCCTCCCTTACGGATATGATCCGTGAGGGGAGATGAAACGTACGCTTTTTAAACTTTTTTTAAACTTTTTAAAACTTTTTTTAACTTTTTTTTTTTTTACTGTTTTACACTTTTTTTTAACTTTACATGATCGCTATCATCCATTGGATGACAGTGATCATGTTCCCAGTGACATCCCTCTGCTCTTGGCTACACATGGCAGCCAGGAGCAGAGGGATTTGGAATTTCCCGGGGCTCGAGCCCCTCTGTGCACGCGCCCGATGTCAATCATCGGGCGCGCATGCGCAGAGGGGGACTTCGGGTCCCGGAACACCGGGGACATCGGCGGACCTAAGGTGAGTATTTTCACTTCCCCTCATGGATCCGATCCATGAGGGGAGGTGAAACTAGCGCTTTTCTTTTACGTTTTCGCGATCGCCGCTATCCTATACCTTCAGGAGTCGGGAGCCAGGGGATTTTGAATTTTCCAGGGGCTCCCGGGCTTCTGCGCGTGACGTCATCGTTGGCGCGCATGCGCAGAAGAGAGGCGGCGGGTCCGGGAGGACCAGATCTCCGGGGGACACCGCCGACAAGCCAGGTGAGAATTTTCAGTCGCCCTGATGGATCCGATCCATCAGGGCAGTTGAAACTTTAACTTTTTGGGCACTTTTATTTACTTTTTTGCGAACGGCGCTATCCATTGGATAGCGCCGATCGCAATGCCGGGGGGGGTACCCGCAGCCCAGGATGACAGCTCCATGCTGTCGGCTACCTGCGGGCACCGACAGCATGGAGCTGTCACGTCCAGAGCCCACGGGGCTTTATTCTCTGTAGGACGCATGTTTTTACGTCCTCAGAGAATAAAGTCCACTTGGGCAGGACGTAAAAACACTATGGGCTGGTCGTTAAGGGGTTAAAACAAGTCCTCAGACAGAAAACTAAAAAAAAAAGTTTTTTTGTAAGTGGGAATTAGAAAACAAGACTGAAAAAGCAAAAAATGTCTGTGCCCTCAAGGGGTTAAGGCATAAGCTTCATTCTAAGAGTCATTAACTCTAATGTACAAATACATATAAAATGTCAATGATTAGGTCATTGTGTTTAAAGGCGTTGTCCCACCTCTAGCCATTTTGCTGCATCTTGCAGTGGCCAGGGTTGGTACTGCAGTCGGTCTCTCATCCACTTCAATAGGACTCAACCCGCAATACGAACCTGGGCCACTGTGCAATGTACGGTGCTGTCTGCTTCCAGTTGCCAATATCACATTAGCTACCTGGGCTCCAGAAAGTAATGATCAGTTAATTTCACCCCATCAAACCACTATATCCTGCCTATAGCCCAAGCAGACGGTTTTACCTCACCCCATGTAACATTGTTTGCTCCGGGCCCTGGGAGGTTTTCTTACCATGCTGGCTTGGCTGAGTCTGTATTCCATAGTCAGAACCTCTTGCAGAGTTAAGGAGGATCCACTTTTCAGTTGTCTGAATGTGACTTTCAAAGACGTCGGAGACATTTTCAAGATTGTCTATTAAAATAAAAATGGTGTGAATGCCACAAAATAACACCGCGCAGTAGTGACAATACTGCTAATCTCACGGAAATACAAACATTGGGGGAAACAATCAGAAAAATGGACAATTCACATGTCAACAATGTATTCCCTAATTGCCATGCAACTCGAATGCCTTCTAGCCGTGGCCTTCGCAATACGACCGGTCATACTTCACCGAGGCCGTGCTCTGCATACAATCATCGTCTGCACCGACGAAGGGCAAAACTTAGGTTCTGCATAAAGAAGTCTATTGTTCCTTCTTTTTAATTCAAGTTATATAAGAAAATGCCGGCAGACCCAGGTAAAAGGACATTAACAAAAAAAACTCGCTGCGTACCCCTGCTCTAGAATCAGTAAGAGCGGTATGTGGGTGAAATCTGTAACACAGCAGGGGGGACCAACTGTGCCACCAGGTGATTTGGGCTGTGGACGACTCCTGAGGGCTACTCTAAGAGGTCCTTTGTCTTCATGCTTTAACACCTGGTCTTCAGGTCGTTTCCCCAGGACATAGTCACAATAACCGGCCCGAGGTCAGGACAGGCAAAGTGCATGCAATGCAGTAATCAGGCTGAAATGTAGGACAGGCAGCGTTCTCACAAAGTGTAGTCAAAATAATGAGCCGAGGTCAGGACAGGCGGCAGTTTGGAAAGCTGTGTAATCATGCTGTACTTACATAGGCTATACGAATCGCACTCGACACGCTCGGACGTGACTCACATCGCAGAGCAGGCGGACACTCTGTTTGTGTGACACCCAAAATTACAAGTCCCATTCTTGGGAAAGACTCACATGAAAACGGACCTTGCAGAAATTTTCCAAACTCGTACCGTAAACATCGCTCATGTACACGAACCCATTCAAATGAATGGCTTCCTTTTCCATGCAAGTTTTGTCCGTGTCATACAGGACAGAACTTGTGCACGTTTAACGGAGGTGTGAAAGTGGCCTCAGCAGATATAGATACACCTTAAAGGGGACCTGTCAGGTCCTACGAGCTCACAAACTAAGCGATGGACCCATAAGACCACTCAGGTGTGCTTTTTATACTTACCTGCCCACCTGTTTCTTCACAATCCATCCAGGAAGCCACCACTACATCCGTGCACTGGACTCATCTCTGAATTCAGTTGATGCGGTTCACCCCTGCACTCAGCAGCCCCTGCCGTATGAGCCCATAAACCCAGTTTATGGTGTTCATAGGACCTGACAGGTTCCCTTTAACAGAACCACTAGGAATCTATTGCTCAGGCACACTCCAATGGTTAAGAGGGCCTTAAATAACCTGGGAAGTGTCTGGATAGGGATGGGATAACTCTGTGCACATGCTGGCCCTTTAAAAGGCGGGTAGTCATGTGCAATACCCTATGGGCAGAGGAGTCAGCTGGGGAAACCACATGACATCTGTTGCACAGAAGACTTGGGGGATGCAAACGGCCGTGACCAGTGGGAGAGGCATCACCTCTTTAGTGATAGCTTTCTACTGCTCTGCAGCAGTAAGGTGAATGGAGTTATTCCTTTTTAGCCCTCTTGGCCGCCAATCAGGCTAAGCAAACCCGCAGTGCTTACAAAGACAGGGGGATACAGAAAGACAAAAGTACACAAATTACAGAACCACGGTTACATGTAGTAATCAGCTGATGGAAACAGTAGGGGTGAGGGTCCTGCTCCAACAAGCTTACATACTACAAGTAATGGGATGTTTCAGAAGGTAAAGGGGCTGGAGATGTGCACAGTATGGCGAGGTGGAGAGTGAGGGATGCTATACACATAGACAATAGTCAGACATTCAGCCGTGTGACGGCCATCAGGGATTGCAGTCAGTAGGTCAGGGAGCATGTTATCAGGGGGAGTACAGAGGGGTTTGTTTAGGGAATGCGGTATGCCTCTCTGAAAAGGTACCTTTTTAGAGCACGTCTGAAGTGTTGCGAGTCAGTGATTGCCCGGGTATCCTTTGGTAGTGCGTTCCAGAGGACTGGTGCTGCTCTGGAGAAGTCTTGGAGGCGGGAATGAGAAGTTCGAATTAAAGGGGCGCTCAGTCTGATTTCGTTAACAGAGCAGAGAGCCCGGGCTGGGTGATGGATTGAGATGAGGGAGGCGGGGTGCTGCGCTGTGGAGGGCTTTGTGGATGAAGGTGGTGAGTTTGAATTGAATTCTGTATTTGACAGTCAGCCAGTGCAGTGACTGGCACAGGGCAGAGCCGACCATTTATAGAGTATGTTGTCTAGCACAGGAAACAACACCTGCCTTCGTAACTTGCGCCTGACTGCCCGGAATGGCAGTCAGGTGCAACTCTGTTGCAATTCCATTTTAGGAGTTTCCAAAACTTTTGAGAGTTCTCATGAGCAGACCTCGCCATGAGGTTCCTCCAAGGTTCCTTCTTCTTTGTCTCTAGTAAAATATATAACAATTCACCATTCCGACTTCTCCATTTGAAATGTCCTCTCTTTAACAACCCTGTCAAAACCCACTACCTGCCATTGCATGGACCATTAGATCAAAAGTTAGTGGGGTTAATCCCTGCACAGCTTTAAACCACCAAGGAAATTTTAAATTAGCCTGAAAACCTTTCCCCCGCTTTCTGTTGTCTAAATTCTGGGTGTTTCCTGTTCTCAGCCGCGTCTTATAGAGCAAAAAGACAGTCGTTATAAAAGCAGATCGAGCAGAATGATTTATGTGCCAAAACAGAGGACCCCTCTGTAATAGCCACTGCAGGGAAATGTGGGCCTGGACAAGGCTTCTGTGGTGTCGGTGTGAGTCACTATGCAGGGGTTTGGGTTTTTCAGTGCATTGTGTTCTCCGACTCCGGTGGGAGGGGATTTGGGTGTGTTGCTGTTGCATCGGACCTGGGGGCTATTGTGGAGGGGTTTTAGTTCCTCCTCACCTTGGGCTCTGTGCTGTTCAACTGTTCCAGCAGTCTCCTGGAAGTGAAGGAGATCATAGCTGTCTGCTGTGTCTCCTCCAGAGTTGGAGTCAGAGTTTCTTCTTGTAACCTAAAGATAAGTTCTTGGTTTTTGATTATTTGTGTGTTCACTAGGATTGTGGTATCCAGGTTCCTGCGTCGGTGCGTCCTTATCAGGACGGTACACTCACCATTTAGGTAAGGACATTCATATTTTTGAGTCCCATAGGGAAATTACCCGTTTACTTTATTTTCTTTTTACCATTAACGGTTTGCTTTTTGGGAGCTGTGGTGTTGACAGTTCCCGTGCGCTTGTTTCAGAAATACACTTACTGCATGTTGGCAGCTGACGTGACAGCTTCTCTTTAAAATGGGGTGATGACTTGGTGAAAATGAGATACGGACACAGTAGAATCAACAACAGATAATTCTAATTGGTGACAGTTGAAAGCAAACATACACGATCGTGTTCCAGAAGGATCATACGTTCCTGAATATAACACACGCGCTTCGCCATGCAGCCTGCTTCTTATGTCTATTTCACACTTTTATTTTCGGGTGTTAATGTTGACTTTCTCACAGATTTACCTTCAGCTGTTGATGTGCAAAAGGTGAATCATCCTTTTTCAAGTTCTCCAAAATTTCTTCCACACTGTTTGCTGAGAACAGACTGCGAACGACAACGGAAATTGTTACCTTAATTTTTTTCAGAACCACAATATACCTTATTAGTGGCCCAGAAGTCCGAGTCGAGGTCAGTAGACGATGGGCCACATTTACTATTTGGATTCCGATAGTTTCTGTAATACATCGCTGTAAAATAACGTTGCAAATATGACTATTCTCATCAAATCTGACAAGAAAACAGAGCTAATCTACTGACTCCTGCTTGTAACAGACGTAGATTAGATTTTCAGCTCGTTTGAGCCATCTAAATGCACCAAATGCTTTAAGATCTGTGTGCCAGCCTTACTGAATGCGGGCCAATGGCTGCCAGCCGAAATGGATGGAATCTTTGACATTTAAAGCACTGGAGGGAAAGCACATTGACTCATATAGGAATCAATAGCATTTTTAAAGGAGTTGTCTGAGCTATGACAGGCCATCTCACCGGGTTCTACGGGAGATAAAACAACAAAGAAGTTGATATTCACCACTTTCCACTCTCCCCCGATTGATAGATCTGGTCTCCCTGCTGATCATCTTTACAGACTGCAGTCAGCCTGAGCCATGTACAAACATCCTGCTGCAGCCAATGACAGTGCTAGGCAATCATCACGGAGCGCTGTCATTGGCTGCAGCAACAGATTCATGGGATGTCCCAGGCAACCTGTAAAAAACACAGAGACCAGAACTGGCGGCGGCGGACTAGTGTAAAGCGAGGAGAGGCGAGTATCAGCTGATTTCTTATTTTCTACCAGTGAGATGGCCTTTCATGACCCCTTTAAGTGTGTTGCAGCCAGTAGCGTCACTGGCACTGGGCATCTGCAGGGTTTGCTCCACATTTTTTGCCTGGTCCCCCAAATGTATAGATGAGCTCTGTAATCGGCTGAATCCCTGTCTTCAGGACACTCATGTGGTTGAGCACAATGGGGGAATGGAGGACAATGGAGTCTATGCTACGGTTCCCTGCCACGCTATTAATGCTCATAACCCTCAGGCCACCTTAGACCTGTAGCCTATCTGAGGCTTGTACATGGCGGAGTAAGCAGCTTATTGTGTGAGCTCTTGCTGACCTCGGTATATAATACACCACCAGGCTTTCATTGTAACATTTTACCAGCGAGGGGACTGAGGAAAGAAGCAGCTAGATCTTCCCTGGCATTGGGGGGGGGGGGGGGGGGGTGAGCCTGGCAGCATTTGGCACTTCTTCGCTGGAACTTTAACACCAGGCGCCCAGGGTCTAGCCCCCGCACAGATTTAGTCTTAGCCATGTGACTGGTCGTCTGAGACTGCCGGCGCCCGTTCCCCACCATGACACTGTGGATCGTCGTCTTCATCTCCCAATGCGGCTGAGCGGGACAACCCCAGTGGTGACCGAGGGTAGGACGACAGCGCACTCTCCTGCAGCAGATAGTAGTGCCACATCTTCCATGCCATCTTCCTCCCCCTGCACCATGGACCTCACAGCACTCTAGCCCCTCTGTCTTGCCTGTGCCTGAGGGCAATTCCTCTAAAGAGCCTCCTTCCCCATGTTTTCATGGGACTGAAAAACCCACATCAAAACATGGATAAACTTTACTTAAGACTGCCAGCCTCCCATAAACACGATATGGCGGGCCTGCGGAGGTAAGTGTAGCAAAGTACTATCAAAGCCAACCAACAATGATTGAACTGAAAGAAGCCGTACGGCACAGAACCGCGTAGAGAGAGCCGATGCATAAAGTGTCCGATTGTCGCCTCGACTAAACGGATGGAGATAGCTGACCTGCAGCAGCCTGCAGCAGAGTCCTAGACGTCTGCCTCCTCTTCATCACTCAGTTCTGTATCTGGGATATTTCGGGCTCACGGCCATCAATACGGTTGTTATGCCAATAAACGCTACTTACAGATATTTACACCTTACCTGTTAATTTTGTCCAAGTGTTCAGCAAGAATAAATGGCTGATTGTCGTTGGCAGCACTCTAGGCAGAAGAGCAGATATGTGATATTCAGGGGTTTTATCCCGTACGGCCATTTCTTACAATCCCAAATATATTTAATATTTATTTTCTAAATGAATAATTCCAACTAAGATAATATCCGTAAGTCCTATACATGGGAGGGGCTAGAGGTATCCCCCATGTAAACTTACCAACACACTAAACAAATACTGTATGTAATGCCTAATAAATAACACTGCAGACATATACAACAACAGTTTATGGGCGTCATGTAACAAAAGCAAAAAACGAATCAATTAATATATGATTACTGTTACATGTAAATGGTAACTACAGGGAGGGGGCTCCCTCTGTGAGATCATCAGCCCTCTGACATTCATTTGTAGAGGGCCAATGCATTGACTTATCAACCAGATGCCTGACAGAGGCCTCCGAGTTGTTCATGTTTGGTGAAGTGAAAAAACAGAGATAATACACTGCAGTATAGAAGTATTGCACTGTAATATCTGTGTGATCATAGGATCACAGGTTCAGTAACAAAAAAAAAAGTTCAAAAATGTAAATGGTGAAAAATTTTTCAAGTAAACAAAAAAAAAAAGTTTTTCCCCCACACTTTTCAGGGTTTTGTTTTTCTAAAAGAAAAGTAATAAAAAAAATACACGTTTGCCCCCGTCGCCCCTATAACGACCCATGCAATAAACTAAACACACGCAGGGCAAATGTTAAAAATTTTGAAAAAAAAGACGACCTAGCCAAAATGATGTTTTGTTCATTTCGCCTCCCAAAAGATGCAATAAAAGTGAGCAAAAAAGTTGTATGTACACCAAAATGTTACAAATAAAAACTACAGCGAGTCACTCTCCAACGAGCCCTCGCCCAGCTCCACCGATGGACAGATACAAACATTGGGAGTCTGTGAATGCAGCGATGACAAAAACAAAAATATACAATGTGGGTGTTGTGGGGATCGTATCGACCCGCAGAGAAGAGTTATGTCAATTATACTGCGTGGTAAACGTTGTTCAAAAAAATGGCAGAATTGATGTTTCCTTAATAGAGATGAGCGAGCGTACTCAGTAAAACACTACTCGCTCGAGTAATTTGCTTTATCCGAGTATCGCTGTGCTCGTCCCTGAAGATTCGGGTGCCGGCACGGAGCGGGGAGCTGCAGGGGAGAGCGGGGAGGAACGGAGGTAAGATCTTTCCCTCTCTCCCGCCCGCTCTCCCCCGCTCCCCGCTGCGACTCACCTGTCAGCCGCAGTGGCACCCGAATCTTCAGGGACGAGCACAGCGATACTCGGATAAAGCAAATTACTCGAGCGAGTAGTGCTTTTCCGAGTACGCTCGCTCATCTCTATTCCTTAATAAAAACTCCTGAATACTCTATCTGTACCCCAAAACAGTAGCAACAAATACCACGGCTCCCCACAACACAACTAAGCAGCCCCCCACGGCCATGGCAAAGGGGAAATGACAAAAAGATATGGATTTTGTTAGGTGGAGAAGAAAATCCCCCTAAAACAGTCACACTCTAAAGTACCAAACCAGGCAGCTTCCTTAAGGATTACAGGTACCTCTTTGTGATAAGTATCAAGAACATCAGTGATGTCGTCTTTTGATGGACTTTTCAAAGTGAAAAGGTCTTTTTCTAAAGAAGGGATCTGGAAAAGAAAACATCGTGGCTAAAAAAGATGGACATACATACACAGCATGCAAAGGTCTGACTTCTGCAATCCGCTGCTTGTTGTTAGGCATTCAGCTTCAGTAGTAACTGGGACGTTAAGATGTCTCTTAGCTGTGGGGGAGGGGCTGTCTTCATAGGCTCCGCCCTGCACTCACTTAGCTCTGAGATCTGCAGTCAGTGTGTACAATAGCTCCGTCTCTCCTGATGCCCTTATCTTTATGGTGTAGGCATTACATGCATCTCTAGTTTGCGGTGGGCAAAGATCTTACTGGTCTGATCTTTATTAGCTGCTTGAGCAGGTCTTGTGTGCTTGCGTGGTCACAGCATTATATAGAGACCACTATATATGTCTCAGACAAACTTGTATGTGCAGCAGCTTATCTCCAAAAACCCTAACATCAATTTCTTGCCAGTCCACAGGTCGATTCTTGTAGATAGCAGAGATGGTCACATTCTGGGGTGAGATGGATCCAGATTACCGTTGCCCTGTGCTGATGGTAGGTCAGAACTTGGTGCAAGCAGCACGAATCGCTGACCCCTTCCTGTCAGCTGGTCAGAACATGTCAGCTCCTCCATCTAATCTGTGGCAACTACAAGAAGCTTCCTGTCCGCAGGGTCCGATATTTCACCTAGCGGAATCTACACCACAACAAATTACTGCAGTTCTGAAGGCCAAAAGAGGCCCGAGGTGTAACCAGATGGGGGTCTCTAACAGATTGGTGTTTTAGTGTACATCTCTTTTCTATCACAGGAAGTAAATTATGACCTTAGTGTTCTATAAACTCTTCTCAGCCCGTTTCCAATTTGATCTTCGCAGTTTATACAGTTAACTCTTGCTATATAATTTATCACAGAAGGGTTACTAATGCCTCATATGGGAAGGGGTTGTCCCCAAGGAATAAGCTGCTTTAGTAGATTCCCTGCAGGCAAACCCCACTGTGATAAATGATATGACAGGACGTTAGGGGACACAGTCTGTGCGTGTAATGGCCCGTCAGACGTTTAAACGACTGCATGAGCGCCGACGTCACTGCGTAGGTCGTTGGCGCTCGTGTAGGGTGTTTAGTCTGAACATCGCTGGCTTCTTGCTCAGTGCTTCACCTTCTATGTGAAGCGCTGAGCGGGGAGTGTTTACACGCAATAAGAAGCCAGCGACCCAGTGATTGTTTTTTCGCATTTACAGTGAACAATTATCGCTGAAATTCATTCATTTGTACGAATTTTGAGCGATTATCGTTGCGTGCAGACGGGCCACAATATGCGGTTAGTTGTGTATCTGAGAGAAGCCCGTACACTTTACACTTGGGGACATATAATTTAAAAGAAAAGTGAAATCCTACCTTTTGTGACTCTACAAAATGAGTAGCGATTCCAGCCTTCTGCACGTCCCGTCCCTTTAATCTGAAGCCAGTAAGGGCAAGAAATAAGCCTATCTGTCCTGGAAGCCGCGGCAAAAAGTATCCCCCGCCAACATCAGGAAAAAGTCCTGCGTTAAGGAAGTAAGACATCAAGACAAGTACCGTACATATAAAGGGGCACAGGTCATTAGTGCTGAAAATCTATAACTCAGGCCCCCCTCTAATTGTACCAGAGCTCCAGCATTACATCGCCCACCATGTCTTCCCTTCCGGGTTCTATGTGGCGGGTACTCAGGCTGCAGCACTAGACAGCAGGTGCCAGGGAAAGGCAAGTTTCAAATTTGTATTCATTTTAAACCCTTTGAACTTATTTTTGTTGTGCAAGACTCCTTTAAATGCCCTTTTTTCAGCAAGAGATCATGTGATAGAATGTGAGGTTTCTTTAAAAAAAAGTTAAATCCCTTAAAGGGGTTGTCCGTCTTGTAAGAAGTCTTGACAACCTCTTCCCTGTGTATAAAAATGACAATTGTCGATATACTCCCCGCTCCTGCGATGGCGCTCAGTCCCGTCCGGTTCACGAGACATCACGGGGGCTGCAGCCAATAGCAGAGCTCGATGATCAATCACAGCGGGTGCGGGGAGTATATCACCAATTGCTATTTTACTGCACGGGGATGGGGTTCTCCAGAGTTCTTACAACCCAGACAACCCCTTTAACTACAGAGGAGCCAGACGATGCATTGGGGAGGGGTGTGGGGGGCTCTTCTTCAGCTTTGCATGTAGAATCCCCCGGGGATTGCAGCTGGAGAGATGTGAGTGTGACACAGATTTTCCCAGGAATTACACTGCAGCCTTCGCTGGTCGCCCTGCTGAATGTGACCTAATTATTTTCCGTTCTTGCTAAGCCTGGATGACATCAATGGCCGCACACAGGCTCTGCGCTGTGCAAGTGCTACTTATTACATAAAGCCCATGAATGGAGAGGAACGCCGGCGAGCCGATGCCTCTACAAGATCAGATCTCACAAGCATCAGGGTAGGGCTTATTTTCGGGGTAACAGTACATAGGTATAACATTGGAAAAATGTCCCCCCATTCTGAGCGATGTAGGAGGAATTCAGCATGGATTTGTAAAATTCGGACTTTTAACTTTCATTTATATTTAATTTGCAATGTTTAATTTAAATACGCGGTATTGGGGATTAAAGAACACCCGCACCCAAATCCGTGTCCGATTCCACATCACATCAGCGGTGCAGATTTTGACATGGATCCACAACAGACAATTGAAAGTGCGAAATCAGCTGCAGATCTGCGTCAAAAATCATGCCAAAATCCGCACAGTGTAGTTTTTTGGCACATATTTTGGTGCGAATCCGTAGCGCAAAATACTCTACAGATTTGTGTGCGGATCGGCACCTAAATTCACCGTATGTGACGGACGCCTGTAAATTACATTTATTTCTGGATAAATGGTTAGAAATGCACCCTACAATGTCCAATCACCTGTACTACCTAACCAGTAGAGATGATACTAGGTTTCCCTGAAAATAAGACACTGTCATATTAATTTTTGCTCCAAAAGAGGCACAGTGTCTTATTTTCAGGGGGGCATTATACTCACCTGGCCCGCGGCGTCCCGATGGTCTTCGGTGGCACTGCGGCAATCTGCGAATGACATCACTGAGTGGCTGTGATTGGCTCATCGAGTGCTGGCTGTGATTGGCTGCTGGCACTCGATTAGCCAATCACAGCGCTCGCTTTGCTGGAGGCGGGGTATTTAAACCCGTCACCAGCAGAAGCTGAAATGGCAGACGGGGAGGACTCTGCAGTTTGCCGCAGCGCCGCCAGAGACCATCGGGATGCCGTGGACCAGGTGAGTATTGATTTTTTTTGGGAGGGGGCAGGTTAGCTAGGTCTTATTTTGAGGGAAGGCCTTATATTTCAAGCCTCCCCCGTAAACCGGGGTAGGTCTTACTATCGAGGTAGGACCTACTTTCTCGGAAACACGGTAATTATTAGAAGGGGTTAATTTGAGGTTAATGTTTGAAAGGGGTTAATGTATAGGGTTTTGCACAGTAGGCTCTCCTCAGCATCCCAAAATGCAGGAGGACATGACATTTTTGTTGACAGGAGGACTTCCGAGCAGATGCGCATGATCTGCCCCCGGGACGCTCACAACCTCCCACAAATAGGATATTTTAGGACAATATACAAGAGTTCCCTATAATAAACTCTAAAAGGGTAAGTTGCCTCCTCCTTGGCCCGCACTAGTCGTCCAACTAGGCTATTCTGTAACTAGACTTACCGATTGCCGTCTCGGGCATCGCGAACACAGTCTTCTCAGACGCTACTCTGAAGTGGCCGTGAACAGAGAGCCCGACACCCTGCAAGGAAAGACCTCATAGATGAGAATGACACAATCACTAGAGACAGTCAGGGAGGAAGGGGTCGTCCGCATCTGCTGTTCATCAGGGAGCAACAAAACGAGACAGAAGAATAAAATCAGTCCTGGGTTCCTTCCCTCTGATTTCAGCGGGATTTTCCGGCTTCAGTTCCACTTGGTTCGCTCTTCTGTTCCGTCTACTTTACATTAAAAAAAATAAAAAATAGCGAAAATGCAGCTGCACAAAACACTCAGACGCGGTCCTCTGAAATAGGAGGATGGACCATAATGCTAAGAATGTAATACTCTACTGTCCCAACGTTACCGTATAGCAGGCATCTGTACCCCACTATTTACTAAAAAGGTAATAAAGACATTTTGAAATAAAAAATAGCAAAAAAAACGGAAAGCGAATGGAAGAGATCTTTTTTTTTCTTCGCACTGCAGTCAATGGGTGACAGAGCTGAGCGGAAAGGCTTCTGTTTGGCTACAACATAACAAAATGTAATACAGTGAAAGGGTCTGAAGACTCCAAATGCATCATATATCAGTGTACATACATGCCTATCTACCTATCACACATACAGGGGGAGGCAAAAGTCTGGACACACCCACTTAACTGTTGTAATAAAGGAGAAAATTGGTTTAACCCTTTCCAATCCTGAAGACATTATGATTGAAGGCTGTACAGCTCTGACGCCTGTCAGGGTTCTCTTACTGTATATTGTGAGCCTCTCTGCTATCGGAGCCCATTCAATGTGTCACCTCATGCAGTACTGGCTTTAGCCAGCAGATAGCGCCGTCGTATAATGGCACAAAAAGAGTAAGCCCCCTAGGAAAACCAGGATACTAATTGGATTGGAAAGGGTTAAAGGAGGAGTTAAGTGAGGGCAAAGTTGGTAAACTGTACCTGACATCCAGGGATCACTTAAAGATAAGAAGAACCTTGAGATTTTACAGGATACCGTATTCCCATCTGTGCTTAATGAGATCAGCGAGTTCCCACGTGTCTTACCACAGGATGACGCACCTCTGCACCTCACTGTTGCTGTACGCAGATGACTAGGTATGCCATTCCCTGAGCACTAAATTGGGCATAGAGGTCTGGTAGAATGGTCTTAATGCCTTTGGACTTTATCTCTGGGGCCATTTCATGTCCTTTATGTATTCGAAAAAAATACGCAATATGATATTGCAGAGTTCAAAATAGCTGCTGAAAAAGGCTCTCCTCCACCACAGAATGCAGCCACGCTCCCCATTAATACGGTCACATATTAGATGGCAATTTTCGCATTATTACACCAGTTTAATAAGTGTGTCCAGACTTTTGCCTCACCATATTCTATATATTTGTGTAACATAAATCTATTTTGCCTTATCTCGCTCTCTGCAGGTACTAATCAACTGCGTTATACATGGAGATACTCCACAACCCTGTGAAGCAGCAAGCTCAGAAGGGGATTCATATTAATTACCGTATTTTTCGCTCTATAAGACGCACCTCGAGTCGGAAAATAGGGAAAAAATATTTTGAGCTCACCCAGGGACAGTGCAGGGAATAGAGCTGGGTGACGGAGCAACAGAGGTCTGAAACAGTGGAGTTCCGTGTCACAGCGGCGCTTCAGTATGGCAGGAGGAGAGGAAGAAGCGGTTTGGTGGAGGCGGGGAGCAGCAGTAGCTCCCACCGGCGCTCACCACCAATTAGCGGTACATAGAGGCGGCGGCGGGGAGGAGAGAGAACTGCTGTACTAACGGATCGCAAGTTTCTTCACCTGATTGTTCGCACAACCCTTGTTAAACTCGTTATCGCACAAAAAAACAGCGCGTTCGCTCTATAGGACGCACTGACTCCCCCCCCCCCCCCAAACTTTGGGAAGGAGAAAAGAGCGTCTTATAGAGTGAAAAATACGGTAACGATTGTTTAGCTGAACAGATTGTACATCCAGAAGCAGATTCAAAGAACGCCTCCCTGAAGTCCTGTGGTAATCAGCTTCAGTGTCTGGCCATATAGACATTCTTCAGCTTTCTTTCGGTAATGGCTCACTCCCCCCCCCCTTCCATCCCCGCCCCCAAAAAAGGTTGACATTTTGTCCTCTAACTTGTATCGGTATTACTGTGTTAGCGAGAATCGGCTATAAATCTACGTATTATTTAGGCGGGATGACATCGCGCACGTCTTCCTACGCCCAATACTTTCCGAGATACGGATTATCAAATCATTGTGCTTCTCGGTGACCCTCCTGCATTTCTTGACCCCGTGACCTGATGGGTCTGCAAATTGAGATTTTTATACACATTCTAGTAACAAACTAATTTGCAAAGTTTTGTAAAAATTGGAGATAAAAAAAAATAAAAGTGTAACTTTGACGTAGTTTAACTACACCTCAACTCCCAAAATGCACAATAAAGAGCGATCCAAGTCATCAAACCCCAAAATGTTACCAACGAAAACCAATGACACCAAGGCAGAATCCCTCGCAGAACATTGGAGATGAAGAACTGTTAACCAGTTGTGTCTCTGAATGTGGTGGTGAGGAAGTAGTTGAACATTTATTGCGGTGTCGCGATAGCCATGCGGACCGCAGAATACGCCCTACGTGTTATTTATAATGGCGCACACATTAAAGTTGCATTTTTTTTACGGCTGGGCTCCAAAAAATGCAATAAAAAGCAATCAAGTGAAAAGCAATAAAACCATCCGCTCATCCTGCCTTAGACGCTCCGTGGAGAGACAGAAAACGTTATCACTCTCGGAATATGGTGAGAAAAACACATTTATTGAGCAACGGTTGTAAAACATACAGAGGCGTAACGTGAAGCTCCTGGGCCCCAATGCAAAACCTGTAACCGGGCCATCAACTAACGTGTCTCCCCGAAAATAGGTCCTACCCTGATAGTAAGACCTACCGGGTTTTGGGGGAAGGCTTGAAATATAAGGCCTCCCCTGTAAATAAGACCTAGCTAACTGCCCCCCCCCCCCCCCCCAAAAAAAAAAGAATACTCACCTGGTCCCTGGGGTCCCGATGGTCTCCGGCGGCGCTGCGGCAAGCTGCTGAGTCCTCCGCGTCTGCTATCTCAGCTTCTGCTGGTGACGAGGCTTTGAATAGCCCGCCTCCAGCAAAGCGAGTGCTGTGATTGGCTCATCGAGCGCCAGCAGCTAATCACAGCCAGCGCTCGATGAGCCAATCACAGCCACTTAGTGAATGACATCACTGAATGGCTGTGATTGGCTGATCAAGTGCTGACTGTGATTGGCTGCTGGTGCTCAATTAGCCAATCACAGCACTCGCTTTGCTGGAGGTGGGGTATTCAAAGCCCTGTCACCAAGAAGAAGCTCAGCTGTGAGACGAGGAGGACTCAGTTTTCCGCAGCGCCGCTGAAGACCATAGGTATGTTGTGGACCAGGTGAGTATAAGCCCCCTACCCCCAAAAGTAAGACACTGTGCCCTTTTTGGGGCAAAATTAAAATTAGACAGTGTCTTATTTTCAGGGAAAGATGGTATAATGCTTTATTCATGGTACTAGAGAAGAGAGGCCTTATGGGCCCCCTAAGGCTCCTGGGCCCCGGTGCAAACGCATCCCCTATAGTTTCACCAGTAAAAACATAAAAGAAAAAAAAACCCTCTAAAAACGTATTATTTGTTACGGTACTAGTGGGGTGCCTAGGTACGCACGGAGCGGGGCTCCCTGAACTTCACCCACGCCACTGTCCCTTCCTGGAGAAAGCCCTGATGGTGGACACGTCCAGCCCAGCCAACTCTGACCCTACGCTTCCTAGGGGAGGATGGGCAGGGACCCCCGTACTTATGCAAGAGAATACTACCCACTAGCACCAACAGGAAAGGCAGATGACAAAACCATCACGAACAGTACAAACAGGACAGAGGCAGAAGGTAAACCCCTGGCTGATAACAGCGAGGTCTAGCGGACAAGCTGACAGAAACAGGATACAACCAGAGGCCGACTGGAACCCCTGGCTGATAACAGAAAGTAAAGCAGACAATAGCAAGGTCAAACGGACAAGCTGCATGAAGCAGGATACAAACGAGGCAGACAGGAAAACCCTGGCTGATAACAGCAAGGGCTAGCGGACAAGCCGACAGGATAAAAACAAAGGCAGACTGGCTAGCACACAGAGGGAAAGGCACAAGGTACCAGGGCCAGGCTACCAGCAGGTCAGAGGAGCTGCGGACACTGAAAAGCACCACAAAATACCGGACCGACACTCAGCAGGTCAGAGCCACTAGACTACTCAGAGGACACTGCAAACTGAACAATAATCGGCCACCCCCAGGCAGCAAGAGCGGGATCTTATAGGAAGGCGGGAGGAGCCAATAGGTTGATAGACCTGTCAATCAGCAGCACACCTCTGTTAACCCTGGGTCGTCTGGACAGAACAAGGTGTGCTGGCAACATTAATTATGAGCCGACAGATGTAACATTATCACTGTAATCAACCGAGACGCAGAATAAAACTAACATGTCATTCATACCACATGGGGGCGCTGCAGAAACGAAAGCCGGAATTACAGTTTTTGCTTATTCCCTCCATCAGAAAAAATTTTAAAAGGCCACATTATGGGTCTCAAAGGTGACAGCGAGATGTCCGGGGAGCTGTGCTTTATACTCACTGGTCCGCCGTTCCTGCGCCGTTTCCCCCCCAAAGTCTGATCCTGCCTGCAGCGTAATGGTCTTCATTGTGCTCTGTGCGCATGCTCTCCCATTGTAACGGCCCGGTGTTAGCAAAACCCTGCAAATACCCGTGGGGTTAAAACGTTCTCTGCATGCTTTGCTGAACATTGCGAGGGGCGTACGCTACAGCTTATTATTGTCCAGACCCCATGAATAAGGCCAACACACCTGTATTGCACTCATACACATTACAGATGGAACGGGTCCGGATTGCCCTCATCGCAGTATCCGCTCAGCAGGGACCACATTTATCACAGACCATTGCTTCTTTTGTTCATTTCCCAAAAAATGGACAGTTTGGTATATTGAAACTAATGAGCTGTGGTGTAGTCTCCCGAACAATCACTTTTTGAAGCAGACAGTGGGAGGCGGCGGGGTCGGGGGGGGGGGGGGCACTCTACTGTACCGCAGGGGACTCTGCAGTTGCAACAAGGCATCCAAAAATAATTCCAGCATCATCATTTGCACCCCTTCCCCTCTGAGCTGCGCCGTGTTCCCAAACAGCAGTCCACGTATGGGACATTTCCGTACTGCAGAGAAATTTTGTGGCCCTCATGAAAATCATCAGGGCTAAATCTATGTGTTTTTGATAAGAAATTGTAATTTGTTTTCATTTTAATGGTGCAATGCCACCAAACATCTGTGGGGTCAAGACACTCACGACACTCCTTTATGGCTTCCTTCAGATGTCCAGTTTTTAAAATAGGAGTCAATGTTGGAGGTTCCCACCGTTCTGAGGACTTGAGGGGCTCAGCAGATGTAACAAGGGGTCTGAAAATGATTTAATCACACAGCGCTCCTTCCCTTCTGATCCCCCCACGTGCCCAAACAGCAGATGAGCCCTTTCTGTGGTCAGGAGAAATTGGGCAGCAAATTTTAGGAGGCTTTTAAAAGCCCAATTCTAATGCATCTGTGAAGTTCAACTTCAATTGTACCTCTTTATGAATTTCTTGAAGGATGAAGTTTCTAAAATGGGGTCTTTTGAGGGGTGTTTCTTATGTCTTGGCACCCCAAGGCCTCTGCAAGCCTGAAATGGTGCCTAGAAAGTGTCCCAGAAAAAGGGAGGCTCCAAAATCCACAAGGTGCTCCCTCTTGTGTTTGAGTCATGTTGTACGCTACGGCCACATGTGGGATATTTCCAAGAACTACAGATTCAGGGTAATAGAGTTTTATTTATCTGCTAACTCCTACTGTGTTACAGAAAAAATAGGTATAAAATCTGCAAAGTGATTGGCTGCTGCGGTCACATGTCCTGGAAAACAGCAATCAAGGACATAATGGTTCTGAAGTAACTTTAAAGGGGTTTTGTCATAAGAAAAAATGATCTAAACTTACCTATCCCTTCCCCGTCAGTCTCCTTATCACATCTTCTCCTGGTTGAGCTTCTCCAGTGCCCCAGGTCAGCTCACTGCAGGCTGGGCCCAGCTTGTTATGAGGGCTGCATATCACAAACTCCTTCCTATTGGGTCAGTGAAGGTCACATCCCTGTGCTGTAGCTTCACTGCCTAGGAAGAAATTGTAATCTCTTTCAGAGACAGCTCGCATGAGCAATCTCTGAAGAAGATAGGCAGTCCTCCTGCTGGCCTGTGAGCTGTGACGTAAGGTACATTGGCAGACTACCAACCTAATGTACCAGACTGCCAACCTAATGTACGTAACCTCACAGGAAGGAGAAGAATCAGGCAGCTGGAGCTGAAGTGAGCCCCCGGACTGCAGGAGACAGGAGAAAATAAGGGAGGTGAAGATATGGTAAGTAGACTGATGGGGGAGGAATAGATAAGTAGAGCATTTTTCCTTTTTTAGTGACAGAACCATAGTAACATAGTATGTAAGGCTGAATGAAGACAATGTCCATCTAGTCCAGCCTGTCTATCCTCCTGTGTTGATCCAGAGGAAGGCAAAAAACCCCAAGAGCAGAAGCTAATTAGCCCCTTTGGGGAAAAAATTCCTTCCCGACTCCCTAATGGCAATCAGACTGTTCCCTGCATCAACCCCTAATAGTTCCTACCTGCCTGTATACCCGGATTGACAATTAACCTAAGATTTATATCCTATAATGTCCTTCCTCTCCAGAAAGACATCAAGTCCCCTTTTAAACTCCTCTATTGATTTTGCCATCACCACTTCCTCTGGTAGAGAGTTCCACAGTCTAACTGCTCTTACAGTAAAGAATCCCCTTCTATGTTGGTGATGAAACCTACTTTCCTCTAATCGTAGCGGATGTCCTCTTGTTACCGTCGCGGTCCTGGGTGTAAACAGATCTTGGGAGAGATCCTTGTATTGTCCCCTCATGTATTTATACATAGTTATTTGATCACCCCTTAGCCGTCTTTTTTCTAGAGTAAATAGTCCCAATTTGGATAGCCTCTCTGGGTATTCCAGTCCTCTCATTCCATGTATTAGTTTAGTTGCCCTTCTTTGAATCCCCTCAAGCACTGTGACATCTTTTCTGAGCACCGGTGACAAGAATTGCACGCAGTATTCCATGTGAGGCCTGACTAGTGCCTTATATAATGGAAGGATAATGTTCTCATCCTTCACCCCTATACCTCTGTTAATGCACCCCAAGACTTTATTTGCCTTTGCAGCAGCTGACTGGCATTGGTTACTCCAGTTTAGTCTACTATCCACTAGTACCCCCAGATCCTTTTCCATATCACTTTTCCCTAGTGGTACCCCATTAAGTGAATATTGGTGACATCCGTTTCTCCTGCCCATGTACATAGTCTTACATTTTTCAACATTGAACTTCATTTGCCATTTTTCTGCCCAAGCCCCCAGCTTATCCAGGTCCGTTTGTAGCCGCACATTGTCCTCCGTTGCATTAATTATATTGTATAATTTTGTGTCATCTGCAAATATTGATATTTTGCTGTGCAGCCCCTCTATCAGGTCATTGATAAATATGTTGAACAGAGTGGGGCCTAATACTGAACCCTGTGGCACCCCGCTAGCGACTGTGGTCCAATCAGAGTATGAACCATTTATTACCACCCTCTGCTTTCTATCATTGAGCCAATTTTTTACCCACTTACACACGTTTTCGCCCAGTCTGAGCTGCCTCATTTTGTATATTAGCCTATTATGTGGCACGGTGTCAAAGGCTTTAGAGAAGTCCAGATATACGTGATCAATAGATTCTCCCTGGTCCAGCTTAGAGCTTACTTCATCGTAGAAACTGATCAGATTTGTCTGACATGAGCGACCCTTCATGAATCCATGCTGGTGAGGAGTTATTCCCTTGTTCTCCTTGAGGTACTCATCAATGGCGTCTCTCAGAATCCCCTCGAAAATTTTTCCCGTTACTGAGGTGAGACTTACTGGCCTGTAGTTACCAGGCTCACTTTTGCTCCCTTTTTTGTAAATTGGAACCACGTTGGCAATGCGCCAATCCAATGGTACTACTCCGCTCTTGATAGTGTCTAGAAATATTAGATATAGTGGCCTAGCTATCTCGTCACTTAGTTCCCTTAGTATCCTTGGGTGTAATCCATCTGGGCCCGGCGCTTTATCAATTTTAGTCTTCTTCAGTCGCTTCCGCACCTTCTCCTGTGTTAGGTATGAGATATTTTGTGAGGGGTTCGTTTTATTCCCCTGCATCTCGTGTGGCATTTCCTTTTCGTTTGTGAATACACTTGAGAAGAAACTGTTTAGTAGATTTGCTTTCCCTCTGTCATCATCAATGATCTCTCCTGCATTATTTTTTAAAGGGCCAGTGCTCTCCCTGCAAATCCTTTTGCTGTTAATATAGTTGAAAAATAGCTTCGGGTTGTTTTTGCTCTCTTTGGCGATCCGTCTTTCTGCTTCCTCCTTGGCAGTTTTGATCGTAACTTTGCATATTTTGTTTTTTTCCCTGTATGATTTTAGCGCTTCTTCGCTGCCTTCCTGCTTTAGTAGTTTGAACGCTTTCTTTTTTTCGTTTAATGCCTCTCTTACCGTCTTGTTGAGCCACATTGGTTTCCTTTTAGTTGAGTTTCTTTTATTTTTAAAGGGAATGAACTGCTCACATGAGGTGATTAGGATCCTTTTAAACTTTTCCCATTTGTCCTCTGTACTGATATGTTTGAGGGTGTTGTCCCAATTAATGTTACCGATAGTAGTTCTAAGCTCATCAAATTTTGCTTTACTAAAGTTTAGTTTCTTTGTCGCTCCCTGATAAGGCTTCCTATTGAATGACAGCTGGAAATTGATTATATTGTGGTCACTGTTCCCCAAGTGCCCCTCAACCTGCACCCCTTTATACGTTCCGGTTTGTTAGTTAGTACTAGGTCCAGAATGGCTCTCCCTCTTGTTGGTTCCTGCACAAGTTGGTTCAGGTAATTGTCTTTAATTACTCTCAAGAACTTATCACCCCTGTGAGATTTGCAGGTTTCGTTCTCCCATGTTATATCTGGATAATTAAAGTCCCCCATGATAATTACATCATTGCGGTTTGACACCTCTTCTATCTGCCTTAATAGTAAGTTATCAGTTTCTTCTGTTGCTTTTGGTGGTCTATAGAAGACCCCTATCAGGATTTTGTTATTTTTTCCTCCCTGTATTTCTACCCACAGAGATTCTACCTGTTCTTCTCCTACCCCTATATCCTCCTGTAGCCTCGGCTTCAAGTTCGATTTGACGTACAGACATACCCCTACCCCTTTCTGGTTCCTTCGGTCCCTTCTGAAGAGATTGTACCCCTGCAAATTCACGGCCATTCGCATTTATCATCCAGCCATGTTTCCGTAATTCCGACTATAACATAATTTTCATCAGTCATTCTCGCTTCTAGCTCACCCACTTTACCAATCAGACTTCTTGCATTCGTGGTCATACAATTTATATCTTTTTTTTGTTTTTTAAATTTGTTTTGTTGCTATTCGTACTTATGGCTGATCTATCAGTTCTAACTGTACTAACCCCACCCCCTGCTCGACCCCCATTCCCTTTGCTTGGACCCGGGTCGCTAGTTACACTGGCTACCCCACTATTTCTCATTTTACCCTCCCCCCCAGTCCCTAGTTTAAGTTTAATATTTTTTATTACTCATCTCCCCAAAATGAAACTTGCACCAAAGAGAGTGCATTTACCTGTATTCAGATTTTAATTCCCCCCCCCCCCCCCCAAAAAAAAAAAACCAAAACCTGAACATGGACTTTTAAGATATTCATGGTCAAAGTTTACATCATGTGACTTTGAAATGAAGAATGTACACCCCCAATTGCAAAAAGTCGAAACGTTGTGTAACATATAAAAAAAAGTTTAAAAAAAAGGATGCAATGATTTGGAATTCTCATCCAACTATATCTACAGTAGAACATATAACATATCAGAGGGGGGGGGGGGGACATTGTTCATTTTAATTAAAAAAAAATAACTCATTTACAAATTGATGGCAGCAACACATCTCACAAAAGTTGGGTCACTGGCTGAAAAAGTAAGTGGTACTAATGAGGGTCAGTTTCCTACTAAGTCACATGACTGTATAATAGGAGCATGTTAGAGAGGCAGAGTCTCTCAGAAGCAAAGATGGTCAGAGGTCACCAATTGGTGAATGCGGTCTAAAAATGGTGGAACAATTCCAAAAAAATATTCTTCAATGTAAAACTTTGAAGGTTTCGAATATCCCAACATCTACAGCACATAATAGTGTAAAAAAATCAGGGAATCTGCAGAAATTCATGTGCATAAGGTACAAGAATGATGATCATTATAGGGCGCTGGAGAACTACGGGCCTCAGGTGGCACTAAAAGGGATTGTTGGAGTTGTAAGAATTCTGGACAACACCTGCCCCATACAGTAAAAAAAAAATAATGGTATACTTATCACTCCGCCCCATGATCGTGCTCGGTCTCCACTCCGGTCTCTCTTTACAACTGAAGTCCCGCCTGGTTTACGGGACGCCACAGGGGCAAAAGCCAACAACAGAGCTTGGTGATCGATCACTGTGATCCGTTATTGGCTGCAGCCACTGTAACGTCCTGTTAACTGGACGGGACTTCAGCTGCAAACAGAGACCAGAGCAGGGGACTGAGCGCTGTCACGGGGAGAGGTGAATATATCACCACTTGTTGTTTTACCGCATCGGGAAGGGGATGTTCTTACAACTCGGACAACTCCGTTAAAACGGGCATGATTCTGTAATGGAAATCAATGCACAAGACCAGAAATACTCCCACAAATCACCGTCTGTGAACACAGTTTGTCGTGCAATCTACAAATACAAGTTACCACTGTATCATGCAAAGAAGCAGCCAAATATCAGCACAAAGTCTATGCGGGCCACGAAAAATATGGAGAGACACTAAAAGGGAAATACAAAAAGAAAACTCTGATAAAAAATTGGATATCAATGGAAACGGAAGCTCAAAAAGTTTTGTTGCCCATCATCAAAAATCTTTTCCCCATTAGAGGTGATCAGTGTGACCCCCCTCTGTTACCGGACACACATGGAGCCTGTAGTCAAGTCCTGCCATACATGTTGTAGCGGATCATGATGACTGATACAATGTCTTCTGGGATGGGTCCTCGCAGATCATGGTGGCCCGTATGTTAGTTATCTCGCTTGGACGAGTGCCGATCTAGAATGACCACGACCGAGAGCATTGTTCCATTCAGTGTTGATGTCGGAGGAGATACCATTGCCTATCTGTTGCACCCACGAGTGCTGCGGATGACAAAGAGGCCTCCGTCATCCGGCAGGGCATCGTCTCTCGATTTTCCTAGCAATCGCTGTGTTAGGGCTGGCCAGGGCAGATGGACAGGGATTCCCTACGCCAACCCTCTCCCGTATCCCTACCTACTTGCCCCCCCTGGGCTAAGCCCCATGGCAACGACTGGGCGACGGTCCCTACTCTGCATTAGTGTCAGGGAACCAAGGAGGGGAGACTGGGAAACCAACAGGTGGGAATTGTGTGCTGATGAGGACAGGGAGGTGCAAACCAGAGGATAGTCAGGAAGCAAGCCGGGTCAAAACCAAAAGATCACGAGCGAAGTACAGGAGGGCAAAAACAGAAGCAGAGACAATTGCAAGCCAAGGTCAAACCAAAAGACACGTTCGAGGTACAGGAGGGTAAGGCAAAAGCACAGTCAAAAAACAAGCAGCAGTCTAAGCACTAAAGTCAGCTAACAGAATGCGGGTGGTAGTCAGGACTGAGTCAAAACATACACTGGCATAGAGATCTGGGTCAGCAGGGTTTATATGCAGACCTACCCCGCCCAGAGGGGCAGGGATAAGTCACCTGATGACTGGAGGGAGTCAAAAAGGCACCTCCCCCCTATGGCGTGAACTCACCTGAGCACCGCGCAGTCGACCGGACGCGAGGCGGGCCGCCATGACCAACCAGGAGCGGGGGAACCCCGGACCGAGCCGCCAGCCTGGGCCCCAGCCACACCAGGAGGAGCAGCCCGCACAGATTGAACAACAGTGCCCCCAGTGGTAACCCTTCTTTTAACATGCTGCGGTTAGAGCACCGTGGGCCGAAACAGCTTTTGACAAGTGTACAACATGACCAAAAAGTGCAAGTTGTCTCCTTTTTATTGTTTTTGTGATTGACTCAAGCCCTATGCAAGCCTGTATCTCGCTGTTTTTGATTAAATCAAACCAACGGACACGGAGAATCTGGCGTTGGCATCGCATGTGAAAGAACTCTAGATGCCCAGTGGTTTGCGACAGCAAGGTCCAAGTCTCCGAGCTGTACAATAATATTGGCATACACAGGTCGGGTAGAATCGAATCTTAGTCCTGAGTGTTATGTTCTGCTTCCGCCAGAGTTTATCCAGGGACCTCATTGCCGAGGCTGCCAGCGCTATTCTCCGCAGGATGTCCGGAAGCGCCCTCCCATCTGTGTGCTGAACGCTTCCGAGGCCCAAGACAGGCCGCCTCAAAATCGAACCGTTTTTGGGGGCGGGGCGGTGGGGGGCTTATAGATCCTAACACTTACCCAGAGGAAGAAAAAAAATCACACCGTGTAAGGCGAGAAATGTGAAAGTTCATTATTGTCACCACCTGCACAACCAATCCATTGGTTTTGTAGTTGCCATTCACTTCTGACTACATTGTGATAATGGGAGGTGGGGTGCATCCTGTTGGAAGATGAAACCTCAGATTTCCTGTTCCGGCTGCGGCAGAAGCCGTATTTGTTGCTTCTAGGTACGAAATCCCCGGGAATGTTTTTTGTAAAATGTATATATGTGAGTGTCATTAGTTGTGAATTATATGTATTTCAGATTGGGAAGATGATGTGTTATAGCGCTGTATCGCACATTCACAGCCTTCATCCACGGCTACAGTCTGTGTTACAGATGGATTTGTATCATAGTCACACATGCTAGAAAAATCAGGTCAGTCTACAGAGTCGTGTCGAGTCGCTTGAATATTTCAGAAATGGGATGCAGTAGATAATGCATAAGTCTGACTGGTCTACACAAGGGGCTTAGAGGATGCATATAGCCATACAAGAGGGCACTATTGCATGTATTCTGGGTGTGTTTGGGCGGGTCACACATGGCATCAACAACCATAACAACTGATGGCATCTGCCTCAAGCTGATGGTTCACTATATCAACAATGCATAAACCCCCCAGGAACGCCAATCATGTCCGATGACATGACGGACTATGGTCGCTTCATTTGATAAGGCCCCAACAGTATCTATGGCCCTTGTGTTTTGCTCAGAGTCAGCCAATGACATATGGTCCTCATTGGCATCACAGTGTCTTAATGTGCAGCAGCGTACATTAGGAGGAGACAGATGGAAATCCCTGTCTGCCTCTTCCACAGAGAAGCTCGCAGTCATTAATTTTTTATCCTAATCTAATGCCTGAACGGCACATCTGGTTACATAATAATCAAGCAGGATCTCCGCCGGGAGAAAGACGAGGTCTGAACTGCTCTACTGAATCACTACATGATGATGTACGAGGCCCGTCCTATGTAGACCTGCTTTACCTACACTCCCATTTACATTTCATACTGCCTGTATTTGGAATACACACTTATGCTTTTATTAAGGGAGCTTTACAAGAAAGTTGACCGATTTGACCCCCCCCCCTTGGCGACATCTGCCATACATGTACGGTGGATGTGCACAGAGTTGTATGGAGAAGGTGCAGGAGCCACACTCACTCCATACGTGTTGTCGGTCTTTAAAAACCCCAACTGTAGTTGTTACCTATTTAAATGCTGTAGTCAATTCTGGAATTGGTATTCAACTGTCCTGTAAGGCTTGCCCGCAGTGAGATTGCTGGGTCGGTGTGTTCATGCAAAGAGCTGATAGGTGCAGGAAGCAGACAGCTCTGTTCGTATTGCAGTCCAAGTTCCTATTCATTTCAGTGAGAACTTGGCTTGTAATACCAAGCCTGGCCACTGCAGTGGGAACAGAGCTGTCTCCTTCCTGCAGAAATCAACGAGTTTCCTGTTGACTGCCCCCTGCCAATCTATCACTGATGACCTATCCTTAGGATATGCCAATAGTAGATTACAACTGGACAATCCCTTTAAGAAGAACAATTGGCCTTTAATTTTTGCACTCTAGCTGATCCTTTGCAGGGTTAGGAGCTAATAAGATATAGGAATGGAGCATAGAGGCTGGTACTGGGGAACCCTCTAAAAAGGGATTACAGAGGTACAAATCAGGGAATCAATTCATGGGCAAAGGTCTTACAACAGGAATACGACATACCATCTGGTAGGGAGACTTTCGATCTGGCAGATCTTTGATAGTCAGTGAAATCTCATCTTCAGAGATGGGAGCATTAAGGTAAGTGATGGTTTCTACCGGGAGCTTATAGAGCTTACAGAGGATTAAGCAAGCATTCCCTTTCCTTCTCATTAGCAAAGAGCTGGATTGGTAATGAGTTTAAGCAGGAGCAGTAGTAATAAATTGTCAATCCGTGTATGGGTGCCATGAGGCGATGAGAAGAAAGAAAAGGATTTGTCATAGGGATGATTGAACAGCCAAAAATCGTTTAACGAAAAGCTTCTAATTAATTTTCAAAACTGTCTAGAAAGCCTGGACACTGGTGTAGAAAGCCATCCAAGAGAGAAAGCCTGTCCATCCTACTGGAGAACACGGCATTAAAGAATAGCTGAGGGTCATAGACATTCACTTAAGAGCTGTCTTCAGAAATGTAATTTCTGGTGTATTAGGGGCAAATATGTTGTAGGTTGTCATAAGTGCTCCTTGTAAGGACTCCGCTGAATGACATACCTGCCCTTAGGGTCAGTTTGCGAGGACGTCACCTGCAGAGGGCAATTCCAGGCAAGGAGAACCGCTACACCTGCCCTTTTCTGAGCTGCTGAGAATACAGTAGGGAAATATTTAAGAGGGTAATTGTGTGCCACATGGTGGTATTTGGTTGGCACTGCAGGATAGTACTTGGTGCTGCATGCAGGGCTCTAGAAGGCAACCAAAATGTTCACCAATGCACGCAAAATTTAGCTGATGGCAACAAGATTTTTCAGCCTGGCCACCATTTGTGACTAGGCCATCGCTGCGCCGACTCTGATTAAAGGAAAAAACAAAAACACTTGCTCTGCAGGACATGTCTGACACTAAACATGCCTGCTAGGTGACCGTCCACCTGTCGCACTCATGCTACCCAGAAGGAGCGGAAGAAGTCCTTAGTGCCGCAGGGTCCTGCTCAAATGTTGCCTGAGAACATGTATGTAGATAAGATGCTGATGGGGCCAGGGCCTAGCTGATATTCATTTGAGAGGGCACCTGGCTGCAATGTAATGTGAATGGGGGAGGTGGGACTCCTGGCTACTAGTAAGGGGCCAACCTCATTGTCTTTAGCTCTGTCTATTTCCTCTATGGAGGTCTGAAAAGTGTCCAAGCTTGACCGCGGGTCTCCGGACCCAAACTCAAAGCATCATACGGATGTATGTTGCTCTGAGTCTGCATAGTCTGTGAGCAGAAAAGAAAGGAGCCAAGGAGTCCCAGGAGTGTGATTTTTATACTTACCTGGCTTCACATTCCCTTACTGTCAGCCCTGGAAGGTGATGTGGAGTTCATGCACTGGACTCATCTCTACAATTACACATACCATTCTCTATGTGTGTGTGCACACCAACTGCAGGGATGAGTCCAATGCATAGACCACCTGCCGAATTCCAGGGCGGATAGTAGGGGACAAGTAATCCAGGTAAGTATAGAAAAGCACACTCCTAGACTCCTCAGCCCCTCTTCTGAGCTCACAGGCTTACTTCACAGTGCTCAGAGGTGATGACCAGTTCCCTTTAAACGGATTGTCCAGTTGTAAACCACTGATAGTCTATCCTCAGGATAGGTCATCAATATTGGTGTAACATCTTACCGGCGCTGGATAGGAGCCGCGGTTGTAGAAGTCGTGCAGGTGACTAGAGAGTAGTCAGGATAGCCAGGAGTCGTTATCGGGAAGTCTCGGTTGCCGTACAAATGGATGAGGTGGAAAGTGTAGTCAGATGGAAAGCCAGAAGTCAGCAACAAGTAATTACGGTTTGCAGGAGAGGACGCTTGATCAAGGCAATGAAGCCCAAAGATGGTAGTCATTGCTTTCAAGGGGGGCAGGTCCACTATAAAGTCCATCGAAATAGATTCCCATGGCCTGGAACCACAAGCTTGCCCTCTGGGATTGGCAGAGGTTAGAGGAATCCCAGAGGGCAAGCTTGTGGTGTCTTGCTCTAGGCACATACGTCGCAAGAGGTGACATATCTCTTCACATTCTTCCTGCAGTCGGGCCACCAGAAGGAACAAAGTAAGAGTTCCAGAGTCTTTGTGATCCCAAGGTGACTGACCAGCTTGGAATTGTGGAGCAGTTTGTGGTCTTCAAGTCGACCAGCCTTGGGATTGTATAGTTGGTGTTCTCGCCTCCAAAGTCTATTTTTGAAAGAGAACTTCACATCCTTAGAAGGACGACTCAGGAAAGGGTCACTTTCATAGCCTCCCTTAAGCTTGGTTAGGAGGTCCTCAGAAGGCAGGATACCCCAAAATTTAGGGTGGACAGAATTGTGTGGTCCGTATTTGACTTCTCTTCAGACTCCAAAAATACCATGGACAATGCATCTGCCTTCCCATTTCGGGAACCGGGGTGGTAGGACACAGCGAAATTAAACCTGGAGAAGAACAGGACCCATCGTGCTTGTTTCACAGATAACCTCTTGGCAGTACAGAGAAATTCTAAATTCTTATGGTCAATAAGAACCATTACTGGATAATGGGCATCTTCCAAGAAGTGCGTGCATTTGGTAAAAGTTACCTTGATGGCTAGAAGTTCATTGTTCCCAACAACATAGTTTTTCTCCGCGGATGATAAGGTGTAGGACAGAATTGCACAAGTTTCTCCAAAGTGACTTGTGCCTTCGGAGACCAGGAAAACGTATGTACTTTCTTTGTGACTGAGGCAATGGGAGAGATGACTTTTGAGAAGTCCTTGATAAATCTTCTGTAGAATTCTGTGAAACCGATCAGGCGTTGTCCTACCTTCAAATTTTTTGAAATGGGACAATCCAGGATAGCTTTAATTTTGCTGGGGTCCATATTTAAGCTGTCTGAGAAATTCACACTTCTCTAGCTTGATGTAGAGGTTATTTTTTGGGAATCCTTCCAAGACCACCTGAACATGCCTGCGATGTTCCTCCAAAATGTAAGAGAAGATGAGGATGTTGTCGGGATATGCCACTACAAATTGATCCAACAGCTCTCGAAATACGTTATTGATAAAGTGCTGGAAGGTAGTGGGAGCATTGCAGAGACCGAAAGGCATTACTAGAGATTCGAAGTGTCCACATCTTGTTCTGAAAGCAGTCTTCTATTCATCTCGAGGGTGGATCCGTACCAGATTATATGTTCCTCTGCGGTCGAGTTTAGTAAAGACTTTGGCTGCCCTAAGCCTCTCCAGCCGTTCTGGGATTAAGTTCCTGGTAATCGATGCATGGTCGAAGAGTAGAATCTTTCTTTTCAACTAAGAAAATGGGAGCTCCAGCTGGGGAAGGCGGCAGCCGGATGAAACCCTTCTTCAGATTTTCATTCAAATATTCCCAAAGGGTCTTTAACTCTGGTTTTGGGAGGCTGTAGATACGCCCAAACAGAATAGAAGATCCAGGTAGCAGCTCAATAGGACAGTCATATGGCCGATGAGGTGGCAGCTGGTCAGCTTAGTTATTGCTGCAGACATCCCTGAACATGTGGTACTGAACTGGTAGTTTATCCATGTCCTGTTGACCATCCTTGAGGTTCAGGGGCGATGGTTCCATGTGGCAGTTCTCTTTACAGTATTCTGAAGGTAAGCAATGGTCCTTATTTCCCAGTTGATAGAAGGTTTATGGGAATAGAACCAGGAGATCCAGAGAATCACTGGAAATTTAGGGGACAAGATTAACCGGGGGCAGATGGTTTCTCTTTTTTTTTAAAATATTTTTTATTTGGATTGTCATCACTTTTCTTATTTAACAAAACAAATAAAAAAAGTTGTACCTCCACCCCTTCCCCTTGAGTCTCCCTCATGTATCCAATATATAGATCGTCCAACATCCTGAGTAAACAGAAGAAAGAATTTTCCATCCTTTCAGATCTCTTTAACTTCGTCCCTTTGAGAATAGTCAGTTGTACTTTCAATTAGCTCAATCCACACTTCAGTGCATACTGTACTTTACCCATCCCCCATACATGTACAACAACTTTAGAACCTTTGCTATTGTATTTCTACATTATATTGTGATATACACAGTCAGATACATTTAGACACATGTCTTATGATTATTTCATGGGTCAACACTTTTGCGCTTTCTTCTGACTAGCATATATCCTACTAGCATTTCCCTTGTACACTCAGTTTACCTAATGTGCAAGTTTACTTGTGCCAAGCCAAAGGCATCCAACCATTTGGACCATATCTTACTGTATTTGTGTCCTGCTTTACATTTAAAGAATATGCCTTTTTTCTATGGTAAGAGTCGGTTGATTTTATCCCTAAATTCGCTCAACGTAGGGGGAGACTCATCCAACCAATGCGGCGCTATCAATTTTCTTGCGATATACAAGAGTCTCACTACCGCTAGTTGTTCATGTTTCTCCACTGGTATATCACTTATATATCCTAGGATACATACTAATGGAGTGATCGTTTCTTGATGGTCAGGTTTCATGCGGAGCTCCAGTTCGATTGTATTCCGTGTGACAGGTCCTGAGGACAAGGGTGACCCATCCACGGTTTCCATATCAAATCAGTATGGGCTTAAGCCTGGTGGCGATGTTTTTGTCAAGAGCGAATTCTAAGTCCATGAACTTTCTTGTCGCTCCTGAATCCAACATCACTGAACACTGAGTCTTACCCATTAAGATATCTATTGGGAGAACATAGTGGTGCAGTGGGGAAGGGTTTTCACATAGTCATGAACTACTGATGCAAAGGTGTGTTTGGCGACATCCCCTTGGTTTGCGATGGCTGGATTGGTTGTAGTCTTGACGTTGGCTATGGCCTTTGGGCCTTATTTGGACAGTTTAAGACATAATGTCCCGAGCTTCCAAAGTAAGGGCACGGATTTTCAGCACGGCACCTTTCTTTTTCACTGGTGGAGAGGGGTTTGCAGGTTGCATCAACCTGCATCGGTTCTGGTGCGGCGTCAGTCCTCGACTGGGGACTTAACGTGGCTTGATTGAAGGAGTAATAGGTATTGATGCTCAAACCCCACAGTCTCTCTTTTTGCTGTTTGGAAAGTCTCTGGTCAATTCAAATTCATAGCTGGATAAAATCTTCTAGGTTATCAGGGGCCTCCACTCTGGAAAGTTCATCTTTTACCCACTCAGATAATTCCAGACAAAATTGGCTCCGTTGTGCGGCTGGGGTCCTCGTGGTATCATTCGCCTAGCAACAGAACATCGTCCTTGTCATAGGTTATATAACGTCCCTTCAGCCATGGCACAACGGTTCGGATCATCAAAGATTTGACCCACAGCAGTCGTGAAGGCATCGAGGCTGTTAAGGAGATTACTATTGGTCTCTATGTATGGCGAAGCCCATGCAAGTGCCTCATTAGTGAGGAGATTAATGCTGAAAAACACTTTTTTTCTGTTGCTGGTAAACAAAGTGAGCTGCATCTGGAAATAAATCTGGCATTGATTAAGGAAGCTTCTATACTGATGAGGAGCCCCACTGAATTTTGCGGGCAGTGAGATGCAGCCATCAGAGCCCGAGTGATGCAAATCCAGAAGTTGTTTCTGTAAACTGCTAATTTCCTTTTGTTGATCTAGCACCAGTGCCTGTATTCCAGAAAACTTCTATAGGTAGGAGGCACAAAATTCCTGGAGGTCTGTAACTTGCTTCCGCAGGGTGGACACTGCAGGTTGCATGTTTGGGCGAGATTATTTTGTAACATCTTACCGGCGCCGGATAGGTCGCGGGTGTAGTAGCCATGCAGGTCACTAGAGAGTAGTCAGGATAGCCAGGAGTTGTTATCGGGAAGTCTCGGTTGTAGTACCAATGGATGAGGCGGAAAGTATAGTCAGATGGAAAGCCAGAGGTCAGCAACAGGACTCGGTTTGCAGTACAAATGGATGAGGCGAGAAGTGTAGTCAGATGGAAAGCCAGAGGTCAGCAACAAGTAATCACGGTTTGCAGGAGAGGAGCAGGTTTAGGAGATGACGCTTGATCAAGGCAATAGAGCCCAATAATCTCGCACTGGAGGAGTGTCAGGGTCGGGCTTTTTAGAAGCAGGGGAGGGCCAGGACAGGGAGGGAAACACTAAAATACACAGGATCATGGAACAAGGCTAGGTTCAGCAGGGGAGTTTGTCCAAAGGCTTGGATGGCTCAACAGGGAGAGCCACTGGTCTAGGAACAGGGAGTCCTGGGTTTGAGTCCCGATAAGTGGATTTTTGGGGTCAATAGCCAGTGAACCCCACTGATCAGCTATTCTCTGAGCCAATTAGCTCAGACACCAAGCCAATTTTTGGCAGAAGTGAATAGCTTCATTCTTGACTTAGTATTATAAGCCAGACACACTGAAACGAATGGCCTGCAATACCCAGCCAGGTTACTGCAGTGGGAATGGAGCTCTCCACTTCCTGCAGAAATCGTGTCAGTACACAAGTGCACCGGCCTGGCAAACAGGTGATCAGTGGGCGACTTGATGGCTTACTCTGAAAATAGGCTCTCAATTCTTTAGAATCTTTAAATTTAGTGACCAAAAAATTCATTTGGTTCCTAGTTAATAGAGCCCTGTGCATGATGGTTCTTGTCGGCTAGTGAGGGCCTGGCATCCCCATAAACTGGTTGGTTATACCTGAGTACCATGAAAGCAATGCGGCAGATCATTGATGGGACAACAAAATGATATTAGATGTGGAGGTTACTATTAGCAGTATAAAACAAGTAACTAGGCACTGCCCGCCCCAAAACAGGTAAAGGGATGGACACTCATTGTTTACACCAATCCCTCCCCACCAATATTGTCAGTAACATCCCTCCCCTTGGAGGAGTATATATAATAATAATCTTTATTTGTATAGCACCACCTTATTCCACAGCATTCAAAACACAGGTAGTACAACAATTACATGTGAGCATCACAATAGGGGTGGGGGGTCTGTACCAGGGTGGTGCAGGAGGTACAGGGGAATAGGGCGTATAGGGCAGGCAAAATGGAGAATGTGGGGTGGTCTAAGTAGGCAATAGTCCAGACGTGTGTTAGGTGGGGCGGGGCATGTTGTAAGGGGTGAGATTCGTTCAGGAGATTAGATATGCTTCTTTAAAGAGGAGCGTTTTTAAGGCGCTTCTGAAGTTTTGTGCATCGGGGATTGTCTGGATATTTTGGGGTAGAGCGTTCCAGAGGATCGGTGGGAGAGGTGAGGGGGTGGGAATAAGAGGTACGAATTAGAGGGGCGTTTAGTCTGAAAGTATTAGATTGAAGTTCGCGGGCTGGTTGATGTACGGACAGGAGGGAAGTGATATACATTAGCACGGTGCCGTGGGGAGCATTGTGGGTGAGGGTGATAAGTTTGAATTGATTTCTGTAGTATATGGGCAGCCAGTGCAGCGACTGGCATAGTGCAGAGGCGTCTGAGAAGTGGCTGGATAGGAAGATGAGTCTAGCTGATGCATTTAGTATGGATTGGAGAGGGGAGAGTCTGGTGCGGGGAAGGCCAACAAGTAGCGAGTTACAGTAGTCGAGTCGGCAATGGATGAGGAACGGAGGCTTTAGTACCTGTTGGGCCACATCTATCTTCGATACAAGATGTGATATGGGTAGCTCTGGAGTTTCTAGTACCCTGTTGGGCCGCCTCTAGCTTTGATACAAGATGTGATACTGGTGGGCATGGAGGCTATAGTACCCTGTTGGGCCACCTCTAGCTTGGATACAAGATGTGATACGGGCAGGCATGGAGGCGTACAGGTTCTGCGTGGTTTCCTGCAGCATATTGCTCTACATTTGGTATAGCTGAGCCCCTAGATTGTGCAAACTTGTAGGCTACATGTTAGTTATAAATCTGGCGACCGGGCCACCACGGAAGTGTGACAATGTTGTGGGGGCTCCTGTGACCCCCTTGTGTGTGCGGCCGAGCATTATCCTGCCGGAAGCCGTCGTGAGAGGAACACATGTGGCTGCAGGATGTCCTGAACATATCGCTGAGCTGTCATTGTCCCTCGTACCACTACTAGGGGTGACCGACTGTTGTATGCGATGGCCCCCAGACCATCACACCAGCAGGGGGCAGTGTGCCGCTCCACGGCAAAGGCAGGATTGAGCCGCTCACCCCAAGGTCTTCAGACAGGGCCCAAACTAAACCTGGACAACTCGGTTCCCCTCCGTAGCGTCCAGTTTTATTGTTCGCCACACCACTGCAAACGCAGGTGCCAGTAGGTATCAGAGGCCATACACGTAATGGGGGCTGTGAGACCAAATGTCCTTCAGCCAAGCACCTGGAAACGGTTCAGACAGACAGAGGGGTGTAACAATGGCGCCCCGTCTCTGGATGGCAGACAACTAAACAATTGGAACTGCTGGTTCTTGTCGGACGATCAGATGATCCTCTGTACTGGTGGTTTGTTGGGGGTCCTGAGCCCTGTCACCTTGTGTGCCCTCGCACATCCACTGGTTCCAACACCTCCTAACAGCCTGGTCAGACACTCCTCTTTACTGGTGGTCTGTAGGGGGCATCCTGAGCCCGGTCACCTTGTGTGCCCTCACACATCCACTGGTTCCAGCACCTCCTAACAGTCTGGACAGAACGGCCC
The DNA here is from genome assembly GCF_035609145.1 of Eleutherodactylus coqui. Classification (NCBI taxonomy): domain Eukaryota; kingdom Metazoa; phylum Chordata; class Amphibia; order Anura; family Eleutherodactylidae; genus Eleutherodactylus; species Eleutherodactylus coqui. The sequence continues at coordinate 185,742,118 of NC_089844.1, read as the reverse complement.
AGTAGACAAGGGGGAACCACTTTTAGGGCCTCCAGTGACAAGACCGTTCATCTAATCCCACCAAATCTGCCCGCGATGTAACAAGGGGGGTCAGCTGTCAATCGTTCAGCGGGTTGGGGCCCAGGTCCGGCTTCTGTGCCTGCATCATCACTATGTAGTACATATACGGCGCTGGTCCCCAACTGTAGGCTTCCAGCATTGTACATGTATTACAAGTGTCATCAAGGGGTTAAAGAGGAGTCCTGACCCCCGGTAAGTAGGCAGGTGCGGGTCCTGGAGGTGGGACTTACACCCATCAGACACTTTTGCATATTCACAGCATAAACATCCCCAGTGTGAATCACCCCGTTCTGTTATATTGTGGTCCCGGAAGATAGAAGCTTATTTCCTGCAGCATTAGTGGTCATTATATGTGATGGAGCCCGAATAATGCATTTAGTGAGGAGATAAGAAGGCTGAAGTGATGCAAGTAGTTTACAAGTAGTTTACAAGCTTTTAAAAAAATCCTCTCTCTCCTTTTCCCGCCGCTGCGGCGGTCGGAAGCCTCGTGTTCTGCGCAGCGGTCGGCGGGCCTCGTGTTCTGCGCAGCGGTCGGAGGCCTCGTGTTCTGCGCAGTGGTCGGAGGCCTCGTGTTCTGCGCAGCGGTCGGAGGCCTCGTGTTCCGCGGGACGACTTGTAATTTTGGGTGATACTATTCTATGTACTATATAATACAGAAAACCTGAAGTGGAGTGAAATGGGAAAGAACACAATTGCGCCATCTTCCCGGGGTCGTTTCTGCGGCGTACACTCGGCACCACCAATGACATAACTCTATTCAATGGCTCATTGCGGTCACCACGACAACAAGTTTAGTTTTCTTTCGCTGCACTACTTTAAAAAAAGGCCTTAAAAAAATATTTCCTGTCGCCACCATCGTACCGCTGTAACTTTTCTATTTTTCGGCAGAGACCATGGATGCGGTGTGTGTAATTTCGTCTGTGTTTTTACTGCATTTATTTCACACACGCAAGAAGAAAAAAAAGAAGGCCCAATTGGTGTCACTATTCTTTAACCCCCTGTCTCCTGCCAACATATGTAAATATGCAGTGAATGCAGGCGCCACTCATCAGACTTCGTATCGCTTCACGCAGGGACAGTTTGCAGAAAATGTAGAACCATTCATTACATGATGAGTATTTCTGCGCCAATGTTATAGGACGGCGGAAATGGTTGGATTGCAGGATTTTTTTTTAACCCCGTTAATAAAAACTGCTGCAATTTTCCAAGCTCCAGGGGTGAAACGCATCAAGTACTGAACAGCAGAGGTGGAAGCCTGCCATCTGCTGGACATTGTTATAAAGGCACTCGGAATAAAGGCACCACTTGACCTTCTTCATTACCGTACAGAAGTACATCCGCAGCAGCGCTGGAGAGAAGCTACCCACACTGCGCCCTCCCCACCGGGTTCTATATTTCTCTGACTCAGACGAGGCCGGCGGCGCGGATGCATACCGGAGCTCCCAAAATAGTGGAGGCACCCAGATGTTAGAGATTTATTATTAACCCCTTAATGCTCCAGGACACACCGCTAACTCATGTAGGAGGGTGTTAAGGAGGGGGGTGTCAATCCCGCTCCATACAATGTGGGTGTCGACACCCGCCCACAACAGCCCGGATTAGAGCTCATGCTGGTCGCGGCTGTTAACTCTTTAGATGAAGCAGTCATTTCTAACTGTGGCATTTAAATGCCTTGATTGAAGTTCAGTGGTCCTAAAGCCCCCCAGGGCTGCCATCGCAGTTTGTCTATGAAGCCTTGCCTGTGGAGTTGCTTGATAGGCTGCCTATCAGGTGTAATTTAATACTATGGTATGACTGCCTGTCAGATCGCAAGTGCAAGCCCCCTATAGAGACCCAAAAAAAATGTAAGAATGAGTAAATAAAAAAATTTTAAAAATTTAAAAACCTGTTACAATATTTATAATAAAAAAAGATCAAAATAAAAATGAAACTGTAAAATCCGTAACACATTATTTATCTTGCACGGTGAAAGCAGTCAGAAAAAAAAGCACAACCGCAGAATTGAGCTTTTTTTGGTCACCCTGTTTTCAAGAAAAAAAGTAATAAAAAGTGATCAAAAAGTCATATTTAGCCCAAAACTGTAGCAATGGACACCTATGGCTGTCAGAAGATGGTTGCAGCAAGTAAACATGAGTATATAAAAGAGTTATGGTTTTTGAAGTAGGGAGAAAAAAACGGAAATGGAAAGAAAAAAAAAGGGGTGGAAAGTCCTGAAGGGGTCAATAATGTCTTGCACGCTTCTAGTTTGACTCCCGCTGATGGCATATCAGACAACTTGTGATGCAATAACTGCTCAACTGACATGTCACTCCTTGATGTGCTAATAACGGAGACCACCACCTCTGCAGCGCCACCTACTGGATGGCAGCATTCCTTGAAATCAATGGCCGACTCTTAATACAGGTCTTGAATTGTAAATTACCTTGCTTTTCTATTCCCAATCATTGCTCCACAGACCTGTATTAAGGGCCGGACATTGATTCGCAGGAATGCGGCCATCCAGTAGGTATTGTTCCCTCTTCCTTAATTGCATATTACCCAGAGGAGCATGCATGGCCTTATAAGGGACCTCCTAGGTACTCTCCTCAAGGAGAGGCAAAACTCCTTCTGACTTCTTGATGTGGAAATGCGATCTTCTGCGTCAGAATTGCGCACACTGATTTTGCGCGCTGACCGGGCTAAATCCGCGCACAGATCTGTGCCGAAAACCGCGTCAGAAAAGTCATGGATTTTGAGGTGGTTTTTAGAGCCGGAATTCATGTGGAAAATTCAATGATGAACTCGGCTGTGTGACCCCACCCCGGGGGCGATGTGGATCCGCAACAATGGTATCGTTTGCAGAAAATCGCAGCAGCGTGTAATCCCCTACCTTAACTAGGTGCCGCCTCCCACCGTGATGTGAAGCCGGCCTGCGATTCTTTCCAGGAGCCACATTGTAAGCGTATCTGTATAGTTACCCACCAGGGGGGCTCTCATTACTAGGAGATATCCTCCGTTGCCTGAACCCGGGGGGCTCCTTACCATCCGCTGCGTCTTATAGTCCGAGGAATACCCTCATTATTCTATTTACTTGTTATGAACATTTTTGCAGGTGCCGCCATATTGGTTGTCACCTTTGAAGGGACTTCTCTGTAAATGGTCAGTTTCTATGTGAGGGGAAGCAGAGATTAGGAGCTCACAATCACAAAGTTGAGCCTTAACCCTTTAGAGATCAAGCGTGAAATTAATCCGTACAAAATTTTGGGTTTATTTGAGGTTAAAAAAAAAAAAAATTAAAAACTTGGAACAACCAATAACAAACATGTCCTTACCCCTCCCATGGTAATCCCATCAATCAGGGCGACATAGGGCTTCCTGAAAGTACCTGAGTGGGGGAAGAGAAAAAAAAATAAGAATAAACCAAACTTTCCCTTTAACCATTTCAGAACCGCTAAACTCATAGAAAGGTCTTGCGGTCCTGCAGGGTGTATTCAGCGAGCTCCGTACCCGACAGCTACCGGCAGTTTCTGACAGCTGCCGTGATCACGGCAGTTAACCTTTTAGATGCTGTGGTCAAATCAGACCTTGTGTCTAAACAGTGAGAACGAGGGGGAAGGATCCGTTTCTGCACCCCCTCACCTGGCAGCATGATCAAGAGTGTCAAAGTACTGCAGCATACAGGAAAAGCGAGTGCAGAAAAAGGGTGTAATAAAGTATAAAAAGGATTAAAAAATAAAAATTATTAAGAGAAAAAAAAAGAAAACACCCGGGAATTGCTCCATTTATCAAACCCAACGACGAGGTCACATGACATTACTGTGATGCCAAGTTTATAGAGATTTTTTATTCTATTATTACTTTTGTACAATAAACCAGGTTTTTAAAGGAAAACAATGGACTCTGCATCGCCGCATTCTAAGATCCCCATTTACACTGACAGATGATCGCTCAACCATAGTCTGAGTGACAGTTTTTAGCAATCATCTTTGCATACCTTATAGTAGCTAATTAGCCACTATAGAACTAAGGCCCATTTACACACTCACACTGAGCTGTCTCGCTCAGCAGGGGGGCTGGGCAGTGCAGGAGATTTCTCTCCTCTCGCTCCCCCGCCACTCTCTATTCACATAACACAGTGGCAGCTCACTACTGAATGGCCACTATTTACACTGAACGATGAGCTGCTGGTTGCTCCGAGAAGCAGCCTGCTAGCTCCAGTTGTGACAGCATGGGAGCGCGGAGACACGGGGACGACTGTCGGGCATCCTTTGCCCTAAAGTCTTCCCATGTAAATGGACCCCTATGCAGGCAGAGCGCCCTTCCCCCCGCAGCCACTAACAGAACAATATAGCTGCTTTGCATAAGCAAACAGCTGTATTGTTCTCCGCTCTGACTGCTAGTGTCCCTGCTGTGAATTCACAGATCACTGATAACAGCTGATCCCTCAATTATAGCAAGCTAGAATTCAGGGATCAGCGACTCACAAGAATCGCTCATAAGACAGCTTTGAGTGATTTTTGTTGTGTTTAAAAGGGCCTTAAGACCCAGAACATTAATATTCTGTGGGCAGCAGAGCGCTGCGAGGGGTTTATTGCGGGAAGAGTTGTAGTTATTGTTGGACCAGTCTGGGGAACACGGGACTCGTGGATTGGTTATTTATTGTATTATTTAGGAGGTAAACAAAATGAAAGTAAAAGCATTTCTGTTGTTACTTCTACAATTAGTCCCACAGCGTTCACCAAGCGCTAGAAGTTCTCTGCATTGTTACAAACATAGTTATACCTACATGTCTACATGAGCGGTTTTAACTTGGTTTGGGGAGGGCGGGGGGGGGGGGGGGTAATTTTATGCATTTAAAACAGGTGTTTTGGTGATGAAAATTATTTTTCTTTTAGACTGAATTATATTTCTTTCAATTAACCCCTTAGTGACGAAGCCTGTTTGCGCCTTAGTGACGAAGCCAAATTTTGGAAATCTGACATGCATCGTTCAACGTAGCATAACTCCGTAAAGGCTTTACATATCCAAGTGATTCTGACATTGTTTTTTCGCCACATGTTGTACTTCATTTTGGTTGTAAAAAGAGACCGATATAATTTGTGTATATTTATTAAAAGCGCCAAAATTGGGAAAATATTGAAAAAAGTGTCATTTTTTCACATTTTCAACTGTAATATCTCAAATATGTCCTAACATACGGTACAAATTTTTGATAAGATATATATTTCCATCTGTTTACTTTATTCTGAATGCACATTTGAAAAACTTTTGTGTTTTTTTAACCATTTAGATGACGTACAAATTTAACATTACTTTTCAGCATTTTGAGGAACACTTTGTTTTCCTGCACCAAGCCCAGTTTGCAAAGGCTCATGAGTGTCAGAATAATAGATACCCCCTCAAATGACCCCATTTTAAAAACTGAGTATTTTGACCCCACCGTTTTTTTTCAGGAATTAATTAAATTGAGGAGAAAAAATAAAATTTCATATTTTTGCAAATATGTCATTTTAAAGATATATTTTTTTCCTATATTGCCAATGAAAATGAGGATTTACACCCCAAAATGGATATCCCTGTTTCTCCCGTGTTCAGAAACATACCCATTGTGGCCCTAATCTTATGTCTGGATGCACAACGGGGCCCAAAATGAAAGGAGTAGTCGGTGGCTTTCAGAACTGAAATTTTGCTTGAAGGCGTTTTAGGCCCCATGGCACTTTTGTAGAGCTCTTGAGCGGCCAAAACCATAGAAAACCCCCACAAATGATCCGATTTTGAAAACTAGACCCCTTAACAAATTTATCTAGGAGTGTACTGCCTATTTTGACCCCACATTTTTTGAATGAATTCTAGCAAAGCAAAAGGAAAAAATTGTGATTTTTGTTTTTTTGTCCATTCTGTCATTTTAAAAACAGTTTTTTTTGTACAGCACACACATGAATGAAGCCTTGCGCCCCAAAATGGATACCCCTGTTTCTCCCGTGTTCAGAGACATACCCATTGTGGCCCTAATCTTATGTCTGGATGCACAACGGGGCCCAAAATGAAAGGAGTAGTTGGTGGTTTTCAGAACTGAAATTTTCCTTGAAGGCGTTTTAGGCCCCAAAGTACTTTTGTAGAGCTTTTGGGTGGCCAAAACCAAAGAGAACCCCCACAAGTGACCCCATTTTGAAAACTAGACCCCTTAACGAATTTATCTAGGGGTGTACTGACCATTTTGACCCCACAGTGTTTGAATGAATTCAAGCAAAGCAAAGGGGAAAAAATGTGATTTTCGTTTTTTTGCCAATTCTGTCATTTTAAAAACTGCTTTTTTTGTACAGCACACACATGAATGAAGACTTGCACCCCAAAATGGATACCCCTGTTTCTCCCGTGTTCAGAGACATACCCATTGTGGCCCTAATCTTTTGTCTGGATGCACAACGGAGCCCAAAATGTAAGGAGTAGTCGGTGGCTTTCAGAACTGAAATTTTCCTTGAAGGCGTTTTAGGCCCCATAGCACATTTGAAGACCTCTTGAGCGGCCAAAACCAAAGAGAACCCCCACAAGTGACCCCATTTTGAAAACTAGACCCCTTAACGAATTTATCTAGGGGTGTACTGTGTATTTTTACCCTACAATTTTTGAATAAATCTAAGCAAAGCAGTAGGGAAAAAATTACAATTTTCATTTTTTTGGCAGTTGTATCAATTTAAAAACTTTTTTTTTGTACAGCACACATAGAAATGAAGACTTTCACCCCAAAATGGATACCCCTGTTTGTCCCGTGTTCAGAAACATACCCCTTGTGGCCCTAATCTACTTAAAGGACACATGGCTAGGCCTATAATGGAAGGAGCACCCATTGGATTTCAGGGCACAACGGAATAATCTCCAGGCTCCATTGCCCACTTATAGAGCCATTGAGCGTCTAAAACGATAAAGAACCCCACAAATGACCCCATTTTAAAAACTAGACCCCTTAATGAATTCATCTAAGGGTGTACTGCGTATTTTGACCCCACAGTATTTGAATGAATCTAAGCAAAGCAGAAGGAAAAAATTATAATTTTCATTTTTTTGGCAATTTTGTCAATTTAAAAACTGTTTTTTTTTGTACAGTGTACATAGGAATGAAGACATTCACCCCAAAATGGATACCCCCGTTTGTCCCGTGTTCAGACACATACCCATTGTGGCCCTAATCTACTTATAGGACACATGGTTAGGCCTATAAAGGAGGGAACACCCGTTGGATTTCAGGGCACAACTGACTGAATTCCAGGCCCCATTGCCCATTTGTACGGAATAAAAATTGACTCCCTAAAAATCACCCCCCCCCCCCCCCCCGCACCCTTTTCGGCGTTCCCCAAATCTTAGATAAAAGTAATAATGTGAACTGTGTAGTATTTCCGAAGACAGGGGTAATTACGGAGGCTGGTTGGGATGGGTACATGGGGCAATAAAACTGGGTATCCCCCCTCCTCTCATGCTTTTTGGGGGTCATTTCTTGACCTCAGTAGCGGGTATGGCCTTCACAGATATAGATAAAATTAAAATTAATAACTTTTATTCGCGACTAGTTAAAATTAGGGCCACATAAATCATATAACAAACACAAACAAACGTGGACTAACAACATGGATCGTACTATGTGACTCAGTGACCGGATGGAATGAGGGTCTCAATTCCCCTCTAGTATCCAGTCGGGTTAACCCCTATTGACAAAATTAGGGGACTGGGTCATTGGTTTGTAGCGGTACGTCACAATAGGAAGGATGGTCAAAAGGTATCAGGTTTCCATTCTAGGATAATAATTCATAGCTGGAGACCCATCGACCATTTCTATCGCTACTTTCAATAAGGATCATATGGTTAATCAAAGGTGTGTGTTACACCATACTAGATAGATAGTCACTCAGAGTTAGTGTGTTTCAACGTTGAAGGGGAATTGTTCCCCACAGTGGGTGGTCACTCAGATAATAGTGTAAGTGTTTTGCAACGTTAGTGGCCGAGTAGTCACTCAGTAATCACTCAAACATTCTGAAGTCTTTTCCTATTTGGGAGTGAGATAATTACTCCGCAGGTAGGTGACTACTCGAGTGTCTTTCAACGTTCCAGCTCTTTTTAAGGTATCAACTCAGAGTTGTGTATTCGTTTCACACAGTGAGTGACTGCTCAAGTATTAGTGTACGTATTTCGAATGGTCACTCAGTGATCGCTCAAACATTCATAAGTTTTAAGGAGCGGGATAATCCCTCCAAAGGTAAGTGATCACTTCAGTGGCTCTTCGCCGTTCAATTCCTTTAGGAATAGGATATTAGCTCTTTTTCTGAATAAGATATTAGCTCTTTCAATTCTTTTAGGGATAGGATATTGGCTCAACGCGTTTCTCCGTCCCTGTCTGGGGCGGTTCTTCAGGAGCAGGGCCGAGGATCGCCCTAAAGAATACGTGATTATCCCTATGAGTCCTATTATAGTGAATAAGACCCTTGTTGATAGTCCTTATTTTTATTAGAAGGGAATAAAACAAGCAAAATTCTCCTCCTATTGCTTCCCCCGTCCCGGCTCAAAGACTTAGTGTAGAAGGTCACCTTGCTAGATAGAATAGCAAAGGGACCAATGATAGCCTCTAAGTATTCGTCTGACAACTTTACTGGTTGCAGCGTGACCAATTAACGTATATAAGTCTCACGGCAAGTAGGAGGAAGTTAAATGTCTCAGCTCCCCGTTCCCAGAAGGAATCTCTAAAAACAATTCCTTCTAAGGCGCAATATAAATCGTGCCCAAAAGTGAGGGGCTAGTCAAATAGACTCGTTGGTCCAAGTCTATAAGTACTAGACCAATGCCCTATTACAGCCTGTAGCCTGTAAAGGGTAGTCTAATCCATAGGCCACTGATAGGGTTGGATCAATCATCCAGTGCGCCAAAAATAGGTAAGCAGTGCTGCCCCAAATGCCGGGCAGAGCTGCGCAGCCCTAATAATAAGGGAAGGTAAGTTGCGGGAGGAAGAGAGGAGAAAAGGTATAGCGCCTGCGGCTCTGATGGTGAGCGGCTGGCAAGGGTATGGGGTGTAAAAAGTGGGGTTCCGTGAGTCTCCGTAAGCTTGCTGAGGTGCGGCGGTCTCGCACAGAAGACGCTCAACAAGCTGCTCCTGGAACTGCATGAAGGCGAGCGTTCCCGGGGCTTCTTGTAAAATACGTATTACAGGTAGCGGTCTGAATAACGCCGGGCTCACGCAGCCGTAGGTGGAATCCGCTTGTGGAGGCCCGCAGCGGATCCCAGCTGTGAGCCCGGCTGTGACCCTGCGTACGGCTGCGTAATGTACTGCGCATAACTGCGTACTCACACAGGCGGTCATGCGCAAAACCTTTTTTTTGTTTGTATTTCCCTCACCGTCGCTTAGCGATGACGCGGGTACCCGCAGCCCGTATACAACATAGTTGCGTATTGGCTGCGGGTATATCCGCGACCACGGGGCACAATAGGCTCTATGCTGCGGATATCCACGGTAAAATAGAACCTGCTGCGTTCTCTTTTCTGCGAGTGGATTACACAATTCCGACCCGCTAATGTGAGCGGAATTGTGTAATCCAATGCGATTGATCTGCGTATTACTGCGGATCAGACGCATGCGGAATCCGTAATTCCTATCCGGTCATGTGAGATCGGCCAAAGGTAGATCGCTACCTTTTTATCACGTAACAGGCGACCGCTCAACGAGGCCACCCGTCACTGCTCCAGGCTCTCGGCGACCGTTGGTCACTGGGAGTAAGGAGATTTTAAATTTCCTGGGCTCCCCAACTCCTGCGCATGTGTCCGGTATTTTGCTGGCGGTCGCATGCGCAGAATCCGGGAAAGTTCACGGATGAGGATTGCGTCAGGGTGCAAATACGCAGGCCTCCGTTAAAAAGTTTCATCTCCCCTCACTGATCGCATCAGTGAGGGAAGATGAACCTTCACCTTTTTTTTAACTTTTACGTGATCGCCATTATCCATTGGATGACGGCGAACACGTGACCAGGAACCGCTCACCGGCTCTCCGTGAAATCTCCAGGCTCTCGGCTAAATTTTGTAGCCAGGAGCAGGGAGATTTTAAATTACTCTGGCAATCCACAGCTTTTGCGCATGCGTCCGCCACTTTGGCGACGGGCGCGTGCGCAGAAGCTGGGGTAAGGTCCACGGATAAATCCGTAGGCCTTAGGTATGTAATTTCATCCTCCCTCACGGATATGATCCGTGGGGGGTGATGAGACGTAAGATTTTTAAAACTTTTTTAAACTTTTTTTTTTTACTTTTTACACTTTTTAAAAACTTTTTTACACTTTTTTTTTACTATACATGATCATTGTCATCCATTGGATGACAGTGATCATGTCCCTGGTGACATCTCTCTGCTCCTGACTACACATGGCAGCCAGGAACAGAGGGATTTTAAATTTCCCGGGGCTCGAGCCCCTCTGTGCACGCCCCCGATGTCAATCGGGCCACCGCTGACGACCGGGGGTGAGTATTTTCACCTCCCCTCATGGATTCGATCCATGAGGGGAGGTGAAACGGACACTTTTTAAAAACTATTTAAAACTTTTTCGCGATCTCCGCTATCCAATGGATGGCGGCGATCGCGGGCCCGGGGACCACTCTCCGCGGTCCCCGGTAACACCTCCTGGCTCCCGGCTACCTTCGGGAGCCGGGAGCAAGGAGATTTTAAACTTGCCGGGGGCTCCCGGGCTTCTGTGCGTGCGCGTGATGTCATCGTCTGGCGCGCATGCGCAGAAGGCCGCCGGCGGGTCCGGGAGGAGCAGATCTCCGGGGAACACCGCCGACAAGCCGCGTGAGTATTTTCAGCTGCCCTGGTGGATCCGATCCATCAGAGCAGCTGAATATCTGTCATTTTATGCACTTTTCTTTACTTTTTTGCGATCGGCGCTATCCATTGCATAGCGCCGATCGCAATGCCGGGGGGGACTGCCCGCATCCTGGGATGACAGCTCCATGCTGTCGGCTACCTGCGGGCACCGACAGCATGGAGCTGTCACGTCCTCAGGCAAGTGGGCATTAATCCAAAGAGGATGCATAAAACTACGTCCTCTAGGATTAAAGCCCACTTTCTGAGGACGTAGTTTCCCGATGGGGCAGTCGTTAAGGGGTTAAACTTTACTGAACTTTTTTTTCTTTACACAACTTTTTTTTAGTTCCTGAAGGGGGCTTAAAGATGCGACCGTTCAATCGCTAGGATATTACACTGCATTACAAAGTCTATGATAGCAGCCTATTAGAATCTGTGGGAGGCGGGGCCTAGAAAGAGAGGTTTCATGGCAGACACAGAGGCCTTTGTCAGGCTTCCGGCTGCCATAGGAACCCATTGGTACATTACAATTGCAATTCAGTGTGAGTGACAGAAAGATCCCCTCCCAGTTATCTGCTTACATGCCGCAGTTACTATTGATTGTGGCACGTAAAGCTGCAGGGTATTGCCGCCCCTCTAGTCTGCGCCGGCCCCTACTGATCGCTGTCTGCAGAGTACTGCCGCCCCTTTACTCTGCGCCGGCCTCTACTGATTGCTGTCTGCAGAGTACTGCCGCCCCTCTACCCTGCGTTGGCCCCTACTGATCACTGTCTGCAGAGTACTGCCGCCCCTCTACCCTGCGCTGGCCCCTACTGATCGCTGTCTGCAGAGTACTGCCGCCCCTCTAGTCTGCGCCGGCTCCTACTGATCGCTGTCTGCAGAGTACTGCCGCCCCTCTACTCTGCGCCGGCTCCTACTGATAGCTGTCTGCAGAGTACTGCCGCCCCTCTACTCTGCGCCGGCTCCTACTGATAGCTGTCTGCAGAGTACTGCCGCCCCTCTAGTCTGCACCGGCCCCTAATGATGGCTGTCTGCAAAGTACTGCCGCCACTCTAGTCTGCACCGGCCCCTACTGATTGCTGTCTGCAGAGTACTGCCGCCACTCTACTCTGCGCCGGCCCCTACTGATCGCTGTCTGCAGAGTACTGCCGCCCCTCTAGTCTGCGCCAGCCCCTATTGATCGCTGTCTGCAGAGTACTGCCGCCCCTCTAGTCTGCGCCAGCCCCTATTGATCGCTGTCTGCAGAGTACTGCTGCCCCTCTAGTCTGCGCCAGCCCCTATTGATCGCTGTCTGCAGAGTACTGCCGCCCCTCTAGTCTGCGCCGGCCCCTACTGATCGCTGTCTGCAGAGTACTGCCGCCCCTCTAGTCTGCGCCAGCCCCTATTGATCGCTGTCTGCAGAGTACTGCCGCCCCTCTAGTCTGCGCCGGCCCCTACTGATCGCTGTCTGCAGAGTACTGCCGCCCCTCTAGTCTGCGCCAGCCCCTATTGATCGCTGTCTGCAGAGTACTGCCGCCCCTCTAGTCTGCGCCGGCCCCTACTGATCGCTGTCTGCAGAGTACTGCTGCCCCTCTAGTCTGCTTTCTGCAAGTGTGCAATTCTGGAAGCAATGGGAGATTGTAGCACTTACCAATAGCATTGTTCACAATGTACTCTTCTCTGAAGAAGTCCCGGGCGAGTGACCCTCCGACCTTCCCATCCTCCGTAACCGCTGGGGATAAAGCAATATATACATACAGGAAGCTTCATTGTGTATATAGAAAAGAGGTCTTACAACATCTGCAGCAAAAACTACAAGGAGTGAACAGAACAGTAACCTACTGTAGGCCCTAACACACTAAGAGGGACGGTGAAGATGGCGTGTTACGTCCTCATGTAAGTGGGGCCGACCACTTAGCTCTTCAGCCGCAGCCCTGCTGACTTCAACAAGGTCTTCTTTGGGTTATACTAAAGCCTGTTCCCTCATACAGGCTCTTCTTAGATTTGTCTCCTGATGCTGTAGATGTGTCATGTGGGTGGTCCCCACCGCTCACTATCAGTAGGTGGCATAAGACTAGATTGATGGTCGGCCCCACTGACAGAAGAACACGACACGTCTTCTTTAAGGAGAACCTGTCAGACCCTTGATGGTGATTTCTCTGCGAGGACAGCATTAAGTTGTGATAGCACACTGTTTCTAGGGGTCCATTATTTATGAGTTAGAGGGGTTGTCCCAGGATGTGAGCGAAGATGCCAGGTGAACGGACGGTGGCGTTGTGGCCTCTGATTGGCTGCAGCGGTCACCTAAACACAGACTGGGAGTGTTCACAGGTGCCGCTGTGCTGCTTGCCGGAGAGAGCAGAGAGGCGAGTATTGCTGCTGCTGTTTTAGGTCAGGGCCAGATGTTTATGCTTTCAGTTGGGACAACCCCTTTAATGCGCTGTAACGTGTAAGATCTTGCAACTTATTCCCTGCTCTGCCGGTGAGTGTAATACATTCACGATATAACGGCGCCCTCGCACTCCAACTGCTGATTGCCATATTATAAATGTGACTCCTCAGGAGCAGCACTCACCGGCATGAAGGGCCGACAGGTTCACTTTGGGTCCTGTTCACACGGTGGTAAAGATGCTGTCTATAAGCCTCTCACTAGCCAAGCCAGAGCCCTACTGCACACTGGTGAGGGACAAAACCCCCCGAAGCGGCTGTCAGTGTATGAATTCTGGCTTGGATTTCAATTCCCAATCATTGTTATAAGGCTTGTCTAAAGAGTCTGGTCATTGACTTGCAGGAATGCAGCCATCCAATAGGTGGTGCTGCAGAGGTATTGTTCCATTTTCCCCATATGCATATATTTCCCAGAGGAGCATGCATGGCCTTATAAGTCTCTTTACTCGCCTCCGAGGCGTCTCCTTAAGGAGAAACTATACTCTTTCCGACCCAAATAAAAAGCAGTGACAGGTCGCTACCCGGCGTGGATTTTGCGCAAATTCCGCATCAGGGAATCCACATGCAGATCTGCCCATTGAAAAGCGCTAAATTGGCATGCGGATCCGTGGCACAGATCTGCTAGTCACTGGGGATTCCCAACACAGTTGTTCTGTGGTAGAATCTGCGTCAGACGGTGCCGTGTGAACAGATGCTTACAGGACTGCAAAACGAGCGTCACGTCCGTGCTCCTTCCATGGAAAGACGCTCCTCCCATGGGGATTCTCCTCTCGCTGATGACATCAGGCAGGGATACAAGGCGGCGGCTGCTAGTAAGTACATGGATAGATTTGTGTTGTCCACTGGGTTTTGCTGAAACGCAAGGGTTGCGGACCCGTACATTCACATCTGTCTGTGAACTGGTATCCACAAGAGCGCAGGGCTTTTCTTCTTTCCCTTATGATCAGTGAAAACGATCAATTCTGACAGCAGCATTCATATGTTCTGAAGAGCCCCCATGATGAGATTGTGGGGTACTATTCAGGTGTCATGGCAGCCGGGGGGCCTTAAAACAGATCCACCTGTTAAAATACCAGCGCTGCAGCCCCGCGGCCCTCCCGGTCCTTGTTGCATATAAGGTAGATGGAACAATACCTCTGCAGCGCCACCTAATGGAAGGCAGCCTTCTTGCAAATCAATGTATGACGCAGCAGGTTTCTGGCTAGGACGTCTGTCCTTAAAGGGGTTGTCCCGTGAAATCAAGTGGGGTTATACACTTCTGTATGGCCATATTAATGCACTTTGTAATATACATCGTGCATTAAATATGAGCCATACAGAAGTTATTCACTTACCTGCTCCGTTGCTGGCGTCCCCGTCTCCCTGGTGCCGACTAAAGCTGCTTCTTTAGTCGCACGAACAGTCGCGCTTGCGCTGTAAGGATTCCTCTTCTTACTCCCTCCGGGCTCACGAGCGGTGTCCTGGCCCCTCCCTCTTCTCTGCGTCATCGTAGCTCCGCCTCCGTCACGTGCTGCCGATCAGCCAATTAGGTGGCTGTATGGGCAGTGGAACGCAAGGAAGGAGAAGACAATCCATGGTGCACCATGGGAGAAGACCCGCGGTGCACCATGGGAGAAAACCACGGTGCACCATGGGAAAGGACCGGCGGCCATCTTTAAAAGAAGAAGCTGCGTGAACGGGGATGCAGGTAAGTGATTTTTTTTTTTAAATAACTAACAGAATTGATTTTAACGGGGCAGAATGCGGGGGTAAGTTAAAAAAAAATTGGATTTCGCCGCGGGACAACCCCTTTAAGGAGAGCACCCAAAAACTGTATGGAGACACCGAGGGGGTGAGTGGGTAGTGGAATGGCATCGTCTCACCACGAGGAGACTTATAAGGCTGTGCAAGCTCCTCTGACCCCATAAATACGAGAATTAGAAGGAGTAGTAATTAAAAATAAGTCTCACCAACTATGTCTCCCCCGGCACAGAAGGCTTTGCCGCCGGCACCCTTAATTATCACTAGAAAGGTTTCAGGGTCGTCTTCCCAAACCTGACAAAGAAAACAGTAATGGTCACGTGTAACACATGTATGAGCAGAGCACTAAACAGGATTAACCCCTAAATTACAAGTGAAGATCAAAGGAACCTCTTGTCTAATTTACGAAGAGATTATCTGGCGACTACTAGGTGTCCAGCGGCACCTCTAATGGAAAAATTAGAGATGCTGTAAGTTTACTAGACAGCATACCCCCTAAAGCGCCCGCTGTGCCAATATAACAATACTTATCCATTGCCTGCTGCCGCGATCCGGCACTGCAGCCCCGCCCACTGCGGTACTGGTGTTTGTTGGGGCTGATGTCACCGGAAATCACCTGACTGCTGCAACCAATCACCACTGCGCCTGTTCTCCTGGCATCAGCGCTCCCATCCTGGGCACCACGGTGCTTAGTACAGAACAGTAACGCTGCAGCGGTCTGCTGATCTCATCGGCCACCACAATCATTATTAGGGGGCGGGGCCTCCGCGGCTCAGACATGGACACAAATCCTAATGCAAAGCTATGCCTGCTCATAGAAGGCGTATGTCAATTTCTAGTGCAGCGAAAAGCCAAAGATACGGCTCTTAATACATTTGGCGCAGAGTATGCCGACTGACTCGATTAAAAGGTAAAAAATTCAAAAAGAGTCAACAAGTCGGGCCACAGAGACAAGACAAATCTTGTGGCCATGACCAACAGATGTGTAATATTCCAGTTATAGACAAATGTCCCATTTACACGGGAGGACAGTCGGCTAAGCGGCTGCAGGAACGGGTGACGTCGCCACTAGTCGCTGGCGCTCAGGCGGAGCATTTAGACCAGCAGATCCTCGCTGGGCTCTCACTCAGCGCTTCACATTCGATGTAGCACACGGAGCGTGGAGCGTTTACACGCAGCGAGAGGTCAGCGACCGGCGATGAATTTTCTGCTGGTTTGCAGTAAACGATGGCTGCGCATTTATTGTGCAAATTCATTCGTTTGAACAAATTTTGTACAATAATCGTCCCGTATAAATGGCCCTAAAGATGTAGATACATTTCACACAACGGCGTCTCTTATCAAGCTGGTGGGGGCTACGGGGGAGATCGTCGTGGGGGCGGCTGCCGTGGGAGACCGTCGTGGGGGCGGCCACCGGGGGAGACCGTCGTGGGGGCGGCCACCGGGGGAGACCGTCGTGGGGGCGGCCACCGGGGGAGACCGTCGTGGGGGCGGCCACCGGGGGAGACCGTCGTGGGGACGGCCACCGGGGGAGACCGTCGTGGGGACGGCCACCGGGGGAGACCGTCGTGGGGGCGGCCACCGGGGGAGATCGTCGTGGGGGCGGATGGGGGAAATCGTTGTGGGGGAGACTGGCAGCAGGTCAGCATTTACTACCAGGGTCACTGGGATTCTTTAGCTTCGCTGACCTGATAAATCGTTGTGGGGGCGGTCTCCGGGGGAAATCGTATTGGGGGCGGCTGACCTGATAATTTGCTTGTATTTCAGTAACTCTTTATACTTACCTTTTAGGACTACTTAGAACTTGTCTTTCTGCCCCTTCTTCTTCATTTCATCCGGTACCAATGGGGTTCCTTCATATACTACTCCATAGGTGGGTATTCATGGATTCTTTTCTTTGGGTCTCCCCCTTGTATGTTGATGTGCCACTATACTGGCCAGTGGCCCCCGAACCCACTTACCCCATTACCGCCAACCTCTTGGTCAGCTTATGGTGGGCTGCCCGTCCCTCAGTTTTCCTTGTTACTCTACCTCTCGGCCTCTTGTTCCTATATTCCTTTTCTACCATGTCTCAGCATAAGGCCTGTATTCTTCTATATTATGTGGGTTACAGGATATGGTTAATGCCCCACCTCGCACAGCCTGCTATATCAGTTTCCAGTTGCCCTGTTAGGCCATCTGCACACGAACGGATCTTTGCTGCGGAATCCGTGGCAGGCGTCCACACCGCAAATCGACAGCAAATACTCTCCATAGCAGGCTATGGAGAAACGCTTTCTTCTGCATACGAGCGGAAACCAATTGCAGTTTCTACAAGATGAGGAAAAAATGCTCCATTTTTGCGCAGATTCCAAGCGGACGGTTTCTACTGAAGTCAAGAGGGGGCTGTTTAATACCCCAGAATTCCAATCGGGGCATTCAAAGGGTTAACAGCCGTGATCAATGTAAATGCTGATTGTGGCTGTTGGGGGCAGGTGTCAGCCGTAAGAAGTAGCCGACACCCGCAATGTATGGAGCGGGATCGGCCCCCGAATCCACTCTATATAGAAACCCCGACGCTCCCTGATGTAACTGTACGTCATGGAGCAGGAAGGGGTGACTGTATGTATGAGCCCACCGTATATAATGTACGGAGCAGGATCGGCCTCGACTCCACTCCATATACAAACCCCAACCCTCCATGATGTAGCTGTACATCACGGAGCAGGAAGGGGTGACTGTATGTATGAGCCCACCGTATATAATGTACGGAGCAGGATCGGCCCCGACTCCACTCCATATACAAACCCCAACCCTCCATGATGTAGCTGTACATCACGGAGCAGGAAGGGGTGACTGTATGTATGAGCCCACCGTATATAATGTACGGAGCAGGATCGGCCCCGACTCCACACCATATACAAACCCCAACCCTCCATGATGTAGCTGTACATCACGGAGCAGGAAGGGGTGACTGTATGTATGAGCCCACCGTATATAATGTACGGAGCTGGATCGGCCCCCGACTCCACTCCATATACAAACCCCAACCCTCCATGATGTAGCTGTACATCACAGAGCAGGAAGGGGTGACTGTATGTATGAGCCCACCGTATATAATGTACGGAGCGGGATCGGCCCCGACTCCACTCCATATACAAACCCCGACGCTCCATGATGTAGCTGTACATCACGGAGCAGGAAGGGGTGACTGTATGTATGAGCCCACCGTATATAATGTACGGAGCGGGATAGGCCCCGACTCCACTCCATATACAAACCCCAACCGTCCATGATGTAGCTGTACATCACAGAGCAGGAAGGGGTGACTGTATGTATGAGCCAACCGTATATAATGTACGGAGCGGGATCGGCCCCCGACTCCACTCCATATACAAACCCCAACCCTCCATGATGTAGCTGTACATCACAGAGCAGGAAGGGGTGACTGTATGTATGAGCCCACCGTATATAATGTACGGAGCAGGATCGGCCCCGACTCCACTCCATATACAAACCCCAACCCTCCATGATGTAGGTGTACATCACAGAGCAGGAAGGGGTGACTGTATGTATGAGCCCACCGTATATAATGTACGGAGCGGGATCGGCCCCGACTCCACTCCATATATAAACCCCAACCCTCCATGATGTAGCTGTACATCACGGAGCAGGAAGGGGTCACTGTATGTATGAGCCCACCGTATATAATGTACGGAGCGGGATCGGCCCCCGACTCCACTCCATATACAAACCCCAACCCTCCATGATGTAGCTGTACATCACAGAGCAGGAAGGGGTGACTGTATGTATGAGCCCACCGTATATAATATACGGAGCGGGATCGGCCCCCGACTCCACTCCATATACAAACCCCAACCCTCCATGATGTAGCTGTACATCACAGAGCAGGAAGGGGTGACTGTATGTATGAGCCCACCGTATATAATGTACGGAGCAGGATCGGCCCCGACTCCACTCCATATACAAACCCCAACCCTCCATGATGTAGCTGTACATCACAGAGCAGGAAGGGGTGACTGTATGTATGAGCCCACCGTATATAATGTACGGAGCAGGATCGGCCCCGACACCACTCCATATACAAACCCCAACCCTCCATGATGTAGCTGTACATCACAGAGCAGGAAGGGGTGACTGTATGTATGAGCCCACTGCATATAATGTACGGAGCGGGATCTGGCCCCCCTCCACTCCATATACAAACCCCGATGCTCCCTAATGTAACTGTACGTCACGGAGCAGGAAGGGGTGACTGTATGTATGAGCCCACCGTATATAATGTACGGAGCGGGATCGGCCTCGACTCCACTCCATATACAAACCCCAACCCTCCATGATGTAGCTGTACATCACAGAGCAGGAAGGGGTGACTGTATGTATGAGCCCACCGTATATAATGTACGGAGCAGGATCGGCCCCGACTCCACACCATATACAAACCCCGACGCTCCCTGATGTAACTGTACGTCACGGAGCAGGAAGGGGTGACTGTATGTATGAGCCCACCGTATATAATGTACGGAGCGGGATCAGCCTCGACTCCACTCCATATACAAACCCCAACCCTCCATGATGTAACTGTACGTCACGGAGCAGGAAGGGGTGACTGTATGTATGAGCCCACCGTATATAATGTACGGAGCAGGATCGGCCCCGACTCCCCTCCATATACAAACCCCGATGCTCCCTAATGTAACTGTACGTCACGGAGTAGGAAGGGGTGACTGTATGTATGAGCCCACCGTATATAATGTACGGAGCGGGATCGGCCCCGACTCCACTCTATATACAAACCCCAACCCTCCATGATGTAGCTGTACATCACGGAGCAGGAAGGGGTGACTGTATGTATGAGCCCACCGTATATAATGTACGGAGCAGGATCGGCCCCGACTCCACTCCATATCCAACCCTTAACCCTCCATGATGTAGCTGTACGTCACGGAGCAGGAAGGGGTGACTGTATGTATGAGCCCACCGTATATAATATACGGAGCGGGATCGGCCTCGACTCCACTCCATATACAAACCCCGACGCTCCCTGATGTAACTGTACATCACATAGCAGGAAGGGGTGACTGTATGTATGAGCCCACCGTATATAATGTACGGAGTGGGATCGGCCCCCTACTCCACTCCATATACAAACCCCAACCCTCCATGATGTAGCTATACATCACAGAGCAGGAAGGGGTGACTGTATGTATGAGCCCACCGTATATAATGTACGGAGCGGGATCGGCCCCGACTCCACTCCATATACAAACCCCGATGCTCCATGATGTAACTGTACGTCACGGAGCAGGAAGGGGTGACTGTATGTATGAGCCCACCGTATATAATGTACGGAGCGGGATCGGCCTCGACTCCACTCCATATACAAACCCCGACGCTCCATGATGTAGCTGTACATCACAGAGCAGGAAGGGGTGACTGTATGTATGAGCCCACCGTATATAATGTACGGAGCAGGATCGGCCCCGACTCCACTCCATATACAAACCCCGACGCTCCATGATGTAGCTGTACATCACGGAGCAGGAAGGGGTGACTGTATGTATGAGCCCACCGTATATAATGTACGGAGCAGGATGGGCCCCGACTCCACTCCATATACAAACCCCGACGCTCCATGATGAAACTGTACGTCACGGAGCAGGAAGGGGTGACTGTATGTATGAGCCCACCGTACATAATGTACGGAACGGGATAGGCCCCCGACTCCACTCCATATACAAACCCCAACCCTCCATGACGTAGCTGTACATCACAGAGCAGGAAGGGGTGACTGTATGTATGAGCCCACTGCATATAATGTACGGAGCGGGATCGGCCCCGACTCCACTCCATATACAAACCCCAACCCTCCATCATGTAACTGTACGTCACGGAGCAGGAAGGGGTGACTGTATGTATGAGCCCACCGTATATAATGTACGGAGCAGGATCGGCCCCGACTCCACTCCATATACAAACCCCGACGCTCCATGATGTAGCTGTACATCACAGAGCAGGAAGGGGTGACTGTATGTATGAGCCCACCGTATATAATGTACGGAGCAGGATCGGCCCTGACCCCACTCCAAATACAAACCCCAACCCTCCATGATGTAGCTATACATCACCGAGCAGGAAGGGGTGACTGTATGTATGAGCCCACCGTATATAATGTACGGAGCAGGATCGGACCCGACTCCACTCCATATACAAACCCCAACCCTCCATGATGTAGCTGTACATCACAGAGCAGGAAGGGGTGACTGTATGTATGAGCCCACCGTATATAATGTACGGAGCAGGATCGGCCCCGACACCACTCCATATACAAACCCCAACCCTCCATGATGTAGCTGTACATCACAGAGCAGGAAGGGGTGACTGTATGTATGAGCCCACTGCATATAATGTACGGAGCGGGATCTGTCCCCCCTCCACTCCATATACAAACCCCGATGCTCCCTAATGTAACTGTACGTCACGGAGCAGGAAGGGGTGACTGTATGTATGAGCCCACCGTATATAATGTACGGAGCGGGATCGGCCTCGACTCCACTCCATATACAAACCCCAACCCTCCATGATGTAGCTGTACATCACAGAGCAGGAAGGGGTGACTGTATGTATGAGCCCACCGTATATAATGTACGGAGCAGGATCGGCCCCGACTCCACACCATATACAAACCCCGACGCTCCCTGATGTAACTGTACGTCACGGAGCAGGAAGGGGTGACTGTATGTATGAGCCCACCGTATATAATGTACGGAGCGGGATCAGCCTCGACTCCACTCCATATACAAACCCCAACCCTCCATGATGTAACTACGTCACGGAGCAGGAAGGGGTGACTGTATGTATGAGCCCACCGTATATAATGTACGGAGCAGGATCGGCCCCGACTCCACTCCATATACAAACCCCGATGCTCCCTAATGTAACTGTACGTCACGGAGTAGGAAGGGGTGACTGTATGTATGAGCCCACCGTATATAATGTACGGAGCAGGATCGGCCCCGACTCCACTCTATATACAAACCCCGATGCTCCCTAATGTAACTGTACGTCACGGAGCAGGAAGGGGTGACTGTATGTATGAGCCCACCGTATATAATGTATGGAGTGGGATCGGCCCCCGACTCCACTCCATATACAAACCCCAACCCTCCATGATGTAGCTGTACATCACAGAGCAGGAAGGGGTGACTGTATGTATGAGCCCACCGTATATAATGTACGGAGCAGGATGGGCCCCGACTCCACTCCATATACAAACCCCGACGCTCCATGATGTAACTGTACGTCACGGAGCAGGAAGGGGTGACTGTATGTATGAGCCCACCGTACATAATGTACGGAGCGGGATAGGCCCCCGACTCCACTCCATATACAAACCCCAACCCTCCATGACGTAGCTGTACATCACAGAGCAGGAAGGGGTGACTGTATGTATGAGCCCACTGCATATAATGTACGGAGCGGGATCGGCCCCGACTCCACTCCATATACAAACCCCGATGCTCCCTAATGTAACTGTACGTCACGGAGCAGGAAGGGGTGACTGTATGTATGAGCCCACCGTATATGATGTACAGAGCGGGATCGGCCCCCGACTCCACTCCATATACAAACCCCAACCCTCCATGACGTAGCTGTACATCACAGAGCAGGAAGGGGTGACTGTATCTATGAGCCCACCGTATATAATGTACGGAGCAGGATCGGCCCCGACTCCACTCCATATACAAACCCCAACCCTCCATGATGTAGGTGTACATCACAGAGCAGGAAGGGGTGACTGTATGTATGAGCCCACCGTATATAATGTACGGAGCGGGATCGGCCCCGACTCCATTCCATATACAAACCCCAACCCTCCATCATGTAACTGTATGTCACGGAGCAGGAAGGGGTGACTGTATGTATGAGCCCACCGTATATAATGTACGGAGCAGGATCGGCCCCGACTCCACTCCATATACAAACCCCGACGCTCCATGATGTAGCTGTACATCACAGAGCAGGAAGGGGTGACTGTATGTATGAGCCCACCGTATATAATGTACGGAGAAGGATCGGCCCTGACCCAACTCCAAATACAAACCCCAACCCTCCATGATGTAGCTATACATCACCGAGCAGGAAGGGGTGACTGTATGTATGAGCCCACCGTATATAATGTACGGAGCAGGATCGGCCCCGACTCCACTCCATATACAAACCCCAACCCTCCATGATGTAGGTGTACATCACAGAGCAGGAAGGGGTGACTGAATGTATGAGCCCACCGTATATAATGTACAGAGCAGGATCGGCCCCGACTCCACTCCATATACAAACCCCAACCCTCCATGATGTAGTTGTACGTCACGGAGCAGGAAGGGGTGACTGTATGTATGAGCCCACCGTATATAATGTCCAGAGCGGGATCGGCCCCCGACTCCACTCCATATACAAACCCCAACCCTCCATGATGTAGCTGTACATCACAGAGCAGGAAGGGGTGACTGTATGTATGAGCCCACCGTATATAATGTACGGAGCAGGATCGGCCCCGACTCCACTCCATATACAAACCCCAACCCTCCATGATGTAGGTGTACATCACAGAGCAGGAAGGGGTGACTGTATGTATGAGCCCACTGCATATAATGTACGGAGCGGGATCGGCCCCCCCTCCACTCCATATACAAACCCCGATGCTCCCTAATGTAACTGTACGTCACGGAGCAGGAAGGGGTGACTGTATGTATGAGCCCACCGTATATAATGTACGGAGCGGGATCGGCCTCGACTCCACTCCATATACAAACCCCAACCCTCCATGATGTAGCTGTACATCACAGAGCAGGAAGGGGTGACTGTATGTATGAGCCCACCGTATATAATGTACGGAGCAGGATCGGCCCCGACTCCACACCATATACAAACCCCGACGCTCCCTGATGTAACTGTACGTCACGGAGCAGGAAGGGGTGACTGTATGTATGAGCCCACCGTATATAATGTACGGAGCGGGATCAGCCTCGACTCCACTCCATATACAAACCCCAACCCTCCATGATGTAACTGTACGTCACGGAGCAGGAAGGGGTGACTGTATGTATGAGCCCACCGTATATAATGTACGGAGCAGGATCGGCCCCGACTCCACTCCATATACAAACCCCGATGCTCCCTAATGTAACTGTACGTCACGGAGTAGGAAGGGGTGACTGTATGTATGAGCCCACCGTATATAATGTACGGAGCGGGATCGGCCCCGACTCCACTCTATATACAAACCCCAACCCTCCATGATGTAGCTGTACATCACGGAGCAGGAAGGGGTGACTGTATGTATGAGCCCACCGTATATAATGTACGGAGCAGGATCGGCCCCGACTCCACTCCATATCCAACCCTTAACCCTCCATGATGTAGCTGTACGTCACGGAGCAGGAAGGGGTGACTGTATGTATGAGCCCACCGTATATAATATACGGAGCAGGATCGGCCTCGACTCCACTCCATATACAAACCCCGACGCTCCCTGATGTAACTGTACATCACATAGCAGGAAGGGGTGACTGTATGTATGAGCCCACCGTATATAATGTACGGAGTGGGATCGGCCCCCGACTCCACTCCATATACAAACCCCAACCCTCCATGATGTAGCTATACATCACAGAGCAGGAAGGGGTGACTGTATGTATGAGCCCACCGTATATAATATACGGAGCGGGATCGGCCCCGACTCCACTCCATATACAAACCCCGATGCTCCATGATGTAACTGTACGTCACGGAGCAGGAAGGGGTGACTGTATGTATGAGCCCACCGTATATAATGTACGGAGCGGGATCGGCCTCGACTCCACTCCATATACAAACCCCGACGCTCCATGATGTAGCTGTACATCACGGAGCAGAAAGGGGTGACTGTATGTATGAGCCCACCGTATATAATGTACGGAGCAGGATCGGCCCCGACTCCACTCTATATACAAACCCCGATGCTCCCTAATGTAACTGTACATAACGGAGTAGGAAGGGGTGACTGTATGTATGAGCCCACCGTATATAATGTACGGAGTGGGATCGGCCCCCGACTCCACTCCATATACAAACCCCAACCCTCCATGATGTAGCTGTACATCACAGAGCAGGAAGGGGTGACTGTATGTATGAGCCCACCGTATATAATGTACGGAGCAGGATGGGCCCCGACTCCACTCCATATACAAACCCCGACGCTCCATGATGTAACTGTACGTCACGGAGCAGGAAGGGGTGACTGTATGTATGAGCCCACCGTACATAATGTACGGAGCGGGATAGGCCCCCGACTCCACTCCATATACAAACCAAAAACCCTCCATGACGTAGCTGTACATCACAGAGCAGGAAGGGGTGACTGTATGTATGAGCCCACTGCATATAATGTACGGAGCGGGATCGGCCCCGACTCCACTCCATATACAAACCCCGATGCTCCCTAATGTAACTGTACGTCACGGAGCAGGAAGGGGTGACTGTATGTATGAGCCCACCGTATATAATGTACGGAGCGGGATGGGCCCCCGACTCTACTCCATATACAAACCCCAACCCTCCATGATGTAGCTGTACATCACAGAGCAGGAAGGGGTGACTGTATGTATGAGCCCACCGTATATAATGTACGGAGCAGGATCGGCCCCGACTCCACTCCATATACAAACCCCGACGCTCCATGATCTAACTGTACGTCACGGAGCAGGAAGGGGTGACTGTATGTATGAGCCCACCGTATATAATGTACGGAGCGGGATAGGCCCCCGACTCCACTCCATATACAAACCCCAACCCTCCATGATGTAGCTGTACGTCACGGAGCAGGAAGGGGTGACTGTATGTATGAGCCCACCGTATATAATGTACGGAGCAGGATCGGCCCCCGACTCCACTCCATATACAAACCCCGACGCTCCATGATGTAACTGTACATCACGGAGCAGGAAGGGGTGACTGTATGTATGAGCCCACCGTATATAATGTACGGAGCAGGATCGGCCCCGACTCCACTCCATATACAAACCCCGACGCTCCATGATGTAGCTGTACATCACAGAGCAGGAAGGGGTGACTGTATGTATGAGCCCACCGTATATAATGTACGGAGCAGGATCGGCCCCGACTCCACTCCATATACAAACCCCAACCTTCCATCATGTAACTGTATGTCACGGAGCACGAAGGGGTGACTGTATGTATGAGCCCACCGTATATAATGTACGGAGCAGGATCGGCCCCGACTCCACTCCATATACAAACCCCGACGCTCCATGATGTAGCTGTACATCACAGAGCAGGAAGGGGTGACTGTATGTATGAGCCCACCGTATATAATGTACGGAGCAGGATCGGCCCTGACCCAACTCCAAATACAAACCCCAAGCCTCCATGATGTAGCTAAACATCGCCGAGCAGGAAGGGGTGACTGTATGTATGAGCCCACCGTACATAATGTACGGAGCGGGATAGGCCCCCGACTCCACTCCATATACAAACCCCAACCCTCCATGACGTAGCTGTACATCACAGAGCAGGAAGGGGTGACTGTATGTATGAGCCCACTGCATATAATGTACGGAGCGGGATCGGCCCCGACTCCACTCCATATACAAACCCCGATGCTCCCTAATGTAACTGTACGTCACGGAGCAGGAAGGGGTGACTGTATGTATGAGCCCACCGTATATAATGTACGGAGCGGGATCGGCCCCCGACTCCACTCCATATACAAACCCCAACCCTCCATGATGTAGCTGTACATCACAGAGCAGGAAGGGGTGACTGTATGTATGAGCCCACCGTATATAATGTACGGAGCAGGATCGGCCCCGACTCCACTCCATATACAAACCCCGACGCTCCATGATCTAACTGTACGTCACGGAGCAGGAAGGGGTGACTGTATGTATGAGCCCACCGTATATAATGTACGGAGCGGGATAGGCCCCCGACTCCACTCCATATACAAACCCCAACCCTCCATGATGTAGCTGTACGTCACGGAGCAGGAAGGGGTGACTGTATGTATGAGCCCACCGTATATAATGTACGGAGCAGGATCGGCCCCGACTCCACTCCATATACAAACCCCGACGCTCCATGATGTAGCTGTACATCACAGAGCAGGAAGGGGTGACTGTATGTATGAGCCCACCGTATATAATGTACGGAGCAGGATCGGCCCCGACTCCACTCCATATACAAACCCCAACCTTCCATCATGTAACTGTATGTCACGGAGCACGAAGGGGTGACTGTATGTATGAGCCCACCGTATATAATGTACGGAGCAGGATCGGCCCCGACTCCACTCCATATACAAACCCCGACGCTCCATGATGTAGCTGTACATCACAGAGCAGGAAGGGGTGACTGTATGTATGAGCCCACCGTATATAATGTACGGAGCAGGATCGGCCCTGACCCAACTCCAAATACAAACCCCAAGCCTCCATGATGTAGCTAAACATCGCCGAGCAGGAAGGGGTGACTGTATGTATGAGCCCACCGTATATAATGTACGGAGCAGGATCGGACCCGACTCCACTCCATATACAAACCCCGACGCTCCATGATGTAGCTGTACATCACGGAGCAGGAAGGGGTGACTGTATGTATGAGCCCACCGTATATAACGTACGGAGCGGGATCGGCCCCCGACTCCACTCCATATACAAACCCCAACCCTCCATGATATAGCTGTACATCACAGAGCAGGAAGGGGTGACTGTATGTATGAGCCCACCGTATATAATGTACGGAGCGGGATCGGCCCCGACACCACTCCATATACAAACCCCAACCCTCCATGATGTAGCTGTACATCACAGAGCAGGAAGGGGTGACTGTATGTATGAGCCCACTGCATATAATGTACGGAGCGGGATCGGCCCCCCCTCCACTCCATATACCAACCCCGATGCTCCCTAATGTAACTGTACGTCACGGAGTAGGAAGGGGTGACTGTATGTATGAGCCCACCGTATATAATGTACGGAGCGGGATCGGCCTCGACTCCACTCCATATACAAACCCCAACCCTCCATGATGTAGCTGTACATCACAGAGCAGGAAGGGGTGACTGTATGTATGAGCCCACCGTATATAATGTACGGAGCAGGATCGGCCCCGACTCCACACCATATACAAACCCTGACGCTCCCTGATGTAACTGTACGTCACGGAGCAGGAAGGGGTGACTGTATGTATGAGCCCACCGTATATAATGTACGGAGCGGGATCGGCCTCGACTCCACTCCATAAACAAACCCCAACCCTCCATGATGTAGCTGTACATCACAGAGCAGGAAGGGGTGACTGTATGTATGAGCCCACCGTCTATAATGTACGGAGCAGGATCTGCCCCGACTCCACACCATATACAAACCCCGACGCTCCCTGATGTAACTGTACGTCACGGAGCAGGAAGGGGTGACTGTATGTATGAGCCCACCGTATATAATGTACGGAGCGGGATCGGCCTCGACTCCACTCCATATACAAACCCCGACGCTCCATGATGTAGCTGTACATCACGGAGCAGGAAGGGGTGACTGTATGTATGAGCCCACCGTATATAATGTACGGAGCAGGATCGGCCCCCGACTCCACTCCATATACAAACCCCGATGCTCCCTAATGTAACTGTACGTCACGGAGTAGGAAGGGGTGACTGTATGTATGAGCCCACCGTATATAATGTACGGAGCGGGATCGGCCCCGACTCCACTCTATATACAAACCCCAACCCTCCATGATGTAGCTGTACATCACAGAGCAGGAAGGGGTGACTGTATGTATGAGCCCACCGTATATAATGTACGGAGCGGGATCGGCCTCGACTCCACTCCATATACAAACCCCAACCCTCCATGATGTAGCTGTACATCACAGAGCAGGAAGGGGTGACTGTATGTATGAGCCCACCGTATATAATGTACAGGGCGGGATCGGCCCCGACTCCACTCCATATACAAACACCGACGCTCCATGATGTAACTGTACATCACGGAGCAGGAAGGGGTGACTGTATGTATGAGCCCACCGTATATAATGTACGGAGCGGGATCGGCCCCGATTCCACTCCATATACAAACCCCGATGCTCCCTAATAGAACTGTACGTCACGGAGCAGGAAGGGGTGACTGTATGTATGAGCCCACCGTATATAATGTACGGAGCGGGATCGGCCTCGACTCCACTCCATATACAAACCCCGACGCTCCATGATGTAGCTGTACATCACGGAGCAGGAAGGGGTGACTGTATGTATGAGCCCACCGTATATAATGTACGGAGCAGGATCGGCCCCGACTCCACTCCATATACAAACCCCGACGCTACATGATTTAGCTCTACATCACGGAGCAGGAAGGGGTGACTGTATGTATGAGCCCACCGTATATAATGTACGGAGCAGGATCGGCCCCGACTCCACTCTATATACAAACCCCGATGCTCCCTAATGTAACTGTACGTCACGGAGTAGGAAGGGGTGACTGCATGTATGAGCCCACCGTATATAATGTACGGAGTGGGATCGGCCCCCGACTCCACTCCATATACAAACCCCAACCCTCCATGATGTAGCTGTACATCACAGAGCAGGAAGGGGTGACTGTATGTATGAGCCCACCGTATATAAT
Source organism: Eleutherodactylus coqui (assembly GCF_035609145.1). Taxonomy (NCBI): domain Eukaryota; kingdom Metazoa; phylum Chordata; class Amphibia; order Anura; family Eleutherodactylidae; genus Eleutherodactylus; species Eleutherodactylus coqui. The sequence goes on along the minus strand of NC_089844.1, from coordinate 185,712,397 downwards.
GTACGGAGCAGGATCGGCCCCGACTCCACTCCATATACAAACCCCGACGCTACATGATGTAGCTGTACATCACGGAGCAGGAAGGGGTGACTGTATGTATGAGCCCACCGTATATAATGTACGGAGCAGGATCGGCCCCGACTCCACTCCATATCCAACCCTTAACCCTCCATGATGTAGCTGTACGTCACGGAGCAGGAAGGGGTGACTGTATGTATGAGCCCACCGTATATAATGTACGGAGTGGGATCGGCCCCCGACTCCACTCCATATACAAACCCCAACCCTCCATGATGTAGCTGTACATCACAGAGCAGGAAGGGGTGACTGTATGTATGAGCCCACCGTATATAATGTACGGAGCAGGATCGGCCCCGACTCCACTCCATATACAAACCCCGACGCTACATGATGTAGCTGTACATCACGGAGCAGGAAGGGGTGACTGTATGTATGAGCCCACCGTATATAATGTACGGAGCAGGATCGGCCCCGACTCCACTCCATATCCAACCCTTAACCCTTCATGATGTAGCTGTACGTCACGGAGCAGGAAGGGGTGACTGTATGTATGAGCCCACCGTATATAATATACGGAGCAGGATCGGCCCCGACTCCACTCTATATACAAACCCCGATGCTCCCTAATGTAACTGTACGTCACGGAGTAGGAAGGGGTGACTGTATGTATGAGCCCACCATATATAATGTACGGAGCAGGATCGGCCCCGACTCCACTCTATATACAAACCCCAACCCTCCATGATGTAGCTGTACATCACGGAGCAGGAAGGGGTGACTGTATGTATGAGCCCACCGTATATAATGTACGGAGCGGGATCGGCCTCGACTCCACTCCATATACAAACCCCGACGCTCCATGATGTAGCTGTACATCACGGAGCAGGAAGGGGTGACTGTATGTATGAGCCCACCGTATATAATGTACGGAGCAGGATCGGCCCCGACTCCACTCCATATACAAACCCCGACGCTCCATGATGTAGCTGTACATCACGGAGCAGGAAGGGGTGACTGTATGTATGAGCCCACCGTATATAATGTACGGAGCAGGATCGGCCCCGACTCCACTCTATATACAAACCCCGATGCTCCCTAATGTAACTGTACGTCACGGAGTAGGAAGGGGTGACTGTATGTATGAGCCCACCATATATAATGTACGGAGCAGGATCGGCCCCGACTCCACTCTATATACAAACCCCAACCCTCCATGATGTAGCTGTACATCACGGAGCAGGAAGGGGTGACTGTATGTATGAGCCCACCGTATATAATGTACGGAGCAGGATCGGCCCCGACTCCACTCCATATACAAACCCCGATGCTCCCTAATCTAACTGTACGTCACGAAGTAGGAAGGGGTGACTGTATGTATGAGCCCACCGTATATAATGTACGGAGCGGGATCGGCCCCGACTCCACTCTATATACAAACCCCAACCCTCCATGATGTAGCTGCACATCACAGAGCAGGAAGGGGTGACTGTATGTATGAGCCCACCGTATATAATGTACGGAGCGGGATCGGCCCCGACTCCACTCCATATACAAACCCCAACCCTCCATCATGTAACTGTATGTCACGGAGCAGGAAGGGGTGACTGTATGTATGAGCCCACCGTATATAATGTACGGAGCAGGATCGGACCCGACAACCACTCCATATACAAACCCCAACCCTCCATGACGTAGCTGTACATCACAGAGCAGGAAGGGGTGACTGTATGTATGAGCCCACTGCATATAATGTACGGAGCGGGATCGGCCCCGATTCCACTCCATATACAAACCCCGATTCTCCCTAATAGAACTGTACGTCACGGAGCAGGAAGGGGTGACTGTATGTATGAGCCCACCGTATATAATGTACGGAGCGGGATCGGCCTCGACTCCACTCCATATACAAACCCCGACGCTCCATGATGTAGCTGTACATCACGGAGCAGGAAGGGGTGACTGTATGTATGAGCCCACCGTATATAATGTACGGAGCGGGATCGGCCTCGACTCCACTCCATATACAAACCCCGACGCTCCATGATGTAGCTGTACATCACGGAGCAGGAAGGGGTGACTGTATGTATGAGCCCACCGTATATAACGTACGGAGCAGGATCGGCCCCGACTCCACTCCATATACAAACCCCGACGCTACATGATGTAGCTGTACATCACGGAGCAGGAAGGGGTGACTGTATGTATGAGCCCACCGTATATAATGTACGGAGCAGGATCGGCCCCGACTCCACTCTATATACAAACCCCGATGCTCCCTAATGTAACTGTACGTCACGGAGTAGGAAGGGGTGACTGTATGTATGAGCCCACCGTATATAATGTACGGAGTGGGATCGGCCCCCGACTCCACTCCATATACAAACCCCAACCCTCCATGATGTAGCTGTACATCACAGAGCAGGAAGGGGTGACTGTATGTATGAGCCCACCGTATATAATGTACGGAGCAGGATCGGTCCCGACTCCACTCTATATACAAACCCCAACCCTCCATGATGTAGGTGTACATCACAGAGCAGAAAGGGGTGACTGTATGTATGAGCCCACCGTATATAATGTACGGAGCGGGATAGGCCCCCGACTCCACTCCATATACAAACCCCAACCCTCCATGACGTAGCTGTACATCACAGAGCAGGAAGGGGTGACTGTATGTATGAGCCCACCGTATATAATGTACGGAGCGGGATTGGCCCCGACTCCACTCCATATACAAACCCCGATGCTCCCTAATGTAACTGTACGTCACGGAGTAGGAAGGGGTGACTGTATGTATGAGCCCACCGTATATAATGTACGGAGTGGGATCGGCCCCCGACTCCACTCCATATACAAACCCCAACCCTCCATGATGTAGCTGTACATCACAGAGCAGGAAGGGGTGACTGTATGTATGAGCCCACCGTATATAATGTACGGAGCAGGATCGGCCCCGACTCCACTCTATATACAAACCCCAACCCTCCATGATGTAGCTGTACATCACGGAGCAGGAAGGGGTGACTGTATGTATGAGCCCACCCTATATAATGTACGGAGCAGGATCGGACCCGACTCCACTCCATATACAAACCCCAACCCTCCATGATGTAGCTGTACGTCACGGAGCAGGAAGGGGTGACTGTATGTATGAGCCCACCGTATATAATGTACGGAGCGGGATCGGCCCCGACTCCACTCCATATACAAATCCCGACGCTCCATGATGTAGCTGTACATCACGGAGCAGGAAGGGGTGACTGTATGTATGAGCCCACCGTATATAATGTACGGAGCGGGATCGGCCCCCGACTCCACTCCATATACAAACCCCAACCCTCCATGATGTAGCTGTACATCACAGAGCAGGAAGGGGTGACTGTATGTATGAGCCCACCGTATATAATGTACGGAGCAGGATCGGCCCCGACTCCACTCCATATACAAACCCCGACGCTCCATGATCTAACTGTACGTCACGGAGCAGGAAGGGGTGACTGTATGTATGAGCCCACCGTATATAATGTACGGAGCGGGATAGGCCCCCGACTCCACTCCATATACAAACCCCAACCCTCCATGATGTAGCTGTACATCACAGAGCAGGAAGGGGTGACTGTATGTATGAGCCCACTGCATATAATGTACGGAGCGGGATCGGCCCCGACTCCACTCCATATACAAACCCCAACCCTCCATGATGTAGCTGTACATCACGGAGCAGGAAGGGGTGACTGTATGTATGAGCCCACCGTATATAATGTACGGAGCGGGATCGGCCCCGATTCCACTCTATATACAAACCCCAACCCTCCATGATGTAGCTGTACATCACAGAGCAGGAAGGGGTGACTGTATGTATGAGCCCACCGTATATAATGTACGGAGCAGGATCGGCCCCTACTCCACTCCATATACAAACTCCGACGCTCCATGATGTAACTGTACGTCACGGAGCAGGAAGGGGTGACTGTATGTATGAGCCCACCGTATATAATGTACGGAGCAGGATCGGCCCCGACTCCACTCCATATACAAACCCCGACGCTCCATGATGTAGCTGTACATCACGGAGCAGGAAGGGGTGACTGTATGTATGAGCCCACCGTATATAATGTACGGAGCAGGATCGGCCCCCGACTCCACTCCATATACAAACCCCGACGCTCCATGATGTAACTGTACGTCACATAGCAGGAAGGGGTGACTGTATGTATGAGCCCACCGTATATAATGTACGGAGCGGGATAGGCCCCCGACTCCACTCCATATACAAACCCCAACCCTCCATGATGTAGCTGTACATCACGGAGCAGGAAGGGGTGACTGTATGTATGAGCCCACTGCATATAATATACGGAGCGGGATCGGCCCCCGACTCCACTCCATATACAAACCCCGATGCTCCCTAATGTAACTGTACATCACAGAGCAGGAAGGGGTGACTGTATGTATGAGCCCACCGTATATAATGTACGGAGCGGGATCGGCCCCCGACTCCACTCCATATACAAACCCTGATGCTCCCTAATGTAACTGTACGTCACGGAGCAGGAAGGGGTGACTGTATGTATGAGCCCACCGTATATAATGTACGGAGCGGGATCGGCCTCGACTCCACTCTTTATACAAACCCCGACGCTCCCTAATGTAACTGTACGTCACGGAGTAGGAAGGGGTGACTGTATGTATGAGCCCACCGTATATAATGTACGGAGCAGGATCGGCCCCGACTCCACTCTATATACAAACCCCAACCCTCCATGATGTAGCTGTACATCACGGAGCAGGAAGGGGTGACTGTATGTATGAGCCCACCGTATATAATGTACGGAGCGGGATCGGCCCCGACTCCACTCTATATACAAACCCCAACCCTCCATGATGTAGCTGTACATCACAGAGCAGGAAGGGGTGACTGTATGTATGAGCCCACCGTATATAATGTACGGAGCGGGATCGGCCTCGACTCCACTCCATATACAAACCCCAACCCTCCATGATGTAGCTGTACATCACATAGCAGGAAGGGGTGACTGTATGTATGAGCCCACCGTATATAATGTACGGAGCGGGATCGGCCTCGACTCCACTCCATATACAAACCCCAACCCTCCATGATGTAGCTGTACATCACGGAGCAGGAAGGGGTGACTGTATGTATGAGCCCACCGTATATAATGTACGGAGCAGGATCGGCCCCGACTCCACTCCATATACAAACCCCAACCCTCCATGATGTAGCTGTACATCACGGAGCAGGAAGGGGTGACTGTATGTATGAGCCCACCGTATATAATGTACGGAGCGGGATCGGCCTCGACACCACTCCATATACAAACCCCAACCCTCCATGATGTAACTGTACATCACAAAGCAGGAAGGGGTGACTGTATGTATGAGCCCACCGTATATAATGCTCACTGATACATCTGTATTACGTCTTACTGTAGCTTGATAACGGACGCTGTTGTGTGCAGCGTCGCTACATCTGGAAATAACACATCTGGTAATAACACATCTGTCTGTCATTGGAACCTTTTTATGGTCGGATGACATAAAACAAGACATTTATGGGCGTCTTCTTCCACGAGTCTGCGGTGCGACCGGTCGGCTTTTGAGAATGGTTGAGTCCGTGAGACCTTGAGGCCATCGAGGTCTACAACCACACGCAGCATCCATGGGGACCGCTGCGCCATATACTAGTAGACAGATTTCATTGGATTAAAATTGACCTATAAAATTCCGTCTTAATAAATCTCCCTGATTGGCCGTCACACAACAGTGCAGCAGCCAATGGGAAGAGCCAGAAGTTGTGTCTATAATGACCGACAGTGTAGAGCAGCGGCCGCCGGGTCGTATCTGCACTCTGTCTGATGGGTGACATTACATTTGTTGTTTGTTCTGTTGCTTCTGGACTTCTTAGTGATCCGGTTCCTCTTCTGACAACTGGCAGATAAGAGCGCCTGCAGTGCCAGTAGTCAGAGTCCATGCAGTTATCATGCCAGGCTGCAGAATAGCAGTGATTACCGACATGCTCTTATAATGCTAACGGGTGAGAGGTGACCCGCTATCATTGTAACCTGCTGCAGAGGTGCCCAAACGTCTACTTACTGTTAGCTGGGGGTAGATGAGCCGCACCATATTCAGGTTTAGCGCATTCAGAGCCTTTGGCCTGTTTAGAGTGATGACGCCTGAGCAGCCATGCTTCGCCAGGAGAACCTCGGCATCAGCGGAGGCGAGGCTGGACATCCGCTGCAGAGAGGAGAGTAAGAAATGAGGTCATAGAAGCTACTGGCGCCCCCTGGCTTTACTATACAGTGGAGCGACACTATTCTAGCATCAGATCTACAGAGCGAGCGAACATGACATGTAATTCCCAGCTCTGTACCGTACTAGACCGCTAGGAACCAGGGGGCCAGACCTGACGATGGTACAGAACCCCAACAGGGACCCCACAAAGTAACCCTTATTGTCCCGACTGACACGAGTCACCAATGCTGTCTCAGAGCCTCATCAGGTAAATGGAATCACATGGTAAAATAGTATGGAAGGCCTGTCAGGTCCCGAGTACACAGGACCCCAGCGACTACCCACCCGTCTAAGAGAACCCTTAGCCTGCCACGCTAATCGCGGTACAACGCTCCCATTGATTTCAGTGGGGCCTCGCAGACCTGCGCTTGAACGCGGCCTTTCAAACTCTGCGATCTTTGAGCGCTGTGTCCCATTTTCTGTGTTTTCACGTTTTTTAACGCTCCTCTCCACCCATCAGAATGACGGATGCGTTAAAAAGCGCTGTCAAACACCGTACCATGTGTTCAAAAACTTTGCTCAAAATCGCGGTAAAATTTAGCAGTTTCGAGCTGTGTTTAAATGAGCGCATGTGTGAGAGCGGCCTTGGATTACTGCCCGCCGTTACCCGAATGCACCGATCCGCAGAGAGGATGCATGCCGCGTCTTCCTGCCTCCAGGCGCCATCTGCAGGGGGAATCCCTGTGATGTCATTAATGATGTCACTGGGTTCCCCAGCGTTGCCCGCTTCCAGCACTCAGAATGTTTTGTGACAGGGAACTCAATACGAAATTGGACAGCCGGATCCTGCGGAGGGCGCTGTATGCAAGGTTGCAGAGTGCCATCTAACACAACATGCGCTACCAGCACAGGGACAAGCCCAACAATGGTGGTCAGGAAGGAGTTAAAAGGATGATCAAAGCGATGTAATTCAGGCCGGAAGCAGATTATTACTCACCAAATGCTGCAGGATGACCGGTAATCTGTTAGCGGGGATCAACCTACAAAACAGAGATCTATTAGCCATAGAAGAAATGTTACTGACAACTGGAAAAGTTACTGAAACTCCCTGCAGAGTCCGGAGGAGCGATGAACCCCTGACCCTGCAGCCGGGGGTCATTCCCCCCCAGTAAGTATATCACAGGACATGGACAGCAGACACCCTGTGGGGTACGGTGGGGATACAAACCACTGACCCTGCAGCTGGGGTTCATTCCCCTCTACTAAGTATATCACGGGACACGGACAGCAGACACCCTGCGGGGTCAAAAACTACAAACCGCTGACCCTGCAGTCGGGGGTCATTCCCTACAGTAAGTATATTCCGGGACACGGACGGCAGACACACTGCGGGGTCCGGAGCTACAAACCGCTGACCCTGCAGCCGGGGGTCATTTCCCCCCAGTAAGTATATCAGGGGACACGGACAGCAGACACCCTGCGGGGTCCGGAGCTACAAACCGCTGACCCTGCAGCTGGGAGACACTCCCCCCGGTAAGTATATCAGGAGACACGGACAGCAGACACCCTGCGGGGTCAAAAGCTACAAACCGCTGACCCTACAGCCGGGGGTCATTCCCCCCCAGTAAGTATATCAGGGGACACGGACAGCAGACACCCTGCGGGGTCCGGTGGGGCTACAAACCGCTGACCCTACAGCCGGGGGTCATTCCCCCCAGTAAGTATATTCCGGGACACGGACAGCAGACACCCTGCGGGGTCTGGAGCTACAAACCGCTTACCCTGCAGCCGGGGGTCATTCCCCACCCAGTAAGTATATTAGGGGACACGGACAGCAGACATCCTGCGGGGTCCGGTGGGGCTACCGACCGCTGACCCTACAGCCGGGGGTCATTCACATGGACATGGACACCAAACAGCCGGGAGTTATAGCGACGCGTCCGCCATGTTTTACCATCCTCGATGACCTCTAGCAGCGCTGCTCACCAGACGTGGTTCCGTAGTCCTGCGGTCCGCACCACTGCCTTTACAACCCGCTAACAGATTCCAGCTGAACGCCCACTAATAAGCGTCTATCTTACCGCCGCGGCAGTCCCGTAGTGAAGGCGGATCTCATCCCCCGCCGACGGCATTATCACTTGTGAAGAGGACAAATCAACAAAAAGACATTTCTTTAAGTGATCCGTTGCAAGTTAGCAGATGGTCCGGAGAAATACGAAGAGATCTCAACCCCCGAAGATCAGGAAAGTGTATTCTGTGCGCTACAATAAGCTGGTCTGCAAGGTCGCAGTAGTCTATTTCCCAGCAGCCTCTGGGGGACAGCTCCCTATACAATATTGCCGGCTGTCACCTCCAGATTTATTCTTCCTTTCACCAGAAAATTCTAAGAGAGCGGAATGCGTTAGCGGTCAAACGGCCGACGTATGGACCTGCCGCCAGCGGTTGACTACCCCAAGAAGTGCCTGGATCTCAGCGCCGAAGAGTTTGTGCCCGGTGATGATAGAGCCGGAAAGCCTCAGCGGATTTAGGGCTCTTCCACACTTGCCGTTTTTTTACACGTGATATCGCTGCGTTCTTCTTTTTTTATCGCACAAAAAAGTTTGTGCTTTTTTGCGATTTTTGTGCGATGCATTTCTAACATTAGAAAGTCCCATTGACAAGAAATCCTTAAGGGATCTCAAACCGGCATAATGGACAACTCTGGCCATCTAAAGATAGCAGACTTTGGCCTGGCCCTCAATCAGACCGAGGGCATTACAGGATATGCCGGTACCCCTGGATATGTGGCCCCAGAGGTCATCGTGGGGCACGAATATGCCGCTGACTATTTCTCACTTGGGGTAATTATTTTTCAGTTGACGACGGGACAGCGAAGCTCCAAATGTAAGACCGCAGCTCTGCAAAAATACCACCTTAATGGCGACTCTAAACGGATAATTAAGGAGCTTCTGTGCAACAACCCAAGAAAAAGACTAGGAACGACCAGCTCCATAAGATCACATCCATTTTTAAAAGCTATTGATTGGCAAGAAATAGAAGAGCTCAAAATAACACCACCAGTGCTACCATCTGCACCCCTAGTGACCAGGAGTACATCAATGAGGCTGGTGCTACCATCTGCACCCCTAGTGACCAGGAGTACATCAATGAGGCTGGTGCTACCATCTGCACAAATAGTGACCAGGAGACCATTAATGAGGCCAGTGCTACCATCTGCACACCTAGTGACCAAAAGTACATTATTGAGGCTGGTGTTACCATCTGAATCCCACGTGACAGTAAGTACATCAATGAGGCCGGTGCTACCATCTGCACCCCTAGTGACCAGGAGTAGATCAATGAGGCTGGTGCTACCATCTGCACCCATAGTGACCAAAAGTACATCAATGAGGCTGGTGTTACCATCTGAACCCCACGTGGTCAGAAGTACATCAATGAGGCTGGTGCTACCATCTGCACCAATAGTGACCAGGAGTACATCAATGAGGCTGGTGCTACCATCTGCACCCATAGTGACCAGGAGTACATCAATGAGGCTGGTGCTACCATCTGAACCCCTAGTGACCAAAGTACATCAATGAGGCTGGTGCTACCATCTGAACCCCTAGTGACCAAAGTACATCAATGAGGCTGGTGCTACCATCTGAACCCCACGTGACCAGAAGTACATCAATGAGGCCGGTGCTACCATCTGCACCCCTAGTGACAAGAAGTACATCAATGAGGCTGGTGCTACCATCTGCACCCCTAGTGACCAGGAGTACATCAATGAAGCTGGTGCTACCATCTGCACCCATAGTGACCAGGAGACCATCAATGAGGCCGGTGCTACCATCTGCACCCATAGTGACCAAAAGTACATCAATGAGGCTGGTGCTACCATCTGAACCCCACGTGACCAGAAGTGCATCAATGAGGCCGGTGCTACCATCTGCACCCCTAGTGACCAGAAGTACATCAATGAGGCTGGTGCTACCATCTGCACCCCTAGTGACCAGGAGTACATCAATGAGGCTGGTGCTACCATCTGCACCCCTTGTGCCCAGGAGATCATCAATGAGGCTGGTGCTACTATCCGTACCCCTTGTGCACAGGAGAACATCAATGAGGCCGGTGCTACCATGTGTACCCCTAGTGATCAGGAAAACATCACTGCGGCCGGTGCTATCATCTGTACCCCTTGTGTCCAGAAGATCATCAATGAGGCTGGTGCTACTATCTGCACTCCTATTGACCAGGAGACCATCAATGAGGCTAGTGCTACTATCTGTACCCTTTCTGCCCAGGCGAACATCATTGAGGCTGGTGCTACCATCTGCACCACTTGTATTCAGGAGAACATCAATGAGACCGGTGCTACCATCTGCACCCCTTGTGCCCAGGGGAACATCAATGAGGCCGCTGCTACTATCTGCACCCCTTGTGCCCAGGGGAACATCAATGAGGCCGGTATTACCATCTGTACCCCCTGTGCCCAGGAGGACATCAATGAGGCTGGTGCTACCATCTGCACCCCCTATGCCCAGGAGGACATCAATGAGGCCAGTGCTACCATCTGCACCCCTTGTGATCAGGAGAACATCAAAGAGGCTGGTGCTACAATCTGCACCCCCTGTGATCAGGAGGACATCAATGAGGCCGGAAATACCATCTGCACCCAATGTGCCCAGGAGAACATCAATGAGGCCGCTGCTACCATCTGTATCCCTTGTGCCCAGGAGAACATCAATGAGGCTGGTGCTACCATCTGCACCCCTTGTGCCCAGGAAAACATCAATGAGGCTGCTGCTACCATCTGCACCCCTTGTAATCAGGAGACCATCAATGAGGCTAGTGCTACCATCTGCACCCCTTGTGATCAGGAGAGCATCAATGAAACTAGTGCTACCATCTGCACCCCCTGTAACATCAGAAGACCCCAGGACCTCTGCCATTTGTACCTGGAGACCATCAATGAGGCCGCTGCTACCATCTGCACAACTTGTGACCAGGAGAACATCAATAAGGCTGGAGCTACCATCTGCACCCCTTGTGCCCAGGAGAACATCAATCAGGCTAGTGCTACCATCTGCACCCCTTGTGCCCAGGAGACCATCAATGAGGCTAGTGCTACCATCTGTACCCCACCCCTTGTGATCAGGAGTGCATCAATGGGGCTGGTGCTACCATTTGCACCCCTTGTAACATCAGAATACCCCAGGACCTCTGCCATTTGTACCTGGAGACCATCAATGAGGCCGCTACTACCATCTGCACAAATAGTGCCCAGGAGAACATCAATGAGGCCAGTGCTACCATCTGCACCCCTTGTGCCCAGGAGAACATCAATGAGGCTGGTGCTACCATCTGCACCCCCTGTGATCAGGAGAACATCAATGAGGCTGGTATTACAATCTGCACCCCTTGTGATCAGGAGAACATCAATGAGACTGGTGCTACCATCTGTACCCCTTGTGCCCAGGGGAACATCAATGAGGCTGGTGCTACCATCTGCACCCCTTGTAACATCAGAGGCACCTGGGACCTCTGCCATTTATACCCGGAGACCATCAATGAGGCTGGTGCTACCATCTGCACCCCTTGTAATATCAGAGATATCTGTGACCTCTGCAATTTGTACCGGGAGAACATCAATAAGGCTGGTGCTACCATCAGCCCCCCTTTTAACATCAGAAATACCTCCGACCTCTGCCATTTATACCCGGGGACCATCAATGAGGCCAGTGCTACCATCTTCACCCCTTGTGCCTAGGAGACTATTAATGAGGCCGCTTGTACCATCTGTACCTCTTGTAACCAGACAAACATCAATGAGGCCGCTGCTACCATCTGCACTCCTTGTAACATCAGAGGCACCTGGGACCTCTGCTATTTATACCTGGAAACCATCAATGAAACTGCTGCTACCATCTGCACCCCTTGTGCCCAGGAGACCATCAATGAGGCTAGTGCTATCATCTGTACCCCTTGTGATCAGGAAAGCATCAATGAGGCTGGTGCTACCATCTGCACTCCTTGTAACATCAGAGGCACCTGGGACCTCTGCTATTTATACCTGGAAACCATCAATGAAACTGGTGCTACCATCTGCACCCCTTGTGCCCAGGAGAACATCAATGAGGCTGGTGCTACCATCTGTACCCCTTGTGCCCAGGAGACCATCAATGAGGCTAGTGCTATCATCTGTACCCCTTGTGATCAGGAGAGCATCAATGAGGCTGGTGCTACCATCTGCACTCCTTGTAACATCAGAGGCACCTGGGACCTCTGCTATTTATACCTGGTAACCATCAATGAAACGGGTGCTACCATCTGCACCCCTTGTGCCCAGGAGAACAACAATGAGGCTGGTGCTACCATCTGTACCCCTTGTGCGCAGGAGACCATTAATGAGGCTAGTGCTATCATCTGTACCCCTTGTGATCAGGAGACTATCAATGAGGCTGGTGCTACCATCTGCACACCCTGTAACATCAGAAGACCCCAGGACCTCTGCCATTTACACCCAGAGACCATCAATGAGGCCAGTGCTACCATCTTCACCCCTTGTGCCCAGGAGACCATTAATGAGGCCACTTGTACAATCTGCACCCCTTGTAACCAGACGAACATCAGTGAGGCCGCTGCTACCATCTGCACTCCTTGTAACATCAGAGGCACCTGGGACCTCTGATATTTACACCTGGAAACCATCAATGAAACTGGTGCTACCATCTGCACCCCTTGTGCTCAGGAGAACATCAATGAGGCTGGTGCTACCATCTGCACCCCTTGAAACATCAGAGGCACCTAGGACCTCTGCCATTTATACCCGGAGACCATCAATGAGGCTGGTGCTACCATCTGCACCCCTTGTAATATCAGAGATATCTGTGACCTCTGCAATTTGTACCGGGAGAACATCAATGAGGCTGGTGCTACCATCAGCCCCCCTTTTAACATCAGAAATACCTCCGACCTCTGCCATTTATACCCGGAGACCATCAATGAGGCTGGTGCTGCCATCTGCACCCCTTGTGATCAGGAGAACATCAATGAGGCTAGTGCTACCATCTGTACCCCTTGTGCCCAGGGGAACATCAATGAGGCTGGTGCTACCATCTGCAGCCGCTATGATCAGGAGACTATCATTGAGGCTGGTGCTACCATCTGCACCCCTTGTAATATCAGAGATATCTGTGACCTCTGCCATTTGTACCGGGAGAACATCAATGAGGCTGGTGCTACCATCAGCCCCCCTTTTAACATCAGAAATACCTCCGACCTCTGCCATTTATACCCGGAGACCATCAATGAGGCCAGTGCTACCATCTTCACCCCTTGTGCCTAGGAGACTATTAATGAGGGGGCTTGTACCATCTGTACCCCTTGTAACCAGACGAACATCAATGAGGCCGCTGCTACCATCTGCACTCCTTGTAACATCAGAGGCACCTGGGACCTCTGCTATTTACACCTGGAAACCATCAATGAAACTGGTGCTACCATCTGCACCCCTTGTGCCCAGGAGAACATCAATGAGGCTAGTGCAATCATCTGTACCCCTTGTGATCAGGAGAGCATCAATGAGGCTGGTGCTACCATCTGCACCCCCTGTAACATCACAAGACCCCAGGACCTCTGCCATTTGTACCTGGAGCCCATCAATGAGGCCGCTGCTACCATCTGCACAACTTGTGACCAGGAGAACATCAATGAGTCCGGTGCTACCATCTGCACCCCTTGTGCCCAGGAGAACATCAATGAGGCTGCTGCTACCATCTGCACCCCCTGTGATCAGGAGAACATCAATGAGGCTGGTGCTACCATGTGCACCCCTTGTGATCAGGAGAACATCAATGAGGCTGGTGATACCACCTGTACCCCTTGTGCCCAGGAAAACATCAATGAGGCTGATGCTACCATCTGTACCCCTTGTGCCCAGGAAAACATCAATGAGGCTGGTGCTACCATCTGTACCCCTTGTGCCCAGGAAAACATCAATGAGGCTGGTGCTACCATCTGTACCCCTTGTGCCCAGGAAAACATCAATGAGGCTGGTGCTACCATCTGTACCCCTTGTGCCCAGGAGACCATCAATGAGGCTGGTGCTACCATCTGCACCCCTTGTGCCCAGGAGAACATTAATAAGGCTGGTGCTACCATCTGTACCCCTTGTGCTCAGGGGACTACCAATGAGGCTGGTGCTACCATCTGTACCCCTTGTGATCAGGAGAGCATCAATGAGGCTGGTGCTACCATCTGCACCCCCTGTAACATCAGAAGACCTCTGCCATTTGTACCTGGAGACCATCAATGAGGCCGCTGCTACCATCTGCACAACTTGTGACCAGGAGAACATCAATGAGGCCGGGGTTCTACCATCTGCACCTGTTGTGCCCAGGAGCACATCAATGAGGCTAGTGCTACCATCTGCACCCCTTGTGATCAGGAGAACATTAATGAGACTGGTGCTACCATCTGTACCCCTTGTGCCCAGGAAAACATCAATGAGGCTGGTGCTACCATCTACATCCCTTGTGACCAGGAGACCATCAATGAGGCTGGTGCTACCATCTGCACCCCTAGTGACGAAAATAACATCAATGAGGCCGATGCTACCATCTTCACCCCTTGTGCCCAGGAGAACATCAATAAGGCTGGTGCTACCATCTGTACCCCTTGTGCCCAGGGGACCATCAATGAGGCTGGTACTACCATCTGTACCCCTTGTGCCCAGGAGACCATCAATGAGGCTAGTGCTACCATCTGAACCCCTTGTGATCAGGAGAGCATCAATGAGGCTGGTGCTACCATCTGCACCCGCTGTAACATCAGAAGACCCCAGGACCTCTGCCATTTGTACCTGGAGACCATCAATGAGGCCGCTGCTACCATCTGCACAACTTGTGACCAGGAGAACATCAATGAGGCTGGTGCTACCATCTGCACCCCCTGTGATCAGGAGAACATCAATGAGGCTGGTGCTACCATCTGCACCCCTTGTGATCAGGAGAATATCAATGAGGCTGGTGCTACCATCTTCCCCCCCCCCCCCCCTCCTGTGATCAGGAGACTATCAATGAGGCTGGTGCTACCATCTGCACCCCTTGTAACTTTAGAGGCACCTAGGACCTCTGCCATTTATACCCGGAGAGCATCAATGAGGCTGGTGCTACCATCTGCGCCCCTTTTAACATCAGAAACACCTCCGACCTCTGCCATTTATACCTGGAGACCATCAATGAGGCCAGTAATACCATCTTCACCCCTTGTGCCTAGGAGACCATTAATGAGGCCGCTTGTACCATCTGTACCCCTTGTAACTAGACGAACATCAATGAGACTGGTGCTACCATCTGCATCCCTTGTGCCCAAGAGAACATCAATAAGGCGGGTGCTACCATCTGTACCCCTTGTGCCCAGGAGACCATCAATGAGGCTAGTGCTACCATCTGTACCCCTTGTGATCAGGAGAGCATCAATGAGGTTGGTGCTACCATCTGCACCCGGTGTAACATCAGAAGACCCCAGGACCTCTGCCATTTGTACCTGGAGACCATCAATGAGGCCACTGCTACCATCTGCACAACTTGTGACTAGGAGTACATCAATGAGGCTGGTGCTACCATCTGCACCCCCTGTGATCAGGAGAACATCAATGAGGCTGGTGCTACCATCTGTACCCCTTGTGATCAGGAGAACATCAATGAGGCTGGTGCTACCATCTGCACCCCTTGTGATCAGGAGAACATCAATGAGGCTGGTGCTACCATCTGCACCCCTTGTGATCAGGAGAACATCAATGAGGCTGGTGCTACCATCTGCACCCCTTGTGATCAGGAGAACATCAATGAGGCTAGTGCTACCATCTACAGCCCTTGTGATTAGGAGAACATCAATGAGGCTGGTGCTACCATCTGCATCCCCTGTGATCAGGAGAACATCAATGAGGCTGGTGCTACCATCTGCACCCCTTGTAATATCAGAGATATCTGTGACCTCTGCCATTTGTACCGGGAGACCATCAATGAGGCTGGTGCTACCATCTGTGCCCCTTTTAACATCAGAAACACCTCCGACCTCTGCCATTTATACCCGGAGACCATCAATGAGGCCAGTGCTACCATTTTCACCCCTTGTGCCTAGGAGACCATTATTGAGGCCGCTTGTACCATCTGTACCCCTTGTAACCAGACGAACATCAATGAGGCCGCTGCTACCATCTGCACTCCTTGTAACATCAGAGGCACCTGGGACCTATGCTATTTACAGCTGGAAACCATCAATGAGACTGGTGCTACCATGTGCACCCCTTGTGCTCAGGAGAACATCAATGAGGCTGGTGCTACCATCTTCACCCCTTGTCCCTAGGAGACCATTAATGTGGCCGCTTGTACCATCTGTACCCCTTGTAACCAGACGAACATCAATGAGGCTGGTGCTACCATCTGCACCTCTTGTAACATCAGAGGCACCTTGGACCTCTGCCATTTACACTTGGAGACCATCAATGAGGCTGGTGCTACCATCTGCACTTCTTGTAACATCAGAGGCACCTACGACCTCTGCCATTTATACCTGGAGACCATCAATGACACTGCTGCTACCATCTGCACCCCTTGTGATCAGACAAACATCAGAGACACCTGGGACTACCGCCATCTTGGAAACCACAATGATTGTCACTGGGCACAAAGGCAGAATGCAGATTCATCCCACCTCTAAATTGTCAGAGAACGGCCGGTGGAGCCATTGGAGGTCTTCCTACCAGACAAGGCCACAGCCTACATGTCTCTTCCGGACCAGCAGGCTGCTGTTACAGGACGCTGCAGTGTGAGTGTAGCCGGACCTTTACAGTTCACAGCCTTTATTAGACATAAAGCCACAAATATCTAGAGCGATGGACTAAACATCGGGCCACAATGGACCCGACATCTGCACACTACAGACTAGTCTCTGGGCTTTCCTGACCCCATAACTGTAGACACCTCCATGCTGAACCTGTGGGAAACTTAGATTTGTGCTTTAACTTAGTTCTTGCATTTGTGTCCCACAGCTTAAAGACATTGGATAAGACTGAAGTAAGCCGGACAAGACGCGACTGCTCATCTTCCTGGCCGGCGCTATGGAGCAGGAAGACCGCAACATGGAGCGTCCCTGGAACCGGAGCGCTCTACCCCTCTAGCACTACTTCTGGGACGGTGGCCTGCGGAGGACAACATCTGGGGTCACTGCAGACAGAGGAGACTTAATAAACTTTTTGTTTGTCTCTTGCTGCCAACCGGCGGTATTACGTGACGCTATACTAATAAATACTAGTTCTACACTAACAGCAGCGACTATTCCAGTTATTGGTTGTTGGAAACTGTTATATCTGCTGGGACATAAGACATGAAGGCAACAGGAACTACGGGACCGGGCTTCTTGCTTGTCGCCATCTGCACATTGCTCAAAGGGGTATTCCCATCTCAGATGCTTTATGTCCACCCCAGGTCGTCGGGGACCCGCACCCATTTCCGGTTCTGGGGTCGGAAGGGTTGGGGGAGGGGTCCAGAGGACTAAAACAGTGGCTCCTGTAACCCCCTATAGGTCAACAGGAAGTTTGCAGACATCCCAGCAGCGAGAGCTCCGCTGTTCCTGTAACTTAGGGACTGCGGAGACAACACAGCTAACTCTGCTACATTGTTGGCAGAACTCAGACTGACTTCTATGGGAGTTATGAGAAGAGTGTAGCCCAGATGACCCAACACCTCAGATTCATCTCCTCATGTTTGGCCAATATGGGATCACCCCTTTAATTAAGGGGAAAGAAATGATCCTCCACTTCTTATCCGTTTGTGAACGCTCCACCATGAAAGGTCAGAAAAGCGAAGTGACTCCATAAGACGGAGCCGTCCTACAGACTTACCAACTTCTGAGCAACGAGAAGAGGAAACTTTTAGTGTCACATGTAGTGTGGCAAATGGTTTAATCTGGCCACGCCCCTTTATGCTAAGCCACACCCCTTTGCACCCTCACAGTGCTCATGCCTCCCAACCACCCCGGATTCTGTGGGACAATTCTGGATTCGGGATGCGGTCCCCAGCGGAAGCCTCGCCCCCAATCTAAGGGCCCTTTTACATGGACATCCAGCGGGAATCTGAACAATTATCACTCAGTGTAAATGCTGACCGGACTGAACGCCAAACAAAATGTGTCTGCCTCTCATTCGTTGCTCAGTTTCTGCATTGTAAAACTGATCGGCGTGTGAACAGGCGGTATCACTTATGAAGGACGGCCCGCTGACTGTGATTGTTGGTGGGCGGGAATGATCCCTGGCTGCTCCGCCTCCATTCAGTGAGCAATGGTCGTTCCAATGACTATGGCTGGGACGGCTGTCAGGCATCTGCGCCCAATAGGTCGTCCCATGTGAAAGCCCCATTACTCACTTGTAGTTCCAGTGTAGCAGCAGCTGCTGTAATCAGTGAGACCCCTGACCTCTCCCAGTGTCTGCAGTCCTGCATGCAGAGAGGTCAGAGGTCACACTGATTACACCAGCGACTGCCGAACCAAGACAAGAAGTGAATTTTGCTTCTGGGGTTGCTACGGCTGGAGATACATTATGGGGGTCACTATTACTACTGGAGCCACGATGGGGAAAATTATTAGTACTAGTGCCATTGTTTAAACTGGGGCCACTAATGGAGACACTATTACTATTGGGGCCACTAAAGGGTCCCTACTACTATTGGAGCCATTAAAGGAGTCACTACTACTATTGGAGCCATTAAATGGGTCACTACTACTATTGGAGCCATTAAATGGGTCACTACTACTATTAGGGCCACTAATGGAGACACTGTTACTACTGGGGCCACTAAGGGAGACACGATGACTACTGGGGCCATTAAAGGGGTCACTACTATTATTGGGGCCACTAATGGTGGCACTATTACAACTGGGGCCATTAAAGGGGTCACTACTACTATTAGGGCCACTAATGGAGACACTGTTACTACTGGGACCCTTAAAGGGGTCACTACTACTATTGGGGCCACTAGAGGGGTCACTACTACTATTGGGGCCACTAATGGAGGCACTATTACTTCTGGGGCCATTAAAGAGGTCACTACTACTATTGGGGCCACTAATGGAGGCACTGTTACTACTGGGGCCATTAAAGGGGTCACTACTACTATTGGGGCCACTAATGAGGGCACTGTTACTACTGGGGCCATTAAAGGGGTCACTACTATTATTGGGGCCACTAATGGAGGCACTATTACAACTGGGGCCATTAAAGAGGTCACTACTACTATTGGGGCCACTAATGGAGGCACTGTTACTACTGGGGCCATTAAAGGGGTCACTACTACTATTGGGGCCATTAATGGAGGCACTATTACTACTGCAGCCATTAAAGGGGCCACTACTACTATTGGCGCCACTAATGGAGGCTGTATTACTACTGCAGCCATTAAAGGGGTCACTACTAATATTGGGGCCACTAATGGAGGCACTATTACTACTGCAGCCAATAAAGGGGCCACTACTACTATTGGCGCCACTAATGGAGGCAATATTACTACTGCAGCCATTAAAGGGGTCACTACTACTATTGGAGCCACTAATGGAGGCACTGTTACTACTAGAGGGGTCACTACTACTATTGGGGCCACTAATGGAGGCACTATTACTTCTGGGGCCATTAAAGGGGTCACTACTACTATTGGGGCCACTAATGGAGGCACTATTACTATTGAGGCCATTAAAGGGGTCACTACTACTATTGGGGCCACTAATGGAGGCACTATTACTATTGAGGCCATTAAAGGGGTCACTACTACTATTGGGGCCATTAAAGGGGTCATTACTACTATTGGGGCCACTAATGGAGGCACTATTACTTCTGGGGCCATTAAAGGGGTCACTACTACTATTGGGGCCACTAGAGGGGTCACTACTACTATTGGGGCCACTAATGGAGGCACTATTACTTCTGGGGCCATTAGAGGGGTCACTACTACTATTGGGGCCACTAATGGAGGCACTATTACTTCTGGGGCCATTAAAGGGGTCACTACTACTATTGGGGCCACTAGAGGGGTCACTACTACTATTGGGGCCACTAATGGAGGCACTATTACTTCTGGGGCCATTAGAGGGGTCACTACTACTATTGGGGCCACTAATGGAGGCACTATTACTTCTGGGGCCATTAAAGGGGTCACTACTACTATTGGGGCCACTAGAGGGGTCACTACTACTATTGGGGCTACTAATGGAGGCACTATTACTTCTGGGGCCATTAAAGGGGTCACTACTACTACTGGGGCCACTAATGGAGGCACTATTACTTCTGGGGCCATTAAAGGGGTCACTACTACTATTGGGGCCACTAATAGAGGCACTATTACTTCTGGGGCCATTAAAGGGGTCACTACTACTATTGGGGCCACTAATGGAGACACTTACTACTGGGGCCATTAAAGGGGTCACTACTACTATTGGGGCCACTAATGGAGGCACTTACTACTGGGGCCATTAAAGGGGTCACTACTACTATTGGGGCCATTAAAGGGGTCACTACTACTATTGGGGCCACTACTACTATTGGGGCTACTAATGGAGGCACTATTACTACTGGGGCCATTAAAGGGGTATCTTATGTATTACTGTTTCCAACGCCTGTAATCTGAGGGTCACACTTCGCCCCGGTAGTGATTCTTCATCCCTCCCGCGGCGGCTGCAGCCTTTTGGCACCGCTGTGTATACTGACTCCTCCCGCTGAAGCGCTAGAGAGGGGGAGGAGTCCATATATCCAGCAGTGCTGAGGGATGAATACGGAGGATCCGCTGCTGCTATGTACTGGGGCTCAGAGGGGAGATCAGCGGCGCCTCCAGACACAGGATGTAACTGTATAACTGCGTGCGGCCCCTTTATAACCCGCCGCACTGAGGGTCTGAGCTGTCAGGCCGCCTGCACACCGGCGGATTTACATAGCGGAGTCTGCTATGGCGTCCGCCTCTGGATACCGCAGCAAATATCGTCCACCGATGCGGTTAAATGCTTATTCTTCCACACGAGCGGAAAGCAACTGTGGTTTTCACTCGCGGAGGAAAAAAAATCGCAGCATGTCCTATTTTTGCGTGGATTCCGCGCAGACGGCTTCCATTAAAGTCAATTAAAGCCAACAGATCTGCGGTGCTCCCGCAATTATATTGCACAAAGGTTGTGGACTCTGCGTCATCACTCGTCTGTGGGTCGTTTACTAGCCGTTACCCGCCTGGCGCTCGCAGTCATGTGACCAGTATGGCGGTTGTTACCATGGAGATGACTGGAGACTCGCGCCGCCTGCACACGGGCGGAAATCCCGCGGCGGTATTTCCCGCGGGATTTCCGCCACTGAAAGTCTGCATAGGAGTGCATTACAATACGCACTCCTATGCAGACGGCCGCGGTTTGGCCGCGCGAAATCTCGCGCGGCAAACAAACCGCGGCATGTCCTATTTTTGTGCGGGGCTCGCACTCACCCGGCCGCCGGCTCCGGTCTGCGCATGCGCCGGCTGCGCCGCAGCCGGCACATGAAAGCCGGGGCCGCCAGGCGCGGGTGAGTACGCGCTCGTCCCTGCAGGCTCTCGGGTCGGGTCCCGCGGCGAGAATTCTCGCTGCCGGATCCGACCTGCTCGTCTGCAGGCGGCCTTATAGATGTGAGGGGGGATTTATGGGGAAACGCAGAGCGGTAAGAGTGCGGTATCCGCCGCCTGCTGGTGCCCCTTGTAAGCTCCTGTCTGGGCATGGGGAACTACAAGTCCCAGCAGTATCAGCTCTCAGCAGTAACACACGGGGAGACAACAAGACATTCCTAGTAAATCAGCGCCGGCTGCCGTCACCCCGCGCCCGTCCAGAACAGCAGGGCTGCCGGGTAGCATCTACTCTGCCGCCACCTACCGCAGCCGGGACCCCAGCATGGCGGCACCGCGCCGGATCACATTGACGGGACCTACAGGCTACACGGAGCAGCGGCTGCAGGACCTGTGGTGACGTCAGGGCCACCTGACCAATCACACTGCTGTTACCATGACAACCACCAGAGCTAAAAGGTTACAGTGGGCTAAAGGACCTATGATGACGTTGCGGCCATGTGATCAGTCAATTGACAGGACGGGCGGTGCTGGCCGCTGTCTGCGGGCTCTTCTAGATTGGGGATTAGTGGTCATATAACCGCTGGGTGGCGTACTCTGCCCCGCGCCCGGGGCTAGGCTGCGGTAGGTGGCGGCAATCGCTGTTACACGCAGCGATTATCCTTCAAATCCGCACGAACCAACCGTTATTTGACTGCTAATCATTTGGTCTGTAACAGGGCGGCTTCACACGAGGCCACGTATTTCCCCGCTTCACGTATCTGCACGCAATACTGAGCAATTTGTGCCGGACACGCCCCTTCCACGGAGTAAATGCAGTTTAGCCTCACGAGGGCCATATGGGTTTACACAGAATTGCGCGGCGTGTTTCACATTCGCATGCCTCTTCAGTATTCACGCCTCCCGTAGACTTCTAAAGGGCCTTTGCTGTGTAATACGCAGAGAGATCGCGCCGGACGCATTTATTGCGCATGCGGACGGATGTCCAACAGCGGGTTCTGCTTTCTGCACACTCTGGATGGATATTTTACACGCGTCTACAGGCGTGCCCTCAGATGTGGCCCTTCTCGGTAATTGTGCCCTCAGATGTGGCCCTTCTCGGTAATTGTGCCCTCAGATGTGGCCCTTCTCGGTAATTGTGCCCTCAGATGTGGCCCTTCTCGGTAATTGTGCCCTCAGATGTGGCCCCCCCTCGGTAATTGTGCCCTCAGATGTGCCCCCCCCCCCCCCTTGGTAATTGTGCCCTCAGATTTTTTCCCCCTCGGTAATTGTGCCCTCAGATGTGGCCGCCCTCAGATGTGGCCCCCCTCAGTAATTGTGCCCTCAGATGTGGCCCCCCTCAGTAATTGTGCCCTCAGATGTGGCCCCCCTCAGTAATTGTGCCCTCAGATGTGGCCCCCCTCAGTAATTGTGCCCTCAGATGTGGCCCCCCTCAGTAATTGTGCCCTCAGATGTGGCCCCCTCAGTAATTGTGCCCTCAGATGTGGCCCCCTCAGTAATTGTGCCCTCAGATGTGGCCCCCTCAGTAATTGTGCCCTCAGATGTGGCCCCCTTAGTAATTGTGCCCTCAGATGTGGGCCCCTCAGTAATTGTGCCCTCAGATGTGGGCCCCTCAGTAATTGTGTCCTCAGATGTGGGCCCCTCGGTAATTGTGCCCTCAGATGTGGGCCCCTCAGTAATTGTGCCCTTTGATAAGGCCCCTTACCCTAGTAGGTCCTCTGGCCACCCAGCATTGCCATGGGCACAGACATCGGGTCCCTGGGGTCAGTCACCTAGTCCGGCAGTGTCATAGCCCATCCTCTGTATCCTGTACTTGGACCGCGCTGCAGAGACACAACGAGCAGGACTAACAACCCTCTATATATACACTCTCACTGTCAGTAACTCTGCATCCAAGGGGCGGGGGCCACAGCCGAGGAGACAGCGGGGTAGACTTGTCACGGGGCTCTACCATCTGCTCCCCTGGGGGCAGCACGGGACCCAGCCAGGTTACTGCTGTGGGAGTTTCACAGGGTAACCCAGTATGCTGTTTACCTTAAGGCCTCCCTCACACAGGGCGTTTGCAGAAACCCAGCGTTTTTCAACGCTGCATTACTACAGATTCCGCCCCGTTTCAGCAGCGCTGGCATACTTTATGCCAGCGTTCTGGCTGTTTTTTCAGCTCGGCTGAAAACGCACCCAAGAATGCTGAAAAGAAAAAACAAAAGCAATACTCACCTAGCCGACAACCAATCACAGCACTCTATTGCCGGAGGCGGGGTTCTCAAACCTGGCCTACGGCAATAAACTTGTGAATGCAGGGGAAGCCCAGATCAGCGGCAGAGACCAGCGGCCGCGACCCGGACTGCAGCGGCTAGGTGAGTATTGCTTTTGTTTTTTCTTTTCAGCATTCTTGGTGAGTATTATTATTTTCTTTTTTTTCTCTAGCCAGCTGGGACAGATTTTCGGGGTAGGGCTTCTATTACAAGCCCTCACCCCGAAAATCGGTGAGCAGTTAACGCTGCCAAAAACGCGGCACCAAGTGTTGCCGCGTTTTCAGCAGTGCTAAAACCGCTGCCCATTCATTTCAATGGGCGACGTAGGGCTGAAAACGCCCCAAAATAGAACATGCATCGCTGTCAAAGCGCAGCGTTGGGAGGCGCTGCGTTTTCAGCCCTGTGTGAGCAGCCCCATTGAAATGAATGGGAGTGTTGTACAGCGTTTAGCGCTGGGCTGAAAAGGCAGCGCTAAACGCTGTACAAAACGCCCTGTGTGAGGGAGGCCTAAGTCCTTGTCACTCGTGACGCCACCGCTCCGTCCTCTGTGGTGAATCCAGAAGTGGTCCACACACAGGGATAACGTTATCAGCAAAACCGGGAACGGTCGGCAGAGCTCTTACTCCAAGGTTACAGTCTAAAACGTTACATCAGCCAGCAGGACATCGGTGTGACAGGGAGGATTCACAGGGTGACAGACGAGGCCACAGTCCCAGTTATTGGGGGGGGCGCTCTGTTCCCGGCCACTCTCCTCTCCAGCTCTCTCCAGCTCTCTCCAGGTCAACACTCCCATTCTGCCTGGCAGCTCCTCTCACTCTCTCAGTCCTCCACGTTAACAGCAAGCAGGCCTGGGTGGACAGGGCCCAGGGCAGACATCAGACATCAGCCTCTTCCATCCTGGGGATCCTCATAGGACGAGGCGCAGTTTCTCCTACTCACTAAGAGGTTCTCACTCAAACTAACTTGCAGACTTCTCTCTAGACTGCCGCTTGCTAACTCTCTGACATAGCATCATTGCATACTCATATATGAAACATGATCACGTGGCACACAACAAGATACATTTTCCAGACATAACCCAAACATTAACCCATTCAGTGCTGCAGAGCTGCAATACACATCACAAATGCACACACATATGGAGGGGCCCTGTTAACTCTGGGTCACTGCAACTCTCCGAGAAGGAGTATATATGTATACACTCATTGTCAACATACCTTCCCTAGAAGTGATAGATATATATTTTGGGCCGCCTCTAGCTTGGATACAAGATGTGATACAGACGGGCATGTAGGCTCTGATCCTGTTGTATCACCACTAGATTGTATACACGATGTGACGCGGACGGACATGGAGGCTCTAGTACCCTGTTGTACCACCTCTAGCTTGGATACAAGATGTGAGCTGGGTGGGCATAGAGGCTCTAGTACCCTGTTGTACCACCTCTAGCTTGGATAAAAGATGTGAGCTGGGCGGGCATAGAGGCTCTAGTACCCTGTTGTACCACCTCTAGCTTGGATATGTTAGGGGTCTTAACCAGACCGTTCAGCTGATGCTGTCTGCTTCCGAATTAGTTTAGATATAAGTACTCATAGACAACTCAAATGGACGACCACACGGCACGCGGTTAGCCAAAGAGAAGTGAAGTTTATTTAGCGAAGCACAGAAGATATATAGAAGCTTGCTTACGTAGGATTTAATCACTGCGCATGTCCAAGGTCGTTGGACATCTGGAGAAAACAATTAACAATAAGTCTTTCAAAGACACCGGCTACAAGGACAATACATCAACACACTGTGATAAGTTTATCAAAGCAAAAGTATCCTTTAACTACTTTCCCAGGACAGCATGAGAAGGAGAACAGATAATAATTCATATGAGAACAAGAACAGAAAGAAAATAAGAGAACAGTTTCAGAGAAATTAAAACCTATTTTTCTCCTATTTATTCAAAAGAAGGGAAAACTAGAATTAACCCCTCACATTCCCCCATTTGGACATAAGGTTCACCATCATGCTAGGTACATTCACCCGAGTGGTGCCAGCTCCTGCCAGATTCCCTAGAGTCATGTGGTGGTCCCGAAGTCCACCTGGGTTAAAGTTTAGCAAAGGCTCCTTCGCTACAGCGCGCAATGCAAGACATGATTAACTTTATAACAACATATATGACGAGCAAAATCATTACCATTTGAAGTATACTTTGTAAAATTCCCATAAACCATCCTCCTGGGCCAGAGAACCAATTAGCGGGATTGAGAAAGCTAAATGTGTAACCCCACCAGCTATCTCCGTTCTCTGAATTTTCTTTGTCCATGCAAGCAGTTCTTTCGGCGGAACAGGAACAGCCAGGAAAGGAAGACTAGTGGCAGTTACTGGTGCGTGTGTGCAAATCCAACAGTCCTTCACCCGTGAGGTGTTCAGTCCATCTACCAATATTTGGTGGTGTCTAACAAAGTGGTTCTGGGCACTGTGTCCAAGCTTAACTTCCTCATATGGGGGCAAAGCATGGAGTGAGGAGTCCAAAAAGTCCAACAATAAACAAAATGTCCTTCATTTTTCCTTATCATAGGGGGCGAAGCAGGGCGTGAAAAGTCCCATTAGTCCCAAAACAAGCAACAGTTCCTTCAACTTTCACTGAAGTAGGTGTGGTCAGCAGAACTCGATGGGGCCCCTCGAATCTGGGCTCTAGGGATTTCCGGACACGCCTCTTTACGACCACCCAGTCTCCAGGTTGCAGAGAGTGTGATCCCTCTAAGTTGTCTGGGTCTGGAATAGAAGAAAAGACTAGATTCTGTGTTACTTTTAGTTGGTCACACAGGTGCTTTACATATCCGGCTACTGTGTCATAGCCCTGCTGTAGGGCCTGTGGATGATACAGCCCCAATCTTGGCACAGAGCCAAACAAAACTTCTTTTAACTTAAGCGTACCATTTAGTCTTTTCACTTTGCCTGAACTCTGCGGGTGGTATGAAGTGTGAAACGCTTGTTCCACCCCAAGGGCTGACATCACCTCTTGCATCACTTCACCTGTAAAATGTGTACCTCTGTCACTCTCAATTGTCTCTGGTACCCCAAATCTACATACAAGTTCTGACACAAGTTTAGTCGCTGTGCATTGTGCGGTGGCTTTGAACAGGTCCACCCACACAAGGACGTACTAATACCTGCCTGATTTGGGAAGCTGGATGTAATCGATTTGTAATCTCTGAAAAGGATACAGTGGTCTGGGTGTGCACTTCCGGGTGGGTCCTCACCACTTGACCTGGATTGTGCAGGGTGCACACTTCACATGCCTTCACATATGCCTTCGCCAACCTGTCGAACCCTGGAGCATACCATACCTTGTCCACAACAGAAACCATAGCATTCCGAGAGCCATGCACTTTCCCGTGAGCTAGGACGGCGAGGTGGGGGTAGGCAGCCGCTGGTAAACACACTGTGTCTCTCATTTTCCATACATCATCTACGTACCTAGCTCCTGCCTTGGTCCACTGCTCCACTTCATCCTGTGCGACGCTAAATCCCACATCAGCAAGAGTGGTGGGACCAAGATCCAACTTACAGCACATTGCCTTGGTCCACTGCTCCACTTCATCCTGTGGGACGCCAAAACCCACATCAACAAGAGTGGTGGGACCAAGATCTGGCGTCATGTCCAGGAGAGCTGCAGCCTTGGCTGCCTTATCCACTCTATCATTCCCCTTGCACTCTGGTGACTGCTCCTGCGTGTGTGCTTTAACCTTTATTATGGCCAGCTGTACCGGCAACATGATGGCCTGCATTAATCTACCTACTGATACACCATTCTTAATGGGCTTGCCTTGTGCTGTGAGAAAGCTTCTGGACCGCCAGATGGGTCCATAATCGTGTGCAATACCAAAGGCGTACCTGGAGTCAGTGTAGATGTTAGCAGTGGTACCTTTTGCAATCGTACAGGCCTCAGTTAGAGCACGGAGCTCAGCCTCCTGCGCTGACATATGTGGCGGCAGTGGTTTTTTGTACAAGTATCTCATTCAGTGTGACTACTTCAAAACCTGTTACAAACCTTCCTTTGTCATTCAGGTATCTGGATCCATCCACAAACAGCTCAAACTGGGGGTTTTGCAGGGGCTTGTCTGTGACATACGCAAACCCAGCCGTTTCCTGGGCCATGAGGGCCACACAGTCATGCTGGTGCTCAGCGTCGAATGCCTCCTGCTCGTCAGTCAGGGAGTTGTAAAACAACTGATCCCCTGTACTTACTCCCCCATTTGAATCTATGTCACCTAATAGAAGTAAGGTGGCTAGATTCAAGGTGGTGCACCTTTGGAATGAGATGTTCGAGGAGGAATGTACTGCGAGTTTCATTTTTATCTGTTGTGGGGGGTCTTCAACGGAGACCAGTGCTGATGTTGCCTGAGTCCAAATTCAAAGGAAAGCTATAGCGCGTACTCGAGGAGAACCATAAGAAGCCACTATACACACAGCCTAGTGTATCAAATGAGTTCTGCTTTATTAGGAGAAGCACACAGCTTATATAGGCCGTCGCCCGCACAGGGTGCGACTTTGAAGAATTACTTAATCAGGTGATTAGTTTGAGAAACAGAATATTAGCACATTCCATTCTTGCAAAAACAACTTATCTTGAAAAAGCACATCTGCTGCATTCGGGCGCATCCGGCCACAAACTGTCAGTAAGAAACTTATCTACTTAGTTCCTTATCTGGTGCAAGGTCCGGACTAAAATAAGGAACTTCTAAGTCCCTCTTCTTATGTTATGTTACTCAGAAACAAGATTAACCCTTAACATAATCCCCCATTTGGACATCAGAGCCACCATTATCTCCTGGTTCTGTCACCCGCTGGTGCCGGCTCCAGCCGGACCCCCAGGTAGGAATGGTGCACTCTATGTCCATCTAGGGTACCAAGACATTTCCCGATTTCATTAGGGTCACAAGTAAAATTATAATGAAAACAAAGATCTGGTACCGTGTTAGCCAGTAGAGCAAAATGTGATTGGTCTCAGCAAGAGAAACGACGTAATCTTGTAGATATGATACCTTTTAATGGCTAACAAAAATACATGATGTAATAATAGCGAGCTTTCGTACCAACGCAGGGTACTTCTTCCGGCTTAAATGGATTGGATCTGAAGAGGCATGCATATTTATACACACTTATAACATACATACTTATGACAAGGCACAGATATGGATGTGAGTGATTGGTTTAGGGACCATAAAACTTTCACTCCGCTATCAGTGCCTAGACAAAAAAAGTTTGTTTTCTGGTTTGCAGAATTCCTTTTAAGTGCGAACCAATCACATCCATATCTGTGCCTTGTCATAAGTATGTATGTTATAAGTGTGTATAAATATGCATGCCTCTTCAGATCCAATCCATTTAAGCCGGAAGAAGTACCCTGCGTTGGTACGAAAGCTCGCTATTATTACATCATGTATTTTTGTTAGCCATTAAAAGGTATCATATCTACAAGATTACGTCGTTTCTCTTGCTGAGAACAAGTAAAATTATAACACACTTCAGCCAATGCAACATTTCTCACCTGAAACTGAGTCATATTCGTCCAATGTGTATGTTCAATGGCATCGCAATGGGGACAATATTCATATATATTAAAGAAGGTGTTTTCCTGAACAACATTGTCATCTACTACATCACTATCATTGTGTACTATTGAGTATATGTCTCGAAGAGTCTCTACAGGAGTGGGGACAGATAATAGACAAGTCCGCAAAATGTCCTCTCCACTCCTGAGGTTGGGCATACACATGTGAGAAATGTTTAATACATCCTTTGCTAGGTATTCCCACATATTGGGGTGTCCTTCTGCCCATCCAGTCCATCGCTTCTCAATGTGGATCTTTTGTAGTGGTGTTCTCCAACAAGAGGACAGTCCAATAAGACAAATTGCAGATGTCAAAGTCCAAATGCCCAGTACCCCCCCACCCAAACAACGCCGGGATCCCACCCATCACTTTTCCTCTGGCTCGGGAACTTTCTTGCAGTGGGAGGCGTGTATCCAGGTAGCTCTCCCTTCTACTTTTACCGAAGTAGGTGTTGTCAACAGAACTTGATATGGTCCGTCAAACCTTGGGTCCAAGGCCTTCCTTACATGTCTTTTTACAACCACCCAGTCTCCAGGCTGCAAGGAGTGAGTCTCCTCTAGGTTGTCAGGGTCTGGAATTGAAGAAAACACTAGACCGTGTGTTACTTTCAGCTTACGACATAGTTCTTGTACATATTCAGTAACCTTATCACACCCCTGCTGCAGGGCCTGCAGATGGTACAGGCCTAATCTTGGCACTGAGCCAAACAGTACTTCATACGGAGAAAGACCTGTTTTTCGATTGGGGGTGGTGCGTACAGAATAAAGAGCCATCGGGAGGCACTCTGGCCATGGTTTTCTAGTTTCAGCCATGGCTTTTTGGATTTTGAGTTTTAAAGTACCATTAAGTCTTTCTACTTTTCCCAAACTCTGCAGGTGGCATGAAGTGTGAAACGCTTGTTCCACCCCAAGGGCTGACATCACCTCTCGCATCACTTCACCTGTAAAATGTGTACCTCTGTCACTCTCAATTGTCTCTAGTACCCCAAATCTACATACAAGTTCTGACACAAGTTTAGTCGCTGTACATTGTGCGGTGGCTTTGGACAGGTCCACGCACACAAGGACGTACTCATACCTGCCTGATTTGGGAAGCTGGATGTAATCGATTTGTAATCTCTGACAGTGGTCTGGGTGTGCACTTCCGGGGGCAGGGTGCACACTTCACATGCCTTCACATATGCCTTCGCCAACCTGTCGAACCCTGGAGCATACCATACCTTGTCCATAACAGAAACCATGGCATTCCGAGAGGCATGCACTTTCCCGTGAGCTAGGACGGCGAGGTGGGGGTAGGCAGCCGCTGGTAAACACACTGTCTCCTAATTTCCATACATCATCTATGTACCTGGCTCCTGCCTTGGTCCACTGCTCCACTTCATCCTGTAGAATGCCAAATCCCACATCAACAAGAGTGGTGGGACCAAGATCCAACTTACAGCACACGGGGTCTTGCGTCCTGTTCAGAAGAGCTGCAGCCTCGGCTGCCCTATCTGCTCTATCATTTCCCTTGCTCTCCGGTGACTGCCCCTGCGTATGTGCTTTAACCTTTATTATGGCCACCTGTTCTGGCAACATGATGGCCTGCATTTAATCTACCTACTGATACACCATTCTTAATGGGCTTGCCTTGTGCCATGAGAAAGCTCCTGGACCGCCAGATGGGTCCATAATCGTGTGCAGTACCAAAGGCGTACCTGGAATCAGTGTAGATCTTAGAAGTGGTGCCTTTTTCAATCGTACAGGCCTCAGTTAGAGCACGGAGCTCAGCCTCCTGCGCTGACATGTGTGGCGACAGTGGTTTTTGTACAAGCATCTCATTCAGTGTGACTACTTCAAAACCTGTTACAAACCTTCCTTTGTCATTCAGGTATCTAGATACATCCACAAACATTTCAAGGTGGGGGTTTAGGAGGGGTTTGTCAGTGACATGTGCGAACCCAGCTGTCTCCTGCTCCATGAGCGCTGCACAATCATGCTGGTGTTCTGCGTCAAAGGCCTCCTCCTCATCATCAGTCAGAGAATTTGCAAAAAGCTGGTCCCCTGTACTTACTCCCTCATTTGAATCAGTGTCACCTAGTGGTAATAAGGTGGCCGGATTCAAAGTGGTGCAACGTTGAAATGAGACATTGGATGAAGAGTGTACTGCAAGTTCCATTTTGATCTGTCTAGCAAGGGACAGATGTCTACGGCTTACCTGTGTCAGAATTCCATGTATGTCATGTGGGGTGTAGATCACCATGGTGTGATCTAGGACAACGTCAGAACTTTTGTCCAGTAGCGCCTGAACTGCTAGAACCGCTCGGACGCATGATGGACACCCTCTAGCCACCACATCAAGATGGGCACTGTAGTATGCTACAGGTCACTTTTTGTCACCATGCATTTGTGTCAGTACAGCGGTGGCGTGTCCTGCCATCTCAGTGACGTACATTTGGAAAGGTTTGTCATAGTCTGGCAGCCCCAGTGCGGGTGCACTGGTTATCTGTACTTTCAGCTGATGGAAGGCTAACTCGGCCTGCGGGGTCAGGATAAATGGCCGTGAACCCAAACAGTCGTACAGAGGCTGCATGGTCATGGAGGCAGAGCGTGTCCATGGCCAACAGTATGAAACCAGTCCCAAGAGGGTACACAACTGGGCATGGGAGGTGCGAAGTTGCATGTCACTTACCACCTTCGTGCGCTCCGGCGTCAGGTGTTTAGTACCTGGACCTAGGCAGTGGCCCAGGAACACTACGTGAGATTTGCAGAACTAAAGTTTCTCTTTGCTGGCTTTGCAGCCATTCTACTCTGATGGAGGAAACACAAAAGGCTTAGTGATGCATTGAGGCAACTATTTGGGTCAGGAGTACATAAAAAGTAAATCGTCAACATATTACAAGAGGGTGGTGCCCTCGGGAATTGACCAGGCGTCTAATACCAGCTTCATGCATCTGGTGAACTGGTTTTGGGCTATTCTGAGCCCCTTGTGGCAGCACTGTCCAACAGTACTGCTTTCCTCTGAAAGTAAATGCAAACAAATACTGACAGTCTGGCTGGCCCTTTATACCCTTTTTCTTGACAGGTAACAAAGGGGTATTGGCTGGAGAGACACATTCCTTGAGGGCTTTAAGTTGGCATAAAGAAAAGACGGTGTCTGCAATTGCATCTTCTTGGGCGTGTGCCAGGGGGTACTGACGGACCATGGGGGCTTTTTCCCCTTCTTTAAGTAAGCCATTACCGGTGGGACTGACAGTCTGCCAAGGTCCGTCTGACTGGTAGCCCAAAGGCTTGAAGGAATGACACTAAGAGCTTGTTCCTCTGCGTGCGTAAGAGTGAGGACAGGGAGAGGTGTCGCTAGGTCTGCTGCCATCCGACAGAAGGTCGGGTAAATTTCAGACCCGGGGTGTATACGAGCCTCACCGGATGGTTGAAGTTCGATACAACATCCCAAGGGTCCCATCACATCGGTTCCCAATATGCTTTCAGGACTTTACAGCACAAGGAAGCGCATGAGGCATCGCGACCCTTTAAACATTATCTCTAGCGGTTCAGTTTCTGCCAGCTGAATCGGCACTCCTGAAACCCCTTGCACCGATTACTGCTAGACAATCAGGCTGGTATTCTATTTAAAATAGATTAGAACCTTGTTGCAAAAAAAAAATTAAAAATTGCTGACCTGCAATACCTAGATCACCTATGTCAGATGTCCAGTTCCTTGGGCTAAGCAATGACCCAAAAGAACAACCTTTGTTTTGCAGAATTGGAGTTTGTCCTGAAGGTGGCTTACTATTTGTCAGGACCTGCGGAAAGCTGAGTTTCTGCAGTAGCTATCAAGACAAACACATGAGCCGGATCCACCAAGAGAGCAGTTAGTTTACAAACTTCTTCTGAACTGTCACCTGAGGTCTCAATCCGTACCGATCCATCTGGTGAGAATTTGATGGATGCAGATAAGGCTTGTAAGATATCAGTACAAATAACAGAAACATGAATTACAAGGCAGAATAATCCACAAACATCTATCCACATTGGAATATGATATTCTTTAAGCAAATTCATTATTAATCTGATCCTGCCTGCAATGTCTCATCAAATTTCAGAAGGAAAAAAAAACTTTTCCTAACTGCCCAAGCTTTTCACCCTCTCCTTTCGGAGAAGAGAGGGATGAAACATTACGTACTTTTACATCATCTAGCTCCTTCCCTTCGATACTGGCCGTTTGTGTGTTTCTCCTACAGAACATTCTCTCAGAGACAGTACAGTACTAACAGCATTTAACAGCGATACAGAAATCCAACCAATCACAGAACTGACATTTACCCAAAAAGCAAAAATATACCCTAAAATCCCTATATGTTTTCTATTTTTAAGACCATATAATTCACGTAATTCATTACAAGTTTCTTATTTCATCAACGTTTGTCTTCCTTCCTTCTATGACCCTGAATATTATCTCTCTATGAAACAGAACAATAGCTAAAATATTAAAAAGCAGCTAGAACATTCAGACTTTAAACAGCATTAATCATTAGTAATTACAAGAGGTATATTTCTCTGAGGATATGAAACACAGATGGCAGGAAATAGTTAAAAATATAGAAAAGACAACATGCTAAGAGCTTCTAACAGCGCAACATTTTTCTGCATTTTTAACCCTTGTATTCTTTTAAAGCCCCCACAGATGTGAGTGGGGTATAACTTTCTTACACTTGTATGAAGGAGACTAAAATGTACAACAAAGAGTAGATTACATAACATCAAGACATACAAGACAAACAATAATGGTTATTTGTCACACAATTGTCCACAGATTCTGCATGAACTTGCTTTATGTCACAGAGGAACACAGACTAAAAGGGTTCCCTTTCTCTGATAACCCATTACTGCCATATCTACACTTGCCTCAATCCATCTGTCTAACATATTTTTATCCAACCTTTTGACTATCTCTGAATCTTTCTCAAACTTGCTGGTCTAAGACTCCATTCTCCCAAAGTTTTAAACACCTGCTTTTGTCAACAACTTACTACATTCTCTTCCCATGGCTAACTTGCTTTCTCTGTCTTTTGCTATTTCTCTAGCTGTTTTGGCATACTCCTTGCCCTGTACATTTCCCATATTGTCTGTTCTTAGAGCCCTCTTATCCCTTCCCTGACTCTATTTTTCCTCTTTTACAAAAGAAGATTTCCCCAGGAGTTACTATTTTAAGTTAGTCCTGTTCTACCTAGGCTTCTCGCAACCCAAAAGTTGTACCTGTATAGAGGTCAGTAGGGGGATTCCAGGGCTCACTACTGCCCCTTTAGACGCTTTCTGCAAACCTGTTCCAATGCTAAGGGTCTAATGCTATACCCTGCCTGCTCTAACAATTTAGTACATATACTTTATAGGCTTGCCTACAAATGTCCTTCCCTTCCCCTTCTCTCACGGACTTACCTCTTGATTTACCACTATCACGCAGTATTGAGGATGCACACAGTTTCCTCGGGTAAATCTGGCGGTCCCACAGACCTTTTAGTCCCTTCTGCCAGGTCCGCGGCTGGCAGGACACTTATTTGCACTATGGACTTGTTCCTCTGTTTTTACCTCAATCACACAGTATAAGGATGCCCACAGCTTCCTTCGGGTAAATCAGGCTAGTCCCTTCTGCCAGGTCCGCGGCTGGCAGGAATTCTATTTGCAATCTCTTTCCTTCTTACGGGGATAGGGGGGACCACGGCTTGCCTTTATACGCGGCTTTAGTAATCTTATAACAAATTACAGCTAACATTATGAGTCCGGCAGTTAAAGCAAGAATAAAAGCAATAATTTCTATAGCAGACAGCATGGCAATATACACATATGAGTTCTTCCGTCTATTACAGTTACTAAGAACACCAAAAATAACAGGCAGAAGCATCCTAAATAACATGCAGCGACTCACCTCCTCTCAACACAGGACTGAAGTCAGGGGAGCCCAGAGCTGGAGTGGCAAGTCAAGGGCTTACCGTACACCGGTGTTTTGTAGATCTGGGGTCCCGTGGCCTCTGATCCGGCTGGTCGGCAGGCAGGGTCATCAGGTATCGGCTGCAGGTAAGGAGTTAGCTTCTGCCCCACGTTCAGGCGCCAAGTAATGTTAGGGGTCTTAAACAGACTGTTCAGCTGATGCTGTCTGCTTCCGAATTAGTTTAGATATGAGTACTCATAGACAACTCAAATTGGACGACCACACAGCATGCGGTTAGCCAAAGAGAAGTGAAGTTTATTTAGCGAAGCACAGAAGATATATAGAAGCTTGCTTACGTAGGATTTAATCACTGCGCATGTCCAAGGTCGTTGGACATCTGGAGAAAACAATTAACAATAAGTCTTTCAAAGACACCGGCTACAAGGACAATACATCAACACACTGTGATAAGTTTATCAAAGCAAAAGTATCCTTTGACTACTTTCCCAGGACAGCATGAGAAGGAGAACAGATAATAATTCATATGAGAACAAGAACAGAAAGAAAATAACAACAGTTTCAGAGAAATTAAAACCTATTTTTCTCCTATTTATTCAAAAGAAGGGAAAACTAGAATTAACCCCTCACAGATACAAGATGTTAGCTGGGCGGGCATGGAGGCTCTAGTACCCTGTTGGGTCACCTCTAGCTTGGATACTAGATGTGATACGGGCGGGCATGTGGGCATACAGGTTCAGTATGGTATCCCGTGACAAATTGCTCAACATTTGCTGTAACTGAGCCTCTAGATCAGTCAAACTCGTAGGCTGTGGAAGTTGGCGTCCCAGATGGTTCCATAATGTTCTATTGGTGATAAATCTGGCGACCGGGCAGCCACAGAAGTGTGACAATGTTGTAGGGGCTCCTGTGACCTAATTGTGTGTGCGGCCAAGCATTATCCTGCTGGAAGCCACCATGAGTGGAACACATGTGGCTGCAGGATGTCCTGAACATATCGCTGAGCTGTACCACTACCAGGGGTGACCAACTGTCGAATGTGATAAACCCCACACCATCATACCAGCAGGTGGCAGTGTGCCGATTCACAGCAAAGGCAGCATTGAGGTGCTCACCCTGAGGTCTCCAGACATGAACACGGCCTTCGTCAGCGTCCAAACTAAACCTGGATTTGTTGCTGAAGACCACCCGGTTCTTCTCTGTAGCGTCCAGTTTTATTGTTCGCGACACCACTGCAGAGGCAACGGTGGGTGTCAGAGGCCGGACATGTAATGGGGGCTGTGAGACCAAATGTCCTTCAGCCAAGCGCCTGGAAATGGTTCAGATAGATACAGGGGTGTAATGATGGCGCCCCCTGTCTCTGAATGGCAGACAACGAAACAGCTGCTGGTTCTTGTCGGACGATCAGAAGATCCTCTCTACTGGTGGCCTGTAGGGGCGCCCTGAGCCCGATCAGCTTGTGTGCCCTCACACATCCACTGGTCCCAACACCTCCTAACATTCTGGTCAGATGATCCTCTCTACTGCTGGCCTGTAGGGGGCGTCCTGAGCCTGATCAGCTTGTGTTCACTCACATCCACTGGTCCCAACATCTCCTAACATTCTGGTCAGATGATCCTCTCTACTGGTGGCCTGTAGGGGGTGTCCTGAGCCCGATCAGCTTGTGTGCCCTCACCCATCCACTGGTCCCAACACCTCCTAACAGTCTGGTCAGACGCTCCTCTCTACTGGTTGTCTGTAGGGGGCATCCTGAGCCCGGTCACCTTGTGTGCCCCCACACATCCACTGGTCCCAACACCACCTAATAGTCTGGACAGAATGGCCGGTTGGGGGACAACTCACCGATACGACCATCCAGATTCTCACATCCCAATAATGCGCCCCTCTCAGACTCTGGTAGCAGGGTGAAATCTCTTCTCTGCGTCGTAGAGGCGTCTAGTGGTCAACAAGCTCTACACAAGCGGAAGAAGAGGTCACTACACACAAGGAGCCTCCGAGAGCCTCTTATAGGACAAGGAACCATTATTAGGGCCTCCAGTGACAAAACCATTCATCTAATCTCACCATATCTGCCTGAGATGTAACATGAGGGGGTCAGCTGTCAATCAGCCGTCCAACAGCAGGTTGGGGCACAGGTCCGGCTTCTGTTCCCACCTCATCACCATGTAGTATATATATAGCGCTGGTCCCCAACTGTAGGCTTCCAGCATTGTACATGTATTACAAGTGTCATCAAGGGGTTACCCGACCCATGGTAAGTAGGTAGGTGCGGGTCCTGAGGGGGGATTTACACCCATCAGACACTTTTGCACATTCACAGCATAAACATCCCCAGTGTGAATCACCTCGTTCTGTTATATTGTGGTCTCGGAAGATAGAAGCTTATTTCCTGCAGCATTAGTGGTCATTATATGTGATGGAGCCCGAATAATGCATTTAGTGAGGAGATAAGAAGGCTGAAGTGATGCAAGTAGTTTACAAGTAGTTCCCAAGAACCTCTTAAATGACATTAACCCTTAATGATGCGGACGTTGTTTGTTTTTTCCTCCCAGCTTTCAAAAAAATCCTGTCTCTGCTTTTCCTGTTGCTGCTGCGGCGGTCGGAGGGCTCGTGTTCTGTGCAGCAGTCGGAGGGCTTGTGTTCTGTGCAGCAGTCGAAGGGCTCCTGTTCTGGCCAGCGGTCGGAGGGTTCGTGTTCTGCGCAGCGGTTGGAAGGCTTATGTTCTGCGCAGCGGTCAGAGGGCTCGTGTTCTGCGCAGCTGTCGGAGGGCTCGTGTTCTGCGCAGTGGTCGGCGGGCTCCTGTTCTGCGCAGCGGTCGGCGGGCTCCTGCTCTGCGCAGCGGTCGGAGGGATCCTGTTCTGCACAGCGGTCGGAGGGCTCCTGTTCTGGCCAGCGGTCGGAAGGCTTATGTTCTGTGCAGCGGTCAGAGGGCTCGTGTTCTGCGCAGCGGTGGGAGGGCTCATGTGTTGCGCAGCAGTTGGAGGGCTAATGTCCTGCGCAGCGGTCAGAGGACTCGTGTCCTGCGCAGCGGTCGGAGGGCTCGGGTCCTGCGCAGCGGTCGGAGGGCTCGTGTTCTGCGCAGCAGTCGGAGGGCTTGTGTCCTGCGCAGCGGTCGGAGGGCTCGTGTTCTGCAGGACGGCTTGTAGTTTCCTGTGATACTATTCAATGTACCATATAATACGGAAAACCTGAAGTGGAGTGAAATGGGAAAGAACACAATTGCGCCATCTTCCCGGGGTCTTGTTTCTGCGGCGTACACCCGGCACCACCAATGACATAACTCTATTCAGCGGCTCAGTGCGGTCACCACGACAACAACTTTAGTTTTCTTTTGCTGCACTAATTAAAAAAAATATCTTATAAAAATCATTTCTGTCTGTTTTTCGGCCAAGTCTGTGTATTTTTTTATGCACGTATTCACTGCCAAGGCCCAATTGGTGCCACTATTGAATGCAGGCGCCACTCATCAGACTTCGTATCGCTTCACGCAGGGACAGTTTGCAGAAAATGTAGAGCCATTAATTACATGATGATTATTTCTGCGCCAATGTTACTGGACAATGGAAACGGTTGGATTGTAGGATTAATTGTAGGATTTTTTTAACCACGTTAATAAAAACTGTTAAAATCTCCCAAGCTCCAGGGGTGAAACATATCAAGTACTGAACAGCAGAGGTGGAAGCCTGCCATCTGCTGGACATTGTTATAAAGGCGCTCGGAATAAAGGCACCAATTGACCTTCTTTATTACCGTACAGAAGTACATCTGCAGCAGCGCTGGAGAGAAGCTACTCAACCCCCCCCCCCACCACCACCACCAGGTTTCCAGATTTCTCAGACTCAGACGCCCCTGTTGATCGCAGTCTGCAGAATATTGCAGCCCCTCTAGTCTACGCCGGCAGCGGTCGGCCCCTACTGGTCGCTGCTTGCAGAGTATTGCCACCCCTCTAGTCTGCGCTGGCAGTGGAAGGGCCCATGCTGATCACTGTCTGCAGAGTATTGCAGCCCCTCTAGTCTGTGCCAGAAGAGGTCAACCCCTACTGATCGCTGTCTGCAGAGTATTGCAGTCTCTTTAGTCTGTGCTGGCGCGGTCGGTCCCTACTGATCGCTGCCTGCAGAGTATTGCAGCCCCTCTATTCTGCACCAGCCCCTACTGATTGTTGTCTGCAGAGTATTGCAATCCCTTTATTCTGCACAGGCAGCCGAGGGCCCCTGCTGATCGCTGTCTGCAGAGTATTGCAGCCCCTCTAGTCTGCGCCGGAAGAGGTCAACCTCTACTGATCGCTGTCTGCAGAGTATTGCAACCCCTCCAGTCTGCCCCAGGCAGCGGTCGTCCCCTATGGATTGCTTTCTGCAGAGTATTGCAGTCACTTTAGTCTGCACTGGCTGCGGTCGTCCCCTGCTGATCGCTGTCTGCAGAGTATTGCAGCCCCTCTAGTCCACGCCAGCAGAGGTCAGCCCCTACTGATCGCTTTCTGCAGAGTATTGCAGCCCCTCTACTCTGCACCAGGAGCAGTTGTCCTCTACTGATCGCTTTCTGCAGAGTATTGCAGCCCCTCTAGTCTGCGCTGGCAGCAGTCGTCCTCTACTGATCGCTGTCTGCAGAGTATTGCAGCCCCTCTACTCTGCACCAGGAGCAGTCGTCCTCTACTGATCGCTGTCTGCAGAGTATTGCAGCCCCTCTACTTTGCACCAGGAGCAGTCGTCCTCTACTGATCTCTTTCTGCAGAGTATTGCAGTCCCTTTAGTCTGCACCGGCAGCGGTCGGTCCCTGCTGATCGCTGTCTGCAGAGTATTGCAGCTCCTCTAGTCTGCGGTTCAATTCTTCCATGGAGAGGTTGGTTGGAATGGCCTAGCATTAACCCTAAGACCTGGAGCACGTGCGAGCACACAACGCACACACGCTCCCAGGATACATTGTAACTGAAGAGGCTATGACGCTGTACCTCACCAATGATTCCAACTTGGCTAATAACACAGTGGTATGCAATATAGAGTGGAGTTAGCATATTAACTGGTCTGTGGTTTTGCTTCCAACAGCACTGCATGCACCCTGCCAGACACCGCTGCTCATAAAGAGCTTGGTTAGCTGGAACTCTTGCTTGACGTTTCTGTTTTTGGAGACCTGATCATAGCCCAAGGGCCAAGAAGCAATAACCTGACAAAAAGGTTCCTCCTGCAGCCCGACCTTCTACTACTTGAGGCGACGTCACAGGCACTCAGGAGCCACAAGCTCAGGCAGCCATGCTTTCGAATCATTTATTTATTACCCCCACCCAAAAGGCTGGGTGCTCATTTTACCGACCACGGAAGGATGGAAGGCTGCTGAGTCAGCTAACTGACCCAAGCGGGTATTGAACTAAAGCAAGAGTGGTCAGCAAGAGTTTAGGACTGCGATTCAGCTGCCTTAGCCCTTTAGCATAATATGATGCAATTTTTAAAATGTGCAGAGAGCAAAGTTAGGAGACAAAGTCTTTTAGTGTTTATGCTCACAATGCTAAGGAAATAAAGTAGAAAATTACACTTGCCACCAGGGGCATAACTTAAAGGGGTTGTCCCGAGGCAGCAAGTGGGTCTGTACACTTCTGCATGGCCATAATAATGCACTTTGTAATGTACATTGTGCATTAATTATGAGCCATGCAGAAGTTATAAAAAGTTTTATACTTACCTGTTCCGTTGCTGGCGTCCTCGTCTCCATGGTGCCGACTAATTTTCGCCCTCCGATGGCCAAATTAGCCGCGCTTGCGCAGTCCGGGTCTTCTGCAGTCTTCTATGGGGCTCCGTGTAGCTCCGTGTAGCTCCGCCCCGTCACGTGCCGATTCCAGCCAATCAGGAGGCTGGAATCGGCAGTGGACCGCACAGAAGAGCTGCGGTCCACGGAGGAAGAGGCCATCTTCAGCGGTGAGTAGAGAAGTCACCGGAGCGCGGGGATTCAGGTAAGCGCTCCGGTGAGCTTTCTTTACCTCCCTGCATCGGGGTTGTCTCGCGCCGAACGGGGGGGGGGTTGAAAAAAAAAAAAACCCGTTTCGGCGCGGGACAACCCCTTTAAGGCTCAGGGGCCCGGGTGCAAAAGTTCAGTTCAGGCCCCCCTCCCTGTACTGGAACCCGTACCTACATTGTGCTGCCTACAACTGCAAAATGAATTTACATACATGATCTAGCCCCTTGGCGAAAGCTTTTCAAACATGACTAATTTCCTGAACTACATAAAAAATTTGTTTGTAGCCCCTTTGTTTCACAAGGATGAGTTCAGTAATCAAAGCCCGATATCACGCTTGCCAGCCTGGGATTTTGCCGCAGATGCAAGGCATTTTAGTATCAAATCATCTTGCATCACTTCAGGGAACTACTGATCCTCCAACACGGCTGACAATGGGGAAACCTTGCATTGCATCGTGTACACCTAGCATTGGGGTGCGTTGCTACCGCCGGCCCCATTGGAATCAATGGGAGATGCGATGCAAGAGCATGCCGAAAGATAGGGCTGCAGAGACCTCATATCTCCTGTGTACAATTATATATCTTCAGCTGGTATAAGTTATACATCTGCTGTATATTCTCCAGCAGGATAATGCTCAGCCGCACACACAAAGGGGTCACAAGAGCCCCCACAACATTGTCGTACTTCAGTGGCTGCCCGGTCATCAGATTTATCACCAATAGAAAATGTATGGGACCATTTGGAGCACCAACTTCAACAGCCTATGATTCTGCATGATCTAGAGCAGTGATGGGCAACCTTTTGAGCTCGGTGTGCCACAATTCGCCAAAAAACGGAGCATAACTCGGGTGGTGTGTCACTTCGAGAAAAAAACCATATATTCGCAATATTTATAGTTTAAATAACAAAAATGTATAATTGTAATGTCTAACTGTATTTAATAAACCCAAAACACCCATAGCACAGGTCCTCGCCTCTCCCAGCCTCCCCCTCACTTATTTCAGTAATGATGAGCTCCCAGAAGTGACAGTACCCCCCACAGCAGCCCCAGCAGCGACAGCGCCTCCCCAGCAGTGAGAGCGGCCCTCCACAGCGGCCCCCCAGAAGCGACAGTGCCTCCCACAGTGGGCCCCCAGCAGCAACAGCACCCCCCAAAGCGGGCCCCCAGCAGCAACAGCGCCCCCCACAGTGGGCCCCCAGCAATGACAGCGCCCCCGCACAGCGGCCCAGCAGTGACAGTGCCCCCCAGCAGCGACAGTGCTCCCCCACAGCAGCGACAGTGTTCCCCACAGCGGCCCCCCAGCAATGACAGTGGCCCCCCAGCAGTGACAGTGCTCCCCACAGCGGCCCTCCAGCAGTGATAGCGGCCCCCCACAGTGACAGCGCCCCCCCCAGCAGTGACAGCGCCCTCCCAGCAGTGAAAGTGGGCCCCCAGCAGTGAAAGTGGGCCCCCCAGCAGTGACAGTGCCCCCCAGCAGTGACAGCGGCCTCCCAGCAGTGACAGCGGCCCCCCACAGTGACAGCGGCCCCCCAGCAGTGAAAGTGGGCCCCCCAGCAGTGACAGTGCCCTCCACACAGCCTCCCCAGCAGTGACAGTGCCCCCCACACAGCCTCCCCAGCAGTGACCGTGCCCCCAGAGACCCACGTACTTACCCCATCCACGTCCTGGAAGCTCTGCTCCTCCGCTAGTGCTGCTGTACTCCTCTTCCCCCGAACGCTCCTACGGAACCAAGTGGTAAGTGACGTCAGGGGAGGGGGGAGCAGGATCCTGGCTGCACACTGACACAGTGTGCTCCGGGATCAGCGTTGCTACCTGTAGTAGCGCTGGTTAGTTAATACCAGCAGGTTGGCCGCGGCCCCTGATAGTATTCACTAACGGGGTGAACGACCGACAGCGGCCGCGTGTCATAGGTTCGCCATCACGGATCTAGAGGCTCAGTTACAGCAAATGTGGAGCAATATGTGGAGGATACCATACCGAACCTGTGTGCCTCTATGCCGGCCTGAATCACATCTTGCATCCAAGCTAGAGGGGGCCCAACAGGGTACTAGAACCTCCATGCCTGCCAGTAGTAATATTGACCCCCTATTGCGGCCTCAGTAGTAATAGTGACCCCTATTGTGGCCCCAGTAGAAATAGTGACCCCCACAGTGGCATCAGTAGTAGTAGTGTCCCCCATATTGGCTCGAGTAGCAATAGTGACCCTTTCAGTATGAATGTTAACCCTCACAGTGGCCTCAGTAGTAATAGTGACCCCCACAGTAGCCCCAGTAGAAATATTAACCCCCATAGTGGCCTTAGTAGTATAGAGACCCCCCACAGTGGCCTCAGCAACAATAGTGACCCCCACAGTGACCCCCAGTAGTAATATTTATTGCCTTAGTAGCCCCAGTAGTAATATGTGCCCACTCAGTAGTCCCAGTAGGAATATTAACCCTCTCAGTAGGAATATTAACCCCCTCAATATCCCCAGTAGTAATATTAAACCCCTCAGCCCCAGTAGTAATAGTAACCCCCTCAGTAGGCTAAGAAGTAATATTTGCCCTCTCAGTAGCCCCAATGTAATATTAACCCCCTCAGTAGCACCAGTAGTAAAAGTCTCCTCAACCCATATACTTCCTTGTAGTCAGCACCACTCCTCCTCTTCTCGGTGCTGATCCCGGGTGCACACTGACAGCAGTGTGTGCACCCAGAACATTTCCTCCCTTCTCCTCTCCCACGGAACTAAGGAAGAGAGGTCAGGGGAGGCGGATCTTGGGTGCACACACAGACGTCAGAGTGTGTGCCCGGGATCAGCGCTGCTGAGTGATTACCGGCTAGGGAGCTGTGGACCCCCCAGCTGGTAATCACTATTAGGGCGAGCAGCCGTGCGAAGCTCGGAGCCCCTGGTAATCGCTCGCCTCTGGTCCACCGCAGCGCAGGGGCCCAGTTGCCATTGCGACGCTGGTGAACCCTATGCTTGCAACCATAAGTATCTTGTTTTTCCTTCTTTTAATAATTTCAAAATTGTGGACGGGAAAGGTGAGTGTGACAAAAAAAAATTCCACACTGTGTAACACCTGACCTTGCTACGCCATTGGCACACATGAAGGCACAGAACAGACA
This sequence comes from Eleutherodactylus coqui, assembly GCF_035609145.1. Lineage (NCBI taxonomy): Eukaryota > Metazoa > Chordata > Amphibia > Anura > Eleutherodactylidae > Eleutherodactylus > Eleutherodactylus coqui. The sequence continues at coordinate 185,667,684 of NC_089844.1, read as the reverse complement.
TTCACTTTGGGCACAGCCTGCCTCTTGTGCACCTGCTGGAGGATCTCCTGGTAATACAATCACTCAGAATTAGGGCTTAAACAGACGGAAGTGTTTGCGCATGGTATTACATGCGTGAGATTCACACCCATAAAATGTGACAAAGCCAAGCCATTGATTGCAATGGATTTGTTCTCACAATTGGGTTTCTCGCAAGCTAATTCTGCGTACAAGAAATGATAGGACTTGTGCTTTCTGCCTGTTAGGTAAAAAGCTGCTATAGAAGTCTATGGCAGCTTAAAGAAAAGGGATGAAGCACAGGGATAAAGAGACAGCTGCGTATATCACCTTGTTTCTTGCCTTCTTCAAACCAATTGATGCACAAATACGCTCCATTACGGTGAGCAGATTTGCGCATACACTGGTCTGTCGCAGGCCTGAGCGTAGCACTTCCCAGCCAGAAGTTACTGTTCACAGACAGCATTAAATGAATTGCCTTTACGGATTCCTAATCCTGTTATGCAGTCGTGAAAATCATGGCCGCTTAACGGGACGAAACAAAATTGTTGATTTCAATGGTTCTGTTTTTATTAGCAGTATTCTCGCCCATTAACCCTTTCAGTGGCACGCCCGGAAATCTTCTGGGACGAGCTCCACTGCCCATAGTGATATAGCCCGGTAGATTTCTTCTTTTGCTTTAGTTTTCAGTACATAATGTAAATGTACATCAAAGCTATCTGCCTGATGCTGTGTAGGTGCCACTTGTTGCCTTAAGACTGGAGGTCCAAGACCTATGAAGGTCTCTTGTGGTATCTGGAACCAAGACCTTAGCGGCAGATCCTTTAACCCCTTCAGTGGAATGCCCAGAAATTTTCCAGGACGAGCTCCACTGCCCATAGTGATATAGCCCGGAAGATTTCCAGGCTATGTTTCACTATGGGACCTGCAGAACACAATGCCATAAGCTGTGGCAGTGTACTCTGCCTGCACAGAGCCACAGAGAACTAGCGCAGGACTTTAAAAAAAGAAGCAGGAAGATAGAACCAATCTGTCGGCAACTTCCCGCTTTTTTTAAAACTCCTGCACTGTTTTGTTTATAGGTTGCCACGGAGACCATCGGCTTGTCAGCAGCCGGCTGATGGTCCCCATGCCAGGGAGAGCTGGTGAGCGGCTGTCAGAGGACAATTGGGCGCCAAGCTCTTACAGCTGTTTAACCCTTTACATGCCGTTGTCTATACAACCGCAGCATGTAAGGGGCTGTCACCATCAGACCCCCGCAATGTGATCAGGGGGTCCTGATGGGTCTCTGTGGAGGTCCCCTGAAGGGACAAAAGTTTTAAAAAAAAGTTAAAATGTGGTATCCCTGCGTTCGTAATGACCCATAGTAGGAAGTTAGTACATTATTTAACCCCTTAATGATGCGGCCCCTTTTTTTTTCCCCCTTTTCGTTTTTTCCTACCCCCTTTTAAAAAATCATAACTCCTTTACTTATGCATCGACGTCGCTGTATGAAGGCTTGTTTTTTGCGGAGTTGTATTTTTCAATGGTGCCATTTATTGTACCATATAATGTACTGAAAAACTTTTACAAAATTCTAATTGGAGTAAAATGAAAAAAATGACATTCCGCCATCTTTCAGTGCGTCTTGCTTCTACGGCGCACAAACGGCAACAAAAGCGACATGATAACTTTATTCTATGGGTCAGTATGATTACTACGATACCAAACTTGTATAGCTTTTTTTTTGCTGTAGTACTTGTATTTTTTTCAAAGACATTTAATTTTTCTAAATTATTTTCTTCTGCGCGCAATAACTTTTTTATTTTTCCGTTGACATACTTGAGCAAGGGCTCATTTTTTGAGGGATGTCCTATATATTCTGTTAGTACTAATTCGGAATACATACGACTTTTTGATCGCTTTTTATTGCATTTTGTCTGGGAGACAGGGTGACTGAAAAAGTGCATTTCTGGCGTTCTTTATATTTTTTTGGACTACGTTCACCGTGCGAGGTAAATAGTGCGCTACTTTGAGAGATCGGACTTTTACGGACGCGTAGCAATACCAAATATGTATTTTTCTTTTATGATTTAGATTTTTTTTATTATAGATATGGCAAAAGGAGGGTGATTTAAACTTTTATCATTTTTTTTTTTAGAAGTAATAACACTTTATTGATCTTATTTTTCCTTTTTTTTTTTTAAAGCCCCCCTGGGGGACCACAACTAGCGATGCTTTGATCGCTCCTTTAGTATGTTGTAATGATGTACGATTTCAGTTATTGCTCGTGGGTGTCAGCTGACGCCCGTGCTATATGAAGAGAGGTCGCGCCGCATCCCTCTTCATTCATATCACGATGCTTCAGGACGTAAATGTACAACCTGAAGCGGGAAGAGGTTAATCTGCAGGGTACACGGCATGAAAAAAATTTAAAACGTGGCAAAAATAGCTAATTTAGCCTATCCGCACAAAAAACGGAATAGAAAGTGATCAAAATGCTGCACAGATCAATAAATGATATTAATAAAAAGTACAACTCATCCTGCAAAATAAAACCCCTTACACGGCTCCATTAATAAAAAAAAATGACAATGGCATTCAGAATGGCATTCAGAGACCCCCCAATGCCAGGGGTCTCTGAATGCAGCAATAAAAAAAAATACTCTTGTTTTTTCTTTTTTTTTGAAACTGTAAAAAAGTAACAAAAAAGAAAAAAACTCTTACAATTTGGTCTTGGCATAATCGTACCGGCCTGGAGAATGACTTTAATATATTGTTTATACGGCTCAGAGAATGCTGGGAAGCATAAAAATAGAAAACATGCCAGAATTACAGATTTTGTTAATTTTGCCGCCACTCAAGGGGTAAATACTACGTGTGATAAAAGATCGGGCAGGACCAACATTTCTCCTCCGTAGCTAATACTATGTATGGAAAGATCGGGCAGGAACCATCTGCACGCAGTTTTTTCCACGCTATGTTCATGCGCGACTATGTTCCGTAGCGGCGAGTGTAGTCGCGCATACGTCCGTCTGTGTGTGACTGGTAACCAGCAGGACGCAGCCAGTAACTGTGCAGTCTGCTTACTAGCCGGCAGGTGTGTACAAGTCCCAACTATGATACAATGTCTCCACTGTTACCATGGAAACAATTGTTGCCATATTCATATATCATAACAAGAAGCAGTCATTACCCTGCTGAAACCAGTGCAAGTGTGCATGAGAACATCCCTTCCTCACAGGCCCCTTCACACGAGCGGATGCGCATTTGTGCAGCCGTGGCGCCAGGGTTTTGCGCAATGAGGGCGCCTACAGACGGACATGTTTGCGCACATCTTTGTGCATGCAAAATCTTCATGCGCAAAACACCCAGAATGGAACCCATTGATCTGAATGGGTTTGTTCACATTTTGCACATGCAGATTTTGCGGGTGCCATAAAATAGGACCTATTCTATTTTACTGCGTTTCACGCAGCAAAAGGGCCGTAGAACTCTATGGCGGGGCGACATTACGCAAGAGGAAGGGTGAAACACTGCGCCGAATGCAGGAAGAGAAGACAGCTGGACCTCACTTAGGATTTAATAGCCAATCAATTCACAGAAAGAGAGTGATAGGGGTCAATCATATTTTTAATAACCTAACATAAGAAAGATAAGGAAACAGTGTAATAAATGTGACATTAGTTATTTGGTTGTATAATGTTATGTAATATGGAAATGAAAAATATGTAAAACATTCCGGAAGTTGCTAATAGAACTTGGATATAGAATCATATGTCAAAAGGTATGTTCAAGCGTTTAATTGAATATTGATTTTAAAATACTAAATGTATGATTAATTAGATTTCATTCAGCCATCTTGACTACAAGTCTGAACTTTTGACAATGTACTGAATACTAAGTAGGTGGCTAAAACCAGTTCTATGTGCAAATTAGAAACAATGCCCCCTCTTTGATGTGCAAATCAGACTTGGAGACAAGATAAAACTTAATACAATGGACTTTAAGATTACATCCTGGTCTGGGAAGAGGTGTAATTAAGTATGTACTCAGACAGTATGGAGTCATCTTTATGATCGTATGTAACTGTTTGATGTCCACTTCACACAGTTTTGCTGATACCTTTTGTTTAGAAGGCTTTTGATTTACAGCCATATTGTAATCTGTTGGAATGAGGACTTGGTCAGCAAAGTAGATTGAAACTTAGTATCAGGTAACATTTGGAAACGCCTTCTTTTCATCTTGCATAAAAACTAGCAATTGTTCAACAATAAACTAGAACTCATTCTGATTCACTAGATTGTCTGTGTGTAGTGGCTTATTATGGTTCTCACCTATGAGTCTCCTTTGAATTTGGACTCAGGCAACATTCGCAATGGTCTCTGTTGACAGACTCCCAACAGTTTATTTGGCGCCCGACATGGGGCAGAGGCTAACTCCTTACCTGCAGCCGATACCTGACGACACTACCTGACGACCAGCCGGACCAGAGGCCACGGGACCCCAGATCTACAAAACACCGGTGTACGGTAAGCCCTTGACTTGCCACTCCAGCTCTGGGCTCTCCTGACTTCAGTCCCGTGTTGACAGGAGGTGAGTTGCTGCATGTTATATAGGACGCTTCTGCCTGTTATTTACGGTGTTCTTAGTAACCGTGCTAGACGGAAGAACCCTTGTGTGTATATTGCCATGTTGCCTGTAGTAATTGTTGAAATCTGTACGTTGATAGTCTGTGTGACAAAAAGGGGTCTGTGTGACAAATAAAGGTCTGTGTGACAAATAAAAGGTCTGTGTGACAAATAGGGGTCTGTGTGACAAATAAGGGTCTGTGTGACAAATAGGGGTCTGTGTGACAAATAGAAGTCTGTGTGACAAATAGGGGTCTGTGACAAATAAAAGGTCTGTGTGACAAATAAAAGGTCTGTGTGACCGCCAGATTTACCAGAGAAAGCTGTGTGCAAAGCTGTGTGCATCCTCAATACTGTGTGATAGTGGTAAATCAAGAGGTAAGTCCATAAGCTGTGTGAGAAAGGGAAGGGGGAGACGTATGCAGACAAGCGTATAAAATATAGAAAGATAGGACTTAGAAAAGCATACGAAAGATATCAGAGATGCTGGTTTAGATAAAGGAACAGACAATATGGGAAGCGTACAGGGCAAGGAGTATGCCTATATGGAAATCAGCTAGAGAAATAGTAAAAGACAAAGAAGGCACGTTAGCTGCGGGAAGAAGAATGTAGTAAGGTGTTTAGAATTTTGGGAGTCTTAGACCAGCAAGCTTGGGAAAGATTCAGAGATAGTCAAAAGGTTGGATAAAAATATGTTAGACAGATGGATTAAGGCAAATATAGATACGGCAGTAAGGGGTTATCAGAGAAAGGGAATCCTTTTAGTCTGTGACATAAAGCAAGTTCATGCAAAATCTGTGGACAATTATGTGACAAATAACCATTATTGTTTGTCTTGTATGTCTTGATGTTATGTAAACTAATCTTTGTTGTACATCTTAGTTTTTTTTTCATATAAATGTAAGAAAGTTATACCCCACTCACATCTATGGGGGCTTTTAAGGATATAAGGGTTAAAAATGCAGAAAATATTGCGCTGTTAGAAGCGCTTAGCAGGTTTTCTTTTCTATGTGTTTAACTATTCGTATCCTCAGAGAAATATACCTCTTGTCATTACTAATGATTAATGCTGTTTAAAGTCTGAATGTTCTGGCTGCTTATTAATATTTTAGCTATTGTTCTGTTTCATAGAGAGATAAGATTCAGGGTCATAGTGAGAGGGACAAATGCTAATGAAATAAGAAACTTGTAATGAATTACGTAAATTATACGGTCTTAAAAATAGAGAACATAGGGATTTTAAAGTATATTTTTGCTTTTTGTGTAAATGTCAGTTCTGTGATTGGTTGGACGTCTGTATCACTGCTAAATGCTGTTAGTACTGCACTGTCTCTGAGAGAATGTTCTGTAGGAGAGACATGCAAACGACCAGTATCGAAGGGGTGGAGCTAGATGATGTAAAAGTATGTAATGTTTCATCCCTCTTTTGTCTACAAAGGAGGGGGTGAGGAGCTTGGGCAGTTAGGAAAAGGTTTTTTTTCCTTAAAGGGGTTGTCTCGCGAAAGCAAGTGGGGTTAAGTACTTCTGTATGGCCATATTAATGCACTTTGTAATATACATCGTGCATTAAATATGAGCCATACAGAAGTTATTCACTTACCTGCTCCGTTGCTGGCGTCCCCGTCTCCATAGCTCCGTCTAATTTCGGTGTCTTCTTGCTTTTTTAGACGCACTTGCGCAGATGGGTCTTCTCCCTTCGGCTCGGTAGCAGCGGCGTTTTGGCTCCGCCCCCTTGTACGCATCATCGCGTAGCTCCGCCCCCGTCACGTGTGCCGATTCCAGCCAATCAGACAACCCCTTTAAATTAGATGAGACATTGCAGGCAGGATCAGATTAACAATGAATTTGCTTAAAGAATATCATATTCCAATGTGGATAGATGTTTGTGGATTATTCTGCTTTGTTGTAATTCATGTCTCTGTTATTTGTACTGATATCTTATAAGCCTTATCTGCATCCATCAAATTCTCACCAGATGGATCGGTACGGGTTGAGACCTCAAGTGACAGTTCAGAAGAGTTTTGTAAACTAACTGCTCTCTTGGTAGATCCGGCTCATGTATTTGTCTTGATAGCTACTGCAGAAACTCAGCTTTCCGCAGGTCCTGACAAATAGTAAGCCACCTCCAAGACAAATTCCAATTCTGCAAAACAAAGGTTGTTTTCCTGGGTCATTGCTTAGCCCAAGGAACTGGGCCTCTGACATAGGTGATCCAGGTATTGCAGGTCAGCAATTTTAATTTTTAATTTTTTTTTGCAACAAGGTTCTGATCTATTTTAAATAGAATACCAGCCTGATTGTCTAGCGGTAATCGGTGCAAGGGGTTTCAGGAGTGCCGATTCAGCTGGCAGAAACTGAACCGCTAGAGGTAATGTTTAAAGGGTCGCGATGCCTCATGCGCTTCCTTGTGCTGGAAAGTCCTGAAAGCATATTGGGAACTGATGTGATGGGACCCTTGGGATGTTGTATCGAACTTCACCCGTCCGGTGAGGCTCGTATACACCCCGGGTCTGAAAGTCACCCGACCTTTTGTTGGATGGCAGCAGACCTAGCGACACCTCTCCCTGTCTTCACTCTTACGCACGCAGAGAAACAAGTTCTTAGTGTCGTTCCTTCGAGCCTTTGGGTTACCAGTCAGACGGATATCGACAGACTGTCAGTATTTGTTTGCATTTATTTTCAGAGAAAAGTAGTACTGTTGGACAGTGCTGCCACAAAGGGGCTCAGAATAGCCCAAAACCAGTTCACCAGATGCATGAAGCTGGTATTAGACGCCTGGCCAATTCCCGAGGGCACCACCCTCTTGTAATATGTTGATGATTGACTTTTTATGTACTGCTGACACAAACAGTTAACTCAATGCATCACTAAGCCTTTTGTGTTTCCTCCATCAGAGTAGAATGGCTACAAAGCCAGCAAAGAGAAACTTCTTAGATCATACCATGGTGATCTACACCCCACATGACATACATGGTACTCCTGACACAGGTAAGCCGTAGACATCTGTCCCTTGCTAGACAGATCAAAATGGAACTTGCAGTACACTCTTCATCCAATGTCTCATTTCAACGTTGCACCACTTATTACCATTAGGTGACACTAATTCAAATGGGGGAGTAAGTACAGAGGACCAGCTTTTCGCAAATTCTCTGACTGATGATGAGGAGTAGGCCTTTGACGCAGAACACCAGCATGATTGTGCAGCGCTCATGGAGCAGGAGACAGCTGGGTTCGCACATGTCACTGACAAAACCCTCCTAAACCCCCACCTTGAAATGTTTGTGGATGGATCTAGATACCTGAATGACAAAGGAAGGTTTGTTACAGGTTTTGTAGTCACACTGAATGAGATGCTTGTACAAAAACCACTGCCGCCATACACGTCAGCGCAGGAGGCTGAGCTCCGTGCTCCAACTGAAGCCTGTACGATTGAAAAAGGTACCACTGCTAACATCTACACTGATTCCAAACACGCCATCATATCCCCACTGCTAAAGAAGCCGACTCTGGACGCGACTGATGCTGCCAACTACCGACCCATCTCAAACCTCCCCTTCATCTCCAAACTACTAGAACGGCTGGTTTACTCCCGCCTTGTAAGCTACCTATGAGAGCACTCTCTCCTAGACCCCCTACAGTCTGGCTTTCGACCTCAACACTCAACAGAAACTGCCCTTACAAGGGTATCCAATGACCTACTGACAGCCAAATCGAGGGGCGATTACTCCCTACTGATCCTCCTCGACCTCTCCGCAGCATTTGACACTGTTGACCACAAACTCCTCCTCAGTTTGCTACGCTCCATTGGCCTAAAGGACACTGCCCTCTCCTGGTTCTCTTCCTACCTATCTGACCGCTCTTTCAGTGTCTCCTTTGCTGGCTCTACCTCCCCTCCTCTTCCCCTTGCTGTTGGGGTCCCCCAGGGCTCTGTCCTCGGCCCCCTTCTTTTCTCTATCTACACAGCCCCTATTGGACAAACCATCAGGAGATTTGACCTCCAATACCACCTGTATGCTGATAACACCCAGCTATACACCTCTTCCCGTGACATCTCTGCACCTTTACTCCAAAATATCACTAACTGTCTGTCCGCTGTCTCTAACACCATGTCCTCTCTCTACCTAAAACTAAACCTCTCTAAAACTGACCTGCTGGTATTTACACCCTCCACTAACCAACCTCCTCCTGACATCTCCATCTCAGTGTGTGGCGCCACCATAACTCCTAGACAACATGCCTGCTGCCTTGGGGTCATATTTGACTCTAATCTCTCTTTTACCCCCTACATCCAATCTCTGGCCCGAACATGTCAGCTGCACCTCAAGAACATCGCAAGAATCCGCTCTTTTCTCACTGTGGACACGCTACAAACGCTTACTGTTGCCCTCATCCACTCCCGGCTCGATTATTGCAACTCGTTGCTGATTGGCCTCCCCTTCACCAGACTCTACCCTCTCCAATACATCCTGAATGCGGCAGCCAGGCTCATCTTCCTGTCCAGCCGCTACTCGGATGCCTCTGCCCTGTGCCAGTCACTGCACTGGCTGCCCGTTAAATACAGAATTCAATTTAGACTCGCCACCTTCATCCACAAAGCCCTCCACAGTGCAGCGCCCCCCTATATCGCCTCCCTCATCTCAATCCATCAACCAGCCCGGGCTCTCCGCTCTGCTAACGAAACCAGACTGAGCGCCCCTTTAATTCGAACGTCTCATTCCCGCCTCCAAGACTTCTCCAGAGCAGCACCGGTCCTCTGGAACGCACTACCAAAGGCTACCCGAGCAATCCAGGACTCGCAGAACTTCAGGCGTGCTCTAAAAACGCACCTCTTCAGGGAGGCATACCGAATTCCCTAAACAAACCCCTCTGTACTCCGCCTGATAACATGCTCCCTGACCTACTGACTGCAATCCCTGCTAGCCATCATAAACCACTCCTGCAGTCATACTGTTTCTGCCGTCACACGGCTAAATGTCTGACCATTGTCTATGTGTATAACATCGCTCACTCTCCACCTCGCCATACCGTGCACATCTCCAGCCCCTTTACCTTCTGTATCACCCCATTACTTGTAGTATGTAAGCTTGTTGGAGCAGGACCCGCACCCCTATTGTTTCCATCAATTGATTACTATGTAACCGTGGTTCTGTAATGTTTGTACTTTTGTCTTTCTGTATTCCCCGTCTATGTAAGCGCTGCGGAATATGATGGCGCTATACAAATAAAGATTATTATTATTATTATTCCAGGTACGCCTTTGGTACTGCATACGATTATGGACCCATCTGGCGGTCCAGGAGCTTTTTCACGGCACAAGGCAGAACAGGTGGCCATAATAAAGGTTAAAGCACACACGCAGGGGCAGTCACCGGAGAGCAAGGGAAATGATAGAGCGGATAGGGCAGCCGAGGCTGCAGCTCTCCTGGACAGGACGCAAGACCCCTTGTGCTGATCAGTAGGAGCCAGGTACGTAGATTATGTACCAGCGGCCGCCTACCCCCACCTCGCCGTCCTAGCTCATGGGAAAGTGCATGCCTCTCGGAAATGGTATGGTTTCTGTTATGGACAAGGTATGGTATGCTCCAGGGTTCGACAGGTTGGCGAAGGCATATGTGAAGTGCACACCCAGACTACTGTATCCTATTCAGAGATTGCAAATCGATTACTTCCAGCTTTCCAAATCAGGCAGGTATGAGTACGTCCTTGTGTGCGTGGACCTGTCCAAAGCCACCGCACAATGTACAGCGACTAAACTTGTGTCAGAACTTGTATGTAGTTTTGGGGTACCAGAGACAATTGAGAGTGACAGAGGTACACATTTTACAGGTGAAGTGATGCGAGAGGTGATGTCAGCCCTTAGGGTGGAACAAGCGTTTCACACTCCATACCACCCGCAGAGTTTAGACAAAGTTGAAAGAACTAAAATGGTATGCTTAAGTTAAAAGAAGTGTTGTTTGGCTCTATGCCAAGATTAGGCCTGTACCATCCACAGGCCCTGCAGCAGGGGTGTGATAAGGTTATTGAATATGTACAAGAACTATGTCGTAAACTGAAGATAACACACGGTCTAGTGTTTTCTCCAATTCCAGACCCTCACAACCTAGAGGGGACTCACTCCTTGCAGCCTGGAGACTGGGTGGTCGTAAAAAGACACTTAAGAAAGGCCTTGGAACCAAGGTTTGACGGACCATACCAAGTTCTGTTGACAACACCTACTTCGGTAAAAGTAGAAGGGAGAGCTACCTGGATACACGCCTCCCACTGCAAGAAAGTTCCCGAGCCAAAGGAAAAGTGATGGGTGGGATCCCGGCCTTGTTTGGGTGGGGGATACTGGACATTTTGACTTTGACATCTACATCTTGTCTTATTGGACTGTCCTCTTATTGGAAAACACCACTACGAACGATCCACATTGAGAAGCGATGGACTGGATGGGCAAATATTTCCCATATGTGTATGCCCAACCTCAGGAGTGGAGAGGACATTTTGCGGACTTGTCTATTATCCGTCCCCACTCCTGTAGAGACTCTTCGAGACATATACTCAATAGTACACAGTGATAGTGATGTAGTAGATGACAATGTTGTTCAGGAAAACACCTTTTTTAATATATATGAATATTGTCCCCATTTGCGATACCATTGAATATACACATTGGACGAATATGACTCGGTTTTAGGTGAGAAATGTTGCATTGGCTGAAGTGTGTTATAATTTTACTTGTGACCCTAATGAAATCGGGAAATGTCAACAAATTAAGGCAGCAGAAGTAACAGCTACTTAAGGTATATTCAAATCGTCCGACTAGTATAATCTTATGTGTATATATTGCAATAAAGGTAATAATTTCATGCGTAGCTAAATGTACTGAATGCCGATTTTCTACACCCATTTAAATGTCTAATATGACGATGATGATATTGATGTTGATAAATCTAAGATTACTGTATTGTAAACTTGATTGACTTGCAATATTTGATATTATGTCATTTGTTTAAATGTCTTTGATACCCTAGATGGACATAGAGTGCACCATTCCTACCTAGGGACCCGGCTGAAGCCGGCACCAACGTGTGACAGAACCAGGAGAAAATGGTGGCTCTGATGTCCAAATGGGGGATTGATAGGGGTCAATCATATTTTTAATAACCTAACATAAGAAAGATAAGGAAACAGTGTAATAAATGTGACATTAGTTATTTGGTTGTATAATGTTATGTAATATGGAAATGAAAAATATGTAAAACATTCCGGAAGTTGCTAATAGAACTTGGATATAGAATCATATGTCAAAAGGTATGTTCAAGCGTTTAATTGAAAATTGATTTTAAAATACTAAATGTATGATTAATTAGATTTCATTCAGCCATCTTGACTACAAGTCTGAACTTTTGACAATGTACTGAATACTAAGTAGGTGGCTAAAACCAGTTCTATGTGCAAACTAGAAACAATGCCCCCTCTTTGATGTGCAAATCAGACTTAGAGACAAGATAAAACTTAATACAATGGACTTTAAGATTACATCCTGGTCTGGGAAGAGGTGTAATTAAGTATGTACTCAGACAGTATGGAGTCATCTTTATGATACTATGTAACTGTTTGATGTCCACTTCACACAGTTTTGCTGATACCTTTTGTTTAGAAGGCTTTTGATTTACAGCCATATTGTAATCTGTTGGAATGAGGACTTGGTCAGCAAAGTAGATTGAAACTTAGTATCAGGTAACATTTGGAAACGCCTTCTTTTCATCTTGCATAAAAACTAGCAATTGTTCAACAATAAACTAGAACTCATTCTGATTCACTAGATAGTCTGTGTGTAGTGGCTTATTATGGTTCTCACCTATGAGTCTCCTTTGAATTTGGACTCAGGCAACATTCGCAATGGTCTCCGTTGACAAACCCCCAACAGAAGCGTCACGCCACCTGCGAACTGTCCGCGTGCGCGCAAAAACTACAGTCTGACGCGCTCACAACACCCTGATAACACGGCTCTTCAAACATCGCTCATGCCAGATGTGCTGCTCAGCTGAAGCCGCACTGAACCAGGCTTTTTGCGCACATATCTTTCTGTATTTTTTTCGCCCGCGGGAAATGTCCATTTACGTCCGGCAAACAAAGACGCGCCGATATAAATGGCTGATTCATCTACTGAGTTCCAGAGGTTTCTTCTTCCAGCTAAATTATGCAGCGTATTATGCATCTCTTGGCATATTGCGGGCGTATTTGTGCTCGCCCCATTGACTGCTATCAGGACCTTAACCGTGAATGCATAGAAAAGTAGAGCTACGTAACACGCTTGCTCCTGCACAATTATTTTACACAGCGACCGAGTGTTTTTGCGCTTGTGCCTGCGCAACAGAGAATATTTGCGCCTTCTCGTTCACATGACCGGGGGAATAACCCCACACTGATTTAATTGGCTTAATAGCCTAGGAGGCGCAGGTATGTAAACGAACGAGTTTGCGCACCTCCTATAGACGAGTATGGAGGTCTTAGGTGCGCAAAACGCAAAAAGATAAGTCAAGTCCTATTTTTTTCGCAGATAACGTGTGAGAAACATCTAATTGAAGTGAAAATAGCGGCATATCACGCCCAATCAGAGGCAGCTCTCACTCACACCCATTCATGAATTCATGAATGACAGCTGAGAGCTGCCCCTGATTGGCTCAGCGCTGAACCAATCAGAGGCAGCACTCACTCACCCATTCATGAATTCATGAATGGGTGTGAGTGAGAGCTGCCTCTGATTGGTCAGGCTGTGACCAATCAGAGGCAGTTCATTCAGCAGGCGGGGATTTTAAATCCCCGTGCTGCTGAATACTACAGAGAGCAGTTCAGGAGAACTGAAGCCGGCCGCAGCTGAACTCCGTCTGCCGGGACCAGGTGAGTATATATATATTTTTTATTTTTACACAATTCTGGCTGAATTGCAGGGAAGGGCTTATATATTTAAGCCCTTCCCGAAAATTCATCGTGAGATCGCCCGCAGCGCATTGCTTTCAATGGAGCCGGCTGTATTACCGTCTCCATTGAATTCAATGCGTTGGACAGCTCCGGCCCGTTTCTATTTTTTTTTTTTTACACATTTTAGGATGATTTTCAGGTAAGGGCTTATATTTTTAAGCCCTTCCCGAAAATTCATCCCGCGCTCGCCGGCAGCCCATTGCTTTCAATGGAGCCGGCTGTATTGCCGGCTCCATTGAATTCAATGGGCTAACATCGTTCTTCTTTGCCACAGCTGTTACAGCTGTGGCAGAGGAGAACGATCTTTATGCTGACAGTGCAGGGGGGGGGGGATCTCACTCCTGCCACCCGAAATGCAGCCCTGCATGTTGCTCCTCGCCTGCCCTACCCATTTCTGTGTTTTTTACATGACTTTGGTGATTTGCTAAGATTTTCACAAATGAAAACCTTAGCGGAGCACCAGTCATATACAAAAATGCTCGAGTCGCCCATTGACTTCAATGGGGTTCGTTACTCGAAACGAGCTCTCGAGCATCACTGAAAGTTCGACTCGAGTAACGAGCACTCGAGCATTTTGGTGCTCGCTCATCTCTAGTTTTTAACATTAGAAAGTCCCATTGACAATTGGAAAAAAAACGCAGCGAATTCCTGCAATGTGAGAGCGATGATGATGAAACCAATGATTTTCAATGGTTCAATATTTCATTTGTGATTTTTACTTCTAAGTCTCTCAGAGAAAAAATCTGCGATACTGCTCAGTGTTTCCAACAGGGTCAGCGGCAGCAGCGCTAGCCCCATGGAAAACATAGGGGTAACATTGCAGACTTCTGCCACAGCGGCACAGCTATGGCTGAGGATTTCTTCATCCCCGTGAGGACCGCGGGGAGCAAGTAATCCTCTGCCACAGCTGTGACAGCTGTGGCAGATGTCCGTGATGCTATCCTATTGCTTTCAATGGGGTCAGCATTACTGCGGCCCCATTGAAATCAGTGGGTTGCAGGCAGCCCCCGCTGCAATGATTTTCAGGGAAGGGCTTGAAATATAAACCCTTCCCAGAAAATAATCCCTAGCTGTAAAAACAGAAAAGAAGTTATACTCACCTAGAAGAGCCGCCCAGCTCTTCTCTCTGGCGCGGCAGTCTTCTTCTGTGTACTGGAGGTTGGGGATTGAAAAATCTCCGCGCCCAGGAAGGTCTAGTCTCATTGGCTGAGTGCTCAGCCAATGACACCAGCGCTTTCTGAGGGCAAGGATTTTTTAATCCCCGACCTCCAGAGGACAGAAGACGACTGCCGGGCCCGACAAAAGAGCCAGACAGCACTTCTAAGTGAGTATAATTTTTTTTCTTACTTTTTTTTACAGATGGGAATGATTTTCAAGGAAGGGTTTATATTTCAAGCCCTTCCCCGAAAATCATCGCTGTGGGGTTTGCCTGCAATCCACTGATGTCAATGGGGCCGCAGTAATGCTGACCCCAATGAAAGCAATGGGATAGCATATGGACTTCTGCCACAGCCGTGACAGCAGTTGCAGAGGATTCCTTCTTCTCTGCGGTCCCCACGGGGATGAAGGGGTCCTCTGCCATAGCTGTCACAGCTGTGGCAGAAATCCACAATGTATTCCCTATGTTTTCTATGGGGCTAGCACTGCTGACGCCGGCCCCATTGAAGACAGTGTGCAATACCGCAGAGTTTTGTCTGCGCTGCCAGGCACTCGCTATCAAGAAAAAATATTGCTTGTGGGTAGCCACCCTAAAACACATACAATTTCATGGTGAACGATTACAGTAGCAGAACCCATAATATCACAATTATTGTACACATATTAGTATTGGATGTCAATTAGGTTTTTTAACCCCTTCCCGCTCCAGGACGAACATTTACATCCGTGAGCGTCGGAGTATCTATGCGGAGAGGTCACGGGGCAACCTCTCTGCATACAGCGCGGGTGTCAGCTGTTTAGTACAGCTGACACCCGCGGGCAATAGCTGCAATTGGACGATTGCAGCTATTAACCTTTTAAATGCCGGTGGTAATTCTCACAGCGGCATTTAATTCCCCCCCCCCCTGCGGTGAGATCTGGGGAGCCGTGCAGGTGTAATGGCAGCCGGGGGCCGAAGGCCCGAGGGCTGTCTTGGGAGACTGCTTAGCAAGCCATCCCCGCTATAGCATTACGTCATAATGCAGTATGACGTAATGCTATAGCATTGCGTCATATTGCAGGAGCGATCAAAGCATCTCATATTGTAGTCCCCCAGGGGGACTTAAAAGTAAAGTTAAAAAAATAATAAAGTTTTTTTAATTGTAAAAAAAAAGTTATAAAAGTTTGAATCGCCCCCCCCCCCCTTTGCTATATCTGAAATTTAAAAATCTAAATCATAAAATAAAAATACATATTTGGTATCGCCGCGTCCATAAAAGTCTGATCTATCAAAGTAGCGCACTATTTACCCCGTACGGTGACCGTCCTACAAAAAAAAAAAAAAAGAGTTCCAGAAATGCACTGTTTTCGTCACCCCTGTCTCCCAGAAAATACGATCATAAAGTTGTATGTAGAGATGAGCGAACGTGCTCGATTAGGGAAATTACTCGATCAAGCATTGCTTTTTTTGAGCAACTGCCTACTCGGGGGGCACCGGGGGGCGGGGGGCAACAAGGGTGGAGCAGGGGGTAGCAGTGGGAAACAGGGGGGAGCTCTCTCTCTCTCCCCCCCCCCCCCCCCCCCACTCCGCCCTGCAACCCCTCGCTCAACCCCGGCGCCCCCTGAATCTTTTCGCCCGATTAGGCAGTTACTCGAAGAAAGCGATGCTCGATCGAGTAATTGCCCTAATTACTCATCTCTAGTCGTATGTATTCCTAATTAGAACGGAAAATACAGGACATTCTGCAAAAAATGAGCCCTCGCTGGACTACATCAACGGAAAAATAAAAAAGTTATTGTGCGCAGAAGATGACAGCAGAAAATAATTGAAAAAAATTAAATGTCTTTGAAAAAAGAGTAGTATAGTAAAAAAAAAACTATACAAGTTTGGTATCGTAGTAATCGTACCGACCCATAGAATAAAGTTATCATGTCGCTTTTGTTGCAGTTTGTGCGCCGTAGAAACAAGACGCACTGAAAGATGGCGGAATGTCATTTTTTTTTCCATTTTACTCCACTTAGAATTTTTTAAAAGTTTTTCAGTACATTATATGGTACTTTAAATAGCACCATTAAAAACTACAACTGGTCCTGCAAAAAACAAGCCTTCATACAGCGACGGCGATGGATAAATAAAGGAGTTGCGATTTTTTAAAAGGGGGGAGGAAAAAACAAAAATTGAAAAATAAAAAGGACCGCGTCATTAAGGGGTTAAAGATTAAAGTCCCTTATCTAAAATAAAACTATAGCTGTTGCATTGCAGAGCGGCATCCTAGGATCAAATCTGTAGAAGGACAACATCTGCCTGGACTATATGTTCTCTTTGTTTTTCTGTCTCCACCAGAGAGGGAAGACCAAGCATGGTGGCTCAGTTGTTAGCGCTGCTGTCTTGTGGTGCTGGAGTTGAAGGTTCTAATCCAGATGGAGTTTTTTTAAAGTCCTTGATGAGACGTGAACCTAGAAAGTCAACAGACTCATAGAAGAACGCCCTTGTTCGATTTTATGGCCTGGCTGATCACAACAAGCGACACTAGTGATAACCACAATAAAGAGATGGCTTTATTCATTTCCATTGACACTGCCATTTATTCATATGGCTGTGTCAATGGAAAAATGAAAAGCTTACGGCTCTTGTAACGCAACTGGAAGATTAGTTGAAATTAAATGATTGGCCCATTTAAAAAACCTGCCCTGGTGGGTCTGACAGGGTGGTAAGGAACCCATCACTGAAGGGGTTAAGGCCTCCTGCAGAAGGCTGGGTCGGATCCCACTGCAAAAAGTCTCGCAGCAGGATGCAAGCTGTGACCTTGCAGTGACCCAGCACTCACCTCCTCCCAGCGTCTCGCTCTGCTCTGCGCCGGCTGTCCCACAGCCGCGTGTGCACAGACCAGAGCCAGCGAGTCACCAGTGATGTTTCTGTGCGAGCCTCTGTAAGGCCTACAGGCCTGTGAGCCTGACTTCTATATCGGGAAAGATCTTTAAACAAATTATTAAACAGCATGTATGCAAGTACTTGGATGAGAATAGAGTAATTAACCAGAGCCAGCATGGGTTTGTAACTAGAGATGAGCGAACGTGCTCGTTTAGAGCAACTACTCGAACGAGTATTGCTTTTTTCGAGTAACTGCCTAATCGGGCGAAAGTATTAGGGGCGTGAGCAGGGGTTTGGGGGGGGGGGGGGAGAGAGAAGAATGTGTCAAGTGGGGTACCACAAGGCTCTGTCCCAGGCCTAGTGGTGTTCAACATTTTTATAAATGATCTGGAGAAGGGAATTGATGGGAAATTGATTAAATTTGCCGACGACACAAAGCTAGGAGGGATAGCTAACACTAGGGAAGACAGGGAGAGTATTCAAAAAGATCTAAAAAAGCTTGCACAGTGGGCGGCGACTAACAGAATGGTATTTAACAAGGAGAAATGCAAAGTCCTACAACTGGGCAAGAAAAATGAAAAAAGGACCAACAGAATTGGAGGAATTGAGCCAAGAAGCACATGTGAAAAAGACTTGGGTATACTAATAGATCATAGACATAGAGAAGCATAGAGTCTAGATCACGTGAGGTCATTATGCCCCTCTACTCTTCCTTAGTCAGACCTCATCTGAAATACTGTGTACAGTTCTGGGCACCCCACTTTAAAAAAGACCTAGACAAACTGGAGCAAGTTCAGAGAAGAGTTAAAGGGGTTGTCCCGCGCCGAAACGTTTTTTTTTTTTTTTTTCAACCCCCCCCCCCGTTCGGCGCGAGACAACCCCGATGCAGGGGTTAAAAAAGAACACCGGACAGCGCTTACCTGAATCCCCGCGCTCCGGTGACTTCTTACTTACCTGCTGAAGATGGCCACCGGGATCTTCTCCCTCGGTGGACCGCAGGGCTTCTGTGCGGTCCATTGCCGATTCCAGCCTCCTGATTGGCTGGAATCGGCACATGACGGGGCGGAGCTACACGGAGCCCCATTGAGAAAAGAAGAAGACCCGGACTGCGCAAGCGCGTCTAATTTGGCCATTAGATGCTGAAAATTAGTCGGCTCCATGGAAACGAGGACGCTAGCAACGGAGCAGGTAAGTGAAAAACTTCTGATAACTTCTGTATGGCTCATAATTAATGCACAATGTACATTACAAAGTGCATTAATATGGCCATACAGAAGTGTATAGACCCACTTGCTTTCGCGGGACAACCCCTTTAACAAGATGGTGAGCGGTCTGCAAATCATGTACTATGAGGAACGGTTAAAGGATCTGGGAATGTTTAGCTTGCAGAAGAGAAGGCTGAGAGGAGACTTAATAGCTGTCTACAAATATCTGAAGGGTTGTCACACTTTAGAAGGATCAGCCCTATTCTCATCTGCACAAGGAAAGACTAGAAGCAATGGGATGAAACTGAAAGGGAGGAGACACAAATTAGATATTAGACAGTGAGGGTGATCAGTGAGTGGAACAGGTTGCCATGGGAGGTGGGGAGTTCTGCTGGATGAAGGACATATGATAATGTTAAAGGTAACACCCAGGAGTATAACCAGCTGCCCAGAAGTGTGAGCTCTGGTTATAATGCCGCAGTACTAATGGCAGGCACTGAAAGTATCCTGCCAATAATGTACAGGAAACCATACTTACTCATCTGTGCCGGGCCTGAGCTTGACTGCAAACATACCATACACTGGCTTGTGGTCCGATGTTTTAAATAAAGGGCAAGCGTCATATCTTATTACTTGCACATCTCCAGCATGTTGGCATTTGTATAACACCCTGTCCTGTAGAGATCACATAGTAATATACACCATCACTGATTATTTCATGGAAGCAGATTAAATCAATACAGTTACAATTGATACAATTTGGCTCTTCTCTGTGGACTCTGTTGTCTCTCCAGCCCCGTAGACCATTGGATGAAATCTTACCATATACGATGGGATTCTTTGTTTTGCAGAAGTGTCATAATTATCTGTGCCAACATCGAATTTATATGTTGGATGGAACTGTATGGTGTGTTCGTTAAATCCTTTAAATATGGACCCTGGAGGTAAAAGAAAGGGATCGGTATAAGAAGCAGCAAAAATAAAACAAACATTGCATCTGACGTTCATAAAGTCATAAGAATGTGGGGGACATATTACCCATCAGTTCAGTGATTGGATCTGATTCTGTATGTGTGATGTGAAGAATGGATAGCGCTCTGTGTACTAGTAAATATACCACTGTTCTCTGTGGTACAGTACCGGGCTGCCAGAATTCCTTAAAGGGACACTCCGGCAATTTTATTTATACAATATCTTGGCCAATGAATGAATGGTAGGGGTCCTAAATCCTTTTAGGGATATGACCGGCCAATATGTTCTTCAGACACATTCAGTTGCATCATGTATATTATGCACAATACATAGCTCAGCCTTTGGAGTATCTTGGCGTCTTGTGTGCTTATGTCCATACAGTATTTCTATAATACTGTGTGATGGATACTGGATATATGACGGCTTTCACATTTTATGTGTATTGTGTTTGCTTAATAAAACTTTTCTGAATGAAGATTTACCATTGCTCTTGGCTTCGTTGAGCGAGTCAAGCTTCACAAGGCTGCTTATGTCTCTTCCCTCGATGCTTTGGAGGAGAGACTCCACGGTTTTTCGGTCCTCTTTCAGTTGGTAATTGGTCCCCGAACCAAAAGACCCTATCAAAGCGGGTGGTGACGTCAACTGTAGAATCAAATAGACAAGCCCCATAATTAGACTCCATGAAGGCATCGGACCCCCAATGATGGGGAAGGCAGTGAAGAGAATCATAGGCTACAGGTTGATAACTGGTACTCACAGGCGCTGGAATCAGTTCTGGCTGGAAGTTTTTTAGGCAAGTGAAGACCCTCTGTGATGACCTTATAGTCCACAACCCTTTTCTCAGCTGCTCCAACTGTCAACAAAATCTACATATTAGTAAATGTGACTCCTGGAATTTACAAGAATTCCCGGCACAAATCCTTCTATCATCTCATATCAGTTCTCATCACATAGCAGCACTTTACATGTAATATATGGGGAGAGGACACTTACATCTGAGATGGGTGGTGATGAATAGGAACAATGTACCGAATATCGTGAAGGCCACACCCAGGGCTCCCTTGGTTTTTACATAGTGGAACCGTCTGGTTGTCACATGGGCGCTTTCCACTTCTATATAGAAGAATTAAATATAGGAAGAAGGGTCAGTGGTTAGGAGAACTACATAGAACAATTTCTGCTTAAAGGGCTTATACAGCATTAGAAAATCATGTCTTCTATCAAAAACAGCGCCACACTTGCCCACAGATTGTGTGCGGTATTGCAGTTTAGCCTCATTAATATTAATAGAAATGAGATGACATATCAGACATAACCCATGGACGTGTGGGAGAACGTAAGCTATGCAACTATGGAGTCATCTCTCCAATATCCATTACTTCATGTCGTCAAAAGGCGTTCAGGAAAGCAGTTCTACCAACTAGACCATACAAAGCACATATGAGGCATTCCCACTAATGACTCAACTAAAGTAAGTGTAATAATTGGACCCCCAATTCTATAAATGAAAGAAAGATGATCATACCGGAACAAAACCAGATGAGTTCTCTACGAATGAAAATGGTGAGGTAGAGAACGCCATGCCCGGATGAATGATGCATGACGTAGTGGGGTCTAAGGGTCTGCTGTAACTTTAGTTCCCATTCTTGCATACTACAGGGATCAGTGTACAATGTGTCCTCCTCCTGCTATATATACTATACATACTATGGGGCTCAGTGTACAATGTGCCCCTCCTGCTATATATACTATACACACTACAGGGATCAGTGTATAATGTGTCCCTCCTGCTATATATACTATACATACTACAGGGCTCAGTGTATAACGTGTCCCCTCCTGCTATATATATATATACACTATGCATACTACAGGGATCAGTGTATAATGTGCCTCCTCCTGCTATATATATACACTATGCATACTACAGGGCTCAGTGTATAATGTGTCCTTCCCCTGCTATATATACTATACATACTACAGGGATCAGTGTATAATGTGCCCCTCCTGCTATATAAACTATACATACTAAGAAGATCAGTGTATAATGTGTTTCCTGCTACTATATATACTATACATACTACAAGGCTCAGTGTATAATGTGTCCCCCCTCTCTCCTGCTATATATACTATAAATACTACAGGGATCAGTGTATAATGTGTCCCCTCCTGTATATACTATACATAATACAGGGATCACTGTATAACGTGCCCCCCTCTTGCTATATATACTATACATACTACAGGGCTCAGTGTATAATGTGCCCCCTCCTGCAATATTAACTACACATACTACAGCGCTCAGTGTATAACGTGTCCCCCCCCCCCCTGCTATACATACTATACATACTGCAGGGCTCAATGTATAATGTACCCCTCCTGCTATATATACTATACATGCTACAGGGCTCAGTGTATAATGTGCCTCCCCCCCTGCTATATATACTATACATACTACAGGGATCAGTGTATAATGTGCCCCCCTCCTGCTATATATACTATACATACTACCGGGCTCAATGTATAATGCACCCCTCCTGCTATATATACTATACATACTACAGGGCTCAGTGTATAATGTGTCCCTCCTGCTATATATACTATACATACTACAGGGCTCAGTGTATAATGTGGCCCCTCCTGCTATATATACTGTACATACTACAGGGCTTAGTGTATAATGTGCCTCTCCTGCTATATATACTATACATACTACAGTGATCGGTGTATAATATGTCCCCTCCTGCTATATATACTATACATACTACAGGGCTCAATGTATAATGCACCCCTCCTGCTATATATACTATACATACTACAGAGCTCAGTGTATAATGTGTCCCCTCCTGCTATATATACTATACATACTGCAGGGCTCAGTGTATAATATGTCCCCCCCCTGCTATATATACTATACATACTACAGGGATCAGTGTATAATGTCCCCCCTCCTGCTATATATACTATACATACTACCGGGCTCAATGTATAATGCACCCCTCCTGCTATATATACTATACATACTACAGAGCTCAGTGTATAATGTGTCCCCTCCTGCTATATATACTATACATACTGCAGGGCTCAGTGTATAATATGTCCCCCTCCTGCTATATATACTATACATACTACAGGGCTCAGTGTATAATGTGCTCATCCTGCTATATATACTATACATACTACAGGCATCAGTGTATAACGTGCCTCCTCCTGCTATATATACTATACATACTACAGGGCTCACTGTATAATGTGTCCCCCTCCTGCTATATATACTATACATACTACAGGGATCAGTGTATAATGTGACCCTCCTGCTATATACTATACATACTACAGGGATCAGTGTATAATGTGTCCTCCTCCTGCTATATATACTATACATACTACAGGGCTCAGTGTATGATGTCCCACTCCTGCTATATATACTATACATACTACGGGGCTCAGTGTATAATGTGTCCCCTCCTGCTATATATACTATACATACTACAGGGATCAGTGTATAATGTGCCCCCCTCCTGCTATATATGCTATACATACTACAGGGATCAGTGTATAATGTGTCCCTCCTGCTATATATACCATACATACTACAGGGATCAGTTTATAATGTGCCCCTCCTGCTATATATACTATACATACTACAGGGCTCACTGTATAATGTGTCCCCCTCCTGCTATATATACTATACATACTACAGGGCTCAGTGTATAATGTGTTCCCTCCTACTATATATACTATACATACTACAGGGCTCAGTGTATAATGTGCCTCCCTCCTGCTATATATACTATACATACTACAGGGATCAGTGTATAATGTGCCCCTCCTGCTATATATACTATACATACTACAGGGATGAGTGTATAATGTATCCCCTCCTGCAATATATACTATACATACTACAGGGATCAGTGTATAATGTGCCTCCTCCTGCTATATATATACTATACACACTACAGGGATCAGTGTATAATGTGCCCCCTCCTGCTATATATACTATGCATACTACAGAGCTCATTGAATAATGTGTCCCCTCCTGCTATATATACTATACATAATACAGGGCTAAGTGTATGATGTCCCACTCCTGCTATATATACTATATATACGACAGGGATCAGTGTATAATGTGCCCCCTCCTACTATATATACTATACATACTACAGGGATCAGTGTATAATGTGTCCTCCTCCTGCTATATAAACTATACATACTACAGGGATCAGTGTATAATGTGTCCCCTCCTGCTATATATACTATACATACTATAGGGCTCAGTGTATAATCTGTCCCTTTCCTGCTATATATACTATACATACTACAGGGATCAGTGTATAATGTGTCCTCCTCCTGCTATATAAACTATACATACTACAGGGCTCAGTGTATAATGTGTCCCCTCCTGTATATACTATACATACTACAGGGATCAGTATATAATGTGTCCCCGACTGCTATATATACTATACATACTACAGGGATGAGTGTATAATGTATCCCCTCCTGCAATATATACTATATATACTACAGGGATCAGTGTATGATGTGCCCCCTCCTGCTATATATACTATACATACTACAGGGATCAGTGTATAATGTGTTCCCTCCTACTATATATACTATACATAGTAAAGGGCTCAGTGTATAATGTGCCCCCCCCCCCTGCTATATATACTATACATACTACAGGGCTCAATGTATAATGTGTCCCCCTCCTGCTATATATACTATACATACTACAGAGCTCTGTGTATAATGTGTCCCCCTCCTGCTATATATATACTATACATACTACAGGGATCAGTGTATAATGTGCCCCCATCCTGCTATATATACTATACATACTACAGAGCTCAGTGTATAATGTGTCCCAGTCCTGCTATATATACTATATATACTACAGCGATCAGTGTATAATGTGCCCCCCTCCTGCTATATATACTATACATACTACAGGGATCAGTGTATAATGTGTCCCTACTGCTATATATACTATACATACTACAGGGATCAGCGTATAATGTGTCCCCTCCTGCTATATATACTATACATACTACAGGGATCAGTGTATAATGTGTCCCCGTCCTGCTATATAAACTATACATACTACAGGGACCAGTGTATAATGTGTTCTCCTCCTGCTATATATACTATACATACTACGAGGCTCAGTGTACAATGTGCCCCTCCTGCTATATATACTATACATACTACAGGGATCAGTGTATAATGTGTCCCCTCCTGCAATATATACTATACATACTACAGGGCTCAGTGTATAATGTGTCCCCCTCCTGATATATATACTATACACACTCCAGGGATCAGTATATAATGTGCCTCCTCCTGCTATATATATATATATATATATATATATATATATATATATATATATATATATATATATATATATATATACTATACATACTACAGGGATCAGTGTATAATGTGCCCCTCATGCTATATACACCATACATACTACAGGGATCAGTGTATTATGTCCCCCCTCGTGCTATACATACTATACACACTACAGGGCGCAGTGTATAATGTGTCCCCCTCCTGCTATATATACTATACATACTACAGGGCTCGGTGTATAATGTGTCCCCCTCCTGCTATATATACTACACATACTACAGGGATCAGTGTATAATGTGCCCCCCTCCTCCTATATATACTATACATACTACTGGGCTCAGTGTATAATGTGTCCCCCTCCTGCTATATATACTATACACACTACAGGGATCAGTGTATAATGTGCCTCCTCCTGCTATATATATATATATATATATATATACTATACATACTACAGGGATCAGTGTATAATGTGCCCCTCCTGCTATATATACCAAACATACTACAGGGATCAGTGTATAATGTGTCCCCTCCTGTATATACTATACACACTACAGGGATCAGTGTATAATGTGCCTCCTCTTGCTATATATATATACTATACATACTACAGGGATCAGTGTATAATGTGTCCCCCTCCTGCTATATATACTATACACACTACAGGGATCAGTGTATAATGTGCCTCCTCCTGCTATATGTATATACTATACATACTACAGGGATCAGTGTATAATGTGCCCCTCCTGCTATATATACTATACATACTAAGGGGTTCAGTGTATAATGTGTTCCCTCCTGCAATATTAACTATACATACTACAGCGCTCAGTGTATAATGTGTCCCCCCCCCTGCTATACATACTATACATACTACAGGGCTCAATGTATAATGTACCCCTCCTGCTATATATACTATACATGCTACAAGGCTCAGTGTATAATGTGCCTCCCCCCTGCTGTATATACTATACATACTACAGGGCTCAGTGTATAATGTGTCCCCCGTCCTGCTATATATACTATACATACTACAGGGCTCAGTGTATAATGTGTCCCCTCCTGCTATATATACTATACATAATACAGGGCTCAGTGTATAATGTGCCTCTCCTGCTATATATACTATAATACATAGTACAGGGCTCAGTGTATAATGTGCCCCTCCTGCGATATACAACACATACTACGAGGCTCAGTGTACAATGTGCCCCTCCTGCTATATATACTATACATACTACAGGGATCAGTGTATAATGTGTCCCCTCCTGCAATATATACTATACATACTACAGGGCTCAGTGTATAATGTGTCCCCCTCCTGATATATATACTATACACACTACAGGGATCAGTATATAATGTGCCTCCTCCTGCTATATATATATATATATATATATATATATATATATATACTATACATACTACAGGGATCAGTGTATAATGTGCCCCTCATGCTATATATACCATACATACTACAGGGATCAGTGTATTATGTCCCCCCTCGTGCTATACATACTATACACACTACAGGGCACAGTGTATAATGTGTCCCCCTCCTGCTATATATACTATACATACTACAGGGCTCAGTGTATAATGTGTCCCCCTCCTGCTATATATACTATACATACTACAGGGATCAGTGTATAATGTGCCCCCCTCCTCCTATATATACTATACATACTACTGGGCTCAGTGTATAATGTGTCCCCCTCCTGCTATATATACTATACACACTACAGGGATCAGTGTATAATGTGCCTCCTCCTGCTATATATATATATATATACTATACATACTACAGGGATCAGTGTATAATGTGCCCCTCCTGCTATATATACCAAACATACTACAGGGATCAGTGTATAATGTGTCCCCTCCTGTATATACTATACACACTACAGGGATCAGTGTATAATGTGCCTCCTCTTGCTATATATATATACTATACATACTACAGGGATCAGTGTATAATGTGTCCCCCTCCTGCTATATATACTATACACACTACAGGGATCAGTGTATAATGTGCCTCCTCCTGCTATATGTATATACTATACATACTACAGGGATCAGTGTATAATGTGCCCCTCCTGCTATATATACTATACATACTAAGGGGTTCAGTGTATAATGTGTTCCCTCCTGCAATATTAACTATACATACTACAGCGCTCAGTGTATAATGTGTCCCCCCCCCCCCCCCCTGCTATACATACTATACATACTACAGGGCTCAATGTATAATGTACCCCTCCTGCTATATATACTATACATGCTACAAGGCTCAGTGTATAATGTGCCTCCCCCCCTGCTATATATACTATACATACTACAGGGCTCAGTGTATAATGTGTCCCCTCCTGCTATATATACTATACATAATACAGGGCTCAGTGTATAATGTGCCCCTCCTGCGATATATACTATACATACTACAGGGCTCAGTGTATAATGTGCCCCCCCCCCTGCTATATATACTATACATACTACAGGGATCAGTGTATAATGTGTCCACTCCTGCTATATATACTATACATTCTACAGGGATCAGTGTATACTGTGCCCCCCTCCTCCTATATATACTATACATACTACTGGGCTCAGTGTATAATGTGTCCCCTCCTGCTATATATACTATACATAATACAGGGCTCAGTGTATAATGTGCCCCTCCTGCGATATATACTATACATACTACAGGGCTCAGTGTATAATGTGCCCCCCCCCCTGCTATATATACTATACATACTACAGGGATCAGTGTATAATGTGTCCACTCCTGCTATATATACTATACATTCTACAGGGATCAGTGTATAATGTGTCCCCCTCCTTCTATATATAGTATACATACTACGGGCCTCAGTGTATAATGTGCCCCCCTCCTGCTATATATACTATACATACTACAGGGCCCAGTTTATAAGGTGCCCCCTCCTGCTATATATACTATATATGCTACAGGGATCAGTGTATAATGTGCCCCCTCCTGCTATATATACTATACATACTACAGGGATCAGTGTATAATGTGTCGTCCCCCCCCCCCCCCCCTGCTATATATACTATACATACTACAGGGCTCAGTTTATAATGTGTCCCCCCCTGCTATATATACTATACATACTATAGGGCCCAGTGTATAATGTGTTCCCTCCTACTATATATGCTATACATACTACAGGGATCAGTGTATAATGTGCCCCCCTCCTGCTATATATACTATACATACTACAGAGCTTTGTGTATAATGTGTCTCCCTCCTGCTATATATACTGTACATACTACAGGGCTCAGTGTATAATGTGCCCCCTCCTGCTATATATACTATACATACTACAGGGATCAGTGTATAATGTGCCCCCCTCCTGCTATATATACTATACATGCTACAGGGATCAGTGTATAATGTGCCCCTCCTGCTATATATACTATACATACTACAGGGCTCAGTGTATAATGTGCTCCCCCCCTGCTATATATACTATACGTACTACAGGGATCAGTGTATAATGAGCCCCCTCCTGCTATACATACTACGGGGCTCAATGTATAAGGTGCCCCTTCCAGCTATATATACTATACATACTACGGGGCTCAGTGTATAATGTGCCCCCCTCCTGCTATATATACTATGCATACTACAGGGCCCAGTTTATAAGGTGCCCCCTTCTGCTATATATACTATATATACTACAGGGCTCAGTTTATAATGTGTCCCCCTCCTACTATATATACTATACATACTATAGGGCCCAGTGTATAATGTGTTCCCTTCTACTATATATACTATACATACTACAGGGCTCAGTGTATAATGTCCCCCCCCCCCCCCACTATATATACTATACATACTACATGGCCCAATGTATAATGTCCCCTCCTGCCATATATACTATACATACTACGGGGCTCAGTGTATAATGTGCCCCTCCTGTATATACTATACATACTACAGGGCTCAGTGTATAATGTGTCCCCCTCCTGTATATACTATACATACTACAGGGATCAGTGTATAATGTGCCCCCTCCTGCTATATATACTATACATACTACAGGGCTCAGTGTATAATGTGTCCCCCTCCTACTATATATACTATACCTACTACAGGGCTCAGTGTATAATGTGTCCCCTCCTGCTGTATATACTATACATACTACAGGGATCAGTGTATAATGTGTCCCCCTCCTTCTATATATACTATATATACTACAGGGCTCAATGTATAATGTACCCCTCCTGCTATATATACTATACATACTACAGGGCTCGATGTATAATGTACCGCTCCTGCTATATATATATACTATACATACTACAGGGCTCAGTGTATATTGTATTCCTCCTGCGATATATACTATACATACTACAGGGCTCAGTGTATAATGTATTCCTCCTTCTATATATACTAAACATACTACAGGGCTCAGTGTATAATGTGCCACTCCTGCTATATATACTATACATACTACAGGGCTCAGTGTATAATGTGTCCCCTCCTGATATATATACTATACATACTACAGGGCTCAATGTATAATGTACCCCTCCTGCTATATATATATACTATACATACTACAGGGCTCAGTGTATAATGTGCCCCCTCCTGCTATATATACTATACATACTACAGGGCTCAGTGTATAAGGTGTCCCCTCCTGTATACACTATACATACTACATGGCTCAGTGTATAATGTGCCCCCCTCCTGCTATATATACTATACATACTACAGGGATCAGTGTATAATGTGTCCCCCTCCTGCTATATATATAATACATTCTACAGGGCTGAGTGTATAATGTGCCCCTCCTGCTACATATACTATATATACTACAGGGATCAGTGTATAATGTGTCCCCCTCCTGCTATATATACTATACATACTACAGGGCTCAGTGTATAATGTGTCCCCCTCCTGCTATATATACTATACATACTACAGGGATCAGTGTATAATGTGTCCCCCACCTTCAATATATACTATACATACTACAGGGATAAGTGTATAATGTGTCCCCCTCCTGCTATATATACTATATATACTACAGGGCTCAATGTATAATGTACCCCTCCTGCTATATATACTATACATACTACAGGGCTCAATGTATAATGTACCCCTCCTGCTATATATATATACTATACATGCTACAGGGCTCAGTGTATAATGTATTCCTCCTGCTATATATACTATACATACTACAGGGCTCAGTGTATAATGTATTCCTCCTGCTATATATACTAAACATACTACAAGGCTCAGTGTATAATGCCCCCCCCCTCCCCTGCTATATATACTATACATACTACAGGGCTCAGTGTATAATGTGCCCCCTCCTGCAATATTAACTATACATACTACAGCGCTCAGTGTATAACGTGCCCCCCCCCCTGCTATACATACTATACATACTACAGGGCTCAATGTATAATGTGCCTCCCCCCCTGCTATATATACTATACATACTACAGGGATCAGTGTATAATGCGCCCCCTCCTGCTATATATACTATATATACTACCGGGCTCAATCTATAATGCTCCCCTCCTGCTATATATACTATACATACTACAGGGCTCAGTGTATAATGTGTCCCTCCTGCTATATATACTATACATACTACAGGGCTCAGTGTATAATGTGGCCCCTCCTGCTATATATACTATACATACTACAGGGCTCAGTGTATAATGAACCCCTCCTGCTATATATACTATACATACTACAGGCATCAGTGTATAGCGTGCCTCCTCCTGCTATATATACTATACATACTACAGGGCTCAGTGTATAATGTGTCCCCTCCTGCTATATATACACTATACATACTACAGGGCTCAGTGTATAAGGTGTCCTCCTGCTATATATACTATACATACTACAGGGCTCAGTGTATAATGCCCCCCCCCCCCCTGCTATATATACTATACACACTACAGGGCTCAGTGTATAATGTGTCCCCTTCCTGCTATATATACTATACATACTTCAGGGCTCAGTGTATAATGTGTCCTCCTCCTGCTTTATATACTATACATACTACAGGGCTCAGTGTATAATGTGTCCCCCTCCTGCTATATATACTATACAAACTACAGGGCTCAATGTATAATGTACCGCTCCTGCTATATATATATATACTATACATACTACAGGGCTCAGTGTATAATGTATTCCTCCTGCGATATATACTATACATACTACAGGGCTCAGTGTATAATGTATTCCTCCTTCTATATATACTAAACATACTACAGGGCTCAGAGTATAATGTGCCACTCCTGCTATATATACTATACATACTACAGGGCTCAGTGTATAATGTGTCCCCTCCTGATATATATACTATACATACTACAGGGCTCAATGTATAATGTACCCCTCCTGCTATATATATATACTATACATACTACAGGGCTCAGTGTATAATGTGCCCCCTCCTGCTATATATACTATACATACTACAGGGCTCAGTGTATAAGGTGTCCCCTCCTGTATATACTATACATACTACATGGCTCAGTGTATAATGTGCCCCCCTCCTGCTATATATACTATACATACTACAGGGATCAGTGTATAATGTGTCCCCCTCCTGCTATATATATAATACATTCTACAGGGCTGAGTGTATAATGTGCCCCTCCTGCTACATATACTATATATACTACAGGGATCAGTGTTTAATGTGTCCCCCTCCTGCTATATATACTATACATACTACAGGGCTCAGTGTATAATGTGTCCCCCTCCTGCTATATATACTATACATACTACAGGGCTCAGTGTATAATGTGTCCCCCTCATCCTATATATACTTTACATACTACAGGGATCAGTGTATAATGAGCCCCCCCCCCCTCCTGCTATATATACTATACATACTACAGGGCTCAGTGTATAATGTGTCCCCTCCTGATATATATACTATACATACTACAGTGATCAGTGTATAATGTGTCCTCCTTCTGCTATATATACTATACATACTACAGGGCTCAATGTATAATGTACCCCTCCTGCTATATATACTATACACACTACAGGGATCAGTGTATAATGTGTCCCCCTCCTGCTATATATACTATACATACTGCAGGGATCAGTGTATAATGTGTGCCCTACTGATATATATACTATCCATACCACAGGGATCAGTGTATAATGTGTCCCCTCCTGCTATATATATACTATATATACTACAGGGATCAGTGTATAATGTGCCCCTCCTGTATATACTATACATACTACAGGGATCAGTGTATAATGTGCCCCTCCTGTATATACTATACATACAACAGGGATCAGTGTATAGTGTGCCCCCCTCCAGCTATATATACTATACATACCACAGGGATCAGTGTATGATGTGTCCCCTCCTGCTATATATACTATACATACTACTGGGATCAGTGTATAATGTGCCCCTCCTGTATATACTATACATACTACAGGGACCAGTGTATAATGTGTCCCCTCCTGCTATATATACTATACATACTACAGGGATGAATGTATAATGTGTCCCCCTCTTTCTATATATACTATACATACTACAAGGATCAGTGTATAATGTGTCCCCCTCCTTCTATATACAGTATACTATACATACTACAGGGCTCAGTGTATAATGTGTCCCCCTCCTGCTGTATATACTATACATACTACAGGGATCAGTGTATAATGTGTCCCCCACCTTCAATATATACTATACATACTACAGGGCTCAGTGTATAATGTGTCCCCCACCTTCAATATATACTATACATACTACAGGGCTCAGTGTATAATGTGTCCCCTCCTGATATATATACTATACATACTACAGGGCTCAATGTATAATGTACCCCTCCTGCTATATATATATACTATACATACTACAGGGCTCAGTGTATAATGTGCCCCCTCCTGCTATATATACTATACATACTACAGGGCTCAGTGTATAAGGTGTCCCCTCCTGTATATACTATACATACTACATGGCTCAGTGTATAATGTGCCCCCCTCCTGCTATATATACTATACATACTACAGGGATCAGTGTATAATGTGTCCCCCTCCTGCTATATATATAATACATTCTACAGGGCTGAGTGTATAATGTGCCCCTCCTGCTACATATACTATATATACTACAGGGATCAGTGTTTAATGTGTCCCCCTCCTGCTATATATACTATACATACTACAGGGCTCAGTGTATAATGTGTCCCCCTCCTGCTATATATACTATACATACTACAGGGCTCAGTGTATAATGTGTCCCCCTCATCCTATATATACTTTACATACTACAGGGATCAGTGTATAATGAGCCCCCCCCCCCCCTCCTGCTATATATACTATACATACTACAGGGCTCAGTGTATAATGTGTCCCCTCCTGATATATATACTATACATACTACAGTGATCAGTGTATAATGTGTCCTCCTTCTGCTATATATACTATACATACTACAGGGCTCAATGTATAATGTACCCCTCCTGCTATATATACTATACACACTACAGGGATCAGTGTATAATGTGTCCCCCTCCTGCTATATATACTATACATACTGCAGGGATCAGTGTATAATGTGTACCCTACTGATATATATACTATCCATACCACAGGGATCAGTGTATAATGTGTCCCCTCCTGCTATATATATACTATATATACTACAGGGATCAGTGTATAATGTGCCCCTCCTGTATATACTATACATACTACAGGGATCAGTGTATAATGTGCCCCTCCTGTATATACTATACATACAACAGGGATCAGTGTATAGTGTGCCCCCCTCCAGCTATATATACTATACATACCACAGGGATCAGTGTATGATGTGTCCCCTCCTGCTATATATACTATACATACTACTGGGATCAGTGTATAATGTGCCCCTCCTGTATATACTATACATACTACAGGGACCAGTGTATAATGTGTCCCCTCCTGCTATATATACTATACATACTACAGGGATGAATGTATAATGTGTCCCCCTCTTTCTATATATACTATACATACTACAAGGATCAGTGTATAATGTGTCCCCCTCCTTCTATATACAGTATACTATACATACTACAGGGCTCAGTGTATAATGTGTCCCCCTCCTGCTATATATACTATACATACTACAGGGCTCAGTGTATAATGTGTCCCCTCCTGCTGTATATACTATACATACTACAGGGATCAGTGTATAATGTGTCCCCCACCTTCAATATATAC
Organism: Eleutherodactylus coqui; assembly: GCF_035609145.1. NCBI lineage: Eukaryota > Metazoa > Chordata > Amphibia > Anura > Eleutherodactylidae > Eleutherodactylus > Eleutherodactylus coqui. Next base: position 185,633,310 of record NC_089844.1, on the reverse strand, counting down.
TATACATACTACAGGGATCAGTGTATAATGTGTCCCCCTCCTGCTATATATACTATATATACTACAGGGCTCAATGTATAATGTACCCCTCCTGCTATATATACTATACATACTACAGGGCTCAATGTATAATGTACCCCTCCTGCTATATATATATACACTATACATGCTACAGGGCTCAGTGTATAATGTATTCCTCCTGCTATATATACTATACATACTACAGGGCTCAGTGTATAATGTATTCCTCCTGCTATGTATACTAAACATACTACAAGGCTCAGTGTATAATGCCCCCCCCCTCCCCTGCTATATATACTATACATACTACAGGGCTCAGTGTATAATGTGCCCCCTCCTGCAATATTAACTATACATACTACAGCGCTCAGTGTATAACGTGCCCCCCCCCTGCTATACATACTATACATACTACAGGGCTCAATGTATAATGTGCCTCCCCCCCTGCTATATATACTATACATACTACAGGGATCAGTGTATAATGCGACCCTCCTGCTATATATACTATATATACTACCGGGCTCAATCTATAATGCTCCCCTCCTGCTATATATACTATACATACTACAGGGCTCAGTGTATAATGTGTCCCTCCTGCTATATATACTATACATACTACAGGGCTCAGTGTATAATGTGGCCCCTCCTGCTATATATACTATACATACTACAGGGCTCAGTGTATAATGTACCCCTCCTGCTATATATACTATACATACTACAGGCATCAGTGTATAGCGTGCCTCCTCCTGCTATATATACTATACATACTACAGGGCTCAGTGTATAATGTGTCCCCTCCTGCTATATATATACTATACATACTACAGGGCTCAGTGTATAAGGTGTCCTCCTGCTATATATACTATACATACTACAGGGCTCAGTGTATAATGCCCCCCCCCCCTGCTATATATACTATACACACTACAGGGCTCAGTGTATAATGTGTCCCCCTCCTGCTATATATACTATACATACTACAGGGCTCAGTGTATAATGTGTCCTCCTCCTGCTTTATATACTATACATACTACAGGGCTCAGTGTATAATGTGTCCCCCTCCTGCTATATATACTATACATACTACAGGGCTCAGTGTATAATGTGCCCCCCTCCTGCTTTATATACTATACATACTACAGGGCTCAGTGTATAATGTGCCCCCTCCTGCTATATATACTATACATACTACAGGGCTCAGTGTATAATGCCCCCCCCCCCCTGCTATATATACTATACATATATTACATGTAGTAACACTTTCACTGCCAGCTCTCTGTGTGAGGAGTACTTGTGCCGGCAGTGAAGGGGTTACAGCAGCCATTTCCGGCCCTCAGACTGCAGCTACTCCCATGTTCAGCTGAAGGTGCTGTCAGGAGGAGAAGGCGGAACCATAAAGCTGATCTAAGCGGAGGTCGGTGCTGTCACAAGTGGTGTCATCGGCGGTGTGAGGTAAGTGGCTGCTGTGTCCTCCTGCATACACGTCTTGTAGTGGCAGCTGCTCGCTGTCTGACTGCAGGCTGGTTACAGGAAGTTGGTTGTGATGGAGTAGGAAGCTGTGAGAGACGCTGCAGGCGGATGTCTGAGGTATTGGGGGCTACTGGGATGGAGGGATAGCTGAGGTACTGGGGGCTACGGAGGTACTGGGGTGGTGGGCTATCTTGAGGTACCGTGGGGGCCACTGAGGCGGCGGGACAGCTGGGGTACCGTGGGGGCCACTGAGGCGGCGGGACAGCTGGGGTACCGTGGGGGCCACTGAGGCGGCGGGACAGCTGGGGTACCGTGGGGGCCACTGAGGCGGCGGGACAGCTGGGGTACCGTGGGGGCCACTGAGGCGGCGGGACAGCTGGGGTACCGTGGGGGCCACTGAGGCGGCGGGACAGCTGGGGTACCGTGGGGGCCACTGAGGCGGCGGGACAGCTGGGGTACTGATGCAGTTGGTGTTTGAGGTTTATCTGAGATATTGATGGGTTTTGGGGTGATGTGCACTCCTGGGGTACTGACGGGCACTTGGGTGGCAGGAGGTCTGAGGTATTAAGGGGCTCTGGGGTGACTGGATATCTCGGATATTGTTGGGCGCTCTGAAGTTTTTAGGGGCTCTAGGGATGTCTGTGGTCTTGAGGGGTGCTCTGAGGTACTGGGGGGCTCTAGGGAGGTCTCGGGTCCTGAGGGGTGCTCTGGGGTACTGAGGAGGTCTGAGGGGCTCTAGGGATGTCTGTGGTCTTGAGGGGTGCTGTGGGGTATTGAGGAGGTCTGAGGTACTGAGGGGCTCTAGGGTGACTGGATATCTGGAATACTGATGGGCGCTCGCGGGAGGTCCTGAGGGGCTCTGGGGTAGCGGGAGATCCTGAGAGGCTCTGGGGAGGTTTGGCGTCTTGAGGGGTGCTCTGGATTACTGATGGGTGCTCTGAGGTCTTGAGGCTCTGGTATCAGGAAGGTCTGTGGTGCGGAGGGGCTCTGACGGCAGGATGTTTGGGGTACTGATGGGTGTTGTGGGCAGGCGGGAGGTCTGAGGGGCTCAGGGCGGTGGGTTTTGTGGGATAGGTTAGTCACAGCCATGTAGGCCAATCTGTGATGTCCCACTGGTCTCCCGTGACTGGGCTGTGCTGTGGCTTCTCCGGGTCTGTCAGCAAGTCCCTGGATGGAGCGAATGTCGGTGGTTCTGTGTAAACACGGCCACCACCCGGTGACGAGGAGAGCTCCTTCACTAGTCTCTTTGTTTCATCTCACCTAAAAATAGTTGCCCTGATTATAGTTTGGTGTAAATGGGTAATTGCCGCCTCTCCACCACTAGTAAAACCACATCACAGGGAGGTGTGCCCGGAGCTGGGGTGCGCCTACCACTCAATGCTGTTTTGGCTTTGGCTGTTTTTTTTTGTTTACCGTTTTTGCTCTCTTAAAGGGCTGTTCCAGAGACTGAAGAACATTTTTCCCAACTTCCCTATGACTTCCCGTAGGCTCTGAGCTCGGCCGATACTCTGCGAATGTCCACTGTCATCTTTCGCTTGCAGATGATAAACAGTCCTGAAATCCACAGGACATTAAGTTGCTGTTTGATGCGGACTTCGTGGCATTTTTTTGGTTAATGATGCGTTTTTCTTCCACTTTTGTAGACAAAAACATCACCAACTCATTTAGCTGAGATTTCAGAACGCTGGAAACTCTGCAGCGCATCCGTCGCTTGTGAACATCACCTTATTGCCTTTATTCCAAACCCCCATCTCCTGTACATCATTGGAGCGCTCCTTCTGTGAACCCTTTTCATGCCGCAATCAACATTGATCGTGGCATGTTGGTGGGTGACAGCGGCGATCGCTCTTCTCACTGATCCCTGATGTTGCAGCAGACGGCCAGCTGTTACTCACAGCCTGTAACAGCGGCCAGGAGCAAACGTTTGGGGAGGGAGACAGCAGGGAACAAAATGATGGGTCATGATAGCTCTACCATCTCCCCTCGTCACACTCCAAAACACGGTCTGTCCCAACAGCATGCAAGGGTAAAGGCTAACAGCCGTGCCAGTAGAGACGATAACTTATCTGTTTACGTGACGCCAGTGCCCCTTTCTAGTAATAAGTCAAAGTATAGCTCTAAAACCAGAAGCACAATGTTTTTACTGGATGATTCCAACTTTGATTTTTGTGGTACATTACTGCAGCAGTCTCAAATACAATACCACTGGCACCTTCTCCTTTCACCACCTTTCTCAAGATCCAGTCATCAGTCTCGGTTATCTGATGGAAGGTTCTGGGGAGAGCGCTCCTGGCATGGAGAGACAAATGCAAGTAATACTTTCTTGCTCTTCACTCCCCTTCCTTGCTGACATAGCGACATTCATGGAGCAAAACGCTCACACCAGACTTTTCCTCCGACTTGCAGTAGAAGAGTCGGTGCTGTCCCTCTACTCCATAGTTAAGCAGGGGAGTGTGTGGCATTCTTTGCAAACTCCTACTTCAAGAACAGCAGTTCACTTCAGGTTTCCCGAGGGGATGCATCTCCAAAGCCAAAATGAGATAAGACTGGGCCTAACCCACACGAATGCACAAGGACAAATCCATATGGGGTGGACAAGCACAGAACTAGAGGGTCCCTAACCCTAGAGGTTACTCTGGCCACTACACGTGCTCCTGCTATGGATGGCACAAGCTGACAGCCCACCTCATACATGGATGTAAGTTTACTTCCTGTTGTGGCGTGTACCAGCCACCCAGCTTGTAAATTTGCGTCCTATAGCATAAAGGGGTTAATGCTCATTGGTCCCTGAAAACACATGTGAGTGATCCTCCACTGAACAGTCCCTGCTGGACTTTGAAGAAGGCTCACTGTTACCATCTCTGGCTGGTTGTGGCCCAGTGAGAGACTGCGGCAGTGAGTGTGAAGTGGGGTATGGGCCGGCTGGTTGGGGATGGTGGTGGGTACAGGTTCCCCCTATACGCAGGGGGGGAGCTAGCTACATGCTGTGGGCGGAGAGTGGACAGCTACATGCTGTGGGCGGAGAGTGGACAGCAGGGCCCGCCCCCATGACTCAGAGCTCCCAGTCTAACTTCAGAGTATTAGGAGGTGTAGTTATTCTGGACCACCACAGCTCCTTGGGGGCAGTAGATATCCTTGTCCTTGGGCCGTGCTGCTGCGGGCCGCATTAATCTGATGGCTGGATCCCTTTAAGCAGACAAATCTATGCTACCATCTTATCTGCTTGTCATGGCCACTAGTACAAGTGAAGAGCGATATCTGATCGTCCCGAAATGTGACTATTCAGAAGTCTGTTTTAATGCAGTTACTGTACATACTGGCAGATGATTTAAAGCGACCTTCCAGCTTCAGGCAAAAGTCGGCCCCAGGACCGGAGGGTGCAAGTGGTGCGTTACCAGCGCTCGCTCTTCTCTGATGCACCCACCCGCCTCCGTTCCCAATAAACAGGCAGTCAGTCATAGACAAGCGACTGCCTGTTCACACGGGCTGATCCATCGTTTGGGTTTCTTGTTTGCCGTTCAATCGGGGCATCATTTACACTGAATGATTGGCAGGTTTTAAAATGGCCCTAATAAGGGCAGCTTCACGTGGGCGGATTCCAATTGTGGAATCTGTGGCAAAATGCAGGCACTAGGGCTAATGGAGGAGTGAGAAGCATATCAGCTCGGCTCCCGCTTCCAGCACCAATTAACCCCTTATGTGGATGTCCCAGACCCGGCTACCAGCAAGCATGGCGAGGGGGAAGAGACGAGGGACACCTCAAGCCTCCTCAGACAACCCCAGGAGAAGCATAGCGACGTTTTTGAAGAAAACAGCGGGAGCGGAGGTCCGAGCCGCCGCGGCCAAGATGGCGCCCGCAACTTTTACAGAGCGGCACCCCAGCTCTGACTCCGAGCAGGACCAGCCGATCGAGGGGAGAGCCTGCGGGAAAACCAGCGCCCGAGGCAGCAGCAGCCCGTACATGACAGCTGGAGCCTCTGAAAGCCGACAGGAGGCAGACAGCGGGGAGACACCAGCGGGAGGTGAGAGGACGGAGCTCACTGAAGCCGGCACAGCAGGGAGGAGCAGTGAAGCGGCGAGCAGGAACGGAGTCCCTGCATCCAAGGCAACAGGGGGGGTGAGTGATATCAGCGGGCTAACCCCAGGGGAGAGAGGAGACAGCAGCAGCTCGGAGCCCGAGCTCCCCGGAGCTCAGACAGCCCCCCCCCTCAGTGGTACTGCATAGAACTCCAGGGGACAAAGCGACAGGGCACTGGATGTCTGAGGCAGAAAGCCCCCACCAGACCAGCTCGTCAGAGGGGTCCCCTGTGCCACAGAGGGACAAGAAAACACTCCCCACGAGCAACAAGCCGCAAGCGGGGGACGAAACTACACAGGGACACCCGCAAGGAATGGAGAAAGGGAAAGAACCCCCACAGCAAGATCCCCCCCTGCCAAGAGGGTCCTCAGCACCCAGCTCCCCGCCACGGAGCAGCTCCCCACTTCTACACAGCTCCGCAGCTCAATCCCCAGGGCAGAGTGACCCCAATAACGGCCTTGCAAGCAGTCCTCACCCCAAAGGCGCAGGCACTGCGACGCCCCAACTAAACCAGGGCTCTCCAAAGCCACAAAGAAGCAACACAAGACAGTTGAGACAGACCGACCCCCAGCCCGCTACCAAACCCAAGACCACCCGCTGGCCAAACGCTCAAGACGACACCGGCCATAGAGAGAGGCATCCACCCGCCCACAGACAACTGGCCCAGAACACAGCCCCCAACCCCCATCATCTGGCGGAGGAGGAGGACAACTGGGATTGGAAGAAGCACCTGAAGGCCTTACCGACGCAGCACCATATAGATGCTTTGTTCCAACAACTAGAAGCAGCCCGCAAGGAAGACGTGGCTTCCCTTCAGCATGAGATTCGGCAAATAGGCCAGAGGGTCGAGGCAGTGGAGGAGGCTCAAGAGAAAGTCACTGAAACACTCGAATCCCACAACCAGGAACTGCATTTACATTCCCAACAGATCCTGGACTTGCAGACCCACATAGACGACTTGGAAAATCGTCACCGCAGGAATAACCTGCGAATCAGAGGCCTCACCGAGGAAATCGAACCATCTCAACTGGAAACCTGGGCCCAGTCCTTTTTTAATAATATACTAAAAAGACCAGAGTCCTCCTCCATGGAAATGGACAGAATCCATAGATCGCTCGGCCCTAAATCCTCTGACCCCGGCAGACCCAGGGACGTGATCTGCCGAATCCATTTTTACAAGGATAAAGACCTGATACTACAAAAAATGCGCCACATCAAAGACTTGAACTACAAGGGCTCCCCGATTCAGATCCTCCCAGACCTCTCGCGTCGAACCCTACAGCTGCGCAGGGCGCTAAGGCCCCTGCTGACTCTTCTACAAGAAAAAGAGATCCCGTACCGCTGGGGTTTCCCTTTCCAGCTCCACGCAACAAGGAACGGCAAGACAACAACCTTCAGAGGCCTAGGGGATCTACCAAATTTCCTAGGCACCTTAGAACTCCCAGTGGTCCGACTTCCGGATTGGCCGTCACCAAGTGCCCTCCCAACGTTGCCCCCCAGGAACACCTGGCAGACTGCGACAAAAAGCTCCAGACGAGGCAGAAAAGACCCCCACAAGGAAGGGAGGAACAACACCAGAGGCGACACGGGAGACTGAATCAGCCGGACTGATAAATATAGCGCTATATGCTCTGCTTTCACCCTGGCTCTTCATCTCACCCATCCGCTTCTGCCATACTTGCGCCCCCCCCCCCCCCTCCCTTGATCTTGAGGCTTCCCGCCCGGCGAAACCTGAGGCGCCGGACCGGGAAAACAATGCAGAGAAAACCTGACCTGGCCGGGTCTGGTTCTGTCCACATATATCATTGATAGGTCCGGGTAAACACCTGGACAACACAACACGAGAGGTTGGTCAGCGGGAGGAGCCCGCCCCTCTCTGGCCCCCACTCTCCCACTTAGGGTTTACAGCCTATTGAAGCTGTAATTAACTGCCTAGGTTAGGCAGACTGTTAGTTCTAAGGGGTACATAGCGACCCCCTTTTGTTAATGTTTAAATTTGTGCTCTATGTTGCCCCCTATGTTTTCCCCCATCTTTCTCTTTCCTCATGTGTCACCCTTCTGTCCGACCCTACCCCCCTCCCCCCCCAGGGGGAGACAGGAGGCACATACCCACTCCTCTCACCAAATTGTAAATGGCAAACCTAACCTTCTGCTCTTATAACACTAAGGGTCTGAACAGCCCGCAGAAGAGAAGACAGCTTATATACCATCTCCATAGAAAAAAGGTGATGGTAGCCATGCTACAAGAGACCCATTTCAAAGCGGGGTGTGTGCCCACCTGCTCCTCCTCTTACTATCCCTCCTGGCTACACGGTCCTGACCCCCTGAGAAAGGCGGGAGGAGTTTCCATCGCCTTACATAGGACCCTTCAGAGCCAACAAATCGACTCATTGATCGACCCTGGAGGCAGGTATATTTTTCTTAAGTTAGAAATTTTAGGCATTGTAATAACTTTCGCCAATATCTACCTCCCAAACCAGAACCAAGTTCCAGCCGGAATTAGAATACTGAAGGCCCTAGCCAACTTCGCGGACGGGTCGAGAGTGATCCTGGGCGGAGATCTCAACATGGTAATGGACCCCATCTCAGACTCCTCCTCGGGTAAGTCCTCCGTCTCCCGATCGGCAACCAGGGCCCTCAAGAAACATTTAGACACACTGCAATTAGTAGATCTTTGGCGAATCTTACATCCAGAGAAGCAGGACTTCACTTTCCATTCAGCAGCTCACAACTCCTATAGCAGGATAGACTACCTCCTGATATCACACAGTCTCCTAGACAGCATTCCGTCCTGCTCCCACGGAGATATTCTGTGGTCAGATCATGCACCTGTATACGGAAGCCTAGCGGGGTGGGGCCCCACTCCAAGATGCCAATCTTGGAGATTAAATGACAATCTTCTGAGAGACCCCATCTGCGTCGCGGCATTAAGAAAGGAGATAGAAGCCTTTAAAGAGACGCACCAGCTAGACCAAACCCCTGCGCCAATTAAATGGGAGGCACTTAAGTGTTTATTAAGAGGAGTGCTAATCTCCCAAGGCGCCAGACTCAAAAAAGAAAGATCCACCACCCTCTCAGGCCTACTGGCATCCCTGAGGGCCAAAGAAGCTGATAACAAACGTCAACAAAGCGAAGTCTTGAGAACAGAGATCTCCTCTATCAGGCAGCAAATTCTTGAGATCCTGGACCAAAGATCCCTGGCCCTCAGAGACAGGCTCAGAAGAGGGTCCTTTGAATATGGGGATAAATGCGGGAACCATTTGGCCAGAACCCTCCACCCCAGAGCGCCACTCTCATATATAACCAAAATTCAATCCTCCAACGGCCACATAATACATAACACCAAAGGTATCCTAGAGGAATTTAAATCCTACTATGATAAACTATACAATATAAATGAGGACACACAATCCTCGACATCACCTCCTATGAGAGAAATAGATTCTTACTTATCCAACCACGCCCCCAAGAGACTGACGCCAGCGGAGGCAGACGAACTAGAACTAGATTTTTCTTCCCAAGAGCTACTTGGCATAATCCAAAATCTAAAAGTAAACAAGAGCCCAGGGCCAGACGGCTACACGGCTAGATTCTACAAATTATTTGCTGAAGAGCTCTCTCCAATAGCCGTGGAAGCCTTCAATGCAGTAAATAGAGGACACCCGTTCCCCCAACAGGCACTACAAGCTCACATCGCTATCATTCTTAAACAGGGCAAGGACTCCTCGGCCTGCGGAAGCTACAGACCAATATCCTTAATAAATGTTGATATAAAGATGTTCGCCAAGCTGATAGCAAATAGACTGCAAAATCATATCCCAAAGCTGATTCATTTGGAGCAAGTCGGTTTTGTCCCGGGCAGAGAGTCACGAGACAACACCATCAAGACGATGTCCCTGATAGCCAGAGCCAAAGAATCAAAAAAACCCTTATGCCTCTTGTCAATCGACGCCGAAAAGGCGTTCGACAGGGTGAGCTGGAACTTCCTCTCCGCCACCCTGGGGGCAATCGGACTAGGACCACGGATGCGCCAGTGGATCATGGCGCTCTACAAAGACCCCACAGCTAGGATCAGGGTAAATGGGACCCTGTCAGACCCACTTAAAGTCAGCAACGGGACAAGGCAGGGGTGCCCCCTCTCCCCCTTCCTATATATTTTGACCATGGAGACCCTAGCTAACGCCATCCGAAGTAACGATTCGATAAGAGGCATCAGGGTCGGCTCCGCCGAACACAAAATGGCACTATTTGCTGACGATTTGTTGCTGTACCTGTCCAACCCCCGAGTCAGTATGCCCGTACTGTTAAAGGAATTTGAAAAGTTTGGAAGGGTTAATAATTATAAGATCAATGCGCAGAAGTCAGAGGCCCTTAACGTCACACTTCCGCAGGCCGAGGTCTCCCACTTGAAATCGGTGCTCCCGTTCCGCTGGGTCAGCTCTCACCTAAAATATTTGGGGGCCAACATTCCAACCGACCTATCACTCTCCTTTAAACTAAATTTCATCCCTTTTGCCGAAAATCTGGAGAGGGATCTGGGCAAGTGGAGTCCCCTATACCTCTCTTGGAACGGCCGGGTAAACGCAATCAAAATGGATGTTCTGCCCAAATTCCTTTATCTATGCCAAACTATCCCGATAGGGCTCCCAAGAACCTTCCTGAAAAAAATCAGATCCTTGATCACGGACTTTGTCTGGAGGGGACGTAAACCGCGCATGCGATATTCGCTGCTGACGAGGAGTAAGGAAAGGGGAGGCCTAGGCCTACCGGACTTCTCCCTCTACCACAAGGCTAGTATCGCAAACTGCGTGCACGATATCCTCAAAAATAGAAGATCTAGACTCTGGGTCGACATCGAACACGAGGGAGAAATAGACGGTCTATACGGAGCTCCTTGGATCCCCCCCAAAGGGGTAAAACACATCCCCAACATCTCTCCCTTCGGACTACTCCTATTCAAAACATGGGCGAGTTTCGCCCCGAGACATGGACTGGTCTCTGTCCCAGGCCCTCTAACCCCGCTTCTGGCAAACCCCTCATTTGACGCAACTTTAAGACAGAAGGGCCTGCTGGCCATCTCAGTAGACCCGCTCCCCAGAGTGAGGGACGTAGTGTCTCAGATGGGTCTGAAACCCATGACCGAGATCCTAAACCAGCACCCATCTCAGCCAGGATTCTGGCTTCAGTATTTGCAATTGAGAGGATTTGTGAGCTCGCTGACACCGAAAGAAAACCTGACGGCGCCCCTAAAGGCGTTTGAACAACTCTGTATGTCGGACCTAAGTCAGAGGCACATGATTTCCACACTCTACAAGTTGCTACTGGATCGGGAGATGGAGGAAGAGGCTCCGAACTACAGAGGGGCCTGGGAACGGGAACTAGGGGAGGACTTTACCGATGAGGATTGGAACAAAATCTGGGCCCTAACCCATAAGCTTTCCTCAGCAGGTAAGGTCCAAGATCTCAATTACAAAATAGTCTCTAGGTGGTACAGGACCCCCGACTACCTTCAAGGGATCCTCCCCCAGGTATCTCCCTTGTGCTGGAGATGCAGTGGGAGCAGAGGCACAATGACCCACATATGGTGGGAATGCCATCCAGTGGCCGACCTCTGGGAAAAGGTAACTAAACTTTATAACCATATCAACCACTCAGAGGTAACCATGTCTCCAAGAATGGCCCTGCTCTCACTGCTCCCAGGCAACATAAGAACTGCTAAATCAAGCATCCTAAAACACTTCATAATAGCAGTGAGAAGACTTATCCCAAGGTTCTGGCGATCCTCAACTATCCCAACCAGGGGCATGTGGGTCGAGGAACTCCATGCCCTCATGAGATTTGACGAATTGGGGGCTGACGACCCGAAATCCTGGGAAACATACTGTAGGACGTGGCAACCATGGGTCGCGTTTAGAGACTCAGACGACCTCAAAGGCTGGATAGTTCACGGATCAGTCGGCCAACCCCCTACTCGGGCTAGCGACTAGAGGTAGCTGCCCAGGAACGCCTCCTGACCCTGATCCCTCCCCCCCTACCCTTCACACACATCCTTATCTTCTGCCCCCTAATGGTTAGTGTCTTCCCTCCCCCCCAAACGTCTACGTGAGTGTCAGTGTTTAGTTGAGTTAAGCCTACCCGATGGGAAAAGGGGATCCCCCTCTACAATCCCAAACGAGTTCGAGATCAACACCCAGACTTGAATTCCACATAAAGCTAGAGGAGAGGAGAGGATGATGTTTGTTGAAGTAATTACAGCGTTACTCCCGTCAGCCGACGGAATTTCTCAGGGTGGACTCGCTCTATTTCCACAATACCCCTCTTTTTTCTCCCCTCTCGTCCCCACAGATCCTTCTAAAGTTTATCTCCATTCCATGCAAGGCTTAAGTTAAACAACTACATGCCAGACTTATATACAATAAAAACTTATTTGAACCAAAATATGAGGGGGGCTCCCTCAGGCGGCGCTCGGGACCAGGGCACGGTGCTACCCGGGGCTGGGCCCTACCGCCTCAAACCATGTCCAAACTGGTGCCAAAGTCCTACCGCCCATAGCACCCCCATCTAACCCTACTCCCTCTCCCCCCCCCTTTTTTTTTTTTTTTTTTTTTCTTTTCTTGAACCCCCCCTGTGTTTTCTATAGTTAGGTTTATGTTGTAGTATAAGATTATTCTCCTTAGTCAGTATAACCTGTCCAAGTAGGAAAAGAGACGCATAGTCGACGTTTTAGAAGTGTAAAGAATTTATTTACTTTTGTCAAGACAACGGAGTGCCATTTCAAACTGCTAGCAAATGACTGACAAATGTTTATATTGTTGAAACTATGCGAATAAAATACTTTTGAACGAAAATGCAGGCACTATAAAACATGTGCAATAGCTTTTTTTGCTCTCACTCATGGATACGAATTCGTGTTTTGTGAGCGGAGGAAAAACTGCAGCATCCTCTATTTTGCTGTGGGTTCCGTGCATATGGCCTCCATTGTAGTCAATGGAGGCCATCCAACTTGCGGCCCATACACAATTAACATTGCAAATCGGACGCTGGTACCCGCGTCGTCACTAAATGGCAGCGCAGGAAATACAAACGGGCAAAGAAAGAGAACTGGACTGCACATGACCGATGGCGAGCTGCCACGGTCATGTACAATACAAGAAATTCAGGTACGCAGGGTTGCTGGCCGGGGTCACAGCCAGAATCCGCTGTGCACCTTAAATAAAATTTTCCTGAATTCACCCCCCCCCCCCTTCAAAAAAAAAAAATGCTGAACAGACCCTGTTATAGTGAATGGGGTCCATTTGGTGCCAATTCTGGACCAACACTTTTCTTTCCATTGTTGAGCACCTAGGATGGAGCTAAATAATTGGGCATTATTGCCAGTGGCCCCCGGCCTAGACCACTGTGGTACCGGCTCGGAGCAGCTGCATCTGCCACAGTTGGAGGGAGTGAAATGACAGAATTCCATTTTTCACAGATTTTCGCCTTGCATTGAATCCCATTAGTTTTGGCGCTCCTGTAGTAATAACGACTTTATCTCACCATTCATAGGAGCGTCTAAAAGATGTCTGAACTTCTCCAAGAGTTGCTACGTGCTTCTGAGAAGGCCGCACGCATCGCTCGGGCCTGCCGGCAGGAAGAGGCTCTGTTCCAGCTCCTAATTGAAGAGAAAAAAGAAGACGAGAAGAATAAGAAGTTTCTTACAGACTTTAAGACCTTGGCCGACGTCTTGGTGCAGGAAGTGATTAAACATGATCTTGGAAAAAAGGTGAGGAGTAATGAGATGCCTCGTCTGCTTTGGATGTCAGCCATTGTATGTTAAATGGAACCTGTCAGCGGGGTTGTGCTGCCTGAACTGCCGGCAGCAGCAGGGACACGCGACAGGTCTGCACAGCGCCCCATGGAGGTGTTCGGAGAGGCTACAGTGTTTGACATTTGGCTGTCTGAGTCAGGAGTGGAGCTGTAGAGTCAGAGGTGGGTCTCTCCCACCGGTGATATGAGAAGTCAGTGGCTCTCCCTGCTTATGGATAGGGGGGCGGTTGTCCTTGTTTCTGCAAGCAGGGAGACCCCAGTGCAGCCCACCTCACTCTAGAGCTCCATTCAAACAGGAAGACTTCAAAGTGTGTGTTCTAAATGAGGGTGCGTCCACACGGGCAAGAAAATCATGCATGTTGTGCGCATTGCGTGACGCCCAAAACTCGCATGAGAATACAACCAGTTATTTGCGACGGCTGTATTTACATAGGCGACCTTTCTCTCCCTGGGAGACGGAAACATCGCAACCTGTTCTATTTCGGTGTGAGTCTTGCTCGAGAATAGAGCATATGCGTGTGTTTGGTCACACGGATGCGGTGCCCATGGGCTGTGAGTTTAAGGTAACTTTGGAAAGCGCACAAATGGTGGTCTGGTATTTAGTTTAGTTTACTCTGAGCTCTAAGTTATGGTAGTTGTACCACTCTAAAGAATCACAAGATGGTTCATCCCTGGGCCAGATCTCCAGTAGTAGATCAGTGCAGCTCATTCATCCTGGAACCCCACCGATAAATTGTTTTCTGGGCTTGTGCACTTGGCTGATATTTTTTTTTTCTCTTTTGCAGGAAGCAGATAGCTCCGTTCTTATTACAGTGGCCAGGTTTGGTATTGTTGGCCAAGTTTCGATTCATTTCAATGAGAACTGCCTGCATTACCAAGCCTGACCACTGCAGTAAGAATGGCTGTCTAATTTCTGTAGGAAAGTGGGTTACAGCTGTTGCAATGTGATATAGGCTTTTTCCTCTTTGACTTTGTGAAACAACAAGACGGACTATCATGGGTTTAGTGTGTGGGACTTATTCATGAGCTGTGTGTGGGAGGAGATATGGAGTGAACAGGCAGAGATGCAGCCCAGAAGATTATGGTAGATGTAATGGTGAAGCCCAGGAGGGCTGATCAGGAGGTAACTGATGCAAACAGAGCTCAGCGGATGCTGCAGAAGAGGCAGAGAATGTAATGGATGGATTTACTATAGCACTGAGATTTATTACTATTTTGGAATTTGACTTTGGTCTCGGAATATCACTTATAGGTTTTTTTTTCGTAGACTATGATATTGCTGGCCTGTCCATAGGACAGATTGTCAATGTAAGTTCAGTGGGGGTCCAGTTCACAGCATCAGAACCGATCCGCTTACCGACTGGAGCTTCATCCACGTTGGGGAGATATTATGATGCTAATCGGCACAGAACCTTGGACTAATGAATAAGAAACTACTGGGCATTCGCTTTAACAGGGTCGTCTCTTGCAGAGACCCCTCTTCACATACTGGGTCATATGTAAGTCTTCGAGGGACTCCCTACTATTGGCCAGAGCGGAGATCCGCTGACTGTCTCACCTTGGTGCATCTGACCCCCTCCTGATATACCAGATCCTCTCAAGGTCTGGCCACTACGGATGTAGTTCCACAGCATTTTACTACAATTCCATCATGAATCTGCAGCAAGTGTCTGTCCGGCAGGTCAACGGCCCCCCTCCGCCCTGCCGGCTTGTGAGTGAGAATGAATATAGCCCACCGTTACTGTAAACGCTGCAGCTTTTCCAGGCACAACTCTGCTGCAGAAAATCCACAAGGTCTTCACCCCACATAGACGTGGCCTTGGGGAGCAGGAGAACAAGGGGACACGGCATGATATATTGTATTGACTGTGTGTTTTAGTTTCCAGGTTTAGAGAAGAACGTGAGGGGAGAAGAATCCAACGAATTCACCAATGAGCTCGGTAAGTAATGCTACATTCCTACTTGGGCAGCCTATTATTTTTTTAGTGCTTTATACAAGAGATGAGCAATAGTTCACATCAGAGTTTTACTTTCTTTTTCTAATACCCCTTAGTGACCGCCAATACACCTGTTTATGGTGGTCCCTAAGGGGCCTCATTCAATACATATGCCTTCTTACAGCACATAAGAAGAAGATGAGTGCAGACGGGTCTCCTGTGCCAGTGGGAGCTGGAGCTTGGCCTTCTGGAAGCCGGACGTTAACTCTTTACATGCTGCAGTCAAGGTGACCTCTGCATGTAAAAGGCTGACTGAGGGGGCTTTTTGCCAACCATCGGACCACTGCAGTGTAATTGTGGGATGCTGATGGGTTGCTATGACACTTAGCTGACCCGGAAGACTGTTTCATGCCTCTGATCCAGCCAAAGACAGATCCTATAGGCCAAAGTCCTACACCGCAATAAGACACAATACCTGCTTTGATTAAACAGTGTTGGCCGTATGATCAGTGCTGGACCATCAGATCAGTGGGTAGTGTCTCAGACTACCAATGCATACTAATACAGTGAACATCAGGTAGCTGGAGAAGCTGGTGTGACCGTTTTTGTCTCCAGGCTGCTCAGAGGGTCATTTTAACACTTAGCTGGTCAGTGGCATTTAAATGTCCCAATTTAGGATTATGATGTCCCCCATGGTTGCCATGAATAATCCCCTATTAAGACATGCTTGTGACACAGCCTAATAAAATGCCTCACAGAATACCATAGTATTGCATTTGTTTGATAGTTTCTATAATATAATGCAAGTTCAAGTCTCTATGGGGACTAAAGGGGAAAAGTGTAATTTATTCTTTTAAAAAAAAGATCACATTTTAAAAGCCCTTTTCCTGGTTGTTGTATACAATTTTTTTTTTTAAATGGTATCTTGTGTTTTGTAAAAGTCCAGTTTATTCAAAAATCACTTTATTAATCCCAAACGGTGAACACAAACAGAAGGGAAACACACAGTGCCAGAATTGTTTATTTTTGGTCACTCCATTTCCAAGTAAGTAAAGGGCAGTCAAAGTCATCTTACCAAAAACTACAGGTCACCTCACAAAGAAAAGCCTCAACTCCATTTGAAGAAAAAATAGTTATGGGGTCAAAAGATGCAGACAGCAAACTTTTTTTTGTTTTGTTTTTTCCGTTTTACAAACTCCTTTTCTTATGCCTAATGTATAATCCATAGCTGCAGAAATACATGGTTAAAATGTGCTGCGCTGCATGCAAGCTTCAGCCGAGTGGTCTGCTAGGTGGGCCGGACCACCTCTCTCTCGACCGGCGATTGATTGAAAAGCCCACCCCTCTCTGCCTCTGCTAGGTGGATGTTGTAGGTTATATCATCTTCAGGACAGCTGAAATCTTGAGCATACGCCGTGAAGTGGACCGGCACATGTGCAGATCAGATGGCCCATTTTTGGGCAGACTTCTGCGCACTCCTCTACTATATCCTCATGGTGGATGCACAACTACCCTAACGGAGGCAAAGGGGCGATCTTTCGAATCAATCACCAGAAAAGACTGTCCGGCCCATTTGGCCGCAATCTACATGCAGAGCGGCACATTTTAAACATAGGTTTCTGCAGGAATAGGGGTGATACACAAGGCGTGAGAAAACCTGCAAGTCTGTGAAGCGGCTCTACAACGGCCTTCTGTAGGCGCTTGGATGTGCTGACCGGTTCCTTTAATCTATAGCACTTATTTTCAATATAGTAGTAAAATGTATATTTTATGTCACTTTTATTTACTGGTAGGAGAGAAAATTATCGTTAAGGTTTGCTCTTCGGAGGAGGAAACGGCCAGCCTACTGCAGAAGGTACTGGATGACAACCAGCTTGCAGCACAGACCTTAGCGAGGGCTGTTCACCAGGAAGTGACGCTGACGGACATGGCTTTAGATGCTGTCAAAGTGACTGTCCCTCTAGATAACATTGCTGTCTGGGTGGATCCTATTGGTGAGTTGAGCACCTAGCTGACATCTACACTTCTTACATTTCAGGCAATTACTGTATTTTCTCAAGGACCATAATACTACTTTTAGCAAGACAAAGTATTGCTAAAAATGTCCTGCATCTGATACTCCAGAGTCAGGGAGGGTGGGGTGCAACAATGCCAGAGCCCCCCTGACCACTTCCTTATTGTTTGGGCAGAGCATTCATAGAGCACTTTGCCCAGCACAGAAAGAACTGCCTCCATAACTTGTGCCAGACTGACATCTTACTCCATTGGCACTTTGTTTATGACTTAAACATATGTCCTGGGTGGGAAGCCGTTCCCGCAAAGGGACGTAAGCATACGTCTTATGGATGCTGCGGGTCAGAGGCTGAGCCTGCACCATCCACGGTTAGAGCAGACTGACTGACAAACAGCCTTGTTACATTGACCACCACTGTTAACCATTTGCAAAGTTGATCGGGGCATGTAAAAGGTTCAGAGGGATTGGTTGCCATGGCAACAGGATTGCTGTTAGTAGTAGTGATCATATATTGCAGTACAGAAGTATTGCAATGTACTATCATTGCTATCATACATCCACAGATTTAAGTCTCACACAGCGCAAAAAAAAATAGTTGCATCCTCAGGACCAAAATAGTCCATGTCACTAAGGGGTTAAAACACTACCTAAACTCCCTGTCATTAGCAGTCAGCAAAGAAGCATCCCCTGCAGTTACCTACCCTGATGGATGCCTTGTGCTGCCTTTCCCGGGCGAGCCCTCAGTGTACCAGCTGATTGTCCTCCCCAGACTTTCTCATCAGCAGGCCAACCTGGCGGGGCTGTCTGCACCATCCTGCCCCATAATTCTCCTTGAGCAGGAGCGAGCGGGCAACCCAAGGAGCTATTGTGTTAAATGGTTGCCCTGTGGGTAAGCCTCCTGCTCTCATGTAACCAGCATTGAATGACTGAATGCCAGTAGCAAACTATAGAGTAGCATACAGCCCCCTTCCCCCATACTTGGGCACTTAGGAGCTCTGCCTGGATTCAAGACTTTAACATTGAAAAGTTATGAAAACTCAAAATTATTTGAGTTATCATTTAGCAGACCTCCCCAGAAGATTCCTCCTAAGGTTCTTTTCTCTTTGCCACTAGTAAATGCATAATTCACCATTCTGACTTCTGTCTTGAAATGTCCTGTCCTTAATGGGGTTGTCAGTTATAAACTACTAAGCCTATCAGCAGGATAGGCCATCAATAATAGATTAGAGTTCTGCCACTTGGGAACCCTGCCAATCAGCTATTCGCTGGGTCAATATACTCTCATACAATTAGCTGATTTCTGCAGGAAGAACAGCTCTATTCCCACTACAGTGGCCAGGGTTGGTATTGCAGGCCAAGTTCCCAAACCCTTCAGCTAGGCTTACGATACTAAGGTTGGCCACTAGTGTAAATTAAGCTATCCTTCCTGCAGAAATTAGCCCCATGCACAAGTACACAAACCCAGTTAGCAGCCGATTTGGAGGGATACCTTGTAACACCTAATTGTGTTCGCTAATGTAATATCTGTCAAGTCAAGCACATTGTTGTTCTTTCTCCTGAGTGGCTCCAACTTTTTCTTTTGGAGATGAAAAGAATAAAAACTAGAACATTCAAATGTAAATGTGTGTGTAAGTCTGTCCCTGAGCCCACAGGATACATGGAAATGAGAGCAGATGTTGGCAAGTACAACAATGAAGTAAAGCTGATTTCTTCCTACATGACACACAGCAGCCAGAGTGACATGAAAAGAGAACGGTTCTGGTTTTTGATGCTCCTTACAGAGGTTCCATGTGGGCTCCGTCGGTGACACTAGATGACCTAGAATGGAAGATACGCCAGGACACGTCTGGTCAGAACTGAACTACCGACCTGGCATCTGCCATATCGCCAACGGCGCCCACATGGAACCTCTCTAAGGTGCATCAAAAACCTGCAGCGTTCTATCTTTTCATGTCATTCTGGTTGCTGTAGATCACATCATGTAGGGAGAAATCTGCTTTACTTCTGCTGTTTGAATCGCCCTGTGCTTCCTGACCCCTCTGTACATCACATGTCAGGGAGGGATTTGGGGATGCACTGTTCGATTAAACTGTTGAAACGTAATGTCATGTTGTGGTAAAGGGCTATTCCCATCTTGAGGATTCTATTTCAAATGTGGGGGTTTTTTTTACATCTTAAACGCGCTCACTCATAAGATGTTTGATTCTAAAACGCTCCGTTCTCCAGATATTGCAGATTTTGATTCCTCTAATTGTTTACTGCTCGTTGCCAGGGAAAAAGACCAGAGGTGGTCGGTGCTCACGGACTTCCTACATCTCAGTCTGGTGGCTGGGATCTCAGGAGCGCATGCACACTAGCTTTTGGCCTGGCTACCAGCTACCGCTATGCTCCATTTCCTTCTAGAGGAGAGCTGGTCTGTTTTTCCCTGGCAATAAGCAGTAATCAGTGGAATCAATATCTGCAGTATCTGGAGAACAGAGCACTCGAAAAGGAAACCTATGGGTGAGCGCATTGTGTTTGTGATTTAAAAAAACACATTGAAATAGGATTCCCAAGATGGGAATACCAGTTTAAGCCACCCCTACTCTCATAAATGTTAAAGGGGTATCACCCATGCTCTGCATATGTGAAACCTAATACATCGCTGGGTGTCATGTTGGCTCCAAGCAGACAGATGTCTTTCATATACACCGCCGCTCCATTCATTTCAACGAGCGCACCAGAGATTGCAGAGTTTGGGCATTCGGCGCTCATTCAAGTGGTGTTGCGCCTCCAATATCTGTTCTCTACAAGACCAACTGGACCACCATTTTCAGGATCTGTGGGGGTCCCAGCAGTTAGACCCCCACTGGTCTATCTGTGTTCACCTATCCAGTGGATGGGTAAAAACCTGAGAGAACCTTGTCTCCGGATACCCTTTAACAATATAACTATATATTTACTTTTTCTGATTTCAGACTCCACCTACCAATATATTAAAGGATCAGGAGATATTCAGCCGGAGGCGGGCATCTATCCGAAAGGTCTTCAGTGTGTAACTGTACTCATAGGAGTCTTTCTTATGGACTCAGGACATCCAATAATGGGCGTCGTTAATCAACCTTTTGCTATAAAGGATCCTGGAACACTCCAGTAAGTAAAATGTTGTTTTTTTTTGTTTTTCCTTCCTTGCAATTGTTTAATGCAGTGTAACCCTCCTTGTAACCAATCAGCATTAGATAAGGAGTCCTGTGCAAATGTGAATACGTACAAGTATAAATGTAATACAAATACATTAAATCCTGCAGCCAAACGGGAACCTTGTATTTAACGTTAGAATCCAAATCGCCTCCTCAGACCGGTCCGTGTACTTTTTGTAGACCATAAAATTAAAACTAGAAATCCTGATACACCAGTACCTACTGCCACTATGCATCTGAATGCAATCCCAGGCCGCATCAGATGTTCTTGTTTGAGATGCTAATGTCCCAGATGTGCACCGCTGTGCTCCATTTAGAGCCTCCCCACCATGTTTTTGCAGCACCATAAGGTAGTGTCAGGCGTGATTGATTAGTGATGTCTGCTGTGTGTATCTGCAGGAGTTTTGAAGAAACCTGCACCTTATTAATAGCAGCCAGACACAGAACTAGTCTAATATATTCATCACCAGGACAGGTAAACCCCTGCCAAGGAGGGGGAAAATCTCCCACCCATCAGGGCTCCACGCTTCTGCAAGAAGAACTCCTTCTCAAAACGCACAAAAAAAAAATTGCATTATTGACGAACATATTTGTTGAAACAGTTCCTCTGTGTAATTACTAGGAAAGATGCGCAGCTAATGCAATATTTACTGGTCATGCAGTGTACTCAAACATCACATGTCAGCCAGCTATAGGCACCACTCAACACTTAACTCTTTCCAATCCAATGTCAGGCCTGCCCTGACATTTCCCTCCACAGCGCCGATGTCAGGACAGGCCCAACACTGCAGTGCAGGAGTCCATCTGCACCCAGTCATCAGACTCATCGGGTGCAGATGCACTCTTGCACGGATCCTCATCCAGCACCTAAAAACCCTTTCTGCCTTCTCCTTTACACATTACATAGCGCTCTGTAATGCATAGAGATTCTGGCCGGCGATCATGTGACCGCTGGTGTCACCTGACCGCCAGCGGTCACATGAACACCAAGCTGGAAGCCTGCACCGTGGGGGGACCTGCTTACCTGTCCGGTGTCTTCAGCATTCTCTTCTGCCTCCCGGCTCGGCGATCATGTGATCGCTGGGTGCCACCTGACCCCAGCAGTCATGTGATCGCCGAGCTGGGAGGCCGAAGAGAGAATGCGAAAGACAACGGACAGGTAAGCAGGTCCCTCCACGGTGTAGTGAGCACCTGCACCCTCCTGAACTGTCAGTTCAGGAGGGTGCAGGGAAATGTGTTTTTTTTTTTTGTTTGTTTGTTTTTTTTCCTCATCCATTCTCCCCAGCTCCAATTTATTTGGAGCTGGGGAGAATGGATGAGAAAAAATGGATTGGAAAGGGTTAATACCTCCTCACTATATCAAAAGCCTCTTCGGGGTTGAGTGGTGCAGCTTATATAGCTAGCTGACATGGGATGTTTGCTCAGAGTATACAGCATGACCAGCTGATCATAAAGGTGTGCAGCTAGTACAATAAGCATAGTAATTACACAGAAGAACTAGCACAAGTATGGAGCCCTGATGGATGGATAGATCTATTATAATTAAAGATGAGCGAGCATACTCATCCTAGCTTGATGCTCGTTCGAGTATTGGGGTACTCGAGATGCTCGTTACTCGAGACGAGCACCATGCGATGTTCTAGTCACTTCCATTTTCTTCCCAGAAAATTTTGTGCCATTTTCTGGCCAATAGAAACACAGGGAAGGTATTACAACTTCCTCCTTTGAAGTTCCAGCCCTATCCCACCCCCCTGCAGTGAGTGGCTGGGGAAATCGGGTGACACCCGAGTATATAAACTGGGGCCGCCCGCGGCTCGCCACAGATGCACGCTGAGAGACCTTAGGGAAAGTGCCATCCTGCTGTAGCTGCTATAGGGAGTGTTAGGCTGTTATCTTCGTCTTCAAGAACCCCAACAGTCCTTCTTAGGGCCACATCTGACCGTGTGCAGTACTGTTGAGGCTGCTTTTAGCAGTTTTGCACATTTTTTTTTTTTTTTTTTTTGTATATCAGACGTGCAGACCATAGCGTCCTTCAGTCATTTTACTGAGTATAGGGGCAGTACCGGTGAGGCAGGGACAGTGGTACAGGGAAAGAGAGATACTGGCTATATAGGCAGTGGGCTTTTTCAAAAAAATTGGAAAAAAAAATTCTTTGGGCTGCCTGTGACCGTGTTCAGTTTACTGCGTGTCTGCTGGGGGTAGTAGTCGCTCATTAATACCCAGCTAGGTGTTACTGCAGCCTTGCGCATAATTTTTTCTGGCTGCACTGTGCTTTCAATAACCACAGTCATCCTCAACAGGGAAATCCATATACAGGCTATATAGGCAGTGGGCTTTTTCCCAAAAATTGGAAAAAAATACTATATTTGGCCTGCCTGTGACCGTCTTCAGTTTCCTGCGTGTCTGCTGGGGGTAGCAGTCGCTCATTATTACCCAGCTAAGTGTTACAGCAGGCTTGCACATAATTGTTTCCTGGCTCTGCTGTGTCCGTTACATGATCGCCGTCATCCCGCCAGAGGGAAAGAGTATACATGTATACGCTGCATACGGTGTCTGTCTGGTTTTTCACCTCATCATTTTAAAAAATTGAAGCAAAATGCTTAAGGCCTACCACTGGCCTTTGGCCACTTGACTGGTTCTTCGCTGTGAATTCCAGTAGCTCAGTCATACGCACCTAGGTCTCACTACAGGCTTGCGCATAATTGTTTCCTGGCTCTGCTGTGCGTTCCGTAAGCGAAGTCAGCCTTCAACCACAGGCCAATAGGCGGCACATTTAATTACAGCATTCTGTTTCTGCTCTACTCGTAATACACCATGCTGAGGGGTAGGGGTAGGCCTAGAGGACATGGATGAGGACGCGGAGGCCCAAGTCAGGGTGTGGGCACAGGCCGAGCTCCTGGTCCAGGTGTATCGCAGCTGACTGCTGCGGGATTAGGAGAGAGGCAAGTTTCTGGGGTCCCCAGAATCATCTCACAATTCATGGGTCCACGCGGTAGACCTTTATTAGAAACTGAGCAGTGTGAGCAGGTCCTGTCGTGGATGGCAGAGATTGCTGGATGCACTTTATCGACCACCCAGTCTTCTACGCCGTCCACAGCTGCAACTCTGAATCCTCTGGCTGCTGCTCCTCCTTCCTCCCAGCCTCCTCACTCCATTACAATGACACATTCTGAGGAGCAGGCAGACTCCCAGGAACTGTTCTCAGGCCCCTGCCCAGATTAGGCAGCAATGGTTCCTCTCCCACCGGAGGAGTATGTCGTGACCGATGCCCAACCTTTGGAAAGTTCCCGGGGTCCGGGGGATGAGGCTGGGGACTTCCGGCAACCGTCTCGAGAGCTTTCAGTGTGTGAGGAGGATGATGACTATGAGACACAGTTGTCTATCAGTGAGGTAGTAGTAAGGGCAGTAAGTCCGAGGGAGGAGCGCACAGAGGATTCGAAGGAAGAGCAGCTGGACGATGAGGTGACTGACCCCACCTGGTTTGCTAAGCTTACTGAGGACAGGTCTTCAGAGGGGGAGGCAAGTGCTGCAGCAGGGCAGGTTGGAAGAGGCAGTGCGGTGGCCAGGGGTAGAGGCAGGGCCAGACCGAATAATCCACCAACTGTTTCCCAAAGCGCACCCTCGCGCCATGCCACCCTGCAGAGGCCGAGGTGCTCTAAGGTCTGGCAGTTTTTCACTGAGAGTGCAGACGACCGACGAACTGTGGTGTGCAAGGTTTGTCGCGCCAAGATCAGCCGGGGAGCCACCACCACCAGCCTCACCACCAGCATGCGCAGGCATATGATGGCCAAGCACCCCACAAGGTGGGACGAAGGCCGTTCACCGCCTCCGGTTTGCACCACTGCCTCTCCCTGTGCCCCAACCTGCCACTGAGATCCAACCCCCCTCTCAGGACACAGGCACGACTGTCTCCCGGCCTGCACCCTCACCTCCGCTGTCCTCGGCCCCATCCAGCAATGTCTCTCAGCGCAGCGTCCAGCCATCGCTAGCGCAACTGTTTGAGCGCAAGTACGCCGCCACGCACCCGCACGCTCAAGCGTTAAACGTGCACATAGCCAAATTGATCAGCCTGGAGATGCTGCCGTATAGGCTTGTGGAAACGAAGGCTTTCAAAAACATGATGGCGTCGGCGGCCCCGCACTACTCGGTTCCCAGTCGCCACTACTTTTCCCGATGTGCTGTCCCAGCCCTGCGCAACCACGTCTCCCGCAACATTGTACGCGCCCTCACCAACGTGGTTACTGGCAAGGTCCACTTAACGGACACGTGGACAAGCACAGGCGGGCAGGGCCACTATATCTCCCTGACAGCACATTGGGTGAATTTAGTGGAGGCTGGGACCGCTCACATCCTACCCACCCCCAGAATTGCGGGCCCCAGCTCGGTGCTGATATCTGTGGCGGTGTATGCTTCCTCCACTAAACCACCCTCCTCCTACGCAACCTCTGTCTCGCAATTAAGATGTGTCAGCAGCAGCAGCACGTCGCCAGCAGTCGGTGTCGCGCGGCACGGCAGCACAGCGGTGGGCAAGCGTCAGCAGGCCGTGCTGAAACGGCTCAGCTTAGGAGAGAAGAGGCACACGGCCCACGAACTGCTGCAGGGTCTGACAGAGCAGACCGACCGCTGGCTTTCGCCGCTGAGCCTCCAACCGGTCATGGTCGTGTGTGACAACGGCCGTAACCTGGTGGCGGCTCGGCAGCCTCACGCACGTGCCATGTCTGGCCCACGTCTTTAATTTGGTGGTTCAGCGGTTTCTGAAAAGCTACCCACACTTGTCAGACCTGCTCGGAAAGGTGTGCCGAGTCAGCGCACATTTCTGCAAGTCCAACACGGATGCTGCCACCCTGCGGACCCTGCAACATCGGTTTAATCTGCCAGTGCACTGACTGCTGTGCGACGTGCCCACACGGTGGAACTCTACGTCCACATGTTGGCCAGGCTCTATGAGCAGCGTAGAGCTATAGTGGAATACCAACTCCAACATGGGCGGTTTAGTGGGAGACAGCCTCCTCAATTCTTTACAGAAGAGTGGGCCTGGTTGGCAGCCATCTGCCAGGTCCTTGGAAACTTTGAGGAGTCTACCCAGATGGTGAGCGGTGATGCAATCATTAGCGTCACCATTCCTCTGCTATGCCTCTTGAGAAGTTCCCTGCAAAGCATAAAGGCAGACACTTTGCGCTCAGAAACGGAGGCGGGGGAAGACAGTATGTCGCCGGATAGTCAGAGCATCCTCATGTCTATATCTCAGCGTGTTGAGGAGGGGGAGGAGCCTGAGGAGGAGCAGGGGGAAGAGACAGCCGGGCCCACTGCTGAGGGTATCCATGCTGCTTGCCTGTCATCCTTTCAGCGTGTATGGCCTGAGGAGGATCCTGAAAGTGATCTTCCTGGTGAGGACAGCCATGTGTTGCATACAGATACCCTGGCACACATGGCTGACTTCATGTTAGGATGCCTTTCTTGTGACCCTCGCGTTAGACGCATTCTGGCCACTACGGATTACTGGGTGTACACACTGCTCGATTCACGGTATAAGGAGAACCTTTCCACTCATACCCGAAGAGGAAAGGGGTTTGAGAGTGATGCTATACCACAGGACCCTGGTGGACAAACTGATGGTAAAATTCCCATCTGACAGCGCTAGTGGCAGAAGGCGCAGTTCCGAGGGCCAGGTAGCAGGGGAGGCGCGGAGATCAGGCAGCATGTACAGCGCAGGCAGGGGAACACTCTCCAAGGCCTTTGCCAGCTTTATGGCTTCCCAGCAAGACTGTCACCGCTCCCCAGTCAAGGGTGAGTCGGCGGGAGCACTGTAAAAGGATGGTGAGAGTACATAGCCGATCGCACGACCGTCCTCCGTGAAGCCTCTGCTCCGTACAACTACTGGGTGTCGAAGCTGGACACGTGGCCTGAACTCGCGCTGTATGCCCTGGAGGTGCTTGCTTGCCCTGCGGCTAGCATCTTGTCAGAGAGGGTGTTTAGTGCGGCTGGGGGAATCATCACGAATAAGCGTAGCCGCCTGTCAACTGACAGTGCCGACAGGCTTACACTCATAAAGATGAACAAAGCCTGGATTTCCCCAGAGTTCTCTTCTCCACCAGCAGACAGCAGCGGTACCTAAACAATACGTAGGCTGCACCCGCGGATGGAAGCATCGTTCTCTATCACCATAAAAAACGGGGACCTTTTAGCTTCATCAATCTGTGTGTTGTGTTCATCCTCCTCCTGAAACCTCACATAATCACACCGAACGGGCAATTTTTCTTAGGCCCACAAGGCTCAGTCATATTACTTTTGTAAACAATGTTTATACGTTTCAATTCTCATTAAAGCGTTGACTTGCACCTGAACCAATTTTTATTTTAACTGGGCTGCCTCCAGGCCTAGTTACAAATTAAGCCACAGTAACCAAAGCGATTAATGTGTTTCACCTGCCCTCTTGGTTGGGCATGGGCAATTTTTCTGAGGTACATTAGTACTGTTGGTACACCAATTTTTTGGGGCCCTCGCCTACAGTGTAATCCTAGTAATTTTTATGGGATTCGCCAGCACTCATGGTACAGCAAGGTGTGTGGGGTTGGCCTACACTTTTGCTACATAAATGTAACTGGGGCCTTGTCTATACTGCAACTACTGAAATGTGAAAGAGACTTATCTCCCTAAACTGCTGCAACGGGAATGTTACTGTGGCCTGTCTTGACTGCTGCTACTACTGAAATGGAACGAAGACTGTGCTCCCCCTATACTGCTGCTTCGGAATTGTTACTGGGGCCTGTCTAGACTACTACTACTGAAATGGAACGAATACTGTGCTCCCCCTATACTGCTGCTAGTGATATGTTACTGGGGCCTGTCTAGACTGCTACTACTGAAATGGAACTAAGACTGTGCTCCCTCTATACTGCTGCTTTAGTTTTAGTTTAGTTCCCATCGCGGTGCTTTACCTGTCTGCTACTAAGACAGTGACTTGGAAAGGGGCCATAGTGCAGATGGCTTTCCCCTTGCAGTGTCAATTGAGCCACCTGTCACCTAGACAGAATGAACACTGTGTGGGCACATGGATTCCCCATCGCTACGTAACTCTTGGTGACACTTGCAGCTCCTGACGGAGGTGGCACAGGATTGGAATGAAGATCGAACGTCGCTTTCTCAACTGCATTGTGGGCTATCGCCCCGCCCCTTTTAAAGAGGGTCGCTGCCTGGCCCTGCCAACCCTCTGCAGTGTGTGCCTCCGGTTCCTCCTCATCACAGAGGCAATTATAAATAGACATGAGGGTGGTGTGGCTATGAAGTGAGCGTGTGGCATGGGGGCAGCTGAAGGGAGCACAGTGACCCTTTTGTGTGCAGCAGACGCTGGGTCGTGTGGGGCGGTTGGGCAGCATGTAACCCAGGAGAAGTGGCAGCGGAGTGTCATGCAGACAGTGATTGTGCTTTGTTGGAGGTAGTGTGGTGCTTAGCTAAGGTATGACTTGCTAATGAGGGTTTTTCAGAAGTAAAAAATTGTTGGGGGGGCACTCTTGCCGCTATTGTGGCTTAATAGTGGGACCTGGGAACTTGAGATGCAGCCCAACATGTAGCCCCTCGCCTGCCCTATCCGTTTCTGTGTCGTTCCCATCACTTTCTTGAATTTCCCAGATTTTCACAAATGAAAACTAGCGGCGCATAGGTCCCATACAAAAATGCTCGAGTCGCCCATTGACTTCAATGGGGTTCGTTACTCAAAACGAACCCTCAAGCATCGCGGGAAGTTCGACTCGAGTAACGAGCACCCGAGCATTTTGGTGCTCGCTCATCTCTAATTATAATATATATTAAGGGCTCATGCCCACGGATTGAGCAGGATACACCCGTGGATTTACACTGTGGGAGTACCGCATTTAAAAACGTAATATGCCAGCGAGTGGTCGTGGAATTCCGCCGCGGTCTCCATTAATACTATCTTAATGGAGACCTTCTACTGCGGGAATCCGCAGTGAAATAGAACATGCTGCAATGTTTCTTTCCCCGCAGCGGAAATCTGTGGCAGAATTCTGCATGTGAGTACTGAGCATTGGAGAGCAGGAAAGCTATTGGGTTCAATAGAACCTAATGGCTGCGGAATTCCGTGGCAGATTGCCGCCGCAGGAAACGCAGCAGAAATTCATCCGTGGGCATTAGCCCAAAGTCAGTAGGGATGTAGAGTGATAATAGTTACCAGATATTTCTGTCCTACATAAAGGTATAACAGCACTTTACATAGTGAGCGCTCCCAACACCAAGTGCTGCAGCAGCTGCCACAGTTGGCTTTAAATACCTAATTTTTTTTATTTTGGATCTTGCCATGACTATGTGTTTTTCTACTGGAGACGTGCGGGTTCATTCCTGTGTGCCAGCAAGGATGTTTCTGGTATTGGATTAAAAAAAAGCTTAAATCCAACATCTCAATCAAAATAGTTTTGTTTTCTTTTAGACCATTTTGGTATCTGAGGTTCTGTATCTTTTGTGGGACAACCCCTTTTAAATTGGTTGTCCAGTTGAAGACTATCAATGGCCTTTGCACCATTAGGCCATCAATAGTGGATCAGCGGGGATCTGTTACTCAGGACCCCTACAAATCCACTGTTCTCCACTTTGGTTTGCTTTGTGCACTGTGCAAATTTCTGCCGGAAGCGGACAACTCCGTTCCCATTGCAGTGGCCAGGCTCCAGTACCACAGCTAACGCTCCCATTCACTTCAATAGGAACTTTTCCTGCAATACCAACTTGGGCCACTATAGTGAGAACAGAGCTGTCTGCTTCCTACAGAAATCATCTCGGAGCACAATTGCATTGGCCATGTGTTCAGTGGGGATCCTGGGTGACAGACCCTGACTGATTTACTATTGATGGCCTATTCTGCAGACAGGCCATCAATAGTGGACAACCCCTTAAAGTTGTAGCATGCATAACTACACAGCTTAGTTCAGTTAAGCTTGTGACAAAAGTATAAAATATTTAATGGTGTGTTTTTGTTCCCTTTTTTAGATGGAAAGGTCAGTGGTTCTGGGGATTATCATACAAGGGATCCAATATCTGTTCTCTGCAGACGCCTGCTGCCAGTGGAGGACCTGATGGCAAGGGCTGCAGCTCACAGCAGACGGACGTTCCTGGAAAGAAGTCCTACGCTGCAGTAACCAGCTCAGCCGAAGCAAAGGATGTTCTCGGGGCCTTGTCAGCGGTGTGTGATGGAAACCTGCATTTTGCTGCAGGAGCCGGTTACAAGTGTCTTTGTGTGATCCAAGGTCTGGTGGACTTCTATGTGTTTTCTGAGGACACCACGTTTAAGTGGGACAGCTGCGCTCCTCACGCCATTCTCAGCTCTCTCGGTGGCGGCATGTTGGACCTCTCACAATGTATCCAGTCTGCAAAGCGGAGTAAGACACTGTGTGCCAGGCCACATCTTCTGTACAACGCTGAGGTGCAGGGGGCAAAGGGAGCAGACCGATGGGCTAATAAAGGGGGACTGGTGGCTTACAGATCAGAAGAACAGCTGGAACACTTTATGGACCTCTTTATAAAGAATTTGCCATTACCAAGTGAACTTCATTAATACACAGAGTTAATGTTGTGTTGTAAAGTGTTACCCGTCTTGCATGCGAATATATTATATTGTGTTCTCTTTACTATCCCAGAAATGTCTAATAAAACGCACTCTGTAAACTACATGCGTGTCCGCTGCGGCTCTTCATGGGGTTCATGTGTCAAGCTTGCAATGGCCTCCATGAAACTTTTTTTTTTTTTTTTTTAACCAAAACCCTCTGGTTTTGGGACAGAATAATGTCCTGGGAGTGGAAGGGTGGGTGGTTCTTCTGTCATCTGTACAATCTGTCGCTTTTGGATCCAGTTTTCAGCTGTCCAAGATGGCCGACTATCTGCTCCCTGATTGGCCAGTGGTGCTTGCATGATCAGCATTGGCCAATTAGAGCAGTGTGTACCAGCTAGATAAATTGCAGCAGCCATTTTGGAAGGCCAAAAACTGGGACTAGGACTGGTGGATCGGATGGATTGCAGAACAATTGCAGATTCTATTTCCCCCCCCCCCCCCCCCCCCCCGCCCCTGCTATATTGGGACAGAAGTTGACCCAAACCCAGGGGGTTACTTCAATTTTCTTGTATTCTCAGTTAGTATTTCTGATACAGAGCTTTGCAAACTTTCATGGCTGGGTCCTCCACCAGAAGGCACAACCTCCCCCACAAGGATGGCATACCCACATGCCAATACTTCATAAAAATGATCTAGCCATGGAGCCCATGGTTGTCATGTACAACCCCACATGAGAACATCAGGACACCCCTAGTGGCCAAATACAATCCCCTTCCAGATAAACGCCTTGAGGGTAATCACCCCGATCTCCACCCCATACTCCCAAAAGGACAACAGACAAATATTCCCAGATACACCCCTCCGCTCAAACATCCACCAAACCTGATGAATCTCCTTGCCACAAGTCCCTCATCGCCATCAGACAGTACTTTTTCTTGTAACAATGCAGAGTCCGAATCCACATCCTACCAACAGATCATCCATGTACCCAATGTAGTGGCCCGAAGTCTTTCTGGTCCCTCCATAATAGTCATACATGTCATGTCTTCTATGTGGATGCTCTGTGCAAACTGTCTTGTCTGTTATGTGTATTGTACTGCTGCAGCATGCAAGAGGTTAATGTCAGTGGCTGGGATATGTCTGGGAAAGTATCAAATGTCTGTCTAGTCACATGTCTGTACCCTAAAAATGTGAGTGAGATGTCAGTCTTTCATCTATGGTTGTGAGTGGAGTAGGATGGGGATACCTTCAACCCTCATGTGGTGAAGTGATAGAGGAAGAGGAAAGGTACCCTGAGTCCTTCCATGCCAGGAACCCCCTCTGAGGAGAGAAAGGAGTAAGTCCAGTGTGCAGAGTCATCTTTAAGAGTTCTGAGTGTCAGTGGAGTGTCGTGTTTCTCCTCCTAGAGTAATTCAGAGTCCCGGAGAGTGTCCAGGAGCGAAGCACTACAGATGATGGAGACTGTAGGCCTGGTTTTATCCTGAGTTCTCCCCCCTTGACCAATCACTAAAAGCTGTGCAGCTTTCCTGCATATGGGAGTAAGCTGTATTGTATCCTGACTTACAGTAAACTTCAACAGTCATTGCCTGTTAAGTTCAATAAAGTTGGAGGTGAGAGAAGAAAACAGACCATTCACTGAAAAAGCCAAAAATACAATACCTGATAGGCTACAGAGCAGGCACAATTACCGAAAACCCTAAGGCAGGGTTCACATGGTACAGATTTACTGCAGAATTTCCATGCGGATTGTCCCCACGCGGCTCCCAATTCTGTGATTCACCAGCAAAGTGGACGAGATTTTGCAAAACATCTTGTCTGCACATTGGCCAATCCGTTGCAGAAACTGTAGGGAAACAGTCATGCGGCCTGAAAATTAAAGACGCAACATGTCCAATATTTTTTTATTTTTTTATTTTTTCCCTGCAGCGGCCTCTCTCCTCTATGGGGAGAGATGGCTGCAGCGGAAATGCAGGCGGTGCAGCCAATCTGCGAGAAATCTGCTGGAAATCTGTCCCATGTAAAGCCAGACTAGAATGCAGTCAGCCAGACTATGATATGGAGGAGCTTCTTGTTCAGTGCAGACTATTATGCAGTCACCCACCCAACCTAGGCCAGATTGGGGAGGAGGGACTGCAAACAAACATATGAACATATGTCAAAGAAGTCAGCCAAAGATGGGTGTGCCCCCACCACACAGGATAGCAACACTTACTGATATAGCAGTGGGTTGCCCTGCATCTACAAAGTGGGCCACACTGGCTGACATTTTGGGCTCCCCTAAAATCTATGGCACACTGCATACAAAAAAATACTGATACCCACTAATAAATGGGGGTGTTAGTACTGTATTGAGCAAGTAGCTCCTCCATATCCTAGTCTAGCTAACTGCATTGTATTGGGATTTATGGTGATTGTGCCTGCTTTACAGCCTATCAGGTATTGCATTTTTGTCTTTTTTGGTGAAGGAGTTATCAAGTTCAAATCGTGTATGTGGACTTTATTCAACCGCTGGATACTCAACGGTGTGAAGGAATGGTGGAGTCATGCGTGACAACTTCAAGTTCACCTCGAAGAGGCATAGCAGTACTTGGCCCGAGGTTCCATGCGTCCCTCCGGGGAGGAGTCTGGTAAAGTGTCTTGGTCGCTTTGGGGCACCGCACCAATGCAGTATAAAATCACTGCTTTCTCCTGAACATCCTCCGATGTGGAGCATGTGATACAGTGTACAAGGTGGCCCGATGCAACGCCGTCAGAGGCTCCCATTGTTTTTAATGGAGCCTCACACAACCTCAGACTGGATCGATCGCAGCACACCGCAATTTTCGAGCGGAGTCTGTTCTATTTTTGAGCATCTAGCGCTCCCCATCAATTAGCGCTAAAGGGCGGCATCTAAAGTAAAACTCTACAAAGCGCCGTGATTTAAATCGCGTCTCTTTCAGCAACGCCTGTGTGAGGAGGCCTAGGAACGGTGTCCTGATTGAACCTACACAGACCTAATAATGCTGTCTACACGGTGGAGAGCCGTTTATCTGGACAGATGGGTGAAACTAAAAGGAGTGGTGGTATAGGTGCAACACTCAGCTTTGAAGGTGCGATCAATGACCGTGAGATACCACAACTTCTCCTTTGTTTATCCCCTTCCCGCTCCAGGACGTACATTTACGTCGGGGTATGTATGAAGAGAGGTCGCGATGCGGCCTCTCTTCATACAGCGCGGGTGTCAGCTGTTTATTACAGCTGATGCCCGCGGGCAATAGGCTATTATCCCTTTAAATGCCATTGTCAGTTCTGACAGCGGCATTCCCGCACGCCCCCCCCCCCCCCCCCGCGGTGAGATAGGGGGAGCCGTGCAGGTGTCATAGCAGCCGGGGGCCCCAGGGCTGCCTTGAGAGACTGCCTATCAAGGCATCTCCGTGGGGTGGCTTGATAGGCTGCCTGTGAAATTGCAGTATGACAATGCTGTAGCATTACGTCATACTGCAGGAGCGATCAAAGCATCGCATATTGTAGTCTCCCAGGAGGACTTGAATGTCAAAGTTTTTTTAGTTGTATTAAAACATTTTTTTTAAAAAGTAATAAAAGTTGAAATCACCCCTCTTTTGCCATATCTATAATTAAAAATCTAAATAATAAAATAAAAATACATATCTGGTATCGACGCATCCGTAAAAGTCCGATCTATCAAAGTAGCACATTATTTACCCCACACTGTGAATGTCGTCCGGAAAAAAAAAAAGAACGCCAGGAATTACCTTTTTCAGTCACCCTGTCTCCCAGAAAGAACGCAATAAAAAGCGATCAAAAAGTCGTATGTATTCCAAATTAGTACTAACGGAAAAAACAGGACATCCCGCAAAAAATGAGCCCTTGCTCAACTACGTCAACGGAAATTTTAAAAGTTATTGCGCGCGCAAGATGACCGCAGAAAATAATTGAAAAAAATTAAATGTCTTTGAAAAGAAAAAAAAGTAGTGTAGTAAAAAAACAACTATACAAGTTTGGTATTGTAGTAATCGTACTGACCCATAGAATAAAGTTATCGGGTCATTTTTGTTGCAGTTTGTGCGCCGTAGAAACAAGATGCACTAAAAGATGGCGGAATGACGTTTTTTTTTCATTTTACTCCATTAACAATTTTTTAAAAGTTTTTCAGTACATTATATGGTACTTTAAACCATTGAAAAATACAACTCGTCCCGCAAAAAATAAGCCCTCAAACAGTGACGTCGATGAATAAATAAAGGAGTTACGATTTTTTTTAAAGGGCGGAGGAAAAAACAAAAATGGAAAAAAAAGGGGCCACGTTATGAAGGGGTTCAAAATACACAGTAGAAAGTAGGGTTCAAGCTGAGAACATAAAAGGGATATAAAGTAGGTATAGAAAAATATACATATGAATTTAAATGCAAGGGACAGAGGGAGGAACTTAACGAAGAATTAAAGGAAATCGGATTGCCTTAAAAACAAAAAAAAAGTTTGGGACTGAAGTTGGAAGCAAATGTAGCAGGAAAAAAATGGTGCTGATAAGGTAGAGTGTAAGTAAAGGTCTGTCTTGGCAGGAATTCATGTGCCTAGATATTATGGATAAGACCACCATGGATATTGGATTTTACAGCAGGGATCGCTATACCGGCAGGGGGGTGAAGATGTATAAAGCTGGTGACGCCGATGCAAATGACAGGAAAGGGGGGAAAGGGAAGCAGGTGGGATGTTTGGGATGGTGTAAAGAAATAAGGGGTGAGTGGTACATAAAATACAGGGCAGCCAGAATTGGAGAAGTAGTGGTGAGTGGAGAAGTGGGGATTTGAATGCCTGTATTAAAAAGGTGGACATTCAAAATCTCACCGCCTTATTGGCCTGGAATGTGAGGGGTGCGGTGGTTAAGATTTGAAAAGAAGCCAGCTGGTAACGGGCAGGAAATTCAAAGTACGGAACAATAAGTTCCGATGGGTTGAGTAGAGGGGGGGGCGGAATAGCAAGGCCTCGAAAAAAGCCTGCGGGGGACGGGTGGGAAGTACAAATATGGAACAATGCATTACGATGGGCTGAGAAGGGTGGGGGAGGCAGGGGGACAGGGATTTTTGAAACAAACCCTGGGAAACGGGTGGGAAATATAAATATGGAGCACTATGCTCCGATAGGTTGGGGGGGGGGGGTCAATTTAAAATTACTACGATCCAATTGGCTAGGGGAAGAAGGCGCAGAAAAATTTAATTTGCGACCTATTTGTTAATAGGCTAGAAAGCAACTGGGGAGCTAGAAGGGAAGAGTAAGGGGCGTACATGAAGTGTAATCTCTTCTCCTTAGGACACGCACTTTATTTGTAGTCTCACTCCTCATCTCCGCTTAGTTCTGCCAACTTTCTTTTCTTATCCGTTCAACTAGACAGAAGCGAAGTGTGATAGATTTAAGTCTTGATATTCGAAGGTCATCTTAAGGGTAACACACAGACGTTGAAATAGTTGTGCCTGATGGCACATGAACATCCCATCCGTGGCGGGACACTGCAGTGGCCTGTGCTAGTCTTGTCCGAAAATCAAGTGACATGTGCTACCAAAAATCAGACAAGAGGAGGAAATGCTGCAGGATTTTGTTTTAACTCTTGACTGTTCGTTTGAGTTAAAAAACAGCACATGTGCGTAGGTGCCATTACCGTCTGATTTTCGGATGTGTTTTACCCACGGATGAGAGTTTTTTCAAGCAAAAATGCCTCACATCACTTTTGTGAAATTGCGATCCTCTGGTGCTTCTTCTACGCTCAGCAGAGGATCGGCAAGTGTTCTTCTCATAGAATTCAATGGAAAACATCACATTGCACGGTATTCGATGTATGCGATGTGTTCTGAGGGGCGCAAAAAAATAGGACATGTAGCGTTTTTCAACCTTGTCACATCGCTCATATGTATGACTCCATTTAAAAGAATGGAGTTCATATTTACGCATCTCGCGGGAATGCAGCCTTAGCTGGATAGAGAGAGGAAGGTCCGGGGCAGGGGCCGACTCAATCTTCAGACCGCCTAATCCCCACAAGGCATTGGTAGCGTTAGACCAACGCACTATCCCCGCTCTCTGGTTACCGCCGCTCAGTGTTGGCCAATCAGAGAGCGTGCACAGTGTGTTTTAGTAGCTAGAAAATTGCAGTGGCCATCTTGCATGGCTGAAAACAGGATCCCAAACCAACAGATCACAGGAACAGCGGTAGACTGCGCTCTTTTTGTTGAACCCTGTGATTGTCTATGCAAAGGATTCTGAGCTGTCTGAGTTAGATGATACAATTCTGGTTGCCTGCAGCCAACATATGAGGGAGCTTGCAGCATAATACTTTTATATTAAAGGAGTTGTCCACTTCTGATGGTCTGTTCACAGGATAAGTCTTCAATAGTAGATTGAGACTCCTTCTGATCAGCTGAGCTGATGCTTGCAGGAAGCAGGCAGCTCCATTTTCTCTGCAGTGGCCAGGTTTGGAATTGCAGGATTACAAGCCATTGAAGTGAATGGGAACGTTACCTGTAATACCAAGCCTGGCCACCACAGTAGGAACGGAGTTGTCTGCTCCCTGCATGATCACACCAGCCTGTAATACAGCTGATCAGTAGGGGTCTCAGGTGATGGTCACCCTCTGATCTTTTGTTGATGGCCTATTCAAAGAGTAGTCCATCATTAGTTTACAACCCCTTTAAACGTAATAAATCTGTATGCAGTGAGTGCCTGTGCTTCATCTAGAGGTAACTGCAGGAGCGAGAATGTTAACATTAACCTTGAGAAAAAAATTTGAAACTTATCAAAATGCATTTTTCAAAAGTTGAGGTTTTTCTTCTTGTAGCCACAAAATGGTTAATAAATCACCTTTCTGTATCAGCATTTTTAAGGCAATGCGGAAGCCCCGTTAAGTAGTGATACACATGGGGTCTCTGCGCCCCCCATTCCAGTACCCAGTTAGCTGCTCATGGAACATCCTCTGCGTTATGTATTGTTGATTTCTTTAGATATTTTGTGGCACCATCGGATATTTGGTGTTTCTTGGTACAAGTACTTGGTCTTTTTACCACCATCCTTGTATTTTGACACTGTGTCATCATTTGGGGCTTGTTGGGTATTTGCACGCATTACTCTATGACTGATGGATGATTTGCGCTACATGTTGTGCTTCTATGTTTATGGTGCGCTGATGAAGAAATATTTCTTGTATATTGTTTGTCTCGGTCATGCTTCATTTGCATACTCCCTTAGAGACTTCCATATCAAATCTGCGGCATGTGAATAAACCCTGAATATTCTATAAATTCGCCACTATTGTTAAAACAGAATAGAAGTTTAGAGTAACTGCTTTTTTCTCCTATTTAGGCTGGGTTCACACTGGGCGGATTTGCCGCGAAAATTTCGCCGTGGCAATCTGCCTGCAGCCGCTAATCCCGGGATTGGCCAGCCATGTGGACGAGATTTCTCAGAAATCTCGTCCACACGGGATTCCCCGGCCGCAGCATGTTCATTTTTTTTCTTCTTCTGCTGCAGCCGCGCTCTCCTCTATGGGAGCACCGGCCTCAACGGAAGAGCGAGCGGCCAGGCTGCTTCAAAACCCGTGGTTAAGTGCCGCGGATTTTGAAGCAGCATTTTTCCCGGCGGAAATCTCGTGGTGTTTCGCTGCGGCCAAACCGCGAGATTTCTGCCAGGAATCCGGCATGTGTGAACCCAGCCTAAGGGCTCCTACCCACTTGCGTTTTTTTAACGCTGCGATATCGCTGTATTTTTTTCACGTGATTGTCAATGGGACGTTCTAATGTTAAAAACGTATTCGAAATTTGTGCTTTGCGCTTTTTGTGTGATGCGTTTCTAAGATTAAAAAGTCTCATTGACATTCGTGTTAAAAAAAACGTAGCGTTAAGTATGTGCAAGCCCTTAGGCCCCATGTGCACGGGCGGACTTGAATTGCTGAATCCCCGCGGAGGATCCGCAGTTCAAGCCACCTATAGTGAAGCATGGGCGTCCGCAGCTGAATCAAAGCATGAAGAATTCTTTTGCGGACCTTTTAGTCTGGAAAACAAATTGCAGCACGCTCCATTTCAGTGCGGTTCCCGCACGGACGGCTTCCATTGAAGTCAATAGAAGCTGTCCAATCCACGGGCCATCCGCAATGTCGGCGGCAGGCCATAATGTTTTCCAGACTTTTCCGGCATCCATATATTTCAACATCCTTGTATTATTTCACAAGATAGTCTTAAGGTGGTTGAAGTATTGATGACTTGTCCTAACCTAGCACTGGGCACATCTGATATACATGTATGTTGGATGTCAACAAGGGGTTAAAAGCGTAAGCATCATTTTTAAAAAAAAGCCTCCTCCTCCTGGTTGGGCAGCTGCAGATCTTTGTCAGATCTAGTTTGTCTTTCCTCTGTACAGTTTCTATAACTGTTGATTCTCTCATGCCGGCTGAACGGCGGGGCGCTTCCTGCTCTGATGTCACCGCCTGTCAACAGCTCATCAAATGTCTCACAGGCTGAAGCAGAGGGCAGACGTCTCCTGCTTCCTTCTTACAGCACACAAGACAATGAGGAAGACAATCTGCAACAGGTTCTTCCTCATCTTTACACAGGCTAGGTCTTTGGCTAACCATTGAGGATATTAGCAGGGGACCGCATGAGATGCGTCCCGCAGGTCACACCTTCAGTGCAAACAGCCCAAACTCTTCCAAACTCAAAGTGAAGTTTACTTGTACCTTGAAGTGCAGCTCAACAAATATCAGTGTCTTCAGGGATTAATACAAAATAAGAGTCTGCCTGTCCGGCTCTAACGTTACATGAGCACACCCGCACTACCGACTGCCCAGCCTAACAATATAAGCAAAACAAGTCTAGATAGAAGTCCTGTGGTCACACAGGTTTGGACACAATGTAGCAGCTCACACAACTTTGGGTGTCTTCTCCAGGCAGAGAGAGACCATGGAGCTGGCCATTAATTAGTTAGAAGTGAGCTTGTTCCCTGCTGATTCACAGAATGATAGGAGTCTGGGAGAAATATACCCCCCATCCACTACAACTCCTATCATACTGTCACACCAGATTTTTGGCTTCAATAGCTTTAACTACGCAGTCTTCTCAGCCTTTTGGCCCCTTGGACGAGGCTGGCAAAAACTGTTCCACTTACACCTTAGGAACAGTTGCGTATGTCCACATAGGCCCTACACATACAGTCTCTTTGGTCTACAATTTGCTGATTGGTGGGGAAGTGCAGCGCCAGAGTTCTAGTTCTAGCTATGTTTGAATGCTCCCTTATCTCACCTCTTTAGGAGGCTTTATCTGGGTTCTTTCAATTCTCTCCTCTATAACACCTGAGATAGCATTATTATCCATGTTCCCCGGCCTTGTTTCAACAATCAAATGGGGGTTGCTACACTTCTTCATTTTGGTGATGAGGTAGATCATCCCCTGACTGTGGAGGCAATCATCTTCCCCTTCCCGAGGTACGTAGGTTGAGGCTAGAACTCTTTAATGCGTATGGAGGAGATGAAAGGCGTCTGAGGAAAATAGGTATAGTAGCTACTACTCAAAATGGGCCCCATAGCTCCACTTTAGCATGTCGTCTTAACGTTCCATCTGGGCCACCTCTGGCACATTACCATCCAGACCTCTGGTAATGTAAGGGCATGGGTAGGTTTCTGATCTACCTTTTTGCCTAGTTTGAATCAGGAGGCTCCTCCCATTACCTGTTTCTACTTTCTCCCCTCCTTTATCCGCTCCCAATGGTTTTTATACATCTCTCTACTAATCTTTACTAGAAGCTAGGGTTATCTAAGAGCCTGGTATCCCATATGGCCAGTGGAAGAGACTGATCATTCTTTGTCTATGGGAGGCTCTGGCCTACTGTTCTCGGACACTCGCTCTTTGGAATGTGATGTATGAAAGGGTTCTCTGATCTCCAGTAGTTCATACTTGAGAAGTACTCATTATTTCTGCTATGTTAAACTCTTCGTTAATGAAAACTCATTGAACCATAACATGAAGCACACGGCCATTCAGTCTCCATAGATGAACATTATTGGTAGTCGTGTGGGTTGTACTCCAATTCAGTGATTTTAAAGAGAACCCGTCACTACCATTTCACCCGTAGAGCTAGCATCATTGGCTGGTATGGGATGAGGTGTCAGTCACTTCTAATGCCTTCTCTTTCCCTAATGAGTCCACATACCTCCGCAATTAGATCCCAAATTAATTCCTTATGCAAATGAGCAGAGTAGAGTCACAATGATTCATAAGCTACTGAGCGAATGACACCGCCTTTCTCTTGATAGTCAGGGCTCCTTGTGTAACAGGAGATGCAAGGGGCTGTCTATCAAAAGAAAGGGGGCGTGGTTAACGTAGTAGGTCAAGAATTAGCATGACTCTTCTAGCCTAGATGACTCATTTCTGCTCATTTGCATATGGCAAGGGATAACTTTGTAACCTAACTGAGGAGGTACTTGGGTTCATTAGCGAAATAAAGCACATTAGAAGTGATTGATTTTTCATCCCATGCCAGATAGTGATGCCTAAAAAATTCCGGTCCTATACTAGACCCCAGAATTAAAAACACCCCCAAATTAATTCAGACCCCAGAACGTGACACTAAATTAATCAGACCCTAGACCACAATTCTAAATTAATCATACTCTAGAATGAATTAGACCCCAGACCTGAGAAAAGAAATATTCAGTATGGCTTATACGCACCGCTCCTTGCTCCAAAGGCCTCTTCAGCTCCAGGAGCCACACATTGGGGCCAGCCAGTGTCAGGATTTTGTGTGGGTTGCTGCAGGTGGTGCCTGCAGTAGAAGACGCCCAGGGAGTTTTTGTGGTCATACTCATCACCGGATTCCCGGTAGGCCAGGCTAAGCTTGCTTAAGAAGAATCTCCTCTCTCCTCGTAAGGTTGGGAAGTCCAGCCTGTATGAATGTGTGTTTATTGAGAAGCAGACAAAGAAATGAAAGAAACATGTAAATGCTGCCCTGCCTTAGAAATCAGAGAGGGAAGATGTGTAAAGAAAGAGCCTTAAATACGCATATGGTGTTATCCTGCTGTATGTAGGTCTCCAGCAGTACAATAGAGCTGTCATTAAATCCTCTGCTCTGCAATGATGACTCTGCTCATTCTGGCCTAGTCTATACAGCAAAGCTGATAAGTGACCTGCAGACAACAGGAAGTGTCAGTGACTGAACCAGTGGCCAGTGCGAAAGCAGAAATATTTCAAGATTAAATATAAAGAAGAGACACCGCCAAAAGTATGATAATAATAATGTTAGGGAATCATAGGTACCTGGTTAAATAATAGATCATTTAAAAAATTATATTTCCCTATTTCCTTTTAAAGGAGTTGTCCAAGTTAAAGGGGTTGTCTCACGAAAGCAAGTGGGGTTATACACTTCTGTATGGCCATATTAATGCACTTTGTAATATACATCGTGTATTAAATATGAGCCATACAGAAGTTATTCACTTACCTGCTCCGTTGCTAGCGTCCCCGTCTCCATGGATCCGTCTAATTCTGATGTCTTCTTGCTTTTTTAGACGCGCTTGTGCTGTGCGGTCTTCTTCCTGGTGAATGGGGCCGCTCGTGCCGGAGAGCTGGTCATCGTAGCTCTGCCCCGTCACGTGTGCCGATTCCAGCCAATCAGGAGGCTGGAATCGGCAATGGACCGCACAGAGCCCACGGTGCACCATGGGAAAGGACCCGCGGTGCATCGTGGGTGAAGATCCCGGTGGCCATCTTGGTGAAGGAAGAAGTAGGAAGAAGGAAGACGTCGCAGAGCGGGGATTCGGGTAAGTAATATGTTTTTGTTTTTTTAACACATCCATTGGGGTTGTCCTGCGCCGAACGGGGGGCCTATGGAAAAAAAAAAAAACGTTTCGGCGTGAGACAACCCCTTTAAGGGAAACCCCTGTCACCGGGTCCCCCATACCTTAAAATAAACTCAGCTCTGCCCAATTCATCCTCCACCACCGTCTCCAGTCTCTGCTGTGACATCACTTTAGATGATGAGTCCGTCTATAAACAACCTACAGCAGCTAATGACAGCACTCCGCGATCATGGCTGAATGCTGTCATTGGCTGTTACAGCAGGTTTATGGGATGTCGCAGCTACCTGTAAAAACCAGACAGCGGCGGAGGACGAATTGTGATCGGGGAGAGGTGAGTAACTGCTTATTTTTTATTTTAAGGCATGGGGGACCCAGTGACAGGGGTTTCCTTAAAGGGATTTTCCCACAGCCTTAAATTGCTTCACCACCACTCTTTTGGTTTGCTGCAGTCAGTCACAGCCTATAGAAGGTCACTGCTATGGATCAACGATTGGCTGCAGCAGTCACATGTCCTGGTCAGCAGCAATCAGGAAGTACAGAGGGGCTGTGGAGCTATTATAGGTAGTAAGAAAACCCCTTTAACTATGACAGCAGTCAGTGATACAGGGAGGAGATGTGTGAACATGACTAGGGAAATAAACAGTGCATAAAAAACTGTGAGCTGAGCAGAGGGTCAGCAGACTGAGCTGTTCGGGTGCAGACAGCACATTGTCATGAGCGACAAGCATCACCCCAGACAGTAACAAGAGCAAACATTCATTGTCTGGCTGAGCAGCTCATTAGGCCGCGGCAGCATCGCACTTTGCCATGGAGATTTAGGACTTGGACGGTTTCCCAGATGAGCCGCACATCACTGATATTGATCATTCCGGAGGCCTGGCATTTATGGATACTCCGGGAATAAAGTTCTGTTGTATATGCATGTAGAACAAAGGGGCTGGCGTCATGTAAAATATAGCTGTTCTCAAGCAGCTGATTGGACTCTTGTTAACTCGGCTCACATTATATCTCCATCATTTGACTCTGTCACAGCAGCCGAACAACGTAAATAATGGAAGCGACGGACCGGGCCGTTACCAGACGTGAACCGTGACAGATCCATTTGACTATAATGGGGTCAGTCGGGTTTCTGTCCGGCGGCTCGGCACGCTACCAGCTGGCATTTATATGGTCAAAAATATATTGTTTTATGGTATTATGTGGGATAGTTTAAAAAAACTGGTTTTCATGTACTGTCATGTTCTTAACCCCTTAATCAACGGCTCATTTTAGGCCTTAAAGACCAATTTTGGTTTTTTTTTAATGTTGTTTTCCTAGAGCCATAATTTTTTAATCTTTCCATAAAGAGCCGTACGAGGGCTTGTGTTTTGTGGAACAAGTTGTATTTTTTAATGGCATCATTGTAGAGTTCCAATTCTATCTGTTCAGTACGACTCTTGGATACTCTGTAGGCCGGTCCTCTCCATGCTTCTCTACGGCTGCTTTCAGTTGCTGATGACCATCCCCATGTCCTTCTTGATGGTGTCCAGCCAACCTGTCCTTTGCCTTCCCTGGTTCCTTTTACCACTGACCATTCCAAGTAGCATCTCTTTTTCAAGCGGATTCGTCCTCATCATGTGCCTGAAGTAATCCAGTCTCAGTCTTGTGATCTTGCCTTCCTCGGACACCTCTGGGTTGATACGGTCCAGGACAGCTTTGTTGGTGAATCTAGATGTCCAGGGGATTTGTAGAAGTTTTCTCCAACACCACAGCTCGAATCCATCAATTTTTCCTAAATGTCCACGTTTCACGGCCCTATGTTGTAATCCGGAGGACATGGGGTGCATATAGTGTATTGTGTACCTTATTAATTTTGTGGGGGGAAGGGATGGGGGACAAAGATATTTCCATTAGTTTTTGGATTTCATTTTTACGGCGTTCAGCATGCAGAATACATAATGTGATAATATTTCTCTCGGGCTCCAAACAATTCCAGCAATACCAACTTTATACAGTGTTTTTTTTTGTTTTACAATTTTTGTACACTAAAAATATTTTTTTAAAATTCGCTTTTATCTCCAACTGCAAAGAGCAGAACATTTGTATTTTTCCACCGACAGCTTGTATTTTGCAGGATGAACTTTATTTATCCCATTTTTCGTAACATAAAACATTTTGATCACTTTTTATTCCAGCGAGATAAACAAAATTTTTTTTTACAGTTTTCACAATGTCGTATAAATAACACATTAGAACAAGAA
Organism: Eleutherodactylus coqui; assembly: GCF_035609145.1. Taxonomy (NCBI): domain Eukaryota; kingdom Metazoa; phylum Chordata; class Amphibia; order Anura; family Eleutherodactylidae; genus Eleutherodactylus; species Eleutherodactylus coqui. The sequence goes on along the minus strand of NC_089844.1, from coordinate 185,589,176 downwards.
AAAACATGTGACATCGCTGCGATCGTAAAAGTCAGTTCTGTTAAAGTAACGCAGTACATTTACTGTATGGTAAAAAAATCATCAGAAAAAAATACACCGCGCCAGAATTGCACTTTTTTTGTTCTCTAATAAAAAATTGTATTCTAAAAAAAAAATTAATTTGATTTTTTAAAAATCTTTAATAAAAAGATTTAAAAAATCAGATATCCACCACAATGGTACCAACAGAAATCACAGGTCATCCTGACAAATGCAAACCTTCACACAACTGCAGCAGCGGAACAATCAAAAAAGGAATCGTGGCCTGAAGATAGCGGCAGAAAGTCATTTAAAGTACTGCATAAAACAACTGATACATTTGATATCACTATCAGAATACATAAGGTTGCCCTGTCAGTTTTTTCTGCAGTGCACATAATAAAAACAAATTGCGTTTTTTCCCCATTTCATTCCACTGCATTTTTAAAAGTTCAAGTGTAACTCGCATGGGATACCACACGGACACATGGCCATCCATGTATTGGACAGAATACGGATGGCCCACACATTCACATTTCCTAATTCTCGCACATGATACGGACAAGGATGGGACACGTCACGAGTTCCTTTAGTCCACATAAAAAAACTTAATAGCGCATAGCCCCAGAGACTATAATGGGGGGAGAACACCCCTTCACCCCAACCAGAAAATGCCCCGTTCGCCCCAACCAGAGAACGCCCCTTCACTCCTACCAGAGAACGCCCCTTCCCCCTACCAGAGAACACCCGTTCACCCCAACCAGAGAACACCCCTTCACTCCTACCAGAGAACGCCCCTTCCCCCCTACCAGAGAACATCCCTTCACCCCTACCAGAGAACGCCCCTTCGCCCCAAACAGAGAACGCCCCTTCACCCCTACCAGAGAACGCCCCTTCACCCCTACCAGAGAACGCCCCTTCACCCCTACCAGAGAACGCCCCTTCACCCCTACCAGAGAACACCCCTTCACCCCAACCAGAGAATGCCTCTTTACCCCAATCAGAGAACACCCGTTCACCCCAACCAGAGAACACCTGTTTACCCCAACCAGAGAACGCCCCTTCGCCCTAACCAGAGAACGCCCCGTTCACCCCAACCAGAGAACACCCCGTTCACCCCAACCAGAGAACACCCGTTCACCCCAACCAGAGAACACCCGTTCACCCCAACCAGAGAACACCCCTTCACCCCAACCAGAGAACACCCCTTCACCCCAACCAGAGAACACCCCTTCACCCCTACCAGAGAACGCCCCGTTCACCCCAACCAGAGAACGCCCCGTTCACCCCAACCAGACAACGCCCCGTTCACCCCAACCAGAGAACGCCCCGTTCACCCCAACCAGAGAACGCCCTTCACCCCAACCAGAGAACGCCCCGTTCACCCCAACCAGAGAACGCCCCTTCACCCAAACCAGAGAACAACCCTGCACCCCAACCAGAGAACTCGCTTTCGGTAACCTGTTATTCTAGAATGGCTTGTATGAAAAGTAATTTTCTATAGTGGACAACCCTCTTAACCCCTTCCCGCTACAGGACAAGACAGTTTACATCCTGGCTAAGAAGGGGTTCCAAAAAATCAACGTAAACTTACATATCATGGATGGCATGTCTCAGAAGCTGACAGACAGCCAGCCTCCAGCTGCAACAGCTGGGATTGGTAAGAATGTTGATTGTGGCATGTAAAGGGTTCACAGAGGGTGCGGCCTACTACTTTAGTGACGTTAGTGGTCCATCATCGGCCGATGTAATTGTGGAGGGCTGATGAGGTGCCATGGAAACCGAACGCCAGACAATAGTGTCCGAAGCTGCCATGGCCTACGATTGCTAATAATTGCCATAATTCAATGCAGTACAGAAGTTCCCTACAGATTCAAAATGGTTAAAAAATCCTTTTTTATTTAAACACATTTTTCCATTAATAAAAATGAAAACAAAAATACTAGGGAAGGAGAACCCTCAGCTCCTGCCAGATTAACCCCTTACGTGTCACAAACATGTAAGCAGATAACAGTGGGAAGGGACTCTTTCTGTCACCCATTGGCACCCAGCAATCCAATAGCAAGGTACCAATGGGTACCAAAAGCCTGACAAAGGCCTCCATTTCTGCCATGTAACTCAGCCTATTAGACCCCGCCTCCCACAGAGTCTAATAGGCTGCTGTCATAGGCTTAGTAGAATGCAGTACATAAGTAATGCAATGTAGTATCTAAGTGATTGAACAATAGCATCTACAAGTGATCTCTAATCTTTGAGGGACTAGAAAATAGTATAAGAAGGTTCAACAAAGTTAAATTTAAAAAAAATCCAGTAAAAAAATCTATTTTTCCCCACAAAAAACCTTTTTAAATGGATAAAATACCAAAATAGTTTTAAAAAGCAGCATATTACAGAGTTCGTAATGTTGTAGACAATGAAAATAGCTTGTTATTTATCTCACATGATGAATGCAGTAAAATGGTTTTAAAAACTACTGCTATTTTTCTTCTGTTCACCTCCCAAAAAACTCAATATAAAACAATCCAAAAAGTCCCACGTACCTCAAACTGGTACCTATAAGGCCTCCTTCCCACGAACGGATTTCCACCGCGTAATTCGCGGCGAAAATCCGCTGCGTTGCCCGCAGCTATTAGGTTCTATTGAACCTAATAGCACAATGCTCACGATGCGTAATTCCACCGCGGAATTACGCACCGCGATTTCTCCCGTCCTCACCCGCAGCATGCTCTATTTTCTGCGGGTGAGGACGGGCTGTACGCACTGACGGCTTCCATTGCAGTCAATGGAAGCCGTCCATTCACGCTATCTCCCGCTGTCACCAGCGGGAGATAGCGTGAAAAAACGCTTTCCCGCCCACCGCCGCGCGTCATATGACGCCATATGACGTGCACGGCCGCGTCACGTGACACGGCCGGCCGCGTCACGTGACACGGCCGGTGACGCGCGGCGGTGGGCGGTGACGGGCGGTGACGCGGCGGCGGTGGGCGGGGAAGCGATTTCACGCTATCTCCCGCAGGTAAGTATAGGGGCTCTGGGGGGCGCCGTGACGGGCTTCACAGCGTAATATTACGCTGCGGAGCCCGTCACGCTCGTGGGAAGGAGGCCTTAAACTACAACTCTTCCTGCAACAAACCAGCCGAGCTTTGAGGATGGAAGAATAATAATGTTCGGGGCCTTAGTATGCGGCGATGCAGAGTCCATTGTTTTTCTTTAAAAACGTGTTTTTATTGTGCAAAAGTAGTAAAAAATAACAAAACCCCTTCTGCAGCAAGGGGAGCTGGGAGGGCAAGATGCTGGCTTGTCACAGCGGCACTTACCACGTTCCCGCCCAGAGGGACGCACGTAGCCAAGGCCAGGGCAGCACTGGGCCTCTTCCGGACACCCCTAGGATTGGGATGCCCAATAAACTGGAGAACAATGATAGCAGATGTCACGGGTGATGCCACCGTTCCGTTACCCACTGGTATGACCCTCGGCGGTAAATAAATAGAGCTGCAGACAGAAGTAACGTGCCTCAGGTCCCTGGGAACGGTCAGGGTTCGGCAATAACTTTATTGAGGCAAAAGTTCTGGATACAGGCACAATTTACATAACATGGGCAGTGCAGGAAAAAGAAACAGACTTGAGAGTACCTCCACCCAGTGATCCCAGACTTAATGACGGCCGGATGTGAAAAGCAAATGGGTGTACCTCTACGCAGTGATCCCAGACTTCAGGACGGCCGTGTAGTAAAGACAATCACAGTGTACCTCTGCACTAAATTTGGTTGTATGAACCCTCTCCCTTGCTCACGCTCTCTTATTGGGCTCTTTCTCACGAGCGTATATCGGCCGGTTGATATATGCTCTGATCTGATGCATTGGATTCCAATGCATCAGATCAGATGGCCGTATTCCCATGACGTAAAAGCACCCGGCCGGCCAATATAGCTTATTAGCTCCGCCCCTGTCCCACCCCCTTCCATTGCAAAGAACGAGCGGAGAGGAGAAGAGAAGAGAGGTGAGCCTGCGATAGGGAGGGAAAAGGGGCGACAGCATGGTAGTCCCAGCGTATATACGCCGGGACCCATTCCGTCTGAACGGGCGCACAAATGTTTGATTTGTGTGCTCATTTGCCAGTTTCATCTCTCCCAATGTAGCGTATATCGGCTGGCCGTGAAAACATTGGCCGATATACGCTTGTGGGAAAGAAGCCTTAGGTGGGAACTCACCCAACCACGGTTGCTGTCACACAGGTAGTCAGGAACTGCTCCTCTTCCTCCATTCTTCACTACATGAAGGTTGAGGATACCCGCATGTGGCTGGCACTCCCAGGAACCCAGAAGAAATCTCTTTGCCGCTCTCACACACTCCTATTTATCTCCTCACTCATACCACTTGACAAGAAGAATTGATACATTGCAAACATCTCCCAGGCTCATGCAAATACTTAAAGGAGATGTCCCGAGGCAGCAAGTGGGTCTATACACTTCTGTATGGCCATAATAATGCACTTTGTAATATACATTGTGCATTAATTATGAGCCATACAGAAGTTATAAAAAGTTTTATACTTACCTGCTCCGTTGCTGGCGTCCTCGTCTCCATGGTGCCGACTAATTTTCGCCCTCTGATGGCCAAATTAGCCGCGCTTGCGCAGTCCGGGTCTTCTCCTCTTCTCTATGGGGCTCCGTGTAGCTCCGTGTAGCTCCGCCCCGTCACGTGCCGATTCCAGCCAATCAGGAGGCTGGAATCCGCAATGGACCGCACAGAAGCCCTGCGGTCCATGAAGACAGAGGATCCCGGCGGCCATCTTCAGCAGGTGAGTATGAAGACGCCGGACCGCCGGGATTCAGGTAAGCGCTGTGCGGGTGGTTTTTTTAACCCCTGCATCGGGGTTGTCTCGCGCCGAACGGGGGGGGGGTTTAAAAAAAAAAAAACCCGTTTCGGCGCGGGACATCTCCTTTAACTCCTCACTTGCTGCAGCTGTGCAATACACATAACAGAATGACAAGACACTTTTGCACAGCCCACCAACATAAGACATGACGTATGACATAATGGAGGGGGCCAGGATGGATTTACTGGGCCACTACACTATAAACTTGGTATCGCAGTAATTGTGCTGATCAGATAAGAACGTTATCAGGTTATTTTTATAGAATGCGGAACCCTGTAAAAACAAAAAACAATAATAATGGTGGAATTTCTGGACATTTTTTCTATTCCCTGACCTGTGTGTATATAATGAGGAGAATCTACTTCACCTCTATATGTATATACTGAGGAGAATCTACCTCACCTCTATGTGTATATACTGAGGAGAATCTACCTCACCTTCACATGTATATACTGAGGAGAATCTACCTCACCTCTATGTGTATATACTGAGGAGAATCTACCTCACCTCTAAGTGTATATATTGAGAAGAATCTACCTCACCTCTATGTGTATATACTGAGAAAAATGTACCTCACCTCTATGTGTATATATTAGGGAGAATCTACCTCCCCTATATATGTATATACTGGGGAGAATCTACCTCACCTCTATGTATATACTGAGGAGAATCTACCTCCCCTATATATGTATATACTGAGGAGAATCTACGTCACCTCTACGTATATACTGAGGAGAATCTACGTCACCTCTATGTATATACTGAGAAGAATCTACCTCACCTCTATGTATATACTGAGGAGAATCTCCCTCACCTCTATGTGTATATACTGAGGAGAATCTCCCTCACCTCTATGTGTGTGTACTGAGGAGAATTAACCTCCTCTCTATGTGTATATACTGAGGGGAATCTACCTCACCTCTATGTGTATATACTGAGGAGAATCTACCTCACCTCTATATGTATATACTGAGGAGAATCTACCTCACCTCTATGTGTATATACTGAGGAGAATCTACCTCACCTCTCTGTGTATATACTGAGGAGAATCTACCTCACCTCTATGTGTATATACTGAGGAGAATCTACCTCACCTCTCTGTGTATATACTGAGGAGAATCTACCTCACTTCTATGTGAATATACTGAGGAGAATCTACCTCACCTCTATGTGTATATACTGGGGAGAATCTACCTCACCTCTATGCGTATATACTGAGGAGAATCTACCTCACCTCTATGCATATATACTGAGGAGAATGTACCTCACCTCTATGTATATACTGAGGAGAATTTACCTTACCAATATGTGTATATACTAAGGGAGAATCTACCTCTCCTCTATGCATATATACTGAGGAGAATGTACCTCACCTCTATGTATATACTGAGGAGAATTTTCCTCACCAATATGTGTATATACTGCGGAGAATCTACCTCACCTCTATGTGTATATACTGAGGAGAATCTACCTCACCTCTCTGTGTATATACTGAGAAGAATCTACCTCACCTCTATGTGTATATATTGGGGAGAATCTACCTCCCCTATATATGTATATACTGAGGAGAATCTACCTCACCTCTATGTATATACTGAGGAGAATCTACCTCACCTCTATGTATATACTGAGAAGAATCTACCTCACCTCTATGTATATACTGAGGAGAATCTCCCTCACCTCTATGTGTATATACTGAGGAGTATCTACCTCACCTCTATGTGTATATACTGCGGAGAATCTACCTCACCAATATGTGCATATACTGAGGAGAATCTACCTCACCAATATCTGTATATACTGAGGAGAATCTACCTCACCCCTATGTGTATATACTGAGGAGAATTTACTTCACCAATATGTGTATATACTGAGGAGAATCTACCTCACCTCTATGTATATATACTGAGGAGAATCTCCCTCACCTCTATGTGTATATACTGAGGAGAATCTACCTCACCTCTATGTGTGTGTACTGAGGAGAATCTACCTCACCAATATGTGTATATACTGAGGAGAATCTACCTCACCTCTATGTATATATACTGAGGAGAATCTACCTCACCTCTATGTGTATATAGTGAGGAGAATCAACCCCTCACCTCTATGTGTATATAGTGAGGAGAATCTATCTCACCTCTATGTGTATATACTGAGGAGAATCTACCTCACCAACATGTGTATATACTGAGGAGAATCTACCTCACCCCTATATGTATATACTGAGGAGAATCTACTTCACCTCTATGTGTATATACTGAGGAGTATCTACCTCACCTCTATGTGTATATACTGCGGAGAATCTACCTCACCAATATGTGTATATACTGAGGAGAATCTACCTCACCAATATGTGTATATACTGAGGAGAATCTACCTCACCCCTATGTGTATATACTGAGGAGAATTTACCTCACCAATATGTGTATATACTGAGGAGAATCTACCTCACCTCTATGTATATATACTGAGGAGAATCTCCCTCACCTCTATGTGTATATACTGAGGAGAATCTACCTCACCTCTATGTGTGTGTACTGAGGAGAATCTACCTCACCAAAATTGTGTATATACTGAGGAGAATCTACCTCACCTCTATGTATATATACTGAGGAGAATCTACCTCACCTCTATGTGTATATAGTGAGGAGAATCAACCTCACCTCTATGTGTATATAGTGAGGAGAATCTAGCTCACCTCTATGTGTATATACTGAGGAGAATCTACCTCACCAATATGTGTATATACTGAGGAGAATCTACCTCACCCCTATATGTATATACTGCGGAGAATCTACCTCACCTCTATGTGTATATAGTGAGGAGAATCTACCTCACCTCTCTGTGTATATACTGAGGAGAATCTACCTCACCTCTCTGTGTATATACTGAGGAGAATCTACCTCACCTCTATGTGTATATACTGAGGAGAATCTATCTCACCAATATGTGTATATACTGAGAAGAATCTACCTCACCTCTATGTGTATATACTGAGGAGAATCTACCTCAACTCTATGTGTATATACTGGGCAGAATCTACCTCAACTCTACGTGTATATACTGGGGGGAATCTACCTCACCTCTATGTGTATATACTGAGGAGAATCTACCTCACCTCTATGTGTATATACTGAGGAGAATCTACCTCACTTCTATGTGAATATACTGAGGAGAATCTACCTCACCTCTATGTGTATATACTGGGGAGAATCTACCTCACCTCTATGCGTATATACTGAGGAGAATCTACTTCACCTCTATGCATATATACTGAGGAGAATGTACCTCACCTCTATGTATATACTGAGGAGAATTTACCTCACCAATATGTGTATATACTGAGGGAGAATCTACCTCTCCTCTATGCATATATACTGAGGAGAATGTACCTCACCTCTATGTATATACTGAGGAGAATTTTCCTCACCAATATGTGTATATACTGCGGAGAATCTACCTCACCTCTATGTGTATATAATGAGGAGAATCTACCTCACCTCTCTGTGTATATACTGAGAAGAATCTACCTCACATCTATGTGTATATACTGAGAAGAATCTACCTCACCTCTATGTGTATATATTGGGGAGAATCTACCTCCCCTATATATGTATATACTGAGGAGAATCTACCTCACCTCTATGTATATACTGAGAATCTACCTCACCTCTATGTATATACTGAGGAGAATCTACCTCACCTCTATGTATATACTGAGGAGAATCTCCCTCTCCTCTATGTGTATATACTGAGGAGTATCTACCTCACCTCTATGTGTATATAGTGCGGAGAATCTACCTCACCAATATGTGTATATACTGAGGAGAATCTACCTCACCAATATGTGTATATACTGAGGAGAATCTACCTCACCCCTATGTGTATATACTGAGGAGAATTTACCTCACCAATATGTGTATATACTGAGGAGAATCTACCTCACCTCTATGTATATATACTGAGGAGAATCTCCCTCACCTCTATGTGTATATACTGAGGAGAATCTACCTCACCTCTATGTGTGTGTACTGAGGAGAATCTACCTCACCAATATGTGTATATACTGAGGAGAATCTACCTCACCTCTATGTATATATACTGAGGAGAATCTACCTCACCTCTATGTGTATATAGTGAGGAGAATCAACCTCACCTCTATGTGTATATAGTGAGGAGAATCTATCTCACCTCTATGTGTATATACTGAGGAGAATCTACCTCACCTCTATGCATATATACTGAGGAGAATCTACCTCACCAATATGTGTACATACTGAGGAGAATCTACCTCACCAATATGTGTATATACTGAGGAGAATCTACCTCACCCCTATATGTATATACTGAGGAGAATCTACCTCACCTCTATGTGTATATACTGAGGAGTATCTACCTCACCTTTATGTGTATATACTGAGGAGAATCTACCTCACCAATATGTGTATATACTGAGGAGAATCTACCTCACCAATATGTGTATATACTGAGGAGAATCTACCTCACCTCTATGTATATATACTGAGGAGAATCTACCTCACCTCTATGTGTATATAGTGAGGAGAATCAACCTCACCTCTGTGTGTATATAGTGAGGAGAATCTATCTCACCTCTATGTGTATATACTGAGGAGAATCTACCTCACCTCTATGCATATATACTGAGGAGAATCTACCTCACCAATATGTGTATATACTGAGGAGAATCTACCTCACCAATATGTGTATATACTGAGGAGAATCTACCTCACCCCTATATGTATATACTGAGGAGAATCTACCTCACCTCTATGTGTATATACTGAGAAGTATCTACCTCACCTCTATGTGTATATACTGCGGAGAATCTACCTCACCAATATGTGTATATACTGAGGAGAGTCTACCTCACCTCTATGTGTATATACTGAGGAGAATCTACCTCACCAATATGTGTATATACTGAGGAGAATCTACCTCACCTCTATGTATATATACTGAGGAGAATCTACCTCACCTCTATGTGTATATAGTGAGAAGAATCAACCTCACCTCTATGTGTATATAGTGAGGAGAATCTATCTCACCTCTATGTGTATCTACTGAGGAGAATCTACCTCACCTCTATGTATATAATGAGGAGAATCTACCTCACCTCTCTGTGTATATACTGAGGAGAATCTACCTCACCTCTCTGTGTATATACTGAGGAGAATCTACCTCACCTCTCTGTGTATATACTGAGGAGAATCTACCTCACCTCTATGTGTATATACTGAGGAGAATCTACCTCACCTCTATGTGTATATACTGAGGAGAATCTACCTCACATCTGTGTGTATATACAGAGGAGAATCTACCTCACCTCTATGTGTATATACTGAGGAGAATCTACCTCACCTCTAGGTGTATATACTGAGGAGAATCTTCCTCACCTCTGTGTATATACTGAGGAGAATCTACCTCACCTCTCTGTGTATATACTGAGGAGAATCTACCTCACCTCTATGTGTATATACTGAGGAGAATCTACCTCACCTCTATGTGTATATACTGAGGAGAATCTATCTCACCAATATGTGTATATACTGAGAGGAATCTACCTCACCTCTAAGTGTATATACTGAGAAGAATCTACATCACCTCTATGTGTATATATTGGGGAGAATCTACCTCCCCCATATATATATGCTGAGAATCTACCTCACCTCTATGTATATACTGAGGAGAATCTACCTCACTTCTAAGTGTATATACTGAGAAGAATCTACCTCACCTCTATTTGTATATACTGAGAAGAATCTACCTCACCTCTGTGTATATATTGGGAAGAATCTAGCTCCCCTATATATGTATATACTGAGGAGAATCTACCTCACCTCTATGTATATACTGAGGAGAATTTCCCTCACCTCTATGTGTATATACTGAGGAGAATCTCCCTCACCTCTATGTATATACTGAGGAGAATCTACCTCACCTCTATGTATATACTGAGGAGAATCTACCTCACCTCTATGTATATACTGAGGAGAATCTACCTCACCTCTATGTATATACTGAGGAGAATCTACCTCACCAATATGTGTATATACTGAGGAGAATCTACCTCACTTCTATATATATGAGAAAGCCCTCACTCACTGACTAACTTGCCACTAATTCTCTAACTTCCAGGCGTTGTACAAACGTGACATTTGGGATGACCATTCTGTAGGTTTTTAATATGAAAAGTAAAAAGCGTCACAATTTGATTATTCAATTTGAAGCGTGAGAACCTCCTGGTCGCCTCCACGTGGCGTTTCCTGGGTGACGTGAAGAACTGTGCAAAATGTTGACCATATATTATTCTTTGGTTCCTCTGAACTAACAACCACTTCATAACATTTTCCGTGTGAACAACTCGTAAACACCTGCACCGTTACCTCGAGCGAAGCCGGGTGTACCAGCTAGTAGATGTACAAAAAACTGGTGCCAATATGATGGGTGACATCACGGGTGATAGCAGTGCCATGGGTGACATCACGGGTGATAGCAGCGACAAGGTGACATGGGTGATAGCAGCGACAAGGTGACATGGGTGATAGCAGTGCCATGGGTGACATCACGGGTGATAGCAGCGACAAGGTGACATCACGGGTGACATGGGTGATAGCAGCGACATGGTGACATCACGGGTGATAGCAGCGACAAGGTGACATGGGTGATAGCAGCGACATGGTGACATCACGGGTGACAACATGGGTGATAGCAGCGACATGGTGACATCACGGGTGATAGCAGCGACAAGGTGACATGGGTGATAGCAGCGACAAGGTGACATGGGTGATAGCAGCGACATGGTGACATCACGGGTGACAACATGGGTGATAGCAGCGACATGGTGACATGATGGGTGATAGCAATGACATGACGGGTGATAGCAGTGACATGGGCGACATCACGGGGGACAACATGGGTGATAGCAGCGACATGGTGACATCACGGGTGACATGGGTGATAGCAGCGACATGGTGACATGACGGGTGATAGCAGTGACATGGGTGACATCACGGGTGATAGCAGGGACATGACGGGTGATAGCAGTGACATGGGTGACATCACGGGTGATAGCAGGGACATGGGTGACAGCAGTGCCACGGGTGACACAGAGCTCCTCCGGCTGGCAGGCTGCGGGGCGGTGTCACCAGCAGGGGGCGGTGAGGAGGAGGCGGCCACAGCCGGGTTGGGCTTCACCTGCTGGGCTGCCGTGTCTGCAGGGTGGTGACTGCTGCCATGAAACACGTCCGACCGGTAGAGCAGAGCGCCGCAGTACAGGTGAGACCGGAGCGGGGGCTGGGAGGAGGGGAGCGCGGCGGCCGGTGATGCCCGCCGGGTTATGTGGTGATGCCCGCCCTGCCCGCCGCTCAGGTGCTCTCGGCTTGTGTAACATTCGGCGGCTGCAGTCAGTAGCGCCCCCCGCCCGCTGGGACTTCCGCACGGCGGAACAGGGTCAGGGAGCCCCGGGAGGAGCCACCATGTTGTCCCCGCTGTCTCCAGCTGTACGCGGTGGTTGTGGCTCAGTGACCGCGAACAAGTCCGGCCGGCAGGCGGCGCCACAAACGGCAGTCCTTCCGGGCAGCGGCAGGCGGCGCACTGTGTATACTGGCGGCAGCGGGCTGATGGATCCGGGGTGCGGCAGGACTTGTGTGTATAGCTGGAGTCCAGTGGGCGGAGCTTGCAGTGACTGACAGCTGTGGCCAGAGCTGGTGACTGGGTGCCCTCCTTGTGCTCTACCCAACCTATGCCTGTAGGGGGCAGCACCCGGCCCATCCAGCATGGCCCTCTCTACCTGCCCCCTGCCGTGATCTCTGACCCCTCCTCCCGCCACCTGCCTTGCGCACAGGACATAGACAGTAGAGAGAGTGCCCTGCTGGATGGGCGGGGTGCTGCCCCCTACAGGTGCTGTCAGCTGGTGCAGCGTGAACTGTCGGTTAGGGCGGCTGTCGTACAACTAGTCAGCGGCTGTCAGTGCGCCCGGCTTCGGGGTGACGGGGAGGAGCCACTTGTTTCTAGTCGCTTCACGTCTTCAGCTCACCTGAAAATAGTCCCTGGTTACCCAACTGTCGCCCGCTGTAAGCATGTGATGGGCTTCCCGTGACGATCCGGTGACCCAGCGGGGGGCGAGCTGCAGTCACCGATACGGCAACAACCGCTGCAGCGACGTTCACAAGCAACTAGTCACATGATGGTCGGCCCGCCCCTGCAGAGCGCAGGACGGAGCCTGCAGTGACATCTGGGGGCCCGGGGCCCCCGTGGGATAAAACAAGCTCCGGGCCCCAACTCACATAACAAGTGAAGGTGTCCTCAGCTGACAGGCGGGCGGGTGGAAGCATGTGACCGCTGTGGCCAATCAGGTGCCTCAGTGTTACCATCAGCGCTCATATCCTGGCCGCCATGTGATACTGTGGCCTCTGATTGCCCAGCCCGCCTACCTGGAAGTCACTGCTGATGGCTGTCAGCTGCGCCCCGGGGCCCCTGGACAGGTGAGCACACCCCCATCTGCTATGTGGGGCGGGGCCCAGCTGGGGGCGGAGTTTTGGCGCCTACCTGCACCACATAGACCAAGTTATGGTGCTGTCAGGGGGTGCTGGGCAGCCGGGCGATGTAACTCCTATAGCCACCCGCTCCCTGGTTCCAGCGCTGTCCCCTGGGGAGCATCGCGCGGTGCGCGGCCGGCTGACTGTCACCCACTCTTCCACAGACTTGTGCAGATATAGTAATACGTTTTTGGGATCGTACCACCCACAGAATGAAGTCATTGCGCCCGTTTACGGAACCGCGCCCGCCGTGTAAACCAAGCAGCGGCACAATAGCATTTTTTTTGTCTTTCAGCCTATTTAAACATTTATTAGTTATCCAATATCCGGTACGTTAACTCTTAGTGCTCCAGGAGGGACAGGTAAATGTCTGATCAAAGATTGATGGTCCTGGAGCCGGTGGAATGTGGGTACCATGGCAACCGGGGACCTTGTGAAAGCCCCCAGGGCTGGCATTGCTGGTTGCCTATTAAAGGAGATGTCCCGAGGCAGCAAGTGGGGTTATACACTTCTGTATGGCCATAATAATGCACTTTGTAATATACATTGTGCATTAATTATGAGCCATACAGAAGTTATAAAAAGTTTTTTACTTACCTGCTCCGTTGCTGGCGTCCTGGTCTCCATGGTGCCGACTAATTTTTGGCCTCCGATGGCCAAATTAGCCGCGCTTGCGCAGTCCGGGTCTTCTGCTGTTCTCTATGGGGCTCCGTGTAGCTCCGTGTAGCTCCGCCCCGTCACGTGCCGATTCCAGCCAATCAGGAGGCTGGAATCGGCAGTGGACCGCACAGAAGAGCTGCGGTCCACGGAGGAAGAGGCCATCTTCAGCGGTGAGTAGAGAAGTCACCGGAGCGCCGGGATTCAGGTAAGCGCTGTGCGGGTGGTTTTTTTAACCCCTGCATCGGGGTTGTCTCGCGCCGAACGGGGGGGGGGTTTAAAAAAAAAAAAACCCGTTTCGGCGCGGGACATCTCCTTTAAGCCATGCCTGTGGTGTGGCTTCATAGACTGCTGGTAAGATCACGGTATAATGTAAGCCTATACTATTACATTACACCATCACAAGTTCAAATCCCCTGTGGGGACTAAAAATAACGTAAAAATCAGTTTAAAAAAAGTTTTATTAATTATTTAAAAAAACTGTAATAGAAGTTTAAAAAAAACCTTTTTAAAGAAAAAATGTAATAAAATGCGATAAAAAAAGTCATATATGATCCAAAATAGAGGTGATCTGTTCTGATAATTTACAGCATACATTAACCCCTTAATGACATGGCCTATTTTGGCGTTGAGGACCAAGCGATTTTTTTTTTTGGGGGTATTTTTCCATCTCCATTTTTCAAAAGCCATAACTTTTTTATTTTTCCGTAGATGCGGCCCTATAAGGGCTTGTTTTTTGCGTGGTGAACTGTAGTTTTTATCGGTGCCACTTTCGGGTACATAGACAATATCGTAAAACTTTTTTTTTTTTATGATAACAGGGAGAGAAAACGCATCAATTCTGCCATAGATTTCTTTTTTCTTTTTTTTACAGCGTTAATCATGCAGCATAAACGACACACTAAATTTTTTCTGCGGGTCTGTACGGTAACAACGATACCAAAATTGTTATATTTTTTTTAGGTTTTTACACTTTTTTGCAATTAAACCCCCTTTTTTGGAAATCTTTTTTTTTTTCTCTGTAGCTGCATTCAAAGTCCTATAACTTTTTTTTATTTTTCTATGTACGGAGCTCTGTGAGGGCTTTTTTTTTTGCGAGACGAGCTGTAGTTTTTATTGGTACCATTTTGGGGAATGTGCGGCTTTTTTGATCACTTTTATTGCATTTTTTGGGAGGCAAAATGCTAAAAATTAGCATTTTGCCTCTGTTTTTTAGCGTTTTTTTAAACACTTTTTGTCGTACAAAATAAAAAGCGTGTTCAACTTTTTGTATACGTCGTTATGGATGCGTCAATACCCAATATGTGGGGTTTTAAATTTTTTTCCCATTTTTTATGCTAATATTAGAAAAAGCATAAAAAAAGGTTTTTTTTTACATTTTTCTTTTTTTTACACTTTTCTTTCCTTTTTTTTATACTATTTGAGTCCCTCTGAGGGACTTACATCACTGTACCGATGATCGCTGTTATAAGGCATGGCAGAGCTACTGCTCTGCCATGCCTTATCGCTTGTACAGCGATTATAGGCACAGGCAATACAGGACGCCAGTGTCTGGCGTCCTGTTGCCATGGTGACAGGCCGAGCTCTCGCGATGACATCGCGAGAGCCGGCCGGAGACACAGAGGGAGCGCGATCCCTCTGTGAACTCTTTCCCTGCCGCAAACTACTTAGATCGCGGCAGGGAAGGGGTTAACAGCGGGGGGGGGGGGGGGGCGCATCTCCGATGCCCCCCCGCTGTTGCAGCGGGACGCCGGCTGTGACTGACAGCCGGCTCCCGCTGCGGGATAGCGCGGGATCTTATGTGATCTCGCGCTATCCCCAGGACGTACCGGTACGTCCTGTTGCGGGAAGTACCAGGCTCCCAGGACGTACTGGTACGTCCTGGAGCGGGAAGGGGTTAAAGAACCAACGGGTTTACGATCCGCGCCACAGACAAATCTACGCTGCGCATTTTTTCCAGAGCTGGTGGATAAGAGTTTTTGAAATCCTCTGCAGAAAATTGTTGAAAATCGTCCGAGTGTCCTCTGTGTAGACAGGGCCTCATGGCATGAGCCCCAATTTATGAGGAACCTCTATGGCTACTCACTTTTCAAACAACTCGTGCCTAAATGATATCCAGCGTGATAACGAGTAGAATTGTTATTTACTGGAGTGATTTCTGCTCACTGCAGTCTATGAGTGCAGAGGGGAGGGGGGTGGACAGACATCCAGAATGTTCTGCTGGAGCAACTGACAAGTTATCTGGTGTTATTTGGTCACATCTCCACTGCTCAGTACTGCTGTGCACTGTCCTACATGATGTTGTTTCTCTGTGTGTGTTACAGACTGTTAGAGACCAGAATCTGCAGTCCTGCGCACAGTATATAGCACACAGCACTGCAGCAGCTCCTCCCAGAGGGGAAGATACAGATACAAGTCATCTAATGACCGCAGAGTGTTATTCTTCTTGTACGGCCACGGCAGCTTGTGCTAAACAGTTAGTGATGCTTTACGTATGCCGTGGTTTACTCATACGCAACACTCCATGGTCCGCAGCTGTCTCTTCATATATGGCTAGCTTCCCTATAGCTAGAGCAGTCAGTACTGGCCCGCTGGTCTCTCCCTGTCTAGTGATATAGTGCAGTTAATCATTAGCTCTCTGGGGCAGAGTTCTGTGTGATGGCGAGGTGTGGTGGCTGATGACATCACACGCCTTTTCATGTAGACTTTTCGAAGCACTGAGTCATAAAGCCAAACTTTCCTGGCATAAAAATGTCAATTTAACCACTTTAGGAACATCTCTGTCATTATAGGTCCATGCTTGTGTGACATTTTACAGAACTGGTGATTGTGTCCCCCCTCCGGCAGCACCAAATGCTGATCTTACTGATCTCTGCTCCTGGTGACATCATCCGGACCTTATTGGTGTGGGTCTCAATTCTGATATTAAAGGGCTTTTCTGAGCGCGAACTATTGATAACCTGTCCTCAGGATAGCTCACCAATAGTCAATCTCAGGATTGCTGGCAATCAGATGATCAGACGGCCCGCTGTCAGTGCCACAGGTCAGATGTGTGTCATAGGAGATGGGAGCAGAAGTGCCCAATGGGCGTTGACGCCAACTACTGTATTAAACTTTTGGCACTTCTTCCAGATGGTGGCTGAAGTTTGATATTTGACTAAGCTGTAATAGCGGACAGCTGAGGATAGCCTGTGAGTGGTGGGGTCACCCTTGTCAGGGCGGTAGCTCTACTGGTAGGTAGAAAGGAATAGGAAGGCGATAGGGATAGACTAACTGACTCTGCGTTTAACCTCTAATTTCTGTGGAAGACGTGGCTGCCCCTTAGAGGTACTGAGTGATTCATCAAGTGAGTTAAACATATCTGAGAGCTTGTATATTGGTTGAGGGGCCGCTGAGCTGCATGTGGGGTTGGTCGGCTTTATGGGTTTTTATGTCTCATGTTCATAAGGGATTCTAATAAATGTTCATTTTTAAACCCTTTTTTTTCGTTCTGGCTGTGATTAAAGACATTGATAGACTAAAAGTATGGCGGCTATGACACAGTAAAGCTGCGCTGATTGGGTCCGGTGCCAGGATCGGTCATGTTGTTGGAGTTGAGGAGTCCAGGTTCCGGCTGCCATCAGCATTTCTCCGCCTGAATTTTGCAGACGTTAGACCCGCCATGTAATAAGATCTGAAGACACCGAGGCAGTGGTTGTTTGTAGGAGACGGCGCTGAGTGACGTTCACTTACTAAATGCCACGTGAGGTGTGATATTTACCTAGAAGCGGTCGGCATACATCCCAGTGTCCTCAGGTACTCCTCATCAGTTTATCATCCGAGTCACGGGTTGTGGCGACACCCTGCAGGATCCACCGCTCGTCCATGGGAGTCCAGACGCTCATATGGTTGCATTAAAAAGTACAATTTTCGTAACACATTTTGCTTTGTTATAGTACATTTTGGGTGATCTGTATTGTTTATTTAAAAAAAAATCCCAAATTTACCAAAAATTTTGCAGTTCAAAATGTGATCTCTTCTGCTTGTAGACAGATGCTCATCCCACACAGAATAGTTAACAAATAACCTTTACCATATGTCTACTTTGGTGGCATCATTTTTTTAAGCGTCCTTTTTGTTTTCTATGGCAGGCTTATAAGTCTACAGACAATTTTTGAAATTTTGAACAAAAAATGGCCAAATCACATGTTTAACCTCTTCCTGACTGCATAGAATAAATATGTCATGCAGTCGCACACGGTGTATGAAGCAACCATTAAGGGGGTTGTCCAGTTGTATACTATTGATGGCCTATCCTCATGAGAGGTCACCAATAGTAGATTGGCAGAGGTCCATTGCCTGGGACCCCTGACGATCAGCTGTTCTCCAGGCCAGGAAAGCAGACAGCTCTGTTCTTACTGTAGTGGCCAGGTTTAGTAATGCAGGCAAAGTTTCCATTCATTTGAATGAGAACTTGGCCTGCAATTCCAAGTCTGGCCACTGCAGTGGGAATAGAGCTGTTTGCTTCCTGCAGAAATCGCCTCAGTACATGAGTGCAGCAGCCCAGCAAACTGCTGATTGTTGGGGGTCTGTCACATTGGACTCCGGACGATTTACTATTGATGGTCTATCCGGAGGACAGGCTATCAAAAGTTTACAACTGGACAACCCCTTGAACCGCTTAGATATCATCACCAAAGCTGATTACGGTGCCTATCCACCCCCTCTTCCACAACGCTATCGCCAGGGGCTGATGGATTGCCACTGCAGCCTGCGACCCACGGAAAAACAGGCCCTCATACAGCTATTTGAGTGGAAAAGTAAAAAAGTTATGGCGCTCAGAAGGCAACAAAGCAAAAGCATCAATGTTTTTGCTGGCTTGAAGGACAGAAATAGTCCCAGCATGGAAGGGGTTAACTTTTACTTTGGTGACGACCATCATCATCTTCACGAACGCTCCCTTGTGGTTTGTCGCCCAACTATTCGAGGCTCTACTTATTAGATGATGCCCCCTATAATTGATTTGTACAGTATATCCAGGGTGCCTCATTTTTCGCTGTCTTGTTTCTTGTAGGGCTGCTGTATGATTACATTGGAGTCTAGTGGAAATTAACTACTTCTGGGAGGACATGGCTACAGGAGACAAGGTTGCCATATTATCTGAGGATGAGGAGGAAGAAAAGAGAAAATATGTCCTTGCCGATCCTTTCAACGGTGTCGCTACAGAGGAAAATCCTCCGGGTGGAAACTCCAGGGCGGTGGACAATACCTCCACGGAAGAGCAGGACATGGACTGGCTGGAGAAGCACTGCGTCAAGATTAACAACGACCTTCTGATATCTAAAGTCTTCTACTTCTTCTTTTACTCTGCGTACGGCTCGCTCTACCCCTTGTTGGCGGTGTACTACAAACAGTTAGGGATGTCTCCCACCCAGAGCGGTCTACTAGTAGGCGTTCGATACTTCATTGAGTTCTGCAGCGCTCCTTTCTGGGGAGTGATAGCCGACCGATTCAGAAAGGGAAAGATAGTCTTACTGTTTTCGGTACTCTGTTGGGTGTTATTCAATCTAGGGATCGGTTTTGTGAAACCAGCGGCTTTACTCTGTGTGCCTAATACGCCTATACCCGTTAAACCTACAAACTCAAGTCCACTGCTTACCACCCCGTTGCCGCTTACCCAATCTACCGCAAAAAGTAGTACAGTAGCCAAAGAAAGGCGGAAGAGGGGATTTCTGGACAATCCTCTTAAATGGGAAGTCTTAAGTTCTGACAAGATGTTTGACCAAGAATCTTCCATCCTTTCACATCGGATAATTAGGGAAGCTGCAAACGGCACTCACGCACCAACACTGCCTACTGGAAACTTGACAACGACCACCATGACCACCACCACGAAGAGTCCCAATGCCGTGTTGCAGTATAACCAGGAGGACGTGGGAACAGTATTCATGATCATTCTGTTGGTGGTTATCATTGGTGAGTTTTTTAGTGCTCCGGCTGTTACGATTGTTGATACGGTGACCCTCCAATATTTAGGCAAACACCGGGACCGCTACGGGTTGCAGAGAATGTGGGGATCTCTCGGCTGGGGGCTGGCCATGTTGTCTATAGGAATAGGCATCGATCACACTCACATCACGGTGATCATTCAAGGAGATGGCTGTACTGAGCCCGATTATAAGAACTACCGAATTGCCTTTATCGTCTTCGGGGTCCTGATGTCGGTGGCGCTCATTGTCTCAACACAATTTCATTTTCATTACCACCACTTAAAACCGAGTGAAGAACAGCGAGAAGATGTGGAGATCTCTCCGGTGGAAACAAGTACTCAGCCGGAATCTCCGGCACAAAGTCAAAACGAAGAAAGGAGTCAAGAAGAGACCGCCCAACATTTCAGATTTTGGGACCTAATCAAGATCATCTGCACGGTGCAGTACGGATCTGTCCTCTTTGTAGCCTGGTTCATGGGGTTCGGTTATGGATATGTCTTCACCTTCCTCTTCTGGCATCTCGAGGACCTTAAAGGAACCACAACATTGTTCGGAGTCTGCTCTGTCCTCAGCCACATCTCTGAGCTGACGGCTTATTTTTTCAGCCACAAGTTGATTGAACTAGTTGGCCACATCAGGTAAGTGCTCGCGCGAGTACATACCGTAGCCGAGGAATTCGGAATGTTTATTAGTATAAAACATCACAATGATTAAGAGAAAAGCACTTAAGAACCGTCACATGATCATTTTGAAAATTGGAAGTTTAAAAGAAATAATTAAGTTACTTTTTCGATTTACAGTGGTAAAAAAAAACAATAAAAACTTAATTTGCATAAAAGAGGTTGATAATGTTCTGCCTGCATTGACACCATGTCTTAGATTAGAGCTCTTGGCACCCTCCAAAGATGTAATCTTCTCTGCTGTACTACCATGTTTCTCTGAAAATAGGTCCTACTCCGATAGTAAGAGCTATCGGGCTTTCGGGGAAGTCTTAAAATATAAGGCCTCCCCCCCAAAATAGGACCTAGCTCAGGTGCCCGAAGTGTCCTCTCCGTCTGTCTGTTCAGTTGACAGAAAGAAGATGAGCAGGCAGACAGGGAGGACACTTATAAGCCCCCCCCCCCCCCTAAAATAAAGGCACTGTGCCCTTTTGGGGGCAAAAAATAATATAGTTCAGTGTCTTATTTTGGGGGAAACACGGTATAGATAGAAAAGACCAAGTGCTACTAGACCTTTAGTAAAGTCTATGGTATTGTGCTGACTCAGGCCACATCCTGCATTATCTGATCCATCAGGAACTTACAGTTGCTATCAAAATTATTTAACACCCCCCTCCCCCACCACCCACTGCAAATTAGGCTTATTTGCAAAATTTGCAAACTTTCAGCTGTTTAAAGAAAAACAGACACGGACAATTTAAGTAGCTTAACACAACTTATATAAGAAGAGGTTTTTCCAGATCACCACAAACTGCCACTTTTAATGACTCAGGATTATTCACCCCCTGAAGAGAATCCCTAATAATGGCACACATTTACCAATCAGGTGTTGTCTCAAGCACACCTGATGTAACTAATGGCCACTTTTGCACTGGATGACTGTTGGGTGCAAAAGTGTCCAACAGCCAATCTAGCGACTGTTTGCTCTTGTGCATTACACAGGGGTGATAATCGTTCAAGTGAATGGAGGTGGAGTGGGTCAGGATCGTTCCAGGCATTGAGCGACTCCTGTTTACACTGAGAGAGTGACTTCTTGCTCCGGTGCCCTGTCTGCGGCCTTGTGTACGCGGGCCGATAGTTACCTGAAATCGCTCATTTTAGTGATTATTCAGGTGCATATTGGCCCATGTAAAGGTACCCTAATCAAAAGCTTCATTAGTTGCACCAGGTGTGCTTGAGATAAAACACTTAACATACCTCCACTGATGAGGGCTTTGTTGTTTGATGTTTGATTGCATGTAGAAATATGGATCAGTCCAGAGAGAAGGGAAGGGTCCAAAAAGTTACAGAAGAGGTCATTTCCTTCTACAAACAAGGAATAGGATACAAATGGATAGTAAAGGCGCTGAATGTTCCTACAGATACAGCTGGAAGCACTTTAAGTTGGAAGGAACACTGGCTGGGTACTGGGGTATCCTGTTTCCACCAGAGGAATGGGTGGAGACAAAATGCACGCCAACAACCAATGCCCACAACTTGATTGGCTGGGCAGGAGAATGGGTGCCCATCATCTCCCCAGCTGCGACATCCCATCTCCAACGGTGCCAACCCTGTCGCACTCTCCCCGCCGGGGTGCCATGTGCGCTCTCGCTGCTGGCAACCCTGTAAGTGACTTTTCTTGCTGCTCTCCCATTATTCCCTTGCCGGCTTCAGCTCTCCCGTGCACTCTGCCATCTCCCCTCCCGCTTCCGGCACTGTCATTCTCCCCCCACACCACCCTCGCCATTCCATGTCCGCTGCTGTAACAACATTTTCCCTCCTGAAAGTTGTCACCTATCGGCTCTGGTGCAGTGCGTCCCAGTGGAGACTCTCCCCGCCAGCCTTCCATCAGCGCTGCAATGTGTCCGCCGCTTACAGACTTCCATCCCCTCACCTGTCACTGGCCTGGTGCTCTGCTCCAGCGCAGTCGGTCAGCCGCTGTTTCAGTCTCCTCACCGGCCGACCTCGCATAATTGCTGCAATATGTGACGGCAGCGAGGAAACTGACAGTGCAGGAGCCGGGAAGGGGACAAGGGAGAGCGGTGGAGGGGTGAGTGACACGAGGCGGGAGGGGAGATGTTGTGGGCAATCAAGTTGTGGGTATTGTAGGCATTGGTTGTGCGTGTGCATTTTGTCTCCACCCATTCTTCTGGTGGAGACAAGATACCCCAGTACCCACTGGCTGCACTACCTGGAAGTGGCAAAAAGAGGGTGCTATCACCGGCTGCCAGTTCCAGAGGAGCCAGGTGGTTAAATTCCCTCCACTGACTGCAAAAGACCTACAGCGAGATGTGATGGCGGCAGCACTGAGGATAAGCTGTCGATCTACAGACGCTTGTCATGAAGGGGGATAATTCTGAGGCTGCAGGAAGCAGTAAAAGTGACAGTTTGTGGTGAACTTTGAGAAACTTCTCGTATTAGTTGTGTTGAGTGATTTAAATTGTTCTTGTTTGTTTCTGCAAACGGCTGAAAGTTTGTAAATTTGGCAAATAAAGTAATTTATGTGACAAGTCTATTCAGTAAGGCCTCATGTCCACGGGCAAATTCGGATTTTAAATCTGCAGCGTTTTTCCTGCACACGGATCCGCGCCCCATAGGGATGCATTAGACACCTGCAGGTAGTTAAATACCTGCGGATGTCATTTTTCCCTGCAGGCGCGGGTCCCGTGTGCAGGAAAAAATCCGGACATGCTCCATTCAGGCGCGGGTCTCCCGCAGGCTTCTATTGAAGCCTATGGAAGCAGTCCAGATCCGCGGGAGACACGCGCCTGAATTAAACTCACCTGCTCCGGACGATGCAGATCTTCCTTCCTTCGCGGCCGGAAATTTCTTTTTTTTGGCCTGGCGGATGTGCCCGGCGCATGTGCGTGGCACGCAGCCGACCCGCCGAGCACATCCGCCGGGCCGCAGAAAGAAGATCCGGCCTCGACGGAAGGAAGACACACATGGACCACTGCGGGTAAGTTTAATCTGATTTTTTAGCATCATGTCGGCAGGAGGGACCCGCTGTGGATTATCCATGGAGAATCCGTAGTGGGCCTGATTTTCCACGTGGACATGAGGCCTAAATGAGGAGACGTAGAAAGGGGAATCAGAAATTGTGTAGTAATGCAGAGGAGGCGGGGAGTGCTGCCTCTCTCTTTCATCCTCCGTCCTGCACCGCGCTCTAAGGGCACAGTCAGACGATTGCGTATTTTTGCGCGCCATGAAACTTTGTCCGTTCACTGGAGCAGCTGCTCCACGAAGAGAGAGAAGAAGCCCTGCAGGGCTTTGGGATTTCCCCAGAGCAGGGACAGTGAGCGGAGCTATAGAGGGTTTCCCCAGAGCAGGGAGAGACTGAGCAAGGCTATGGAGAAACCCCTTGTAGTGCCGCTCACTGTCCCTGCTCAGGGGAAATCCCCCCCTAGCAGTGCTGTTTCTCTCTGCTATAGAAAAACCCGAAGGGCTTCCCCTGCGAGCATGGGAGGAGTGGGCGGGTCTAGAGGGATCTGCCCCCTAATTGCTCCCAAAGCCACGCCCCCTCCAATGGGGATTCTAGCCTCGCCCCTCCTCCTACGCCTTTGGGGGAAGCCCTGAAACCCTGCTCTTCTGCTATAGGGAATTCCCTTGAGGAGAGAGGTGGGGAGAGTCCCCTACTGCCCTCCACTGCTGGGGAATTGCCCAACAGGGCGGCAGTAGGATACCCTGCTGCTTACAGCAGGACATTTAAAAGGTGCTGCCCAGATGCACCTTTTAAATGTCCGATTGTAAAATCCTGTCAGTCCCCGCAGGGATTAACAGAACCTCCGGGGAGTCCCCTCATCCCCACGAGGACTAACAGGAGTTAATAGCGGGACATTTTAAAAGGTGCTTGTGGCCAGAAGCTCCTTGTAAATACCCTCCTGTAAGCAGGGGGGAAGCTATTCCACCGCAGGAGTCTCCATAAACTCCTGCTCCCATAGGAGTCAACGGAAACTCCAGCCAGCGGCACCGATCATTCTGCATGTTCCATCTTTTGCGCGGTGTTTTGCGCTGCTGATTCCTTCCGTAGGAATCGGTTGGTTCTTTTAGAAGCGTTCATTTCCAGCGCACATAAAACACGCTCGTCTGACCGCGCTATAAGTGTGCACCGCTCTGTGTGTGACTACTGAAGTACCCTGCGGCCTCCAGGATGCTGTTAGTTTACCAGCTGTTGCTGTTACTGGGGGTTTTGTGGTGGTTCGTTGTGTTGGGTGGTCTCGGGGGCGTCGCTGTAATGGTGTATTTACATGGGTGATCGGAGGGATCGCAGCATTTCCTATGTTCGTGCGGGTCTGGCAGGAGAGTAGAACCTGCAGATGTGTCGTCTCCTGATCCCCCACATACAAACAATGAATGCACAGGATGTAAGTGTATGTTGTGTGTCATTAAGGGGTTAAAGATGTCACAAGTATATCATATGTTGATACATGTGCCTCATCCTTAAACATATGTAGGGCTGTGGGGTCGCTTTGCCCGTCACACGACTACTGGAGCAACATTACAACAAAGTCACATGTCATAAAGTTTCTGAAAACCTCGCTGCACTTTAACTCCGCCCACTTTTCTGGACACTTTCGATTGGCGCAAATCAATAGTAACTTTTGTCTTAATTGATTTGTGCCAAAAGAGGGCAGAGCTTGCACCAGGATCCTGGCTCGGTTATAAATGTGCCCGCCGGGTCGGCTATTAAGCAGGTTGCGGTGTGATAATTGGCTCGTTGGGCCGTAGAAGCCTGCCTGACTCGTAGCTGGTGCCGCCGTCTGGTGGTCGCGCCTTCTACACTCAGTACACGCTCTCTCATGGGTGTGTTGTGTTGACTCGGCCACAATGTTTGCAGGAAACTCCTTGAGTCGCACCCAGTCACTAGGAAAGTTTGGTGAGTATTTCAAGCAGGACGGGATTTCCTATGTTTAACCCCGTAGTGACCAGACTCATTATATTCCTTAATGACTGAGTGATTTTCTTTGGGGTTTTTTCCATCATTGTGTTAGAAAAGCAAAAACTTTATTAACTTTTGCCAGCACAGTATATTTTAATTTTGCAGTCACGCTAAACTCCCTCCCACCTCCCCCCTCCGACCACTGGTATTGGCTCTCATAGAAGTCTATGGCAGCAGTTGTAGTCCGGCCAGGAAGATAGTTCCAGGGTGAATATTTGTCTTTTTTTTCTCATGTTTTGGTATTTTTTCAAATTTAAAGTGTTTGCGTGTGAAAAAAAAAAGTTTTTTTTGCTTTTTTTTACTCCCCAACTTTACCTAAAGTTTTATTTTGCCGCTATTTAGTCCTTCAAGGGGATTTTAAGATGCAATTCTTTGATTGCTAGTACAGTGCACTGCGTTAAGTACTGCAGTGTATAATGCCTATCACAGCAGCCTATTGGGACCCTTTTACACTGGCCAATAAATCGATCAGATTCAGGCTGCATGCAGAAAACTGAACCCCCCTATCGGCCCGTGTGAACAGGCAGTTACTCATCTATGAGCAGCGACCTGTCGGGCATCCGTACCTGACGAGTCGTCCCGTGTAAAAGGGCCCTTAGACTCTGCCATTGACACCTCACAATTGAAAAACACATGAAAACGTCTGCCTGCATGTTACCGTACGCATAACGTATATGTTTGTTTTTCTGATCAGGGGAAAAAAATGTTGAGCTACAAAACTTTATTAGCAAAAAACAATTGACAATGAAAAACGTTTACGTTTTTCTAATAAAGCAGATGACAATCTATACGGCGCGTGTGATTTTCAAAACATAAGCGTATACTTACCATGCCCGTGTGTTACATGTTGTTTCCATGTATATTTCTTGTATACATGGAACGTACATGAAGGTGGCAGCCTGGATGGGCAGTAAGTCCAGAGAATCCGGCATCGGTCAGCACGCGGTGAAACGAGTGCCGAGGATCAGAGTTTCAGAGAAGTGACAATGGCGATATTGGGCCGGGTCTCTCAGCCCGCTATCACGCTCGGCGTGTCAAGGGAGCCCAACACAGAAAGTCGCACGCAGGAATGAAGAAAGGAAAACGCACCGCCGCCGTGACTGTCCCCGTAGAGGAGTGCTATCCCGGATGCCGTTCATGGAAGCTGCTGCCGTCTAACAAATGAACGTACTGCCCGTCGTACGTCTGCCCGCCATCGCCTGGATGTCCCACAAGGCTTCTGGGAAATGTTCTATGGAATGTTCTAGCACAAATGCACAACACAATGTATGGAGGAAAAACCATCACCCAGCAGTAGCAGGGCTGAGGGGGCGTCCTGGTTTGGGGAGCCTTTCCTCCTCGCCATCCTTGAGGGAATGAAGAATTCTAAATATTTTACAGGAGGACATGAGTGCAGCCGCCCGGGACCTCCAGAGCTAAGTATTGGCTGATACAAGACAATGACCAAAGTGCACACGTCATTTAACTAAACAAAAAAAAAATAATTGAAATGTTCATCAAAGTCTTGGCTTTTAACCCCATTTTTGTTGTCGTCCTTACCCATAATTGTTTTATTTTCCATCACAGTCGCTGTCTGAGGGCTTGTTGTATCTTTCAGCGGTACTATTTAATGTAACGTATAATGCACTGAGGTCACTGCTGTAGAAATCACGTAACCGTATCCTGGGGGTCGGTGCGATTACAATAATACCAAATTTATATAGGTTTTTTTTAAATAAAAAATTTGTTCTACTTTTTAAAATTTAATTATCTTTTTAAAAAAAATAATTTTCAGTTTCTTCTGACCGCCATAACTTTTTAACATTTTTGCTATTTCTCCATCCATGCAGCAGTGTGAGGGCTTGTTTTTTGCAGGGCGACGTGCTTTTTACTGATGGTATTTCCTTTTTTTTTTTTATGTCTTTATATTCCATTATTTCTTGGAGGCATGGCAACAAAAAGAGCGATTCTGTCTGTGTATCTTTTTCTGCTGGCGCTCGCAGTGCGGGATAAATGTGGTTATTTATTAGACTATTATGGAGGTGCGGATAACTATTTTATTTCATTGGACTTATAAGAATATGATGATTGGAGTCATTCCAGCACGGATCGCCCGCGGGGTCACACCCCACCAGCTCCTATTTTTATGAAACTTGGCTCATTTCTTTGTTAATAGAATTCATTCAAAAATCTCAATTTTCAGACCTATCGGGTCACGGGGTCAAGAAATTCAGGAGGGTCAATCTTCTGAAGGTCGCCGAGAACCATCATTTTGACCATGATGTGCACGGTCTCATGTCCTAATAACACACTCCGTGTAGTAACAAACAAATGGGCAAAGTTTCAAAAATAAATCCGAGCTGGTTGGGTGTTAGCCCCTAGAGTGACTTTGTCCCGGAATGACCCATATGGCTGTCTGTATAAAGATGTCAACCCCAAGGCCATTGATAGGCAACTCATTTCCTTCCTGTATCGTGGAGACCCGCTTCCTCCGTCAGCCTCTTAGATGCTGCGGTTGCTTTCACCGTAGCATCTAAAGGGTTAAGCTAGCTCCAGCCCTGACTGAGGGGAAGGTATGGCAGGAGCCCAGCTGACTTTGACAGCTCTGTTCCTGGCTGCAGCGCATACGGGCCCGTATACACGTGTGACTGCTGTAGCCACGTCCGCTGCAGGCCTCATCCACCACATGACGCCTGGTGACATCTCCGTCACATTGCTTCTACCGTAAGATGCTGGGGATTTCCTACACGCAGAAAACACGCAGCAATTACACAGCATGTGAACAGGTGTAAGGGGGTCACCGGTCAGTGATGGGAAGCAGAGGGGGTTAGAAATGGTACATACTGTGATTGGGTCAACATAACTAGTGGGCTACCACAGGGGGCAGCATTGGAGGGGTTACTAGTGGGGTACCACAGGGGGCAGCATTGGAGGGGTTACTAGTGGGCTACCACAGGGGGCAGCATTGGAGGGGTTACTAGTGGGCTACCACAGGGGGCAGCATTGGAGGGGTTACTAGTGGGCTACCACAGGGGGCAGCATTGGAGGGGTTACTAGTGGGCTACCACAGGGGGCAGCATTGGAGGGGTTACTAGTGGGCTACCACGGGGCAGCATTGGAGGGGTTACTAGTGGGCTACCATAGGGGGCAGCATTGGAGGGGTTACTAGTGGGCTACCATAGGGGGCAGCATTGGAGGGGTTACTAGTGGGCTACCATAGGGGGCAGCATTGGAGGGGTTACTAGTGGGCTACCACAGGGGGCAGCATTGGAGGGGTTACTAGTGGGCTACCACAGGGGGCAGCATTGGAGGGGTTACTAGTGGGCTACCACAGGGGGCAGCATTGGAGGGGTTACTAGTGGGCTACCACAGGGGGCAGCATTGGAGGGGTTACTAGTGGGCTACCACAGGGGGCAGCATTGGAGGGGTTACTAGTGGGCTACCACAGGGGGCAGCATTGGAGGGGTTACTAGTGGGCTACCACAGGGGGCAGCATTGGAGGGGTTACTAGTGGGGTACCACAAGGGGCAGTATTGGATGGGTTACTAGTGGGCTACCATAGGGGGCAGCATTGGAGGGGTTACTAGTGGAGTACCACAAGCGGCAGTATTGGAGAGGTTACTAGTGGGGGGACCACAAGGGGCAGTATCGGACCCTCTTCATTTTAATATATGTATTAAGGACATTGTGGAGGGGTTGTGCAGTTAATTATCAGTTTTCAGGTGATACAAAACGATGTAACTGTGCATTTAAAGCATCGATACACAAGATCCATAACACGTTTGACCCATTGAGACTTGTCTGAAGTGAGAGAGTGATAGTGGCCCCAATAGTAATAGTGGCCCCAATAGTAATAGCAACCTCTGTAGTGGCTCCAGCCGTTATGTGATCCTCTTAGTGTCCCCAGTAGTAGTGACCTCTGGTGGACAGCAGCAGGCATTGACTCAGTCCACAGCTCCGGTCCAGTGGCAGCTGCTGCTGAGTCTGTGACTCCTGACCTCTCCCCTGGCATCAGGGCTGCCTACAGGCCGGTGTCTGCATGCAGGAACACAAACACCAGGGGAGAGGACAGCGGGCACAGACTCGGCAGCGGCTGCCACCGGACTGCAGCCATGGACAAGTGAGTGAAATGCCTTCCGGGTTGCTGCGCATTAATATGTTCTGTAAAAATCATTGCCAGCTGGATGGCAACCCGCCGCCCCTCTAAGATCCTGCAGACTGCCACCTCAGGTCGCCTCGTGGTAGGGTGTGCCCTGGCTTTTAACAAGTAGGGATTGTACAGTATCGGTCACCCCTGTTTACCTGTAATCTGTGTTTTATCATAGGGTGCTATATATCGGCCTAGCGTGTAATACCGCACGGTACCTCTATATTTCCTACATGGAGAATGCCTGGACTGTCCTCCCCATGGAGGTGTTACAAGGTAAGGAGGCTTCTGGATATCAGATTATGTGTCAGTCAGAAATCTGAAAATGTGACGCGCCGTAAATTGTGCTGTCCTCGCATAACAGACTAGCGGCACAACACTGCATTCTGCTTCTTCCAAACAGTTTTTTTTTGTTTGCTGCCTCATCACATTGTTTTTTTAACTCCTTGGCGACATCGTACGTACACAGCGGATGGGCACAGAGTTTGTATGGAGCGGGCTTGGGAGTTGGGCCATAACTCTGAGCACGGCTGTTAACCATTTAAAGGCTGCTGTCAATTCTGATAGCGGCATTTAAATGTTCCAATGGCCCCCCTACCCCATGATGAGATGATGGGGGGCTTGTTCAGATGCCCAGGCAGCCTGGGCCTTGTAGTGCAGTATATTGTAAAAGCGATCAGATGATCACAAGTTCAGGTTCCCTTAGAGCGCAGTCAGATGAGCGTGTTTTAGGTCCGTCTAAAATGAACGCTTCTAAAAGAATCAATGGGTTCCTATGGAAGCGTTCATGTGCACAAAACAGCGCGCACCTAAAAAAGATGGGACCTAGGTGCGCGTACTGCAGGAGCTTCCATTAACTTCTATGGGAGTAGGCATTAAAGGGGTTCTGACACGAATAATGTTTTTATGCTTTAGCAGCCATTGTTCCCTGGTCTGCCTAATGGACCCAGGGAACCCATGGTTTAATGGCTGCTAAAGCATAAAAAGATAATACTTACCTGTTCTTCTGTTGTTGTTGACATCGGGGGGTCATCTCCCGGCAGCATATTAGCACTTTCTGCTTAGGTTAAGCAGCCTGACTAGAGCCACCTGATTGGTGCACGCTGTGCAGTCACGTGGTGCCGAAGAGCCAATCAGGTGGCTCTAATCAGCAGCGCTGCTTAACCTAAGCAGAAAGTGCTAGTATGCCTCCCGGCAGGCAGTCTTCTTCCTCCAGCAGCCGCGCCACTCCGGGATCGCGCGCATGCGCAGTGGAGAGGTGCCCTCTGACAGGAGTCAGGACGGGCCGCGTCTCCACTGCGCATGCTCAGCACTCCGGAGTTCAGCCAAAACGGACGGGCCGCCCACAGCAAGCACTGCTTGTGACGTGCTTGCTGTGGCGGTCCGTCCGTTGACCTCGGAAGTGCCTGACGGACGGACCAGAGCAGGAAGAGGTCTTATTGACCGCTCCTGCTCTGCTTTAAAGGCACAGAAGAAGATGCCGGCTGGAGGGGACATGCCTGGCGATCGGGCCAGGCCAGGCAAGGTGAGTACAAATTTTTTTTTTTCATGTCAGAACCCCTTTAATGGAAACTCTTGCGCTGGGAATAGATTCTCCGCTGCTTACAGGAGGGCATTTAAAAGGGGTTTCTGGCCACAAGCACCTTTAAATGTCCCGCTGTTTACTCCTGTTAGTCCCGACGGGGATGAGGGGACTCCCCGAAGGTTCTGTTAATCCCTGCAGGGACTGACAGGATTTCACAACGGGACATTTAAAAGGTGCTTCTGGGCTATAAAGGCGCAATTTCCAAAGCCGTCTATAGGAACAGTAAAGGACCGCTGGTCCCCGAAATAACGTCACTGTTTCTAGAGGTATTGTCAGACTTGTTAGAGGGCAACAAAACAACCTTTTGTAAAGAACCACTGTAAGCCCTACAACAAAGAATGCAATCGGTAGGCTTCACTATCAGTACGCTATTGGGGCGCTACTAACGATTTCTGGTTTTGTTTTTTTTTTTTTTAGTAATAAGCCGCAGTTATCGGCACATAATGGCGTAATGCGGCTGAACAGTGTTACAATTAAACAACAACATAGTGAAGAGGGGGGTGCCTGACTTTGTGGGTGATCAGGGGGTTCAGATAGTTTTTGAGCTCCCTGATGCTTTAGAGCCCCGGATCAGCAGCTCTTTCTCCTCAGCCGCACCGATCCTGTGCTGTATATACTGATCAATGAGATGGATCCCAGTGACGGGTGTCTCCGCCGTCCCGAACGTTGAACGTTGCTCACAGAGTAAGGACCCTTTTACACGGAATGATTATCGTTCAAAAATCGTTGGATCATACAAATTTGAACGATAATCGGCCGACGATTGAACGATGAACGAGAATTGGTTCACTTCTCATTGGCCGTTCATTTATGCAGGTAGAAAAATAATGGTTTAGTCATGCGCATGTCGTTGCGCAGCGATCAGTTGGTCGTTCACTGGGACAGTGAATGTGAAGGACTGATTTAAGAATTATTTATCTGCCTGTATAAACAGGCCGCATGAGTGAACGAGCAAACTGTGTGTAAAAGTACCACTAGTCCCAGCCAGCAAGTCCTCATCAGGCGTCTGATAGTACCCATAGCCACTGGGCGTCTCACAAACAGTACAGAGGGGAGTTTTCCAAGTTACAAATAAAGGATGGGTAAAGGAGAAGACATGTCATCTGCCAATAAGGATGTTGGTGCCAGTACCAGTACTCTCAGCACCAGCCATGTGCCCAGGACCAGTACTAGTGGCTGCAGCCGTGTGCCTGGTAGTAGCAGCATCAGCAAGCCAGGGTTGTCCATGTCCTGCAGTAGCGTGTGAGCTGGAAGGATACTACAGCCATTGTAGACTGGTTGGCTCGCTCGTCACCATCTCGGCAGGAAGACTCTATAAGTCCATTACTTTGAGCCAGGAGATTCAATGGAATCCTATACTGTAGCTACTTGGCAGACTGATGGACATTAGCCTTTCCCTTCTGTCATCTGTCTTCACTGCCCCCTCCAATTCGGGTGCCACCGTTTCTCTTATGAGACAGCACCCTGGGTATAAGGATATGGCCAAAAATATATTAGTGATGATAAGGCGTTGTGTGAGGACAGTCATGTTTTGAAGTGTGTTGCAGATGTGGAAGCGGTGACTGAGATGCATAGCTGTGGTAGTAGGGTGGCGGTAGTGGCAGTAAAGGTGGATATGGTGATGGGAGGGCAAGGAGCCCACAAGATATCAGAGCAGACTGAGAGACATGGCAGGGATGATGAGGAGTTTGATTATGATGATATGGTTTTGAACAGAATGTGGGACCCAGGTGATGAGGTGAGCTTAGCCTAGGTGGTGGATACCTAATCGCCATTACTTCTCTGAGAAAGCCATCCCTGCCTTGCAGTCACAAAGAGGAGGGGATAGGCCAGTCCTTGTGATTGTCATGTTGGCAAGGTACACGCTACCATCGACACGTGAAACAGCAACTATTGCCAGGGACAGTAGATATTTTTAACGGCCCACTGGATCAATATTTTGCAGTACGATGTGCAGCGCCCGAGGAGTGGGCCCACAGTCGAGGAGACAGTGGGGTAGAGAAAGGCCTTGTCATGGGGCTCTACCATCTACTCCACTGGGGGTAGCTCAGAACTCGACCACATTACTGCTGAGGGAGATCACAGGGGCAGTAGCCAGGGGTTACCTTAAGTACAATTGTCACTCGTGACGCCACCGTTCCGTCCTCTGCGGCGGATCCTTCAGACGTAATAAAGTAGTAGACACACAGGGAACGGTCTGTTCCGCTTGTTAACTGTAAACTCTTGAACTCAAATCCACATATACAATCTTGGTACAGAAACAACAAGCCAGAGTGCTGCAACAAGGGGGATTCTCAGGGTATCCGGATAATCCACAGTCCAAGTTATCTGTGAAATTCGTCTCCCGGCAAACTCTCTCCCTACTGCTCAACACTCACTCTGATTCTTTCTTCTTCTCGCCATGAAGTGGTTTGTCCTTCTCAGCAGCAGCACCAAGGTCTCCTGGGTAGAATGGGCCAGGCTGAGTGTAAAGAAGTCACTCGGCTTCCTCCATACTTCTCCACACACCCGCCGATCTCATGGACTGAACTACTGGACTGACTGGCATTGCATTCTTGCAAACACATATACATAGCTTGATCACATGAACACAAACGATACATTTACCAGACAGGACTAGACATTAACCCTCTCAGTCCTGCAACCATCCAATACGCAGAAATCAAATGCATGCCACAGACAAGACATTGACACGAAACAGACATAAAACATTATGGAGGGGCCCCACTAACTCTGGGCCACTACAGATGCAGCACTGCAACAAGGTAAGGCATTGCTGACACTTCCACGGTTGTGGTGGTCAGGGTCGCCTATTGTCCTTCACGTCCTCCTCAACAGACGCACGTAGCTTGCGCTCCTCTTGCCTCCTTTCATAGGTGCAAGATGAAGTGCTGCCACACTGCATTACACCTGCTGAGCTCTGGGCAAGAAAAGCCAGGTGGGTCTGGCATGAAGGAGGCAATCTCACGCCAACCCCCATGTAGATGGAAAAGTAAAAAAGTTATGTCTTTTGAAAAGTGAAGACGAAAATCCCCCAAAATGGTTGTGTCCTTAGGTCCAAAATAGGCCGCGTCACTAAGGGGTTAAAGCACAAAATCGGCTGGTCACTAAGGGGTTAACAAGAGAACTGAAGATTACTGTTTGCCCAAAGAAGCACTTTCTTTAGACCAGTGAATTAGTTGGTGTGAATGGACATTGCTGCGACTATGGGGTCATTCAAGGTCATTCAACAGCAGCTAGCAGAGTGGGAGCTGCAAGCAGAGGGGCGGCTCAGGTGGGACCTGGAACAGTCTAAGGGGGCTGCAAGGGACGCCTCAGGCTGCTTCCGATTGATGTGCAATCTGTTGAAAGGGCGGGCCGTCATATGACAATCCGACATCTGGGGGCACTGTGTTCTAACTGTAGCAGTTCCTGCCTCCTCATTCGGCAGTTGCCCTGGCGGTCTTTCTTCCCCGCCCCCCCCTCAAAAAGTTTAAAAAAAAATACATGCAATGATGAGCAGCTGACCCCACTGCCATGACATGACTGGTACTCTTTAACTCTTAACGCCTTAATGCCACAGGACGTATGTTTTAGGTCCTGGCAGGGTGGTAGTTAACGAAACGGGACATAAACTTCTGAGCCCGCACCATCCCACATGTAAGGCAGCGTAAATAATTCAGGGCGGTGAGTGCAACAATACACTGGAGACAGAAGAGAGCCGCGTGCCTGAACAGATGTGCTAGAGAACACAATGCCGGTGGGCAGGATGATGGCGGTGAGGCCGAAGCAAGCATGACGCCATCTCTCTACACATACGTGATACAGACACCATCACACAGGACTGTATTAAATAGCAGTCGCTGACATAAATGGTGATGTGGTGCCGTGCGGTGACTGCCCATAGCCATGCCAATACTGGTCATAACGCTTAAACAAAAGTAGCATTGCACTGTCTCTGTCCAGTCAGCAGGGAGGCTGTATGTGAATGCCCATCTCTGCTTCCCAGGATGATCGGGCTTTCAGAGACCTTCTGGCCAAATGGTGAGAAACCCTACTTTAATGTGTGCACTCTCTTACACACCCAGATGCCGTAACAGCAGGTGAGGCAGAGACTGTAGAGAGATTGCAAGCCCTGTGTCTGCAGTCCTGTCAGCCTGTGAAGATAGCGCCCTTCCTACGTCCTAGAGTCTCAGCTACTACAGAAGCTTGCCACCTAACAACGGGCAGTGGATTGCAGAAGGTCTGGAAGGGAGACCCCTTGTGGTAGCCACTTTAAACTTGTGGAAAAACAACAACATGTTTAATGAAAGTATATTACAAGATTACATGAGCGGAAGTTGTCTGAATAGTTAGTGCGCCTTTTAAAGTACATGCCAACATAAGAGAAAACAAATCCCCTCCCCGCCAGTAGCAGGGACTCAGTGTGAGAAACATCTGGATGGATCGCTCTTACTAGATGGGCGCTTATATTTGTACATGTGATCTAGAATCTCTAATGAAATGTTGAGATTTAGGGACAGACGATACGGACAGTGTGGGTACGAAGAACCCACACTGACAAGGAGGAGGGGCTACGGAACCACTGTTCCATCACGTGCCCTTTGTGTAGCTGATAAGTCTATTCTGTAGAGTCCAGGAACCCAACACGCCACGCTGCAGCCTGAGGAACGCTGCAGCCTGATCTTTTATGGGGGCACTAAAAAAAAGGGCAAAGGGCATGGAACAAAATCTGTTGCTGCATGCATGCTATATGCTGCAGGGGGGTAATTATTTTATAGTCACCGTGTCATGCAGACCCCCAGTATTATGACCCCTGCACTCATGGACTCCACACACTCGGTGTTGCTGTAGTTATTACGCCCATAGCGCTAAGCTGACCTGATGGATGGAGTCCAAGGGGCGCTGGGCGCTTGTACCCGGCTGCAGGGGTCTGTGCAGCAGGACACAGACCAATCTCTGATTGTGGTGATCATAATCAGGGTGCCTGTGGTGGTGCAACACTGGGTGGTATTTGCTTGGTTATAACCGTATGGGGCAGCAGGGACTGACGGGGGCTCGGGCTGGACAAACAACTGCGTGGCTGCCGGGCTCCAGTAATGATGACATTGTTGATGCCCCTAACAGGTGTGACCCACGCCGCTATATGGGCAGCTTGCATCTCCTATCTGAGTGCCGCCGTTCCACCGGCATTACGGACCTCCGCCCAGGGCATCCTGCAGGGGCTTCATCTGGGACTTGGCAGAGGATGTGGTGCCATGGTTGGAGGCATACTGGTCAACTTCTTTGGTAAGACTTTACTTTTTCAATTAAGACTTTTCTTACTTCATTCACTGCTGAAGGGTCTAAAATAACACATTTTGAATTCGCTAAGAAATTGGATTTGCAATAAAATTTCAGATTTTTAAATAATTACAATAAATTGCCAAATTGTCTTATGTTTACATTCATTAACCCCCTAACAGTCACATTCAAATTGGAAAAGCCCTCCTGGAAATGGCATGTTGTACACACTGGGACACACCTGTTAAACTGGAGTAATACTGAGAAAATTGACTTTCAATGTGTGAAAGTATTAATTGGGAGGGAAGTTGCAGATTTTAGTGGAGGAGATTTTTTTTGGTGGCCATTTTGAACTCCGACATATTAAATTCTTCTCAGATTTTACAAATGGGAAGGAGATCATGTGATACATCAGTCATGGCTAGAATTTACTCAGAAACACTCTGGAAGGGTCAGTTTTGCCTGATCTTTGCTTGTTTAGGAGTTAAGCGAGGGCAATGTTTCACAAGGTGCTCTACGTGATGTGTTCGATGAGTCCACCATTCTGCCGGCTGCATGCGGGGTGACGTGTAATCCAGGCTTCATGAACGCGCTGAGGAACTGCAGGTGATATTTCTTCACAGCACTATAGGATTTCCCGTTTCAGGTGAACCATGTTGTGTATTTTTCCACATGCACAAGGGGCTTCAAATGGCCCCAGAGATAAAAGCCCAGAGGCGTTAAAGTGACCCTCAGGGCTGGAGCAGCAGCTTCTCTGACTACCTGATGTGCACTGTGCACTAATATCCATCATTAGTCTAAGACCCTACATGCTGCCCACCTGAGCAGCGCTGGCCAGTCGGATCACTATGTAGGGTCCATACTATGTAATATTACTATATAACATTGTGCATCAGGTAGTCAGAGAAGCGGTTCAGCCATCTTTGTTTCTCCAGGCCTGGAGGGTCGCTTTAACTCGGCCACCTTGGTGGACTTTTACCGGCCCTCTATGCCCAAGTAATTATACATCCAGTCATCTGCATACACCCACAGCAAAGTGCGGGAACCAATCACCCGCCTAAACCGCCATAAACCAACTTATGGCGCTGTTTGGATCCAGCTCTGCCATCTGCCCTAATTTCTCCCCCCCCTCCACTCCACGCCCCTCTTCCTGACTCCCCTACCTGTGAAGTCTGTGCGCCAGTGAAAAATCCAGAGACTTGTGTAGGAGAGCGCGCACGGGACTCTGAAAAGCGTCACGTTTTTGGCTGGTGCACAGACTTCACAGGGGAAAAGCGGATGAGTATGAAAAATCCAGCCCCCCGACTCCCTCTCGCTTGCCCTAACAGGACCACAAGTAAGTTTAGGGTGCTTTAGGCCTCATGCCCACGGCCGTGTTGGAAATATCACAGCAGATCAGATCCGGTGCCCCCCAGAGACTCTATACTCACCTGTCCAGATCTGCCTCGAGTGTCTTGGCGAGTGAGCCGGCACGCATGTGCAGTGTTCACATGACGCGCTGTTCTATGCCGCAGATTCCTGCGATACTTCTGCAGTGCTCACTGTGGAGGTATTGCGGGACGGATGGCTTCCATTGACTGCAATAGAAGCCGTCTGTGCGATTTTTTTTTTTTTTTTTCCGCTCAAAATAGACCATGTTACGATTCTTCCCCGCGAGCAGAAAGTCTCAGTTGATTTCCGCTCATGGGCAGGGGAGAATCTTTTTGACATAGCTTGTCTATGGACGGTCATTGCGGCAGAATTCGCGGTGGGCGTCTTCCGCAGCGATAATCCGTCCTTGGGCATTGGGCCTTAGGCACATGACAGGTTCCTTTTAAATGATCTCTTAATGAAAAAAGCCCCGGATGTCAGACACCATTTACCACTTTGCCCTTACTTAGCTCCTAAACAAGGTAAGATAGGGCAACTCTGACACTTTCAGTGTGTTTCTGAGTAAATTCTAGCCAAGACAGATATATCACACGACCCTTTCCCATTTGAAAAACCTGAACTAAATTCAGTATGGCGGAGTTCAAAATGGCTGCCGAAAACATCTCCAGAACCTAAATATGCAGCCTGCTTGCCAATTAATACTTTCACACATTGGAAGTCAATTTTCCCATTATTACGCCCGAGCAATTTATTTTTTCACGCATCGCGAGGAAATATCGCGGCATGTCCTCTCTTTGGGTGTTCCCTCAGAACGCCTCACATCACCCATTGCTTTCAATGGGGCCGGCACAGCATTGCACGGGGCATGAGGCGGACGTGGGTGCGATGCGAAGTTTGCTTATTGAAAACAATGAGAAACACTCTGCAATCTTCTGCTGCGGCCTTTAGTGTTTGTGTGGATTTCCAAAAACATGAAAGGTGAATTTGTAATTTAGGTTGTAAGCCTCAGCGGGGTCAGGAACTCGCGGCCGATGCCGATATCTGTACAGCGCTGCGAGGCATGTTGGCTCCATATAACTGAATCCAATGGTTGCTCTCCAGGTGCTGCAGAAACGTTCCGGGGGATCGGCATGGCCTCCTTGGTCATCCTCCTTCTCTTCGCTCTCATCCAGTGGGTAGCGGTTCCTCAGAAGGAAGAAGGTAAGCTGCCACTTGTGTCTTCGTCCCGATTGTAAGAGTGACCATCTCAGCTTTTCTCCTTTGGGTAGGGTTCCATGCGCAGCACCCGTGCAGAAAACGGCGAATCTGAGATGTGCCAACGTCGCGGCCAACAGCTCTTGCTTGGTGAGGCTCACAAATTATGCAAGTGGCTACTGACTGTTTATTGTCAATGGCCCACGGTTGTAGGCAAGGCGCATAGTGGCAGCAATAAGCAGTCCGTAACCGCAGAAAGAATTTGTGAGCTGCACTGAGCAGGAGCTTTTGGCGCATCTGTAACAGGTGAGACCGTACGTGGACCCTACCTACGGAGCACCAGCTGTGATTAGAGCGCCCCCGCGCTGCTTGGCAGCTGTGCTGTCCGTTTCATAGATTCCACTCTGACCAGAAAAGTAGAGATGGAAGGGACCTCCAGGGTCATCTGGTCCGACCAGCTGGGATGTTGTAGGTTTGTGAGGACTACAGGGCTACCGGGTTACAGGGCTTTCTTATGGCTTCAAGTGGTGGCCTAACACTTGGATATCAGGGCTGGCGAGTCGCTGAGTGAGACTTCTGACTCTTTCAGAAATGGCGCATGTACAACGATTAGTAATAATAGACTTGCTAGTAATAAAGTGGTAACGGCAGGCTTTACTAGATTATAGTTTAACCCTTTCATCACCAGGGGTCATTGATGCTCCTGCGTCCAGGTCACATTCTGCAGTTCCGGTATCCCTATTTTCAAAACCTCATTTATTTTCCGGGTGACATATCTACATGAGAGCTCGTTGTTTTTGGCGAGACGACTTGTATTTTTCATTGCTACCATTTAATGTATTGGGAGACTTTTGCAAATTTCTAAGTGAGCAAAAATGTATACTTCTACTGTATAATGCAGTACTATGGTATTGCATTCTACTCTATTTTAGCAGGCTGCCTATTAAAGACAGGCCACAGGCACGACTTTATTAAAGAAGACTATCATGGCTGCCCCGGAGGCCTTCAGAAGTCCCCAGGCCGCCATGATACGCTGACAGTAGCCCCACGATCTTGCACACAGCTCGGGGCTGTAGAGGTGTTAAGGAGGAGTTACATTTACAGTCTTAAAAGTGCAAACGGCCCATTAAAGGTAACCGTAAAGCTGATGTGGCCCTCGGTGAAATGCCTTAGACACCCCCGATCTAGAGCGATTGACTATATTGCCGTACGCCTATTCCAGAGGTGTTTTTTCTTACCAACGCTGTGCCTTTACTGCAGATGCATCTATGTTGGCGGAAAGGATTCCGGTGCCCTCCAGCCTGGTGCCCATTGCCACCATTGATCTGGTATCGCAGCACCCGGAGAACGTCATGCCAACTGTTCAGGTCAAACTGCCACCCAAGAAGACCAGACACCAAGAGGAACAAGAGGATGTCAACAGACCGGCCTGGGGGATAAGTTCGTCTCCTTGGGTCACCCTCGCTTATGCCTTTTATCAGATAAAGGAAATGCTGGCACTTACCCGAGCTAGCCCCGCCTCCGAGACCCAACCACTCCAGGTACCGTCCATAGACAGACTGAAATAACCTGATTTCTGGGGTCGCCTTTTCTGTTCTTCTTCACCTGTTTCTTATTTTGCAAAGTATTATTTGTTATTGGCTCAATGGCCAAAAGAAGCTCTTGTAACATGGCAGAAAGCAAAGCACTCTGGGAGTTGGCAGATCTACATAGCGCAGCTTGATCTGCAGTGTAG
This sequence comes from Eleutherodactylus coqui, assembly GCF_035609145.1. Taxonomy (NCBI): domain Eukaryota; kingdom Metazoa; phylum Chordata; class Amphibia; order Anura; family Eleutherodactylidae; genus Eleutherodactylus; species Eleutherodactylus coqui. The sequence goes on along the minus strand of NC_089844.1, from coordinate 185,548,186 downwards.
CGGCCCTTCGATCACCTAACCAAAGTTGTTTCTTAGCCTAATTTACTTATATGGAGAGAAGTTGCAATGCCAGATACTGACATGAGAGGCGCTGTTTCTGCCATGTTTTTCTCATCTCCTCACCCTTTGGGGGGTTGTTTTTATTCATCCTCCCCTTTCAGGAGCCCTAACTTTATTTTTCCGTTGACCTAGTTACATGAGGGCTTGCTTTTTGCAGGAAGAGTTATAGTTTTTACCGCTACAATATAATGTATTGGAAAACACTTAAAAAAATTTTAAGTGGTGCGAAATGAAAGAAAAAAAGCAACTGCGTGGTTTTTCAGGTGGGTTTGCTTTGGCGACACTTATTGGGCAGTAAAATTGGCGTTAACTTTTGTTGTAGGAGTCTGGACCTTTTATAGGACTGTTGTTAAAAAACAAACCCTTTTTGTTATTTAAAATAAATAAATGTTGCCTTATTCAGAGCCCCGTACATTTTCTTGGATATTTCCATGGGTGGCGCTGTGAGGCCTCGGTTTTAATGGGGCGAGCTGTAGATTTACTGCTATCATTTTTGAGTACATAGGACTTCTTGATCACTTTTAACTCCATTTTTATGAGGCGACGGGTGACCAAAAAAGTTGCAATCCTGGCATTATTATGTTTTTTTTCCAGCTTTCACAATGTGAAATAAATAATGCAACGCTTTGTTTTTTGGACACGGCAATACCAATTATGCATAGATAGAGGTTTTTTTTGTTTAGATTTTTTCATAATACAAAGTCTTTATTTCTTATATTGTACAACTTTTTTTATTTTTACTAAATTTTATTGGACATTTATATTTTTATTTAGTCTCCTTAGGGGACTTGAACTTGCAATCGTTTGATCAGTTCTACAACATAATGCAATACTTCAGTAATGCCATTTTAAAATGTCATTTTAATGATCACATATTGAGCCCTGCCACAGGCCGCAGACAGGGCTTACTATGGTTAAATACATGGCAGCCTTCACTAGGTCCAGGGCCACCATGGCGACCATCAGCAGCGCATGATTGCATCACTGGGGGCCAATGGTGAGTGAGAGGGGGAATCCCTCTCCAGCTGACAGCTTACATGCCGTGGTCAGAATTGACAGTGTATGCAGGCTGTAAAACAGCCGCTTGCGGTAGGTGACAGCTGTTTCAGACAGCCGACACCAGCAGAGTATGCAGCCCACTTCGGACCCTACTTCATATCTAACTGCGGCTCTGTGACCTATGTATGGGGAAGGGGTAAAATAATCTGTTCAAATGTAAACCCTGATCAGCCATAACATTAACGCCATGACTGAAGTGGCGCCCATCATAGAGTGAGATATAGTTACCAGTATGTGACCATCGAAGCAGATGGGATGAAATCAGGAAAAATAGGCGAGCGTGAGGATCTGAGCGACTTTCATAAGGGCCAAATTTAATGACTAGTGTTATAATGTGCCGCCACTGCTCACCCCGCCCACCCGCTGCTGGGCCTGCCGTCCTGCGTTGCTGTCATTCTCGATCTGCATGCCTTTTTTCTGCTTGTGCACGTTCCTGCTTCTCCTTTTAAAGGACCAGCATGCGCCACCCTAACGTGTCCCTGCTATATTAGGCATCCAACCCTTTGTAGGATGCCTAAGCAATTGGTCTCCTACCATTGTGGCAAAGCCCCGATTCAGTGTATTCCTGGTTCTGACCCTTGCTGGTTCTGACTCTCTCCTGACCTCGGCTCTGGACTCTGCTTTGTCTGCTGCCTGCCCTGACCCCAGCCGGTCTCTCCATTACCGCCCCTGAGCCCAGTGCATTGTCAGCAGCCACATTACCGGGACTATCTGTGGGTGTAATGGCTTGTGGACCCCACAGCAAAGCCTGTGTCCCTCTTGGAGAGGTTAAGTGTGAAAACCAAGGAACCCCAGGTGCTGCCACCTCAGCCTGCAGCGAAACCGGTGTCTGGCAAGGCAGATCCACCTGCCTGGCAGTTAGCCAACTGGGTCAGAACATCTCCTTAACAGCAGATCTTGTGCGATGTCCCTGTATGTAGTGATTAGTAACTAGCAAACATAGTCCAAGAATGGACAGTTGGTGAACCAGTGATGGGCTCTTGGGTGCCCAAGGCTCATTGATGCACAAAGGCTAGCCATGCTAGAAAGGAGTCAGAACACGCAGTGCATCGCTGCAGACTAGTCAGATTGCCAGGCTGACCCCTGTCTACTGCTGAAAGTACCTACAGTCGGCATATGAAGATCAGAACTTTGACCATGGAGCAATGGATGAAGGTGGCCTGTTCTGATGACTCAGTGGTCTTTTACATGAAGTGGACAGCTGGGAGCGTGTGTGTCGCTTACCTGAGGATGCCCTATGGGAAGAAGAGCGTGATGCTCTGAGCAATGTTCTGCTACAAGTCTTGGATCCTGGCATTCATATGGATACTAGTTTTGTACATGCAACTTACCTAAACATTGTTGTAGACCACATCCACCACTTCATGGCAGCTTATTCTATAAATGGTTTGAGGAACATGGCAAATAGATAAAGAGGATGACTTGGCCTCCAAATTCTCTACATCTCAACCAGATCAAGCACGTGTGGGTGCTGGGAAAAAGAAGTCCAATCCCTGGAGGCTCAACCTCACAATTTACAAGGCTGAAAGGATCTGCTGCGAACGTCTTGGTGCCAAATATCACAGGACGCCTTCAGATGTCTTGTGGGATTTCTCCTTGATGAGTCAGAGTTGTTGTGGTAATGTTAGACTGGTGGCTTTGATGATATGGCTGATCAGCGTATTTGTAAGCTGTACCGCTCCTAGACGGCATCAGTAGTCTTGTCTATTATATACTCTACGTTGTGTTGTAACTTGTGTAGCATCTAAAGGGTGTATAAAGTATTGTCTTTCCATTGCTGCTGATGGGATAACAGTTAGGAAAGAAGAACTGAAGGTAAGGCCTTCACACTCTTTTATTTGTCCTATCCATGACTTTGTACCAGTTGGTGATTGTAAATGTCCCGTCGTGTTCTGTATAAAACATCTTCTGATTACAGCAGCCACGTACCTGATACCACTAAACCACTTACCAAAGGGTTTTCCAGGATCAAAACTATTGGTGACCTATCCTCATGGTCCATCACTCTAGACACCCGCCAATCAACTGATGAGAAGTTGCCACGGACAGCTGGAACTATCAAAACATTGTCTGTAGCGCAGTAGTTTAGTTTGGTATTGCAGCCTTCTCCGTCATCTCAGTAGGGTAGAGTCACAATCCAAACCGGGCTACTGCACGACGGACAATGTTTCGACAGTTACGGCTGTCCTCAGCTTCTCATCAGCTTATTGACAGATGTCCCGAGCGGTGAACCCGTCGATCTACTATTGTTGACCAACCCAAGCCGGGCTGTTTTAGAACACTACCAGACATGAGAAACTTCTGGAACCACACCTTCAAGGTAACCCGTCTTGTACTTTACACTGTCCTCCCTGAGGGCAGCATAAAGTAGTGACAGTCATGCTGATTTCAGCGGTCTGTCACTTACGGGATATTGTGCAGTGGCTTTAAGAACTCCCAGCTTCTTCTGAAGCTCCCAAAAGAGTTCAGTCCAGAAGATAGGTGAGAAAAGCCTGATTGATGGGGGTCTCAACACTGATCCTGAGAACAGGGGTCCCGTGTCCCCCTCTGCTCCTCACTGCACCCCCACACTAAGGAGGAGCTTAAATGGAGCTGTGGTCGCACATGTGCAGTGCCACTTCATTCATTCTCAGTGGGGCTGATGGAGTTACAGTAGCTTAGCTCTTGTACTCAGCTATTCCTGTCAGCCCCGTTGAACTGAATGGAGCGGCACCGCATGTGTGAAACCTCCAGTGACAAGAGGGGGACATGGGAGCCCCATTCTTGGGATTGGTTGGGTTTCAGCAGGGAGACTGCCACCGATCAGACTTTACTTTTCTTGCCTCGCCATAGGATAGGTGATTAATTTGTGAGACAACCCCTTTAAATCTCATGTTTGCATGAGTAGCAGCCATGCGCCCTCGCGCCTCTCACGCCGTTTATATACCTGTACAGACTGCGGTAAAGGCCTCATCTGTGTGTCTTATGTTTTCTGCCCGCTGTGTACTGGACTGATATCTTCTGTGAAGGTGCGGACTGAGAGGGGTTTTCCAGGCAGCGCCCGCTGGTGTCCACCATGGTCGGAGTGGAAGTCGCTGCTCTGCCCCTGTGTAGTGGCCGGAGCTTGTAATTGCAGGTGCAGTTCTTAATGAATCAATGGAATCCCAGCCTGCAATTACAATTTCAATGAGCGCTGCTCTTGCAATTTTGAGTGCCGGCCACTACACATGGGGCGGAGCAGCAGCTTCCACTACGAACCCGATGGACCCCAGCGAGCACTGCCTTGAAAACCCCTTTAATTAGCATTCTCTTATCTGTAGAACGTATCTATCCGTCTCTTCGGTCGCCTTCCCGGGAGTCACATTAGTCTTCACTCTTTCATAGTCCCGCTGGCATGAATCAGCATCCACACGTTCCGCTTCCTCACTACTCTTGTGACGTAAAGTGAAATGCAGCTGAGAAATGTCGTATTTTTAAGTTCTACCTTTTTTTTCTTTCTCCAGAGAAATAATGAAAACCACTCGGCTACACCGTCTCCGCAACTGGCGAGGGGCGAAGACGCTACTACTGAAGCAGCCGCCCTGGCCCGTGATATCCCAGAGACTAGCGACCATGCACAGGGAAATGCCGCGGTCCCGTCGCAGGATAATTCTCAGGCTCCGCCCTTTCTGCCAGGCGACAGCGGGAATTAGTAATGTCTGGATGAAAAACTACTGGTTCTACACTGGAGGTTGGCTGTAAGGAGAGGAACGCTGTTGGAGAATCACGCAGCGTTTTATTGAGATGATTAGTAGAAGGAGTTTGAATGGTGCGGTTCTCGCTATTTAAAAAGACGTTTTTAGTCACATTGGCTGGAAGAGACCGCACGGTCGTGTAGTTGTATTCCAGCGTGTGACGCCTGATGTGCTTCATGTAATTTCACCAGCGTTCTTAATGTAGCAACATGCAGTATAGGAGCGCCTGGGCTTTGTCACGTGCAGCGGTTATACATACGCTACATCCTGCACACCCACAAACCCCATAAGGTTATATGCCCACAGTGCTGGGGCGCTGGGTCAACGGATGTCACTTGCCTTCTCGCTCACTCACTGCCTATTTGTAAGGTTGGCGCTCGGCACATTGGGCACACAACGTCACCCCATAACCTTAGTTCATGAGACTCCTAGAGCGCAAAAGGTTCTTTTCAAGAAGCCAAAGAGTTTTTCTGCACTAGCTTCAATTTTTTACATAGGCGTTTAGAGGGTTGTACCACGATAAGACTGATCAGTGGCTCTCACCGCTGAGATCCCCACGATCCCGAGAACAGGGTCTTGAGTCCCCCTCTCCTCCTTACTGCAAGTTTGCTGCACCCTCTGCAGTGACATGGGTCTTGAATTGACTGGCTGTTGTGCCTGCGGGGTGCTGCTACATTCATCTTCAATGGGGCTGATGGAAAGAACCAGGTGTTCTGTTATTTCCGTCAGCCCCATTGAATTGAATGGAGTATCGCCATGCATGTGTTACCACCACTCCATTCATTGCTGGGGCTGCAATGGTGAGAAGAGGGGGACATGAGACTCCAGGACTCATGATCATCGTTGAGACCCCAATAATCAACTTACAATCAACTTACATCACCTCTCCTATGGATAGATAAGTCTATTCTGCTATGACACCTTTAGAGGGGTTTTCTGGGACTTAATGAATAAAAGTTAAAAGAGGACTTAAAATTAAAAAAAAACCTGAATACTCCCCTATGCCGGCTGCCACTAGGTACTCAGAAGGAGCGGAGGGTGGTAACGCGCCATTCATTGTGCACATGACCTCTCATTCACTCACAGGCTTCAGTGGCCATATAAGAATCCCTGCTGAAGTCTGTGATTGGCATAATGAACGGCACATGACTGCCCATCGTTGGTTCCGTGCGTCAGCCATAGGGGCTGCAGTGCTGCATGGGGAGCCGCTGGAGTAGGGGACTAATCCATATTTATTTTTAGTATTTTTTTTTTTTTAAAGGGCTTAAAATTAAGCTTTAGTCCTGGAAAACCCCTTTAATGGAAGCCGCCATGACTACGTTGTTTAGTTTATAGTGGTTGCTGTACGGTATGCGGCACTTATGCTGTATAGCGGCCTTTTATTTGCTTTGACTGGTTTGCTGCTCCTTCTGTCTTTTACTTTCATTGTTTGGATTTTGGAAATGTTTACTTTGTAGATTGAAAACTTTTTGTTTCTTTTCTGTTTTTGTCGGATGTTTGCTAGTAATGCCTTGTACTATTTATGTCCCACCGATATGGCCTCTGTGGACTCTGCGGTCGCTGCTGTTGCCTTGGGCGGATGGAGGCGCTAATAGAGACTTTTATTGATTGTAGTGAATTCTATATATTGTCTCCAAAAAGAAATTGCACATTTTGGCAACCCGGCTTCTAATGTGTCCAGTACTAATATATTTATTACAACATCACTGTGGATCTCCTGTGTTCTTTCTTATCAGCTCCTTTATAATGTCCTGTTGGAGAGCAGCACAAGACTAGAACTGGTCCTCGGGACCTGCTGCTGGAAATAAGGAACCAGGGAACCTGATGGGATTCCAGGCGGGCAGGAAACAAGTCCATCCGCCAGCAGAGAGCATACTGGTTAAGGGCCCTCTTACACGGGACTACTTGTTGGGCACAGATACCCTACAGGTCGTCCCAGCGATGATTGTTCTTGTGATTTTACACAGGAATGAGCATCACTAATGAATGGGCCGGCGATCCGTCCAGCCACCTGCCTTTAATCACAGTAAACAGGCCATCATTCATAACTGAACGACTGCCTGTTTACACAGCTGATCCGTCATTCCATTTTCTGCATGCAGGAATTGAACGACGAACAATAGGTGAATGAATTCTCATTCGTCATTCAGTCGGGGCGTGCCTTTACACTGAGTGATAAGCTTTCAGATTCCACTAGTAGAAATAGACACTGTGCCAGGAACACAATCCAGAACACTTTAAAAGTGGGGCAACTGATTCAGAGTCACCCAGAATCCATGGATCCAATCTAGAATCATAGAAGGAAGACGTGACTGCATTCAAGGTACATTTTAAAACCTCTATCCCTCCGAGGACATAATAGCAGGAAGGTTTTGACCAGAAGATCTTTGTCGAGCAGATGCATACAAATGTCATATATAATATATATATATAGTAACTCGGTCATACAGGCTCCTTCCAGGAAAAAGATCCAACACACTTACTTACATCATCTCTCATCAGCCCTAATCACCGTGTACAAATCTGTCATGGCGCCATCTATATCATTCATCATCAAGGCAATTTAGCTGCGCCGCTGTGGGAACATAGTCACCAAATCCCCCGTGACAACGTTCATAGGATGTCGTATATATGCATCGATCTATCACACAGTATATAAGAGTTAAGATTATATTCGCCCAAGTAACTATTCACACTGCGTGAATCCTCCAAGGTATAATGGAAATAGAACTACCGTATATACTCGAGGATTAGCCGACCCGAGTATAAGCCAAGTCAATAAGTTTTACCACAAAAAACTGGTAAAACTTATTGACTCGAGTATAAGCCGAGCTATACTCAAGTATATACTAGGTAAAGAAAAAATGCAATACTCGCCTCCCAGCCGGCATCTGTGTCACCGGCGCGATGGTTTCCCCGGCAGTGCAGCAAGCTGCTTGAGAATTCTCCCCGCTGTCATCTCCCTGCTCGGCTTTGAATTCCCCCACCGTCAGTGCTGTGTAAGTAAGCGCTGTGATTGGATCGAGCGCCAGCCAATCACAGCCGGCGCTCGATAAAGCAATCACAGCCATTCAGTGATGTCATCCACTGAATGGCTGTGAATGATCGAGCGTCGGTTGTGATTGGCTGGCCCTCGATCCAATCACAGCGCTTACCTACACTGCTCTGACGGTGGGGGAATTCAAAGCGGAGTATGGAGATAATAGCGGGGAGAATTCTCAAGCAGGATACTACGAGGATGACAACTCAGAAAATAGCCTGTTGGTGTATCAATCAGTTGTTTTACAAATAAGTCAGTAATCCAGATCATTGTCTTTTAGTTTCACGTCAACATCCAAAAATTGGATGCTATCAGGAGAACGTGTGAAGGTAAACTATAACTCAGGGTAAATACCATTGATCTCTGTTTGAAATGCTAAGAGATTAGACATAGAACCTTCCCAAATGATAACTAACCTCACACCATTAGGAAGAAATGTACACAAATTTATCCTAGATGTTAGCATAAGTGGGGTCACATTGGACCCCATGGTGGTTCCCTGTTACTGTCTGTAGAAACATCCCCAAAGCCAAAATAATTGCTTGAGGATGAACTCCAGAAGCCTGTGGGTGACTCGTGTAGACCCCAGGAGAGGTCCGAGCCTGCCAACCTTCACTGTACGGTCTCAAGCCCTTCATCATGTGCAATTGAAGTGTATAAAGATACTTCCTCAAAAGAGGCCAAAATAGTCCCTCTGTTACCTTCAACCCACTGATTTTAGTAGGAAAATCACCAGTATCACGTGTATATGATCTCACATTCACCACACAATTGTGAAGCACTCGATCTAAACATCTAGCAACACCCTTGAATAAAGACCCACGTCTTGAAACAATAGGTCGGCCGGGTGGATTCTCCAAGTTTCTATGAATTTTTAGAAGTGTTTATAGCACCGGCACCAAAGGAGAGGACACACTCAAAAAACAAAACCATCTCTGATCTATGACGCCATCAGTGAGGGCCTTGTCTAGTAAAATCTTGCGACTGGTCTGAAAACGTTCCGTAGCGTCACCCCTCAAACGCTCATAGATATTACCATCATGAAGTTTACAGAAAATCCCCTGGTGTTTGACGGAGTCCATCACCACCACTGCACTGCCCTTATCAGCCAGGTTAATGGTGATGGACTCATCCTGAGCGAGTTGTAACGGGGCATCCTATTCTCCTCCCTTCAGCTTGCCACATATAGGATGAAAATGTACATTATTTCAGAATTTTTCACTGTCCTTTTGTACCAGTTTGATATACGATTCCACTAAATGGTTAGGTGGTGGAGGGTGAAAATCAATGTTATGCAGACCAACACCAACCACAGATAAACCCTCATGGGTGCTGGTCTACAACAGCTTCAGATTTGGACATTGGAGACCTTTTTCACTGGACCAATCCGATCAAGGTCCAGCTGGAACCAAGAGGTTTAGCTTTTCTTTTTTATTGTTTTTTTTCCATCCCCACCTCCTAAAAGCCAAAACTTTTTAAATCTCCAATTGGGATAGCTGAATGAGGTCTTGTTTTAGCGAGACAAGTTATCTTTTTTTAACCCCTTAAGGACCAGACGCTTTTTAGGAATTTTACCCACATGGTGATTACTGCCCTATTTTTGTTCTTCAGCTACCAAAATTATTTTTGCTGTTTTTTCTCAGTGACATATAGGGCTATTTATTATTTATTTTTTCAATGCCTTTTTTCAGATTTATTTGGGGTACAATGCTAGAAAAAAATATTTTTGTCTTTTAATTTATAGTTTATTTTTGTGCCGTACTTCTACCAAGCACCAAATATTTATCATGGTTGGTCCTTAAGGGGTTAAAGATACCAATGACAGTACCACATAATGTACAGAGAAACTTTTAAATGTTTTAAAGTGGGGAGAAATTTTAAAAATTGCAATTTGGCTTTTTTTTTGGGGGGGTGGGGGGGGGAGTCTCTCTCTCACTCTCTCCCCCCCGCAACTCACCGCTCTCCCCCGCCAGCACCCGAATCTTTTGAGACGAGCGGGCAGGTACTCTAATACGGCACTACTCGCGTGAGTAGTTTGCCTTAGCAAGTATGCTCGCTCATCTCTAGTGGCCAGTTCACACGGAACTGTTGCTTTAATACGCTCTAGAAAGCGACTATTTGGACGACTGTTGTTCCCGTGTGAAGCCAACCGAAGGGCTCTTTCACACGAGCGTATTTTGGCCGCCATTTTCACAGGCGGCTGATATATGCTATCATCTGAGGCGTAAAAACTCGTGAACAGGAAACAAATTGAACGTTCGTGCGCCCGTTCTGATGGCATGGGCCCCGGCGCATATATGCTGAGGCCACCATGCTGTTGCCCCTTCCCCTCGCCGGCTCACCACCTCTCTGGCTGTTTGCGATGGGAGGGGGCAGGGGCGGAGCTATGCTCCCGCCCCTTGTCCGCAGCCAGCAATGGGAGGAGACGGAACAGGGCGGCGCTTAGCTCTGCCCCCGTCCCGCCCCTTCCCATTGGAATCAGCCAGAGGGGAGGAGAAAAGAGGGAGGGAGTTAAGCAGTCACACTGCTAAACTCCCTCCCACCTCCCTTCTCTGACTGCTGTCATTGGCTCCCGTAGGAGCCCATGCCGCAGCCGACGTATTCTAGCCCAAAAGATAGTCCTGGAAATCTTTTCAGCTCGGCACTATATTGGCCGGCCGGGCACTTTTACGTTGTGGGAATATGGCCATATGATCTAATGCATTGGAATCCAATGCATCAGATCGTAGCGTATATCAGCCAGCCGTGAAAGTGGCAGCCGATATACGCTTGTGTGAAAAAGCCCTAAGACTGTTACTACAGAGAAGTAAAGCCGTGCAGGTATGACCACCTTGAAACAGAAATACTCTTCAACATAAAACAGCAGGGGGCACTATTCTAACATCAGTCCTGGAGTAACATTTTTTTAATAGTATAAATACAAAACTGTTTAATTATGGTCTGGATTTAACAATAAGCAATATTTTTCGATGGACTTCCCTTTCTGGTGTTTAGATTCAACATGTCTGGCAGTAATTGGCCCTGGGTGGGTCTAGTGAAGCTGAACCCAACTGAATTTGGTTAACTCTTTAGTAGGTAAGGGGGAGATTGCTTTTTCACGTAGGGCCGAGTAATGGTCCTTTTATACGGGACGACAGTCGGGTAACGACTGCACAAGTGCTGATGTCATTGCTAAGGTCATTAGCACTCTTGCAGATCGTTTAGACAAACAGACTTCACCGCTGGATTGCGAGCTCCTCACTCCGCTCTCCGCCTTTTATGTGAAGCGCTGAGCATTTACATGCAACGAAAAGCCTGTGATCCAGTGATGGTTTTTATGCTGATGGCAAGTCAGTGATAACAACTTGCGCAAAAATAGTGAGCGATTCCTTTGCATGTACACTGCACCATTATCGCTCAAATTTTGAGCAATAATGGTTGTGTGTAAATGGGCCATAAGGTTGAATTGCATTTTTCCTTAAAGGAGCTGTGCAGTTGCTTATCTTGCTGATAGACTATCAGTAATCTATAATAGCTGATGGGTGGAGGTCCCATGTGACAGCCCCCATCTGTTTGCTGGGTATGTGTATTCATACAAGGAGCTGATTTCTGCAGGAAGTAGACAGTTCTATTGCCACTGCAGTGGCAAAGTTTGGTATTGCAGGCCAAGTTCCCATTCACTCCAATGCGAGTGGAGTGAATATTGATCTGTCTGCTCCTGCAGAAATCAGTTCAGTGCACAAACACACCAGCCCAGAGACCAGCTAACTAGCAGGGGTCCACGGCAATAGAACTACTTGATCTACTATTGATGACCAATCTTGCTGATAGGCCATCAGTCGTTTACAACTGGACAACCCCTTTTAAATAAATGAAATCATCATTTAAATCCAGCCTCGTGTTTACTTGGCTCATCTTTGTCTACTTCTGAAAGTAGTTTGATGATGTGAAACATTCAAAGTGTCACAAGCATGTAAAGAGAAGAAATTGGGAAGAGGGTGAGAACTTCTTCACGGCACTGTAGATGGATGTTGCAGCGTGGAGCGCTCGTGGAGTGAAGGCTGTCAGCTGTGGGTAGAGGAGAGGCGGGCACAGGAGTGCGACGGGGGTTGATTGAGTTTCCATACGGGAAGAGCGCAGCTGCAAACGCCAAGGTTTCATGTTGAGACAAATGTATCAATCAGTGAATAGATCTCCGATCCAGATTCCTCTTCCAGTTACTAGAGACTGAATACACGATTGTCCTGTTTACTTCCAGATGTTTAGCGCTTCAGAATCCCCAAATACTGTCAGAGGGAGTCTCTCATATAATTAATATTTGTTGGTAGTAAAATAGTGATAAAAATTATCCAGCGGTACAATCTGTAGTGGTCAGACGTCATTCACAGGCCCGGGAACAGTGTGGTGGAGCAGGAACATACAGACCCCTCCATGAGGTTACACTACGCAGAGTGCTGGTCCATCTCTAGGTCCTCCGTATAGTCATTCTCGTTCTGCCCCACCGTCACCTGCAGGTTGTGTTCCACCTCCCGGTCTTGGACAATAAGGTCTTCCATAAACAGGCTACCAAGCCCGTACTGCTGCTCGTGGGCCGTCACCTCCTCACAAGACACATGGCTGGATCCCAAGACAAATTCGGCAAACCTGTTAACAACAAACACAAGTAATTATCTTACTATGTATGTAAATGTAACAACTAAATCGTAAAGACTGGTTTATTAAGGGGTAGTCCGGGGCTTTACAACCTCTAAAAAGGATGTCAGGAACAGGAAGAGTAATAGTAGGGCAGCGCTCCAACTGATTTCAATGGGAGTTAGCTGGTGCCCCCACTGTCTGCTGATGCCAACATCTGGCCCGCTGGACTGGAAGGCAGGCCAGGAAATCAGCTGATGGACGGGGATCCCGAGTGGCACACCCCCATCCATCAACTACTGACGGCCAATTAAAAGGATAGGTCATCAGTTGAAAAGACCCCAAACTACCCCTTTAAGGTTTAGGCTAGGACTAGTGTTACAATTTGCAGCCGCAGACACACCCTGCTCACCTGTCCGCATTGAAGGCTGTGGCGCACGTTCTCCTGTCTGTGGCAGATGCCCTACACTAACCTCCTGTCAGTTTGCACTGCTGCCTGAAGGGTGTAACCCCTGAATGTACCTGTGGTCTTAAAGGGCCAGGGTACACCCTGAAATCAGTCCCTCACAATCACTTAGGACCTCTGGTTATACCTGGCACCTTCTCTCTAAGGCCAGGCTCAAACGACCAGATGATAAAACCCTGAGTAAAAAACGCCTCTCGCCATGTTTGTGATCAGGCATGCCTACGCAGGAAGGTGTATCTCACGCACGCCACCATCTACCAGCTTCCTTTATATAACTTTCCTTCTCTTGTCTCTAAGCAATGTTGAATAAATAAGACGCACATATGCAGTGTAATTGCGTATGTACAGCGTTTTCTTACACAACCGACAGAGAACAATAGGGCTTTATCGCATGTAATATACGGTACAATAGAGCATACTGCCATCTTTTTTATTATATGCAATGAATATTCGCAAGTGTGAATGGATCAATGAAAATCAATGTACTTTCATTGACTCCATCACTGTGTATTATGCACATGCAATACGCCCTTTAACCCCTTCCCGCTCCAGGACGTAAGGGTATGTCATGGAGTGTCGGAGTATGTATGAAGAGAGGTCGCAGGGAGACCTCTCTTCATACAGCGCGGGCGTCAGCTGTTTATTACAGCTGACACCCGCGGGCAATAGCCGCAATCGGCCGTTCGCGGCTATTAACCCTTTAAATGCCACGGTGAGATCGGGGAGCCGTGCAGGTGTCATGGCAGCCGGGGGCCTTCTGAAAGGCCCCAGGGCTGCCTTAGCAGACTGCCTATCAAGCCATCCCCGAACACTATTCTGGTGTTTTCTGAAGCCATTTACAATGCAGTATAAATGTCAGGTTACTATCTTCTGTGGGTTGGTAGCCTGCAGTAATACCAAATTTATGCATTAACCCCTTCATGACTGCTTACAGTAAATTTCGGTCGCTGCTGTCTGGGCACTGAGCAGCAGGAACATAAATTTGTCAACCAATTCCGCAAGTGAACACGGCACCCACAGGGGGTAAAACACCCAAAACAGACTGTTAAAACCCCATATTAACCCCTTCTATTACAATCATCTATACTACTTACTTAGTACAAGTGAATGTACAGTGTAGGGTTCATTTACTAGTAATTATCTAGAAATAAATTAAATTCCAAATGGTACGTTCACATGCAGCAGATGTGCACCAAAATCTGTGTCACAATCCATACCATTTGTCACAGATCTACAGCAGATTTCACCAATTCAAGTGTGAGCGTGAAGTTTGCTGATGCTAGCGGACCACAACTTGTGATGCTTTGATCGCTCCTGCAGTGTGATATAATGTCATATCATTACATCATACTTTGATTGGGCAGGCAGTCTATCAAGCCACGCCACGGGCATAGCTCAATAGGCATTCTGCCAAGACAGCCCTGGGGCCTTTCAGAAGGTCCCCGGCTGCCATAATACCTGCACAAGTCCTCGCGATCTCATTGGAAGGGGGGCCATACAAGACCCCCGAACATCATTTGGGGGCTTTAAATGCCTCTGTCAGAATTGACAGCGGCATTTAAAGAGTTAACAGCTCTGATAAGCCATGCAGCTTATTGGAGCTGTTGCCGGCTGTAACAAACAACCATGGCCTGGGTTGTATGGGGGGAGATCTCTATTCATGCATACCCAGTTGCTGCAGGCTGTCAAAAGGAGGATAGGCGATCGTTAAGGGGTTAAAAATTTTCAAATGTGCTTCCAAAATAAACTAAAAAAAGGGAAATATACAAATAAATAATTATTACAGCATGCACCCAGTTTCCCTGAAAATAAGCCCTACCATGATTTTTCAGGATTTTTGAGGATGTTTGAAATATAAGCTCTAGTTACAGTTATTAATAAAAAAAGGCAGTTTAAATATTGTTCTGGCAGCTATACATGTATAAAAGGGAAAGCTTTTGGAGCAAAAATTAACATAAGACCGGGATTTATTTTCAGGAAAACGGGGTCTGTACAGATTTGATATTCTGCAATTGAAAAAAAATGAACACACACAAATTTAAAAAAAAAATGTTCCTCACTTTTGGCGTTTTACCACCTAAATAAAGTAAAAAATGTGACGAAAAAAAACAGTGTTAGGCCGCACACACGCGCACGCTTTTTACCGCAGTGTCCCAAGGGCCTCGCTAACTGTGGTAAAATGCTCCCATTGATTTTAATGGGGCTCCTCAGAACTGCACTCAAGCGCAGCATTTTTCGAGTGCTGGCTGTTCTATATTTTAGTGTTTTTGTGTTTAACGCACCCCATCACCCAGCACTATGATGGGGTGTGCTAAAAAGTGCTATCGAATGTGTTAAAAAATTCTGTTCAAAGTCGCAGTAAAATGCCGCAGTTAACTGAACGGATGTGTGAGAGCGGCCTCAGGACCACCCTTTAGAGCGTTATTGTCTGTTACAGTGGCACTTGCCAGATTTCCCAAATTTAGCCTGGTCATTAAGGCACAAACAGGCGTGGACTTGAAGGGGTTAAATGTTCTTGTGTCACTGCATTTAAAGATCCAAAGCTGTATGAGGTCTTGTTTTTTGTGGGAAAAGCGGATTAAATGACAGACTTTATTGCTCGTATTGTTATGGACGAGGCAAGTTCAATTGTATGCAGTTTATTATTGTTTACTTTTTTAAATAAAATAAAGCAGGAAAGGGGGTTCTGGTTTTTATAACATTTTAGTAAATTTCTTTTTGAAGGCTCACTGAGACAAGCGGGTTTTTTTTGCGAGAAAAAATGCGATGACCATGGATTTGTGCTCATTGCTTTCAATGGGGCCAGCGCTACAGCAGCTGGCCCCATTGAAAGCAATGGGATGCAGGCAACCCCCGCAGTGAATATAAAATATAAGCCCTTCCCGGAAAATTATCCCTAGCTGGTGTAAAAAAATATATACTCACCTCCCCGCCGCTGTCAGGGCTCTGCGTGTCTTGTTGCTTGGTCCCCGGCACTGTTCTGAAGGTCTTTCAGCGGGTGGGGATTTAAAAATCCTCACCTCCTGAAAGGACTGTGCCTGATTAGCTGAGCGCTCAGCCATTCATTGATTGACAGCTGAGCGCTGACTGTGATTGGTCACAGCGCTCAGACAATCAGACGCAGTGCTCAGCGCCGCCCCATTAAAAGCAATGGGTGATCACAATCCTCTGCCACAGCTGAGGTGGGGGATTCCTTCATTCCCGCGGGGAGTCCCCTTGTCACTGAATACTGTGACAGTGCTGTCACAGTGTTCAGTGATGAGGGGACTCCCCGCGGGCATATTTTATGCGCAGCACGGACCTTCCCGGCGCACGCATGTCCTTTCTTTTGCAGGTGCGAGTATTGCGCCTGTAAAAGATGGACATCTGAACACTACATAAGGAACCAATGGTTCTAATAGACGCGCTTTTTTTGCGCTCATAGGCACGTGCAAAGAAACGCTCATCTGACTTCGCCCTTAAGGGGGACTTGAACAGGCAATTGTTTTTATAATACATTGAAATTCTTCAATATTTCAGTGTATAAATGTGCCTGTTACTATGCACCCAATTAGCAAGGGGCAGCGTCTAATAGGTGTACTAAGATGGAAGATTTTTTTGCTTTTTTTAATGGGAAAAAAAAAATTAAGGCACAAAAAATGTCCGTTTCCTTGAGTGGTTAACTTTCCATGTAGTTCACCCTGTTGAAGCTGTATACCTCTTAGGTGAAGACAGCCTGGATACTGTAAGCCAAGAGTTGAAGTCAGGACTGCTGCAGAAGTCACGGAGATCCTTTAATGCTTTAAGCGTCTCCAGTTCACACTGCTCGTTGTACTCTTCTTCTGTAAGGAATCCAAAGATCGGCTTCTTCCGTCTCACTTTACTAAAACAAATATCACAGGGTTCATACAGGTTTTTAAAAATAATTTCCATGACAAAATCTTGGTTTTCCATGAAACTCTCAGGACTCGAAATTCATGCATGAAAGTGTATTAAGTACACAGTATATACACTTTGAGGGCTTATTCCTACCAGCGTATATCAGCCGGCGTTTTTGAGGCAGGCCGAGATATGCTTCCATCTGATCAGTCCCCCTCTTCCCTCCCCCTCACCGGCTCTCTGCTTCTCTCCTCCCCTCCAAGCTGTTTGCAATGGGAGTGGGCGGGGCTAAGTGTCGCACCCTCCCATTGCAAACACAGGAGTGGAGGAGAGGGGCAGAGAGGTGAGGGGGAGGGAAGGCGGACAACTGCTGAGATGGAAGCGTATATCGTCCGGCCGTGAAAACACCCTGCCGATATACGCTCATGGGAATAAGCCCTGAAACAGAGTTTTGCCAAGTTTTACTTCTAACAGACTTTACTCTCAGATAGAAAAATACTTGGAATATTTTGACAAACCAGCTTCTCTGATTCTGCCGATCCCCCAACCGTCCTCCCCTCTTTAGCGTATAAACTGCAGTCAATTACCTTAAATACTAGAAAAAGTAATCTCTCAGCAATACTGGTGGAAAAAACAAAAACTGATTCTACTCTTAGTAAGACTCAGAAATAATCCATGACAAATTAGAAAATTCCATGACATTTCCAGGTTTTCCATGACTTGTATGAATCCTGAATCAGATTTTCTGTGATTTTAGTGTAAATTCAGTTACCCAGCAAACACCGGTAAAGCGCTCTAAAAGTAAGCAATTCAAACAGCAGAAGGAGACGAGGCCCGCGCATCCACATATTACACACCAATGGCTTATAAACACGAGGTTCCTAATTACATTTTGATCACATTGTATGAGTCCACGGTACATTTACAGGTGCTGCTGCCGTGGCCTAGAGACACGGAGTTTAACCTGACAGCAGTGGTTGTGTTACTGCGCCACTCCCCTTGTGGGCGCTGTATTGTGGGGATGGGGCGTCGTACCGCACACCAGTAGTATAAGGAACCACTAATAGGTCACCATGAAGTGACTCGTGGGGTTATACAATATGAACAAAATATTCATAATACTGCTAAGAAGCAACAGATAAGTGGCTGTGCGGTCCCTGTCTTACGTAGTCATATAGGAGAGGGTCCGGCAGCAGATGACGTCAAATCCAAGCTTTATTCCCCCATACACTTGTCAAGTTTGACGAAGGCTCCTGCAAGGAGCTGAAACGTTGCCTTCTCTCTGCTAAATGTATGGAGGAATAAATATTGGATTCTCCCTCATCTGCTGCCGGACCCCCATCTTTATCCTGACTGTTTATACGGACACTAGATCTATCTGTTTCTAGCGTGCAGACTGGAGCTCCAGCTATTTGTGGAGTGCTGCTGACACCCCTTACTTTTTCTTACATAGTCGTATAGGTTGAAAAAAAGACTCTGGTCCATCATGTGCAACTTTTATACCTTAGTTTTAAGGCAATACAATTAGTTATTGGAGAAGCATCTCATCCTTTTGAGCGGTGACTTTTTTTTATTCATTCACCATGTAGCTATCCCCCACCCACTGCTTTCAATAAAGCAGGATTGTTGCTGTTTAGCGGCCTGACCAACAATAGTTCTGTACACCTGAATCTATGGACTGGGCCGTTTCCATATGGTCACAGACAGTAGGCTGACGCACTTGGTTTTTTTTCCTGAAGATTAGGGCTACGTTCACACACCGTAGAAATCCAGTGGATTTTCTGCAGCGAAAAACTGTGCCAATATCTGCGGCATTTCCGCCACATGTCAGCATAGCCCCAAGGAGTAAGGAACAATATAATAAAGCAGCCGTGGCACTGGGACCAGGAATCCAGGAGGCAAGTACTGCTCTATTATGTTATACAGTTTCCCACTATTACCCACATTTTTCGAGATCTCAGACAACTGCTTTAAGTGTTGCCATAGCTGTAGTTATGTAGGTGGTGAACTGTCACTATGGCAATGTTCTAGGACTGCAAAATATGATGTACAGTTGCAATCAATTAGAAAAATGACCAGATATGCAGCATTTCCATTTCTCTTTCCCATCATTACTAGAAATAAAACGTACCTGTAAATGTAACGTATTGCTCTGAAGAAACGGGGAAGCCCCTTAGATGACAGAAGAACAGCAATGACTGCGAAGGCAATTTCATTAACCGGGTGACCAAAGTAAATCAAGAAGCAGGCGATGGTTTGGAGCGTCCAAGTGAAAAGACTAAAACTGAATTCACTGCGCAGTGGGCCGTGACTGTAGCAAGCTGAGAAGCTGATCAACGCCAAAGTTACAAGGTAACCTGAAAAGCAAATAACAGCTTTAATAAAGGGCTCACAAAAGTTCTATAACTTCTATTAGGTGAAGCGAAAACAGGTTTTCTCTAAATATGAGGGTCAGCTGCAATGAAGACAAGCTAAAACATTTTAGTTTCCTCTTATTCTGGCACAACCTTGAGGGATAATGTGGATTTTTACAATATCTGTCATGAGGTACCAATAAAAACTAATAAAAAGCACAGCTGGTAAAATCTGCAGTTATTATTAGAGCCCTCAAATGTAAAAGCTTCCACGCAAACCCATCAACAAGGCCATGATGTTGGTTTGCTACAAGAGGCACATTAGATGCCATTCGGGTCATCGGAGTTGGAGCATGATCTGTTTCTAGTAAGTAAATACCAAGTTAGTGAATTCCCTTTACGTCACACGGGGTGTTTACTGCTAATTACAGCATTATATTTTGTTTATTGCACTGGGCTAATGGCCTGTGAATGGCAACAAATAAGTTCTGTCTACTATTCTACTTAGTGAGTAAAGGCCCATTTACACCTGCCGATGAGCGTTAAAAAAAGAAAAATCACTAATCGGCGATCGTTTTAGCGATAATCGGTGCGTGTAAATGTGTGCCCATCGTCCGCTTTTCGGGCACTGTTGGCTGATCGTTAAATTCAGTCCAACCTAAAAATCGTCATTCAGCCTTATCAGAAGTTCTCCACAGGAAGTGCTGATAGCATTGTTTCTAGTGGAGAACAAAGGATCTGAGCGCAGATAAGAGCCTCTGCCTATTAACTGCATGCAGGAAGGCTTCATTTGCACACTTAATTGGTACTTAAGTAGCTACTTTATAGTTTATGCAAAATGATCACTCAAAGCTGTCAGTCAAACTGTCGTTTAAGCGAACATCTGCTGGTGTAAATGGGCCTTTAGTGATGTGCTCATTAAGAGGGACATTACAGGGGCTGTACCACAACTCAAGTTATTCTCCATCTGCAGAATAGGGAATAACTTGCTGACCGGTGGGGTTCTTGCCGCTAAGACCCCTGCCGATCTTGAGAATGGGGGTCCCGTGTTCTGATCTCCTGTCATTGCGGGGATCAATTTTGCCCAGCAGCGGCAGTAAATGGGGCATGGGCCGAGCATGTACGGTAAGAGCGCCACTAAATTTTATCGGGGTTGACAGAAATAGACGAGCGGCAACAGCTCAAGTATCTCTGCAGTCCCATTGAAGGTGAAGAGAGTGCTAGTGCTATTGTGCAATCAGCATTCTATTCAGTCTGTATCTCACTGCAGGGGGTGCATTAAGGAGGTTCTCCAGACTGGCAGGTTTTCAGCGATAAGACCCCCTCTGATCCCTACATTACAGATAAGGCCGCCTGCAGACGGCTGGGTTGGATCCCGCTAAGAGAATTCTCGCAGTGACCAGTGTGTCTCACCTTCTTCCGCGTCTGCTCTGCTCTTTGATGTGACGGCTGCCTCCCAGCCGGCGCATGCGCAGAGCAGAGGCGGCGCTTCGGGAGGGACATTTCTATGCGGGTCTCGCAGAAATAGAACATGGCGTGATTGGTTTTCCGCGTGTCTTTTCACACAGACAAACCGCGGCTGTCTGCATAGGATTCCGTTTTGTAATGCAGTCCTATACAGGCGGGCGCGGGCAGAAATTCTGCGGGAAACCCCGCCACTGAATTTCCGCCCGTGTGCAGGTGGCCATAGGGGATAACTTGCAATTGTGGTAGGTAAAGGGGAAGTCCCCTGCTGCAAGCACCAAGTCATGACTGACTCCTAGGGTAACGTCACAATGTGACGTTTTCTTGGCAGACTGGTTTTGGCGGGTGGTTTGCCATGCAATTGTGGTACAACCCCTTTAAATCAGTTATGATAAACAGAAACACATGCAACAGCTCTAAAGAGGGCCGTATGGAAGCCAGGGACATGAATGTAGAACTAAGCAACCACTTACATTCCTATCAGGGTTACCTCAACCACATTTACAGCAGTAAGCACTCTGTCACAATTTGTGCGTTGCAAGATGCCCTATTCTTTTGAACGGGGTCATACACATTAGCGAGGTTTTCCTGCATGGCACCGCAATGTGATGCGGGAAACAAATCACAGCATGTCCTATCCAGCTGCGAGTTCTCCCACTGCCTTCATTAAGGCGGTGGCAGCAGCAACGCCGAACCCATTGAAAGCAATGGGAGAACCCTACAATCTTCTGCCGCGGGGATTCCCTTCATCCCCACAGTGATGAAATGCTGTTTCCCTATGAAAACGCCTCGCATCCACGGAGCTTTCACCTGGTAGGGAGTGCGATATTCACAGTCCCATATTGCACTCGCCAGTGTGAAGGAGCCCCAATACAGATTTATAACCTAACCCCAGTTTTCACGCTTAACCTCTCCAAGCGGGAGATAGTCCCGGTTATATGGCTGCTGATGCTGCATTGGCCCGAGGCGCGGTACCTGTAGGTCTGAACAGGGTGTAGTCAGGAAACAGGCAGAGTCCAAGCCAAAACCAAGGGTGGGCAGCAAGCGGTGCAGAAACAAAGAGCCGAGGTCAGGATAGTCAGAACAAGTACGGGTCAGAACCAAGACTACACTGAACTGCGGCTGTCACACTGGTAGGAGACCAATTGCTTGGGCATCGTTCATAGGGGGAGGATGCCTGATATAGCAGGTGATGGCTGAGAATTGGTGGAGGTCATGCACCAACCCTTCAAGAGGAGACATGGGAGTACATGCCAGCCCTTCGGCCAGAATTCCAGGGGTGAGCGGTGACGTAGGAGCACTGCACACCATGTGACCAGCGTTATCGTCCCCCACTAACAGGCGAGTGGTGCAGAGGCACTTTAACAGGCACAGAGTGGTCGGGGTCGGTTTCAGGTCTTGCTTTGGGGCAGACAAGCTTCAACCTTCCTCTGCGTTTCTCCACCATGGAAATGTTTTTTTTAGTGCCACAGCATTGCCCAACATGAGGGGCAGATGATCCACCCTCCTAGACCGAGGGTTCTGGCAGTCTCCCCGGTGACAGGAAGTAAACCGTATAGGAGCACCCTGACTTTATAGAGGAGTGTAGGTCCTATGCTCTTCCTCCGCAGACTCTTCCCTCAGCCAGCCAACACGCTGACATGGAGCTGCTTGCGCCCCTGATGGCAAAGTCTACGAGACACATGTCAGAAATGGGGAGGAACATTCACAGAGGTGCTGGACACAACACAGCAGAGATCTGCCTCCCTTTTGGGGACCGTCCACACATCACGAACAGTCGGCATCGCTGGCACATATATTCACAATGTAAAAGATTCTCACCGATCACGTAAGGCTTCTTCTCGGCCCAGATCCAAGCCATGTGCTGATTCAAGAACTGGCCAACATACGCCGTGAGGAAGCAACACAGGCTTATCAACAGCCAGAGAGTGTTGGGCTGCAATGACATGATGGCAAGTGGTTAGGACAAGTCACTAGCCTTAGTCAAACACTTAACCCCTTCCTGATGCAGCCCTTTATGGTTTTCACTTTCTTTTTTTCCCCCCATTTTCAAAAAAGAATCATAACTTTATTGTTTTGTCTGGTAACACGGCTACACGAGGGCTTGGTTATTGCAGAAGGAGTTATATTTTTGAATGATTTTACATAATATATTGGAAACAATTTCCAAGTGGGGCAAAATGGGAAAAGACCCATAATTGCACCATTCTTGGGGGAGTTCCCACACTTGGAATGCCACGTTATCGTTATGCTCATTCAGTACAATAATAATAATAACAATACAAAATTTCTATAGTTCATACTGCTTGAAAAAAAACCTCTTTAAAATAATTGCGTTCTGCCACCATTTTTTATTTTACCGTTCAAGTTATCGGATTGCAGCTGTTGCGGCCGTGTATGGAGGGAGTTCAGCTCCTGAGCCCGCGCCATATAATAACCAATGAGAGCTGTATTGCGCACGCTGGGAAGGGGTTAATAGTTTGCCAACTGATAAGCATTTTATTTGTATTTTAGCAGCTCCTGTATACATACACCAAAACATGTCACCCACACAAAGTACAACTTACCCCACCAGAACAAGAACCCTCATAGGGTTATGGCAAACGAAATGTTTAAATGTTACTCCCGCATAAAGATAAAGTATACAGAGGGGCCCGGTCGACTGATAGGTGCCCCATGCAAATCCAGCGCCCACAATTCAAAGCTCAGGGGGCTGAGCCGCAACCCAGAAGTAATGCACATTGGCACTGATGCCCTCGGCTTAGCATTTGGGCCGTCTGCATCTATTGGGGGTGGTGGATTTGCCTTCCCATCTGTGTCCTACTAGTACTCTGGTAAGTAAATATGGCCACACCAGTATGAACATAGGTTTAGGCCGATGTGAAGCAGGCATAAGTGCGCGCAAATCCTGTGCATTTTTCATATATAAGACGCTGCGCAAATACACTCATGTGAATCTGGCCATAGTCTGTTGGTGCCACCATGACAGCCACAGTGCGAGCGCGATAGTTAAAGCACCACAGTGGTCAGGAGATCAGAACATTAACCCCCGATGGATGCGGCCTGTTTTTTTCTTACCCATTTTGTGTTTTTCCTGCCCATTTCCAAAAATTCATAACTCTTATTTATTTATTGACATCGCTACATCCCAGGCATGGCTTCATAAGCAATCTGCAATGGAAGCCCTGGGAACCATGGCAATCAAACAGCATCCTGCAATCTCATCGCAGGGGCGACTGTTTGGAACCCCCGAACTGCAATCAGGGCATTTAAAGGGTTAACAGCCACTGCGGGCGGGTGTCTGCCATCAAAGACAGCTGTCACCCGCATTGTATGGACCGAACCTTTGTGATGTAACTGTATGTCATGGAGCGTTAAGGGTTAAATTACGATTAGTAGTAAATGTTCATTCCAAATTTTAAAATTGTTTTGAGCTCCAGTTTTTAGGTGTGAAATCCTTCAGGAATCGGTAGAGACCTGCATGTTGTACCTTAGAGATAAACCGTTTCAGTACGATCACAAGAAATAATACCGAAGCCGCCATGCCAAGCATCGCCCCGGCCGCATAGAAAAATATAGAAGACCTGGGGAAAGAAAGAAAAAGTTCAGTTAAAATACATAGAACTGCATAATTATCGGGTCTTGGCAGAACAGGGTCACATGTATCAATAGCAGAATTATTCCTTTTTTGACAAATGGGAAGAAGGAACCCTGCACCTGAAGCGCCACCTGTTGGAAGGCAGCATTCCTACACATCAATCAAGACCTTTTATCAAGCACTGGGAATATGAACCAATGCCAGAGTCTTCCCCAGCTGTGGGGTGTCTGTATACGGTTATCTTTTACTTCAGGCTTTGGCTTATATTCCCAGTCATTGTTAAAAAGTCTGACATTGTCTTGCAGGAATGCTGCCTTCCAGTAGGAGGTGCTGTAGACCCATATATCCCAGAGGAGCATGGGTGATAAGTGTCTTTTCCTCTTCATTTAGGACCACGTGGCTTCTTTCATAAATGTGTCACATCGTACACCACTGCCGTTACTTCCCGTTTTATGTAGCCCCACGCTCTCCCTTACTAAGACATGTCAGCCTTAAAGGGGTTGTCCCGCGGCAGCAAGTGGGTCTATACACTTCTGTATGGCCATATTAATGCACTTTGTAATGTACATTGTGCATTAATTATGAACCATACAGAAGTTATAAAAAGTTTTTCACTTACCTGCTCCGTTGCTGGCATCCTCGTCTCCATGGTTGCCGTCTAATTTTCGCCGTCTAATGGCCAAATTAGACGCGCTTGCGCAGTCCGGGTCTTCTTATCTTCTCAATGGGGCTCCGTGTAGCTCCGCCCCGTCACGTGCTGATTCCAGCCAATCAGGAGGCTGGAATCGGCAATGGACCGCACAGAAGCCCTGCGGTCCACGGAGGGAGAAGATGCCGGCGGCCATCTTCACCGGGTAAGTAAGAAGTCACCGGAGCGCGGGGATTCAGGTAAGCGCTGTCCGGTGATCTTTTTTAACCCCTGCATCGGGGTTGCCTCGCACCGAACGGGGTGGGGTGGGGGGGGGGGGGGGGGGTTGAAAAAAAAAAAAAACCGTTTCGGCGCGGGACAACCCCTTTAAGTATGTGTGACCCATGCGGGCACACAAGAAGTCTGCTCCCAGTTTGCAGGGCAGGCACCAGGAGGATTTAGGTGATCTCTTCTGGCTGACCGCCTCGATTGATTGCAAACAGGCAGTCGCTCAAGGACTGAGCATCTCCTGTTTACACGGAGTGAGAAGTCGCTCACTGAAAAGGAATAACTAGCGGCTACTGAGTTACTTCTTGTTTTGGAGGCAGAGTGTGCCCGGCCGATGGTCACCCATAATGACTCGTTTGAGTGATTATTTGGGTAACTGTAGGCCCGTGTAAAGTTACCTTAACATCATAAACTAAGGGACTGCTGTATAGAGATTTCTGTAGCACATGATCTTGGTATTAATTATCCACTAACATCATCAATGCTTCTTGCAAAAACAAAGAAATGCAATTAAAAAGGATTCTATCTTCAGATTACTGCTGCCCAAACTGTGGGTGAGTGTTGTATCCTGGAACTCTGCAATGTGTGTCAGAATAAACACACTCTGAAGTGTGACTATGAACTGATCCCCGAGTCACAGGCCCGGGCTGATCTTTGAGTCACAGGCCCGGGCCGCCCGAGCTGATCTTCGAGTCACAGGCCCGCGCGCCCGAGCTGATCTCCGAGTCACAGGCCGGGGCCGCCCCGAGCTGATCTCCGAGTCACAGGCCGGGGCCGCCCCGAGCTGATCTCCGAGTCACAGGCCGGGGCCGCCCTGAGCTGATCTTCGAGTCACAGGCCCGCGCGCCCGAGCTGATCTCCGAGTCACAGGCCCGGGCCGCCCTGAGCTGATCTCCGAGTCACCGGCTGCATGGAGACTGACAGCGCGCTCTCCTTTTGTGTTTCAGCATGAAAGACTCATGGGGCAACATGCATCTCTGTCTCAGTTCATGCTGCCCATCGTTCAAGAAGCATGAATTTGATGACAGAATCCCTTTAAAAGTAGAGGCGTGCAAATTTTTATTGATTTGATCACTATCCATCAGCACATACCTACTTAGTTTATCCGCTAAGCAGAACAGCAAAATGCCAATTAAGATAGTCGTGGTTTGAAGGTTAAACCCTGGTGGGAAAATGTGCATCAAGAACAAGTCAGTGAAACAGCAAATATAAAGCACGGTTCAACAATAAAATTAGTTTCCGGTTGGAAACTATTGATGACCTATCCTTAGGATGGGCCATCAATGGGAGATCGGCAGGTTTGCTTCCTCAGGATCTCTGCTGATCAGCTGTTCTAAGACAGCAAGCTCATGCATGGTACCGATTTCTGCAGGAAGCAGACAGCTCTGGTCTTACTGTAGTGGTTAGACTTGGTATTGCAGGCCAAGTTCCCATTGAAATGAATGAAAACATGTCTTGCAGTACAAAGCTTGTCCACTACAGTAAGAATAGAGCAGTCTGCTTCCTGCAGAATTCGGCTCAGTGTCAGTGTACACTGGTGATCCTGAACAACGGACAATCACCGATCTACTATGAATGACATGTCCGGAGGATAGGCCATCAATAGTTCACAAACCCGTTAAAGGATAAAGACATTTAAAGAGAACACAGCTTGCTGGATGGACATTATTGGATGGAATACTTCTCCAAAAGGCTGTTTCCCAAAAGCATGATCTCAGCATTATAGGGGGAACTAGTCTGAGCCTGTTGACACTGGTAATGTGATGGTAGCCACAGTGGGTGACGACACACTCCTTCATCTGCCAACACTATTCTGAAGTGGCAGGCTGGACAGGTAGACATAGGTATGTGAGTACCGTATATACCGGCGTATAAGACGACTTTTGAACCCCGAAAAATCTGCTCTGCAGTCGGGGGTCGTCTTATGCGCCGGTAATACAAAAAAAAAAAAAGTGTAAAAAAAAAAAATTTTATTACTCACCTCCCACGGCGTTCTGTCGCGCTCCGGCAGGCTGTCGCTCGCTCCGGCAGGCTGTCGCTCGCTCCTCGTCCCCGCCGCAGCATAGCTTTCTGAATGTGGGGCTTGAAATCCCCGCTTCCAGAAAGCTAATACACACGCCGGCAGCCATGACAGCATTGAATGGCTGTGATTGGCTAAAGCACACGTGGCTTCAGCCAATCACACTATTCAATGACATCATTGAATGGCTGTGATTGGCTGAAGGCGCACGTGTTAGCAATCACACCCATTCAATGTTGTCATTGAATAGTGTGATTGGCTGAAGCCACGTGTGCTTTAGCCAATCACAGCCATTCAATGATGTCATGGCTGCCGGCGTGTGTATTAGCTTTCTGGAAGCGGGGATTTCAAGCCCCACATTCAGAAAGCTATGCTGCGGCGGGGACGAGGAGCGGGCGACAGCCTGCCGGACCGAGCGACATCCTGCCGGAGCGCGACAGAACGCCGTGGGAGGTGAGTAATAAAATTTTTTTTTTTTTCTCCACTGAATACCGGCGTATAAGGTGACAGTTGGGGGGTCGTCTTATACGCCCCGTCGCCTTATACGCCGGTATATACGGTATTTTATATTTTACCTCCAAGTCATGGATTATTGTATTGTATTAGGGCCCAAACTATGACTGATTTCCAAATTGAAAAACTCTATAGAATGAGAGGGCTGCGTCCCTTTTGTTTTTTTCTGTCATTTTTCCTCCCCACTTTCAAAAAATCATAATTTTTTCTGTGATATGGCCACATGGGCCTGTTTTTGGCGAGAAAAGTTGTAGTTTTCAACAGTACCAATTTACATAACATTTAATGTATTGGGGCAAAATGGGAAAAAATGCATTGTGCCCTTTTCTTTATTTGGGCGTGCTTGTTTTTATGATACAGTGCAGGGTTTTGGGGAGGAAAGTGTGTTTTTTTTAAACTGGAATTTTTTTAAAATCAAACTATATTGAACTTTTTCGATACTGTTTTTAAGTCTCCAAGAGGACTTGAAGATGCAATCATGTGATTGCTAGGATAGTACACTGCATTACTTAGGTAGTGCATTCTGCTATGCCTATGACATCAGCTAATTACATTTTTTTCCCGCTGCAATGGGAACCCATTGGTACCTTGCAATCACACTGTGGGGTGCCAATGGGTGACAGTTGGCACCCCCCCCCCCTCCATCCTCTGCTTACATGTTGCAGTTGCTCTTGATTGTGGCATGTAAGGGGTTAAACCGCGAGAATCTGGGGTTTCTCCATTCCTGGCAGTTAAAGCAGGAGCCCGGCTGTCAGTAGTTGGCCAAGCCACAGCCTTAAAAGAAATGTATGTGCAGATTTAACCTCTTAAGGACGTGGCACTTTTTTTTTTTAAATTATCAGTTTTTCTTTCTCAATTTCAAAAAAATCATAACTCTTATTTATCCATCAACGTCGTAGTCGGAGGGCTTGTTGTTTTTTGTGGAGAAAAATACATTTTTCAGTGGTAGTATTTAATGTACCATATAATGTACTGAAAAACCTTAAAAATGACTAAGTGAAGTGAAATGGTAGAAACAAAGGCGCAACTCCACCATCTTGCTAGATTTTTTTTTTATGGATGCAGCGATACCAAATGTGTGGCTTTTTTTCATCTTTTTAATGATAAATATGGGAAAAGTGTGTTTTTGTTTTCTTAACTTTTATTACCTTTTTTTTTTACTCATTTTTTATTTAGTTTTTATTTTTGTCCCAACAGGAGACTTGAATTTGCAATTGTTAGATCACTCCTGCAGTATAATGTAATACCATAGCATTACATTATACCGCGATCTGACAAGCCATGCCACAGGCACAACTTACACGATCTGCAATGGTAGCCTGGGAGTGTTCAGAAGGCCTCCAGCTGCCATGGCAACTGAACTGCGCCCCGCGATATCATCATATTTAAAGGCTGCTCTCAGAATTGACAATGGCATTTAAAAGGTTAACAGCTGTGATAAGCATGAGCGCTGATCGCTGCTGTTGTGGGCGGTTGTCAGCTGGCAAAGACATTGACCTCCGATCCCGCTCCATACAAACCCCGAACTCCATGACATAGATTTGCGTCATGGAGCGTGAAACGTTTAAAGCCAATTAAAAAGTTCGGTAAAAGGGTGTACTGCGGTCACTGGGGGGTTAATGCTGGTGTATGCACAAACTGTACTTAAGCTAGTTTTTGCATCTGCACTAATTAACTCCCTTCATCCTTTAAACAGGAGGTCCGAGTTTTGACTTGGAATCTGAGAAGTAAGCCGCTCGGAGACGAATCGCTTGTCGGCGGCTCCTTCTTGAGGTGGATGACCAATGTCAATGTCTGCTCCCACTCGTTCATTTCGGTGCAATACTCACACATCGTCCCGACTGTTACACTGTAAGCTGTTGGTGCGCCGCTGCTGTTTACGTGAAAGCAGAAGCCTTCGTCTAGTTGATTGACATCTGTGGAGTCTTCTGGTTTCCAGACGCGGTGCAGCCAGCAGGAAACATACGTGCGCACATCTTCTGGTTGACTGCAGTTCAGCGGAGTTAAAACGAAAACCTTTCCTATAGTTTGGACATGAACCTAGAAAAACCAGAGAGGTTATTGGGCATCGTTCTTACTACATAGGATGTAAAATAACTGTACAGGGTGAGGCAAAAGTCTGAACACACCCGTTTAACTGTGTGTGAAAGTATAAATTGGGAGAAAGACTGCATTTTTCTAGTGAAGGAGACCTTTTTGGCGGCCATTTTGAACTATAGTAAGAACACCTGTGGTAATGTCCGAGGACTGACAATAATTACATCATCTGTGCAATACTGAGGAAATCCTGAAAACATGACCTGTTGGGGACACTGGAGAAACACTGCTGTAGGGAGACGACAGGTTTCCCCTTAGATAGTTCTAAAGTGTAATGATTATTCCATGTTGTGTAGTTTACCTGCAGCGCCAACCACAGCATGAGCGGACTCCATCGTGGTTTATAGCAGAAGCAGGGGTTCTCTGTTGTATAAACCGCATGACCTTCACTTAAAAAGGTGCATTCAGTATCTACAATGACAAACAAGAAATCCATGAGTAAAACGTTCCACAATGCACGGTATATGTAATGAAAAAGCAGCATGGGCGACTAGCCAGAAATCAGACAGAAATAACAGTCATTCCTTTGAATGCGTCTATGCACACTCTCCGACCGAGAGGAAAAAAATAAATAAAATCTCAGCATGTGTAGATCTTATTGGATTTTCGGATGAGAATGGCCCATGTCAATGTGTCGTGTTCAGCACATCGGAGAGTACGCAGCGGTATGTCCGATGCGGGTTGTACACCTTTTAATACGCCCGTGTGCAAGTAGCCTAATTGTGTATATTTGGTGTCCAAAGGGTTAACGGAAGAAACCAAAATATTCCCAAAGCATAAAAAATGTGTATACATAAAAAATATAAACCATATAATACGCTAATTGCATAATGTATATGTTGACCATATAATAAAATGACATTAATTATGGAATAAAGGTACGTACAGATTAATCATATCTATTTGATATGCAGAAACCTTAGATGTAAAGGATGTGACAAATATGTATATTTAGTAAAACTGTATGTTCAGCAGAGAATCATAAATATGGTAAAAGCAATGCTAGGTGGCTGCGGGTCGCCCAGCCCCGGCGTCCGCGAGCCCATCGGCTGCGGTCGCCCAGCCCCGGCGTCAGCGAGCTCATCGGCTGCGGTCGCCCAGCCTCGGCGACCGCGAGCTCATCGGCTGCGGTCGCCCAGCCTCGGCGACCGCGAGCTCATCGGCTGCGGTCGCCCAGCCCCGGCGTCAGCGAGCTCATCGGCTGCGGTCGCCCAGCCCCGGCGTCAGCGAGCTCATCGGCTGCGGTCGCCCAGCCTTGGCGACCGCGAGCTCATCGGCTGCGGTCGCCCAGCCCCGGCGTCAGCGAGCTCATCGGCTGCGGTCGCCCAGCCTCGGCGTCAGCGAGCTCATCGGCTGCGGTCGCCTAGCCTCGGCGTCAGCGAGCTCATCGGCTGCGGTCGCCCAGCCTCGGCGACCGCGAGCTCATCGGCTGCGGTCGCCCAGCCCCGGCGACCGCGAGCTCATCGGCTGCGGTCGCCCAGCCCCGGCGACCGCGAGCTCATCGGCTGCGGTCGCCCAGCCCCGGCGACCGCGAGCTCATCGGCTGCGGTCGCCCAGCCCCGGTGAGCTCATCGGCTGCGATCGCCCAGCCCCGGCGTCAGCGAGCTCATCGGCTGCGGTCACCCAGCCCCGGCGTCAGCGAGCTCATCGGCTGCGGTCGCCCAGCACCGGAGTCAGCGAGCTCATCGGCTGCGGTCGCCCAGCCTCGGCGACCGCGAGCTCATCGGCTGCGGTCGCCCAGCCCCGGCGTCAGCGAGTTCATCGGCTGCGGTCGCCCAGCCTCGGCGACCGCGAGCTCATCGGCTGCGGTCGCCCAGCCCCGTCGTCCGCAAGCTCATCGGCTGCGGTCGCCCAGCCCCGGCGTCCGCGAGCTCATCGGCTGCGGTCGCCCAGCCCGGCGTCCGCGAGCTCATCGGCTGTGGTCGCCCAGCCCCGGCGTCCGCGAGCTCATCGGCTGCGGCCGCCCAGCCCCGGCGTCCGCGAGCTCATCAGCTGCGGTCAACTCTCCTATATACATGAACTAGCTGATATACCCGGCTTCACCCGGATCCGCGGGAGACCTAAAATAGGAATTTAAAGCATTTACTCACCCGCAGCGGGCCGCGAAGCTCTGCTCTTCCTCACGGCTGCATCTCCCTTGCTTCGGCTCGGCGGATGTGCCCGGCGCATGCGCGCGGCACGTCGACGACGTGCCGGCGATGTGCCGCCGGCGTCAGGAATTCATCCGCCGGCCGAAAATGAAGATCCGGCCGTGAGGAACAGCTGATCTTCGCCGTCCGCTACGGAAAGGTAAATGCTTTTAAATTCCTATTTTCAGCCCTCATGTCCGCGGGGCAGGAGGGACCCGCTGCAGATTCTACATGTAGAATCTGCAGCGGATCTGATTTTCCCCGTGGACATGAGGCCTTAGTGTAGTGTGTAGTGCACGTCTGCTTAACTCTAGTGTGTAGTGCACGGCTGCTGAAGGCAGTCCGCGTGCACGCTGTGTAGTCACGTGGTGCCGAAGAGCCAATCAGGTGGTTCTAATCAGCAGCGCTGCTGAACTGCGGCTGAAATCCTTATGCCTGCGGTCAGCCTGAGGTAAATGTGACGGCGCCTCCCAGGCCCGCCGCTCATTGGGCGACAGCAGTCACGTGACGCCACACAAATAAAAAAAACCAGAACAAAAACGCGTAAACTGTGTAGCGGGAAGCCGCCCGCAGCCCCCCCCCCCGCGGCTCTTACCTCCATCATGAGGTGGCGGCGCGGCGGCCGTCAGCACACCGTACACACCGAGAGAGAGCGCCGCGCGGACACAAGTCTCGGCCGGCTCCATCTTGTAGCTAGCAGTCAAACAGGAGCAGACGAGACGAGCGCCGATCTTGCTGGTTCAGTCAGTCAGACGGGCGGCCTCACATCCCGAGGCGGCTGTGACTTCACGAGCAGTCCGTCCCGCTGCGGCTGGTGATCATTGCGGCTCAGACAGGCTGACGAGAGGCTGCAGATGTGACTGGACGACACCGGCTCGTTCCCGCCATTTTACTGCCTGCCGCAAAGCACGACACTCAGTGACTGAAAGCCGAGTGCAGAGCCGTCAGTAGGGGCAATGCGGGCACAATGTCGCCCTGCTGGGACCCTCCGCTCTGTAGGCACAATGTCACCCTGCAGGGACCCTCCACTTTGCGGAGCTCCTCCACCCTGCAGGGACAATGTCGCCCTGCTGGGATCATCCGCCCTGTAGGGACAATGTCACTGGTGATTCTCCACCCTGTAGGCACAATGTCACCCTGCAAGGACCCTCCACGCTGTGGGGATCCTCCACCCTGCAGGCGCAATGTCACGCTGTGGGGATTCTCCACCCTGCAGGCACAATGTCCCTCTGTGGGGATCCTCCACCCTGCAGGCACAATGTCACTCTGTGGCGATCCTCCACCCTGCAGATACAATGTCACTGTGGGGATCCTCCACCCTGCAGGTACAATGTCACTGTGGGGATCCTCCGCCCTGCAGGGATCCTCCACCCTGCAGGCACAATGTCACTCTGTGGGGATCCTCCGCCCTGCAGGCACAATGTCCCTCTGTGGGGATCCTCCGCCCTGCAGGCACAATGTCCCTCTGTGGGGATCCTCCACCCTGCAGGCACAATGTCACTCTGTGGCGATCCTCCACCCTGCAGATACAATGTCACTGTGGGGATCCTCCACCCTGCAGGTACAATGTCACTGTGGGGATCCTCCGCCCTGCAGGGATCCTCCACCCTGCAGGCACAATGTCACTCTGTGGGGATCCTCCGCCCTGCAGGCACAATGTCACTCTGTGGGGATCCTCTGCCCTGCAGGCACAATGTCACTCTGTGGGGATCCTCTGCCCTGCAGGCACAATGTCACCCTATAGGGACAATGTCACTCTGTGGGGATCCTCCGCCCTGCAGGCACAATGTCGCGCTGTGGGGATCCTCCACCCTGCAGGCACAATGTCACGCTGTGGGGATCCTCCACCCTGCAGGCACAATGTCACTCTGTGGGGATCCTCCACCCTGCAGGCACAATGTCACTCTGTGGCGATCCTCCGCCCTGCAGGCACAATGTCACTCTGTGGGGATCCTCCACCCTGCAGATACAATGTCACTGTGGGGATCCTCCACCCTGCAGGTACAATGTCACTGTGGGGATCCTCCGCCCTGCAGGGATCCTCCACCCTGCAGGCACAATGTCACCCTGTAGGCACAATGTCACTCTGTGGGGATCCTCCGCCCTGCAGGCACAATGTCACTCTGTGGGGATCCTCTGCCCTGCAGGCACAATGTCACCCTATAGGGACAATGTCACTCTGTGGGGATCCTCCGCCCTGCAGGTGATCTGGATCATATTTTCCTCCAGCAGGTTTCAGGGTATTCTATAGCTTCCTAATTGTATAGTGTGCACACATAATGAAAGAATCCAATCGGACACAAGTCATCAGCCTTGAATCTCAACCAGCTCTTCCTCGAGTTACAAGAGCCTCAGGTCTTTATTGAAACACATGATACCTGCCCTTTATGGGCGTGCAACAGATTACATCAGTAACATATACATTTTCTTATTCGCTGGGTCATATAGAATTCTCTGCCCACCTTCTCTCAAGTCTAGTGTATTGTGGACTTTGTCCCCTCAGCATGCAGTCAAGCTGAAGGAATTTCAGTGTTATTTAAGAAGTTTCTGTGTGGGGGCAGGGCTGGGGAAACATCCAAGATGAACACAAGCAATACATATAGCACTGTGATTTACCTCTTTCCCTATGCAGCAGAACTCCACATTAGCCTGAAGTCAGAAAACACACATCTTTCACCATGCCATTGTCCAGCAACTACCATAGAGTCAAATCACTACAGCTGCGTAATACTTCCAGTTCATTACAAATCAATAGACATTTTACGCTAACTAATCATCATGACTACCACACAGGGATCCTCCACCCTGTAGGGACAATGTCACTCTGTGGGGATCCTCCGCCCTGCAGGAACAATGTCAGACTGTGGGGATCCTCCACCCTGCAGGCACAATGTCACTCTGTGGGGATCCTCCACCCTGCAGGCACAATGTCGCCATGCAGGGATCCTCCGCCCTGCAGGCACAATGTCGCCCTGCAGGGATCCTCCACCCTGTGGGGATAATGTCACTCTGTGGGGATCCTCCGCCCTGCAGGCACAATGTCACTCTGTGGGGATCACAGCCCAATATCGCAGCAGCCTAAAAGGGTGTCGCAAGTTTTCGTGGCAGAGATGGGAAAACCCTGCCTTCTGTTTGTCCATCTTTCGGAAACAGCCGAGCCCTTCTGCCCAGCGCTTTTTGCATAGCTCTTATGAAGTGAATGAGAGCTACGCACCCTGCGCAGCATACCCCAAGTTATACATACGGCATAGCACCCCGCTTCCGCAGCTCCCAGTAACATCAGTGTGAGCTGAGAAGAAAAGAGCGCAGGGCTGCAGCACTCGGCTGCTTCTGTAACTTCTGACTGGGTACCCGGTAACTATAGCTGCGGTTTCCCATCTCACCTATTAAAATGGAAATACTGCTTTAATGCTTTAATGAGTACCTGCACTTACAGAATGTTTTTGGCATGTTATAGAAACTTGTCTAGAACATTGATTAGTGGGGGTACCGCTGCTGTGACCCCAGCTGATCGCTGGAATGAGGGGGCTGAGGCCCTCACTCGAGCACTGTGTCCCATTGGCTAAGTTCGCTCTTTTTTGGCTGCTTCTGGACTCAGCTGGATAGAAGCTTCCTGTGCACCTCTAGGAGGCAGTATTAAGCTACTAAAAAAGAGCCAAGGGGGCACAGTGCTCAAGTGAGAGATGCCGAACCGCAGCATAAGTGGTATCTCCACGTCCATAACAAACCTGTAAGAAAATACTACATTTATCCAGAACAGTTCATTCCATAAAAAAGGAAATGTCAAAATAGCCATTTTCGGTTCATCTAGATTTTCCAAAATGGGAATAAAAAGTAATCAAAAAGTCATCTATACCTCAGTGGTACTAATAAAAACTACAAGTCATCTTGCACAAAACAAGCACTCATACGGCTCCGTCGATGGAAATCTGAAAAGGCTCCGGTCTTTGAATGTGTCACAAAAATATATATTGTGCAAAAGTAATAAAAAAAGATAATTTTTTTTTCTGCTAATGTTTTTTCAGTAAAACATTAACAAGTTATCCAATACATTATTTGCACCCCAAACTGGTTCCACTACAAACTAGAGCTCCTCCCACGAAACGTGAGGCCGAATAGGAAACATTCAAGTGCGGCTCGTATTCACGCTGCTCACATGAACATAGTAGATGTATAGCCTGTATCCACAGAGGGAAGATGAAGAGGCGGCACTGCTGGGTATCCAGAATAAGAAACATCAAAAATAGGTGAAAACCAGACGCGGTGCACGCAGGATAGACGACAGCTATCTCACGCTACATGATGCTTTATCAAGCCTACACAAAACCTAGGGAACCGGGGCTGTATTTAAATGCAACGCCCCATTTGTTGCCTAGTAACCAGTAAACAATTGAAACAAACAGTTAAAATCATAGGTAAAACCTGCAACTCATTTCTGTCATTTAGACCCGATCCTCCCAAAGCGTTTGTTCTACTGATACATTACGCTCCTCGCTGCCGCGATAACTGATGCTTATCTCATCCATTTTCTGGACAGTCCATTCCTTCCAGAGCTGTAAATCTCAAAAACTTTCCCATGACCTCCGTGCTCCTCTCACATTTTGGATCAGCCTTGTAGCTCCCACTCCAGTTGTGATTGATCTCATGTGTTTAGCAATACGTTTGTATGAACCTCTTAGGCCTCATGTCCACGGGGTTTAAATCCGCCACGTTTCTCCCGCACACGGATCCGCGCCCCATAGGCATGCATTGGACACCCGCAGGTAGTTAAATACCTGCGGATGTCATTTTTCCTGTCAGGCGCGGATCCGTGTGCGGGAAAAAAATGGCATGCTCCATTTTCGTGAATACATGAATTGTAACTTCTCTATGAGCCCTGCAGTAATATCAGTGCATGCATGGATGAACACTGACTCCCTATGCATCCATGTATCCCATGATGCCTCCTTGGTGACCTTCGCTTTAAAAATATTGAATTACCAAAAAATTTTTTCACAAATTTAACACATGACGTAGTAAACACAAATGACAACCCTTGATTCCACCAACACGTAAAATGAAACACTGCCACGGTTTTGGGCCAAAATAAATTTTAATATATGGACTTTGATCATCCACAACAATTGTGAATGGGGCCTTTGGAGCTGAAGAACCAGGTAACAACTGTGGCTCTGTCAGGGCCAGCTGGATGGCAAGAAGCCTCCGGCGCATTCTGGAAGCCCTGAACCATGCGAGCATCTGCAGTGCTTCCATAGGCCTGAATATCAATCAGTACAAATCAGTAGTCACTGTCGGCTACCGCCAACAGGACTACTGAAAAGTACTGCTTGTAGTCAAAATATTGGGACCCTGAGCGCGGCAGCTTCTTTACACACACATGTGCTTACCATCCAGGGCCCCAACGCAGTTAGGGAACCGCGCCGCTGCTTCAAAACCTGCAGCGATCTGCAACCATTGCTGGACAGAGGGAGGCGACATCACGGACTGCCTCAAACGCACCCAAATGACGTTGCAGGTCCTCCTGATGATCCCACTGATGGCGGTATGGCCCAACAGGAACTCAAAATGCAGGGATGCAAATGAGTTCCCGGAGGCGAGGAATCTGAAACCACAAAACAACAATTTAGACGTGCATACAGAACAAAAGGGGGAAAGCAAGGTACGGGAAAGAGGGTCAAGGTACACGCAGATGAAACTATTTAGACATTCCTTAACAAAGGGAAAACTAAAGAGGAGCGAGGAGCACACTGAGATACCAAAATTTTAAGATATTGTGAAGAAAAACCTTCTAGTTGAAATGGATCAAAACGTCAAACCTCAAAAACTTACCGTAGGGTGACCGGCAGACGCTCTTCTGGTGAGATGCAATGCCTCATATTCGTGTTGGCAAAGGTCAGTCCAGGTCGTAAGTCTTCCAGCAGCTTGCCCAAAGCTTCCAAGACATGCGGGTAAAAGCAGAAAACTCCGGGCGAGTACGCACGTCTGAAGTGCCCCTTTTGTTGTCGCTGAGACACTGTAGGGTGCACCCAGGACCTCTTCTTTTACTTGCGGAGCTCTTCCTTCTCCAGTGCCTTTTGCGACAACCTCGCAAAAAAAGTCAGATCAGCCAGGCCAACAACACAAAGTCTTGACCGTACGGCATCTTTCCTGACAGAGTTCTAGCAGCTCTCACAACAACCGAAGGACAAAGGGAATGAAGACTGTCGGACTAGCTGACTAACCCCAGAGACCTGATGTCTGTGCTCATAGCAATGCTGGGTGGCTAGAGGACCTACTAGGGTAAGGGGCCACATCTGAGGCACAATTACAGAAAGGGCTACATCTGAGGGCATAATTACTGAGGGGGCCACATCTCAGGGCATAATTACTGAGGGCCCCACGTTTGGGGGGCACAATTACTGAGGGGGCCACGTTTGGGGGCATAATTACTGAGGGTCCACATCTGAGGGCAGAATACCTGAGGGGGCCACCTTTGGGGGCACAATTACTGATAGTCCACATCTGAGGGCATAATACTGAGGGGGCGACATCTGAGGGCATAATTACTGAGGGGGCCACGTTTGGGGGCACTGTTATTACTATGAAAGGGATGGTCCGAGATATAATTTCCCCATTTGACGGGATGCTCTTCGCGCCCTCCGATAATAAAATCTGCTACACCGCCCCCAGCTTTGATCCCACCAGTGACGTCATAGTCACAGGCTACTGCAGCCAATCACAGAGCTCATTGATAAAATGCCGAGTTTTGCAATGAAGGGTGGGAAGAAAGAAGAGGGAGCAGATCTTGTACTTGGGGTTGTCAGAATCTATAAACCGATGTCTTGGTCTGGGAATTGTGTTTTCTCCTCCCGTTTTATATATGGGAGTGAGATTGCTTCATTCCTGACAAGTCTGCGCGGTGCAGCTGGTTCACAAAACGTCACACCTTCCCAGGAGGCCGTACAAATACATGAAAAAATGTAGGAAAATAGTAGTTGTAGGCGCCATCCCTTTTCTTAAAGAGGCACGAGACGCATTTCTGAGCTCGACTCCTCTGTTGTTATTAAGAATTAATCCAGCATACAATAGACGTGTTTCGGGCCGTTGCGCCCCTTCCTCAGTATTTAGCTGGGGACTCACAGCCGGCGCTGGTCTGTTCTCTTTACAGAGGAGTGGAGCACTGAAACCTGTAAATACAATGTCATCGGCGAGAGCGGAGCTGCCGGGATGAGACATACGGGGTCGGGGGAGGTCAGCAGAGGAGATTGTATGATTGTCAGACATGGAGAGCAGCAGTCCAAAAAATGAACCCCAACTCTGACAATCCCTTTAATCTAATACTATTATTATTCAGCAACCGTATGGCGATATTTCTTGGTCACAGTACGGTAGTGTTATTTAGTCACTGCTTCATACAAACCCTGCAAAACATCCAACAGACATGCGCCGCTCATGTTACATGTGACCGCTCAGCCAATCGCCACTCTTGGCCCATTTTTCAGTGTGATACCTGACCTCCTCCCTCCCCACCATCTGCGTGCAGGACTGCAGACACTGGGAGAAGTCAGGGTTCACACTGATTACAGCAGCTACTGCTGGACTGCGACTAGAGGTGAGTAAGAGTGCTTTCATATGGGACGACCTATTGGGCGCAGATGCCAGACAGTGGTCCCAGCGATAATCATTGTGCCTTTACACAGGAACGCCC
The DNA here is from genome assembly GCF_035609145.1 of Eleutherodactylus coqui. Classification (NCBI taxonomy): domain Eukaryota; kingdom Metazoa; phylum Chordata; class Amphibia; order Anura; family Eleutherodactylidae; genus Eleutherodactylus; species Eleutherodactylus coqui. The sequence continues at coordinate 185,508,601 of NC_089844.1, read as the reverse complement.
ATCGCTCCGTGAATGTTTGGCATTCAGTCTGGTCAGCATTTACACTGAGTGATAATTGTTCAGATTCCCGCTGGATGTCCATGTAAAAGGGCCCTTAGATTAGGGGCGGGGCCTGTTGCCGGGGACCGCGTCCCAAATCCAGAATTGTCCTGCAGAATCCAGAGTGGTTGAGAGGCATGATCACTGTGAGGGGATGCAAGAGGTTTTGCTTAGCACAAAAGGGTGTGCCACTTGCCACGCTACATGTGACACTAAAAGTTTCCTCTTCTTGTTGCTCAGAAGTTGGGAAGTCTGTAGGACGACTCCGTCTTATAGAGTCACTTGGCTTTGTCTGACACTTCATGGTGGAGCGTTCACAAACTGCACCGGATAAGAAGGGGAGGATCATTTCTTTCCCCTTCATTAAAGGGGTGATCCCATGTTGGCCAAACATGAGGAGATGAATGTGTGGTGTCGGGGCATCTGGGCTACACTCTTCCCATAACTCCCATAGAAGTCAGTCTGAGTTCTGCCAACAATGTAGCAGAGTTAGCTGTGTTGTCTCCGCAGTCCCCAAGTTACAGGAACAGCGGAGCTCTCGCTGCTGGGATGTCTGCATACTTCCTACTGACTTATAGGGGGGTTACAGGAGCAGCTGTTTCAGTCCTCTTGACCCCCCAACCCCTCCGACCCCAGAACAGGAAATAGGTGCGGGGCCCCGACGACCTGGGGTAGACATAAAGCATCTGAGATGGGAATACCCCTTTGAGCAATGTGCAGATGGCGACAAGCAAGAAGCCCGGTCCCGTAGTTCCTGTTGCCTTCATGTCTTATGTCCCAGCAGATATAACAGTTTCCAACAACCAATAACTGGAATAGTCGCTGCTGTTAGTGTAGAACTAGTATTTATTAGTATAGCGTCACGTAATACCGCCGGTTGGCAGCAAGAGACAAACAAAAAGTTTATTAAGTCTCCTCTGTCTGCAGTGACCCCAGATGTTGTCCTCCGCAGGCCACCATCCCAGAAGTAGTGCTAGAGGGGTAGAGCGCTCCGGTTCCAGGGGCGCTCCATGTCGCGGTCTTCCTGCTCCATACCGCCGGCCAGGAAGATGAGCAGTCGCGTCTTGTCTGGCTTACTTCAGTCTTATCCAATGTCTTTAAGCTGTGGGACAAAAATGTAAGAAATAAGTTAAAGCACAAATATGTTTCCCACAGGTTCAGCATGGAGGTGTCTACAGTTATGGAGTCCGGTAGCGGTCAGGAAAGCCCAGCGACTAGTCTGTAGTGTGCAGATGTCGGGTCCATTGTGGCCGGGTGTTTAGTCCATCGCTCTAGACATTGTTGGCCTGTGTTGGCTTTATGTCTAATAAAGGCTGTAAAGGTCCGGCTACATAAGTCTAGAGTCCTGCACTCACCCTGCAGCGCCCTGTAACAGCAGCTTGGTGGTCCAGCCGACACATTTAGGCCAGTGATGGGCAACCTTTTGAGCTTGGTGTGTCAAAATTCACCAAAAAACGATGGTGTCAGTTCGAGAAAAAAAAAACATAAATTCGAGATATTTATAGTTTAAATAACAAAAATGTTTAATTGTAACATATAACTGTATTTAATAAACCAAAAACTAATTATTTACCTTACCTGCTTAGTGACTTCTTTGTTCATCCGTCAGTCGGTTTCTTTTGTTGGTCTTGATATTATTTAACTGGTGTGGGGTGCCATGGACTGAGATAAGTGAGGAAGGGGGGGGGGGGGATTCTTTAACTAACCTGCCTATTAGTGACTTTTTGTTGCTCAGTTTCATTGGCTAGATCTTCAATTGAAGGCCGGTATTTTGTACACTTCAAGCCCAAGCAAGCGCTACTAAACTCATCTGTCAGTCTTTTTTTTTTGTTGGATTTGATATTATTTAATTCTGAGAATAAGGTCTCACAAAAGTACGTAGAGGGAACAATTGTGAGTAAAGCCATTGCCATATTCTTCAGGGTGCTAAAAGTGTCTGGTAATCGGTTCCAGACACTCCAAATCTCCTGTTCGTAGTGGCACTCCTCTTGATTCTCCAAGCGACACCTTTCCAGATTCTCAAGCTTTGACCTCAAGTCGACAAACACCTGAGCCCAGATGCTGTCTTGAAATTCTGCAAGTTGCATCTCCAAATCATCAATTTGCATCCATTGGAAACCATTTAATTCCAAACTACTGTAGACGACTACATCAGGATGCTTAATGATTTTCATGGTCTGTTCTAGGCTTCTAAATTGGTTAAATCTATCACTGAACTGGTTAAGTAACGAGCCTAAAACATGCTGGTACTTTGTATGCAAGGGTTCCATTTCATTTGGTACAGCTGCACTGGCCTTCTCAAAATACTTGGTCACTTGAGGAAAATACTTATAAGTTTTAGTTTCTACATCTCGCTTGAAAATTTTAAGTTTACTTTCAAAAGCTTGTATGTATCCAAACATGACGTCAATACTTTTACCAAAACCTTGTAACTTTAGGTTCAGTTCATTAAAATGAACAGAGAGATCTGTAAGAAACATCAGGGTGTTGACCCACTTATCATCATTGAGCTGAGGAAAGTTTCCCAGATCCTTATCCTCAAGAAATACCATAATTTCTTCAAAGCACTCCACAAAGCGCTCAAAAACTTTGCCTCGGCTCAGCCATCTTACATTATTGTACATCAGGAGTCCACTGTAGGTGGAATCAACCTCCAGTAAAAGCGCAGAACATTCTCGCTTGTGAAGGGGGCGAGCAGCCATTAAATTTACTATTTTGGTAACAACTGACATTAAGTCGTTTAAGTTGGTGAATCCTGCCTTGGCACATAAAGCCTCCTGATGGATAATACAGTGAAAAGGCACAATCGGATGTCCAATAGCTTCCGTAAACAATTTGACAAATCCAACTTTTTTCCTCACCATGTTTGGTGCCCCATCTGTCATCACTGACACTACTTTAGAGATATCAATGCTTAGGTCACAGAATGTTTGGATAACAACCTTACAGATTTCACTTCCTGATGTACTTGTAGGCACTGATACTAACTTTATCAACTCTTCTCTCATTGTGAGACCATCAGAATATCGACCAATTATGGCCAACTGAGCATGTGATGTGACATCAGTAGTTTCATCAAGAGAGATCGAAAATTATTTACAATTACTTATGTCTCTCTTTAATTGATGTTGTACGTTTGTGTTCAGTCTCATTATTCGGTCTTTTATGATATTTCTACTGAGCGGTAACTCAGATATCCTCTTAATAATTGCATCTTTATTCTGAATATCGTGACATAGACCTGGTGCACATCGTAGGAGAGTGTCTTTAATAAATTCTCCCTCACTGAGTGCTTCCCCATGCTGAGCTATGGAGTGAGCGATGGTCAGACTTGCAGATGTTACATTTGTAGAGCCTTTTACAAATTTAAGGATGGAATTAGATTGGCTCTTATAAAGGTGTAGCTGTCTGGAAATGTATTCCTTCCTTTCATCCTCACTTCAAGAGCTGAGAATGATTAGTTTCAAAATGTCTATTTCTATTCCATGTTCTGCTTACTACCGTTTCAGTACATAGAACACAAAATGATCTGCCATTTTTTTTCTATAATGCCATACATCTCGGTCCATGTCTCTTGAAAGGGTCGGCTACCGCTACTCCTACCACTCCCTTTACTTAACCTTGTTTTTTTAATTTTTGGGTTCTCCATCAGGGGGCAGTGACAGAAGATAGAATAATAGATAGCCTGTTAGCCCTGCAGGCAATTAGGGGTTAACTAGCCTAACTGACCACAAGATAGCACATCTTTTAGGGAAGGGCAGGGTTAATAAGCAGAAATAGGGCTTAATAAGGATGCACAACAGTAATGGTGGTGAAATGGAGTCTGCACTATGTTGAAAGATGGCGTTCCTTATGTAAATTAAGATGGCTGCCGCTATTTCTAATGGCGGAAACAGCACCCATAGCACAGGCCCTCGCCTCTCCCAGCCTCCCCCTCACTTATCTCAGTAATGCTGCTAGTGACTGCTGGTAATGGTGATCACAGGGTCCCCAGAGATGCATCCCCAGCGGCCGGAAGTGAGGTCAAAGATTCCCCAGTGGCCTAACCGGAAGTCCCAGAACTAGACGTTCTGTGCCAGAGTTCTGTTGTTTTGGCCTACAGACCTCCGGCACAGAGTGTCTACAGCAATGTTTTATCCTCGACTACTGCACCTGGCCGTGCGGGAGGCGAGGATGAAACATCCTCCTCAGCATGCAGCCCCATACTTCTCTGTATGCGGCCGCATGTCAGCGATTATAGCTACGCATGTCAGTGCTGACAATTTAGAGGTGCAATTAATCTGCATTCTGCCTTTATCGCTAGGCACAATCATTGTGGTTTCCAAGATGGCGGTAGTCCCAGGTGTCTCTGATGTTCCCTGGTCTCATTGATGGTCTCCAGGTATAAATGGCAGAGGTCGTAGGTGTCTCTGATGTTACAAGGGGTGCAGACGGTAGCACCGGCCTCATTGATGTTCTGCTGGTACAAATGGCAGAGGTCACAGGTATCTCTGATGTTACAAGGGGCGCAAATGGTAGCACCAGCCTCATTGATGGTCTCCTACGCACAAGGGGTGCAGATGATAGCACCGGTCTCATTGATGTTCTCCTGGTGACTACGGGTACAGATGGTAGAACCGGCCTTATTGATGTTCGCCTGGACACAAGGGGTGCAGATGGTAGAAAAGCCTCATTGATGTTCGCCTAGGCACAAGGGGAACAGATGGTATCACAAGTCTCATTGATGTTTGCCTAGACACAAGGGGTGCAGATGGTAACATTGGCCTCATTAATGGTCTCCTGATCACAAGGGGTTCAGATGGTAGCACCAGCCTCATTGATGTTCTCCTGATCACAAGGGGTGCAGATGGTAGCACCAGCCTCATTAATGGTCTCCTGATCACAAGGGGTGCAGATGGTAGCAGCAGCCTCATTGATGTTCGCCTGGACACAAGGGGTGCAGATGGTAGCAGCGGCCTCATTGATGTTCGCCTGGACACAAGGGGTGCAGATGGTAGCAGCAGCCTCATTGATGGTCTCCTGATCACAAGGGGTGCAGATGGTAGCACCAGCCTCATTGATGTTCTCCTGATTACAAGGGGTGCAGATGGAAGCACCGGCCTTATTAATGTTCGCCTGGGCACAAGGGGTGCAGATGGTTGCACCAGCCTCATTGATGTTCGCCTGGGCACAATGGGTACAGATGGTAGCACCAGCCTCATTGATGTTCTCCAGCTATAAATGGCAGAGGTCCAAGGTGCCTCTGTTGTTACAAGAGGGGCAGATGGTAGCACCAGCCTCATTGATGTTCGCCTGGGCACAATGGGTACAGATGGTAGCACTGACCTTATTGATGTTACCCTGGGCACAAAGAGTACAGATGGTAGCACCGACCTAATTGATGGTTTCCTGGTCACTAGGGGTGTAGATGGTAGCACCAGCCTCATTGATGTTCGCTGATCACAAGGAGTTCAGATGGTAGCACAGGCCTCATTGATTTTCACCTGGGCACTAGAGGTGCAGATGGTAGCAGGAGCCTTATTGATGTTCGCCTGCGCACAAGGGGTACAGATGGTAGCATCAGTCTCAGTGATGCTCTCCTGATCACAAGGGATGCAGATGGTAGCACCAGCCTCATTGATGGTCTCCTGCGCACAAGGGGTGCAGATGGTAGCACCAGCCTCATTGATGTTCGTCTAGGCACAAGGGGTGAAGATGGTAGCACCGGCCTCATTGATGTTCGCCTGATCAAAAGGGGTTCAGATGGTAGCACAGGCCTCATTGATGTTCACCTGGGCACAAGAGGTGCAGATAGTAGCAGGAGCCTCATTGATGTTCTTCAGTTATAAATGGCAGAGGTTCAAGGTGCCTCTGTTGTTACAACGGGGTACAGATGGTAGCACCAGCCTTATTGATGTTAACCTAGGCACAAGGAGTGAAGATGGTCGCACCAGCCTCATTAATGGTTTCCTGATCACAAGGAGTGCAGATGGTAGCACCAGCCTCATTGATGTTCTCCTGATCACAAGGGGTGCAGATGGTAGCACAGGCCTCATTGATGTTCTCCTGATCACAAGGGGTGCAGATGGTAGCAGGAGCCTCATTGATGTTCGCCTGGGCACAAGGGGTACAGATGGTAGCAGCGGCCTCATTGATGTTCTCCTGATCACAAGGGGTGCAGATGGTAGCACCAGCCTCATTGATGGTCTCCTGCGCACAAGGGGTGCAGATGGTAGCACCAGCCTCATTGATGTTCACCTGGGCACAAGAGGTGCAGATGGTAGCAGGAGCCTCATTGATGTTCGCCTGGGCACAAGGGGTTCAGATGGTAGCACAGGCCTCATTGATGTTCACCTGGGCACAAGAGGTGCAGATGGTAGCTGGAGCCTCATTGATGTTCGCCTTGGCACAAGGGGTAGAGATGGTAGCAGCAGTCTCATTGATGCTCTCCTGATCGCAAGGGGTGCAGATGGCAGCAGCCTCATTGATGGTCTCCTGATCACAAGGGGTGCAGATGGTAGCACCAGCCTCATTGATGTTCTCCTGATTACAAGGGGTGCAGATGAAAGCACTGGCCTCATTGATGTTCTCCTGGGCACAAGGGGTGCAGATGGTAGCAGCAGCCTCATTGATGTTCCCCTGATCACGAGGGGTACAGATGGTAGCACTAGTGTCATTGATGTTCTCCAGTTATAAATGGCAGAGGTCCAAGGTGCCCCTGTTGTTACAACGGGATACCAGCCTCATTGATGTTCGCCTAGGCACAAGGGGTGAAGATGGTAGCATCGGCCTCATTAATGGTCTCCTGATCACAAGTGGTTCAGATGGTAGCACCAGCCTCATTGATGGTCTCCTGCGCACAAGGGGTGCAGATGGTAGCACCAGCATCATTGATGTTCTCTTGGCGACTAGGGGTACAGATGGTAGCACTGGCCTCATTGATGTATTCCTGGGCACAATGGGTGCAGATGGTAGCATCAGCCTTATTGATGTTCGCCTGGGCATAAGGGGTGCAGATGGTTCAACCGGCCTCATTGATGTTCGCCTTGGTACAATGGGTGCAGATGGTAGTAGCAGCCTCATTGATGTTCTCCTGATTACAAGGGGTGCAGATGGAAGCAGCAATCTCATTGATGTTCGCCTGGGCACAAGGGATGCAGATGGTAGCACCAGCCTCATTGATGTTCGTCTGGGCACAAAGGGTACAGATGGTAGCACCATCCTCATTGATGTTCTCCTGATCACAAGGGGTGCAGATGGTAACACAGGCCTCATTGATGTTCGCCTGGGCACAAGAGGTGCGAATGGTAGCAGCAGCCTCATTGATGTCGCCTGGGCACAAGGGGTACAGATGGTAGCAGCGGCCTCATTGATGTTCTCCTGATCACAAGGGGTGCAGATGGTAACACCAGCCTCATTGATGGTCTCCTGCGCACAAGGGGTGCAGATAGTAGCACCAGCCTGATTGATGTTCCCCTGGCTACTAGGGGTACAGATGGTAGCACTGGGCTCATTGATGTTCTCTTGGGCACAAGGGGTGCAGATGGTAGCACCAGCCTCATTGATGTTCGCCTGGGCATACTAGGTGCAGATGGTAGCACCGGCCTCATTGATGTTCGCCTTGGCACAAGGGGTGCAGATGGTAGCAGCAGCCTCATTGATGGTCTCCTGATCACAAGGGGTGCAGATGGTAGCACCAGCCTCATTGATGTTCTCCTGATTACAAGGGGTGCAGATGGTAGCAGCAGCCTCATTGATGTTCTCCTGACCACAAGGGGTGCAGATGGTAGGAGCAGCCTCATTGATGTTCTCCTGATCACAAGCGGTGCAGATGGTAGCACCGGCCTCATTGATGTTTGCCTGATCACAAGGGGTTCAGATGGTAGCACAGGCTTCATTGATGTTCACCTGGGCACAAGAGGTGCAGATGGTAGCAGGAGCCTCATTGATGTTTGCCTGGGCACAAGGGGTACAGATGGTAGCAGTAGTCTCATTGATGCTCTCCTGATCGCAAGGGGTGCAGATGGTAGCAGCAGCCTCATTGATGGTCTCCTGCGCACAAGGGGTGCACATGGTAGCACCAGCCTCATTGATGTTCACCTGGGCACAAGAGGTGCAGATGGTAGCAGGAGCCTCATTGATGTTCGCCTGGGCACAAGGGGTTCAGATGGTAGCACAGGCCTCATTGATGTTCACCTGGGCACAAGAGGTGCAGATGGTAGCAGGAGCCTCATTGATGTTCGCCTTGGCACAAGGGGTAGAGATGGTAGCAGCAGTCTCATTGATGCTCTCCTGATCGCAGGGGGTGCAGATGGCAGCAGCCTCATTGATGGTCTCCTGATCACAAGGGGTGCAGATGGTAGCACCAGCCTCATTGATGTTCTCCTGATTAAAAGGGGTGCAGATGAAAGCACTGGCCTCATTGATGTTCTCCTGGGCACAAGGGGTGCAGATGGTAGCAGCAGCCTCATTGATGTTCCCCTGATCACGAGGGGTACAGATGGTAGCACTAGTGTCATTGATGTTCTCCAGTTATAAATGGCAGAGGTCCAAGGTGCCCCTGTTGTTACAACGGGATACCAGCCTCATTGATGTTCACCTAGGCACAAGGGGTGAAGATGGTAGCATCGGCCTCATTAATGGTCTCTTGATCACAAGTGGTTCAGATGGTAGCACCAGCCTCATTGATGGTCTCCTGCGCACAAGGGGTGCAGATGGTAGCACCAGCATCATTGATGTTCTCTTGGCGACTAGGGGTACAGATGGTAGCACTGGCCTCATTGATGTATTCCTGGGCACAATGGGTGCAGATGGTAGCATCAGCCTTATTGATGTTCGCCTGGGCATAAGGGGTGCAGATGGTTGAACCGGCCTCATTGATGTTCGCCTTGGCACAATGGGTGCAGATGGTAGTAGCAGCCTCATTGATGTTCTCCTGATTTCAAGGGGTGCAGATGGAAGCAGCAATCTCATTGATGTTCGCCTGGGCACAAGGGATGCAGATGGTAGCACCAGCCTCATTGATGTTCGTCTGGGCACAAAGGGTACAGATGGTAGCACCAGCCTCATTGATGTTCTCCTGATCACAAGGGGTGCAGATGGTAACACAGGCCTCATTGATGTTCGCCTGGGCACAAGAGGTGCGAATGGTAGCAGCAGCCTCATTGATGTCGCCTGGGCACAAGGGGTACAGATGGTAGCAGCGGCCTCATTGATGTTCTCCTGATCACAAGGGGTGCAGATGGTAACACCAGCCTCATTGATGGTCTCCTGCGCACAAGGGGTGCAGATAGTAGCACCAGCCTGATTGATGTTCCCCTGGCTACTAGGGGTACAGATGGTAGCACTGGGCTCATTGATGTTCTCTTGGGCACAAGGGGTGCAGATGGTAGCACCAGCCTCATTGATGTTCGCCTGGGCATACTAGGTGCAGATGGTAGCACCGGCCTCATTGATGTTCGCCTTGGCACAAGGGGTGCAGATGGTAGCAGCAGCCTCATTGATGGTCTCCTGATCACAAGGGGTGCAGATGGTAGCACCAGCCTCATTGATGTTCTCCTGATTACAAGGGGTGCAGATGGTAGCAGCAGCCTCATTGATGTTCTCCTGACCACAAGGGGTGCAGATGGTAGGAGCAGCCTCATTGATGTTCTCCTGATCACAAGCGGTGCAGATGGTAGCACCGGCCTCATTGATGTTTGCCTGATCACAAGGGGTTCAGATGGTAGCACAGGCCTCATTGATGTTCACCTGGGCACAAGAGGTGCAGATGGTAGCAGGAGCCTCATTGATGTTTGCCTGGGCACAAGAGGTGCAGATGGTAGCAGGAGCCTCATTGATGTTTGCCTGGGCACAAGGGGTACAGATGGTAGCAGTAGTCTCATTGATGCTCTCCTGATCGCAAGGGGTGCAGATGGTAGCAGCAGCCTCATTGATGTTCTCCTGATTATAAGGGGTGCACATGGTAGCACCAGCCTCATTGATGTTCACCTGGGCACAAGAGGTGCAGATGGTAGCAGGAGCCTCATTGATGTTCGCCTGGGCACAAGGGGTTCAGATGGTAGCACAGGCCTCATTGATGTTCACCTGGGCACAAGAGGTGCAGATGGTAGCAGGAGCCTCATTGATGTTCGCCTTGGCACAAGGGGTAAAGATGGTAGCAGCAGTCTCATTGATGCTCTCCTGATCGCAAGGGGTGCAGATGGCAGCAGCCTCATTGATGGTCTCCTGATCACAAGGGGTGCAGATGGTAGCACTGGCCTCATTGATGTTCTCCTGATTACAAGGGGTGCAGATGAAAGCACTGGCCTCATTGATGTTCTCCTGGGCACAAGGGGTGCAGATGGTAGCAGCAGCCTCATTGATGTTCCCCTGATCACGAGGGGTACAGATGGTAGCACTAGTCTCATTGATGTTCTCCAGTTATAAATGGCAGAGGTCCAAGGTGCCCCTGTTGTTACAACGGGATACCAGCCTCATTGATGTTCGCCTAGGCACAAGGGGTGAAGATGGTAGCACCGGCCTCATTAATGGTCTCCTGATCACAAGTGGTTCAGATGGTAGCACCAGCCTCATTGATGGTCTCCTGCGCACAAGGGGTGCAGATGGTAGCACCAGCATCATTGATGTTCTCTTGGCGACTAGGGGTACAGATGGTAGCACTGGCCTCATTGATATATTCCTGGGCACAATGGGTGCAGATGGTAGCATCAGCCTTATTGATGTTCGCCTGGGCATAAGGGGTGCAGATGGTAGCACCAGCCTCATTGATGTTCTCCTGATCACAAGGGGTGCAGATGGTAACACAGGCCTCATTGATGTTCGCCTGGGCACAAGAGGTGCGAATGGTACAAGCAGCCTCATTGATGTCGCCTTGGCACAAGGGGTACAGATGGTGGCAGCGGCCTCATTGATGTTCTCCTGATCACAAGGGGTGCAGATGGTAACACCAGCCTCATTGATAGTCTCCTGCGCACAAGGGGTGCAGATGGTAGCACCAGCCTGATTGATGTTCCCCTGGCTACTAGGGGTACAGATGGTAGCACTGGGCTCATTGATGTTCTCTTGGGCACAAGGGGTGCAGATGGTAGCACCAGCCTCATTGATGTTCGCCTGGGCATACTAGGTGCAGATGGTAGCACCGGCCTCATTGATGTTCGCCTTGGCACAAGGGGTGCAGATGGTAGCAGCAGCCTCATTGATGGTCTCCTGATCACAAGGGGTGCAGATGGTAGCACAGGCCTCATTAATGTTCACCTGGGCAGAAGAGGTGCAGATGGTAGCAGGAGCCTCATTGATGTTTGCCTGGGCACAAGGGGTACAGATGGTAGCAGTAGTCTCATTGATGCTCTCCTGATCGCAAGGCGTGCAGATGGTAGCAGCAGCCTCATTGATGTTCACCTGGGCACAAGAGGTGCAGATGGTAGCAGGAGCCTCATTGATGTTCACCTGGGCACAAGGGGTTCAGATGGTAGCACAGGCCTCATTGATGTTCACCTGGGCACAAGAGGTGCAGATGGTAGCAGGAGCCTCATTGATGTTCGCTCTGGCACAAGGGGTAGAGATGGTAGCAGCAGTCTCATTGATGCTCTCCTGATCGCAAGGGGTGCAGATGGCAGCAGCCTCATTGATGGTCTCCTGATCACAAGGGGTGCAGATGGTAGCACCAGCCTCATTGATGTTCTCCTGATTACAAGGGGAGCAGATGAAAGCACTGGCCTCATTGATGTATTCCTGGGCACAATGGGTGCAGATGGTAGCATCAGCCTTATTGATGTTCGCCTGGGCACAAGGGGTGCAGATGGTAGCACCAGCCTCATTGATGTTCGCCTGGGCACAAGGGGTGCAGATGGTAGCAGCAGCCTCATTGATGGTCTCCTGATCACAAGGGGTGCAGATGGTAGCACCAGCCTCATTGATGATCTCCTGATTACAAGGGGTGCAGATGGTAGCAGCAGCCTCATTGATGTTCTCCTGACCACAAGGGGTGCAGATGGTAGGAGCAGCCTCATTGATGTTCTCCTGATCACAAGCGGTGCAGATGGTAGCACCGGCCTCATTGATGTTTGCCTGATCACAAGGGGTTCAGATGGTAGCACAGGCCTCATTGATGTTCACCTGGGCACAAGAGGTGCAGATGGTAGCAGGAGCCTCATTGATGTTTGCCTAGGCACAAGGGGTACAGATGGTAGCAGTAGTCTCATTGATGCTCTCCTGATCGCAAGGGGTGCAGATGGTAGCACCAGCCTCATTGATGATCTCCTGATTACAAGGGGTGCAGATGGTAGCAGCAGCCTCATTGATGTTCTCCTGACCACAAGGGGTGCAGATGGTAGGAGCAGCCTCATTGATGGTCTCCTGATCACAAGGGGTGCAGATGATAGCACCAGCCTCATTGATGTTCTCCTGATTACAAGGGGTGCAGATGAAAGCACTGGCCTCATTGATGTTCTCCTGGGCACAAGGGGTGCAGATGGTAGCAGCAGCCTCATTGATGTTCCCCTGATCACGAGGGGTACAGATGGTAGCACTAGTCTCATTGATGTTCTCCAGTTATAAATGGCAGAGGTCCAAGGTGCCCCTGTTGTTACAACGGGATGCCAGCCTCATTGATGTTCGCCTAGGCACAAGGGGTGAAGATGGTAGCACCGGCCTCATTAATGGTCTCCTGATCACAAGTGGTTCAGATGGTAGCACCAGCCTCATTGATGGTCTCCTGCGCACAAGGGGTGCAGATGGTAGCACCAGCATCATTGATGTTCTCTTGGCGACTAGGGGTACAGATGGTAGCACTGGCCTCATTGATGTATTCCTGGGCACAATGGGTGCAGATGGTAGCATCAGCCTTATTGATGTTCGCCTGGGCATAAGGGGTGCAGATGGTTGAACCGGCCTCATTGATGTTCGCCTTGGCGCAATGGCTGCAGATGGTAGTAGCAGCCTCATTGATGTTCTCCTGATTACAAGGGGTGCAGATGGAAGCAGCAATCTCATTGATGTTCGCCTGGGCACAAGGGGTGCAGATGGTAGCAGCAGCCTCATTGATGTTCGTCTGGGCACAAAGGGTACAGATGGTAGCACCAGACTCATTGATGTTCTCCTGATCACAAGGGGTTCAGATGGTAACACAGGCCTCATTGATGTTCGCCTGGGCACAAGAGGTGCGAATGGTAGCAGCAGCCTCATTGATGTCGCCTGGGCACAAGGGGTACAGATGGTAGCAGCGGCCTCATTGATGTTCTCCTGATCACAAGGGGTGCAGATGGTAACACCAGCCTCATTGATGGTCTCCTGCGCACAAGGGGTGCAGATGGTAGCACCAGCCTGATTGATGTTCCCCTGGCTACTAGGGGTACAGATGGTAGCACTGGGCTCATTGATGTTCTCTTGGGCACAAGGGGTGCAGATGGTAGCACCAGCCTCATTGATGTTCGCCTGGGCACAAGGGGTGCAGATGGTAGCAGCAGCCTCATTGATGGTCTCCTGATCACAAGGGGTGCAGATGGTAGCACCAGCCTCATTGATGTTCTCCTGATTACAAGGGGTGCAGATGGTAGCAGCAGCCTCATTGATGTTCTCCTGACCTCATGGGGTGCAGATAGTAGGAGCAGCCTCATTGATGTTCTCCTGATCACAAGCGGTGCAGATGGTAGCACCGGCCTCATTGATGTTTGCCTGATCACTAGGGGTTCAGATGGTAGCACAGGCCTCATTGATGTTCACCTGGGCACAAGAGGTGCAGATGGTAGCAGGAGCGTCATTGATGTTTGCCTGGGCACAAGGGGTACAGATGGTAGCAGTAGTCTCATTGATGCTCTCCTAATCGCAAGGGGTGCAGATGGTAGCAGCAGCCTCATTGATGGTCTCCTGATCACAAGGGGTGCAGATGATAGCACCAGCCTCATTGATGTTCTCCTGATTACAAGGGGTGCAGATGATAGCACTGGCCTCATTGATGTTCTCCTGATTACAAGGGGTGCAGATGATAGCACTGGCCTCATTGATGTTCTCCTGGGCACAAGGGGTGCAGATGGCAGCAGCAGCCTCATTGATGTCCCCTGATCACAAGGGGTACAGATGGTAGCACTAGTCTCATTGATGTTCTCCAGTTATAAATGGCAGAGGTCCATGGTGCCCCTGTTGTTACAACGGGATACCAGCCTCATTGATGTTCGCCTAGGCACAAGGGGTGAAGATGGTAGCACCGGCCTCATTAATGGTCTCCTGATCACAAGTGGTTCAGATGGTAGCACCAGCCTCATTGATGGTCTCCTGCGCACAAGGGGTGCAGATGGTAGCACCAGCATCATTGATGTTCTCTTGGCGACTAGGGGTACAGATGGTAGCACTGGCCTCATTGATGTATTCCTGGGCACAATGGGTGCAGATGGTAGCATCAGCCTTATTGATGTTCGCCTGGGCACAAGGGGTGCAGATGGTAGCACCAGCCTCATTGATGTTCGCCTGGGCACAAGGGGTGCAGATGGTAGCAGCAGCCTCATTGATGGTCTCCTGATCACAAGGGGTGCAGATGGTAGCACCAGCCTCATTGATGATCTCCTGATTACAAGGGGTGCAGATGGTAGCAGCAGCCTCATTGATGTTCTCCTGACCACAAGGGGTGCAGATGGTAGGAGCAGCCTCATTGATGTTCTCCTGATCACAAGCGGTGCAGATGGTAGCACCGGCCTCATTGATGTTTGCCTGATCACAAGGGGTTCAGATGGTAGCACAGGCCTCATTGATGTTCACCTGGGCACAAGAGGTGCAGATGGTAGCAGGAGCCTCATTGATGTTTGCCTAGGCACAAGGGGTACAGATGGTAGCAGTAGTCTCATTGATGCTCTCCTGATCGCAAGGGGTGCAGATGGTAGCACCAGCCTCATTGATGATCTCCTGATTACAAGGGGTGCAGATGGTAGCAGCAGCCTCATTGATGTTCTCCTGACCACAAGGGGTGCAGATGGTAGGAGCAGCCTCATTGATGGTCTCCTGATCACAAGGGGTGCAGATGATAGCACCAGCCTCATTGATGTTCTCCTGATTACAAGGGGTGCAGATGAAAGCACTGGCCTCATTGATGTTCTCCTGGGCACAAGGGGTGCAGATGGTAGCAGCAGCCTCATTGATGTTCCCCTGATCACGAGGGGTACAGATGGTAGCACTAGTCTCATTGATGTTCTCCAGTTATAAATGGCAGAGGTCCAAGGTGCCCCTGTTGTTACAACGGGATGCCAGCCTCATTGATGTTCGCCTAGGCACAAGGGGTGAAGATGGTAGCACCGGCCTCATTAATGGTCTCCTGATCACAAGTGGTTCAGATGGTAGCACCAGCCTCATTGATGGTCTCCTGCGCACAAGGGGTGCAGATGGTAGCACCAGCATCATTGATGTTCTCTTGGCGACTAGGGGTACAGATGGTAGCACTGGCCTCATTGATGTATTACTGGGCACAATGGGTGCAGATGGTAGCATCAGCCTTATTGATGTTCGCCTGGGCATAAGGGGTGCAGATGGTTGAACCGGCCTCATTGATGTTCGCCTTGGCGCAATGGCTGCAGATGGTAGTAGCAGCCTCATTGATGTTCTCCTGATTACAAGGGGTGCAGATGGAAGCAGCAATCTCATTGATGTTCGCCTGGGCACAAGGGGTGCAGATGGTAGCACCAGACTCATTGATGTTCGTCTGGGCACAAAGGGTACAGATGGTAGCACCAGACTCATTGATGTTCTCCTGATCACAAGGGGTGCAGATGGTAGCACAGGCCTCATTGATGTTCGCCTGGGCACAAGAGGTGCGAATGGTAGCAGCAGCCTCATTGATGTCGCCTGGGCACAAGGGGTACAGATGGTAGCAGCGGCCTCATTGATGTTCTCCTGATCACAAGGGGTGCAGATGGTAACACCAGCCTCATTGATGGTCTCCTGCGCACAAGGGGTGCAGATGGTAGCACCAGCCTGATTGATGTTCCCCTGGCTACTAGGGGTACAGATGGTAGCACTGGGCTCATTGATGTTCTCTTGGGCACAAGGGGTGCAGATGGTAGCACCAGCCTCATTGATGTTCGCCTGGGCACAAGGGGTGCAGATGGTAGCAGCAGCCTCATTGATGGTCTCCTGATCACAAGGGGTGCAGATGGTAGCACCAGCCTCATTGATGTTCTCCTGATTACAAGGGGTGCAGATGGTAGCAGCAGCCTCATTGATGTTCTCCTGACCTCATGGGGTGCAGATGGTAGGAGCAGCCTCATTGATGTTCTCCTGATCACAAGCGGTGCAGATGGTAGCACCGGCCTCATTGATGTTTGCCTGATCACTAGGGGTTCAGATGGTAGCACAGGCCTCATTGATGTTCACCTGGGCACAAGAGGTGCAGATGGTAGCAGGAGCGTCGTTGATGTTTGCCTGGGCACAAGGGGTACAGATGGTAGCAGTAGTCTCATTGATGCTCTCCTAATCGCAAGGGGTGCAGATGGTAGCAGCAGCCTCATTGATGGTCTCCTGATCACAAGGGGTGCAGATGATAGCACCAGCCTCATTGATGTTCTCCTGATTACAAGGGGTGCAGATGATAGCACTGGCCTCATTGATGTTCTCCTGATTACAAGGGGTGCAGATGATAGCACTGGCCTCATTGATGTTCTCCTGGGCACAAGGGGTGCAGATGGCAGCAGCAGCCTCATTGATGTCCCCTGATCACGAGGGGTACAGATGGTAGCACTAGTCTCATTGATGTTCTCCAGTTATAAATGGCAGAGGTCCATGGTGCCCCTGTTGTTACAACGGGATACCAGCCTCATTGATGTTCGCCTAGGCACAAGGGGTGAAGATGGTAGCACCGGCCTCATTAATGGTCTCCTGATCACAAGTGGTTCAGATGGTAGCACCAGCCTCATTGATGGTCTCCTGCGCACAAGGGGTGCAGATGGTAGCACCAGCATCATTGATGTTCTCTTGGCGACTAGGGGTACAGATGGTAGCACTGGCCTCATTGATGTATTCCTGGGCACAATGGGTGCAGATGGTAGCATCAGCCTTATTGATGTTCGCCTGGGCACAAGGGGTGCAGATGGTAGCACCAGCCTCATTGATGTTCGCCTGGGCACAAGGGGTGCAGATGGTAGCAGCAGCCTCATTGATGGTCTCCTGATCACAAGGGGTGCAGATGGTAGCACCAGCCTCATTGATGATCTCCTGATTACAAGGGGTGCAGATGGTAGCAGCAGCCTCATTGATGTTCTCCTGACCACAAGGGGTGCAGATGGTAGGAGCAGCCTCATTGATGTTCTCCTGATCACAAGCGGTGCAGATGGTAGCACCGGCCTCATTGATGTTTGCCTGATCACAAGGGGTTCAGATGGTAGCACAGGCCTCATTGATGTTCACCTGGGCACAAGAGGTGCAGATGGTAGCAGGAGCCTCATTGATGTTTGCCTAGGCACAAGGGGTACAGATGGTAGCAGTAGTCTCATTGATGCTCTCCTGATCGCAAGGGGTGCAGATGGTAGCACCAGCCTCATTGATGATCTCCTGATTACAAGGGGTGCAGATGGTAGCAGCAGCCTCATTGATGTTCTCCTGACCACAAGGGGTGCAGATGGTAGGAGCAGCCTCATTGATGGTCTCCTGATCACAAGGGGTGCAGATGATAGCACCAGCCTCATTGATGTTCTCCTGATTACAAGGGGTGCAGATGAAAGCACTGGCCTCATTGATGTTCTCCTGGGCACAAGGGGTGCAGATGGTAGCAGCAGCCTCATTGATGTTCCCCTGATCACGAGGGGTACAGATGGTAGCACTAGTCTCATTGATGTTCTCCAGTTATAAATGGCAGAGGTCCAAGGTGCCCCTGTTGTTACAACGGGATGCCAGCCTCATTGATGTTCGCCTAGGCACAAGGGGTGAAGATGGTAGCACCGGCCTCATTAATGGTCTCCTGATCACAAGTGGTTCAGATGGTAGCACCAGCCTCATTGATGGTCTCCTGCGCACAAGGGGTGCAGATGGTAGCACCAGCATCATTGATGTTCTCTTGGCGACTAGGGGTACAGATGGTAGCACTGGCCTCATTGATGTATTCCTGGGCACAATGGGTGCAGATGGTAGCATCAGCCTTATTGATGTTCGCCTGGGCATAAGGGGTGCAGATGGTTGAACCGGCCTCATTGATGTTCGCCTTGGCGCAATGGCTGCAGATGGTAGTAGCAGCCTCATTGATGTTCTCCTGATTACAAGGGGTGCAGATGGAAGCAGCAATCTCATTGATGTTCGCCTGGGCACAAGGGGTGCAGATGGTAGCACCAGACTCATTGATGTTCGTCTGGGCACAAAGGGTACAGATGGTAGCACCAGACTCATTGATGTTCTCCTGATCACAAGGGGTTCAGATGGTAACACAGGCCTCATTGATGTTCGCCTGGGCACAAGAGGTGCGAATGGTAGCAGCAGCCTCATTGATGTCGCCTGGGCACAAGGGGTACAGATGGTAGCAGCGGCCTCATTGATGTTCTCCTGATCACAAGGGGTGCAGATGGTAACACCAGCCTCATTGATGGTCTCCTGCGCACAAGGGGTGCAGATGGTAGCACCAGCCTGATTGATGTTCCCCTGGCTACTAGGGGTACAGATGGTAGCACTGGGCTCATTGATGTTCTCTTGGGCACAAGGGGTGCAGATGGTAGCACCAGCCTCATTGATGTTCGCCTGGGCACAAGGGGTGCAGATGGTAGCAGCAGCCTCATTGATGGTCTCCTGATCACAAGGGGTGCAGATGGTAGCACCAGCCTCATTGATGTTCTCCTGATTACAAGGGGTGCAGATGGTAGCAGCAGCCTCATTGATGTTCTCCTGACCTCATGGGGTGCAGATGGTAGGAGCAGCCTCATTGATGTTCTCCTGATCACAAGCGGTGCAGATGGTAGCACCGGCCTCATTGATGTTTGCCTGATCACTAGGGGTTCAGATGGTAGCACAGGCCTCATTGATGTTCACCTGGGCACAAGAGGTGCAGATGGTAGCACCAGCCTCATTGATTTTCGTCTGGGCAGAAAGGGTACAGATGGTAGCACCAACCTTATTGATTTTAACCTAGGCACAGGGAGTGAAGATGGTCGCACCAGCCTCATTAATGGTCTCCTGATCACAAGGGGTTCAGATGGTAGCACCAGCCTCATTGATGTTCTCCTGATCACAAGGGGTGCAGATGGTAGCACAGGCCTCATTGATGTTCGCCTGGGCACAAGAGGTGCGAATGGTAGCAGCAGCCTCATTGATGTTCGCCTGGGCACAAGGGGTACAGATGGCAGGAGCGGCCTCATTGATGTTCTCCTGATCACAAGGGGTGCAGATGGTAGCACCAGCCTCATTGATGGTCTCCTGCGCACAAGGGGTGCAGATGGTAGCACCAGCCTGATTGATGTTCTCTTGGCGACTAGGGGTACAGATGGTAGCACTGGCCTCATTGATGTATTCCTGGGCACAAGGGGTGCAGGTGGCAGCAGCAGCCTCATTGATGTTCCCCTGATCACGAGGGGTACAGATGGTAGCACTAGTCTCATTGATGTTCTCCAGTTATAAATGGCAGAGGCCCAAGGTGCCCTGTTATTACAACGGGGTACCAGCTTCATTGATGTTCGCCTAGGCACAAGGGGTGAAGATGGTAGCACCGGCCTCATTAATGGTCTCCTGATCACAAGTGGTTCAGATGGTAGCACCAGCCTCATTGATGGTCTCCTACGCACAAGGGGTGCAGATGGTAGCACCAGCCTCATTGATGTTCTCTTGGCGACTAGGGGTACAGATGGTAGCACTGGCCTCATTGATGTATTCCTGGGCACAATGGGTGCAGATGGTAGCATCAGCCTTATTGATGTTCGCCTGGGCATAAGGGGTGCAGATGGTAGCACCGGCCTCATTGATGTTCGCCTTGGCACAATGGGTGCAGATGGTAGCAGCAGCCTCATTGATGTTCTCCTGATTACAAGGGGTGCAGATGGTAGCACGGGCCTCATTGATGTTCTCCTGGGCACAAGGGGTGCAGATGGCAGCAGCAGCCTCATTGATGTTCCCCCGATCACGAGGGGTACAGATGGTAGCACTAGTCTCATTGATGTTCTCCAGTTATAAATGGCAGAGATCCAAGGTGCCCCTGTTGTTACAGTGGGGTACCAGCCTCATTGATGTTCGCCTAGGCACAAGGGGTGAAGAGGGTAGCACCGGCCTCATTAATGGTCTCCTGATCACAAGTGGTTCAAATGGTAGCACCAGTCTCATTGATGGTCTCCTCAGCACAAGGGGTGCAGATGGTAGCACCAGCCTCATTGATGTTCTCTTGGCGACTAGGGGTACAGATGGTAGCACTGGCCTCATTGATGTATTCCTGGGCACAATGGGTGCAGATGGTAGCATCAGCCTTATTGATGTCCGCCTGGGCATAAGGGGTGCAGATGGTAGCACCGGCCTCATTGATGTTCGCCTTGGCACAATGGGTGCAGATGGTAGCAGCAGCCTCATTGATGTTCTCCTGATTACAAGGGGTGCAGATGGAAGCACTGGCCTCAATGATGTTCGCCTGGGCACAAGGGGTGCAGATGGTAGCACCAGCCTCATTGATGTTCGTCTGGGCACAAAGGGTACAGATGGTAGCACCAGCCTTATTGATGTTAACCTAGGCACAGGGAGTGAAGATGGTTGCACCAGCCTCATTAATGGTCTCCTGATCACAAGGGGTTCAGAGGGTAGCACCAGCCTGATTGATGTTCCCCTGGCTACTAGGGGTACAGATGGTAACACTGGCCTCATTGATGTTCTCCTGGGCACAAGGGGTGCAGATGGTAGCACCAGCCTCATTGATGTTCGCCTGGGCATAAGGGGTGCAGATGGTAGCATCAGCCTCATTGATGTTCGCCTTGGCACAATGGGTGCAGATGGTAGCAGCAGCCTCATTGATGGTCTCCTGATCACAAGGGGTGCAAATGGTAGCACCAGCTTCATTGATGTTCTCCTGATTACAAGGGGTGCAGATGGTAGCAGCAGCCTCATTGATGTTCTCCTGACCACAAGGGGTGCAGATGGTAGCTGCAGCCTCATTGATGTTCTCCTGATCACAAGCGGTGCAGATGGTAGCATCAGTCTCATTGATGTTCTCCAGTTATAAATGGCAGAGGTCCAAGGTGTCTCTGCTGTTAAAACGGGGGAAGATGGTAACACCAGCCTCATTGATGGTCTCCTGCGCACATGGGGTACAGATGGTAGCACCAGCCTCATTGATGTTCCCCTGGGCACAAGGGGTGCAGAAGGTAGGACCGGCCTCATTGATGGTCTCCTCGGCACAGGGCTTGCAGATGGTAGCAGCGGCCTCATTAATGTTCTCCTGATCACAAAGGATGCAGATTGTAACACCAGCCTCATTGATGTACTCCTGGTCACTAGGGGTGCAGATGGTAGCACTGGCCTCAGTCTGATGGTATATACGGTGGTGGTATTTTGAGCTCTTCCAATTCTTGCCAATGGTAGCAGCAGCCTCATTGATGTTCTTCTGATGACAAGGGGTACAGATGGTAGCACCAGCCTCATTGATGTTCTCCAGCTATAAATGGCATAGGTCCAAGGTGCCTCTGTTGTTACAAGGGGGGCAGATGGTAGCACCAGCCTCATTGATGGTCTCCTGCGCACATGGGGTACAGATGGTAGCACTGACCTCATTGCTGTTACCCTGGGCACAAAGGGTGCAGATGGTAGCACCGGCCTCATTGATGGTCTCCTGGTCACTTGGGGTGTAGATGGTAGCACCAGCCTCATTGATGTTCTCCTGGTCACTAGGGGTGCAGATTGTAGCACCAGCCTCATTGATGTACTCCTGGTCACTAGGGGTGCAGATGGTAGCACTGGCCTCAGTCTGATGGTATATAGGGTGGTGTTCTTTTGAGCTCTTCAAATTCTTGCCAATCAATAGCTTTTAAAAATGGATGTGATCTTATGGAGCTGGTCGTTCCTAGTCTTTTTCTCGGGTAGTTGCACAGAAGCTCCTTAATTATCCGTTTAGAGTCGCCATTAAGGTGGTATTTTTGCAGAGCTGCGGTCTTACATTTGGAGCTTCGCTGTCCCCTCGTCAACTGAAAAATAATTACCCCAAGTGAGAAATAGTCAGCGGCATATTCGTGCCCCACGATGACCTCTGGGGCCACGTATCCAGGGGTACCGGCATACCGTGTAATGGCCTTGGTCTGATTGAGGGCCAGGCCAAAGCTATCTTTAGATGGCCACACTTGTCCATTAGAATATTTGCCGGTTTCAGATCCCTATGGCACAAATTGGAGGCCGGATGTAATTTCTGCGGCGTAGAAGGTGGCGCTGTCAGCAGGGAGAGTTCAATGCTTCTTCAGATGACGCTGGATGTCTCCAGAACCAAACTCCATGACAAAGTACCACTGCTTGTCAGTCTCCAAGGACAGTTGGCTGTGGATCAGGAAGGGACTTTCTGCCACCAGTTGGAGGATCCAGTTCTCCAAGTGAAGGCTCTCTTATGGGGTTGACGACCCCTTTAGGACAGTTTTTATTGCCATGACTTTATTTGTTGTCTTCTCTATGGCTTTTGTCACTGTGCCGTAACTGCCTTGGCTGATCACCTCCATAAGAGTGAACCTTCTCCTGATGACGGTGGATCTTCTGGCTTGTCGGCTCTGAATGCTCGGTCCTGGCTTGGGCTTCTCAGCTTACTGTGACCCGACCGTCTTAAACCTCTTCTCATCTGCATCTACGGTCATGTGCACTATGAATGGCATGTGACTGCCCGTCGCTTCTTCTGGATTGCTGTGGTTGGCATCGGGGTGGCAGTGCTAAACGGGCGGTGGCCAAGATAGGGGAGTATTCAGTTCTTCTTAAATCCAGATGATTCTAAACCGCTCTGTTTTTTTTATGTCCCAGAAAACCCCTTTAACTATTGACAGACTTTTATGACTCATCATTTATACCCATAATGATCGTTGTGTGCATTTACAGGGCAAGGTGATCGCTCAAACGTTGAGCGATCACTTTACGCTTCAAGCGGAGGATGCAGAAGACAAGTGGGTATTTGTACCATTTTGGGGTACATATGGCTTTTTTGATCACTTTTATTGCACTTCTTGGTAGGTAAAATGAACAAAACCATTTTGCCTCCGTTTTTTTACGATTTTTGCTGCGCAGGCTAAATAGTGTGCTCAAATTATAGTATTTTATTATAGGTTTTCTTTAAACTTTTATTTTTTGCATACATTTAGGGGAAAATGAGCAAAAAAGAGGGTCCTCATGTACCCCCGCTGGGACAACTTCCGCTGCAGGAAGGCGCGGGTTCAGCTTCTGATCTGCGCCATCCACAGGACACAAGTTTACGCCCTATTGCGTTAAGTACTCTGCTGCCAGGACGTAACCTTACGCCCTGTGGAGCCAACGCGTATGTGATTACAGTTAGATAGAAAATGCAACATAAAAGTTCAAGAAACCTACGACAAGCGCTGTTACTGTAAGGACGTATGATCACCAGGTTCGCATAAAACATGGCATAGGGGTCTTAGAATACAACCCAACTTCAAGCAATCGGTTTACAATTGGTCGTGGGATGACTCTGACTCCAACCACCGCTCGGATCTGTGCTGTAGTCACCCTTCAATCAGCAACTGCATCTGCACAATTTGGTGGTCTTCATACGGAGTTGTCCATCTGCGTTGATCTGTGCCAGGTCTGAGAGTACTGGAGCCTTCCTGTGTCCACTGAGTGACCAATCTGTACGGACATTGCACTATGGCTGGTCCTGCGGGAGATTTCACCATTTGGGTTATGAAGTTCAAACTCTACGATTTGGCATACCTGTTCGCCGACAATCTGTGGACAAAAAAAAGGACCTTCTTACATAACAAACTTCACACTTATAAACTAAAACAATGTAGCATTTTGCCTAACAGAGGGCCCCGTACTAATACACTGACAGTATAAGTGTATCTTGACGCCAGGGGTTTGACAGGGGAAACGCCCCTCTCACACCCCCAGCTCCCGATTGGGCCAAAGTACGAAGGTCCTACCAGCACAGTGTGCATAGATTTGTCCCAGGGCTGCAGCCTTTGGCTGAGGGTTACTACCGTTCTTAGCTGTACATTATTACCTGTAAATGCTGCCATGTTACTACTGTAACATGGCAGCATTTACAAGTAATAATGCAAGTCTTAGAACAGTAGTAACCGTCAGCCGAAGGGTGCATCGCAGGGACAAAAGTATGCACAGGCTGAAGCATGTAAGGTCTGTCCCGGCTGCCATGTCTCCCAAGCGTGGTAAGCAGCCAGACGCTCACATCTTCGTCCCTGCCGCCACCGCTGCTGCATCACGCGTGAGTTCCTGGTCGCGGCTGTGAGCTGAGTAGCGGCAGCCGCATATTTTCTCCCTGACGGACGCTCCCGGAATAGCAGTGAGAGGTGGGTTCCGGCTTGTGGCCATCAGCCGACGCCGCTGCGGGCAATAAAACCACTTGCTCCTGGGGCTGCGCCGAGTGGCCGCCGCTAAATGACTTTTGATCCTTACTTTTGTGCCCTTTGCTGGACTGAAGGGTGCTGCATCGCTTTTCTCATTAACTTTACTGAGCTTGCAGGACCTCAAGGGAAACACTGTCTGCAGCCAATCAGCTGCGGGGGCGTGACCCCCTGTCAATCTTCACTCCACCAGGAATTCCTGGTGGCGTCAAGATACACTAATACCTTCACTGACCTGATCCAGTGTTTAATTACTCTACACCCTTCACAGGGGGGAAACTTTCCTCCAAGTTTCATCAGTTTTCTGCAACTGTCTGAGTGTAACACCTTCAATTTCCACCAAGATATGTTTGACTTATTGAGTTTATTAGAAGGAGTTATAGAAGATAAATTGAGTAAAGGCCCATTTACACGGAACCATGATCGCTCAAGAATCGCTAAAAAGCGCCTTGCCATCGTGCACTTTTTGGGCACTGCTAGCTGATCGTTAAATTCAGGCCAACCTAGAAATCGTCGTTCAGCCTTATCAGCAGTTCTTCATGGGTAGTGCTGATAGCATTGTTTCCCATCGGAGAACAAAGGAGCTGAAAGCAGATTAGAGCCCTCAGGCCATTAACTGCATTCAGCTGAAGGCTTCATTTGCACAGTAAATAGCTATTAAAGGGGTTGCCTCGCGGCAGCAAGTAGGGTCATACACTTCTGTATGGCCATATTAATGCACTTTGTAATGTACATCGTGCATTAAATATGAGCCATACAGAAGTTATTCACTTACCTGCTCCGTTGCTAGCATCCCCGTCGCCATGGATCCGTCTAAATTCGCTGTCTTCTGGCGTTTTTAGACGCACTTGCGCAGTCCGTGCTTCTGCCTGGTGAATGGGGCCGCTCGTGCCGGAGAGCTGGTCCCGCGTCGTCATCGTAGCTCCGCCCCGTCACGTGTGCCGATTCCAGCCAATCAGGAGGCTGGAATCGGCAATGGACCGCACAGAGCCCACGGTGCACCATGGGAGAAGACCCGCGGTGCATCGTGGGTGAAGATCCCGGCGGCCATCTTGGAGAAGGAAGAAAGAAGTCGTCGCAGAGCGGGGATTCGGGTAAGTAATATATATATATATTTTTTAACCCATCCCTTCGGTTTGTCTCGCGCCGAATCGGGGGCCTATTGAAAAAAAAACCCCGTTTCGGCGCGAGACAACCCCTTTAAGTAGCTGAGTATCTACTTAATAGTTTATGCAAAATGATCGCTCAAAGCTGTCACTCAAACTGTCGTTTGAGTGATCTTTGACCGATCATCGCTCCTTGTAAATGGGCCTTTAGTGATGTCTTTAGGTTTGTGAATTTACTTTTATCTCTTTTTAGGTTGCACAGAAAAGACCAAGCAACCATTTAACTTTACAACTTCTATATAAAACTATATGTTGCTGCTTGTTGGCACATTTACACAGATCACCTTCATAAAGTCTGAGGGATTTGACGGGAGTTGCTCAGACTTGTAGAGCACACAGCTTTTATTTGCCTTAGGAAATAACATGGAAGTTAAATCATATAATCTGTTCACCACGTCAAACTTTAATGAACTGTAGATGGAGACGGCACATTCACAAACCGTCATGTGGCTGAAGGTAGAAGTTGGCTTTCAGCATGGTTTCCTCCAATACTGACGGACTCCCATTACTGGATTTGTTAGTGTTACTCTGTCAGTGGGGTTTAGTTAAGGTTGTTTTAGTGCAGCTGCTTAAGTTCATGTTTGTCTTGTAACCCTTAGAACAGTTAATCCTATTAGCATTCCCACCCATATATTGGCTAGAAGACAGCATCAGACTGGCCTTCCTTCGGCTCTGGGCCACTGCCATGTGGCCTATGGGTCGGAGAGGACTGGGGCTCACCCTACTCATTGTGCTGCCACTCCCAATACTCCGTCCCAGAGTAGAACTATCATTACTCACGAATGCCTGATGCCATGTGCTCCATGCTACTCCATTTGTTACTCCATCTGCTGTATTTTGGCAACCGTTTTGCATTGCTAATATGAAAGTGCACCCCAGCCTGATCGCGGATCTCCTCACCCGAACTCCAAGCATCATAGGAATGTAGGAGGCCAAACTACAGTAATGTGTCACCTGCCTAAGTAATAGAAATGGGGGATGAGTTGGGTGGCACAGAGCGCACAGCATCAGGCAGTACCGGGTGAGTAATGATAGTACTACTGGCCAGAGATTTTGGGTTGTGGGGGGGTTCTATTACCATATAGGGTCAAAGGCGGGGCTCTATTACCTAGTGGGGTCATAGAGGGGACTCTATTACCAATTGAAGTCACCAAACAGGAATCTTACCAAGTGGGGCCATAAAAGTGGGCACTATAAGTAGGGCCACAAAGGGGGACATTATTAATATGGAGCTGCACTGAGGAGCAGATAGCAGCAGGATGGGATGTTTGTGTGCAGAGACAAGTCATGGCTGGGCACAGATCGAGAAGAAAAGGGAAGGATAATGACTCCAAGCAGATAAGACATCGCCAGTGATCACTGAGAACCTCTGCACTGTAATCACCATCACTGACTACTATTGACTACTGATGACTATGTTTAGGGCTGAGCTGCTGTATCTAGGCATACCTTGTTATAAAATGTATCTAATAGCATATATACACGTTATGTGTACCCCCTGGTCCTGGAGGACGAAGCATGAAGTATCTAACTGGGAGTTAGCTGCACCTGGAAGCAGGAGCATACGTACCATAGAGCAGACCCTATGACTGATGTAGGGTCCTTGCAGAGAAGGGAACCCAGCTCTGATCGCACCATCCCTTTTTCTACAGGGTAGTGAGGACATATACTGGAACTTACTCCAAGATGGTGGAGAATTAGTCAAGCAGGGCCATATCAGAGGGTATGGAAGGGAAATAAACACCAGGCCCTTCTGTCCTGGGTGGCAAAACTAGATGCCTTAATGGGAGACCCATTTATGTTTTTGCTATGGGGCCCCATCAGTTCCATGTATGCCACTGCCTGGGAGATTCTTAATTCTGTATAGATGGAAGATGGGTCCTCTAAATAATAAATTTTTTGTTGCGGGCTCAAGATAACCCATTGTCATACTGGTGAATCACCAGAATACTGAGCAGGATCACCGGATACAACTGAAGTCCTCCACATGGGTGCCATCCGAGGTTCAATGCATGACAATAAAGTATCAATACCACTATGTGAATAAACTGCTGAACGTCCGGCCCATCAGCTACATGTGGCGGTCATGGAATGGCACAGTAGCTCAGTGTTGGTCATTTTGATGCTTAGGACTATTTCGAATGCCGCCATCCAACTGGCAGTGAATTTCTCCAGAAAAACCATAGTTTGATTCATAATGACATAACTATTCATTCTCATGCGAACACAGTGATTTATCTTCATTACAATGTGAATGATGGCGTTATCTCAAGCAGAGCATGCTAAGATCGTCCTTGTCCTTATATCAGGTCAACGAAGCATACGTCATTAAACGCCACCCAACCAGACCCCTATTACCCACAGTGCAGTGACGACTTTCTGAGAAACAGGTTCTGTCACTGATAACCCAAAATCTGCTGAACAAGGCCAGAACTGCGTCTGCTGATGCTTCACCTGTAACAGGATTTGGTGGCCTATATTTTGTTTTATCAGTGATCGAACCTATTTCTATGAATTCAGAAGGAAGTTATGTTAAAATAAAGCACACCATTGTCTTCCTGGTGTAATTCTCTGCCAGTTTGATGTATCACACACCGACCTTCCCATTGGAAAAAAGTTGAATCCAAGATGGCGGTATTCAATATGGCCGTCATGTTGGTGACATGGTCCAATAGGTTCCACCTTCCCCCGCAGCTTGTATACAATATTGGATCACCATCTGCAAACTGTAGTCATTCTATATGGGTGTTTCTGCACTTTTAAGATCCCCTGTGTATTAAACCATTGTAAAGTTTTAGAAAGTAACTGGAAAATAAAGTTACACAGAGTAAACAGCAGATGGCAGCATTGTCACGCAGCTCTTTAATGATTGCTTCTCAACTTTCTTTGGCTTCCTTGCGAAGAGTTTCTATGACCTTTCTCAGTGATATAAACCATCTGGAAATGTGAAGATTGTGTAAGCAGCGCTCCCCGCACCCATCAGACTCTGCCATAGACCTGCATTAAGAACTTACTTTTCTTCTGTTTTCTGCTCAGCCATGTGCTCTGCAAAAAACTGCATGTGTGTAATAAACGTGTCGAGAGTAGGACCACCACTCAGCTTTATGGATATTATATTACTGTACATAGTCTGTAATATCAGAAGGATCTGAATATTTACATTCTTCCCTCATATTTGGCAATCTCCAGGTCTTATCATAGCAGTGGAGATCAGAGCCGGAGCTACAAAATAACCCCTTAATGGCCGCCAACTAGTGCCGGCCTTGGGTTAGATGCTGACCTGTGTGGGATTTCTCCGCGCCCCCCCCCCCCCTTCAATTAGAAGAAATGATGCAGATTGCACTATTAGGCTGTCTGCCTGTATTCTGCATATGCAGAAAAAAGTGTGATAGCAGCATACCCACACCGGAACAGCTCAGGGAATAAATACTTTACCAGAACTAAGCCCATAACATAAATACAGCGTGATGAAATAATTGTGTGTCAATCTGCCACCTTTCTGGTCTGGGGAAAGCTGGGTGGATTTAGGGAGAGGTCTGAGTGTATTTCCTGCCAAGTTGAGCTGATCCATATTCATTCCACTGCCTTTCACACCTGTACCAAAGGGGTCTTTGACCCCATCTGCCCCTTTTGGGACCAGCAAGAAAGCCCTTTATTGTATGACTAGCTTACCCGTCGCGCGTTGCTGCGAAGACAGACAGACATACATTCGTTTTTATATCTAGATTTAGATAACAACCAATCACAGCGCAGCTTTCATGTTACCTCAGTGGTATAATATATAACAACCAATCACAGCGCAGCTTTCATGTTACCTTAGCAGTATAAAATATAACAACCAATCACAGCGCAGCTTTCATGTTACCTCAGCAGTAAGAGAAATAACAACGAATCACAGCACAACTTTTATTCTGCCTCAGCAATATAAAAAATAGCAACCAATCACAGCGCAGTTTTCATGTTACCTCAGCAGTATAATATATAGCAACCAATCACAGCGCAGCTTTCATGTTACCTCTGCGGTATTATATATAGCAACCAATCACAGCGCAGCTTTCATGTTACCTTAGTGGTATAATATATAACAACCAATCACAGCGCAGCTTTCATGTTACCTTAGTGGTATAATATATAACAACGAATCGCAGCACAGCTTTCATGCAACCTCAGTAGTATAAGAAGTAGCCGCCAATCACAGCACAGCTTTCATGTTACCTCAGCAGTATAAGAAATAGCAACCAATCACAGCGCAGCTTTCATTTTACCTCAGCATTCTCAATATCCAGCAATTGTCTTGCGAAACGGTCGGCGGATGCATCATTTTGTGGTTGAACACTCATCCCGTTGCTCGTAATGCCTTTTGCTTTTGTGCTTGAGATGGAAATCAAACGATCTTTGTCTGGGGGGCATAACTGTCAACGACGCTCGTACGTGCGCCACCTATCGTAGGATAGTTGTACTATGCCTATAATCTTCCCAGCAGTGTACTTAACAACTTCCCAAAGTCTCATGGCGATCGGATGAATGGTGTAGTAATGCATAAAGGACAGACAGACAGACAGACAGACATTCATTTATATATATCAGGAAGTGAGAAAATTACATTCCGTACGTAAAATTTGGACGCTAATTGTTTTGCGCTTAGAATTGAATAATGGAGTTGGGACCCATTAGCGTTTCCTATTTATGACATATTCAATGCCCGTGCCAAATTTCATGTTTCTATGTGAGAAAATTACATTCTGTACGTAAAATTTGGACGCTAATTCTTTGGCGCTTGGAATTGAATAATCGAGTTGGGACCCATTACCTTTTCCTATTTATGACATAATCAATGCTCGTGCCAAATTTCATGTTTCTACGACATCGGGAAGTGAGAGAATTAGTGGCAATGATGGAAATCGAACGATCTACATGGGGGGGGCGTAACTGTCGACGACGCACGCATGCGCGCCATTTATCGTAGCATAAATGTACTATGCCTATAATCTTCCCAGGAGTGCACTCAACAACTTCCCAAAGTTTTATGGCGATCGGATGAATGATGTAGTAGCGCATAAAGGACAAACAGACAGACAGACAGACAGACAGACACGCAGACACACAGACAGACATACATTCAATTTTATATATCTAGATAAGAAAATTATCCCTATGTAGTAGATCCCATGGTCTCCCTGCCCCTCCAATACGCATCTTCTAGACTTGCTAACTGCGATCTACACTGAGATGGGGCAAAAACAATTAATAAAAGGATTATTGGTCATTTGAAGGTCCCTGCACAACAGCGGTTATATTTTCGAAAGTGCATTCACTCCCCTCACCTACTAAGCTAATCATTAGAGATGAGCGAACACCAAAATGTTCAGGTGCTCGTTATGCGGAACGAACTTCCCGCGATGCTCGAGGGTTCGTTTCGAACAACGAACCCCATTGAAGTCAATGGGCGACCAGAGCATTTTTGTATTTCGCCGATGCTCGCTAAGGTTTTCATGTGTGAAAATCTGGGCAATTCAAGAAAGTGATGGGAATGACACAGAAACGGATAGGGCAGGCGAGGGGCTACATGTTGGGCTGCATCTCAAGTTCACAGGTCCCACTATTAAGCCACAATACCGGCAAGAGTGGGCCCCCCCCCCCCCCCTCCCAACAACTTTTACTTCTAAAAAGCCCTCATTAGCATGGCATACCTTTGCTAAGCACCACACTAGCTACAACAAAGCACAATCACTGCCTGGATGACACTCCGCTGCCACTTCTCCTGGGTTACATGCTGCCCAACCCCCCCCCCCCCGCAAGACCCAGTGTCCACAGCGCACACCAAAGTGTCCCTGCGCAGCCTTCAGCTGCCCTCATGCCACACCACCCTCATGTCTATTTAGAAGTACGTCTGCCATGAGGAGGAACCGCAGGCACACACTGCAGAGGGTTGGCACGGCTAGGCAGCGACCCTCTTTAAAAGTGGCGGGGCGATAGCCCACAATGCTGTACAGAAGCAATGAGAAATAGAATCCTGTGCCACCGCCATCAGGAGCTGCACACGTAGGCATAGCAATGGGGAACCTATGTGCCACACACTATTCATTCTGTCAAGGTGTCTGCATGCCCCAGTTAGACCGGGCTTTTTAATTCATAGACACAGGCAGGTACAACTCCCTATTGTGAAGTCCCTGTGGACCGACAGCATGGGTGGGTGCCAGGAAGCCACCGGCGGTACATAGAAATATCCCATTGCATTGCCCAACACAGCTGAGGTAGTAATGTCGTGCATAATGCAGGTGGGCTTCGGCCCACACTGCATGCCCCAGTCAGACTGGGGTTCTTTAGAAGTGGACACATGTAGGTTAAACTCCCTGTGGACCCACTGCCTGGGTGGGTGCCAGGAAGCCACCGGCGGTACATAGAAATATCCTATTGCATTGCCCAACACAGCTGAGGTAGTAATGTTGTGCGTAATACAGGTGGGCTTCGGCCCACACTGCATGCCCCAGTCAGACTGGGGTTCTTTACAAGTGTACAGATGTATTAAAAACTCCGTGTGCACCTACAGCATGGGTGGCTCCCTGGAACCCACCGGCGGTACACAAAAATATCCCATTGCATTGCCCAACACAGCTGAGGTAGTAATGTCGTGCGTAATACAGGTGGGCTTCGGCCCACACTGCATGCCCCAGTCTGACTGGGGTTCTTTAGAAGTGGACACATGTAGGTTAAACTCCCTGTGGACCCACTGCCTGGGTGGGTGCCAGGAAGCCACCGGCGGTACATAGAAATATCCCATTGCATTGCCCAACACAGCTGAGGTAACGTCAGCTGGAATGCAGGTGGGCAAAAAATTAATTTGATTACACTGTAGGCGAGGGCCCACAAAAATTGCTGTATCAACAGTACTAATGTACATCCCAAAAATTGGCCATGGCCAGCCAAGAGGGCAGGTGAAACCCATTAATCGCTTTGGTTAATGTGGCTTAAGTGGTAACTAGGCCTGGAGGCAGCCCAGTGTAACGAAAAATTGGTTCAAGTTACAGTTCCAACGCTTTTAAGCGCATTGAAACTTATAAAAATTGTTCAGAAAAATTATTTGAGTGAGCCTTGTGGCCCTAAGAAAAATTGCCCGTTCAGCGTGATTACGTGAGGTTTCAGGAGGAGGAGCAGGAGGAGGAGGAGGAATATTAGACACAGATTGATGAAGCAGAAATGTCCCCGTTTTGGATGGTGAGAGAGAACGTAGCTTCCATCCGCGGGTGCAGCCTACGTATTGCTTACGTATCGCTGCTGTCCGCTGGTGGAGAACAGAAGTCTGGGGAAATCCAGCCTTTGTTCATCTTGATGAGTGTTAGCCTGTCGGCACTGTCGGTTGACAAGCGGCTACGCTTATCTGTGATGATTCCCCCAGCCGCACTAAACACCCTCTCCGACAAGACGCTAGCCGCAGGACAAGCAAGCACCTCCAGGGCATACAGCGCTAGTTCAGGCCACGTGTCCAGCTTCGACACCCAGTAGTTGTAGGGGGCAGAGGCGTCACCAAGGATGGTCGTGCGATCCGCTACGTACTCCCTCACCATCCTTTTACAGTGCTCCCGCCGACTCAGCCGTGACTGGGGAGCGGTGACACAGTCTTGCTGGGGAGCCAGAAAGCTGGCCAGGCCCTTAAAGACTGTTGCACTGCCTGGGATGTACATGCTGCTCGATCTACGCACATCCCCTGCTACCTTGTCCTCGGTACTGCGCCTTCTGCCACTAGCGCTGTCGGCTGGGAATTTTACCATCAGCTTGTCCGCAAAGGTCCTGTGGTATAGCAACACTCTCGAACCCCTTTCCTCTTCGGGAATCAGAGTGGGCAGGTTCTCCTTATACCGTGGATCGAGCAGTGTGTACACCCAGTAATCCGTCGTGGCCAGAATGCGTGCAACGCGAGGGTCACGAGAAAGGCATCCTAACATGAAGTCAGCCATGTGTGCCAGGGTACCTGTACGCAACACATGGCTGTCTTCACTAGGAAGATCACTTTCAGGATCCTCCTCCTCCTCCTCCTCAGGCCATACACGCTGAAAGGATGACAGGCAATCAGCCGGTGTACCGTCAGCAGCGGCCCAAGCTGTCTCTTCCCCCTCCTCCTCATCCTCCTCATGCTCCTCCTCCTCCTCCTGTACGCGCTGAGAAATAGACAGGAGGGTGCCCTGACTATCCAGCGGCATACTGTCTTCCCCCGCCCCCGTTTCCGAGCGCAAAGCAGCTGCCTTTATGGTTTGCAGGGAATTTCTCAAGATGCATAGCAGAGGAATGGTGACGCTAATGATTGTAGCATCGCCGCTCACCACCTGGGTAGACTCCTCAAAATTACCAAGGACATGGCAGATGTCTGCCAACCAGGCCCACTCTTCTGAAAGGAATTGAGGAGGCTGACTCCCACTGCGCCGCCCATGTTGGAGTTGGTATTCGACTATAGCTCTACGTTGTTCATAGAGCCTGGCCAACATGTGGAGCGTAGAGTTCCACCGTGTGGGCACGTCGCACAGCAGTCGGTGCACTGGCAGCTTAAAGTGATGTTGCAGGGTGCGCAGGGTGGCAGCGTCCGTGTGGGACTTGCGAAAATGTGCGCAGAGCCGGCGCGCCTTTACGAGCAGGTCTGACAAGCGTGGGTAGCTTTTCAGAAAGCGCTGAACCACCAAATTAAAGACGTGGGCCAGGCATGGCACGTGCGTGAGGCTGCCGAGCTGCAGAGCCGCCACCAGGTTACGGCCGTTGTCACACACGACCATGCCCGGTTGGAGGCTCAGCGGCGCAAGCCAGCGGTCGGTCTGCTGTGTCAGACCCTGCAGCAGTTCGTGGGCCGTGTGCCTCTTATCGCCTAAGCTGAGTAGTTTCAGCACGGCCTGCTGACGCTTGCCCACCGCTGTGCTGCCACACCGCGCGACACCGACTGCTGGCGACATGCTGCTGCTAACACATCTTGATTGCGAGACAGAGGAGGAGGAGGAGGAGGGTGCTTTAGTGGAGGAAGCATACACCTCCGCAGATACCACCACCGAGCTGGGGCCCGCAATTCTGGGGGTGGGTAGGACATGAGCGGTCCCAGGCTCTGACTCTGTCCCAGCCTCCACTAAATTCACCCAATGTGCCGTCAGGGAGATGTAGTGGCCCTGCCCGCCTGTGCTTGTCCACGTGTCCGTAGTTAAGTGGACCGTGGCAGTAACCGCGTTGGTGAGGGCGCGTACAATGTTGCGGGAGACGTGGTCGTGCAGGGCTGGGACGGCACATCGGGAAAAGTAGTGGCGACTGGGAACTGAGTAGCGCGGGGCCGCCGCCTCCATGATACTTTTGAAGGACTCCGTTTCCACAACCCTATACGGCAGCATCTCAAGGCTGATGAATTTTGCTATGCGGACGGTTAACGTTTGAGCGTGCTGGTGCGTGGCGGCGTACTTGCGCTTGCTCTCCAACAGTTGCGCAAGCGACGGCTGGACGGTGCGCTGAACTACACTGCTGGATGGGGCCGAGGACAGCGGAGGTGAGGGTGTGGGTGCAGGCCAGGAGACGGTAGTGCCTGTGTCCTGAGAGGGGGGTTGCATCTCAGTGGCAGGTTGGGGCACAGGGGGAGACAGGGGTGCAAACCGGAGGCGCTGAACGGCCTTCGTCCCACCTTGCGGGGTGCTTGGCCATCATATGTCTGCGCATGGTGGTGGTGGTGAGGCTGTTGGTGTTGGCTCCCCGGCTGAGCTTTGCGCGACAAAGGTTGCACACCACTGTTCGTCGGTCGTCAGGCGTCTCTGTGAAAAACTGCCAGACCTTAGAGCACCTCGGCCTCTGCAGGGTGGCATGGCGCGAGGGGGCGCTTTGGGAAACACTTGGTGGATTATTCGGTCTGGCCCTGCCTCTACCCCTGGCCACCGCACTGCCTCTTGCAACCTGCCCTGCTGATGCCCTTGACTCCCCCTCTGAAGACCTGTCCTCCTGAGTAAGCGTTGCACACCAGGTGGGGTCAGTCACCTCATCGTCCTGCTGCTCTTCCTCCGAATCCTCTGTGCGCTGCTCCCTCGGACTTACTGCCCTTACTACTACCTCACTGCAAGACAACTGTGTCTGATCGTCATCGTCCTCCTCACCCACAGAAAGTTGTTGAGACAGTTGGCGGAAGTCCCCAGCCTCTTCCCCCGGACCCCGGGAACTTTCGAATGGTTGGGCATCAGTGACGATAAACTCCTCTGGTGGGAGAGGAACCGCTGCTGCCCAATCTAAGCAGGGGCCCGAGAACAGTTCCTGGGAGTGTTCCCGCTCCTGAGCAGGTGTTATTGTAGTGGAGTGAGGAGGCTGGGAGGAAGGAGGAGCAGCAGACAGAGGATTCGGATTGGCAGCAGTGGACGGCGCAGAACTGCGGGTAGACGATAGGTTGCTCGAAGCACTTTCTGCCATCCAGGACAGGACCTGCTCACACTGCTCATTTTCTAATAACCGTCTCCCGCGTGGACCCATTAATTGGGCGATGAATGTGGGGACACCAGAAACGTGCCTCTCTCCTAATCGCGCAGCAGTCGGCTGCGACACACCTGGATCAGGAGCTTGGCCTGTGCCCACACCCTGACTTGGCCCTCCGCGTCCTCGGCCGCGTCCACGTCCTCTAGGCCTACCCCTACCCCTCAGCATGCTGTATTACCAGTGATTTGATTTCACAGGCAGCTAATAAATTGGCGCAAGACTGCAGGCCAAATATAATTTTTTTCCCTTTTTTGAAAACGAAAGGCCCCACTGCCTCTAGTGAATGAATAATCTAAGTTTAATAACTGTGCTGTTTTCCTGCTAATGTGTCACAGAACGTGAGGGTAGCAGAGTTATTAACTGTGGCAGAGCAGGTATTTTTTTTCCCAATTAAGGAAAGCAAATGGCGAAGCCAGGAGTAAAACGTAGCTGGGTGCGTCTGATTTTTACAGGTTGCAGACGCAGCCGACACGTGTCCACCGCCCTTAGGACGGACAGAGGCAGGACAAATAGAATTATTTTCCGTTTTTTTGCACCAAAAGGCAGCACTGCGTATATTCTATGAACATGAGAAGTTTAATAACTGTGCTGTTTTCCTGCTAATGTGTCACAGAACGTGAGGGTAGCAGAGTTATTAACTGTGGCAGAGCAGGTATTTTTTTTCCCAATTAAGGAAAGCAAATGGCGAAGCCAGGAGTAAAACGTAGCTGGGTGCGTCTGATTTTTACAGGTTGCACACGCAGCCGACACGTGTCCACCGCCCTTAGGACGGACAGAGGCAGGACAAATAGAATTATTTTCCATTTTTTTGCACCAAAAGGCAGCACTGCGTATATTCTATGAACATGAGAAGTTTAATAACTGTGCTGTTTTCCTGCTAATGTGTCACAGAACGTGAGGGTAGCAGAGTTATTAACTGTGGCAGAGCAGGTATTTTTTTTCCCAATTAAGGAAAGCAAATGGCGAAGCCAGCAGTAAACCGTAGCTGGGTGCGTCTGATTTTTACAGGTTGCACACGCAGCCGACACGTGTCCACCGCCCTTAGGACGGACAGAGGCAGGACAAATAGAATTATTTTCACTTGTTTTACAAGCAAAAGGCAGCACTGCGTATATTCAATGAATAATAACTGTGTTGTGGCCCTGCCTATACAATTCTTTCCCTGCAGTATCAATGGAGGGTGGAATGCTCTGCAGAGGCGATTTTGAGAAGCAAAAAAAAATGCAGCACAGCTAACAGCAGCCTGGACAGTACTGCACACGGATAAATATGGCCCTAGAAAGGACCGTTGAGGTTCTTGAAGGCTACACTCACTCCTAACACTCTCCCTGCCTATGCAGCACTTCTGTCCCTAATGCCGGGTGCAACGCTCTGCAGAGCCGATTTTGAGAAAAAAAAAATTGCCACTGCTAACAGCAGCCAACACACAGCTATCAGTGGCCCTAATAAGGACCTTTGGGGGTCTTGAAGCCTACACTAACTACCAATTCTTTCCCTACAGCAGCTCCGGTACAAACAGCACTGTCCCTCATCTAACTCACACGGCATCTGAGGCGAACCGCGGGAGGGGCCGACTTTTATGTTCGGGTGACACCTGATCTTCCCAGCCACTCACAGCAGGGGGTGGTATAGGGCTTGAACATCACAGGGGGAAGTTGTAATGCCTTCCCTGTCTTTCAATTGGCCAAAAAAAGCGCGCTAACGTCTCAGGGAAGGAAGTGAAAGTAACCAGAACACCGCATGGTGTTCGTTACGAATAACGAACATCACGAACACCCTAATATTCGCACGAATATCAAGCTCGGAAGAACACGTTCGCTCATCTCTACTAATCACCTATCACATGTCATGTTTTGTATCCACTTGTAGGTAAATTCATGATATGAAACATGGTGACCTTAGCTTCCCTATTGGAGGGCCTCCTAGGAGAATTTGGCCAGAATGTTAAATTGGGTTTCCTGCCGGAAGATCTGAACATCTACTTAGCCAACCTTCGGTAATGTCATAAGGAGCACTGTGGACCCCAATGGGCTTAAAAAATTAGGGGGGGATCTTCCCCGATTGTCAGACCCAGGAGTTGCATCTAAATGCAGAACCGCCCACCTTTCCACGTGCTCCTCACACCAGGACTATGTGAAACAGCTTGATAGACTGGTGTTTTCTCTTATTTTCTCCCTTTTTATTCTCATATTGTTTGTATGTATTTGTAGCTCCTCCCCCTTCTCTAATATCTCATTTTTTACATTTTTTATCTAATCCCTTCTAACGCTTTTTACAATAACGCTTTAAATGCGTTAAGTGATCCATAACCTTGAAGTGCATTAGTCATGTGTCGGCTGGTGGAAACCGAGGTGGCTAACCTACCGATGAGAAATGGTCAGTGTTGGCAGTAAAGTGTGTTGGGGCGTGCAGGGAGCAATTTGGGCTTCACCTTGCATCAATGCAGGATTCAGGGAACTGCAAACAAGTCTACCCTGTGGTCTGCTCCTGGCTGCTGTACATCACAGGACGGTGTCTGTCGTACCCTTAAACCCCGTTACCATGACATACAGCACCAGAACTAAGCTCAGTTCATAAATACTGTACCAGAACCAAACTCATAACATGAATACAGTCATGGTGCACCTCCACCACTCACCTGCGGGTGGATGTTGTCATCCTTCACACTAGCATAAACAAAAAACCTAAAAACTGAGGCAAAATTTTGTCTCCCAAAAAACGCAATAAAAGTGATTTAAAAAGCCGTACGTACCCCAAAATGTTACCAATAAAAACTTCAGCTCGTCTCGCAAAATAAGCCCTCACAGAGCTCCGCCCATGGAAAAATAAAAAACTTACAGGACTTTGAATGCAGAAAAAAAGATTTCCAAAAAAAAGGGTTTTTTTTGCAGAAAAGTGGAAAAACCTAAAGAAATATAAGAATTTTGGTATTGTTGTAACCGTACCGACCCGCAGAAAAAATGTATCGTGTCATTTATGCTGCATGATTAATGCTGTAAAAAAAATTATGGCAGAATTGATGCGTTTTCTCTCCCTGTTATCATGAAAAAAAAAATAGTAGTTTTACCATATAGTCTTATGCACCCAAAAATGGCACCATCAAAAACTACAGTTCACCACGCAAAAAACAAGCCCTTACACGGCCGCGTCGACACAAAAGTAAAAAAGTTATGGCTTTTGAAAAATGGAGATGAAAATCCACCAAAAATCGTTGCGTCCTTAAGCCCAAAATAGGCCATGTCCTTAAGGGGTTAAGGGGCAGTACATGAATTCTGAACATTTCCCCCATTTGAAGGATGCCTAAGTAATACCCTGTTTCTCTGAAAAGAAAACCTATCCCAAAAATAAGACCTAGCATGATTTTCCAGCATTTTTGAGGATGCAGAATGATTTTTATTGATTTTTGAAAATGCTTCAAATATAAGCCCTGCTCCAAAATTAAGCCCTAGTTACAGTTAATTAAAAAAAGTCAATTTAAATAGTGTCCAGGCAGCTATACATGTAAAAAGGTGAAATCCTTTGGAGCAAAAATTAATATGAGACACTGTCTTATTTTCAGGGAAACAGGGGGAAGGTCTCCAATAACTATTTTGACAGCCCCAGTTGGTGTATTCTGGTTCTGACCTTTGCCTGTGTTCCTGACCTCGCCTCTGTACTCTGGACTTTATTATTGCCTGCCCTGACCAACTGCCCGTTTGTTCCTCATTACTGCACCTGTACCAGCAGCCCTGACCATTGCCAGTCCTTTGGCTATGGTCAGGGCTGGTGGATGGCGCCCTCTGAGATCACAACGGTCGCACATATCAAAGGCCAGCCATGCAGTGAACTTTTATTTTTAGACTGGTTTCACACATACGGTTTTTAGGAAAAATACTGACATTTTTGTGGCTTTTTATGAACACGAAAGTCACTACCAGCTGCTACATTTACTATATACTAAAAGAAAAATACACAAGTGCAGGTTCAGATACTACTTCCTAGCAGAACGCAGAGCTGCAGATTGCTATACAGAGGTACATCGCACAAGTACAAGATACAGATGACCTACCACTCACACACCTACCACATATTGGGGAAGGGGCTGTATAGTATTGTACCTGCACATGGATAAGGCAAACAAAGGGTGCCAAGTCCCATTGATACATGTTGTGCACCATGCAGGCTGACACCCTATTAAGGCCCCCCTGCCCGATATATGGTAGGTGAGTGCTTGTCCATCAGTATCTTCTACCTGTGCAATGCTCCTCCGTATAGCAGTCTGGTGCTTGTACCTGCCCTTGTATATCCTATTAGTATACGGGTATATATGGCCGCTGGCAGGGATTTTTGAGCTGATTTTTCCGTTTGCAGTGATATATTTTTCCGCACACATGACCACTGGGGCCAGTGATTAGCTTTAGCAGTCATGTGAGCAGTAAACAGGACATTGTCACTTTCTGCAGCCATGCGGACCGGGTCAGCAGCGCTGGACAATGCGAGAGATGACAAATGGCATTTTTTTTTACACATTTCCTATCCTATGGAATTTTTTTTACATTTTTGAAAATCCCTTTAAGGCCCAAATCAGCCTGGGCATTATGAGGTTAAAGCCTACTGGCGGACAGCAGTATATTGGACGGGGATTATTGCCATCCGATACACATTGCTGAGATATACCGTAGTTTTTCGAATACTCTCGGTATAACTGCAATCTGCGCGAGGCGTGCAGTGTCCGTCAGCCTGTAAACTCTAGAAATAAAGCTCAGTGTTATATCAGAGGCTGTTTTTCTATTTATGTTGTACTTCAAAGACGGGTAAATGGGTTT
Organism: Eleutherodactylus coqui; assembly: GCF_035609145.1. Lineage (NCBI taxonomy): Eukaryota > Metazoa > Chordata > Amphibia > Anura > Eleutherodactylidae > Eleutherodactylus > Eleutherodactylus coqui. Next base: position 185,467,639 of record NC_089844.1, on the reverse strand, counting down.
TCTTTACATTTTTTTAAATACTTTTTGCAATAATTTAAAAATCTGTGTGTGAAATCACCTTTTTTCCCCCCATTTGTCTGTTGTGTTTTTTTCTTTTTGGCAAAAAATACTGCAGCCTAATATTAAGTGTAGTTCAATAGGGAGTTATGAAACGTACTACAAACAGTGTGTTTTTTTGCTGCTTTTTTGGGGGATGGGGTGGGGGGGGCAGAGGGGGTTCCATAGTAGACTTCTGCTATAGGAAAAAAACCTAAAAAATGCATGACTGTAAAAAGAAAACACTACAAAAAGGCTTATAAAAAAATTCTACATGACATTCATAGCTTCCCCATAGTACTCTAATAGTGCCTGTCTTTGTAACCCATGTGGTACTTGTGCCCACTAAGTTATAGTGCCTCCACACAGTAATATTTCTCTCATAGTGTAAACGACAAGAAATAATTACTAATTTGTGCACATAGAGTACTAGTGCCCTTATTATGGCCAACATAGTGATAATTCCTCTTTGCGCCCTCCAACAGAGTAATAATGCCCACTTTTTGCCCCTCAAAGTAATAGTGACCTCCCTCTGTCAACTGAGGTCGATGGCTTTAAGGCTTTCTTACACACAAACCCTACCACCAGCCCAAAACAGTTGGTACTGTGGCTCATCAGACCTGGTCACATGTTTGCCAGAATTCCAGTTAGTGACCTCAAGAGGCCAGGTGAGGCACTGGGCCTGGTGTCATGGTGGGTAACAGAGGCGCTCTGGTGGGTTTTCTGCTTCCATATCCCATGGAAGGTAAAGAACGCTGCACTGACCTGCGGGACATGAGTGTGGGGCCTCCTGCACTGACCTGCAGGACATGAGTGTGGGGCCTCCTGCACTGACCTGCAGGACATGAGTGTGGGCCTCCTGCACTGACCTGCAGGACATGAGTGTGGGCCTCCTGCACTGACCTGCAGGACATGAGTGTGGGCCTCCTGCACTGACCTGCAGGACATGAGTGTGGGCCTCCTGCACTGATCTGCGGGACATGAGTGTGGGGCCTTCTGCACTGACCTGCGGGACATGAGTGTGGGGCCTCTTGCACTCACCTGTGGGACATGAGTGTGGGCCTCCTGCACTGACCTGCGGGACATGAGTGTGGGCCTCCTGCACTGACCTGCGGGACATGAGTGTGGGCCTCCTGCACTGACCTGCGGGACATGAGTGTGGGCCTCCTGCACTGACCTATGGGACATGAGTATGGGGCCTCCTGCACTGACCTGCAGGACATGAGTATGGGGCCTCCTGCACTGACCTGCAGGACATGAGTGTGGGCCTCCTGCACTGACCTGCAGGACATGAGTGTGGGGCCTCTTGCACTTACCTGTGGGACATGAGTGTGGGGCCTCCTGCACTGACCTGCGGGACATGAGTGTGGGGCCTTCTGCACTGAATGTGGATGTGCTTTCTGCTGGATTCGCCTGTAGATTCACATCAACAATTTTCGCCTGATGCTGTCAGTTGCCATCATTGAGCACCTGTGGGTGGCCATTGCGCTGTTCACAATGGGTGGTAGTGCCTTCTATGACGTATCCCCAGTACACGTAACACTGCGGATTGAGATATGTTAAATGTCTGCACAACTCCAGAAGTAGAATGTCCACCCATCTGGCACCCACTATCATGCCTTGTTGTAACTCCCATAATTCTCATCGCCTCGCCATGAGCCCGCTGGCTGGTGTTAAACTCCCTCACACGATAACAACTCACAACTTATACAGGTTTGGGCATTTCTGAGCATCACCTGAAGTAACGCCATTTTATAATTCATTCACATACTGCTATCCCATTACTTTTGGCATGTCAGTGTATAGTAAATCTCTCGAACTGTTGGAGACCCCATCCATTCTGTAAGCTGTAGCCACTTTTTTACCATTGCTGGAGCCATTTGCTTCCGCTCCATCCACTAATATTGTGGTGTTGATCGGTTAAGTTCTCGAGCGCCAGACCCCAGCCAATCAACAATTGATGATTCATCCTAGAAGCCCGGACAATCCCTTTAATTTTTTTGGTTACATTGTGTCTGACGGTGGTTTTTGGATGGCTCCTTCCAAGGTTCGGCCCATTAAGGACTGGGTCCAACCATAAACGATAAAACCGTTACAACGGCTTCTTGGCTTTGCTAATTATTATGGGACTTTATTGAAGGCTTTTTCAGAGATCGTTAAACCCTTATCCAATTAGACTAAGAAGGGGGTAGATATAGCTGATTGGAAACATGAGGCCTTTATGGCTTTTTTAAGCTTACAGAAGTTTTCCCCCAACTTAAAATTGCTTCCGACCCCCCTGCACTTTCTGGTTGCTGCTGACTAGGACATGTGACTGCTGTAGCCAATCACTGGTAGAGAAGGGCACTGCAGTGGCAAGTGATTGGCTGCAGCAAACAGGAAATGCAGTGAGGTAATTTTAAGTAATGGGAAAACCCATATAAAGAAAGTTTTAGTACAATCAGATCTAGAATCACCATTCATGTAAAAAATCGCAGCCTACGCTATTTTTGGTCTGATTTATGGAGAATCAACAGATACATGAAATTCAGACAGAACGCGGCTGTGTCTTATTTGTGTTACGTCCGCAATCATCAGACAAAAAACACAAGAGCCGCTCATGTGAATAAGCTCTTAAAGCCACAGATGGGCTGCGGCCATTGACCCTGAAGAGAGATTGTTGGGGAGGGGAGCTGAACTTGTGCGCCGGGGTCTACGACCCTCTCACTATGCCCGTGTGTGACTCTGGTTTTATACTGGATCCCATGTAAAAGGGCCCGGAGGGGTTTGTAAAACATGAAAGTTTTGTGTTTTCACTAATACTGTTAATTCAATGATGGTTGTTATGTTGTTTATTCATTATTAGTGAAACGGCGCATGCATGGGGGGGGGTGATGGTGGGGATCATAGTTAGGGGCGGGAGAGAGGGAGGAAAATGGTGTCAAAGAGAGACCGTTGATTGGAGTAACAGATCATGTGACCCGCTGTCGGTAACCTGGATATGGAAGTAAGGGGCGCGCAGGAACGGAGAGCTGGTGTGAGCCACTAGTAACTTGAGGGAGGAGGGAGTGTGCGGCAGTGAAGTGCGTCAGTCTTGGGAAAATGGTAGGAGTGTGCAAGCGTACTGCCATATCGAAGAGACTGTATAATATACGCTGTCTGTACTGTAAAATGTGTCTAGGGGGTCGTTCACATGCAAGGAGCACTGTATTGTCCTGAAGCCATGAATGTCTGGTGTAACTAGTGACAGTAAAGATGTTATTCAGTTTGGAATCGGCGTCCGGTGTCGTTATCTGTAGATAAGAGGTATGGCCAACAACAACATCGGCAATCGGTGATTTACTGAAACACAAATTCATCAGCAGTGGACTTTCCTGCTGAGTCGGAGCCTCTGCCCCGGGCGATGCCACTGATGCCACCATGTAGTGAGGAGGGGCTAACAAGTTCTCCAACCTTTTACTGATGGACATTCTCATATGGTACTGCTGATTATATCCTTGCTGCTCCAATATGCACTTTAATGCAGATTGTTGGCTGAAAAATGTACAGATGCAAGAAAAAGTTTGTGAACCCTTTAGAGTGCCCTGGATTTCTGCATTGAGTACTAATAACATGTAGTATGAATGTTCTCAAAGTCACAGTTTTTGAAAACCACAACCTATGGGTGCCTTCATCGGGCAAGTTTTGTATGTTGCAAAGAATGGCAGAGGGAAAATCTACAGTGAAACGCCAAATGTAGCATGGCCATATTTACCGGTGGGCACTAAGGATGTGTTGAGGAGAGCGTCCAGCACGGGGGGTCCGTAGCCCGGTGGGTGAAACCATGATAGCTTCTTATTAAACTGTCTACTTACGTTCTTCAATTTGGGTAGCTTAATACTGCGCCACTGCTGGTACAGGCGATGTACGCTGGCAATTAGTAACTGCACTTGGATGAAGACCAGAAGACACACATCTGGAAGTGAACCTGAGCTTTATGTTCTTTTCCAGCCATTGAACGAAGCGGATTCCTCCGCCGAAGTCTAATGTGGTTTGTAGTTGTAGGGGGCTTTGAAGTTTGGGGAGGGGGGGGGGGGAGCGTAGATGGAAACGTCTCTTTTTCCTTTCCTTTCTAGACTGCAGACATACGGCTAAAACGAGGTGAAGTGGCCAGAAAGGATGTAAGAGGGAAAAGTAAGAGGCGAGATTAACCCCTTCCCCCCTGTTGTAGATAATGGGGGGGGGGGGAGCAATGTTTTAGCCTGTTACTAGACATGTTGTGTCCTGGTTGACGGCACAGAGTACCGCTACTAGAGCGCATCTGAGCACCAAAGGTCCGCACTGAAGTGTTGGCACACAAAGGCGCATTACACTGCGCAATTCCGGGAAAAAAAATACATCTGAATCTCATTAGGCAAAATAGCCATTTAAATCGGGGCATGTTTGTCTGCCGGGTGCAAATGAACATGCCCTGCGTGCGCAGAAAGGAAAGTAAAATCCATCGATGCGCTCCCAAAAATACTCGCTCATAGTGCAAACATGTTGATGAGTCGAGATGAGTTGAGTACAAAAACGCATACGCCCGTGTGAAGCCGCTCTAGATAATCAATGCAAATGAAAATTCGCTCATGTGCGTGAAAACTTTTAAAATAAGTTCATTATTCCCCTCCCCCCATGTAAATGACTCCTTTGGGCGGATATCACCCATGTGTTACGTGTGTACTTTTCACGTGCGTAATAGGCGGTGCTAAAAGCCCATTGCACTCCATTGGGCCACTCATAACTGCATATTGCACACATGAAAAAAGGCAGCATGTCCTATTCTGGTGCGTATTACGTCGGTAGTGCAGACTAATATAGATAATGGGAATTTCACATACGCAGCAAATACGCATGTTACATGGATATTTGCGGTGTACTGAGTATTTTACATGCGTGAAAAATGCCTGGCCCCATCATAAGAAAAAACTATATATGTTACACTGATAGGCAGTCTGCCTGTATCCTGCTGGGCAGAAAGCAGCAAGATAGCAGCATACCCACACCAAAACAGCTCAGTGATTAAATACTTACCAAGCTCAAAGCATTAATACAATACCAGAAGCAAGCTCAGTACATAAATACAGCACCAGAAGCAAGCTTGGTAAATAGATAAAATACCAGAACCAAGCTCGGTACATAAATATAGCATGAACGAACCTCAGTACATAGATACAATACCAGAACCAAGCTCATAACACAAATACACTAGCAGAAGTAATCACTTGCCTTCTGTGGGTGCCCATGGGCTGACAGCGTGCCTTGGAAAATCAAAGCGCAGGAGACAGAGCCAAGGATGCTGCTCCTATAAAGAGTTACTTTCAGATTCCCCTTGCCTACCAGACAGTGCCCCGCTCATAATCCATATCAAAGACTGATCTTACATACTGGTAACCAGACAGTGCATACACATTGCCAGCTAGAGACTAACCCCATATACACGGCCAGTCAGGAAGTGATCCAGATTATAGTGCCTTGCTGACAGTTTATCTATACATAGTTCCTTCCAGACAATACCCACTTAAGCAGTGGCAGCTATAAAAAGGCTCTCAGAGGCTCCTTGTGTGTAGTTACCTCTTCTTGTGTAGAGCTTGTTGACCACTAGACGACTTTACGACGCAGAGAAAAGATGTCTTCCTGTTACTAGAGTCTGAGAGGGGTGAATTATTGGGATGTGAGAAGCTGGATCGTCATATCCATGAATTGTCCCCCACCAGCCATTCTGACCAGACTGTAGGAGGTGTTAGGACCAGTGGATGGTGGCACACAAGGTAACCAGGCTCAGGACACCCCCAACAGACCACTAGTAGGGAGGAGCGTCTGACCAGACTGTTAGGGGGTGTTCGGACCAGTGGATGAAGGAACACAAGGTAACTGAGCTCAGGACGCCCCCTACAGCCCACCAGCAGAGAGGAGCGTCTGACCAGACTGTTAGGAGGTGTTGGGACCAGTGGATGTGTGAGGGCACACAAGGTAAACGGGCTCAGGACACCCCCTACAGACCACCAGTAGGGAGGAGCGTCTGACCAGACTGTTAGGAGGTGTTGGGACCAGTGGATGGTGGCACACAAGATGACCAGGCTCTGGACACCCCCTACAGACCACCAGTAGAGAGGAGTGTATGACCAGACTGTTAGGGGGTGTTGGGACCAGTGGATGTGTGAGGGCACACAAGGTGACCGAGCTCAGGATGCCCTCCACAGACTACCAGGAGAGAGGAGCGTCTGATTGTCCGACAAGAACCAGCAGCTCCAACTGTTTCAATGTCTGCCATCTAGAGACAGCGGGCGCCATCGTTACACCCTTGTGTCTGTCGGAACCATTTCCAGGTGCTTGGCTGAAAGACATTTGATCTAACAGCCCCCATTACATGTGGTGTCGTGAACAATGAAAGTGAACGCTACAGAGTGGAACCCAGTTGTCTTCAGCAATGAATCCAGGTTTAGTTTGGGCGCTGATGACGGCAGTATTCATGTCTTAAAATCTCGGGGTGAGCACCTAAATCCTGCCTTTGCTGTGGAGCAGCACACTGCCCCCTGTTGGTGTGGTGGTCTGGGGGGCCATCGTATACGACAGTTGGTCCCCCCTAGTAGTGGTACGAGGGACAAGGACAGCTCAGCGATATGCTCAGGACATCCTGCAACCACATGCGTTTCTCTAATGGCGGCTTCCAAGGCAGCAGGATAATGCTCGGCTGCACACACAAGGGGGTCACAGGAAGCCCCCATAACATTGTCACACCTCCATGGCTTCCCGGTCACCAGATTTATCACCAATAGAACATGTATGGGACCATCTGGGATGAGTTTACACGATCTAGAGGCTCAGTTACAGAAAATGTGGAGCGATATGCCGCAGGATACCATATAGAACCTGCATGCCTCCATGCCTACCTGTATCACATCTTGTATCCAAGCTAGAGGCGGTACAACAGGGTACTAAAGCCTCCATGCCCACCTGTATCACATTTTGTATCCAAGATAGAGGTGGTACAAAAGGGTACGAGAACCTCCATGGCCACCCGTATCACATCTTGTATCCAAGCTAAAGGAGGTACAACAGGGTACTAAAGCCTCCATAGCCACCCGTATAACATCTTGTATCTAAGCTAGAGGTGGTACAACAGGGTACTAAAGCCTCTATGCCCATCTGTATCACATTTTGTATCCAAGATAGAGGTGGTACAAAAGGGTACGAGAACCTCCATGGCCACCCGTATCACATCTTGTATCCAAGCTAAAGGAGGTACAACATGGTACTAAAGCCTCCATGCCACCCTTATCACATCTTGTATCCAAGCTAGAGGCGGTACAACAGGGTAGTAAAGCCTCTATGCCCATCTGTATCACATCTTGTATCCAAGCTAGAGGCGGTATAACAGGGTACTAGAGCCTCCATGCCCCCGTATCACATCGTGTATCCAAGCTGGAGGTGGTACAACAGAGTACTAAAGTCTCCATGCCCATCTTGATCACATCTGGTATCCAAGCTAGAGGCGGTACAACAGGGTACTAGAGCCTCCATGCCCCCTATATCACATCTGGTATCCAAGCTAGAGGCGGTAGAAAAGGGTACTAGAGCCTCCATGGCAACCCGTATCACATCTTGTATCCAAGCTAGAGGCGGTATAACAGGGTACTAGAGCCTCCATTCCCGTCAGTATCACATCTTGTATCCAAGCTAGAGGCGGTACAACAGGGTACTAGAGCCTCCATGGCCACACGTATCACATCTTGTATCCATGCTAGAGGTCTTCTATCTAGACCGGGGATGGAATCTGGTCATTTGCACTTATTTATAACACTTCTATCAGTTCTCATTGTCAGGATGCCAACTTTAGAATACTCTCACCTTCCCTCACTTTCTTGTACAGGAGGTCGGTGATGTCTGTTGGAGATGTAGTGAAGAAGACAGGACCTTTCTACATATCCTTTTGATCTTGTTGGGTCCTTGCCTCTTTTTGGGACAGTGTGCAAATGGTGATTTCAAACATTACTGTTTTGATGTCTGAATCTGGTCCAACCCTGTTCCTCTTCCATCACTGCGAGACATCTCTGCCGAATTATTAAGGGTCTTAGATGTCTAGTGATCACAGCTAGGGCTTGTATCTAGAGATGAGCGAACGTACTCGTCCGAGCTTGATACTCGTTCGAGTATTAGCGTGTTCGAGATGCTCGTTACTCGTGATGAGTACCACGCGATGTTCGGGTTACTTTCACTTTCATCTCTGAGACGTTAGCGCGCTTTTCTGGCCAATTGAAAGACAGGGAAGGCATTACAACTTCCCCCTGCGACGTTCAAGCCCTATACCACCCCCCTGCAGTGAGTGGCTGGCGAGATCAGGTGTCACCCGAGTATAAAAATCGGCCCCTCCCGCGGCTCGCCACAGATGTGTTGTGACATAGCTGAGGGAAAGTGCTATCGTGTTGGAGCTGCTGTAGGGAGAGTGTTAGGAGTTATTGTAGGCTTCAAGAACCCCAACGGTCCTTCTTAGGGCCACATCTAACCGTGTGCAGTACTGTGGAGGCTGCTTTTTGCAGTGGTGCACTTTTTTTTTTTTTGGTATATCGGCTGTGCAGAGCATTGCGCCCTGCAGTAATACTCCAGGGACAGAAGTGGTGGTTAGGCAGGGACAGAAGACATATTAATATTATTGATTGAATATAGGCAGTGGGCCTTTGCTAAAAAAATGTGGCCAAAAAATCTATTTGGCCTGCCTGTCACTGTGCTCAGTGTTCTGGGTCTGTGTGTGCTGGGTGTAGTAGTTCTACAAAATCATACGCAGCCACCTAAGTGTTACAGCAGGCTTGCGCCAAATTATTTCCTGGCTCTGTCTGGGCTCTGAAATCACCGCTGTGTTGCAGTTGACAGTGCAACACTCTGCAGTTCTGTGACATACCCTAGGGCCAGAAGTGTGGAGGCAGGGACAGAAGACATATTCATTGAATATAGGCAGTGGGCCTTTTCTAAAAAATATTGGTCAAAAAATCTATTTCGCCTGCCTGTGACTGTGCTCAGTGTTCTGGGTCTGACTGTGCTGGGTGTAGTAGTTCTACAAAATCATACGCAGCCAGCTAAGTGTTACAGCAGGCTTGCGCCAAATTATTTCCTGGCTCTGTCTGGGCTCTGAAATCACCGCTGTGTTGCAGTTGACAGTGCAACACTCTGCAGTTCTGTGACATACCCTAGGGCCAGAAGTGTGGAGGCAGGGACAGAAGACATATTTATTGAATATAGGCAGTGGGCCTTTTCTAAAAAATATTGGTCAAAAAATCTATTTCGCCTGCCTGTGACTGTGCTCAGTGTTCTGGGTCTGACTGTGCTGGGTGTAGTAGTTCTACAAAATCATACGCAGCCAGCTAAGTGTTACAGCAGGCTTGCGCCAAATTATTTCCTGGCGTTCCGTAAACGAAGTCAGCCTCCAACCACAGGCCAATAAGCGGCACATTTAATTACAGCGTTCTGTTTCTGCACTACTGGTAATACACCATGCTGAGGGGTAGGGGTAGGCCTAGAGGACGTGGACGCGGGCGAGGACGCCGAGGCCCAAGTCAGGGTGTGGGCACAGGCCGAGCCACTGCATTGGCCAGGGGTAGAGGCAGGGCCAGACCGAATAATCCACCAACTGTTTCCCAAACCGCCCCCTCGCGCCATGCCACCCTGCAGAGGTCAAGGTTCTCTACGGTGTGGCAGTTTTTCACAGAGATGCCTGACGATCGACGAACAGTGGTGTGCAACCTTTGTTGCGCCAAGATCAGCTGGGGAGGCACCACCACCAGCATGCGCAGGCATATGATGGCCAAGCACCCCACAAGGTGGGACGATGCCCGTTCACCGCCTCCGGTTTGCACCATTGCCTCTCCCCCTGTGCCCCAACCTGCCACTGAGATCCAACCCCCCTCTGAGGACACAGGCACTACCGTCTCCTGGCCTGCACCCACACCCTCACCTCCGCTGTCCTCGGCCCCATCCAGCAATGTCTCTCAGCGCAGCGTCCAGACATCGCTAGCACCACTGTTTGAGCGCGAGCGCAAGTACGCCGCCACGCACCCGCACGCTCAAGCGTTAAACGTGCACATTGCCAAATTGATCAGCCTGGAGATGCTGCCGTATAGGCTTGTGGAAACTGAGGCTTTCAAAAGCATGATGGCGGCGGCGGCCCCGCGCTACTCGGTTCCCAGTCGCCACTACTTTTCCCGATGTGCCGTCCCAGGCCTGCACGACCACGTCTCCCGCAACATTGTACGCGCCCTCACCAACGCGGTTACTGCCAAGGTCCACTTAACAACAGACACGTGGACAAGCACAGGCGGGCAGGGCCACTATATCTCCCTGACGGCACATTGGGTGAATTTAGTGGAGGCTGGGACAGAGTCAGAGCCTGGGACCACTCACGTCCTACCCACCCCCCGAATTGCGTGCCCCAGCTCGGTGGTGGTATCTGCGGCGGTGTATGCTTCCTCAACTAAACCACCCTCCTCCTCCTACGCAACCTCTGTCTCGCAATCAAGACTTGTCAGCAGCAGCACGTCGCCAGCAGTCGGTGTCACGCGGCGTGGCAGCACAGCGGTGGGCAAGCGTCAGCAGGCCGTGCTGAAACTACTCAGCTTAGGAGAGAAGAGGCACACGGCCCACGAACTGCTGCAGGGTCTGACAGAGCAGACCGACCGCTGGCTTGCGCCGCTGAGCCTCCAACCAGGCATGGTCGTGTGTGACAACGGCCGTAACCTGGTGGCGGCTCTGCAGCTCGGCAGCCTCACGCACGTGCCATGCCTGGCCCATGTCTTTAATTTGGTGGTTCAGCGCTTTCTGAAAAGCTACCCACACTTGTCATACCTGCTCGGAAAGGTGCGCCAGCTCTGCGCACATTTCCGCAAGTCCCACACGCACGCTGCCACCCTGCGGACACTGCAACATCGGTTTCATCTGCCAGTGCACCGATTGCTGTGCGACGTGCCCACACAGTGGAACTCTACGCTCCACATGTTGGCCAGGCTCTATGAGCAGCGTAGAGCTATTGTGGAATACCAACTCCAACATGGGCAGCATAGTGGGAGTCAGCCTCCTCAATTATTTACAGAAGAGTGGGCCTGGTTGGCAGCCATCTGCCAGGTCCTTGGAAACTTTGAGGAGTCTACCCAGATGCTGAGCGGGGATGCTGCAATCATTAGCGTCACCATTCCTCTGCTATGCCTCTTGAGAAGTTCCCTGCAAAGCATAAAGGCAGACGCTTTGGAATCTGAAACGGAGGCGGGGGAAGACAGTATGTCGCTGGATAGTCAGAGCAACCTCATGTCTATATCTCAGCGCGTTGAGGAGGAGGGGGAGGAGCATGAGGAGGAGGGGGAAGAGACAGCTTGGCCCACTGCTGAGTGGACAGATGCTGCTTGCCTGTCATCCTTTCAGCGTGTATGGCCAGAGGAGGAGGAGGAGGGGGAGGAGGAGGAGGGGGAAGAGACAGCTTGGCCCACTGCTGAGGGTACAGATGCTGCTTGCCTGTCATCCTTTCAGCGTGTATGGCCAGAGGAGGAGGAGGAGGAGGAGGATACTGAAAGTGATCTTCCGAGTGAGGACAGCCATGTGTTGCGTACAGGTACCCTGGCACACATGGCTGACTTCATGTTAGGATGCCTTTCTCTTGACCCTCGCGTTACACGCATTCTGGCCACTACGGATTACTGGGTGTACACAATGCTTGACCCATGGTATAAGGAGAGCCTTTCCACTCTCATTCCCGAAGAGGAAAGGGGTTCGAGAATGATGCTATACCACAGGGCGCTGGTGGACAAACTGATGGTAAACTTCCCATCCGACAGCGCTAGTGGCCGAAGGCGCATCTCCGCGGCCCAGGTAGCAGGGGAAGCGCAGAGATCAGGCAGCATGTACAGCGCAGGCAGGGGAACATTATCCAAGGCCTTTGCCAGCTTTATGGCTCCCCAGCAAGACTGTGTCACCGGTCCCCAGTCAAGGCTGAGTTGGCGGGAGCACTGTAAAAGGATGGTGAGGGAGTACGTAGCCGATCGCACGACCGTCCTCGGTGACGCCTCTGCCCCCTACAACTACTGGGTGTCGAAGCTGGACACGTGGCCTGAACTCGCGCTGTATGCCCTGGAGGTGCTTGCTTGTCCTGCGGCTAGCGTCTTGTCAGAGAGTGTGTTTAGTGTGGCTGGGGGAATCATCACGGATAAGCGTACCCGCCTGTCAACCGACAGTGCCGACAGGCTTACACTCATCAAGATGAACAAAGCCTGGATTTCCCCAGACTTCTCTTCTCCACCAGCGGACAGCAGCGATACCTAAACAATACGTAGGCTGCACCCGCGGATTGAAGCATCGTTCTCTATCACCATCCAAAACGGGGACCTTTTTGCTTCATCAATCTGTGTATAATATTCCTCCTCCTCCTCCTGCTCCTCCTCCTGAAACCTCACATAATCACGCTGAACGGGCAATTTTTCTTAGGCCCACAAGGCTCAGTCATATAATTTTTCTAAACAATTTTTATACGTTTCAATGCTCATTAAAGCGTTGAAACTTTCACCTCAACCAATTTTTATTTTTACTGGGCTGCCTCCAGGCCTAGTTACAAATTAAGCCACATTAACCAAAGCGATTAATGGGTTTCACCTGCCCTCTTGGTTGGGCATGGGCAATTTTTCTCAGGTACATTAGTACTGTTGGTACACCAATTTTTGGGGGCCCTCGCCTACAGTGTAATCCAATTAATTTTTGGCCCACCTGCATTACAGCTGACCTAACATCAGCTGTGTTGGGCACTGCAATGGGATATATTTATGTACCGCCGGTGGGTTCCAGGGAGCAACCCATGCTGTGGGTCCACAGGGAGTTGTAAATGCATCTGTCCACTTCTAAAGAACCCCGGTCTGACTGGGGCATGCAGTGTGGGCCGAAGCCCACCTGCATTAAGCACGACATTACATCAGCTGTGTTGGGCACTGCAATGGGATATATTTATGTACCGCCGGTGGGTTCCAGGGAGCCACCCATGCTGTGGGTCCACAGGGAGTTGTAAATGCATCTGTCCACTTCTAAAGAACCCCGGTCTGACCGGGGCATGCAGTGTGGGCCGAAGCCCACCTGCATTAAACATGACATTATTACCTCAGCTGTGATGGGCAATGCAATGGGATATATTAATGTACCGCCGGTGGCTTCCTGGCACCCACCCATGCTGTGGGTCCACACGGAGTTGTAAATGCATCCGTCCACTTCTAAAGAACCCCGGTCTGACTGGGGCATGCAGTGTGGGCCGAAGCCCACCTGCATTAAACATGACATTATTACCTCAGCTGTGATGGGCAATGCAATGGGATATATTAATGTACAGCCGGTGGGTTCCAGGGAGCCACCCATGCTGTGGGTGCACACGTGTGCAGCTCCAGATGGAGGTGGCACAGGATTGCATTTCTCATTGCTTCTGTACAGCATTGTGGACTATCGCCCCGCCCCTTTTAAAGAGGGTCGCTGCCTAGCCGTGCCAAACCTCTGCAGTGTGTGCCTGCTTTTCCTCTGGCAGACGCACTTATAAATAGACATGAGGGTGAAGTGGCATGAGGGCAGCTGAAGGCTGGGCAGGGACAGTTTGGTGTGCGCTGTGGACACTGGGTCGTGGGGGGGGGTTTGGGCAGCATGTAACACAGGAGAAGTGGCAGCGGAGTGTCTTGCAGGCAGTGATTGTGCTTTGTTGGAGGTAGTGTGGTGCTTAGCTAAGGTATGCATTGCTAATTAGGGCTTTTCAGATGTAAAAGTTGTTGGGGGGGGGGCCACTCTTGCCGCTATTGTGGCTTAATAGTGGTACCTGTGAACTTGAGATGCAGCCCAACATGTAGCCCCTCGCCTGCCCTATCCGTTGCTGTGTCGTTTCCATCACTTTCTTGGGTTTTGCAGATGTTCACAAATGAAAACCTTAGCGAGCATCGGCGATATACAAAAATGCTCGGGTCGCCCATTGACTTCAATGGGGTTCGTTATTCGAAACGAACCCTCGAGCATCGCGAAAGGTTCGTCTCGAGTAACGAGCACCCGAGCATTTTGGTGCTCGCTCATCTCTACTTGTATCCCAATATTACGGAAGCACCACCTTCCTTGTCTCTTTGGTGTGCCAAAATTAATGAAGTAAAGGGAAGATCTGACCTTCTCTCTTCTCTCTTGGGTTTTGATGTGGCTGCTGAAAGTTTAAACTGTACCCCATGTATCCTGGGACCCCCGACCACATCACTGGCCAGAGGCGGGGCTTATCCTGCGGCTGTTGGAGGAACAGTGCCGCTCAGACACTTCTGTGAAGGGATCCAAGAGCACTCCACTACTCTGCATTTACACCTCAGACCAGACCCCTAAAATAATACAGACCCGACTCTAAATTTAATTCAGACCTTGGACCAGAACCCTAAATAAATCAGAACTGAACTTTTTCAGAACTTTGTTGATCTGGCTTTGCATGCCACAATACATATCTTCTCCCTGCATCAGCTGAAACCTCTTTCTACCCTGTCATTTTCAGTTCCCACATTTCGCTGAAACACGGCGGAGGATGTGTCACCGGCAGATGTCACTGTTGATCTTTTGCTGTGAGGTCAACTTCTTGGCAAAATAGAATAATGATCAGCTCTGAAATGATCCAACTTCCCTCCTTTTCCCCATCTGTGCAGTTTATGTCGGCACTCGTCATCCTTGGTTTACAATCCACAATTTCCATTCTGTTTATCTAGAAGTGAAAAAGTCAATAGGAAAGGCATGGAAGTAGCGGCATCTTTAGGGATTCTACCAACGATGTTGGCTTGAGAACACTGAATGTCAGCCATAAATTACTAGAAGTGTTCCATCCTGTTTTCAGCGCACATCTGTCTTCATCAGGACTGGACTCAGAGCTTTTTATCATATCGGAAGATGAACAATTTGCATATGACTAAAGGGCTTTCCTGAGAAAGTATAGAATGGGTACGACCAAATGAGAAGAGGATGCAGCAAGATGCTCAAAATAATCAAAATGGTGCAAATGCAAAAAGATAATCAACTGCAAGACTGACTGCCTCCATACCATCTCCTATCGGAAAAGTAACCACAAGCTACAAAAAAGCTGAAGGTTAAAAAAAATGTACAAAAAATGCTCTTAAATAGAACAAAAACGGCCCATGATAAGGATACAGCAAGTATCCAGCCGGTACAAACAGCCCCTCAGTAACATAGTGAAGACTATACTGAAGGAGAGTAACGACAATGACTATGGTGAAAGAAACCGCAATAAATCAAGTGAAAAGAGGGTACACAAATGATCCTCTGAAGAACACAGGGTCCTTGTAGATACAAGATGGCAACAAAAAACAAAAAAGAATATGATTTGAGATAAGCAAATTTTACAAAAATTTGGTTCTACAAATTTCATCAAACTGTTTGGTTTGAACTGAATTGGAAGCTCATAAAACCCCTAAAACAAGCACTTTTTAAAGAGCCTGGTGGATGTGGCTCAGTGATTAGCACTGTTGCCTTGCAGCGCCGAGGTCCTAGGTTCAAAGGTCAACATCTGCATGGAGTTTTTATGTTCTCACTGTGTTTCTTTTTCTTGTTCTTCCACGTCTCTTCCAGAGTACGAGGAAGGAAAAGGGGAAAGAAGAAAGTGGAGGAAGCATGGTGGTTCAGTGGTTAGCACTGTTGCGTTGCAGCATTTGAGTCCTAGGTTCAGATCTAACCAAAGAGAACACCTACACGGAGTTTGTATATTTTCCCTGTGTTTCTTGTTCTTCTGCTCTAGAGCAGTAAGAAAGTAGAGGAAGCATAGTCGTTAGCAATGCGGGAGTCCTAAATTCAAATCTGACAAAGGACAACATCTGCATGGAGTTTGTATGTTTTTGGGTTCCTTCTCCTTCTTCTCCTCCTCTGCAGAAGAAAAAAAGGTGTGTTGCTACAAAGGTTAGCACTGCTGCCCTGCAGGGCTGGTGTCCTAGGTTCAAATCTGACTGAGGTTAACATTTGTATCGAGTTTGTACATTCTCTTTGTGCTGTAACTAAGTCTCTAAATCATGCAAACTTGTAGGCGGTGAAAGTTGGCATCCCAGATGGTTCCATACATGTTCTATTGGCAATAAATCTGGCAACCGGGCAGCCACTGAAGTGTGACAATGTTATGGGGGCTCCTGTGACCCCCTTGTGTGTGCGGCCGAGCATTATCCTGCTGGAAGCCGCCATGAGAGGAACACACGTGGCTGCAGGATGTCCTGAACACATAGCTGAGCTGTCATTGTCCCTCGTACCACTACTAGGGGTGACGACTGTCGTATGCGATGGCCCCCAGACCATCACACCAGCAGGGGGCAGTGTGCCACTCCACAACAAAGACAGGATTGAGGTGCACACCTCGAGGTCTCTAGAGGTAAACATGGCTGTCATCATCGCCAAAACTAAAATTGGATTCGTAGCTGAAGACAACCCAGTTTCACTTCGTAGCTGTACAGGTTTCATTGCTCATGGCATCACTGCAAACGGAGGCGATGGTGGATGTCAAAACCGTGAGACCAAATGTCCTTCAGCCAAGTGCAAGGAAACTGCTCTGATAGACCAAGGGGCTTGTAACGATGGCGCCGCCTGTCTCTGGATGGCGGACAACGAAACAGTTGGACCTGCTTGCTCTTGCCAGATGATCCTTTCTACTGGTGAGTTGAGTGGTTGCTTATCAGTCTGCACATGAACATTTAGCCCCTCCACAGGCTCTCTGCATGCTATCAGGGAACATGGTGATTGAGCCTTCCCTGCAGTATCAGGTAATGCATATTTGGCTTCTTTTTCTGTGTGTTATGTCTTTGTACATTTTTTCTCTTACCTGCGTGATTACAATTCACTGATATGACCATCCAGCTTCTCACATCCCCATAATGCGCCCCCCTCTGGTAACGGGGTGAAATCTCTTATCTGTGTCGTAGAGGTGTCTAGTGGTCAACAAGCTCTACAAGCGGAAGAAGAGGTCACTACACACAAGGAGCCTCCGAGAGCCTTTTATAGGCCAAGGGTGGAACCACGTTTAGGGTCTCGGGTAGCAAGTCCGTTCATCCAATCACCACAACTCATCATTTACAGATCTGCCTGAGATGGAACCACGCGGCACTCGACTCCATTACATTTCCTTCCCTGAGAAATTTGCACCCTTTTCTGGCCAATAGAAACGCAGGGAAGGCATTACAACTTCCTCCTGTGACGTTCCAGCCCTATCCCACCCGCCTGCAGTGAGTGGCTGGTGAGATCAAGTGACCCCCGAGTATTTAAATCTGCCCCGCCCGCGGCTCGCCTCAGACACACACTGGGAGAGATCATGGAAAGTGCTGCTGATGCTGCTGCTGTTATAGGGACAGTGTTAGCGTCTACAAAAACCCCAACGGTCCTTCTTAGGGCCACAGCTCACCTAGTGCACTACTGTTGTGGGTGCTGGGAGCGGTTTGCCTTTTTTTTTTTTTGGTATACCGGGCGTGCAGCCCCATTACAGCTATAGCGTTCTCAGGCTGCAGTCTGTACTACGTAGTATAGGGGAAGTATTGGTGAGGCAGGGACAGTGGTAGTGTGGAATCCTGTCTACCTGTGCATTTAACTCCGTGGTTTCTGGGAGTTGTAGTACCTCAGCATTGCACTGCAAGGCATCAGTTCAGCCTTCAGTGTCATTTTTTGCTGGGTGCAGTTAGTGTAACGTAAGCGTTCTCTGCCTCCAAGCGCACGTTTAAAAAGCACTAATATTTTTCTCCGCTCTGTGTTACCAGACAGCTGCCGGCGTAGTGTACCGTGCCAGACAGCCATAGAGGGAGAGTCCAATACACGCTCCGTTGCCTGCATTGCATTGGAAAAAAACTAATTTTAAAAAAGGACTCCTTTTTTACGTTTGCTTGTAACCCAGTGTGCACATTACTGTGTGGCCTGTGGGACTGGAGGTGAATCTCAACTGCATAGTGCACTGCTAGTCCTGCTTTCATCCTTCCTTATAATTTATCTCTGGCTTCATTTAGCGTTATATTACCGCTGGCAGCCAGCAACTGCGCGGCAATAATTCACAAACATTTTTACACCGCTCTGTCTCTGCTCGATTCTTAATCCAGCATGCTAAGGGGTAGGGGTAGGGGCAGAGGACGTGGATGCGGTCGAGGACGCGGAGTCCCAAGTGAGGGTGTGGGCATAGGCCGAGTACCTGGTCCAGGTGAATCGCAGCCGGCTGCTGCGGGAATAGGAGAGAGGACAGTTTCTGGGTTCCCCAGCTTCATATCGCAATTTTTGGGTCCACGTCGTAGACCTTTATTAAAAACCGAGCAGTGTGAGCAGGTCCTGTCGTGGATGGCAGAAAGTGCACCCAGCAATCTATCGACCACCCAGTCTTCTACGCCGTCCACTGCTGCAACTCTGAATCCTCTGGCTGCTGCTCCTCCTTCCTCCCAGCCTCCTCACTCCATGAAAATGACACATTCTGAGGAGCAGGCAGACTCCCAGGAACTGTTCTCGGGCCCCTGCCGAGATTGGGCAGCAATGGTTCCTCTCCCACCGGAGGAGTTTGTCGTGACCGATGCCCAACCTTTGGAAAGTTCCCGGGGTCCGGGGGTGAGGCTGGGGACTTCCGGCAACTGTCTCATGAGCTTTCAGTGGGTGAGGAGGACGATGACGATGAGACACAGTTGTCTATCAGTGAGGTAGTAGTAAGGGCAGTAAGTCCGAGGGAGGAGCGCACAGAGGATTCGGAGGAAGAGCAGCTGGACGATGAGGTGACTGACCCCACCTGGTGTGATAAGCCAACTGAGGACCGGTCTTCAGAGGGGGAGGCAATTGCAGCCGCAGGACAGGTTGGAAGAGGCAGTGGGGTGGCCAGGGGTAGAGGCAGGGCACGAGCGAATAATCCACCAGCTGTTTCCCAAAGCACCCCCTCGCGCCAAGCCACCGTGCAGAGGCCAAGGTGCTCTAAGGTGTGGCAGTTTTTCACGGAGATGCCAGACGACCGATGAACAGTGGTGTGCAACCTTTGTCGCGCCAAGATCAGCCGGGGAGCCACCACCACCAGCCTCCCCACCACCAGCATGCGCAGGCATATGATGACCAAGCACCCCACAAGGTGGGACGAAGGCCGTTCACCGCCTCCAGCTTGCGCCACTGCCTCTCCCCCTGGGCCCCAACCTGCCACTGAGATCCAACCGCCCTCTCTGGACACAGGCATGACCGTCTCCCGGCCTGGACCCACACCCTCCCCTCCGCTGTCCTCGGCCCCATCCAGCAATGTCTCTCAACGCAGCGTCCAGCTGTCGCTAAGAGAATTGTTGGAGCGAAAGCGCAAATACGCCGCCACGCACACGCACGCTCAAGCTTTAAATGTCCACATAGCCAAATTGATCAGCCTGGAGATGCTCCCCTACAGGCTGGTGGAAACTGAGGTGTTCAAAAACATGATGGCGGCGGCAGCCCCGCGCTACTCAGTCCCCAGTCGCCACTATATTTCACGGTGTGCCATCCCAGCCCTGCACGACCACGTCTCACGCAACATCGTACGCGCCCTCACCAACTCGGTTACTGCCAAGGTCCACTTAACAACTGACACGTGGACAAGCACAGGGCCACTATATCTCCCTGACGGCACATTGGGTGAATTTAGTCAAGGCTGGGACCGAGTTAGAGCCTGGGACCGCTCATGTACTACCCACCCCCAGAATTGCGGGCCCCAGATCGGTGCTGGTATGTGCGGCGGTGTATGCCACCTCCACTAAACCTTCCTCCTCCTCCTCCAACGCAACCTCTACCTCGCAATCAAGACTTGTCAGCAGCAGCACGTCGCCAGCAGTTGGTGTCGCGCGGCGCGGCAGCACAGCGGTGGGCAAGCGTCAGCAGGCGGTGCTGAAGCTACTCAGCTTAGGAGAGGCACACGGCCCACGAACTGTTGCACGGTCTGACAGAGCAGACCGACCGCTGGCTTTCGCCACTGAGCCTCCAAGCGGGCATGGTCGTGTGTGACAACGGCCGTAACCTGGTGGCGGCTCTGCAGCTCGGCAGCCTCATGCACGTGCCATGCCTGGCCCACGTCTTTAATTTGGTGGTTCAGCGGTTTCTGAAAGGCTACTTGTCAGACCTCCTCAGCAAGGTGCACTGGGTCAGCGCACATTTCCGCAAGTCCAACACGGACGCTGCCACCCTGCACACCCTGCAACATCGGTTTATTCTGCCAATGCACCGACTGCTTTGCGAGGTGCCCACACGGTGGAACTCTACGCTTCACATGTTGTCCCGGCTGTATGAGCAGCGTAGAGCTATAGTGAAATACCAACTCCAACATGGGCGGCGAAGTGGGAGTCAGCCTCCTCAATTCTTTACAGAGGAGTGGGCCTGGATGGCAGATATCTGCCAGGTCCTTGGAAACTTTGAGGAGTCCACCCTGATGGTGAGCGGCGATGCTGCAATCATTAGCGTCACCATTCCCCTGCTATGCCTCTTGAGAAGTTCCCTGCAAAACATAAAGGCTGATGCATTTGCGGGCGGAAACGGAGGCGGGGGAAGACAGTATGTCGCTGGATAGTCAGAGCACCCTCATGTCTATATCTCAGCGCGTGGAGGAGGAGGAGGAGGGGGAGGAGCCTGAGGAGGAAGAGACAGCTGGGCCCACTGCAGATGGTGCCCATGCAGCTTGCCTCTCATCCATTCAGCGTGTATGGCCTGAGGAGGAGGAGGAGGAGGATACTCAAAGTGATCGTCCTAGTGAGGACAGCCATATGTTGCGTCCAGGTACCCTGGCACACATGGTTGACTTTGTTAGCATACCTTTCTCGTGACCCTCGTGTTAGACGCATTCTGCCCACTATGGATTACTGGGTGTACACACTGCTGGATCCACGGTATAAGGAGAACCTTTCCACTCTCATTCCCGAAGAGGAAAGGGGTTTGAGAGTGATGCAATACCACAGGGCGCTGGTGGACAAACTGATGGTAAACTCCCCATCCGACAGCGCTAGTGGCAGAATGCGCAGTTCCGAGGGCCACGTAGAAGGGGAGGTGCGGAGATCAGGCAGCATGTTCAGCGCAGGTAGGGGAACACTCTCCAAGGCCTTTGCCAGCTTTATGGCTCCCCAGCAAGACTGTCTCACACCTCCCCAGTCCAGGCTGAGTCGAAGGGAGCACTGTAAGAAGATGTTGAGGGAGTACGCAGCCGATCCTACCACCGTCCTCCGTGACGCCTCTGCTCCGTACAACTACTGGGTGTCAAAGCTGGACACGTGGCCCGAACTCGCGCTGTATGCCCTGGAGGTGTTGGCGAGCCCTGCGGCTAGCGTCTTGTCAGAGAGGGTGTTTAGTGCAGCTGGGGGAATCATCACGGACAAGCGTACCCGCCTGTCAACTGACAGCGCCGACAGGCTTACACTCATAAAGATGAACAAAGCCTGGATTTCCCCAGATTTCTCTTCTCCACCAGCGGACAGCAGCGCTACCTAAAGAACTTTGTCAATCTGTGTATGGTATTCGTCTTCCTCCTCCGGCTCCTCCTCCTGAAACCTCTCGTAATCCCCGCGAATGGGCAATTTTTCTGTGGGCCAAAAGGCTCATATAACTTTTTTAAATAATATTTATCTGTTTCAATTCTCATTAAAGCATTGAAACTTCCACCTGAACCTATTGTTTTTTAGACTGGGCTGCCTCCAGGCCTAGTTACAAATTAAGCCACAGTAACCAAAGCGATTAATGGGTTTCACCTGCCCTCTGGGTTGGGCATGGGCAATTTTTCTGGGGTACATTTGTACTGTCGGTACAACAATTTTTCGGGCCCTCGCCTACAATGTAATCCAAGTAATTTTTATGGGCTTCGCCTGCACTCATGGTACACCACTGTGTCTGGGGTTGGCCTACAAATTTGCTACAGAAATGTAACTCTGTTCTGCCTACCTATACTTCTGCCACAGTAATGCTACAGGGGTCTGACTATACTTCAGCAACAGAAATGTTACTTCGGTCTGCCGATACTTCTGCTCCTGAAATGTTACCTTGGTTGGTGTATACTGTTACTACTGTAATTTTACCAATACTGGGCTCTGCCCATAATGCTTCAACGGAAATGTTACTGGGGCAGGTCTATACTGCTATAACAGAAATGTAACTAATAGTGGGCTTTGCCCATACTGCTTCTACGTTACTGTTGCTGGGACCTGTCTATACTCCTACTACTGAAATCTTACCAATACTACGCTCTCCCTACACTGCTGCCAGGGAAATGTGAATCTGCTGCTTTGTCCCTACTGCTTCTACGTTACTGTTGCTGGGGCCTGACTATACTCCTACTACTGAAATCTTACCAATACTACGCTCTCCCTACATTGCTGCCAGGGAAATGTGAATCTGCTGCTTTGTCCACACTGCTTCTACGTTGCTGTTGCTGGGGCCTGACTATACTCCTACTACTGAAATCTTACCAATACTATGCTCTCTCTACACTGCTGCCAGGGAAATGAGAAACTGCTGCTTTGCCCATACTGCTTCTACGTTACTGTTACTGGGGTCTGTCTATACAGATACTACTGAAATGTTACTGGGGTCTGTGTATACTGCTGCAAATGAAATGTTAGTGGATTCTGTCCTCACTGCTGCCAATGAAATATTACAGGGGTTTGTGCATACTCTTACCGCTGAAATGTTACTAATTCTCGGCTCTGCCTATACTGCTGCTACTGCAATGTTAAAGGGTAGTGGAAATGGAGGCTTCCCAAAGACATGATGGTGGCGAGGCCACGCTACTAGGTTCCACAGGCGCGACAACTTTTCAGCGACGCGGTCACTGGGAAGGTGCATATAACCATGGACACGGGGACAGGACACGTACTGCCTCAAAAACTTTCCCGTCCTCCTCTTCCAACTATGAAAACATTCTTGGCCGAAGCCCACCTGCATTTAATCTGACGTTACCTCAGCTGTGCTGGGCAATGCAATGGGATTTATTTATTTACCACCGGTGGCTTCCTGGGAGCAACCCATGCTGTCGGTCCACACGGAGTTGTAACTGCATGTGTCTACTTATAAGGAACCCCAGTCTGACTGGGGCATGAAGTGTGGGCCGAAGCCCACCTGCATTAAATCTGACGTTACCTCAGCTGTGCTGGGCAATGCAATGGGATTTATTTATGTACCGCTGGTGGCTTCCTGGCACCCACCCATGCTGTCGGTCCACACGGAGTTGTAACTGAATGTGTCTACTTATAAAGAACCCTAGTCTGACTGGGGCATGCAGTGTGGGTCGAAGCCCACCTGCATTAAATCTGACGTTACCTAAGCTGTGCTGGGCACTGCAATGGGATATATTTATGTACCGCCGGTGGGTTCCAGGGAGCCACCCATGCTGTGGGTCCACAGGGACTTCACATAGGGGATTTGTACCTGCCTGTGTCTATGTATTAAAAACCCTGGTCAGGTTGGGGCATGCAGTGTGGGCCGAAGCCCACCTGCATTTAATCTGACGTTACCTCAGCTGTGCTGGGCAATGCAATGGGATTTATTTATGTACCGCCGGTGGCTTCCTGGGACCCACCCATGCTGTCGGTCCACACGGAGTCGTGTACTGCATGTATCTACTTATAGAGAACCCCAGTCTGACTGGGGCATGCAGTGTGGGCCGAAGCCCACCTGCATTAAATCTGACGTTACCTCAGCTGTGCTGGGCACTGCAATGGGATATATTTAAGTACCGCCGGTGGGTTCCAGGGAGCCACCCATGCTGTGGGTCCACAGGGACTTCACATAGGGGATTTGTACCTGCCTGTGTCTATGTATTAAAAACCCTGGTCAGGTTGGGGCATGCAGTGTGGGCCGAAGCCCACCTGCATTTAATCTGACGTTACCTCAGCTGTGCTGGGCAATGCAATGGGATTTATTTATGTACTGCCGGTGGCTTCCTGGGACCCTCCCATGCTGTCGGTCCACATGGACTTCACAATAGGGAGTTGTACCTGCCTGTGTCTACTTATAAAAACCCCAGTCTGACTGGGGCATGCATTGTGGGCCGAAGCCCACCTGCATTTAATCTGACGTTAGCTCTGCTGTCCAGGGCACTGCAATGGGATATATTTATGTACCGCCGGTGGCTTCCAGGGAGCCACCCATGCTGTGGGTGCACACGGAATTCCCATTGCGGAGTTGTACCTGCCTGTGACTATTTATAAAAAACCCCGGTCTGACTGGGGCATGCAGTGTGGGCCGAAGCCCACCTGTATTTAATCTGACGTTAGCTCTACTATCCGGGGCACTGCATTGGGACAAACTACAGGAGCAATACAGCGCTAATGGGACGTGCACAGCTACGCTAGCATTGAAGTCCGCTGTAGGCCCGCGATTGCTGAGGGTTTGTGCAGAGGCCTATGTCCTGGGTGCAGTGAAAGTCCGCTTCCTGCCTAGGATTGCTGAAGCTGTGGGCCGAGGCCTATGTCTTGGCCGCGGTGCAAGTCTGCCATGTTTGGCCGCTCAGATCAATTTTTTGTTCATGTCTTGGGCTTCCTAGGACCCCCTATACTGTTGGTGCAAACTTAGTTCCCATCGCAGTGTTTGACCTGTCTGGCACAAAGACACTGACTGACTTGGGTAGGGGGCAGAGTGCAGATGGCTTTCCCCTTGCAGTGTGGATTGAGCTATGCAACACCTTGACAGAATGAATACTGTGTGGCATATGGATTCCCCATTGCTATGCCCACGTTTGCAGCTCCTGACGGAGGTGGCACAGGATTGGAGTTCTCATTGCTTCTGTACAGCATTGTGGGCTATTGCCCTGCCCCTTTTAAAGAGGGTCGTTGCCTGGCCCTGCCAACCCTCTGCAGTGTGTGCCTCCGTTTCCTCTTCATGGCTGACGCACTTATAAATAGACATGAGGGTGGTGTGGCTGTGAGGCCAGCGTGTGGCATGAGGGCAGCTGAAGGCTGCGCAGGGACACTTTGGTGTGCGCTGTGGACACTGGGTCGTGCGGTGGGGGTTGGGCAGCATGTAACCCAGGAGAAGAGGCAGGGGTGTGTCCCGCAGGCAGTGCTTGTGCTTAGTTGGAGGTAGTGTGGTGCTTAGCTAAGGTGTGCCTTGCTAATGAGGGTTTGTCCGAAGTAAAAATTGGTAGGGGGGGGGGGCACTCTTGCTGCTATTGTGGCTAAATAGTGGGACCTGGGAACCTGAAATGCAGCCCAGCATGTTGCCCCTCACCTGCCCTATCCGTTTCTGTGTCGTTTCCAGCACGTTCTTGGGTTTTGCAGATTTTCACCAATGAAAACCTTAGAGAGCATCGGCGATATACAAAAATGCTCGAGTCGCCCATTGACTTCAATGGGGTTCGTTACTCGAAACGAACCCTCGAGCATCGCGGAAAGTTCGACTCGAGCAACGAGCTCCCGAGCATTTTGGTGCTCGCTCATCTCTAGTCATTAATTAGTTCTGTCATTACTGTAGTTGGGTGTTGACTCGCTTGCAGTACAGAACACATTTAGAGGAGCAGTCATCCAACTACCTAATAATTTCCTACAGCAAATGACAGCTGTTTTCCCCGAGAGCGAGCGCTAATCGTACGTCTCATGACAGATTTATACTCCCAAACTATTCCCCTGCAGGCACGGTTCACGTCTGATTGATGGCGATGTCGCTCGGATACATTCTTAGTTCTGTAGTTTTAGGCTTTTCATTTGTATAAAATATTTTCATCTTTTCAAAATGCCTTTCTGTCCTTTTTGTGAATTTTGACAGATTTTTGACAATTTTATTGGATTTTTATGTTAATTGGATAAATGGCCCGTTCAGTGCAGAGCTGTCACACAATAGCTTTGTGTTCTGCATGTCAGGGAAGGAGTAGAGTGTCTGCAGGTAACATGACAGTATAGCCGAGAAGACCATGGTTGGCATTAGTTAGGTGCAACTCATGTGGTTGCACAGAGCGACGATCAGCTTGTAGGAGGGGAACCAGGCAGTGGTAGGCTGGGGGCGATCTCCGCCCTTAGGTCTGCAGGGCCAGAAGAGCGTCTTCCTCTGTGCAGCCACCTCTTGTGAAGCTACTAGAGATGAGCGAGTATACTCTCTAAGGCACATTACTCGAGCGAGTAGTGCCTTAGCCGAGTATCTCCCTGCTCGTCTCTAAAGATTTGGGGGCCGGCGCCGATGACAGGTGAGTTGTGGCGGGGAGCAGGGGGGAGTGGGGGGGGGGGGGGGAGAGAGGGAGAAAGAGATCTCCCCTCCGTTCCGCCCGGCTCTGCCCCGCCACTCCCTGCCCCCCGCCGGCCCCCGAATATTTAGAGACGAGGGGGGAGATACTCGGCTAAGGCACTACTCGCTCGAGTAATGTGCCTTAGCGAGTATACTCGCTCATCTCTAGAGAGTACATGAATCCTCCTCCTGGCTCTGTCTCTTTTCCTTTGGTGTTCCAAGGTGTCACCGTCAGCACCCCTGAACCATGATCCTTTAGTTCTACTACTGTATTTTTGTTATGAGATTGGTTCTGGGCCTGTATTTATGTCATGTGCTTGGCCCTGATGCTGTATTTATGTTATGAGCTTGGCTCTGATACAGTATTTATTTACTGAACTGTTGTAGTGTGTGAATGCTAATATCATGCTGCTTTTTGCACATACACAATACAAACGGACTGCCTATCAGTGCAATATATATAGTTTTTATTTTTTTCTTATAAAGGTTCATAGAAAGCAGTAAACAACCAGAGGAATCAATATCTGCAGTATCTGGAGAACGGAGCATTTTGAAATTAAGCATCTTATGGGCGAGGGCGTTGGTTCGTGATTTCGACCAAATTGAAATAGGATTCCCGAGATAGGAATACCGCCTTAAGGCTCAAACTAGGTCACGTCCTGAAATGATTAATATCTATATCTATATATATAAAGACGAAAGCCCTCACTGACTCACTCACTGACTGACTGACTGACTCGCCAAAAGCTCTCCAACTTCCCGATGTCGTAGAAACATGAATTTTGGCACAAGCATAGATTATCTCCAAAATAGGAAAAGTAATTTGGTCCCAACTCGATTATTAAATTCTAGCGCAAAAGAATTAGCGTCGAAATTTAACGTACATAATCTAAATCTCTCACTTCCCAATGTCATAGAAACTTAAAATTTGGCATGGGCATTGAATATCTCATAAATAGGAAAAGTTAATAGGTCCCAACTTGATTATTCAATTCTATGCGCAAAAGAATTAGCGTCCAAATTTTACGTACGGAATCTAATTCTCTCACTTCCCGGTGTCATAGAAACTCGAAATTAGGCAGGAGCATTGATTATGTCATAAATAGGAAAAACTAATGGGTCCCAACTCGATTATTCAATTCTATGCACAAAAGAATTAGTGTCCAAATTTTATGTACGGAATGTTTTTTTCTCACTTTCGGGTGTCATAGAAACGTGAAATTTGGCACGAGCATTGATTATGTCACATATAGGAAAAGCTAATGGGTCCCAACTCGATTATTCAATTCTAAGCGCCAAAGAATTAGCGTCCAAATTTTACATACGGAATCTAATTCTCTCACTTCCCGGTGTCATAGAAACTCGAAATTTGGCAGGAGCATTGATTATGTCATAAATAGGAAAAGCTAATGGGTCCCACCTCGATGGTTCAATTCTAGTGCAAAAGAAATAGCATCCACATTTTACGTACGAAATCTAATTCTCTCACTTCCCGATGTCATAGAAACTTGAAATTTGGCACGGGCATTGATTATGCCATAAATAGGAAAAGTTAATGGGTCCCAACTCGATTATTCAATTCTAAGAGCCAAAGAATTAGCGTCCAAAGTTTACGTACGAAATCTAACTCTCTTACTTCCTGATGTCATTTTATATTAAGGAAACGTCGCATGGTTACCTCCCGTGGTGTTTCCTGGGTAACGCAGAGAACTATGCAAAATGGTGAACATGTGTTTTTCCGGTATCTCTAAAGTAACCACGACTTCATAAGATTTTCTGTGTGAACACCAGATAAACACCAGTACCAAATTAACTCGGGCGAAGCCGGGTATATCAGCTAGTATAACATATAGACGTAGAATTAGCACATTGATTCCTGAACATGAAAAGAATAATTATCGGAAAGTCCAAAGGACATCTTTCCGAGCCTCTGGTGCAGATTCAGCAAAGCATCCTGGACTAAATAGCTCAGCATACAGCACTATTTCATGATAGGGATCTAAACGGAAGCCAGGTGGACCGTATTACAATTTTTTTGACTGTAGCTGGTCAGATATGTCATGCCGTTTACCTACTCCAAGAAAGTGATCATAATTCAGCTTCTCCGACTCTTCAGTCTGCAGTACGCAGAACGGCTATGATAAAAAAAAATATGGCATTCTTGGTATTCACAGGATCGTTCTAAGATGTAAACATTGAAGAGGCTGCAGAACTCACACAAGCACCGTGGCTCCTTTAAGCAGCTGATCGGCATAGTACCTAGTGGCAGACCGCCATGATCAGGTTTTGAGGTGAGGTACAGCCAAACTCTGCTACAAAGGTGAGGTTGTGGGAAACAGTTTCATGTCACAGATCAGACTCCAAGGAATGCCTGAGCAGAGCAACAAGACACAATGTAGTTATACTGCATCAGAAGGTCTCTCCCAAGCAAAGATTTCACAGCAGACTGTAGTTTAGTGATTTGCTGTTTAAGTTCCTTAGAAGAAGCACAAAGAAAAGGGCAACATTGGAGGACTGCAGAAGCAGTGGTCGGCCAAGGAAACAGTGCAGCAGATAAAAGACACATCTTGATTACTTGTTTCGAAAGCGGAAGATGTCCAGCAGCGCCATCAGAACTGGAAAAAACCACTGGGACCCCGGTACACCAATATACTGTTCAGAAAACTATGGCCAGAAGTGGTCTTCATGAAAGAATTGTGGCTTAAAAGATGACGTAGAAACAAGGCCAAGCAACTCAAATATGCACGAGAACATAGGAACTGGGGTGCACAAAAATTGCACAAGGTTCCCTGGACTGAGGAGTCAAAATGTGAAATATTTGGCTGCAGTAGAAACTAGTTTGTTCAGTGAAGGGCTGGAGAGCGGTACAATAATGAGTGTCTGCAGGCAGCAGTAAAGCATGGTGGAGAGCGGCACAATAATGAGTGTCTGCAGGTGGCACTGAAGCATGGTGGAGAGCGGTATAATGAGTGTCTGCAGGCAGCAGTGCAGCATGGTGGAGAGTGGTACAATAATGAGTGTCTGCAGGCAGCAGTGAAGCATGGTGGAGAGCGGTACAATAATGAGTGTCTGCGGGCAGCAGTGAAGCATGGTGGAGAGCATTACAATAATGAGTCTGCAGGCAGCAGTGAAGCATGGTGGAGAGTGGTACAATAATGAGTGTATGCAGACAGCAGTGAAGCATGGTGTAGAGCGGTACAATAATGAGTGTATGCAGACAGCAGTGAAGCATTGGGGGAGAGCGGTACAATAATGAGTGTCTGCAGGCAGCAGTGAAGCATTGGGGGAGAGCGGTACAATAATGAGTGTCTGCAGGCAGCAGTAAGCATGGTGGAGAGCGGTACAATAATAAGTGTCTGCAGGCAGCAGTGAAGCATGGTGGAGAGCAGTACAATAATGATTGTCTGCAGGCAGCAGTGAAGCATAGTGGAAGCTCCTTCCAAGTTTGTGGCTGCACTTCAGCAAATGGAGTTGGGGAATTGGTCGGTATTCTGTACTCAGTGATGAGAAATACCGGCAGATACTTATCTATCATGTAATGCCATCCGGGAGGCATCTGATTGGCTCCACATTTATTCTGCAGGAGGACAACAACCCTAAACATCCGGCAGATGTCATGAAGATCTATCTTCAGTGCAAAGAAGAACAAGGAGTTTCTTCAAAAACTGTGTGCAAGTGTATCTAAAAGAATTGAGGCTGAAGACAAAGGGTTGTCACACCAAAAATTGATGTGATTTACATTTCTCTTTTGTTGAGTTACTTTGCATTTTGCTAATTGACAAAAATAAACTATCACTTCTATTTCTTATTCTGCAGCATTTTCCCCACAGCTGCCTAATGCGTCTCATGGAGTTACATGATTCACCCTCCTCCTGGCTCTGTCTGCTCCCTTCTGATGTCCATCAACAACCCCGCAATACAATTAGTTCTGCTACTGTATTTCTGTTATGAGCTTGATTCTGGTATTGTATTTATGTACTGAAGTTGGATCTGGGCCGTACTGATATTTTTTTGCATAAGCAGAATGCCTAGCAGTGGAATATATGTGACTATTTTCTTATAATGGGGGGGACGCCAAAAGATTTTTGCACACGGTGCTATTTAACCTAAGGCTGACACTGGCCATATGGCGACTCTGGCAGCAACACTCATTGTGCAAGCAAAGATTGCAGTCTATCCCTAGAAGTCAATGCAAGTAGGGTTACAGCTAGAAAGTAGCTGCAACCCACAGATTGTAAAAAATCCAGCAAAGTCAGATGTTTTGCAATCTAATAGTCACAGTCGCACCTAGTTGCAAGTTGTGACCTGCATTGTCTTCTATTAGATTTTTTTTTAATTCACACATTTTTTCGCCATGCTTTTTTTCTGTGATGTTTTCTTGTTTCCAATATAAAAGTCCATGCAAAGAACACCAAGCCAGCAGCCTGCTGAAAATAGAAAAAAAATAGAGCAATGACCCAAAACCGCATGAGAAGTTAAAAAAACAAGCCACCAAAAAGATGCATTGTTTGTGGTGAAGTTTGATATATCCTCATAAACCATAGGTCCATCTGGACCAACTCTGAACAAGAACTAATAAAATTCCTTGTGAGATTCAATGCATTCCACTCCACCATAAACCTGACATTGAGCTACTCGTATAAAGAAATCAACTTTTTGGACACCACCATAAAAATTTTGAAAAACTCAGTACAGACATTCCTATACCGAAAAACTATTGAACAACCCACTTACCTCAGTTTCCACCCCAA
The DNA here is from genome assembly GCF_035609145.1 of Eleutherodactylus coqui. Taxonomy (NCBI): domain Eukaryota; kingdom Metazoa; phylum Chordata; class Amphibia; order Anura; family Eleutherodactylidae; genus Eleutherodactylus; species Eleutherodactylus coqui. Next base: position 185,436,689 of record NC_089844.1, on the reverse strand, counting down.
ACAAATCAAAAAGTCCATCGCCTACAGCCAGGCTATCAGATACAACCGGATCTGCTCCAACCCAACACACAAAAAGGAACATTTACACAATCTTAAAAGGACATTTTTGAATCAGGGCTACCATCACACCTTAATTGATCATCAAATCACCAGAGCCACAAGGATACCCAGAAATCACCAGAGCCCCCAGGATACCCAGAAATCACCAGAGCCACTAGGATACAAAGGAATCACCAGAGCTACCAGGATACCCAGGAATCACCAGAGCCACCAGGATACCCAGGAATCACCAGAGCCCCCAGGATACCCAGGAATCACCGGAGCCACTAGGATACCCAGGAATCACCAGAGCTACCACGATACCCAGGAATCACCAGAGCCACCAGGATACCCAGGAATCACCAGAGCCACCAGGATACCCAGGAATCACCAGAGCCACCAGGATAACCAGGATACCCAGAAAGCATCAGAGCCACCAGGATACCCAGGAATCACCAGAGCCACAAGGATACCCAGGAATCACCAGAGCCACCAGGATACCCAGGAATCATCAGAGCCACCAGGATACAGAGGAATCACCAGAGCCACCAGCATACCCAGAAATCACCAGAGCCACCAGGATACCCAGGAATCATCAGAGCCACCAGGATACAGAGAAATCACCAGAGCCACCAGGATACCCAGAAATCATCAGAGCCACCAGGATCCCCAGGAATCACCAGAGCCACCAGGATCCCCAGGAATCACCAGAGCCACCAGGATACCCAGGAATCATCAGAGCCACCAGGATACCCAGAAATCACCAGAGCCCCCAGGATACCCAGAAATCACCAGAGCCACTAGGATACCCAGGAATCACCAGAGCTACCAGGATACCCAGGAATCACCAGAGCCCCCAGGATACCCAGGAATCACCGGAGCCACTAGGATACCCAGGAATCACCAGAGCTACCACGATACCCAGGAATCACCAGAGCCACCAGGATACCCAGGAATCACCAGAGCCACCAGGATACCCAGGAATCACCAGAGCCACCAGGATAACCAGGATACCCAGAAAGCATCAGAGCCACCAGGATACCCAGGAATCACCAGAGCCACAAGGATACCCAGGAATCACCAGAGCCACCAGGATACCCAGGAATCATCAGAGCCACCAGGATACAGAGGAATCACCAGAGCCACCAGCATACCCAGAAATCACCAGAGCCACCAGGATACCCAGGAATCATCAGAGCCACCAGGATACAGAGAAATCACCAGAGCCGCCAGGATACCCAGAAATCATCAGAGCCACCAGGATCCCCAGGAATCACCAGAGCCACCAGGATCCCCCAGAAATCACTAGAGCCACCAGGATCCCCAGAAATCACCAGAGCCACCAGGATACCCAGGAATCACCAGAGCCGCTAGGATGCCCAGGAATCACCAGAGCCACAAGGATACCCCAGGAATTACCAGAGCCACCAGGATCCCCAGAAATCACCAGAGCCACCAGGATACCCAGAAATCAACTACTCCAATACACATAGAAGGAAGGAAACAATCATGTACCTCCTAGTAATGACCTACTATCCGTAGCTAGTGGTACTAAGAAAAACTGCAAAGAAACTCCACCATATCCTACACAAGGAGGACCGTCTGACCACTATATTCCCAGACCCTCCCCTCCTATGTTATAGGCAACCTTTAAGTCTGAGGAACTTTATAATCAGGAGTGCATTGTCCTCTGACACACAAAAAGGAACTTATCCCTGTAATGTAAGGAGCTGTAAGACCTGCTGTCATGTACGGACCACGGACAGGATACGGATCCCCAAATAAGGGAGATGGAATAAATCCTCCACAGTGCCACCTATTGAAAGGCAGCATTCCTTCGAGTCAAAGTGGGACTTTTTATACAAGTCTTCTTACAATGACTGGGAATCAAAAGCAAAGCCAGACTCCATGTACATACAGCTGTTTCCGGGTTATTGCCCATCATCAGTGTACAGTAGGAGTCTGGCTTTTGCTAGTGAGAGGCCGGGGACAGGGGTCAGAAACGCTCTTTTCTCCTTAGGGAGAGCAACTATATACTATAAACTAAGTGAGGAGACTCAAATGGCCACGCACGCTCCTCTGGGTAATATGCAAATAAGGGAGATGGAATAAATCCTCCACAGTGCCACCTATTGAAAGGCAGCATTCCTTCGAGTCAAAGTGGGACTTTTTATACAAGTCTTCTTACAATGACTGGGAATCAAAAGCAAAGCCAGACTCCATGTACATACAGCTGTTTCCGGGTTATTGCCCATCATCAGTGTACAGTAGGAGTCTGGCTTTTGCTAGTGAGAGGCCGGGGACAGGGGTCAGAAACGCTCTTTTCTCCTTAGGGAGAGCAACTATATACTATAAACTAAGTGAGGAGACTCAAATGGCCACGCACGCTCCTCTGGGTAATATGCAAATAAGGGAGATGGAATAAATCCTCCACAGTGCCACCTATTGAAAGGCAGCATTCCTTCGAGTCAAAGTGGGACTTTTTATACAAGTCTTCTTACAATGAAGACTTGTATAAAAAGTCCCACTTTGACTCGAAGGAATGCTGCCTTTCAATAGGTGGCACTGTGGAGGATTTATTCCATCTCCCTTATTTGCATATTACCCAGAGGAGCGTGCGTGGCCATTTGAGTCTCCTCACTTAGTTTATAGTATATAGTTGCTCTCCCTAAGGAGAAAAGAGCGTTTCTGACCCCTGTCCCCGGCCTCTCACTAGCAAAAGCCAGACTCCTACTGTACACTGATGATGGGCAATAACCCGGAAACAGCTGTATGTACATGGAGTCTGGCTTTGCTTTTGATTCCCAGTCATTGTAAGAAGACTTGTATAAAAAGTCCCACTTTGACTCGAAGGAATGCTGCCTTTCAATAGGTGGCACTGTGGAGGATTTATTCCATCTCCCTTATTTGCATATTACCCAGAGGAGCGTGCGTGGCCATTTGAGTCTCCTCACTTAGTTTATAGTATATAGTTGCTCTCCCTAAGGAGAAAAGAGCGTTTCTGACCACGGATCCCCAACACACAGCAGGACTACAAGATCCCTGGACATTCACATGTTCCACGTCTGAGGTTGTGTACCTGATCCGGGGCAGTTAATGTCCTGTTAGGGGACTTTATGTTGGAGAAACAAGACAAAAACCTAAAGTGAAGATGAGATCTCATTGCCACACGATTAAAGACAGAAAGACAGAATTACCTGCGGTGGAGCATTTTTCGAGTCACGGACACAACATGAAAGTTACTATATTAAAAGGCAACTTCAACTCTCTATGTCATAGAAGAACTTGGGAGTACAAGTTTATAACCATTCTCAACGCAGGCATCAACATCTTAAGCGGCTTCATGGTAAAGTGGAGTGTATGAGACTTCTAAAGCAGAGATAACACGCTGGCCTGGTGACCCCCTAACACCAATTTATGGACCATAAAACTTTCACATCCCTATCAGTGGACCAATTAAGTATTTACTCCTCTGCTCATCCTGTTCTGGAATTGTTTTAAGTGCAAATTAAAGGAGATGTCCCGAGGCAGCAAGTGGGTCTATACACTTCTGTATGGCCATAATAATGCACTTTGTAATGTACATTGTGCATTAATTATGAGCCATACAGAAGTTATAAAAAGTTTTTTACTTACCTGCTCCGTTGCTAGCGTCCTCGTCTCCATGGTGCCGACTAATTTTTGGCCTCCGATGGCCAAATTAGCCGCGCTTGCGCAGTCCGGGTCTTCAGCAGTCTTCTATGGAGCCGCTCGTGCCAGAGAGCGGCTCCGTGTAGCTCCGCCCCGTCACGTGCCGATTCCAGCCAATCAGGAGGCTGGAATCGGCAGTGGACCGCACAGAAGAGCTGCGGTCCACGAAGACGGAGGATCCCGGCGGCCATCTTCAGCAGGTGAGTATGAAGACGCCGGACCGCCGGGATTCAGGTAAGCGCTGTGCGGGTGGTTTTTTTAACCCCTGCATCGGGGTTGTCTCGCGCCGAACGGGGGGGGGGGTTAAAAAAAAAAAAACCCGTTTCGGCGCGGGACATCTCCTTTAATCCCATGTCTGTGCCTTGTCATATGTATATATGTATATATATGCATGCCTCTTCAGATCTATCCATAAGCCTAGAGAAGGAGCCTGAGAGCTTCGAAAGCTCGCTATAAGGTATCTTATCTGCAAGGTTACTTGGTTTCACTTACTGGGAACAATCACATTCCATATATCCTCAATGGCCTACAGTAAACATCTGACAGTGAGGATTTTCTATAATGGTATAAAGCACAATACAGAAAACTTACCTTTTGGTCATCCTAGCTGCGTGCGGATTTTCAGCAGCGAATTCGATGGCGCAAATTCTGCAGCATTTACAGCCTGTATGAAGACACCTAAAACTGTACTGTAAGGGCTAATGCACACGGACAGATTTCTGCTGCGTTTGCTGCAGCGGAATTCAGCAGCTATTAGGTTCTACTGAGCCTAATAGCTTTCCGGCTGCCAATGCTCACATGCGGAATTCTGCCGCGGATTTCCACTGTGGGAAAAAAATGGTGACATGTTCTATTTCACCATGGATTTCCGCAACAAGAGGTCTCTATTAATTTAGTGTTAAGGGAGACAGCGGAAATCCACGGCGGAATTCCACAATCACTCGCATTTTTAAATGCAATACTCCCACGGCGGAAATCCGTCGCAGAATTCCGCAACACTCGTGGGCATGAGCCCATATGCCCCTAATATACGTACAGACATGGTACTCCAATGAATGAATTCTGTACATATTAGATATTCTTGTCTTTTTTATGCGTTTTTGCTTTAGTGCGCATCGTTGGCGAAGCGAGTGACATTCAGCTGTTGTTATGAGATATACCGGAGCTGTATGAAACAAATGCGACAGCTTCTGGGATAAAATGGTTGATTTGGCAAGACACTTGGCCCGCTGCCCGAACGAAGTGAGAAATGTTGTGTGTGATTCTAGTGGAGGTATTAAGCTGCAAGAACAGGCAAGATCGGTGAATCATCTCATGGACTGAGGGGTAATCCGTTGTGTCAGTTCAGGTGCGCTCCGTGTCTCACGGCAGCTCCCACAGATACCGCTAGAAGCCTGCTGTACTTTCCCTCACCCGACGGAGAGGCCAAAGGCTTGGAAGAAGGTTTGCTGCAGACTCAGAAAAGTCTTAAAGCTTGAATACTAGATAAACTATAATTAGTGATTGCGCTCCTATGGTTGGGTCAGGTTAAAGCTGTTCTCCATACACTGTGGATTGCTGTTGACAGGCGTCGGAACCAAGCTTATTGCATAACCACATAAATATGGTACCAGAATAAAGCAGGTGACAAGGATACAATACCATCAATGAGTTTACTGCATAGATAGGATACCAGAGCCAAGCTTATTACATGGATGCAGTACCAAATTAAGCTTACTGCATTCGTAAGGTATCAGAAGAAAGTTTCCTACACTGATAAAATACTTGAACCAAGTTTATTACATAGATACAATATCAGAGGCGAGCTTACTATACAGATACGGTACTGGAACTAAGCTAACTATACAAATATAACACTTGTTATTTGTATAGCCCTACTTATTCCGCAGCGCTTTCAAGTAATTTATTACTACCTCCCACCAAGCTGGGTGCTCATTTTACTGACTTCGGAAGGATGAAAGCCTTAGTCAACCTTGAGCCGGCTACCTGAACCATGCGGGGATTGTTAACACACCCCTATGGTTGGGTAAGGTTAAAGCTGTTCCCCATTCACTTTGGATTGCCGTGAGTCAAATGCTTGAAAGTCATCAGAACCAAACTTATTACATAATTATGGTGGCAGAAGAAAACTGCCAACAAAGATACAGTACCCTGACTGAGTTTACTGCATTAATATGATACCAGAACCAAACTTATTACATGGTTACAGTATCAAATTAAGCTTACTGCATAGATAGAGTATCAGAAGAAAGTTTCCTACCCAAATAAAATACTCGAACCGAGCTTACTATATAGATACGATATCAGAGGCAAGCTTACTATACAGATACGGTAATGGAACCAAGCTAACTATACACAAGTATGTTATCATAACCCTATGGTTGGGTCAGGTTAAAGCTGCTCCCCATACACCAAGCTTACTGCATAATTCCATATGGTAGGTATGGTACCAGAAGAAAGCTTCCTACACAGATGCCAGAACCAAGCTTACTGCATAAATACATGTGGTAGATATGGTACCAGAAGAAAAGCTTCCTACACAGATACCAGAACCAAGCTTACTGCATAGATACAATATCAGAGGCAAGCTTACTATAGAGATACGGTACTCGAACCATGCTTATTACACAAATCTGGTACCGGCACCAAGCTTATGTTTATCTCTATGAAAAAATAGTATATCTACTACCAATGTAAAAAAACAGCTTATATCAGCCATACAGTTGCAGACACTTTTTTTTGTAGTATTTCTCAAAAAATCTGATCTGTGGTAATGAGCGCTGACTGACAATGATCATGTCGATTGGTGCTTGTTCATAATATGCACACAGAGTTTCTGCAGTATGGGGACAAATGATTGAATCGTTTGTCCTTGCACAATCATCATTGGTTACTGGCCAACTCCTTGTTTACACTGAGAAATGTGCAAGCGAGCAGTGAGCATTTAAAGGGGTATTCCCATCTGGGATGGAGTCCCAAGGACCGCTGGGACTTGGACCCACCCCCTCTGGTCAAAGATAGAAGAGGGGAGTGAAGGGGTGCAGAAGTGTTGGTTTTAGCGCTGTCCTCCCTGTCAGGAAAGGGGCACAGAAGAAGACAGGTACAGCAGCTGCACCTCTCAGATATCCAGAGAAAATGCTTCCGAAGGGTCCTGAAATTTTGACGCAGACTGGATGCACATGCGCACTACCAGGCCATTAACTTCAAAGGGAACTGCTGGAAGTAGCCGAGTTCAAACTCTTGGACCATATATATATGTGGCATCTGATGCAGCATGGTGCTATTTTTTATGCCGACTGGTTTTCCCAGGCAAAATAGTGCTGCATAAGATACTACTTCAACCTGGATGAGTCTGCTCAACGGCTGATCTTTCAGCATGGCTGCAGCCACCCTTGTGAGCCCCACCATCTAACCATGCATTTCAAAAATGGCATCACGAACAGGATGCAGGTGCTCAGCAAAATGACAACAAAGATAAATGGATTATTCGAGTAGAAACCCATCCCTTGAAAGCAATAGAGGAACCCTTGAGGTGTCAGCCCTTTGAGGACAATAAAAGGGCAGGAAATCAATGGAAGGCACAAATGGACGAGTATGCCCGAAAGCAACTTGCCCACTATACCACCCTGGAGCACCACAGCAACAGAAGTAACTTAATATTATTTGCAGAAAAGATTTGGCTTTCTATAGAACTATTTACAAGAGGACAGTATATTCATTTGCCAAAGGTCTTGATTCATCAATGTACCTTGCTGACTCAATGGGACTTACTAGATGGAGAGGCAGGGCTAGATTTAGGCCAGTCAAATATGATGGAACCTCTCATGGTCCCCTCTATGTTAATCACAGAGAGTGCAGAAAACGCGTGCCAATTTCTTAGTTCACACCCATTTTACGCTAAGCCACGCCCATTGTTACCCTCATAGTAATAGTGCTAACTAGTGAGCCTTCATAGCAATAGTATATACCTAAATAATAGTCAGCTCTACGTAGTGACACTGATTGCAGTGCAGATACCCCCAGTGATCACAGGTGGCGTCATCTCTGTACCCAAATCGTCACAATGATTCCTCCGGGCCACAACTTGTCTCTGCAGAACTTTACACACAAACAACTTTGGTTCTTTGCTTTTCCATCACCCTCCCTACATTTTCCACACCTCAACGCAATCCATAGTGTCCCACATAGTGTTTAGGCCCTACACAGTAAGTGCTGCTTTTAGTGCCCATCACACATTTTTCTGCTTCTATCAGTAATTATGCTGACTCTTCAGCCCCGATAATTAAAAATGCTCTTTTTCTCCCCCATGATGCTCAGTTTTTCACCCCGTGGGTAATAATGCCACGTTTTCTACACCTGTAATTAAAATTTCCACCTTTTCTGCCCCCTTAATTATGCCACCTTTTCTATCCCATGCTGTATTTTTTGCCCACAAAATTAATACTGCCTTTTCAGCCCCCGTAATAATGCTGCCTTTCTGCGTCCATAGGTAATAATGTCATCTTTTCTTAATTAATAATGTTGCCATTTCTGTTCTGGTAATTAATAATGCCACCTTTTTCTGCCCCGGTAATTAATAATGTCCCCTTTTCTGTCCCTGTCATTAATAATGCCCCCTTAGGTATTAATACCACCTTTTCTACACCTGTAATTAATGCCACCTTTTCTGCTCCCGTTATTAATAATGCAGCCTTTTGTGCCCCTGTAGCTAGTAATGCCACATTTTCTAGCTCCGTGCTTAATAATGCCGTCTTTTCTTTCCCATTAGGTAATAATGCCACCATTTCTCCCACTATAATGAATGTCGCCATTTCTGCCCCTGTAATAAATAGTCACCATTTCTGCTCCCATAATTGATAATGTTACCTCTTCTGTCCCAATTATTAATGATGCTGCCTTTTTTGCCCGTTGCTAATAAAGACTCTTTTCCTGCCCCCAGCTGCAATAAAAAATAATACCGCCTCTTCTACCTCTATTTCTGCTAGATTATATATATAAAACAGCCATATACTCACCTCTCTCACAGCGCTCCCTCAAGCCTCTCTGTACTAGTCTTCTGGACTGGGTATGGTCCACAAGGTTATGCACCAGCCCCAGACCCGCATGATCACTCCAACCCCCACAACTAGTAAGTCTGCGTTCGACTTCTGAAGAACGTATGACTTATGTAGCATGTTGAGAGGTGTGCCTTTCTCTATCAGCAATGAAATGTAGGTTCCTCCACTCAGCAGACTCTTCAGCATGTTGAGAGGTGTGCCTTTCTCTATCAGCAATTAGATGTAGGTCTATCCACTCAGGAGACTCTTCAGCATGTTGAGAGGTGTGCCTTTCTTTATCAGCACTGAGGTGTAGGTCCCTCCACTCAGCAGACTCTTTAGCATGTTGAGAGGTGTGCCTTTCTCTATCAGCACTGAGGTGTAGGTCCCTCCACTCAGGAGACTTTTCAGCATGTTGAGAGGTGTGCCTTTCTCTATCAGCAATGAAATGTAGGTCCCTCCACTCAGGAGACTCTTCAGCATGTTGAGAGGTGTGCCTTTCTCTATCAGCAATTAGATGTAGGTCTCTCCACTCAGGAGACTCTTCAGCATGTTGAGAGGTGTGCCTTTCTTTATCAGCACTGAGGTGTAGGTCCCTCCACTCAGCAGACTCTTTAGCATGTTGAGAGGTGTGCCTTTCTCTATCAGCACTGAGGTGTAGGTCCCTCCACTCAGGAGACTTTTCAGCATGTTGAGAGGTGTGCCTTTCTCTATCAGCAATGAGATGTAGGGCCCTCCACTCAGGAGACTCTTCAGCATGTTGAGAGGTGTCGCCACCGCTACCCATTCCGTTCACATGCTGTGGTCACAGTTGGGCACTTCTGTCATCCATGTGCCACATGCTAAACTTACTCTACAGATTGTTCACTGTTCCCACCCCCTCTTTTAAAGGGCCTGCACACGCTCCCTAAACCTGACCCCACCAATCACCACTCCCCTCAGGCTAAATTAGGCATCTTCTCCCCATAGCGGATGACTAAACAACTGGTTCCATTCCCATTGTTACAAAGCCCCCACTGTTGTGTATTTCAGTTATGACCTCTGCCAGCTTCCCAACCTGTCTGACTTCGGCTATGTTTTCTGGACTCTGATATTTGTGCCGATTTTGACGGAGTTCTTGATGCAGAAATGCTGCGGATTTTGGAGTGGATTTTTAGTTGCGGGAAATTGCGCAGCATTTCTGCTATGTGTTAGCATACCCAACGACCTCATGTCCACGGGCAGATCGGATTCTGCATGCGGGAGCCCACAGTAGAATCCAACCCTGCCTGCAGCTGAGGACAAGCTTACCTGTCTGTGCATGTATGAGGAAGCACTGACCGGCGCGCCGCCGCACATGCGCAGTAGAGATTTATTTCTAGATCTCCTGCTTTCCTGCGGAATCCGCAGCCCATCCACAATTGAATTGGATCGGACAGCTTCCATTGACTTCAATAGAACTGCAGCAAAATGGGATTCCTGCACGGATTCCGCTATTCAAATTCACCCGTGGACATTGGGCCTCATACCTGGCACTTTTTTGAGCCACTGTGAGAAGTGGATCCAGCAGGAAGGAGAAGTAGAAGTCCAACTTTATGGTCTTCAATCCTTTTAAACCTACTTCTGCTTTTGGCTGAAAAACTGTATAAAAAATGTAGTTTTTCAGGAAACGCTGCGTGTGAAACCCCCTTCTAGGCCTCATATGCACAATGATGTGAGTTTCGGCCCACAACGTGTGGGGAGCCGAGACGTTCCTAGTTCCGCCCTTGGCAGCATGTCGCACTGAATTTGTTTGCCTTTCAAAATTTAAAACACAATTTTCAAGATCCGGCGGTGGATACGCAGTATTTGCAGACATCATACTATTTTTTCCAGCTCAGGAATTTCTTATTTAAAATGAGTCACGTCCAAAACACACGGGGAGCGAGGCCGGTGAGCTCACAGGCCGCTCAATGCTAAAACCAGATGGCTCTGCGGCTACTTGAAGATTTCTGCTTTTTAAGCATGAGCTTTGTTTGCTGCATGTTAGCTTTTTTTTTTACACCATCAAGAAAAGAAAAATATCTCATGTAAATTAACCTATGCAAATCCGTGTGTTATATCCCCACGGGAGTTCAGTCCATATTGCAAATGGACAGAACTAAAACCCCATTTACACTGACAGATGATCGCTCAAAAGTCGCTCAAACAACAGTTTGAGTGACAGTTTTGAGCGATCATCTTTGCATAACTCTATAGTAGCTAAGTAGCTACTAAAGAGTTATGCAGGTGTAGCGGAATACCGCAGCTATCGCTCGGCGAACAATACAGCTGTTCTGCCTGGTGGAGGATGATTCATGTAGTTTCACAAGATAGTGCCACGTGGAGGGTGATTACCCCCCAGCCTATGTTCTCCTGGTGCCGAATATGAGCTAATTTCTAATAGCACAACTGGATATCCACTTCAAGTTAATAACGAGAGACATAAGATCTGATTCCCTGACACGGAGAACGATTGCTGGATTTACTAAGGCCGGTACATCAAGTCTCACTGCAGACTATAAGGAAACAGAGTCCATGGGGGTCATTCCACTGGTCCAGCATGTAACACGCAGGAGATTTGGGGTAACTTCTGCGGAATACAATGTTCCCGCTTTCATAACCATGAAATGTGTAATATTGTGCTAAACAAACACAGATAGTACATTGTATGCGGTACGGCGGATACGGCGAGGAGATGCAGGTATCACACATGGACTTCCTCTTTAAAGCTGGAATCACACATGCAGTTTTAGTGTAGTTTTTTTAGTCCGAGCCAGAAGCAGATCGGATAGGGGTCCTTTCTGTATATTTGCCATTGGCTACTGGACTTGGCTAAAACAGTCCATCAAAAATCGCACCAAAAACTGCCCCAAGAACAGAATGTGTGATAAGGGTCGCCACCTCTCTAGAAAAATACTGGCCTGGATGGGTCTGGGGTCTGTATATTGGGGTACTGGTCTGGGGTGTGTATATTGGAGGACTGGTCTGGGGTGTGTATATTTGGGGACTGGTCTGGGGTCTGTATATTGGGGGACTGGTCTGGGGTCTGTATATTGGGGGACTGGTCTGGGGTCTGTATATTGGAGGAATGGTCAGGGGTCTGTATATTGGAAGACTGGTCTAAGGGCCTGCATATTGGAGGACTGGTCTGGGGGTCTGCATATTGGAGGACTGGTCTGGGGGTCTGTATATTGGGGGACTGCTCTGGGGTCTACATATTGGAGGACAAGTCTGGGATCTGTATATTGGGGGACAGGTCTGGATTCTGTATATTGGGGGACTGGTCTGAGGTCTGCATAGTGGAGGACTGGTCTGGGGTCTGTATATTTGGGGACTGGTCTGAGGTCTGTATATTGGGGTACTGGTCTGGGGTCTGTATATTCGGGGACTGCTCTGGGGTCTGTATATTGGGGATCTGTTGTGGGGTCTGTATATTGGGGTACTGGTCTGGGGTCTATGTATTTGGGGACTGGTCTGGGGGCTGTATAGAGCATGCAATGATTTTGTAGTCTCGCAATGTAGTAGACTATGAAACGTCGCTCGTGTGGACAAACCCATAGGAAAGCATGGGCTCTACATACATGCGATTTGTAGCACTGTCGCGACTTCCACACAAGAGATTGCGGCTTTAATCACTGCAGTTAGTGAGTGTCAGCGATGCTTTTGTTGGAGAATAATCTCACATCGCTGCCGCCCGTGATAAGATTGCGTGATTTTTTATCGCAAAAGTCAATGGGTCCTTGTAATGTTAAAATCGCATCGCAGCATGCTTTTGTAGCGTTGTGATAAAAAGAAGCCTCCATAGGAATACATGGGAGATTAGAAAAGAACAAATCGCACATCACAGAAAGATCGAGCCACGATTTTCTATCCTCTCAACATCGCATCAGTGAAAACATCGCAGATGGGAAGGAAACCGGTGAAAATCATTGGTTTCATATTCTGCTTTTTTACTGACTATCACAGCAGGCACATGATTTTCTTGCCCGTGTGAAACCGCCCTAAGGGTTAACACAAGCCGCCTATTGAAGCATGTTGTCAGGACGGTGGCATTTTGTAAATGTTTTCCTTTGCCAGCCAAAGTCACAGCCAGGGAGGGGAGCAGGTGAAGGTCGCTGGCAGGTGCCATATTGTTGAAGCCTCCAGAAGGCTTCAGGAGGGGATCCCCAGCATGTTACTGCTAGTAGCATGCCCCCTGCATGAGAGAAAGTGTGAGGGCTAGGTCCCTGCCCGCTCCCCAGAAAATCCTGGGAGTTTTTGACCTATAGATGCCTGATATATAAGCTTGGGAGCTGCGTCAAGCCCCAGGCAGGAAAATGCGGCTCCGGCAGACAGGCAGGCAGAGCAAAAGCAGGACATAGGAAACCTACCTCCTCACATTGCCGGACAGAGGTGGTGCAGAAGATTCAGCACAGAAGCTGCGGACAAAAGAAGCGGGCAGCGACTGGCTGAAAATACTATGCCGCACCTCTGTAAGACTTCCCCTGCCAGCAGTGGTGCTGCTGCAGAGGCTTTCTACTCATCCGCTATGAGCAGCAAAGCTGCAATCCATTGTAGCTGCATCCCCGCAGCCATGAGGAAAAGCTGTGCTCAAGCCGCTTAACAGTCTGTCCTGATAGTGCTGAATTTTGATGTCCCAATCCACTTGCAGAACGAGATTTGTCATTTTGGCCTTATAGCAGAAATCAGGGAGGGTTGCGACCCACTAATGATGTGATGTTTTGATGTGGGCTATGTGACGGTCCTTCTGCAAGCACTGCAGCATAGAAGCACTCATATGCCTCAAAGTGCTGATTGCCCACATTCCTCAGGGTTAAGCCTAAGAGTGCACTCCGGCTGTTTTCACCATCCATGTAGAATAGGTGGGCTTATTGATGGATGGAAGGAACGTTGCATAGCCCCCTTCCCTGCCTCTGATCCTATATTATCCCACTCCCTTTCCTCCTCTATACTTCTTCCATGGGTGGAGAAATGTATTAGAGAAGATGCCCACTTTCTTGCCCAAAGCCACTCTCTATATGGTATTGACTATGGGCAGACTAGCCAGACAGTTAGAAGATTGGTATACCTACTTCCTCCTCTTGTGACAACAACATGTCATTGTCCCTGAGGCCTTGCAGCAACCATTCCAGCAGATGGACAACAGGGATGATCATACTGATAAGTGCATCATCACGACTTCGCTTCCTCAAAGCAGGCTAAAACGGCACAGTTGTCTTTGATCTGCAGCCACTCCACAGGCGTCAAGTAATTGGCTGCCATACAGCATCTGCTAACGGCATTCACCATCCGGTACTCCATGATCGCTCTCTGCTGCTGGCTTAGCCTTTGCAACATATGTAACATGAAATTTCACCATGTAGACACGCCACAAATGAGATGGTAGGGTAGTAGTCCAAACTGTCTCTGTACCTCTGCCAGATGAGAGTGAGATACGAGCACTTTCATGGCCTTTTCCAGCAATGCATGTAAACCTGGGTAATTGTCCAGGAAGCACTGCACTCCTAGGTTAATCACATGAGCCAGGCAAAGTACATGTCTGAGATTGCAGAGGCAAAGGGCTGTCAGCAGGTTGGCCTTATTGTCGCACACGACCTTGTTTGGCTTTAAATTGTGCAGAGTTAGTGTTGGAGTAACCCTTAAAATTTAGATTTGATGCTAAGGGTACCGGGATCTGAGTTTTCTCCTGTGTCCAAATTAACTAATGATCATCGGAGTGTTAGGTCAGCTACTCTTTATTGCCGCCCTCGTTATTCTGGGCATACGTGGGCGTTGCTCTGCTCCTCCTGCATGAATGTACTGTTTGCTGTGTAATTTCTATCAGCACTGCAGGAGTTAATCCTCCCCAGTTTTGTCAGCCCAGCTGCAGAGTAATAATAGGCTGTTGCCTTGCTATTTAGCTGAGCTCGGAATCCTCCTCCTTTGCCTGAGTGTTGGTGTGAGTTTGCCTCTGTCACCCAACAAAGGTCTCCTGTCTCTGACTTCTGTATCTGCCTTGATTCCTGGACTTTTACTTGGATAGCGTTTGTTCTCTGCCTGCCGCGACATTGCACCGGATTCTGTTTACAGTTCGGCCCGTTTCGTGGTGGCTGCCAACCGCACCGGGACTACTCTAGGAGGTAGCGGTCTGCTCGGTTTCCTGCAGCAAAGTCCAGATCCCTGTACAGGGATTAAAGGGTGAATACAGGGGAACTGGCAGGATAACACCCTTAGGATTAGCCCAAAGCCAAATCGGTTGGTTGGCAAGGTAGGTCCACACTCACTGTCTGTAACATGGAGAAAGAACAAGAGACATCAACTGCGTGAAGTCCCTGCTGTGCTCTTTTTAAAGACCCCAGCCCAGTTTTAACTTTATTTATAGTGTGAGCAGACAAAGAGAGTATAGTGACCTATCATGGTGGACCGCCTTCCTGAACTTAACAAATCATGACAAAGTTTAATGAATAATTAAGTGACTCATTGCCCACACTGTTCTAGTAAGATAATGCGGACACAATAATCCAATATGGTCACTAGGGAATGTCCAAATCCCCCCACTGCCAAGAATTGCTTAGTTGGGTATGTGATCCTTTAAAATTTTCAGACTTAAAGTATTAACCCATGAATGACAAGTGTAACAATCATCTTAATACTTTCAAGAATTGACCAGGCTGGAGAATCTATGCCAGAGATAAAACATGGGATAGCATTGGGGTGAAGCTCAATGCTAAACATGGACAAAGTCCTGTGAGTAGACCTAGTGTGGGCCTGATGTTGCTGCTACTGCGACTCCCTACTCGGTGTCTCAGCATGGTGCTGTTACGCGACATCTGCCTCTTCCTTTCCCCCTTGCGAGCTGCTATAATGACTCTCTCTGTCTGTCCATGTTGGGTCAAACACCTCATCATTTTCCTTCTCCTCTTCATCGTCATCCTCCTCCTGAGTAGTCCCATTGAGCACCAGCAACTGGCACTTCTGTTTCCGTATCCCATTGAGTACACTTTGCCCGTGGAGGGCTGACGACACACACTGACTCACCTTCATCTTCCTCTTTAGAGGAAAAAAATGGTTGGACATCAGTGCATTCAATGTCTTGGTCTTTGGAATGCCCGGTTGGCATCCATGACACTGAATGATCAAACGGCACCTCAGACTGATTCATGTGGACGGCTTCAGAGTTTTTTTTTGTACTATATTACCAAAAAAGCACCACAAACTAAATAAGCCGCAATCCCTGGGAGGCACGATATGTGAGAAGAGAAGGCCACGGAGTATAGCTTGTATCTTCTTAGGTGTCCCTGTTTGGTGCAGTGTAATTGAATTCTGCAAACCCCACTGCTAGCTGCATAAGGTTTACAAATAATTCGTAGTGCTCAGACTGGTGACTTTGAACGACGTCTAAGGCCACAAACAGAGAACTGCAATATTTCCCACGACAAAGCCTAGTTTGTCTGTCTACTTTGTTGCTATATACAGTGACAGCAGCAGAAATATCCCCTCTCCCAATATACAGACTACTTGTCATATAGTCATATAAACATCATGCAGCTACTTTCTCTGCTCCTTCCAATAGAACCCCATGTAAGTTCTCTGCTGGTATACAAGCTTTCACACCAGCAGGAATATATCCTCTGTAGAATATATGGCCATAGTAACAACAGACCAGGGGTTATATGGGCATATAAACATGGTGAAACTTCTCCGTCCGGGGCTCAACTATAAAATGGCCGCTAGTTACAGTGGGCCTATGTTATATATGACTAGGTCATGTGATGCAGGCATCCATTGCAACTGCTACCCATATATAAGATAGAGGACACATTTTGTGACATCAGCAAGGTGCCCTGGCTGCTGATTGGCTGCACGCTGACCTACGCAGCAGGCATTATGTGAAATTTGATTTTCCTGCAATTTTCAACAAAAATCAGTTCAAACTAACCTGATTTGATTTTGCGAAAATCAGGATGATTTTATTGCCCAGCCGAACAAGATGAGCAGCACTAATTGGTAGTCTAAGACACAACATGCTGCTCTGAGTGGGCAGCACTGTTCACGTAGTCAATCAAAGCAGGTGTAGGGTTTTATGGCCTTTTACACGGATGGAGAATCTCGTGGTTCTCGTTTCTCGTTCAGTTGTTGGCTACATTTAAACTGCGCGATTATTCTTCAGTTTCATTAGTTTGAACAATTTTCTGAACAATCGTTCCGTCTAAACGGGGCATTAGACTAATGATGTACACTAATACACAGCTTTCAGCAGATAGTCAGAGAAGCTGGTGCGGCCATCTTTGTTTCTCCAGGACCGGAGGAGTGCTTTAATTGTATATTGGATTGGCACATGTGAATTCCCCTGAGGCTTGATCCATCTTGCTTCACGTTCTTTATCTCTCTTGTTTGATGACCTTGATGAGACATAGTAAGAAAAGCTACCGTGGGATCAGAGGCAAAACTTGGAGCTTCTGGGCCCCAATGCAAAACCTGTAATAGGGCCCCCAACTATAATGCTTTACTCATAGTACTGGGCTCCCTATATGGAGAAGAGAGGCCTTATGGCCCCCTGGGGGTCCTGGGCCCAGGTGCAACCGCATCCTCTGCATCTTCTATAGTTATGCCCCATGCGTGAGAGGAAGTATCTAGTGTGACATTCGCCAGCCCCCCTCCCACCCCGCTCACTCCTGGTGTGGGGTCTACACTCAGTTTGGTGTGGGCCGAAGGAAGACAGATACACAACTTGTGGCTGAAGTGTTGTAAGTTGGGGGGCTTGTCCTATATAAAGTGCGAGGCATATGGAAAACAATCTGCATGTCCACTACGCTACATGCACGCTCTTAATCTCTGTTGTTGGAATTTCTTTGATTTCCCTTCTTAAAAGTTGGCAAGTATGATAAGATGTGTCATTCAGGGGGGGTTTCCAACTCTACAGCCTGTACTTGGGGTCACAGGGCACAGCTGCCCATATTGAAAGGCTTCAGGATGTAACCGAGCTGGGACGAGAGGGAGCTACTGCACTTTATGTCCCACACAAACTGCTTATTTCAGGCTAATAGCATGCTCCCTGTGCCAGAAGGCTGCTGAAAAAGGGGGGTTCAAATTATTATTATTATTTTTCCCTTAATCTTGCTGCTAGAGGCCAAAAATAATGAGAGGTGATACTCTCCTGTCCCGGGCCCCTGCATGTCCAGAGCCACAACTCCGCTCTCCGCTCTGGGTCTGATTACAGACAATCACAGGCTGCTCCAGCCAATCAAAGACTTCTGCATTTGACTGCTGGGAAATTTTTGTGTGTAACTAGGTAAGTAACTGGTCAGTGCTGGAAAGCAGAGGGTGGTTATTAATGGTACATACTCTGATTGGGTCACCATTTATATTGGGGTACCACAGGGGGCAGTATTGGAAGGTCACCATTAAAAGTGGGGTACTACAGAGGGCATTATTGAAGAGAACACTATTACTAGTGGGGTACCACAGGGGTCAGTATTGGAGAGAACACTTACTAGTGGGGTACCACATGGGACAGTGCTGGGCCCTTTTCTTTATTTTTTTGTTAAAAAAAGGTTTTATTTATGCTTTTTAAAAAAAAACTAAATATAGAAATAAGCACTTAGAAGATTATATATTTGCATTTGTCATCTCTCATTTGTCACAGAGTCAAGGGAACAGAAAAAAGTATATGCACATAGAAGCTGCAAACCTGTGATAGCAGATAAAGTCCATCAGTGGAAGAAACCATGATTCGGGGAGGCGAGTGCCCTCCACTGTAACCACTTCCACCCCAATAATGACACATACTACTTCTTGGCTAAAAGTGGCCACAGCAGCCAATTTATTTATCTTGCCTCTGTTGCTCGCGGCTCCCGCCGCTCCCTCGCCTCCCTGGCTTGATCTTCGGCCGCGACGATTGGTGGCCGGGCTAGGGCTAAGTCTTGCCGGGGGTTGCTTCCTACGCTGCGGCCTGCCCCGCGAGCGTTCCTGCTCCTCGGTGATGTCTTCGCCGGCTCTACTCTGCAGCGCATCGGCTTCCGCTGGACCCGCCGCATCCCCGGCCGACCTGCAACTTGATAGAAGGTCCTCGAGCCACCCGATGCCGTCCTGTAACACTGCCGTCTGGATTTTCGCCCGCAGATCCTCCATTTTGACTCGCCTTCTCTTGCCGGTCCTTCCCCCGCTCATATCCGTCTTGCGATCTTTGCTCCTCGTTCTGTCTTCTGCTGGTCTGTCGCACGGTTTTCTTCTCTTTTCTTCTCTTTCGCTCTTGATCTCCCAACTCCTTTCAATGTGCTCCTCACTCCGTCTTGTCCGGCTCTGTCCTATTCCTCCCTCGTGTAGCTTCTTCTGGTCTTCTTCTTGTCTTCTCCTCTTCTCTTCCTGTCTTAACTCCACCCCCAGCTAATCTCGCTATTATCCTATTAGTACCCCGCCCCCAGTCCCATGCAGCTGCGTTAGTCACTATACTGCATAAGAAACCTCTTAATGCTTGCCGCATCAAAAACTCCTTTGTCAAATCCCTCAATGCCCGCAACTTGAAACCGAAAGCCATTCCTGCCACAAAACAGTTAACCTTAGCCACCGACCAGCTCTGCAACGGTGCCGTTCCCGAAAAACCTAAGCAATGCCACTACCTTATCACTCTGTTTCCTTCAACCACCGCAGCCACTGGCTCCATGCTGCCTCATATGTCGTCCACGTACTTTGTGCCAGGAAAGCCTCTATTAACTGTTCCGCCGCATGTCGATCACAGTCCATAATTCCGATGGACAATACAGGCCGTCTTTCTCTGCATGAGAGCCCGCAAACAATCCCACTGGAATTGAGAAAAAGCATCCGCTTTACCATTGTCAACCCCCGGAACATGCACCGCCACCACCCAAGCATTCAACTATAAACACGCTAAAACCAAGTACCCTAACAAACCTACCACTGGGGGCGAGCGAACTGTCAGACCGTTAATCACCGGAACCACCCCCAGATTATCACAATGAAACTGAAGTTTTTTGTTTCTGAACCACTCCCCCCAAAGTGACACCGCTATAACTATTGGAAACCGTTCCAACAACACTAGATTCTTCATTGTCCCCAACCGACTGCACTGACTGTAAAACCGACTGCACCAAATGAAATGGAAGAGCCTATCGGCAAACACCTATCCGCAAAATATTCCCCCTCCCAAAAACACCCCAACAAATAAACACCATTTGGGTGAACCGGCAACAGGCGAAAAGCAGACTCAACATCTGCCCCTCTGCCACACCGGTGACCACACCGAAGCGCCGTGTCAAACGATGTATACACTACCGAACACAACTCGGCGCAATCCAAACGACAGACACTCCTTTTGGATATGACAGATGGTGTATCACACAAAATTTTTCCGACTCCCGCTTGGGAACCACAGCCAATGGGGACACCACTAAGTTGGAAAGCAGAGGGTCCGCAAATGGGCCCCCCATTCACCCCAATGACACCTCCTTTCTCAATTTTTCATGCACCACCTCTGGTACTGCAGAGCCGAACGCAAATTTTTAACAGAATCCGGAACCTTATGCGCCGGAGACGGGATATGAAAACCCTCAGAAAATAACAAACATGCCTTCTCCCTATCAGGGTACCTATTTAGAGAGAGGGCCATCTCGTGCACCCTCAGCAGTGTCATCCTTTTTTCCGTCAGGACCCGCCCCCTTTCCTTTTCTAAAATACTTGGACGACCCATTGCCCGTTCCACTACAGATGGAGCAATTGTGTTTAAAGTGACAACTTGCCTCAAATTTACACTGGCCTTCGCTGAACTGCCAGCAATACCCTGCCTTTTGGACCACCAACGCCTCGTCTCCTGCACCAGAACTACCCTCCCCGCTGGTGCCGGAAGACCTGGCACCCCCGTGAAAGGTCTGCCATACCTTCAACTAAAGCCCAATGTCCTTATGGTCCCACAGTATACTGGGCCGCACTGCTTTGCGCTGATGAAATTTCTCGTCATAGCGCAACCACGCCTAACCACTGCACATCCGGTACGCCTCTCCTATTGAATTCATATAACAAAAAAGCATCAAGCAATTCTTCGGTGCGTTTTTACCCACAACTCCTGCCAAAGTCGCAAAAGCCTGCAACCAATTGTCGAAAGTCTGAGGCATCAACGCCACTGCTTTTTCTCTTCCTCCTCCTTCTTTGACTTGGTCTGCTTACCCTTATTGAGATTAAACTTCTCGAAGGACAACAGGGAGAAAATCTCCACATACTTATCCTTCCATATTTTCTCCTGAACCTCTTTTTTGAGATGTACATGCAAGGGCCCGTTCAAAACAGACGTAGACCTCCCCCTTCGCGCTGTCACCCAACCCGATGGCCTCGCCATCCCTCTCCATCTGCACCCCAACCGTTAAGCTTCCAGAGCTCAGCCCACTCCCTGCCACCACGCTACTCCCAGAACTAACACCGACACCCACATCGTTCCCCACCCATGCTGCAATCGGAGACAGGGTTACCACCCCCGCCACCATCCCCCGCTCACAACGCTGCAATAAATCCCTCACATTATCAGACAACGCCCTTAACCCAACACTATCTCCACCAAACCCACATTCCATAACACCCACATCTCCGCCAACTAACCTCGCTCCCCTACACTGACCTGCATTAAAATCATCGGACAAACAAAAAATTGAAGCATGCTCACCAGGCTGCATGAGTGCTGTGTGCCCACCAGCCGGACCACCGAACTCCTGACGGTCAGCGTCGCTCCCGGTCTCCTCCGATTCTGCGTCGTCCAGCTTCCTCACACATGTTGCCACCTCCTTAGCCGTACTTTGCCTAGCTCCCAGGTGATCCTCTCGCTGTGGCATGACCACCGCCGGCCGCATCCAGACTGCACTGCTCCCAGCTTGTCCATCGTGACTCCAACAACGACTGGTCATCTCTCTCCTGGGTGCTGTCCCTCTGATTCCACCTCCTCTTGGGGTCCCGGTTCGTCCCCTGCCCAGCGCATCATCAGAAGGGGCCACCGTGTTGCTTCTTATAGCTCCCTTTCCGCCGCCGCTACCCCAATAGGCCATCCTCCTTCTGGTCCGCTGCATCAAAGAGGCTCCTTCAGCTGGTGCATCACCAGGGGAGAACTCCTTAAAGGGGTTGTCCCGCGCCGAAACGTTTTTTTTTTTTTTGCATAGGCTCCCCGTTCAGCGCAGGACAAACCCAAGGGATGTGTTGAAATGTAAAAAAAAATTTTTACTTACCCGAATCCCCTCTCTGCAACTTCTTCCTTCTTTTCCTCCAAGATGGCCGCCGGGATCTTCACCCACGATGCACCGCGGGTCTTCTCCCATGGTGCACCGTGGGCTCTGTGCGGTCCATTGCCGATTCCAGCCTCCTGATTGGCTGGAATCGGCACACGTGACGGGGCGGAGCTATGCGATGATGCGTAGAAGGGGGCGGAGCCAGAACGCCGCTCGTGCCCGGACCGACCAGAAGGGAGAAGACCCTTCTGCGCAAGCGCGTCTAATCGGGCGATTAGACGCTGAAATTAGACGGCACCATGGAGACGGGGACGCCAGCGCAGGGAAGGTGAGTATATAACTTCTGTATGGCACATATTTCATGCACGATATATATTACAAAGTGCATGTATATGGCCATACAGAAGTGTTTAACTTAACTTGTCATCGCGGGACAACCCCTTTAAGTCACTCCGCTCCCTGACAACCAGCTCTGCAAATTTCGTCTCCTCTGGCCGCTAAATCTGATTCCTTCGGGGCCTCGCCCCCCTGGCCTGAAGCTGAGGGAGGGAGGCGCTGCCCCGAGGGTCCCCAGAGGGACTCTGGAGCTGCTGGCAGGATGAAGTTGCTTCCTCCTCTGTGATGAGACGCGCCAGCAGCCAGGCCAGACGCTGCCTCCGCTCGTACTCCGGCTCCTGCTGACCTGCACCTCTCATTCCTGCCGCACCTCCAAGAACTCCAGCCATCTGTTCCTGGACCCAAGTAGCGCCCCGCATGCTGGCTGCTGCCCGAAGGTCCTTCAGAAGCTGCTCCACATCCATCCTGTGAGTTCACAGCAGCTAACGCTCCCTACACTCTTTTCATTTCTTTTTCCCTCAGGAATGCCTACACTCCTTTTATAACCCCTCCGCCCACTTCTTTCTCCACCAATCACAGCTATCCTACTCCGACCTTCTAGAACTATGCTAACCTGAACAACTTCCTCACTTCTCCCCGGCTACCCTTATGCAGGGCTTCCCCTTAAAGGGACCCCGCAGCACCTTTGCTCCAGCCCCATCCTGGAATAATATCCCCATACTGTATTTTAGCTGAATTGCAGCTTCAATAAAGACACATCACTAACCAGAGGGACAACCGCTGTGAAACTTGCACACACTGTGACGCTCTCTTTTTCTAGCGCATTCACCCTCATCACGTGTCCAAAGTCAGTCAGTCTTGGTCTCATGATCTTGCCTTCGAGGGACACCTCTGGGTTGATACTACCCAGAGGAGCATGCATGGCCTTGTAAGTCTCCTCACTCACCTTCTAGGTGTCTCCTTAAGGAGAGGCAATACCCCTCCTGTCTGAAATCGCTTGAGAGCACATGCCGTACAAGAAGCCAGTACACAGTGGGAGCTGGCTAATTGTGACCAACCTCCAGATTGCTGATAAAAGGAGAGAAGCTAAGGGAAGGCGGGACAAGGCGAGGCAACTTGATGTCAAACAGAAGCCAGGAAAGACAAGAACAACTTCCTGAATGCCCTATGCATGAGTCTTGAATTAGCCTACAAGAAGGGTCACACCAGGGAATTATTTGCCACTGTGAAACAGGTGAAGAAGCATTTCTCATCCATCAAGCACCATGACAGGAATGAAATCATGACCAGGACATCGAGAAGAGATGGAAACAATATATAGAAGAACTCAACGCCACTGAATCAGACCCTTATTACCCGCAGTGCAGTGGCCAAACAGGTTCTGTTGCTCATAGACCAAAATCTGGACAGATTTTGGTTATCCAGATTGGTTGCCCAACCTGCTCATTGGAAAAATTAGAGTTGAATCCTAGACGACGACATTTTAAGATAGCTATCATGTTGGTAACATGGCCCAACGGGTTTTCCCTCTCCCCAGCAGCTTGTATACAAAATTGGATCACCGTCCACCAATCAGGTTTCATTCTTTGTGGGTGTTTGTATACTTTTGAGACCCCCTGTAGATTTCCACCTCAGATGTAACCTTCTCATATGCTGAAAACATATTCTATATAAACACGCTTAAAAATAAAATTTGAATTTGAAAAGTTTTTGGATATCCGTTGAACGCTTCCACGCTGTGAACTTTTCTCCCGGTGATTGGACATATAGTCCTCCACATGCACTGTAGGATTTGGCAGTGTGCAGAACATATATTTTGTAAATCGTCACAGACACTGCAAGCGTCACCTGTAAACTCATGGCTGTTCGTCTTCTCTGTGCTGGAACCTACGCTTCTCTGAATTTCCAGTTGCCGGATTATCTTCTTGGCCGTCACAGCGCTCAGTAGTGGAAAGAAAGTTTTATCTCCAGTGACAGATTACGGCTAGTGGATTGTACTTCTCCCCTCCCCAAAACCGGTCTGATAACCCATCTGCAAAACAACTTTAATGTAGTCGAACATTTCCCACAACTCTGAAGAATGTTGTCAGTGGGTGAAGAGTGCATTATGGGTTACAACAGATTATAGTTAAAGGGGTTGTCTCGCGAAAGCAAGTGGGTCTATACACTTCTGTATGGCCATATTAATGCACTTTGTAATATACATCGTGCATTAAATATGAGCCATACAGAAGTTATTCACTTACCTGCTCCGTTGCTAGCGTCCCCGTTGCCATGGTTCCGTCTAACTTCGGTGTCTTCTTGCTTTTTTAGACGCGCTTGCGCAGATGCATCTTCTCCCTTCGGCTGGTCTTGGAAGCATCGGTGTTTTGGCTCCACCCCCTTGTACGCATCATCGCGTAGCTCCGCCCCCGTCATGTGCCTATTCCAGCCAATCAGGAGGCTGGAACCGGCACACGTCATGGGGCGGAGCTACGCGATGATGCGTACAAGGGGGCGGAGCCAAAACGCTGATGCTTCCAAGACCAGCCGAAGGGAGAAGATGCATCTGCGCAAGCGCGTCTAAAAAAGCAAGAAGACACCGAAGTTAGACGGAACCATGGCAACGGGGACGCTAGCAACGGAGCAGGTAAGTGAATAACTTCTGTATGGCTCATATTTAATGCACAATGTACATTACAAAGTGCATTAATATGGCCATACAGAAGTGTATAACCCCACTTGCTGCCGCGAGACAACCCCTTTAATCTACAGCTCTGGAGGATGAATTTTGCTTAACCCCTTAATGATGTGACTTTTTTTTCCATTTTTGTTTTTAATTCCCAACTTTCAAAAAATTATTACTTTTATTTACCCATCACTACAGCTGTCTGAGGCGTTTTGCATTTTTCAATAAAACGAAAAAAAGGGTTTTTGTACCGTGCTAGCCAGTAGAGCAAAGTGTGATTGTTCTCAACGAGAGAAACCAAGTAATCCTGTAGATGTGATTCTTTTTAATGGCTAACAAAAGTACATGATGTTACAGCGAGCTTTTGGATCGTCTATCAATTCTTCCTCAGACTAAAATGGGTCCAACCCAACAGACAGAGATGAACATTTACACAATCTCAAAAAGACATTTTTAAATCAGGGCTACCATCCCACCTCAACTAATCACCAAATCACCAGAGCCACCAGGATACCCAGGAATCACCAGAGCCACCAGAATACCCAGGAATCACCAGAGCCACCAGGATACCCAGAAATCACCAGAGCCACCAGGATACCCAGGAATCACCAGAGCCACCAAGATACCCAGAAATCACCAGAGCCACCAGGATACCCAGGAATCACCAGAGCTACCAGGATACCCAGGAATCACCAGAGCCACCAGGATCCCGAGGAATCACCAGAGCCACCAGGATCCCCAGGAATCACCAGAGCCACCAGGATCCCCAGGAGTCACCAGAGCCACCAGGATCCCCAGGAATCACCAGAGCCACCAGGATACCCAGGAATCAACTACTCCAATACAGAGAAAGAAAAAACAGACATTTACCTCTAGTAGTGACCTACAATTCACAGCTAGAGGTACTAAAGAAAACCAGAAAGAAACCCCATCATACCTACACAAGGAGGACTGTCTGACCACAATATTCCCAGAATCTCCCCTCCTATGTTTTAGGCAACATCCTAATTTGAGGAACTTTATAATCACGAGTGTATTCCCCTCTGATACACAAAAAGGAACTTATCTCTGTAATGTAAGGAGCTGCAAGACCTGCTCACATATACTGACTGCGGACAGGAAATGGATCTCCAACACACAGCAGGACTATAAGATCCCTGGGACACTCATATGCTCCACGTCTGATGTTGTGTACCTGATCTGGTGCAGTAAATGTCCTGTTGGGGGGCTTTATATCGGGAAAACATGACAAAAACTGAGAGCCAGGATGAGATCTCATCGCCACTCAATTAGAGAGGGAAAGACTGAACTACCTGCGGCAAAACATTTTTGTGGTCAGGGACACAGTATAGAGCAGATGAGAGTTATCATACTGAATAGCAATTTCAAATCGCAGAAGAATTTGGGAGTACATATTTATGGCCATGTTTGATACCCTCAAGAATGGACCTCAGCCCAGGATTCTTGCATAAGTGGAAAATATGAACGGTCTGAAGGAGGTCAAGAGAGATGTCCTCTTCCCAATCATTTTTTTTTCTTTCCTTTAAACTTCATAAAAATTCAGAACTTGACTTTAATAATATTGCCATCCAATAGGTGGTGCTGCATTTCCTTCCATGTGCAGGTTAAGGGAGAGATAAGACACATCATAAAACTGTCCTGAGCTCAGTGGACTGATTTAGGATTTATGTCTCAACTCAGTTTGTCTGTTGTTTAAAGTTTTGAGGGCAAAACCGCCACAGTGGGAGGGACCCGGACGATACAAGGCCCCATTCATTCTTTCATGTATACGGATCAATCGTCCTGGTCCCTTTGCAGAGAAACAGCCCCAAAGCATGATATTGCCACCTCCATGCTTCACAGTAGGTACGGTGTTCTTTGGATGCAACTCGGCATTCTTTCTCCTCCAAATACGCCGAGTTGTGTTTCTGCCAAACAGTTCTACTTTGGTTTCATCTGACCATATGACATTCTCCCAATACTCTTCTGGATCATCCAAATGCTCTCTAGCAAACTTCAGTCGGCCTCGGAGATGTACTGGCTTAAGCAGGGGGACACACCTGGCACTGCAAGATTTGAGTCCCTGGCGGCATAGTGTGTTACTGATGGTGGCCTTTGTTAAGGCTCTCTGCATTCACTAGGTTCCCCCGTGTGGTTCTGGGTTTTTTGCTCACCGTTCTTGTGATCATTTTGACCCCACGGGGTGAGATCTTGCGTGGAGCCCCAGATCGAGGGAGATTATCAGTGGTCTTGTATCTCTTCCATTTTCTAATTATTGCTCCCACAGTTGATTTCTTCACACCAAGCAGCTTGCCTATTGCAGATTCAGTATTCCCAGTCTGGTGCAGGGCTACAATTGTGTTTCTGGTGTCCTTCGACAGCTCTTAGGTCTTCACCATAGTGGAGTTTGGAGTGTGACTGCTTGAGGTTGTGGACAGGTGTCTTTTATACTGATAACAAGTTCAAACAGGTGCCATTACTACAGGTAATGAGTGGAGGACAGAGGAGCCTCTTAAAGAAGAAGTTACAGGTCTGTGAGACCCAGAAATCTTGCTTGTTTGTAGGTGAGCAAATACTTATTTTCCACCATAATTTGCAAATAACTTTGTTAAAAATCAGACAATGTGATTTTCTGGATGTGTTTTCTGTGATACTGTCGTATTGAACATGCGATGGTAACCAATAGAGTTGTATTTCAGATGCATCAGATCTTTTCCAGAATCTCCTTTTGGCCATTGGTAACCATAACCTGTGTACTGAGCCTAAAATCCAGAACGTCTCCTTGGATTTGAGATGAGAAAAGGACCGTGTATCAATATATTCTAATGGCGTAAGCCCTAGTTTTGATGTGATGTGTCTTTGCTGTGGAAGTTTAGAGAGTGTCTTGATACACTATGTTTTGTGTAGCCATTTTTTATATTTAATGTGTTTGGATATTTTGGTCCTTAGGGCATTATATAGTAACATAATATGTTAGGCCGAAAGGAGACAATGTCCATCTAGTTCAGCCTGATTCCACCCCCACCCACTCTTGTTGATCCAGAAGAAAGCAAAGAACCCCATAGTTCTTCCCATGTATCTTAGGCCACATGGACATTCTATTACCGATCTTGGCATTTAAAAGGCTTAACAGCCACAATCAGCATTCACGCTGATTGCAACTGTTGTGGGCGGGTGTCAGTTGTCAAAGACAGCTGGCACCCGCCGTGTATGGGACGGGACCCCGGCCCACCAACTATTGATGACCTATCCTCAGGATAGGTCATCAGTAGTATTTTTGCCAGGAAAACCCCTTTAAAACGTGCTATTCTGACCTCAGTGAAGGCCTTCGTAGTTGTATTGACTATGTAATCCTTTGTGAAAGGTGCCTACATGCCATTGTACCTCCACAGCCTCTTAACAGAGGAAAGAATGTTTGAATTCTTGCAGTTTTTTGGGCTTCAAGACATAAAGCAGCTTTGAGAAAATCACTTTTTAACGGGACTCAACCCCCTGATTACTGGGGGATTTTCGAGTAATGCATATAAGCAGGATTACGGTCCCATAGTAAATCGCAGTTTGTGGCCATTTGTTTTCTTATGCAGGTTATGTGGTAGCAAATTGTAGAATTATTTCATGTTGATTATATTTGGCAACAAGTCAGAAAAGAAAGAAGCAATTATGTAAAATAGAAAAATGATGGCCAGGACATAACAGGCTAATGGGGGTGTGGTGGGGTAGTAAACCAAATAGGGATGAGACTGGGGATGGATGTGGCCTTAGATTTTACTTACGTATACACTGAATGGTACCTTTATTAGAACCCCCTGACCGCAGCCCCAGTAGCAGGAGAGCGCCGGCGTGCTGTCACTGCATTTTCTTGAGCAACCGGATGAAGATATACAAGGAATAGTGTGATCAAGGAAGACCATCCAGAGAACAATAATCTTGTTGATGCAAATACCTTGTCAATGAAAGGGGTCAGAGGGGGGCGTGGCCTGACTGATGGAGGGTTAAGACGTGTGGTGCCTGCGCTCCGTCTTCCCCGCGGCAAATAGAGCCATAAAAAGAGGCATTCAGCCATTTAAAGAATCCTCAAGCGCAGCCATGGGAAGGAGAAGAGGGGGAACCAGCACCAGCAGGTCCAGGGAGGAAGATTCCGGGCCCCTGGACCGCTACATGACCGCCGGCGGCGAGCGCCACATGCAGAGAGGAGAGGGAGCGATTTCAGCAGATCCAGAGAGAGCCGCGGAAGAGAGGGGGAGAAGACGCCGGACTGAAACCACGGCAGGTCGGGACATAGAAGACGGCTCCCCACCAAGAGGAGAAGATCCCACAAGCCCACAGCGCACAGCGGACCGGGCGGCGGGAACAGAGGAAGGCAAGATGGCACCGGGAGAAAGCACGCGAACACCCCGCGCGCCGGGCTCACAGGCAGATCCTGGGACCCCGCCGGCAGTGACTCCAGACCTCCGCCCACGCCCGGAGTACCACTCACCAGCAGCGGAGAAGAGCCGGGAGCTGACGCCGAAGCCGAGAGAGAGGAGAGCCGCGCCGGAAGTAGGGGTCCGGCGGCCATCTTCCATGACCTCCGAACCGGAAGTAGAGGTTCATGGAGGCCTGCAGATGCGGAGAGACGCGGCGGGAGCCCAAAAGGCACGGCGGGGAACAGACAGCCACACAGGTACTGGGGAGGGACCGCATATTAGCCCCCCCCCGCCACCAGAAAGGCTAGCCCAAGATCCCACAGTGCAAGGTGGGATGAAGAGGGAAACACAGAAAGGTCACCCTCACCCAGAGACCGTACATGGGATGAAGAGGAGGAGTGGGCAACCACACCTGGACCCTCACCCATACCCCCTGGAAGGGGAGAGAATAAGGGCAAGATAAGCCCCCAGGCCACCACACAAAGCCCAATGAGGCAGCCAGATTCCCCAGCCAGGGGCCCAACAAGAGGGGCAGAAAGGAGCAACAGCCCACCACAACCAAGCAGGCGCAACATAGAGAATGACAAAAACAGCTATGCCAAACCTCCAGCAGTTGCCAAGAACCAGCAAAGCGCTCAGAAAACAGACACACAGATTCCAACTATGAACCAAGACCAGGCAGAGAAGAGAAATCCCAAACAAACTAAAGGAAACACCTCAGATGAATGGGACTGGAAGGAACACCTCAGATCAATCCCCACCAAGGCGGACCTAGATAATCACTTTTCACAGTTCGCTTCTTCACAAAGGACCGCGCTGGAATCCTTGCAGAAAGAAATTCAGCATATGGGTCATCACCTGCAGGAAACGGAAGAAACACAAGAACAAATGTTTCAATATATAAATGAACACCACGATATTTTAAGTGAACACGCCAACCAAATTGCAGAGCTAGCTACCCAGCTAGACGATATTGAGAACCGTCACAGACGAAATAATATTAGAATCCGAGGGTTAAGCGAAGAAATTGAAAATAAACATCTTGAGAACTGGGCTACCAAATGCTTTGGCGAACTACTTAGCAGACCCCCGAACGATAAAATAGAAATCGATAGGATCCACAGGGCCCTGGGCCCAAAATCTATAGATCCAGGAAAACCACGAGACGTGGTCTGCCGAATCCATTTTTTCAAAGAGAAAGAGGAGATATTGCGTCAGATCAGAAACAATGGACCGATCAAATTCCGGGGAAGAAATCTGCTGTTTCTACCCGACCTCTCCAGGAAAACGCTACAGCAACGCAGAGCTCTTAGACCATTGCTCGCACTCCTAAAAGAGAGGGAGATTCCCTACCGCTGGGGATATCCATTCCAACTAGTAGCGGGAAGAGGGAGTGAGACAGCCACCTTCAGATCTCTTGGAGACCTCCCTAAATTCCTTACGGTCCTCAAACTGCCAATGGTCACACTCCCGGAATGGCAGAAAGCGAGTCACCCCACAATCACCCCACCTAAGGGGCAGTGGCAAGTGGTGAACACTAACCGCAGAAGACCAAGCGAGACCGACAGAGACCAACAACCAAGAGCCCACAGACATTGCACCCCTAACAGGACTCTCCCCGAATAGAGAAAGCAAAGAGGACACGAAACAACCTAAAGGAAAACAGAGAATCATCGACGCAATATCCCACAATGGACTCACTCCTAAGATAACTTAAAAGATTTCCATTTGGACCCAAAGACTAAGCAAAGCAAGAGACCCAGTAGGGGAATAGAAGGTCATCTAAGAGCAAGGTGTCCCTGACAAAACACGGACATTTTGTTCCCGAAACCTACATTGCATCGCCTTCCGTGTCTCCGAAACCAGCCACAGACTCCAACTGACAAATTGGAGAGCCCACCCCTCGCAATGATCTCTAATCGTTCCTCTTGTCTATATCTTCTATATCTCCCCTTCTCTCCCCCCCCCCCCCCCACTTCTTCTTCTCTCTTTTACCCTCATGCTACCTAAGTGATTTATAGGATTGGATGCCCTACACAATGTTTTTCAGCCGCCGTGGGAGGGTGGATGAGGCCCGGACCCAGACCCGACCGGACTCAGTTACTTCCCCACTAGGGACCGCAGCAATGCGTTGCTGCACAGACGTTAGTCGAATATTAAGTACTAGCATAGAACCACACGTTATACCAGAAATGACCAGATTTCAAAATGTTACAAATGGATGTATGTTCCCCTTATCTTCCCTCTCCCCCTTACCCTCGTGTTTGCCCCTTCCTCCCCCCCAATCTAGGTTGTGCCCCGAAAAAAGAAGATTCCAACCAGTGGTACTCGTTGAGCAACAATACTACCTTCCCACACAACAGGATGGAGAGAATAAATGTATGCTCTTTTAACACAAAGGGGCTCAACAGCCCTAACAAAAGGAACCAGGTGCTGTACAGGCTCCACAGGAAACGGGTCACGATAGCCATGCTGCAAGAAACACACTTCCCACGTACTGGAACTCCGGAATGTGGGAAAAACAAATTCTACTCCTTATGGTTTCATGCCACACACCCGGAGAATAAAACCTGTGGAGTCTCCATAGCATTTCATAAATCCATAACACCTGTCATCCTATCTCAAGAAATAGGAACACATGGGAGATATATATTTCTTAAGATATCAATTGATAACAGGATTATTACAATTGCTAACTTTTATTTTCCGAATCAAGGACAGGTGGCTTTTGCTTCCAGAGCTCTTCGGGGACTGGCGGACTTCGCAGAGGGGACCCAGATTATACTGGGAGGCGATTTTAACATGTGTATGGACCCCCGACTAGACTCCTCCACGGGACTTTCAGCACTCACCAGATCAGCCATCCGTAGGGTTCAAAAAACGTTAGTGAGTATGAACCTGATTGACCTGTGGCGTACTCTCCACCCGGGTAAGCGTGATTACAGTTTCCATTCTATGGCACACAATTCTTACAGTAGAATTGATTACATATTTGTATCACATAGTTTACTCGACAGGGACCCACAGTGTTCCTTAGACATAGCTCTGTGGTCGGATCACTCCCCGGTGTTTGCATCCATGGGTCCTGGGGGCATAGAAAAGAAGATACCCACATGGCGCCTTAACGAACATTTGCTTAAAGACATGGCCTGCCTAAACGAAATAAAACAAACAATAGAAAATTTCAAGCTAGACCACGCCAACGACCCCACACCCGCCCCAATAAAATGGGAAACTTTGAAATGTGTGTTGAGAGGGGTGTTCATATCTCATGGAGCGAGAATCAAAAAAGATCAGACAGCAAGACTGACCCAGCTAATAAAGGACCTAAACACTAAGGAAACGTCAAATAAGTCCCAAGCGACCCCTGCCCTACAAACAGAAATATCAGAACTCCGGCATAAAATATTAGACATCTTGGACCAAAAAGCCCTTGTTAGAAGAGATAAAATCAAAGCCGGCTACTATGAATATGGGGACAAAAGCGGCAGATGGCTGGCTAGAGCACTACACCCTAGACTGGCCCAACCACATTTACACTCCATCAACTCCTCATCAGGGAAACGAGTACAATCCCCACGGGAAATAATGGAGGAATTCCGCCTATTTTACTCCACACTATATAACATCCCCGAAGCACAGAGGGAATCAGATATCCAACATAAACAAAAGATAGAGGAGTACCTAGGGCTCCATGTAACAAGACACCTCTCTACGGAGGAGTCTCAGGCCATGGAGGGAGATTTTGAGGAGGAAGAGCTCACTCAGGTACTGAAAGGAATCAAAACCGGGAAGAGCCCAGGTCCGGACGGGTTCTCCCCGGGATTCTATAAGGCATGTGGGAGCTTGGTCTCTGACATGATCTTGAGGGCCTTCAACGCGGTGTCCCGGGGCTGCCCCTTCCCTCCACAGGCCCTGCAAGCACACATAGTCTTAATCCCCAAACCGGCAAATACCCACTAGCGTGTGGCAACTACCGCCCGATATCGCTCATAAACTGCGACTTAAAATTTTTTTCCAAAATCATAGCGAACAGGCTGAGCACCTTGATACCCCGACTTATACACGGGGATCAGGTCGGCTTCGTACCAGGAAGAGAGGCAAGAGACAACGCCGTCAGGACCCTGTCTCTGATAGATTGGGCAAAGAGAAGGAAAACGCCACTATGCTTGCTCTCTGTTGACGCAGAAAAAGCGTTTGACAGGGTAAGCTGGAGATTCTTGGAGGCGACACTCCAGAAAGTTGGAATGGGACCTAGGACATTAGCTTGGATTATGGCACTATATAGAGGCCCCTCGGCACAGGTCAGGGTCAATGGTAACCTATCTGACCCCTTTGAGATCAAGAACGGCACGCGCCAGGGGTGCCCCCTGTCACCTACCCTCTATATACTAGTGATGGAAACACTAGCTAATGCCATCAGAAGCAATCCCTCGATTAAAGGAATAAGGGTGGGAGGGGAAGAACACAAAACCGCACTCTTTGCGGATGACCTCCTAATCTACGCAGCCGAACCCCGAATAGGCCTCCCAAACATCATGAAGGAATTTACAATATTTGGCAAACTCAGCAATTATAAAATCAATGCCCAGAAATCGGTGATACTCAACATATCGATTCCCAGAAGGGAGGCCGACGACCTAGCGGCGGGCTTCCCATTCCTCTGGAAACACAGGTCACTCAAATACCTGGGGGTCCATATGCCATCAGATCTATCCCAGATATATGAGCTTAACTATCAATCTATTCTAACAACCCTGAAAGGGGATCTTGAGGGATGGACGGGGGCCCCACTATCATGGTTTGGCAGAATGAACACAATTAAGATGGATATTCTCCCAAGATTGCTATATATCTTCCAGACTGCGCCATGTAACCCCCCGAGTAACTTCTTCAATAGCCTGAGAAGCCAACTGCTCAAGTTCATATGGAAGGGAGGGTCCAAAAGACTCAACTACAAGAGTGTCACAAAGCAGAAGGAAAAAGGGGGGGTGGGACTCCCGGACTTGCGTCTATACCATAAAGCGACCATAGGCACCTTAATTCTAGACTTATTCCACCATAAGACAGACAAACTCTGGGTGCAGATAGAGACTGAAAACAACACCGTTGGGATATGGGGGGTTTTCTGGATTCCAGGGAACACTAATTGGGAGAAAGTAGACGCATCAAGCATGATACGAACAATGTTGGGAGCGTGGAGGGGAGGATGCAGGATGGCGGTCCCGGGGCCTCTCACACCATTAGTTGGGAACCCTCAACTCCCGGCGACACTATCAGCGCGCAGACTGGGGTTCACACCAATAGGAGGTGAGGCTAGGGTGGGGGAGGTGGTAGAGTCCGGAGACATGCGAGATCTAGTGTCCATGGAGAGAACACGGGGGGTCCCCCCGGGCTCATGGATGCAATACCTTCAGATACGTAGCTACCTAATGAAGATTAAACCTAGCTCGGGATGGAACACGAATTATACTCCCTTCGAGAAACTATGCTGTGCCACGGAAACCCCTAGACACACAGTCTCAATACTCTACAATCAGTTACTGGATGAGAACCTGGAAAGTCATCAACCCAGGTGGATAAGGGCCTGGGAGGAGACGCTGGGCAGGCCGGTCCCCGAGGAGCTCTGGAGCAGGGCATTTCAACGCACACATAAAATGTCTGTCTCCAGTAGGCTTCAAGAGCTAAATTTTAAGATCATATCACAATGGTACATGACTCCAGAGAAACTACACGCATTGTTCCCCTTATCCCCGATCATATGCTGGTGTTGCCGGGCAGGAGTGGGCTCAATGTTACACATTTCGTGGGAGTGCCCGATGGTGGCACCCATTTGGCAAGACATGGAGCGCCTGTTCGTAGCAGTAAGCAGAGAACCACTTACATTAACACCTGAGCTGGCGCTCCTATCCATCTCATCAGGTGACGCTCCATCGCTCCAAAAAGGTTTACTGAGATTCTTCATCATGGCTACTAGGCAAGTGATACCGGGATTCTGGAAACAGAGCTCAGGTATACCCAGAAGCGCTTGGGTAGGGGCGATGGATGAGAGAGAACGCATGGAGAGACTTAGGCTAGCGGAGGAGGTGATAGGATATGACCAGTTCTACCGAACGTGGGCAGTCTGGATAGATATACGCAACACGCCTAGATTCCTGAGGTGGCTAAATATGGGTTCATGTGAGTGACAAGGATAACCCATGAGTACCTACGACAAAACAAAGTACACAACCTAGTGCCCCGGCATTAACCCCGGCCTCCCCTTGTTTGTCTTCCCCTTTCCCTCCTACCCCACTAACCCAGTCCCCTATTGCAAAAGTTAACTACAAGTTACAACACAGACGAAAGAAATTGGATGTTATAGAAAGTTTATTATTTGAAGCATATAGGTATACTGCAGTTTAATTTTCATAAGTTGCATTTTCATAGCGGTACGCAAGTCATGACGATAATTGAAATAACTGTATAAGTGATGTTAACAAAAAAGCAATAAAAATACTTTGAAAGAAAGGGGTCACAGGAGGATGTCAGGAATCATTCTGAACAGGCAGGACAGAATATTGCAGTAGGATCTCGGGGTTGAAGGTGTGAACCTACCCCAACGACGTTCTCATGTACACCTGACTAGAGCCACCGGATTCTTATTCTAGATATTTAGCCCCTTTCCGATACATTTTTGGTCCAAAAGCTCTAAATGAAGGTTACAGGACTGGAAAAAGGTTTTAAAATTGCCCTCAAGCACATTTACATCAGTCAAGTCTGCAACTTCATCTACAAGTGTTAGAGACTTTAGACAACGTCCAAATTTCCTGGGCCAGTCTTATGTCCGCTGTTCATGGCTGATGGTGGCTCTTACCTTCGGTCAGGCCAGCACCCTGCCCTTCTTGTCACCACAGCAAGCCCTCTTTCCTCACATACTGGCTACTACTACCGCCTGAAGGCTGCATGTGCCTCTGGCCCATCTCTTAAAGGGCTAGCGCACACCCATCTTTCCGGTCCCCAGCCAATCCAATCTATTTAAGGCATTAGTGTACTACTGTGCAACGGTGCTATGATGTTTGTTGGATTCCGTTTTTTGATTTGTGCTTGTCCTACTTGGCTTTTCCAGTTTTTGGCTCTCCTCACCTCGGCTTGCTTATTGACCACAATTCTGCTGCCCGCCTTAACCCCGCAGCCTACTACTCGACAACGCAATATAGCTTCCGGTCCTAACCTTGGCTCTGTCTTCACACTCCTGCCTCTTAATTGAGAGAATTTTTGCAGTAGCGATCTGCACTTCCAATAACAAGGACCATATCTTGATTGTTGGGGTTAAAGGGTGAAAACCGGGCATCCCCAGGTGCAATCCTCAGATGTAGCCCTGATTCAAGTCAGCTCAGAGGCACAACATTTGTTGCTTGGCGAGATGCACACATCTCGCATGAATATGGAAGGGGTCATACACACAAGGGATGTTTTTCCCTATGGCGCCGCAATGCAATGCAGGAAACAAACCGAGGCATGTTCTATCTTGTACATGCTCTCAATGGGGCCGGTGGCAGCATCGCACCACATGCTGGGTGAACACAATGCGATGTCTCCCATTGAAAACAATGGCAAACACTCTGCGATCCTCAGTCATGGCTAAAAGCCACGGCGGAGGATTGCTTCTTCCCAGAAGTGCTGTGAGGCGGTTATGACATAAAACGCAGGGAGTTCACGTGATGTCGAGGTGATATCGCGCTCCCCTGTGTGAAGTTAGCCTAAGAGTAGAAGGGAAGGTGTTAAAAAATGTGTGCCAAGAATCTCAGATTTACATGACAGGATTTACAAGTAGCTTGTAAAAGGTGGTAAAAATTATGTTCCACACCTAAGAAGCTGATGATCTTCCTCTGAGTGCCATCATCCTCCTGTCTCTGTCTCCTCCCTGGCACCATGGTCAGCCTAACAGCACCCCCAAAATGAGATTGGTTGCTCCGGGTACTCTGGTTAAAGATAAAGAACTTATTTCTGGGGCTGTATTTCTGTTATGAGCTTGGTTCTGGTATTGTTTCTATGTACTGAAGCTGGTTTTTGTTGTATTTATGTTATGAGCTTGGTTCTAGAATTGCATCAATGTAATTAGGTTGGTTTGTGCTGTATTTTCGCACTGAGCTTGGTTCTGGTATTGTATCTATCTACTGAGCTTGTTTCCGGAGCTGTATTTATGTACTGAGCTTGGTTCTAGAATTGCATCTCTGTAATAAGGTTGGTTTGTGCTGTATTTATGTACTGGGCTTCGTTCTAGTGTTGTATTTATGTATTGAGCTTGGTTCTAGTGCTGTATTTATGTAGTGATCTAGGTTCTAGTGCAGTATTTATGTACTGAGCTTGGTTCTGGTGTTGTATTTATGTAGTGATCTAGGTTCTGCTGTAGTATTTATGTCCTGAGATTGGTTCTGGTGCTGTATTTATGTAGTGATCTAGGTTCTGGTGCTGTACTTATACCCTGATCTTGGTTCTATTGCTGGATTTATGTAGTGAGCTACGTTTTGATGCTGTATTTATGTCCTGAGCTTGGTTCTAGCACAGTCTTCTCTGACCTGTTCTGGTGTTGTATTTGTGAACTTGGTTCTGGTACAATATTTATTCCCTGAGCTGTTCTGGTGTGGGTATGCTGCTATCTTGCTGCTTTCGACACAAGCAGAATACAGGCAGACCTCCTATTGTTGTAATATATATATATATATATATATATATATATACTCACACACTAGTTTTTTTGTCTTATGATTAGAGGGGGGAGAAAAAAAATCTGCACAATATTCTAACCTTGAGCTGGCAGTGCTCTGGGTCTGAAGAAGCCTCGGCTAGTGGAACCACAAGAAATAGGTTGATGTATGTGCTGACAATGTGCAATAAAACCTGGTGAAGCCTTTGGAGTAGGATGCAATGAGTGGGTATATATATAATATAATGGCACGGTCTTTACTACACTGTGGACTGATATTGGCCGTGTCACAGGATTCTGCGCTCAGTAATGAAGAGTTACAGATGTCTGATTAGGCAGTAAGCTACTGGTCATGTTTTCCAGTGCTTTTCCTGGACGCACTGTGGCTTGAACATCTCTATATTGTCTACTTCTTAAATTCCAGTCCCACCACATCACTGTCTGGGATGTGACTGTTCCCTTGAAATGAATGGTTCATTTTTACATTTTACAAGAGCAGGGAACACTGAGCGCCCCTCCCAGCCGCTGACGGCTCATGGAGTTATATCAGAGCCCTCCGGGGCACAAGAGTTATTCTACATTGTGAGGAGCCATCAGTCGTAGGAAATCATTCTAGCGCTTAACAAATATAGAGAAACACATCCTTTATTCTATAGCGACAGAATAGTGGATATATCATAAGGAAATATTAACCCCTCATGGACCACCAAAATTCATTTTGGACCTTACAGCCAGAGTGACTCTTCATTTGAGTGCTTCAGGCTTCTGCACAGATTTTTGAGCTCTACCTTTCCAGCCAAACTTGACAACAGAAAGTTTTTTTCCCAAATCACACACATCCTCAGTCGCTGTTATCAGGCTGAGAGGAGGCTTAATAGCTGTCTACAAATATCTGAAGGGCTGTCACAGTGCAGAGGGATCAGCCCTATTCTCATCTGTACAAGGAAAGACTAGAAGCAATGGGATGAAACTGATAGAGAGGAGACACAGATTAGATATTAGACAGCGAGGCGGATCAATGAGTGGAACAGGTTGCCACGGGAGGTGGGGAGTTCTCCTTCAATGGAAGTGTTCAAACGAGGCTCAATAGACAGATGATTTTGTGAATTCTGCACTGAGCAGGGGGTTGGACCCAATGACCCTGGAGGTGCCTTCCAACTCTACCAGTTTAAGATTCTATGATATTCACCCCTTGCCATTTAAAGGTTTCTGTCTATATATGTGTATACCTTTTTTAATGCAGAAGTACAAAAGAGAAAAAACTCTCAGCGCTCCAGCGGTATAATAATAGTCAAAGATAGAATAACCAGGCAAAGAACTTACTTCATAAGGCTGCCCGATCCCAGGCACCCCCAACCCCAGACGGCGTGTAGAAATCGCTTTGGGCGAGAATGTTCCATTTTCCACAGTTTTAATTTGTACAACGCGTTTCGGCCTCCGCAACAGAGGCCTTTTTCCAGTGCAATGCAGGGTATTTCTAGGTACATGTAGAGCTGTATACAATACCCACTTTGGTATTACCCCAATTCCAAAAATGTTGGTCTACTGTGTAAAATGTAAATAAATGTAAAGGAAAAAAGTGCAATGATTTGGGATCTCATGCAACCACATTTTCTTCCCACTTGAACATAGAACATATCAGCAGGTGAAAGGGGGCCATTTTTCCATTTCATAAAAAAAAAACTTGTTTAGAAATTGATGGCAGCAACACATCTCACAAAAGTTAGGACGGGGGTTAACCAAAGGTTAGAAAAGTAAGTTGTACTAAGGAAAATCAGCTGGAGGGTCTATTAAGTCAGATGACTGTATAAAATGAGCATGTTAGAGAGGCAGAGTCTCTCAGAAGCAAAGATGATTGAAGGCTCACCAATCTGTGAAAAACTGTCTAAATATTGTGGAACAATTTCAGAAAAATGTTCAACTTAAAATTGTGAAGACTTTGAATATCCAACATCTATGGTACATAATATCCTCAAGAGATTCAGAGAATTCGGGGACATTCATGTGCACAAGGGACAAGGGCGACGGTCAATATTGGATACTTGAGATCTACGGGCCCTCAGGCGGCGCTGCATTATATACAGGCATGATTGTGTAATGTAATCACTGCATGGGCTCAGGAATACTTCCAGAAGTCATTGTCTGTGAACACAGTTGTACAAATATGACATGCAGTAGGGTGTATAGTGTGTGTGTGTGTGTGTGTGTGTGGGGGGGGGGGGGACGACACTGTGATCAGCCCCTGTGGAAGAAAGTAAATACAGAAGAGCTTAGGGCTAGGGGATGCGATTGGCTCCCTAAAGAGATTTGTTCTTAGGTCACACTTAAAACTGTGGATGTTGGGGATATCCTGTTATCCATTCATGCTCCTCTGGGTAGTATGCAAATAAAGGAGATGGAACAATACCTCTACAGCGCCACCTATTGGAAGGCAGCATTCCTGCAAGTCATTGTTAGATTCTTTATACAAGCCTTGTAACAATGACTGGGAATCGAAAGCCAAGCCAGAATACAAGACTGGAGACACACTGCTGTATCCTGGCTTCCATCTTGCATCCGTAATACAGAAGTGTATCCTGGACTGACCGCAGGGCTCCTGATTCAAACTCCAGGCATTGTACATTCCTATGATGCTATGAGTTCGGGTCAGGAGACCTGCGGTCAGGCCAGAATGCACTTTGGTATTATACACACAAAACGGAGGCCAAAACATGGCAGTGTGTCAACGGCGTCAGTCTACGACCGCACTATCCGGCTGTGGCCAAGCTATATCCACCGCAGTAGCCAATGGCCACCCGATTACTGGCTGCTATGGGACTTCTTGATCACTTCTTATTGTTTGTTGACATGCAGATGATTGAAAAGCAGCCATACCAGCGGTGTTTTTCTTTACAGCACGCCCTGTGTCAATAAATAGGTCCAGTTTATTCATTGGGCCAATACGATTGTGGGATACCAAATGGAACATTTGTCTTACTACCTTTTGTACACCTTTTTATTTAGACTATTTGCATCATTGCATCCAATGAGCCATAACATTTATATTTTTCCTCCATCCGAGCTGTTAGGACTCGTGTATTGCGGGATCAGTCGTAGTTTTCATTGGTATCATTTTAGGCTACATGTGAGTTTTTGGTGACTTTTTATTGCGTTTTTTCAGAGGCTATTGAATGGCAGTTCTGGCAATTTTTTTGTCTCCACCTTCCACTGTACGGTATCACAGACATGATGTTTTTATAGTGCAGGAGTTTATGAATGTGTTGATGCCCAATATGTGTATTTTATTTTTCTTTCATAAAAAAGGAGGTTTTGTAGGGAAGAATTTTCTTTTTTGTTTTTCTTTTAACTTTATTGTATTTTTCTTGTCCCTCGAGTGGACTTAAAGTGATAATTTGATTGATCGTGTCTCAATCATTGCAGATTTAGTAACATAGTATGGAAGGCCAAAAAAAGACACATGTCCTTCCAGTTCCGCCTATTACTCTCCAATGCTGACACAGAGGAAGGCAAAAACCCCCAATGAGGTAGAAGCCAATTTTCGCCATCACCGACCCTTCTGAAGTTATCAATGATTATAACATATAACATGTATTGCTCAAGAAAGACATCAAGGGCCCCTCTTGTACTGTTTTATCGAATTTGTCATCACCACATCCTCCGGCAGAGAGTTCCACAGTCTCACTGCTCTTACAGTAAAGAACCCTCTGCTACGTTGGTGTAGAAACCTTCTTTCCTTTAGATGTAGAGGGCGCCCTCTTGTTACCAGAATAGTTCTGCGTATAAAAAGTTGGTGGGAGAGATCTCTGTACTGACCCCTGATATATCTATACATAGTTATTAGAGCACCCCTTGTTACAGTCCAGGGTATAATAGATGATGGGAGAGATCTCTGTACTGACCCCTGATATATTTATACATAATTATTGGAGCGCCCCTTGTTACAGTCCTGGGTACAATAGATGATGGCAGAGATCTCTGTACTGACCCCTGATATATCTATACATAGTTATTAGAGTGCCCCCTTGTTACACTCTTGCGTATAAATAGATGATGGGAGAGATCTATGTACTGCCCCCTGATATATCTATATATAGTTATTAGAGCACCCGCTTGTTACAGTCCTGGGTATAATAGATAATGAGAGAGATCTCTGTACTGACCCTTGATATATTATACATAGTTATTAGAGCACCCCCTTGTTATAGTCCTGGGTATAATAGATGGTAGTAGAGATCTCTGTATTGAACCCTGATATGTCTATACATAGTTATTAGGTCGCCCCTCAGCTGTCTTTCTTCTAAACTAAATAATTCCAGTTTTAATAACCTCTCTGGGTATTGTAGTCCACCCATTCCCTTTATTACTTTAGTTGCCCTCCTTTGTACCCGGTCAAGCTCTGATATGTCCTTCTTGAGTACCTCTGCCCCAAACTGTCTACAATATTCCATGCATGATCTGACCAGTGACTTGTAAAGAGGAAGAAGAACAATGTTTACATCGTGCACCCCATGAACTCTTCTGATGCACCTCATGATCTCATCTGCCTTGGCTGCAGCTGCCTGACACTGGTTGCTCCAGTTAAGCTTGCAGTTAACTAAGACCCCCAAGTCCTTCTCTATGTCAATGTTCCCTGTGGTTTCCCATTTAGTGTGTAATGGTGACATGTATTTCCTCTGCCTATGTGTATAACCTTACATTTATCAGTGTTTCACCTCAGTTGCCACTTTTCTGCCCTACCCTCCAACATATCCTTTTGCAACCGCCTTGTGTCCTCTCTTGGCGGGGCATTCCCAGATTCAGTTCCCATTACTGTGTGGGGGTCACTGAAGAGTCATTGCCTTCCTAAAAACTTGTTGTGGTGTGCTACATGCCCTGCTACAGTTTTCCCTCTTTGTGTTGCTCAGGAGTTGGGAGGTGTGCCGTGGACACCCTGCTTATACCGTGGGTTGTGTGCCATGTGCCACAAAAGTCAAATTTAAAGGGGTTGTCCCACGAAACAAAGTTGGGGTATACACTTCTGTATGGCCATATTAATGCACTTTGTAATGTACATTGTGCATTAATTATGAGCCATACAGAAGTTATTCACTTACCTGCTCCGTTGCTAGCGTCCTCGTCTCCATGGTGCCGTCTAATTTTCAGCGTCTAATCGCCCGATTAGACGCGCTTGCGCAGTCCGGTCTTCTCCGTATTGAATGGGGCTGCTCGTGCTGGAGAGCTGCTCCTCGTAGCTCCGCCCTGTCACGTGTGCCGATTCCAGCCAATCAGGAGGCTGGAATCGGCAATGGACCGCACAGAAGACCTGCGGTTCACTGAGGGTGAAGATCCCGGCGGCCATCTTCGCAAGGTAAGTAAGAAGTCACCGGAGCGCGGGGATTCGGGTAAGTACTATCCGTTTTTTCTTTTCAACACATGCATCGGGTTTGTCTCGCGCCGAACGGGGGGGCTATTGAAAAAAAACAAAAAACGTTTCGGCGCGGGACAACCCCTTTAAAGTAAATAAAGAAAAAGTGGTTTTATTAGATCTGCAATACACAATTTCCAAGACATTATTAGAGTCCTGAGATGAAAGCAGTAATTGCAATGCTCAGAATCACTAAATGAGGTTGTTGCCAGTTTTCCATCATTGTGTTATTGACTTGAAGTCATTCCAGTGATTAATGACATTTATTACTCCAGTCAGAGATCACTTCCTGCTTTGATTGGGAATAAAATCTATTATACCAAAACCAGACGATTAATTGCAAACAATTTCATCTAATCTTCCCCGCCAGTGATGCAGCTCCGCAGACCGCTCTCAGTAACTGCTCTCTCATCTCCGATGTCATATATATTGTTACATCTCGTCTACAGAAGAACAGTATCTGATGTTCATAACGGTTTAATTCAGACTGTTCAGAGGTTCCTGTGTTCCCCATCGCTTTACTGTCAGACCTGCTCAGGCAGGAGTGCCAGCGCAGAAGCTCATGCTGCCTCTGAGCCGCTGGCTGGAGTTGCAGCAGAACCGCAACAGGGGCATGGGGGGGGGGGGGGGGAGTCTAACACTTTGTGTCCGCTGTGTTATAGAAACTGTTTACCATTAATATATATAATGTAAATAAATAAGAGCATGAATGTTAATAAAGCCTCCTGCACACGGGCGGAAATTCCATGGCAGGATTAACAGAATTTCCAGCCGTGCCCGCTGCCATAGGATTGCATTTGATTAAGTGAAAACTGGCGCGGTAAATGTCCTATTTCTGTGCGAGCCTCACAAAAGCCCAGAAACGTCACGGCTGATGTGCCGGCTCTGCACTGCGCATGTGCCAGCTGGGCGGCAGCCAGCACATGGCAGAGCGGGGAAATGCCGGGAGGCGGTGAGCCGCAGTGGTCACTGCAGGGGCACGGAGCACATCCTGCTGCGAGAATTCTTGCAGCGGGATCCTACCCAGCCGTCTGCAGGAGGCCTAAAAAGGATTTTTTAAAAAGTTAAAAAAATATATATATATTCTGTGGAAGCGGAGAAAAATAGCCCCCCGCCCCACAGACACCCCCCACAGTATAACTGTGATCATCATGACCCCCAGGTGTAATATTCTCAAAATCTTGAAAAATTAAAGAATTAAAATAAATAAAAAAATAAAGTATATCATGTTGGGTCTTACTTTACATAACTCAGATGATAAAGTCTCACAACCACCAACACCACTGCTTGTGCGCTACTTAATCACTTCATGCCTTTTCCATAAGGA
This sequence comes from Eleutherodactylus coqui, assembly GCF_035609145.1. Classification (NCBI taxonomy): domain Eukaryota; kingdom Metazoa; phylum Chordata; class Amphibia; order Anura; family Eleutherodactylidae; genus Eleutherodactylus; species Eleutherodactylus coqui. The sequence goes on along the minus strand of NC_089844.1, from coordinate 185,391,892 downwards.
TTTGCCTTCCGAAAGCTTTTCTTCTACCCAACAGAACGTGTAAAAACACTTTGAAGTTAGTGACACTGCCAGCTTTAGGTTAGAGGACATCCTGTGTAGTTTTTGGCACCCCCACTTCATAAGGCGCTATATATATATATATATATATATATATATATATATATATATATATATATATACATATATATATATATATATATATATATATATAATCACTGATATGCAGTTTGTGTGTATTTTGCTTGTGTAGACAATTGAATGTTAGCAGCTTATCATAACAGAATAGCTCAGTGAATAAATGCAGCCCCAGAGCCAAGCTTATTACAGCCCCAAAAACAAGCTCGGTATATACAGTCCCAGAACCAGGCTCATAACATAAATACAGCCCCAGAGACAAGCTAATAACATCAATACTGTTCCAGAACCAAGCTCAATACACATATATAGTACCAGAACCAAGTGATTTTATTGTAGAGGAGCCAAAGAGCTGACAGCGGTGCCTCGGAAGATCAGAGGGGAGGAGACAGAGCCAGGAGGAGGATGATTCATGTAGCTCCACAAAATGCTGCTACACGGAGGAAGAGAATCATCTGGCCAGGCGGACCTAATGGGAGTGATTGCCCCTAGCCGGCATCTGCCTGCTGCCCTTTACAAGCTGGTGGCTGGCATCGGGTGCGACTGCACACGTAAGGCTGGCCATGGTTCCGTAAGTCTTTACTTTCTTGATTGACTTTCTTGTATAATCACACAGAAAATGTACTGCAAGTGTTAAGGCAGATATCTAGTGTGCCAGGGCGGGGATTTTCTGTTTGATTAGAAATAAAACGTCTTTTAAATACCCGGAATGAATTTTGCCTCTACGGGTTAACAATTTTTTTCCTAAAAAAGGGGCTGTATGAGGGCTTATCATTTTGTGTAGTTTTCATTGGCTCTATCTTTTGAGTACATATAATGAATTACATAACTTTTTCAACCTGCCCTCAAAAAACACATCATTCGTGCGTAAATCAATCAAGCATAAATGATGGGATATATTTCTTTCTGCAGGTTGGTATAATTACAACATTATATATATATACATTTTTAAAAAAATATTTTTTTAGAGGGGGGTGATTTACAATAAAAACCTTTGTAAAAATGTATATTTGAGACAACTTGGGGGTTGTTAGCTCATTGGATCACCATCTTTCCTCTACCAGATGGATGGTCGCACACCAGTAAGCTATATCCAGACTAGAAGTTTGGTACAAACTTAGTAAACTTGTACTTTATTGTGACAAATCAACTGAAATCATAAGACAATCTTCATACCGTTGCCATTCAGCACAGTATACACGAACATATGAAGGTCCCTGGCCGACTGGTCGCTCGCTACATAACATAGGTTCTACCCCGTCTACCATATAGGCCTAGAGCTTCAAACACACAACATAAAGTCCATTACCTTGTACCCATCTAGGGTGCCAGTCTAAGGGCCATCCACTCTTGTCAGACTCCAGGTTCTGCCAGGTTGCAGCAGGAGGTCCACACCAGCCCAACACTTGGTCTCCAATGGACCTTCTCAGGGACACAGATCTCAGTAATACAGGAGATATAATCTTGTCTAGTCGCACCCATACAGGTGTTTTCTGATTCATTCTCAGACTACACCCTTTCTCCACCAAATATTCCTTTAGACAGCCTGCTTTTAAGCTCCTTACTTATCTGGTACTGACCCCCTACACATCCCTCTCCTCTGATAAAGCCATAGGTCTTATCACAGGACCTAACCCTCAGGGGCAAAGCTCCTAGCTTGGGAATTTTTGATTTCCACAGTTTTCACATCAACCTTATGTTGCACTGTCACCATTTTCAGCAACACATTTTTACAACTCCATGCTGCACCTTGTTATCAGTCTCTGGAATGGTTTCACCACCTTTTAGACTTCTCTTGTGGCACTGCAGCTCCCCAGGACACACATTTGTAGGATCTTGGACAGAGTTCACATTATCAGACAGCGGAACTCCAACCACCATCTGCTCAGACAATTCTTTCTAGCTCAGCTGATCAGCAGACCTGTAGGAGGCCGCACAAGATCCTCTCCCTCCCACAACTGCCAGAAGTATGAAATGTCTTTGCTTAGAATGAACTCCACTTCTTCGTCTTCACACTTAGTAAGTTCATATGGTACAGTTCCACAGATCCAGAACCAGGCCTTCAGCCAAGGAGGCAGCGGGGTACAAGATGGCTGCGGTTCACAGTGGCTCTACTGTCTCCTTTCCCAAAGGCTGAAGTATGGCCCAGCTCAGTCACTTGCAAGGGAGATAAGATTTTAGCAGACTTGATTACCATAGATCAGTCCTAGATTATTGTTGTGACGGCAGTGTCCCTAGATAAGCAATAAGTTACTAGCAATAAATAAAGGAATCCACAAAGAAAAATGATTTTCAAAACCGAGGACAAACAGTTTCCTTTAACTCACGACCCAACTTTGATTTTCCAAAATAGGCAAATTACTTGTACTTCTCAACATGAAGATACAGGCTTCTGAACAGATTTGTGAGCTCTACCTTTCAGGACACACTTGACAACAGAAAGTTTTTTTCCCTAAAACACACACATCCTCAGTCGCTGCTATCTGAAGGACACTTTCTTGTGCTACACAGCCTTTCAAATCACTCTTACTTTAGCTGTTAGCTGCAATGGTTTTTTGCGCTTCCCCTCTGGATGCAGTTCAGTGGGGGCGTGTGCGGTACTTGCACTCTCACACCAACTCTTAGTCAGCATCTCCTGTACTTCCATCCCCGGAAGAGACAAGCCTTCTAATCGCAGAGACATAACCGCGGCTTAGCCCCGGCAGGAGCATTGGCCCATCTCTCCTGCTCGCATCTCCTTCTCCAACTAACAACAACTCTTCCATCACTTTCTCAACTCCTCTCCCAATCCCCAAACTACCAATCACATCACAGTAATAGGATAGGGAGACAAACAGAAGTACACAAGATTGACATCACTTACTTAAAGACAAACAGGCTTACAAATAATGAAGGGACCCTAACTCTGGGGCACTACAACAGTCCTAAAGGTGATAGGTCCTGAGACTGGTAAGATAGTGCTGTCTTGATGAATGGCAGTAAATAAATAAACCTCCTAGTTTGGCTCTACTTCTACAGCGGGCTAGAGGAGTAGCTCGAGTAGTAGTTCTCTACTACAGCTTGTATCATGGTGGTGGCTACTCCACCCAAAACAATGGCTCGTGCAGCAGGCGCATTACAGAAACGAATATCAGTGGTAACGAGGATATAAATATCATGTGACACCAGAGCCTTTTAATGTGATGTATCATTGAAATAAAGAGACCAGTCTGTACAAGTAGTAGTACACCAAAGGCACACAGTTTACTTAAAGCTGGCAGTTAGAGGACACAGTACACAGTTGTCCATTGAACACTTGGTAAGCGTTACAACACATTTCGGTCCCTCTAGATGAAGTACAATCTTCCCTCAACTCACTCTCTTGAGGGATAAAGCTACTGAGCTAAGGTCCATTACTTGTAGGGGATGGAGGAAGTTGAGTAGGCTCTCCTGTGGACTTCGCTAACCTCTGCCTTTGCAGCAACCTTTCAACTCACAGTTGAAATGGCCGCTCTCCCTCCAGATTCCGTAGGGTCTGCCCTGCTTTAGGTTCCCACTTAAGCAGGGAGGAAAAAGACTCTCAGACGGCTGGCTCCGTGACTCGAATCCTATCTTTGGTTGAAGAGGACTTGGCCTAGGTTAAGCCTAGCTTGACCAATGCCAGGCATTGATTCTCTGGTCTGAGCCTAATCTTGACTCCCTTCTTCTCTCTCTCTCTTCTTTTCTCTCCCCTTTTCTTCTCTCTCTACCCTGCCTTAGGCTTTCGCTTACCCTACGATATATATATATATATAATATAAGTCTAAAATAGTTATGGGACTTTGAGTGCTGCTATATAAAATATATATATATATATATTTTTTTTTTATATATAGCTGCACTCAAAGTCCAATAACTATTTTATTTTTCCATTGATGGAGCTCTGTGAGGGCTTGTGTTTTGCATGGCTATAGTTTTTATTGGTACCATCTTGGGGTACATATGGCTTTTTTTTGTCACTTTTTTGTATTTTTGGGGTAGTTAAAATGAGCAAGAAAAGCATTTTGGTTCCATTTTTGGTTTGTTTTTATAGCATTTGCTGTGCAGGCTAAAAAGTGTTCCCAATTTATTTCATGGGTTGTTACGGATTCAACAAAACCAAACATATTTTAGAAAAAAATTGAAAAATGTTAAATAAGAGGGGAAAGTGCACAAAAAAGTGTTGTTTTTTTTTCTTATTTTTTTTCCTTTTTTGCATCATAGACAGGTAGAGTTGGAAGGGACCTCCAGGGTCATCGGGTCCAACCCCCTGCTCAGTGCGGGATTCACTAAATCATCCCAGACAGATGTCTGTCCAGCCTTTGTTTGAACACTTTCATTGAAGGAGAACTCCCCACCTCCCGTGGTAACCTGTTCCACTCATTGATCACCCTCACTGTCTAATATCTAATCTGTGTCTCCTCCCTTTCTGTTTGATCCCATTGCTTCTAGTCTTTCCTTGTGCAAATGAGAATAGGGTTGATCCCTCTACAGTGTGACAGCCCTGCAGATATTTGTATACCACCATTAAATCTCCTCTCAGCCTTCTTTTTTGCAAGCTAAATATTCCCAGATCCTTTAACTGTTCCTCATAGGACATGATTTGCAGACCGCTCACCATCTTGGTAACTCCTCTCTGAACTTGCTCCAGTTTGTCTATGTTTTTTTTAAAGTGGGGTGCCCAGAACTGGACACAGTATTCGAGATGAGGTCTGACTAAGGAAGAGTAGAGGGGGATAATGACCTCACGTGATCTAGACTCTATGCTTCTCTTAATACATCCCAGAATTATGTTTGCCTTTTTGGCTACTGCATCACATTGTTGACTCATGTTCATTCTATGATCTATTAGTATACCCAAGTCTTTTTTACATGTGCTGCTGCTTAGCCCAATTCCTCCCATTCTGTATGTGCTTTTTTTTCATTTTCTTGCCCAGATGTAGGACTTTGAATTTCTCCTTGTTAAATACCATTCTGTTAGTCGCCGCCCACTGTTCAAGCTTTTCTAGATCTTTTTGAATACTCTCTCTCTCTTCCCTAGTGTTAGCTATCCCTCCTAGCTTTGTGTCATCAGCAAATTATATCCCTCTAGAAAACTTGAACCTAACTTCTGAGCCCACACCATTCTTAGCATATAAGTGAATGCCCATTCGCGGGAACCCCTTCTCACTCAGCGTGGGAAGGGTTAATATATAGCAAAGTTTTATATCAATGGTCAACATTTCACCCCGCCTGGATGCTACTTGGTTTTTGCATGTCTACCACGTCAGTAAATTCCTGTAACATTCCTGTGTTTGCTGTAGGAGGGATGTTGGTCAGGGGGGGATTTTAATATGTAGGAGTCATATAGCAATAAAAGTGTTGGATGTATCCGGCGTTTCTGATTGGACGCACAGTGAGCTGATCACTTCCTTCATACATCCATATCACAGCTCTGTACAAGTCTCCTTATCTGGATCTTGTAAGCAAGTGGGGTGCACTTGCCTGCGGATCACCAACTCTCAGACTGGAATGGGCACCGACCACATAGAAGAAGTCTCTGGAGACACGGATTTCCTTTAAAACCTTGCTCCTGCCAGTCCTTATTCACAGTACAACCAAAGTAAACAGAGTCCATATAACGTTCTTCAACAAAACATAAAAGTCCACATACACACCCTGCTTGCATTACATGGCCAAAATTCGTGAGTCTGAGCCCAGCCATCTTGTCCTCCATGAGCCTAAGCCCGGCCATCTTGTCCTCCGTGAGCCTGAGCTCGGTCATCTTGTCCTACGTGAGCCTGGCGATCTTGTCCTTTGTGAGCCTGAGCCCGATCATCTTGTCCTCCATGAGCCTGAGCCCAGTCATCTTGTCCTCTGTGAGACTGAGCTCGGTCATCTTGTCCTCCGTGAGACTGAGCCCGGTCATCTTGTCCTCAGTGAGACTGAGCCCGGTCACCTTATCCTCCACGAGTCTGAGCCCGTTCATCTTGTCCTCCGTGAGCCAGAGCCCAGTCATTTTGTCCTCCGTGAGCCTGAGCCCGGTCATCTTGTCCTCCGTGAGTCTGAGCCGGTCACCTTATCCTCCACGAGTCTGAGCCCGTTCATCTTGTCCTCTGTGAGCCTGAGCCTGGTCATCTTGCCCCCATAAAATATGCCTCAATACATTCTTGTAGTGCACTCCTTAGTTGATCAATGACAGAAAAGGTGTTGACTTTAAACGTTTCCTGGCCCAACATCCCTTCCCCAGCATCTGTGACATCTCCATCACTGACATGCTTCTTACGCTTGAATACTCACCCACTTTCAGATTTGTATGTGTTGTTACTACATAATGCGTAATCTTCAGTTATACTTAGTTTGGCTTGATAGGCATTCTACTAAGACAGCCATGGGGCCTTTCAGAAGACCTCCGGCTGCTATGACACCCGCATAGCTCCCTGCGATCTCAACAGAATTGACAGCAGCATTTAAATGGTTAACAGCTCCAATGAGCCGCGTGGCTTATTGGAGCTGTTGCAGCCAGGTGTCGACTGTAAGAAACAGACCGCGCTCCTGTTGTATGGAGAGAGATCACTCAGCAATCTCCCTCTATACATACTCTGATGCTGCAGGACGTAACCGTACATCCGTGGTTGTTAAGGGGTTAACCAAGAAATAACAGGAGGTGTTTGTGAAGGGTGCTGGAAAGGGGGTGGTAAAGTTCAGAGTAGTGATTCTAAGTTATTGCATAGATGTTCATTTTGATAGCCAGACCTCATATACAGCAGTCATGTCAAACTAATAATAGAAACTTTGGGAATGTGGAGGCCCTTGCTCTTGACATTCCCCTGGGCGGGCACACTTAGGGGGCACTAACTTTTCAGACAACTTCTACTAGCTTTTGTTAGTTTCTATAATATACTTGCATTATAAGTTTTGTTGCTTTATGGCTGTAAATCACATTTAAAGTGGCTGCCACTAGGGGTCTCCCTTCCAGCTTCTCTGCAATCCATTTTGTGTTGTTATATACAGAGCTTCATTAGTAACACAAGAATGTTTCCATAGCAATAGGGAGAGGGACTATCACCACAGGCGGCTTCCCTGCGCTTTGAGGATGCAGGCTGACAGACCTGCAGACACTGTGATAAGGATCTCCACAGTATTTGCTTCTCCTGCTGTTACAATCATCCTGGGAAAGCAGAGGGTTGGGCATTCAAATACGGCCTCTCTGCTGATTGGAATAGAGACAATGCAATGCAGCATGGGAAGTCAGGGTAAGGAAGTCAGGACAGTGAACTACAGACAGAATACTAGGCATGCTACATGCCCCCTTCCTGAAAGCGGATTGAAAACAGCAGGAAAATCACCTGAAAATCAGAACTTACAGACAAGAAACAGGGTGCAAACAGCGGTAAATGAGGGGTAAGGAGAACCTGGGGTAGTTTAGAAAACTTGATGAATACTCAGGTACACTTTAAAATGGATGTCCAGTTGTAAACTATTGATGGCCTATCCTTATTAATCATTAATAGTAGATTGGTTGGGTCAGTCGCCCAGGACCTCCGCCGAACAGCTGTTTGCCAAAGCCAGCAATCTCATGGACTGAGCTGATTTCTGCAGGCAACTGACAGCTCCATTTTTACTGTAGTGGACAGGTTTGGTAATACAGGTCAAGTGCTCATTTCAATGAGAACATAGCCTGCAATTGACTTCCTGCAGTAATAACAGAGCTATCTATATCCTGCAGAAATCAGCTCAGTGCCCATGTAATGGATGGGGGTCCTGTGCGACTGACCCACCGGTCTTCTACTGAAGATAAGCCATTAATAGTTTACAACTGGGCAACCCATTTTAATATCTTTCCCACATCAAAAAGCTCCGCCAGGTTATTCTTCCATATATTGTACTAAACGCTGCCAGATGTGTAGCTGTTCATCCGTGGAAGTAACATCCCCCTCCATCCTAAATTTGTACATCATAATTAAAGACATTGGAATATAGTGAATCAGTCTGATGCCATGTGGGCCTTATGGGGTGTGTTTAGGATTCCTTGCCAACTTCCGACTTTGTATAAGCACTGATCACCCACCGTTACAATCATCCTGGGAAAGCAGAGGGTTGGGCATTCAAATACGGCCTCTCTGCTGATTGGAATAGAGACAATGCAATGCAGCATGGGAAGTCAGGGTAAGGAAGTCAGGACAGTGAACTACAGACAGAATACTAGGCATGCTACATGCCCCCTTCCTGAAAGCGGATTGAAAACAGCAGGAAAATCACCTGAAAATCAGAACTTACAGACAAGAAACAGGGTGCAAACAGCGGTAAATGAGGGGTAAGGAGAACCTGGGGTAGTTTAGAAAACTTGATGAATACTCAGGTACACTTTAAAATGGATGTCCAGTTGTAAACTATTGATGGCCTATCCTTATTAATCATTAATAGTAGATTGGTTGGGTCAGTCGCCCAGGACCTCCGCCGAACAGCTGTTTGCCAAAGCCAGCAATCTCATGGACTGAGCTGATTTCTGCAGGCAACTGACAGCTCCATTTTTACTGTAGTGGACAGGTTTGGTAATACAGGTCAAGTGCTCATTTCAATGAGAACATAGCCTGCAATTGACTTCCTGCAGTAATAACAGAGCTATCTATATCCTGCAGAAATCAGCTCAGTGCCCATGTAATGGATGGGGGTCCTGTGCGACTGACCCACCGGTCTTCTACTGAAGATAAGCCATTAATAGTTTACAACTGGGCAACCCATTTTAATATCTTTCCCACATCAAAAAGCTCCGCCAGGTTATTCTTCCATATATTGTACTAAACGCTGCCAGATGTGTAGCTGTTCATCCGTGGAAGTAACATCCCCCTCCATCCTAAATTTGTACATCATAATTAAAGACATTGGAATATAGTGAATCAGTCTGATGCCATGTGGGCCTTATGGGGTGTGTTTAGGATTCCTTGCCAACTTCCGACTTTGTATAAGCACTGATCACCCACCGTTACCCTTGTGTGTCTCTTCTTATTTGTCATCTATATGATCTTACAGTATTTATATTTAAACCTACTGCCTTAATATGCAAGTTATTACCTTGTATATCTTCTATGTGCAGAGGGCTTTTTGAGCACTACTTATTGCATGTGATGTTTGTACTGTGGCGATGTTATCGCATACGTTGCAAATGGGATAATGACAGATATGTCTTTTAACTTTACTGCATGTTATATTAGTGTACCATAAAAAATGTATAAAAACACACAAGCAAAAAAATCTAGTTATTAGTGGGCTGTGGCATTTAGGGTATATTCACACATCGAAAAGAAATTGAACGCAGTCATTTGAATGGCTGTTTGCACATAGGTATTTTTTTACTCAAACAGTCTATGTAAAAAATAAAATCACAGCATGTTCTATTTGTGCACAATTTTCGGGGGTGGTGGGATCGCACATGTAAATGTGCAGTGTCCCACACATCAGACGGTGGATCATGTGTCTGTATGCTGTCTGATCTGAGCTGCACCCAAGAATCCCAGGGTAACTTTTAAAACGTCTATGTGAATGTACCCTTAAAGTGACAGGCAGTGGCATAGCTCTAGGGTTGCATTGGTCGCAATCATGACCGGGCCCCCTTTGCCACAGTCATTATTTCCCTGAAGCTTTAGACAGGAACGAAAGCTACACATGCACTACTTATGCAGCTGCCTCAGTCTGTCACAGCACGGCTCGTATATCTATCAATCACTATGCACAGCCAATCACAGAGTGGCCTCCACTGTTCATACATCTGTCATTATGTGTTGCCTATTACAGCTGCGCACAGCTCAGCCCAGATCATCCTCCCTCTCCAGGATATATACAGTATTGAGTATGCCACTAAGTGGGGCATGAAGGAGGCATTATTTCTTGTCATGGGTACTACAGTGGAAATATTACATTATTGAGGCACTATTTCTTTACAGAACACAAGTACTGCATGGGGCATTAAGACAGTTATTACTCTGTATAAAGGAGAGGATCACACAGGGATATCCAAGTACTGAAACAATCAGAATGCCACTAGTTGTAGAGCTGATAACAGGGTCTGGTTATGGGATGTCATCAGAGCAACCAATCAGTATAGGGCATCGCACTGCTTTTGGATCTTCCAAATTCTACTGTTGGCCATGTTATTGGGAGATGGAAGCCTTACGGTGTGTGCGGTGCCGCCACGTTCAGGGAGACCTCGTAAACTGACAGAACGTGGACAACGAAGCCTTGTACGAGCTGTGAAGGCAACACTCATTGAGGAGGTCTCACAGGCCATTGGAACATCCCGTAGCACCAGAACCATTCACAGGGAATTGCATGAGTAGGGTTACTATGGACAAGTGGCTGCACATAATTCCAACATCACAGCAGTAACTGCACAGAGTTGCCGCAACTGTATCATCTCAACAGTGAAGTCTGGGGGTGTTTCTTCTGGGATGGACTAGGAGCATTAGTTATAGTGAAGTCCAACTTCAACACCAGTGGGTACAGAGACATTCTGGACAATGTGGCATTACCTAACCTGTGGTAATACTTTTGTACAGCTCTATGTCTCCACCAACATGACTGAGTGCCATGTCATACGGCACACAGGGTTGAGGCTTAGTTTGAGGAGCAGAATGTCTGCAAACTTCATTGGGGAGCCCAAATTCCAGATCTCAGTTCCATTGAGCATCCTCAGGATGAACTAGAAAGCTATATCCGTGCACGCCCAACATGCCAATTATCTCTCGCACCACTATCTGAAGCTCCTCGAGAAATGGAGGCAAATCTCTCCATACATCTATGGGAATTTTGTAGAAAGCTCCCAAGAGGGGGTTATTGCAGTCACTGAGGCAAAAGGTGGCCCACCACCGGATGGAAAAACGTCAATAAAATCGAATTTCATCACTTTCTATGTGTGTCCCAATACTTCTCTCAACATAGTGTATATAAAGTAAGGGGTTGGACAAGACATCTAGCATTATCCCTGACTGCTAGTATTGAATTGATGGTTCACCTAAGAGACCCAGTGACCCAGCAGAATGTTCTTTGCAAAGCATGGCAACAGTCATGAAGGGTAATTGCGGGAAAAGGGGCAAGCTGAACTTTTGCACCAGGGCCAATCAGCCTTAAAGGGGTTGTCCCGTGCCGAAACGGGTTTTTTTTTTCAATAGCCCCCCCGTTCGGCGCGAGACAAACCCGATGCAGGCATAAAAAAAACAAACCGTCCAGTACTTACCCGAATCCCCGCGCTCCGGCGACTTCTGACTTACCTTGTGAAGATGGCCGCCGGGATCTTCACTCTCGGTGGACCGCAGGTCTTCTGTGCGGTCCATTGCCGATTCCAGCCTCCTGATTGGCTGGAATCGGCACACGTGACGGGGCGGAGCTACGAGGGCAGCTCTCCAGCATGAGCAGCCCCATTCAAAACGGAGAAGACCGGACTGCGCAAGCGCGTCTAATCGGGCGATTAGACGCTGAAGATTAGACGGCACCATGGAGACGGGGACGCTAGCAACGGAACAGGTAAGTGAATAACTTCTGTATGGCTCATAATTAATGCACGATGTACATTACAAAGTGCATTAATATGGCCATACAGAAGTGTATACCCCCACTTTGTTTCGCGGGACAACCCCTTTAAGGTATGCCTCTGATGACAGGGCTGATTAGTTGCAGCCCTGATAGTATTCCCTAAATGTTGCCAGTTCAACCATAGTGGCAGCAATGACAACAGGATGTCACCATGACTTCAGACTACTGCTTCCTCCCATGGGCAACATGAGTAGGAAGCTAGCCACCCTCTAATGAGATGCAAGCAGGGTAGGTGGTCACATACTGAAGAGATTATGGAAGGAACGGAAAAAATCACTCTACAGAAAGTGGAGTTCCTTCCTTTTGATGTGTTCCAGTCTAAAAGTAAGAATGTGTGCAGAAATCTGTCCATTGTGCCGTTCAGCAAAAAGTTTTTTTATCAGCGATTTTTATGCTGCTGTGAAAAGAAAAATGGCGGCTGGAAGGAAAAAAAAATTAACCTTCTTTGCTATAATAATTAAACAGTCAAAGTACACAATTCTTTTGAGGGTGCTAAGAAAATTGAGAATTCGGAAAATATGAAGTAGACTAAGACTTTGGGCATGGAGCTTTAGGCAATTAACATTGCGGCGGGGAGAAGTGACTCACTGAGAAAGTATCGGCGGCTCCTATTTGCTTCTTGTCACATGCTGCACTAGGAAGAGTCTATATGTGAAATGTCAGAACGTTTAAGTGAGATAGAAGGATGGATGTATAGATAGATAGATAGACGGATATAACATATATGTTGACCACAAGGCCAACTTAATCAATATCAATTTAAAAAAAAAAAAAAGCCTTAAAACAACATTTTAGCTACAGAAAGTGCTGAGCAAAATTTCTTCTGCTTACTCAACTATAAAAATAGTACAACGTCTGGAATCAATTTCCAAAGTGCTTTGCCACATGTACAATATATGAGATGTTTCTGTGGAGGCAGACTTGAGGAACAGACAATAATGCTTGTGTAAGGCTGCAGTCTGCAGCAGTAATCTAACTATTTTACACTCGCCGACTTTTCTTTCTTATTTTTGATGTTTACTAGATTTGGGGTCACAACTACTGGGTCAGCATGCCACACTACAAGATGTACGACACTATAACTGTATCCTAGGCATCATCTTCCCTGAAAATAAGACCTATCCTTAATATAAGCCTGAGCCTGATTTTTTCAGGGAGGCTTGAAATATAAGCCCTACCCCCAAAATAAGCCCTAGTTACATTACATTAAAAAAAGGAATAGATTACCTAGCAGGCTCGGTCCAGGTCCCTCCCACTACTCTCCATAACTCCGATGCGGTACACAGTCCCCGGACATAGAAGATCACTTCCTGGTTGTGGGATTCATAAATCCCGCCTCCAGGAAGCAATGGCTGTGATTGGCTCAGCCGCAGCACTCAAAGAACCAATCACAGCCATCACATTGTGGGGGCAGGATTTATGAATTGGCTGAGCTAATTCATAAATCCCAACTCCACGACGTGATGATTGTGATTGGTTGAGGCATTTAAAGAACCATTCAATGCAGTGCTCAATAATGCAATCACAGCCATCGCATTGGTTGATCAAACGCTGCATTGACTGGCTGAGCAGTGCTCGAAGACCCAATCACAGCTATTGCTTTGTGGAGGCGGGATTTATGTATCCCATAACCAGGAAGTGTACTCAATACCAGGAAAGCCCCAGAGATAAATGAAAGTTTGTGGTCTCACCTGGTGTGGACAGCTTGGCACCCTAAGGTACCAGCTGCCTCACCTATGGTTTGGAGATGTTTCCTGCCCAATACCATCCCTACAGGGAAGTCTGGTGGTGGAGCATCATGCTAGGGGAGACGAGACCGATTAGGTTTGATGGAAATCTGAATGGAACAAAGTACAGAGATAATGACTGGGCAGAAGGTTCACCTTCCAACAAGACAATGACCCTAAGACCACAGCCAAGACTAAACAGTAGTGGTTTCGGGACAACTCTGCGACTGCCCTTGAGTGCCTTGAGTCCAGAGCCCTGACTTGTACCCAATGGAACATCTCTGGAGAGACCTGATAATGGCGTCCACAGATGGCCCCCATGCAACCGGACAGAGGGCAGAAAATCCCCAAATCCATGTGTGTAAACTTTGTGGCATCATCCCAAGAAGACTGGAGCCTGGAATCACTGCCAAAGGTGCTTTAACTAAATATTGATTACAGGGTGTGAATACTACAAAATAGTAGTTTTTCATTTTTTAAAAATTTACAAAGATTTCTAATATTCTGTTTTGCCTTTGTCATTAATCACAAAAATCATGGGAAGATAGAATTTCCCATAATGTCTTCTGTAGGGGTCAGAGTGCAGCCAATCAGCATTGCTGATGTCACCAAATGTGTTTCCATCTTGCATATGGTTTTACTGGATGTCTACATCACATGACCTAGCCATATATAACATAGACAGTGTGACCAGCGATATATAACAGATGGTCTGTCGTTAGGGCCAGATATTCTACAGAGGATATATTGCTGCTGGGTATGAAAGCTTGTAAACCATCAGAGAATGTAAATGGGTTTCTATTGGAGGGAGCAGAGAAAGAAGCTGCGTCATATTGATATTCTTACATGAAACATATTCCGTACATTGGGAGAGGGGATATTTCTGCTGCTGTCATCATATACAGCAGCAAAACAAAAAGACAAACTATGCTTTAACGTGGGGAATATTGCAGTTCTCTGTGGCCAAATACATTGTTCAATGTTGCCAGTCTGGCCACTACAAATCCCCCTTCAACTTCTTCATTGTTCAGGGACCTGCACATAATAGATGAATATGTCTGTGTAATATGTCGCAGGTGGTGGTACCACAAGGGGTTCAGGATGGTGCAGCGTGGGTGTGCAAGGTACATTACATACTGCCGTGCTTAATGCGGTACATCACTTTCATATTATTGCTTCTCTACTGTGTGTAGCGCCTCCATGAAGAGCTCTACTATATCAATACATACACAGCATTAAGCCCCGCATAACCAGTACAACATGTTAACCCCGACATTACCAGTGTACATATCAACACCTAATCACTAGTCACATCCGGACGTCCATAAAGTCTGTCGAGTGTGCGCACACTCAGCTTTCAATGCCCTTGGCTCATTTTGCCATCATTTATTTTCGATCCTAGTCCCTACGGATAGGCAGCCATCTTTCTTCCACATGGTCTGGTTTTTTTTTTGTCCCTCTCTGTTCATCAGTTTCGGTTCCATCTCCAGGCATGGGGACAGCGCTCCGGTCACATTTCTTAAATGGCCACCGCCACATGGTCTCAGGGCTCTTTTTTGTCTGCTAGGCCTCTGCTGGGTGCTGCGGAACACATGCTGCTTTCCTCTCCTCTCTTATGTCTGCTAGGCCTCTGCTGGGTGCTACAGAGCACACACTGCTCTCATGTCCTCTCTTATGTCTGCTAAGCCTCTGCTGGGTGCTGTGGAGCACATGCTGCTCTCATATCCTCTCTTATGTCTGCTAGGCCTCTGCTGGGTGCTGTCGAGCACACGCTGCTCTCAAGTCCTCTCTTATGTCTGCTAGGCCTCTGCTGGGTGCTGCGGAGCACACACTGCTCTCATGTCCTCTATTATGCCTGCTAGGCCTCTGCTGGGTGCTAGAGAGCACATGCTGCTCTCATGTCCTCTCTTATGTCTGCTAGGCCTCTGTTGGGTGCTGCGGAGCACATGCTGCTCTCATGTCCTCTTTTATGTCTGCTAGGCCTCTGTTGGGTGCTGCGGAGCACATGCTGCTCTCATGTCCTCTATTATGCCTGCTAGGTATCTGCTGGGTGCGGTGGAGCACACACTGCTATCATGTCCTCTCTTATGTCTGCAAGGCCTCTGTTGGGTGCTGCGGAGCACATGCTGCTCTCATGTCCTCTCTTATGTCTGCTAGGCCTCTGCTGGGTGCTAGAGAGCACATGCTGCTCTCATGTCCTCTCTTATGTCTGCTAGGCCTCTGCTGGGTGCTGTCGAGCACACACAGCTCCCATGTCCTCTCTTATGTCTGCTAGGCCTCTGCTGGATAATGTGGAGCACACGCTGCTCTCATGTCCTCTCTTATATCTGCTAGGGCTCTGCTGGGTGTTGTGGAGCACACACTGCTCTCATGTCCTCTCTTATGTCTGCAAGGCCTCTGTTGGGTGCTGCGGAGCACACACTGCTATCATGTCCTCTCTTATGTCTGCTAGGCCTCTGCTGGGTGCTGTGGAGGACACATTGCTCTCATGTCCTCTCTTATGTATGCTAGGCCTCTGCTGGGTGCTGTGGAGCACACACTGCTCTCATGTCCTCTCTTATATATGCTAGGTGTCTGCTGGGTACTGTGGAGCACACACTGCTCTCATGTCCTCTCTTATGTCTGCTAGGCCTCTGCTGGGTGTTGTGGAGCACACACTGCTCTCATGTCCTCTCTTATGTCTGCTGGGCCTCTGCTGGGTGTTGTGGAGCACAAACTACTCTCATGTCCTCTCTTATGTATGCCAGGCCTCTGTTGGGTGCTGTGAGCACACACTGCTCTCATGTCTGCTAGGCCTCTGCTGGGTGCTGGGGAGCACACGCTGCTCTCATGTCCTCTCTTATGTCTGCTAGGCCTTTGCTGGTTGCTGGGGAGCACACGCTGCTCTCATGTCCTCTCTTATGTCTGCTAGGCATCTGCGGGGTGTTGTGGAGCACACACTACTCTCATGTCCTCTCTTATGTATGCTAGGCCTCTGCTGGTTGCTGGGGAGCACACGCTGCTCTCATGTCCTCTCTTTTGTCTGCTAGGCGTCTGCTGGGTGCTGCGGAGCACGTGCTGCTCTCATGACCTCTCTTATGTCTGCTAGGCCTCTGCTGGGTGTTGTGGAGCACACGCTGCTCTCATGTCCTCTCTTATGTATGCTAGGCCTCTGTTGGGTGCTGTGGAGCACACACTGCTCTCATGTCTGCTAGGCCTCTGCTGGGTGCTTGGGAGCACACACTACTCTCATGTCCTCTCTTATGTATGCCAGGCCTCTGTTGGGTGCTGTGAGCACACACTGCTCTCATGTCTGCTAGGCCTCTGCTGGGTGCTGGGGAGCACACGCTGCTCTCATGTCCTCTCTTATGTCTGCTAGGCCTTTGCTGGTTGCTGGGGAGCACACGCTGCTCTCATGTCCTCTCTTATGTCTGCTAGGCATCTGCTGGGTGTTGTGGAGCACACACTACTCTCATGTCCTCTCTTATGTATGCTAGGCCTCTGCTGGTTGCTGGGGAGCACAAACTGCTCTTATGGCCTCTTTTATGTCTGCTAGGCCTCTGCTGGTTGCTGGGGAGCACATGCTGCTCTCATGTCCTCTCTTATGTCTGCTGGGCCTTTGCTGTTTGCTGTGGGGCACACACTGCTCTCATGTCCTCTCTTATGTCTGCTAGGCCTCTGCTGGGTGCTGTGGAGTGCACACTGCTCTCATGTCACTATTATTTCACTTATTTTAACTTATTTTTAACTAGTTCCTACAAGAACTGTGAACTTGAGATCAGTTGATCGCTTGTAGAGTATCATGCAGTACTATGGTATTGCATTCTACTGTATTTTAACAGCCTGCCTATGAAAAACATGAAGCAGGCATGTCTTTAATAGGCCAATGATCATGGCCTGCAGGCCTGCAGATTATGGGCCTTACGGGCAGATCTTTCAGCACAGCATGTGGATGAGATTTGTAAAGATCTCACCCACTTTGCTGCTACTGTAATACGCTGTGAATTCTCTGCCTACAAATCCAGACGTGAAGTTTACGGCTTTTCCACCAGCCTTTTGCAGTATTTTGGCGTCATGGCATACAGTTGTGTTATTAACCTCTTTCTCTATACTGTGCCGTCTCTTAGATACTGTAATACCTTTAGACAAGTCACACCAGCTAATCGGCGGCCTACAAACACTCATTTGTCTCCAGAGAAATATGTGTTATTTCATGTGAACTAATTAATAAGTCATTCCATAGAGAACCCGGCGCTAAGCCTATTAATCTGAGAACAGCGTGGTATGAGAATAATCCGCAAACTGAGGAAAGGTCTCCTCTACGCAGAGAGTAGCTGATGGACAGCGAAGAATCATACGTGATTGCCAGAACTAGCTGGAGCGCAGATATTACACATATCTGGTCAGGGCGAGATTTATCCATATTTTACAGTAAGTAGCCATCTGTAAGTATATGTAATTGACGGGTTTGCTGACTGCAGGATCCGCTATATTTGGCACCCATTTCAGTGCTTATTGTGTCTAATTAAACTAGTGTCGCAGGAGACGGTGCGCGATACAAGTATCGGGATACGAGGTGGACACCGGACTTACAAAAGTATGTGTTTATTACAACTATTAACCCTTTCCAATCCAATTTGTATCCTAGTTTTCCTAGGGAGCTTACTCTTTTTCTGCCATTATACAACGGCGCTATCTGCTGGCTAAAGCCAGAACTGCATGAAGTGACATGTTGGACAGGCTCTGACAGCAGAGAGGCTGGCAATATACAGTAAGAGAACCCTGACGGACGTCTTCCAACATCGGAGCTGTACAGCCTTAAATCATAATGTCTTCAGAGGTCAGACAGTGGATTGGAAAGGGTTAACCACAACGAAGCTGGGTTATGTACAGGCAATAACCAATTGAAAACAAGTTCGTACTTTAACGTTTTCATTCCACAGTCCTGACCCTAACTGGCATTACCAACTTCTAACATATGTTCTGCAGTTAGTGACCACAATGCTGATAATACACTTCAAACAATCAAAACCAATATAGCAAATAAGGAAAAACTCAGCAATGGTGGCTTGTTGCACTCAGTCCGAAGGTAAGACAAATAAATGTCTGAAAGCTCGTCTGCAAAGGACAAATGCGTACACCTAAGGTGAAAGTTCCAGTAGTACTCTGGCTTAACTCCAGAAATATCCTTGCATTTTCACTATGTTTGGGCCAACGAGTTTCCTTGAATCAGACTGGATATTGTATTATGACCTGCGAGAGTCCCTATCAGTCTCTTTGTTCGTGTGCACACAGGAGGTTTTTTTTATGGAGGACCATCCTTACTTATGACTTCAAGGCAAAAGAGTTCCTTAATGTCCTCTCTCAGTTTTGGTCTGACGCTCTGTCTGTGTTCTGGAGGTGACTTCTTTCCTGGAGCCCAATGTCTAGTCACACAGCAGGGCAGCATTGTCTCTCTATTACCCAGAGACCTCCTCTCACTCTATGCAGTACTCCTCAGCACCCCGTATGTCCTATGTTGCAGGTTACCGCTCTCTGGGCACTCAGCAGCTCACTGTCTCCATCAGCTGCTTCTTTCTGCCCCACCGTGCAGGCCCTGTTTCAACCTTTCCCTCAGTTCAGTTGTAGTTTCTGTCTGTTTTTCTGGCACATTGCAGGCTGGACTCATTCCTTAGCAGGAGTCCCTGGATGGGCACGGCGTCTGCAGCCATGGCATCAGAGCCACTGACCGGGTGGCTGCAGGCTCTCCCAACAAGGGAACAAGTGATGATTAAATAGATCGGCACTCGATGGCATATTCTCGGACAAAACTGCGCAGTATGTATATGCCAGGTTTGGACTGGTCCACAGAGGAACAGGTGAATCCCCTGGTGGGCCCTGAACCAGCAGTGGGCTCCCCTCGTCCTGACACAAGGGGCACAGAACACAATACACTTCCAGCACTACATACAGATAAGCAGCATCTCATCCAGCTGATATGTTTACATAATCTGGCTACTTCATCGAATTATATAGACGGGCAGTGTTACCATGCGGCGGTTGCTGGTCCTCCTGGGGCGGCGGTGTGCGGGGTCCCGCAGTCGGGGCGTACGCAACCCCCCGGCTTGTTGTTTGGCTGCCGGGGGTGCAGGTGCCTGGCCGGCGTGGTGCGCGTCACTAGGCGCACCTGTGAGTGCAGCTGCCGTGCAGGGTGCAGCTGCCATGCACAAGCTCCCTTTTATTATCTTCTGTTGGGAGTTGGCTGTCTCCCTCTCTCCCCCTCTGGATGGAGGCTTTTGTTTAATGGTCAGGCAGGGACTTGCAATCACTGCCAGTTATTGGTTTCCCTCAGTATGCTAGCTAGTCTGCCTCTGTTGGTCTGCTGCTTCTGTCAGCTTCTCTGCTATACTTTGCTATTGTCCGCCAGGTTTTTCCATCTGCCTCAGTTCTGCTTAGTATTGTTCGTGTTGGTTATTTACATCTGCCTTTTCTGTCGGTATTCTACCCTTTCCATCCAGGTACGCCAGCGTCCCTTTTCGGTCCCTAGTGAGAGTAGCGACCACTGCTCAGTTGCCCGCCTGGGTTTAGCTAGAAGTGGAGGCAAGCAGGCAGGGACAGGGGTTGTGGGTGAGATCTAGGGCACCCGGGCTGGCGTATCAAGGGTAGTATACCGTAACATAATAAATGGCCCTAAAAATTGCTCTCCGATTGAGGCCATGAGAACCCTCGCAAGTCAGTTTCAGGATTTAGTGGTTGTGATCCAAGACTTGTCCGGTCGTATGGTGGCCCAGGAGCAGCGGGAGCTAGCGTATGTTTCTACTGCCCCTTCTATTCCCCGAGCCCAAGTGTCCTCTTTCTGAGGTATTTTCAGGGGAGAGAAGCAAGTTTTTTGTTTTTCAGCAGGCATGTAGATTGGATTTTCCGATGCAGCCCCACTCCTCCGGCTCAGAATCCCAGAAAGTTGGATTGATTATGTCCTTACTTCAGGGTCCCCCCCCCAGACATGGGCCTACTCCTTACCCGAGAGTTCAGCTTGCCTGCAGTCAGTTGATTTATTTTTTCAGGAACTTGGAGGTATTTTTGATGAGCCGGACCGTACGGGGTTGGCGGTATCTCATATCATGTCTCTACGTCAGGGACAGCAGTGGATAGAGGACTATTGCTCTAAATTTAGACTGTATGCAGGTGAAACCACTTGGAACGATAGCGCCCTTAAAGATGTGTTCTTGTTGGGTCTTTCTGATGCTGTCAAGGATCTACTCATTTCTCATCCTGCTCTCGTGACGATGCGATGGAATTGGTGGTCAAAGCTGACAGGAGGCTGAGATCTAGAAAAGAGGAACGTCAGGCCCGTAAGGCTAGGGAATCCGGCAGACCTACTCCCCCTTCTCCCATGCCAACTTCTGGTGCCGAGCCTATGGAAGTAGATCATCTAAGTCCCAAGGAACGGCAACGGTTGCGGATGACTCATTGCCTCTGCCTCTATTGTGGGAAAGCCGGACATCGTGTAGCGAACTGTCCTCAGAAGAGTCTCCAACATCAGTCCGAACCAGCGGAAAACTTCAGATCCTAGGCGATCTTTGGGAGGATCGCCTAGGATTAGAGATGAGCGAGCACCAAAATGCTCGGGTGCTCATTACTCGGGACGAACTTTTCGCGATGCTCGAGGGTTCGTTTCGAGTAACGAACCCCATTGAAGTCAATGGGCGACCCGAGCATTTTTGTATTTCGCCGATGCTCGCTAAGGTTTCCTTGTGTGAAAATCTGGGCAATTCAAGAAAGTGATGGGAACGACACAGCAACGGATATGGCAGACGAGGGGCTACATGTTGGGCTGCATCTCAAGTTCACAGGTCCCACTATTAAGCCACAATAGCGGCAAGAGTGGGGCCCCCCCCTCCCAAAAACTTTTACTTCTGAAAAGCCCTCATTAGCATGGCATACCTTTGCTAAGCAGCACACTACCTCCAACAAAGCACAATCACTGCCTGCATGACACTCCACTGCCACTTCTCCTGGGTTACATGCTGCCCAACCGCCCCCCCTCCCCCCCCACAGCGCACACCAAAGTGTCCCTGCGCAGCCTTCAGCTGCCCTCATGCCACACCACCCTCATGTCTATCTAGAAGTGCGTCTGCCATGAGGAGGAACCGCAGGCACACACTGCAGAGGGTTGGCACGGCTAGGCAGCGACCCTCTTTAAAAGGGGCGGGGCGATAGTCCACAATGCTGTACAGAAGCAATGAGAAATAGAATCCTGTGCCACCGCCATCAGGAGCTGCACACGTGGGCATAGCAATGGGGAACCTATGTGCCACACACTATTCATTCTGTCAAGGTGTCTCTGCATGCCCCAGTCAGACCGGGCTTTTTAATTCATAGACACAGGCAGGTACAACTCCCTATTGTGAAGTCCCTGTCGACCGACAGCATGGGTGGCTCCCTGGAACCCACCGGCGATACACAAAAATATCCCATTGCATTGCCCAACACAGCTGAGGTAGTAATGTCGTGCTTAATGCAGGTGGGCTTCGGCCCACACTGCATGCCCCAGTCAGACTGGGGTTCTTTACAAGTGGACACATGTAGGTTAAACTCTGTGTGCACCTACAGCATGGGTGGCTCCCTGGAACCCACCGGCGATACACAAAAATATCCCATTGCATTGCCCAACACAGCTGAGGTAGTAATGTCGTGCTTAATGCAGGTGGGCTTCGGCCCACACTGCATGCCCCAGTCTGACTGGGGTTCTTTACAAGTGGAAACAGATGCATTTATAATTCCCTGTGGACCCACAGCATGGGTGGGTGCCAGGAAGCCACCGGCGGTACATAGAAATATCCCATTGCATTGCCCAACACAGCTGAGGTAGTAATCTCATGCTTAATGCAGGTGGGCTCCGGCCAACACTGCATGCCCCAGTCAGACTGGTAATATGTACCATAACAGTAACCGCGTTGGTGGTAATGTGGTGGTGACTGCGGACCTAGTAGTGCGGTTTTATTTTGTTGGTTTTCGGAATGTGGCCAGGATTAAGTGGGCCGTGGCGGGGGATGTTTTGGAGGCACTACGTGTCCTCTCCACGTGTCCGTGGTTATATGCACCTTAACAGTAACAGCGTTGGTGGGAAATGGCCTCGCCGCCATCATGTCTTTGGGAAGCCTCTGTTTCCACACCCCAGAGACATACCATTAGCAGCGGTATAGGCAGAGCCCAGAATTAGTAACATTTCAGCCGTAGCATTAGCGACAGGCCCCACTAACATATCACTAGCAGCATTATAGGGGGAGCACAGTCTTAGTTCCATTTCAGTAATAGTAGCAGCCTACACAGGCCCCAGTAACAATTCCGAAGCAGCAGTATAGTGGGAGCGCAGTCTTCGTTCCATTTCAGTAATAGTAGCAGCCTACACAGGCCCCAGGAACAATTCCGAAGCAGCAGTATAGGAGGAGCATAGTCTTAGTTCCATTTAAGTCATTGTAGCAGCCTACACAGGCCCCAGGAACAATTCCGAAGCAGCAGTATAGTGGGAGCGCAGTCTTAGTTCCATTTCAGTAGCTGCAGTATAGCCATGGCCCAAGTTACATTTATGTAGCTAAAGTGTAGGCCAACCCCACACACACTTCTGTACCATGAGTGCAGGCGAAGAACATACAAATTGCTATGATTACACTGTAGGTGAGGGCCCCAAAACATTGGTGTACCAACAGTACTAATGTACCTCAGTAAAAATTGGCCATGCCCAACCAAGATGGCAGGTGAAACCCATTAATCGCTTTGGTTAATGTGGCTTAAGTGGTAACTAGGCCTGGAGGCAGCCCAGTTTAACGAAAAATTGGTTCAAGTTAAAGTTTCAACGCTTTTAAGAGCATTGAAACATATAAAAATTGTTTAGAAAAATTAGATGAGTGAGCCTTGTGGCCCTAAGAAAAATTGCCCGTTCAGCGTGATTACGTGAGGTTTCAGGAGGAGGAGCAGGAGGAGGAGGAGGAATATTAGACACAGATTGATGAAGCAGAAATGTCCCCGTTTTGGATGGTGAGAGAGAGCGTAGCTTCCATCCGCGGGTGCAGCCTACGTATTGCTTACGTATCGCTGCTGTCCGCTGGTGGAGAAGAGAAGTCTGGGGAAATCCAGGCTTTGTTCATCTTGATGAGTGTTAGCCTCTCGGCACTGTCGGTTGACAGGCGGGTACGCTTATCTGTGATGATTCCCCCAGCCGCACTAAACACCCTCTCCGACAAGACGCTAGCCGCAGGACAAGCAAGCACCTCCAGGGCATACAGCGCTAGTTCAGGCCACGTGTCCAGCTTCGACACCCAGTAGTTGTAGGGGGCAGAGGCGTCACCGAGGATGGTCGTGCGATCGGCTACGTACTCCCTCACCATCCTTTTACAGTGCTCCCGCCGACTCAGCCTTGACTGGGGAGCGGTGACACAGTCTTGCTGGGGAGCCATAAAGCTGTCCAGGCCCTTAAAGACTGTTGCACTGCCTGGGCTGTACATGCTGCTCGATCTCCGCACCTCCCCTGCTACCTGGCCCTCGGAACTGCGCCTTCTGCCACTAGCGCTGTCGGATGGGAATTTTACCATCAGCTTGTCCGCCAGGGTCCTGTGGTATAGCAACACTCTCGAACCCCTTTCCTCTTCGGGAATGAGAGTGGGCAGGTTCTCCTTATAGCGTGGGTCGAGCAGTGTGTACACCCAGTAATCCGTAGTGGCCAGAATGCGTGTAACGCGAGGGTCACGAGAAAGGCATCCTAACATGAAGTCAGCCATGTGTGCCAGGGTACCTGTACGCAACACATGGCTGTCCGCACTAGGAAGATCACTTTCAGGATCCTCCTCCTCCTCCTCAGGCCATACACGCTGAAATAATGACAGGCAAGCAGCATGGGTACCGTCAGCAGTGGGCCAAGCTGTCTCTTCCCCCTCCTCCTCATCCTCCTCATGCTCCTCCTCCTCCTCCTGAACGCGCTGAGATATAGACAGGAGGGTGCTCTGACTATCCCGCGACATACTGTCTTCCCGCGGCTCTGTTTCCGAGCGCAAAGCGGCTGCCTTTATGGTTTGCAGGGAACTTCTCAAGATGCATAGCAGAGGAATGGTGACGCTAATGATTGCAGCATCGCCGCTCACCACCTGGGTAGACTGCTCAAAGTTTCGAAGGACCTGGCAGATGTCTGCCAACCAGGCCCACTCCTCTGAAAAGAATTGAGGAGGCTGACTCCCACTGCGCCGCCCATGTTGGAGTTGGTATTCCACTATAGCTCTACGCTGCTCATAGAGCCTGGCCAACATGTGGAGCGTAGAGTTCCACCGTGTGGGCACGTCGCACAGCAGTCGGTGCACTGGCAGATTAAACCGATGTTGCAGGGTGCGCAGGGTGGCAGCGTCCGTGTGGGACTTGCGGAAATGTGCGCAGAGCCGGCGCACCTTTACGAGCAGGTCTGACAAGCGTGGGTAGCTTTTCAGAAAGCGCTGAACCACCAAATTAAAGACGTGGGCCAGGCATGGCACGTGCGTGAGGCTGCCGAGCTGCAGAGCCGCCACCAGGTTACGGCCGTTGTCACACACGACCATGCCCGGTTGGAGGCTCAGCGGCGCAAGCCAACGGTCGGTCTGCTCTGTCAGACCCTGCAGCAGTTCGTGGGCCGTGTGCCTCCTATCTCCTAAGCTGAGTAGTTTCAGCATGGCCTGCTGACGCTTGCCCACCGCTGTGCTGCCACGCCGCGCGACACCAACTGCTGGCGACGTCCTGCTGCTGCTGACACATCTAGATTGCGAGACAGAGGTTGAGGAGGAGGAGGAGGAGGAGGGTGCTTTAGTGGAGGAAGCATACACCGCCGAACATACCACCACCGAGCTGGGGCCCGCAATTCTGGGGGTGGGTAGGACGTGAGCGGTCCCAGGCTCTGACTCTGTCCCAGCCTCCACTAAATTCACCCAATGTGCCGTCAGGGAGATGTAGTGGCCCTGCCCGCCTGTGCTTGTCCACGTGTCCGTAGTTAAGTGGACCTTGCCACTAACCGCATTGGTGAGGGCGCGTACAATGTTGCGGGAGACGTGGTCGTGCAGGGCTGGGACGGCACATCGGGAAAAGTAGTGGCGACTGGGAACTGAGTAGCGCGGGGCCGCCGCCATCATAGCTTTGAAAGCCTCCGTTTCCACAACCCTATACGGCAGCATCTCAAGGCTGATAAATTTGGCTATGTGGACGGTTAACGATTGAGCGTGCGGGTGCGTGGCGGCGTACTTGCGCTTGCGCTCCAACACTTGCGCTAGCGACGGCTGGACTGTGCGGTGCGAGACATTGGTGGATGGGGCCGAGGACAGCGGAGGTGAGGGTGTGGGTGCAGGCCAGGAGACGGTAGTGCCTGTGTCCTGAGAGGGGGGTTGGATCTCAGTGGCAGGTTGGGGCACAGGGGGAGAGGCAGCGGTGCAAACCGGAGGCGGTGAACGGCCTTCGTCCCACCTTGTGGGGTGCTTGGCCATCATATGTCTGCGCATGCTGGTGGTGGTGAGGCTGTTGGTGGTGGCTCCCCGGCTGATCTTGGCGCGACAAAGGTTGCACACCACTGTTCGTCGGTCGTCAGGCGTCTCTGTGAAAAACTGCCAGACCTTAGAGCACCTCGGCCTCTGCAGGGTGGCATGGCGCGAGGGTGCGCTTTGGGAAACAGTTGGTGGATTATTCGGTCTGGCCCTGCCTCCACCCCTGGCCACCGCACTGCCTCTTGCAACCTGCCCTGCTGCTGCCCTTGCCTGCCCCTCTGAAGACCTGTCCTGAGTAGGCGTTGCACACCAGGTGGGGTCAGTCACCTCATCGTCCTGCTGCTCTTCCTCCGAATCCTCTGTGCGCTCCTCCCTCGGACTTACTGCCCTTACTACTACCTCACTGCAAGACAACTGTGTCTCATCGTCATCGTCCTCCTCACCCACTGAAAGGTCTTGAGACAGTTGCCGGAAGTCCCCAGCCTCATCCCCCGGACCCCGGGAACTTTCCAAAGGTTGTGCATCAGTGACGATAAACTCCTCCGGTGGGAGAGGAACTACTGCTGCCCAATCTGAGCAGGGGCCCGAGAACAGTTCCTGGGAGTCTTCCCGCTCCTGAGCATGTGTCATTGTAGTGGAGTGAGGAGGCTGGGAGGAAGGAGGAGCAGCAGACAGAGGATTCGGATTTGCAGCACTGGACGGCGCAGAACTCTGGGTGGATGATAGCTTGCTCGAAGCACTTTCTGCCATCCACGACAGGACCTGCTCACACTGCTCATTTTCTAATAAAGGTCTCCCGCGTGGACCCATTAATTGGGCGATGAATGTGGGGACGCCAGAAACGTGCCTCTCTCCTAATCGCGCAGCAGTCGGCTGCGACACACCTGGATCAGTAGCTCGGCCTGTGCCCACACCCTCACTTGGGCCTACGCGTCCTCGGCCGCGTCCACATCCTCTAGGCCTACCCCTACCCCTCAGCATGCTGTATTACCAAGTGATTTCCAAGCCAGGAAAGAAATTGGCGCAAGCCTGCAGCCAAAATAGAATTTTTTCCCTTGTTTTTCAAAGGACAAGCCACACTGCGTGTATTCAATGAATACTACTAAGTTTAATAACTGTGTTGTGGCCCTGCAAATGTGTCAGAGAACTGCAGTGATGCAAAGTTATTCGCTACAGCAGATCAGGGATTTCCCATGCAGGAAAAAAATTGGCGCAAGCCTGCAGTAAAACGTAGCTGGCTGCGTCTGATTTTTTTTAACGTTCTGCACGCAGCACACACGTACCCAGAGCCCTGAGGACTGTCAGAGGCAGGCGAAATAGAATTTTTTCCCTTGTTTTTCAAAGGAAAAGCCACACTGCATCTATTCAATGAATAATGTATGTCTTCTGGCCCTGCCTACACAATTCTATCCCTGTAGTATTAATGCCGGGTGCAATGGTCTGCACAGCCGGTTTTGAGGAAAAAAAAAAAAAATGCAACACTGCTAACAGCAGCCTGGACAGTACTGCACACGGATAGATGTGGCCCTAGAAAGGACCGTTGGGGTTCTTGAAGCCTACACTCACTGCTAACACTCTCCCTGCCTAACCACCACTTCTGTCCCTATTGCAGGGCGCAATGCTCTGCAGATCCAATTTTGAAAAGAAAAAAAAAATACAGTGCTAACACAGTACTGCACACTATTAGATGTGGCCCTGAGAAGGACCGTTGGGGTTCTTGAAGCCTACACTAACTCCTAACGCTCTCCCTACAGCAGCTCCAGCACGATACCACTGTCCCTCAGCTAACTCACAAGGCATCTGAGCCGAGCCGCGGGAGGGGCCGATTTTTATACTCGGGTGACATCAGATCTCCCCAGCTACTCACAGCAGGGGGGTGGTATAGGGCTTGAACGTCACAGGGGGAAGTTGTAATGCCTTCCCTGTCTTTCAATTGGCCAGAAAAGCGCGCTAACGTCTCAGAGAGGAAACTGAAAGTAACCGGAACACCGCGTGGTACTCGTTACGAGTAACGAGCATCCCGAACACCCTAATATTCGCACGAATATCAAGCTCGGACGAGTACGTTCGCTCATCTCTACCTAGGATCACAATTACTCCCTAAGTTGTTTGTGCCTTGTCAGATTGGCTTCTGGAATTTCACTCGGTCTGGTCAAGCTTTTATTGATTTGGGTGCTGCCGCCAATTTGATTAGTTTAAGTTTTGTCAGACCTCTGATGACTGAATTCTCGGTGTTAAAGATTCCCATACGCTTCACTAGTATTGATCCTACCCCTCTGTCTGCAGGGGTTGTACAATGGAGGACTCTCATGTTACAGTTCACTGTGGGTGTTCTCCATTATGAGAATCTGTCGTTCTTGATAAAGGAAAGGATGTCCGTTGATGTAGTGCTTGGTATGCCCTGGTTGGCACTGCACAAACCCCGATTTGATTGGTCCACTCGGGAATTGACACATTGGGGGTTGTCCTGTCATAGTCACTTATCTACTATACGTATGGGTTCAGCAGATGCCATACTTATTCCTGAGTATTTGTCTGATTTCCATGACGTATTCTCCAAGAACCTGTCTGTTACTTTGCCTCCCCATAGGGAGTGGGACTGTGGTATTGATTTGATCCCCGACAGTCCCATCCCTAACGGAGCCATTTTCAATTTGTCTGGCCGTGAGCATGAAGCCCTTAAGTCCTATATCTCAGAGTCTCTGGCCAAACGACACATCAGGCCGTCCAGTTCCCCTGCCAGGGCAGGCTCTTCTTTGTAGAGAAGAAGGATGGGACATTGAGGTCTTGTGTGGATTATCGGGCTTTGAATAAAATTACAGTGAAGAACCAGTGCTCCTTGCCCCTGATTCCTGATTTATTGAATCAAGTGGTAGCGGCCCACTGGTTTTCCACATTGGACTTAAGGGGGGCTTACAATTTAATTCGCATCCGAAAGGGAGATGATTGAAAGACCGCATTTAACACCTCATTCGGACATATTGAATGTCTAGTCATGCCCTTCGGACTTTGTAATGCCCCTGCGGTTTTCCAGGGATTTATGAACGCGGTCTTCCACAACTTCCTGGGGGTATTTTTGGTCATATATCTCGATGACATTCTGGTGTACTCCCCAGACTGGGATTCACATGTGCGGCACCAGAGGCTGGTTTTGACCTGTTTGCGTGAGTACCAACTTTTTGTCAAGTTGGAGAAATGCATTTTTGGTACAAGTGTCTTTCTTTGGTTATGTGATTTCACCCAAGGAGGTTTAAATGGAGTCTGATAAAGTGGCAGCAATCTCCCAATGAGTCAGACCAGATAACCTGAAAGCTCTCCAGCAGTTTTTTAGGTTTCGCTAATTTTTACCGTAAATTCATTAAGAATTATTCCGTTATTGCTCAACTCATGACCGATCTTACAAAGAAGGGTGCCGACTTGGCAAGATGGTCGCCTGATGCCCTAGAGGCTTTTAGTCGTCTCAAAAGGGCGTTTACTGCTGCCACGATGCTAGTACAGCCTGACGCGCGGTGACCGATGCGTCTGAGGTGGGGGCGAGGGCGGTATTGTCTCAGGAAGTCAGCAGGAGACCTGGGTATAGTCCATTTGCGTTCTTCTCGTGGAAGTTCAGTTCGGCGGAATGTAACTACGACGTGGGTAATCGTGAGTTATTGGCGATTAAGTGGTCTCTAGAAGAGTGCGTCACCATCTTGAGGAGGCAAGGCATCCCATTACTGTGTATACTGATCAAAAAACTTGGTATATCTCGCCAATGCTAAGAGACTCACGGCTCGTCAGGCCAGGGGGGCCTTGTTTTTCGCCAGGTTTAACCTCATCATTACATATATTCCAGGGGAGAAGAACATGAAGGCAAACGCTCTCTCGCGGAGTTTCGGTTTGCCGGAAAGTGAGACAGTGGCTCCCGAGAATATCTTGGCACCTGGGGTGGTGGTGCCAGCTGGAGAATCTGATCTTGTTCCTCATCTACAAAATTGTCAGCAGGACGACCCCTCGGGGGTGCCGGGGGGCAGATGGTTTGTGCCAGAGATCTTGCGTCTTAGAGTTATTGAAGAGTCTCATTTATCTGTTCCCACAGGCCACCTGGGAGTTTAGGGGACTCTAGATCTTTGTACTAGACACTACTGGTGGCCAGGCATATCTCGGGAGATCCTCGACTTTGTTAAGGGATGCTCTGTCTGTGCACACAGTAAAAGTCGTCGGCGTCCGGAGGGGCCTCTGAGACCGTTACCGGTGCCTTCTCCGCCGTGGTCGCATTTATCGGTAGATTTTATCACTGATCTACCTGAGTCTCAGAAGTTCACCACTATCCTAGTTGTTGTAGACTGGTTCTCAAAGATGGCACATTTCGTGGCATTAAGGAAGCTACCTTCTGTGATAGAATTTTCCAAGATTTTTGTAAAAGAAATCATTCGTCTACATGGGGTTCCCGAGAACATCATATCTGATCAGGGTGTTCAGTTTGTTGCGCAATTCTGGCGAGCCTTCTGTAGAAACCTGGGAACGCCGCTTTCTTTCTCGTCAGCATTCCAGCCGCAAACTAATGGTCAGACTGAGCGGAAGAACCAGGATATATATTATTTATGGTTGTTTGCTAGCGAAAAGGCTCATCAGTGGGCAGAATTCCTGCCATTGGCAGATTTTGCGCTAAACAACCATACTTGTTCTTCTACTGGGGTATCTCCATTCTGTTGCGTATATGGTCAGCATCCTCGCTTCCTTACAGCTATTTCTGCACCGTCTGCCTGTCCTACAGCTGATGTCGCCACAGATGCAATGCAGGGGGTATGGAAAGAGGTACAGAAGAACCTAGAAGCAATGGGGGCTTGTATGCAGTTGCGTAGTGGCAGGAGTCTGTCAGTATCTGAACCGTACAGGGTGGGACAGAAGGTATATTTGTTTTCTAGAAATCTCAAATTGAAGGTTTCGTCTTTGAAACTGGCACCACATTACGTTGGTCCCTTTGTCATCATGCGTGTAGTAAATCCGCTTGCTTATGAACTTGATTGGCCAGCATCATGGAGGGTTCATAGGGTTTTTCATAAGTCATTATTGAATCCTTTTGTCCCTTTCGGTTGTGGGTGAGATCTAGGGCACCTGGGCTGGCGTATCAAGGGTAGTATACCATAACAGACAGACTGGCTGAGATCACATCTAGGCACATTGGGTTTCTGGATGATACTGCCTCATCACCAGTCATCTTCCAGCTTCTTGCTGCAGCCTAGCGCTGTATGAACACTTATGGCCAGCTCACAAAGCTGAGAGCCCTAGTCCAAAGCAGGAGCCAGGCAGCCAACTATTAAGAGGGACTCCAGGACAGATACCATCTGCAGCAAAGATCAGGCAGCAGGATACTACTGAAAAAGTCATTTTCAAATTCCTGTCATCCAGGGCGCAGGATGAGGGTAGGTGAGAGTAGGCATCTGCCTAGGGTACCACCTTGCCACAGGTAAAAGGCGGGTGCAGTTTTATTGGGGGGTTTTTGGCAGTAAATATTCTATACAATAAGCACTTCCATCAACACTTCCATCCTCGATCCTAGCTGGTTCTCCTCTACTCGACACCCAGGTCAGGATATTGATTCTGATTGTTTTTTTGATTCTGGAGGTTGCAGGGAGGGGGCGCAATATGCCTAAACTGTCTAGGTTGCCAAATCACTTTGTCCCAGCTCTGTTGTTATCTCTTCTTCCCTATAGGGAACTGTAACTAACATGCCCTGGCACCTGCAGACCTTTAGGACCAGCAGGGAGTTATAGTAAAAAAAATTCGGCCCCTAGAAGAAGTTGTCATTTTGCTGCAAAACGCGGCATGCAGTTCCATCTCAGGCAGTAAATTATGAGAGTTGTGGTGTGATTAGATGAACAGTCTTGCCTCCTGAGGTCCTAAAAGTGGTTCCCCTTAGCCTATAAAAAAAAGGCTTTCAGAAGCTACTTGCGTAAAATGGGCCTTTTTTTTCGCTTGTGTAGAGCTTGTTGATGACTAGAGGCCTCCAAGATGCAATTGAAGAGATTTTGCACAGTTAACAGAGGGGTCATATTATTGGAATATGAGAAGCTGGATGGTCATATCAATGAATTTGGTTTCACATCACCCATTACATGTACTAATTTCACACCAACCCACCGTCACCTCTGTTTGCAGTGCTGTCATGAACGGTGAAACTGGAGTGCTATGGAGTGGAACTGGGTTGACTTCAGCAACAAATTCAAGTTAAGTTTGGCCACAGAAGACGGGCATGTTCATGTTTGGAGACTTAGAGGTGAGTGCCTCAATTCCGTCCTTTGTTGTGGAGTGACACAGTGCCGCCACTGAATAATAGAATCGTAGAGTTGGAAGGGTCCTATAGGGTCATGTGATCTAACCCACAACTTGGTAAATCATTCTAGACAGATGTCTGTCCATGTCCAGCCTCTGTTTCAACACTTCCTTTGAAGAAGAATTCACCAGCTCCAATCGCAACCTGTTCCACTCATTGATCACCCTCACTGTCAGAAATGTTTTTCTAATATCTAATTTGTGCCTCCTCCCTTTCAGTTTCATCCCATTGCTTCTAGTCTTTCCTTGTGGAGATGAGAATAGGGCTGATCCCTCTGCAGTGTGACAACCCTTCAGATACACTACCGTTCAAAAGTTTGGGGTCACCCAAACAATTTTGTGTTTTCCATGAAAAGTCACACTTATTCACCACCATGCGTTGTGAAATGAATAGAAAATAGAGTCAAGACATTGACAAGGTTAGAAATAATGATTTGTATTTGAAATAACATTGTTTTTACATCAAACTTTGCTTTCGTCAAAGAATCCTCCTTTTGCAGCAATTACAGCATTGCACACCTTTGACATTCTAGCTGTTAATTTGTTGAGGTAAGCTTGTGAAATTGCACCCCACGCTTCTAGAAGCATCTCCCACAAGTTGGATTGGTTGGATGGGCACTTCTGGCGTACCATACGGTCAAGCTGCTCCCACAACAGCTCAATGGGGTTCAGATCTGGTGACTGCGCTGGCCACTCCATTACCGATAGAATACCAGCTGCCTGCTTCTGCTGTAAATAGTTCTTGCACAATTTGGAGGTGTGTTTAGGGTCATTGTCCTGTTGTAGGATGAAATTGGTTCCAATCAAGCGCTGTCCACTGGGTATGGCATGGCGTTGCAAAATGGAGTGATAGCCTTCCTTCTTCAGAATCCCTTTTACCCTGTACAAATCTCCCACCTTACCAGCACCAAAGCAACCCCAGACCATCACATTACCTCCACCATGCTTAACAGATGGCGTCAGGCATTCTTCCAGCATCTTTTCATTTGTTCTGCGTCTCACAAACGTTCTTCTTTGTGATCCAAACACCTCAAACTTGGATTCATCCGTCCATAACACTTTTTTCCAGTCTTCCTCTGTCCAATGTCTGTGTTCTTTTGCCCATCTTAATCTTTTTCTTTTATTGGCCAGTCTCAGATATGGCTTTTTCTTTGCCACTCTGCCCTGAAGCCCAAAATCCCGCAGCCGCCTCTTCACTGTAGATGTTGACACTGGTGTTTTGCGGGTACTATTTAATGAAGATGCCAGTTGGGTACCTGTGAGGCGTCTGTTTCTCAAACTAGAGACTCTAATGTGCTTATCTTCTTGCTTAGTTGTGCAACGCGGCCTCCCACTTCTTTTTCTACTCTGGTTAGAGCCTGTTTGTGCTGTCCTCTGAAGGGAGTAGTACACACCGTTGTAGGAAATCTTCAATTTCTTAGCAATTTCTCGCATGGAATAGCCTTCATTTCTAAGAACAAGAATAGACGGTCAAGTTTCAGATGAAAGTTCTCTTTTTCTGGCCATTTTGAGCGTTTAATTGACCCCACAAATGTGATGCTCCAGAAACTCAATCTGCTCACAGGAAGGTCAGTTTTGTAGCTTCTGTAACGAGCTAGACTGTTTTCAGATGTGTGAACATGATTGCACAAGGGTTTTCTAATCATCAATTAGCCTTCTGAGCCAATGAGCAAACACATTGTACCATTAGAACACTGGAGTGATAGTTGCTGGAAATGGGCCTCTATACACCTTTGTAGATATTGCACAAAAAACCAGACATTTCCAGCTAGAATAGTCATTTACCACATTAGCAATGTATAGAGTGCATTTGTTTAAAGTTAGGACTAGTTTAAAGTTATCTTCATTGAAAAGTACAGTGCTTTTCCTTCAAAAATAAGGACATTTCAATGTGACCCCAAACTTTTGAACGGTAGTGTATTTGTAGACAGCTATTAAGTCTCCTCTCAGCCTTCTCTTCTGCAAGCTAAACATTCCCAGATGCTTTAACCATTCTTCATAGGACATGATTTGCAGACCGCTCACCATCTTGATAACTCTTCTCTGAACTTGCTCCAGTTTGTCTATGTCATTTTTAAAGTGGGATGCCCGGAACTGCACACTGTATTCCAGATGAGGTCTGACTAAGGAAGAGTAGAGGGGGATAATTACCTTACGTGATCTAGACTCTATGCTTCTCTTAATACATCCCAGAATTGTGTTTGCCTTTTGGGCTGCTGCATCACATTGTTGACTCATGTTCAGTCTCTAATCTATTAGTATACCCAAGTCTTTTTCACATGTGCTGCTGCTTAGCCCAATTCCTCCCATTCTGTATGTGCTTTTTTCATTTTTCTTGCCCAGATGTAGGACTTTGCATTTCTCCTTGTTAAATACCATTTTGTTAGTTGCTGCCCACTGTTCAAGCTTTTCTAGATCTTTTTGAATACTCACTCTCTCTCCCTTAGTGTTAGCTATCCCTCCTAACTTTGTGTCATCGGCAAATTAAATCAGTTTCCCCTCAATTTCCTCCTCCAGATCATTTATAAAAATGTTGAACAACACTGGGCCTAGGACAGAGCCTTGTGGTACCCCACTTGCCACATACTTCCACTTGGATGTGCAGCCATTTATGACCACTCTTTGAGTACGATCACTCAGCCATTTGTGAATCCACCTAAAAGTTGCCTTGTCAATCCCATATTTGGTCATTTTTTCAATAAATATGATATGAGATACTTTGTCAAATGCTTTACTAAAGTCAAGATATACTATATTCAACGCATTTTCCTGATCAACCCAGTTTGTTACAAACCCATGCTGGTTCTGGTAAATTACTCCATTTTTATCCAAGTACTTGCATACATGCTATTTAATAATTTGTTCATAGATCTTTCCCAGCATAGAGGTCAGGCTCACAGGCCTGTAGCTTCCTGGATCCACCTTCTTCCCTTTTTTGAAGATAGAGACAACATTTGCCCTCTTCCAATCTTCTGGGACTTCTGTTCTCCAGGAATTTTCAAAGATTATGGCGGGTGGTTCAGCAATTACCTCAGCTGCTTCCTTTAGTATCCTAGGATGTAATTCATCTAGACCCTGAGACTTGAATTAATTTAAGTTAACTAAGTGTTCTCTCACCATTTCTCTGCTTATAGATAGCCTGCATTCTTTTATTCCCCCAATAGCACGGGGAAGATCAGTTGATGTTCCATCTACTTTCTAACAGAAAACAGATACAAAATAGGAATTTAAAAGTTCGGCCAGCATCATTCTTAACCAATTCACCATTTTCATCCTGTAAGCATCCAATAGCATCTTTGACTTTTCTTTTACTTTTGACATAATCACCCAAATCCTTTTTTATTGCTTTTGGCCTCTGTTGCAAGCCTCAATTCATTATTAGCTTTAGCTTTTTGACACTTGCCCTACAGTTTCTGCAGACTGCATTATATTCTTCTTTAGATATTCCCCCCCCCCCCCCCCCTCTTTCCATTTCATAAACATATTTTTCTTTGTTTTTAACATGTGTAAAAGTTCTGTGTTCATCCATCCCGGTCTCTTTAAATGCTTCCCATTCTTCCTTATTTTAGGGATTGTTAACGATTGTGCTTTGAGAATCTCATTTCACAATATTTCCCAACCTTCTTGGACATTTCTGTCCTTAAGAACATCCAGCCATTGGATCCTTCCTACCCTCGTTCTGAGTCCATTAAAATCTGCCTTTCTGGACAGATATGCACATCTGTATGTATCGGAATCTCTCTGCTTGTTTATAATGTACTTTATTTCCACTGTGAAAATTAATAAAATATTTGTTTTTAAAATCTGCCTTTCTGAAATCCATCCTTGAGGTCTGAGTTTTCTCAGGTCTTCCTCCCCTTGTTATCCAAAATTCAATGATAGCATGATCAATGCCTCTTAAGGTCCCAGCCACTCTTACTTCCTCAACTATTTCCTCCAATTAGGTCCAAGCAGGGGCGTAATTATTGGGGATGCGGTTGCACCCGGGCCAAGGACCCTTAGGGGGGCCATAAGGCCTCTCTTATCCATATAGGGAGCACAGTACTATGAAAAAAGCATTATAGTTAGGGGCCCCATTACAGATTTTGCATTGGGGCCCAACAGCTTCAATTTGTGCTTCTGGGTCCAAGATAGCAGATCCTCTTGTTTTTTCTTTTACTTTTTGGAATATAAATATGTCAGCAAGAGCGGATAAGAATTTGTTGGATCCATTACTTTTGCCTGAGAAAGATTCCCAACAAATGTCTGGATAGTTAAAATGTCCCATGATCCCTGTGTTGCATTGCTGGCATGATGGTCTGTGGGGGGCCATTGCATACAACAGTTGGTCCCCCTAGTAGTGGTATGAGGGACAATGACAGCTCAGCGATATGTTCAGGACATCCTGCAGCCACATGTGTTCCTCTCATGGCGGCTTCCAGCAGGATAATGCTCAGCCGCACACACAAGGGGGGTCAAAGGAAGCCCCCACAATATTTTCACACTTTCGTGGCCTGACCAGTTCCAGATTTATCACTAATAGAACATGTATGGAACCATCTGGGATGCCAAACACTTGAATATGGTGTGCTGTGCTGTCAGCTTGCTCACTTCATATATCTCACGATCCACTGCTTGCTCCAGCGGGTTCACCTGCCCCCGGTCCTGGGCCTTAAACAACAAAAGATTCCATGCAGGTAAAAATGTAATCCACGCTTGCTTGCAGAGTAAAATTTGTAATCTTCCTTTATTTAGTCATATTTAAAATTGCCAGGTATACACATCTCTAACCAGACGCGTATCGGCTGCACAGAGCCTTCGTCAGTGGTATCAGTGGTATCTGGGATGCTATATTTGACAGCATATGAGTTTGCATGATCTAGAGGCTTGGGTACAGCAAATGTGGAGCAATATGCTGCAGGATACCATACAGAATCTGTAGGCCTCCTTGTCCGCCATATCACATCTTGCATCCAAGCTAGAGGTGGTACAACAGGGTACTACAGCCTCCATACCCACCATATCACATCTTTTATACAAGCTAGAGTTGGTACAACAGGGTACTAGAGCCTCCATGCCTGCCTGTATCACAACTTGTATCCAAGCTAGAGGCAGTACAACAGGGTACTAGAGCCTCCATGCCCACCCGTATCACATCTTGCATCCAAGCTAGAGGTGGTACAACAGGGTACTAGAGCCTCCATGCCTGCCTATATCACATTTTGTATCCAAGCTCTAGGTGGTCCAACAGGGTACTAGAGCCTCCCTACTAGGGGTCAGTTCTCCACAATAAATCGATCTTTCGCTCTAATATTGTAATCACTTATTTATATCAACGTTACAATCACACAGAGAACGTTTCATTACGACAACTCCTTCTATGTGCTTGACGATTTTTGACAACGAGTGTAGGTTGCATGCCACAAGGAACCATTGTAAGGCATTATTCCAATGAGCGTAGGTGCAACTATGTTCAGCATAGAGCACAGGATTTTGAATTAAGCTGAGGGAAGATCTGTGGGGTGTTCCACCAGAATTTATTTTTCTGGTGGGCCCTAGGGACCCCATTCCAACAATGCAGTATGCTGTGCTCCAGTGGGTCCAGAAAGACTTTAGACCCTTTCATTTTTTTACATCTTGTTATGTTGTGGCCTTGAGTTTCCCCGTTATTTTGCACTCAATACCTCACAATGACAAAGTGACAACAGAATGCTAGAAATCTTTGTAAACTTTTATAAAATGAAAAACTCCCAATCCGCAGTGCCATAAGTATTCACGCCCCGTACTCAGTACTTAGTTGAATCCCCTTTGGCAGTGATTACAGCCTCTAGTCTTATTAGGTATGATACCACAAGGTTTACACACTGGATTTGGGGATGTTCTGTCTTCTGTCTGGTATGTTGGGTGCCGGCTGTGGACGCCATTTTCAGGTCTTTCTGGAGATGTTTGATTGGGTTCAAGTCCTGTGTTGTCTTGGCTGTGTTTTGGGTCATTGTCTTGTTGGAAGGTGAACCTTCTGCCCCATCTGAGGTCCCCTGTTCTCTGGATCAGGTTTTTATTATCTCTGTACTTTGCTTCATTCAGCTTTACATGAACCCTGACCGGTCTCCCTGTCCCACAGCATGATGCTGCCACCACCAGGCTTCACTGTAGAGATGGTATTGGGCAAGTGATGAGCGGCGCCTGGTTTCCATCCACCCTGACCGGTCTCCTCTTCCCCAGCATGATGCACCACCACCAAGCTTCACTGTAGGGATGGTATTGGGCAGGTGATGAGCGGCGCCTGGTTTCCATCCACCCTGACTGGTCTCCTCTTCCTCAGCATGATGCTCCACCTTGAGGCTTAAATGTAGGGATGGTATTGGGCAGGTGATGAGCGGCACCTGGTTTCCTCCAGACAGAACACTTAGAGGCCAAAAAGTTCCATCTTGGTGTTATCAGACCAGATAATCTTGTTCCTCACAGTCTGAGGTCCTTTAGATGCTTTTTGGTAACTTCAGGCAGCTTTAATTTATCTTACTGAGGAGGCTACTTTCCATTCCCTCCGCCATGAAGCCCAGATTGGTGGCTGCAGTGAGGCTGCAGTGATGGTCGACCTTCTGAAAGTTTCTCCAATTTGCACACAGGATATTTGGAGCTCAGCCAGAGTGACCGTTGGGTTCTTGGTCACCTCTCTTACTAAGACCCTTCTCCTCCAATGACTTAGTTTGGGGGTCGGCGGCTCTAGGAAGAGTCCTGGTTGTTTTTCCATGTAAGTATTATGGAGACCACTGGGCTTTTGGGAACATTCAGGGCAGCAGAAATGTTTTTGTACCCTCTTCACATCTGCGCCTCCACACAATCCTGTCTCTGAGCTCTACAGGCAGTTCTCTCTTCCTCATGGCTTGGTTTTGGCTCTGATATGTATTTTGAGCGGTGAGACCTTATATAGACAGGGGATGGCTTTTAAAATGATGTCTTATCAACTGAATTTCCAAGCGGTGACTCCAATCAAGGTGTAGAAACATCTCAGAAATGATGAAGAGAAATGGGAGGCCTCCAGAGCTAAATTTCAAGTG
Source organism: Eleutherodactylus coqui (assembly GCF_035609145.1). NCBI lineage: Eukaryota > Metazoa > Chordata > Amphibia > Anura > Eleutherodactylidae > Eleutherodactylus > Eleutherodactylus coqui. The sequence continues at coordinate 185,352,667 of NC_089844.1, read as the reverse complement.
TCATACCAAAGGGTGTGAATACTTATGCCAGTGCAAAATGTTAGTTTTTCAGTAAAAAAAATACAAAGATTTCTACCATCCTGTTGTCACTTTGGCATTATGGGGTATTGAGTGCAGAATGATGTGGAAAAAGTTAAATTTTGTTGTATTTGCACAATGCAAAATATAAAAAGTGAAAGGGGCTGAAAACTTTCCGGACCCGCTGTATGTCATCAGCATTTTGTGGCAGCTCCGTGCTGGAAGCCCCGAACAGAACCTCCGACACAGATGTGAACAGAGCCTAAAGCATGTTTAAATAAGATGTTGGCTTTCATGAAACAACATCTGGAGCATGATGCAACAATATCCTGTGCATTAGTAACAGTGCGGCCCTCCAGAGCGGGATTACGCAGCGCTAACAGAACTGATGTTACTAAGGCTTTCACTTTGTAGCAGGATGACACTTTTGATAACAGAAATTTCTTTTCTTGTTAGAATACACAACATTCCTGTGAAGTAAACTGTAACTACGTTGTAACTGATACCTGATACTTTGATGCATGTATTCAGGGCCGGCGTCAGCACTCGGCAAACCCAGCCAGATGCTGGGTCCACTGAGCCAGAGGGTCCCACTTCACTTGTTGACTAGATAAAATAAAAAAACAGTCACCTCCTCTGTCACTTTCTGACAGTGTAACAGACCCAAAGAACTTACTGTAGCACGTATGGCCAGAAGGCCTAGTTTTCTCACAGTGACGCCAACACTCCAACTGGAGCCTTGGGATGGTATGTCAAAGAAATAACAGAGTCGAGTCCAGCAATAGTTTAGAAAATCTGGGATTGTAAGATTTACTAACTTTGATATTTGAAATACAAATTGAATACTCAGTTCTCCGTAACAGTATTTGTAACATGAAGATGCAGTATTAAGCAGGCAATTGTACACAATGAGAAATACAGTGATATTGATTTGATGAAGACTAGAGATGAGCGAGCATACTCGCTAAGGGCAATTACTGGATCGAGCATTGCCCCTAGCAAGTACCTTCCCGCTCGGAAGAAAAGATTTGGCTGCCGGCGGTGGGCAGGGAGCAGCGGGGGAGAGCGGGGAGGAACGGAGGGGAGATCTCTCTCTCACTCTCTTCCCCCCGCTCCCCCTGCTCACTGCCGCAACTCGGCTCCCACCCGCGTCGGCCGCCAAACCTTTTGTTCCAAACGGGCAGGTACTCGCTAAGGACAATGCTCGATCGAGTAATTGTCCGTAGCGAGTATGCTTGCTCATCTCTAATTAAGACCTGACTTCAATGCTCTCTTTTTTCCTTTCCTGTAGATTTATTTGTAGGACAATTCCCCAACTAGCTGCTTTAAGGATTGATTTAGATTTTAGTGAAGTGTATATGAAGCAGAGGGACAAGTGGCTGAACAACTAATCCTGGCTTTGAATTCACCGGATAGCTATAACTCACTGTTTGAAGAAGATGAAACTCAGAAAGGTTCTCCCTTTCCTCCGCTGTTAGGTGCCAAGGGAGCGGGTTTACACCTCGCTCGACCTTGGAAGAGAAACATGTTGAACTGCTGGCTTGCTCTAGTATGGGTACCTCCTCTTCTCCGACAAGACTAGACTACAACCACTCCTCTCTCACTCCTGGCTGCATCTGCCTAACTGCTCACTGTCACTCCCTTTTATTTCCTCTGGATTTTTCCTGCACTTTCTGGACTCCTCCCACTCTTGCTTAGGAACTTGTGTTGTGGCTTTCCTGCCCTTGGACTCCTCACCAGTGAAATTGATTCTGATTATCAGCCAATGGGACTGCAGCTGACATCAGGCTAAGCTCTAGGTTTAGTGGAGAGAAGGGGAGAAACAGGGTCTCTTCTACAGTCGGCACCTTCTATGTCCATGGATGGCACATAGGCAGGTGAGACAGGACAGGTGTTGATGTGAATGCTCTGTAGGGCCCGCTGGGCCACTATAGCAGCTATAATAGATGATGGTAACCCCTGCTGACTTTCGCATTGTGCGATCATGTGACAAACACATGAACACTGTAGTCAATTCCCGGCGTCAATGTTAGGGAGGCCGGTGAATATCCATAGCAATCATTTATTCGTCACATGGCCATGCAGAAAGCAGAAGGGTGCGGAGCTAGCCTGAGTGGTGGTGCTAGCTTTAGTGTGGTCACTGTGCTATCTGTTCTGACTAAAACGGCTGCTCATGTAGTAGGGAGGTTGGAATATAAATTCATACCGTTCCAGTCATGTCACATCGTGACACCAGTACTTTTGAGTGTGGATTTGTGAGTGGGGTGGTAGAATAATGGGGACCACTCCAGTTAGTTTGGGGTAAACCGAAAGTACACAGTTTACTCAGCGTTTGTAGAGGTTAAATAAACAGTTCATACTTTGCAGTTTTCCAACCAACATGAACTTCAACAGATTTTCTACTGGCAATGTAAATACACATTAATTCCTGCACTCCCTCTCTTTTACTCGCAGATGGGACGCGTCAGTCGCAGTTATCTGGGGAGGTATATACTTGTGGAGGTATGGCGTGTTTAGTGTAGAGGTGGCCGGGCACTCACTGACTCCTACACAACTCACGGTTGAGCAGCTTCCTTTCTGGTGTAGCTCCCACGGGACCTGCCCTGAGTCCAATTCTCTCTTCTAGGGGTTGAAGAAGGCTCCGGTTCTGCTCCGGGTGCTGTTGGCTCACTTCTCCTCACCATACCTCACTTCCGACCCCCAGTGACTGTCTATACCAGTGCCAGCTCCGCACTCTGCTTCTCTTCCAACGAACAACTCTCCTCCCCTTCCTGCTGTTTCCCAACTTTTCTTCCCGCCACTGACTCACTTCCTCCTCCACCCAGCTTTCCTGGGCTAGACTCCACTCCTCCCACTCTACCAATCAAAGAATTTACCAGCAAGCAGCCAATCAGAAGAGGCTGTTACCGGTTAAACTTGACCAAAGCAACACAGAGGTATCTAGGACTTGTTAGCGCTATGGACTACCGTCTAGGAGCCTCCGCGTCACTACAGCTACACAATGCGGAAGTCATCGGAGGACAACATGCCCATTAAACCTGATGAGTAGCGACTGAGAAGGTGAGTATGGACTCATTTTTATTTTATTACATAAATGGGGCAATTGGGAGCATCATTACTAAAAGGGGGCATTACTTCTAAAAGACGGGAATGATTTCTGAAATGGGGCAAATGGGAACATTATTTCTAAAAGGGGTGGACTGGGAACTGAAAGTGACCTGGGAAAAAAATCTAAAAGTGACCCCATTTGGAACATGGTAGAATATTAGCTTGGGGACTAAGTAGATGCTAAAAAAGGGCATTTCAACAAGGAATCATTAGTAGACTCCTCCGTCTCTATCGCTCAGCCCGGCCCGGTTTGGTAGTGCTGGTACATCTTCCAGGAGCTCCACCTGGTCTACCGGGAATCGGCTGATTGGTGGGGATCCTGAGTGGCGGACTCCCACCAATCAACTGTTGATGACCTATCCTGCAGATAATTAATTCATATAAAAAAATCCCCAAAGTAATGGACATCCCCTTTAATGGACAAAACCTATGCCATATGGTTTTCCTTTTGACATAGTTTTGGCCAAGATGATCCTGCAGCACCAACTGCACTGAAATGTGGAATTCACGGTGCTATTTAATACAACTGCTTTGAGTATGTAGGTTTGAGGTGGTCCTGCAGGTGTGCATTGGAGCAGCAGGAAGACATCTTTTGTAGTTAACTTTTGTACTAAATCGAAGGATGATATTTGTACAGTAGTCCTTCAAGTTGTATGTAACTTCTTTATTGGAATCTGCATTTATAGAGGAGCAGCCGAGTCCTAATATCGGCGGGGCCGTCTGCATAACTGTGCAGCCACAGGCCCACTGACTCCAACGATGTGTCCCTTTTCCCCTACTCCCTCCTGTTCCCCTGTATGGGCTCTTCCTAATTTCAGTGTCAATGTGTCAGCTGAGTGGCTCCTACCACTTACCGTCAATCAAATCTGACATAGCCCATTGATAGTGAGCAGCTGGGACAGCCCACTTGACACATTTACAACTGTGGGAACAGAAACTAAGAAGAGCCTGTACGGGTGAATGGGAGGTGATATTCACAGTGGCCATTATAGTAAAAGTCCTCCTCCTACCCTCTTGGAGGTTGATGGTATGGGCTGGTCTCTGGTGTGATGTCTTGGTGTAGTGCAGTACCTCCTAGTGTAAGAGAGTCGAAGTAGACAGATGGCGCAACAGATAACTCTCATTTATTCAGATTCGGATAATGGAGGGTAAAGTCCTTTGCAATCTGAGTGTTCAAAGTCCCATGCTGAAGGTAGTGGCTGGAAGTGCTGCCACCTCTCTGTTTGCTTCTATACTGCTTATCCTGCTCTTCTGAAACTTCTAGAACATTATATGAATGTATATAAATTTTGCTCCGCCCATCATCTTAGTGCTGATTGGATGACTGGGAGAGCTGGGGCACTAGGCTATTCTATAATTTCTACATTAAACTCCATATTCAGAGACATAAGACATTACATAAAATATTAAACTCATATCGAAAGTGCTAATAAAAATGTGCTTAAGAGTCTTGTCTGTGTCCTTTTTTACCTCCCGTGTAAGACAGTCCCAGCATACCCCCACTGCATCCTGTGTTCCCCCCTTCAGGGCCACTTATTGGACTTCTTTGTATGTTCCATATATGTGCTTGGCTCCTATCTGCTTCTTTGCCTTTTGTATATGCTTGGTTATGTATACTTTGGCTTCTGGTATATTTGGATATACACTTTGCCTTGAGGTGACACATTTTGTTTATATTACTGCTCACTTCATTACCATTATTTTGCACAAATTTGCATGTTTGTATGCTAATGATGTTTTTGCACCAATTGGTGTATATAGACTCCACATTGTGTCTGCACATGTATGGCCTGAAGAAGATTGTAGTGAAGCATTGAAACGTATAGCCATTTTAAATGTTTGCTACTAAAGTCGCTCACCTCAGATATAATTGTACAGTAGCAATCAAAATTATTCACACCCATTGTAATTAAAGGGGTTATCCAGTTGTAGACTATTGAAAGCCTATCGTTGGGTTAAGTCATCAATAGTAGATCAGTGGGGGGCTGTCACTTGGAACCTCCACTGATCAGGTGTTCGCCAGGCTGGTATGCTTTGTGCACTGAGCTGATTTCTGCAGGAAGCAGATAGCTTCATTTTCACTGCAGTGGCCAGGCTTGGCATTACAGGAAGGTTAAAGGGGGTTTTCCACAATAACAAGTTACCACCTATCTACAGGATAGAGGATAATTTGCTGATTGTTGGGGTCTCACCACTGGGAGCCCCCGCCATTCTTGAGAACAGGAGTCAGTGTCTCATTCTCCTGTCACTGTGGGGGTTTATTCTTCCCCAGCAGTGATGTCACTCTCAATGGATCACTGGCCATTCATTTCAATACGAGTGACAGAAACACCCAAGCTGGTGCCAGCCCTAACTGCCCAGATTGCCCATGACCTGACCGGTCTACTGGGCTTTTTCTCTGTAGAGTCCATGGCCAATCCGCCTCCGTGTATGCTGGAAATATATCTTCATTGATCCATATGAGCCGAGAAATGGTATCCGAGCTTCAACAGTAATAAGTGTAGGCTGAGCAGTATGAAGGGAAAATACAAGTCAACATTAATACTAAGTGGGAAACACCATGTAACACTGACACGGAGAAGGACTGTAATAAGGATATTATTAACCCTTTCCAATCCAATTTGTATCCTGGTTTTCCTAGGGGGCTTACTCTTTTTCTGCTGTTATACAACAGCGCTATATGCTGGCTAAAGCCAGTACTGCATGGGGTGACACATTGGATAGACTCTAACAGCAGAGAGGCTGGCAATATACAGTAAGAGAACCCCGACGGACGTCTTCCAACATCGGAGCTGTACAGCCTTAAATCATAATGTCTTCAGACGTCAGACAGTGGATTCGAAAGGGTTAACACTGACACGGAGAAGGACTGTAATAAGGATATTATTAACACTGGCACAGAGAAGGACTGTAATAAGGATATTATTAACACTGACACGGAGAAGGACCGTAATAAGGATATTATTAACACTGACACAGAGAAGGACTGTAATAAGGATATTATTAACACTGACACGGAGAAGGACTGTAATAAGGATATTATTAACACTGACACGGAGAAGGACCGTAATAAGGACATTATTAAGGCCTTAGACGGGCGTTTTTTTTGCGCGATTTGCGCATGCGCATGCGTCCGGCGATTTTTTAAAACCATTGCTTTGCAATGGTATCGGACACACGAGCGCTTTTTATGCGCTCGTCCGATAAATTATAGAACAGAAATCGCAGATCGCACCTATCTGCGATTCCTGTTCTCTTCACTATATGCGCTCAATGGGGCCGGCGGCAGCAGCGCCGACCCCATTGAGAACATATAGAAGACAAATCATTCTTCTCTGCCACAGCTGTAACAGCTGTGGCAGAGAAGAACGATGTTTGCCCATTGAATTCAATGGAGCCGGCAATACAGCCGACTCCATTGAAAGCAATGGGCTGCCGGCGTGCGCAGGATGAATTGTCAGGAAGGGCTTAAATATATAAGCCCTTCCCTGCAATTCATCCAGAAAAGTGTTAAAATAAAAAATATATACATACTCACCTGCTCCCGGCAGCCGGAGTTCCGCGCAGCCGGCCTGCAGTGGGAGTGAAGGGGGTGTGAGTCAGACCTGCCCCCTGATTGGCTCAGTGCTGAGCCAATCAGAGGCAGGTCTGACTCACACCCATTCATGAATTCATGAATGGGTGTGAGTCAGACCCCCTTCACACCCACTGCAGGCCGGCTGCGCGGAACTCCGGCTGCCGGGAGCAGGTGAGTATGTATATATATTTTTTTTTTACACTTTTCTGGATGAATTGCAGGGAAGGGCTTATATATTTAAGCCCTTCCCGACAATTCATCCCACACTCGCCCGCAGCGCATTGCTTTCAATGGAGTCGGCTGTATTGCCGGCTCCATGGAATGCAATGCGCTGGACAGCTCCAGCCCGTTTCTAATGAAACGCGGCTAGGAGCAGATTTTCGGGCGATTTTCGGGCATCGGTCACGCGATTTGCGGATGCGCATCCGTCATGCGATCCGCAAATCGCGCGAAAAAAAGCCCGTCTGACTAAGGCCTAACACTGACACGGAGAAGGACTGTAATAAGGATATTATTAACACTGACATGGAGAAGGACTGTAATAAGGATATTATTAACACTGACACGGAGAAGGACCGTAATAAGGATATTATTAACACTGACACGGAGAAGGACCGTAATAAGGATATTATTAACACTGACATGGAGAAGGACCGTAATAGGGATATTATTAACACTGACACGGAGAAGGACTGTAATAAGGATATTATTAACACTGACACGGAGAAGGACTGTAATAAGGATATAATTAACACTGACACGAAGAAGGACTGTAATAAGGATATTATTAACACTGACACGGAGAAGGACTGTAATAAGGATATTATTAACACTGACACGGAGAAAGACTGTAATAAGGATATTATTAACACTGACACGGAGAAGGACCGTAATAAGGATATTATTAACACTGACACGGAGAAGGACTGTAATAAGGATATTATTAACACTGACACGGAGAAGGACTGTAATAAGGATTTTATTAACACTGACACGGAGAAGGACTGTAATAAGGAAATTATTAACACTGACACGGAGAAGGACTGTAATAAGGATATTATTAACACTGACACGGAGAAGGACCGTAATAAGGATTTTATTTGGTAGTAAATGTAATCATAGCAACCAGCGTCAGCAGCAAGACTAAGGGCTCCACCAGAGGAACGCGTCACGGTGAAGTCATCAGAAGAGTTTTAATTGGGTCTGGCTTTTTTTAAGCAACCTTATTACAACTTATCATTACTATAAAATCATAACGATTTTTGCAAAATCAGATCGGGTCATTCGTTTCACAAATAAAAAAGTTACAGTGTGTGCGCACGTCAGTATGTGCTTCCATGAATGTGGATTGGCGGTTAGCACTGTTGCCTTTTAGTGCTGGAGTCCTAGGTTCAAATCCCATCGAGCATATCTGCATAGACCGAACAACCCCATACAGATGTTGCCATTATTTAGAGAAGGGGGAAAAACAACACAAATAAACACAAAGAGAATGTTATAAAAACCCATCCAGATGTTGGTCAGAGTTGAACCTACAGCTCCAGCACTGCAAAGCATTGCTAACAACTAAGCTGCTACACTTGTCTGCTCTGCACCAGAAAAGGGGAGGAACAACGCGAATAAACACAAACAACGTAAAAAATCCATTCAGATGTTGCCCTTGGTCAGATTTGAACCTAAAACTGGACGGCAGAAGAGCCAGCAACTTAGCCACCAGACGTACAACTTAGCCACCAGAAGACATACAAAGCCCATGCAGATGTTAACCTAGAACTCCTGTGCTAATGACTGAGCCACAGTGATTGCTCTTTCTTCTTTCTGTTCTTCCTCCTCCAGTGGAGAAGGAGAAGAATAAAGTGAAGGAGAAGAAGTATAAGGAGAAGGGGAAGAAGTATGTAAGAAGGAGGAGGCAAGAAAGAGATGAAAGAAAATAAGAAGGCCCTCTTTCCTTTTTCCTCTTCTCCTCCTCCGGAGAAGACAAAGCAGGGGGAGGTAGAAGTGAAAAGCTTGGTGGTGATGGGATTCGAACCTAGGACCTCAGCACAAAAAGACAACAGTACTGAGAATTGAGACACATGTACATTAGTAAAACCATTTTTTTTTTACCCCCATTGATTTTAATGGGAGTCAGAATCAGCTGTTCTGATTCACAATAACATTTTAAAAATTGGATCCGGCTGTACCGACCTGAATATTTTTATAGTCAAGTCCTGCCATACACGCCCTAGCCGATCACGACTGATGGATGCAGTGGCTTCTGGGATGCTACAGACCATGGTGGGTGGTAAGGGTGCATGTACACTCTACTGCCCCAGAGAGAAAAATCAAAAGGCATAAGGTGCAGGGAACGTGGAGGCCAAGAAGTTCACTATTATCACCACATGCACGTCCAATTTGTTTGACTTTATTGTCAAAATGGAAGGGGTAGGGTGGCACCCCATCCTGTTGGAAGATGACAGGTGGGATTTCCCGTTCCAGCTATGGCAGAATATATTTGTAGTGCAGCTTCCCGTACGGAGCTGGGAGGGCAAGATGCTGGCTTGTCACGGCGGCTCTTACCAGGCTCCCTCCCAGAGGGACGCATGCAGCCAAGGCCAGGGCAGTGCTGGGCCTCTTCCGGACACCCCTGGGCTGCCTAATAGATGGTAGAACAGGAACGCCACCGTTTCGGTACCCACCAGCATGAACATCGGTGCAGAAATAATTGAGCCACATACAGTGATTTAGTACTTCAGGTCCCTGGCAATGGTCAGGGCCTGGAATAACTTTTACTTAATGATAACTTCAGCAATACACAAGGCACTGGAATTATGGACTGAGAAAAGTGCAGGCAATATATAAGCTAGAGTACCTCCACACGACAGGCCCAGACTTAGGGACGATTGTCTGTGATTAATTAAAGACGTGTACCTCCACTCAGCAGGACCCAGACTTCAGGATGCTTGAGTGTGTACAATGAGAATAGAGTACCTCCACCCAGCAGTCCCAGACCTCATGATACTCAGGCATGAAAGACAATGGAAATATACGAGTACCTCTGCACTAGGCCTTGGGATGAAACGCTCACTTGTTGCTCACTTACTCTCTTTTTGGGGCTGACTCTGTCTTCATAAAAGCAGGCACTCGGGAAATCTCTCCTCCTCCTCCATCTTCAACACACAAAGGTTAAAGTTGCCCTCATGTGTCTCTGTGTTTTCTCTAGCAGCTCTACAAGATGGAAGCCCAGATTGAAGAACCTTTTACCGCTTCTGTAGCACTCACATTTATAACTAAAAAAAAATCAAATCATGGTATTTGTATAGCGCCAACTTATTCCGCAGCGCTTTCAGGTAATTATTATTTATTACCCCCCACCAAGCTGGGTTCTCATTTTACCGACCTCGGAAGGATGGAAGGCTGAGTCAACCTTGAGCCGGCTACCTGATTCATGCGGGGATCGAACTTGCAACCAGGTCGTAGGTGAGAGCTTACACTCTGCACCACACGAGGCTCATACCTTCACTCATACCACATTACAGGACATAAATTGTTAGATTTACAGTCAGCTCACACTTTGCAGACATTAACTTCTCATTTGCTGCAGCTGTGCAATACACATAACAGAATGACAAGACAGTTTTGCACAGAGCATCCACATAAGACATACATGTGTGACATTATGGAGGGGGCCAGGAAAGCATTACTGGGCCACTACAATAGTGTCCAGGTTTGAAATCCCCAGGATTGTTTCCTCATGGAATAAGAAGGGGCCTGACATTTTCCTACAGATTATAGCACAGAATACATTCACCTTGGGAGAGCCGCCCGTACGCTCCATGTAGGAGGTGGGTCCCCCCCCCCCCCCCCTACATTCCGACATTACGTTTGTTGCCTGGAAGGTTGTAGGCAGCTTCATCACTAAACTATAAAGATTCCATGAAACCATCGCTTTCCATTTTGCATGAGTGCAGGATCCAGGGAGCTGGGAATAAGTCGACTGTGCAGTCTGCTGCTGGGTGCGGCACATGACAGGTTGGTGACTGTCGGACCTGTAAACCCTGTTACTGTGACAACCTGTAACATACCGTGTAAGTCCAAAATAAAAACATGTGATTCCAGTTCAGCCTATTATCCCCCCAATGTTCCCAGAGGGAGGCAAAAAACCCCAATGAGGTAGAAGTCAATTTTCTCAATTTAAGGAAAAAAATTCCTTCCTGACTCCAGTCTGGTAATCAGAATAAACCCGGGTCACCAACCCTTCTGGAATCATTAGTGATTATAACATATAATATTGTTTAACTCAAGAAAGGTGTCCAGGCCCCTCTTGAACTCTTTTATCAAATTTGCCATCACTACATCCTCAGGCAGAGAGTTCCACAGTCTCAATGCTCTTACTGATGTAAAGAGCGCCCCCTTGTTACAGTCCTGGGTATAAATAGATGATAAGAGAGATCTCTGTACTGACCCCTGATATATTATACATAGTTATTACAGCGCCCCCTTGTTACAGTTCTGGGTATAATAGATGATGGGAGAGATCTCTGTACTGACCCCTGATATATTATACATAGTTATAAGAGCGCCCCCTTGTTACAGTCCTGGGTATAACAGATGATGGGAGAGATCTCTGTATTGTCCCCTGATATATTATATATAGTTATTAGGTCGCCATTCAGCCACCTTTTTTTTTACAAACTAAATAACCCAATTATGATAACCTCTCTGGGCATTGTAGTCCGCCCATTCCATTTATTACTTTAATTGCTTGCCTTTGTACCCGCTCAAGCTCTGATATGTCCTTCTTGAGTACCGCTGCCTAAAACTGTCTACAATATTCCATGTGTAGTCTGACCAGTGACTTGTAAAGAGGAAGAACAATGTTCTCTTCATGCACCCCTAGACCTCTTCTGATGCCTCCATTAACCTATTTGCCTTGGCAGCAGCTGCCTGACCCTAGTTGCTCCTGTTAAGCTTACAGTTAACTAAAATCCCCATGTCCTTCTCTATGTCAGTGTTCCTCAGTGGTTTCTCATTTAGTGTGTAATGGTGACACATATTTCCTTGGCTATGTGTATAACCTTACATTTATCAGTGTTTCACCTCACCTGACACTATTCTGCCCCAACGTATTCAGGTCCACTTGCAACCAACTTGCGTCCTTTCTTGTGTCAATTTCTTTATATAGTTTTGTATCATCTGCATATATTGCTACTTTACTGTGCAATCCTTCTACCAGGTCAATAATAAATATATTAAAAAGTATAGGTCCCAAAACTGTCCCCTGTGGTTCCCCACTAGTAACAGTGACCCCTCCCCCCCAATACTGCCACCTATAATACCCCACTAGTAACGGTGACGCAATGAGAGTATGTACCATTTATACTCCAGGATAGCATCTCTTAGAAACCCTTCAAACATTTTACCCACAATAGAAGTTAGACTTACCGGCCTGTAGCTTCCAGGTTTGCTTTTTGAATATCGGCACCACATTGCTATGTGCCAATCCAGTGGAAGAGACCGTGTCACTATAGAGTCCTTAAGTATAAGAAACAAGGGTCTGTCTATCACATTATTTAATTCCCTTAGGTGTATGCCACCGGGACCCGGTGATTTGTTTATTTTAATCTTTTAAGACAGCTCTGTACTTCTCCCTGGATTAGACTGGTGACATTTAGTGGAGAGTTTACTTTATCACTCTGCATCTCATCTGACATTTCATTTTCCTCTGTGAATACACTGGAGAAAAACTATTTAATAGATTTGTTTTCTCCTCATCACCCTTTACAATTTCTCCTACATTATTAATCTTTTCACTATTTATATAGCTGAAGAACAGTTTAGGGTTAGTTTTACTCTTTAGCAATAAGGCTGAGTTCACACAGGGCGGATTCCCGTCGAAAATCTCACGGTTTGGCCGCTCTATGGAGCGCCGGCCGCAACGGAAAAGCGAGCGGCCGGGCCGCTTCAAAGCCGCCACGGCGGTTCTCCCGCAGTTGCTTCATCTATTTGCCTCTGTAATAGATTTTCTGTGCCTTCTGTTATATTTGTATATTTGGTGTCTATAGAAAACCCCTATGAGGATTTTATTGTTTTTCCCTCCCATAGAGGCTCCACATGTTCATCTCTCTCCCATATATCTTCCTGTAATGTGGGCTTTAAACCAAATTTTACTTTAAGACAAACCCCTCCACTTTCTGTTTTTTTATGATCTCTTTCCCGAAGTTATCCTCGGGGAATTCACATGAATGGTGAGCGTGATTTACGACCCCATATCACGCTCACAATTGTGAAGTTAGTCGAAAAAACACATCAATTCCGCAATAGCTTTTTTTGTGGCATTCACTATAAATAATGTGATAACTTATTTTCTGTGGGTCCGTGTCACAGCAGGGGCAGGTGACACAGAAACCAGGGTACGATGGAGACACCAGGCTTACAATTTTTTTTTTAATTTAACAAATAAAGATGAAGTTGGCAACTGAAGCTTCTATTAATAGATAAGCAATATACAGTTATTCAGAAACTTTAGACAACCTAACTGACTGTAACTAAGAGTATGTTTAACTCTAATGTGAGTGGGGTATGTAGAACATGTGGTAGTACCACCCAGCAATGGCGGTTGCCTGCACACAGTCCAAAAGTAATGCAAGTATTGTGTTGGCTCAAGCTAGCGTATTTTAACTTGCAGGCTGGCATTTAAGTCACTTCCCGTGTGCAGATGTCGGGCCTTTTCCTGGGAGCCTACCTCACTTACATATCTCCAATGTGTTTGTTATTGTAGGGGGACATGTCTTTGGGCATCTCATGTGGATACCCCAATTCACAGAGCTGTAGGACAATGTGAATCCTTGTAGCAGTCTCTCTAGCTCTAGTCTCTGCAGCTTTGTTCTCTCAGTAACACTGGTTTTGGCGCATTACAGAGATGCGATTCTCAAGCGGCAGCTGCCTCCTCTCTTGTGCCACTTTCCCTCTCTAACAGGCACATATTCTCCAGGACACGTCCTCCACGGCTCCCCAAGACAACTCCTCACTTCTTTGGCAGCTCTCTCTACTGGCAATGCAGTCTCTCTCCAGGCTCACTAGCACTGGAATTGCTCTCCAGCTTGCAGCTCTCTATTATCTCAAGTCCACCAGATCTCCCGCCTGTCCTCTGATGGAAGAAGGCCGAAGACATCACAGAGGGAGCTCCTGCGCTCTGTTAATCCCATATATGCCACGATCAGCATTGATCACAGCATATGAGTGATTAACGGCAGGGTTCAGTTTTCTCTATGAACCTGGCAGTTTGAGTGGAATCCTAGTTGTCAGTCACAACCAACTCCAACTGTGAATAGCATAGGCTTAGCTTCTTCAAGATTCAATTCAACAGTTTCTCTGCACCATCAAAGAGCAGCATATAAGAGCTGTAACCTGTGGTGTTGTAGACTTGTCTGCTGTAGGCCCAAACGAACTCAGGAAGATATTCAAAACATCACAGCTTTTTGACTCCTTCTAGGGTCTGAAGCATCAGAGTCTGGTTGAAGCATTCACATTCACCATTGCCTTGCAGATGCTATGGGGCCACCCGGGAGATCTCAATACCATTCAGCTAGTATAGCTCTTCCATTACATTCTCTTGGAAGCAAGCCACTAGGTTGAAATGTATGTGTTTTTTGCACTCATATTCGGATGTAGTCTTAGCCGACCCATTGTGCAGCAGATTCATCTGTCTGCTTTCGGGTGGGAGCGACCACTGTAAATTCAGAGAAACGATCCATCATGATTGGACAATACTGGTGACCATAAACTTACGGCCTAATGAGTATATAGTCTACCAGTAAGACTTCAAGGAGTTCTTTGGTCTATATAGTTTGTACTGGGGCACGCTGCTCTGAGATTTTAGTCAGGTCACATACTTGACATCCTCTGCAAACCTCCTCAACCGTTTCCTCCAACTGTGGGCAATATTAGCCAAAGGAACGTCTTTTTGGCTCGAAAGTGGGCTCCTCATTCATAAGCCTCTCTTGCTCACTTTCCTGGATCACTACTTGCTACCATGCTTCGATATCCTTAGGAAGATACAGTTTTCGATACAGGACATCATTCTTCACTTGTAAGAAATCCTTTTGGTGTAGCACAGGAAGGACTTCCTGACTGAGACAGGCCCTTTCTTCTATTCCAGGTTTCTTACCCTGGGCTATCCAGCCCTTTACTTGTGCCCCCCCCCCCCCCCCGGGTTATCATTCTGTACTTTACTCCATTCTGCATTTGTCTTTCCCAGCAATGCCAGTTGGATGACAAAGTTGTATTTCGCCAGCCAGGCCACCCACCTCTGTTATAATGTACTGAGTTGGCTGTGTCCAGATGGATTAGCGGATTATTATCAGTCCTGATTTAGGCTGCTTGTCCACGGGCGCCGGGGAGCAGGAGCCTGCTGACTGATCTCCGTGGTGAGCCTATCTGACAGTTAGGCTCACCGCGGAGAATCGCTATGATTCTCTACTCGTGGACAGGGGGGCTGCGCTTTCCATAGCAGCCCGATGGAAAGCGTTCACTGCGTTCCCCGCGGACGGATTATCGCCAAGGGGAACGCAATGCAAAAACGCCCGTGGACAGGCAGCCTTATATGTCAGCCAAGTAAAATACTCTGCAGACTTCTCGGTCATGGCCCAGACCAACGTCAATGGTTCTAATATAAAATAGCGGTAGTTGTTGGGATTGCGTTCTGATTATCTCAGGGACCGACTGTCTTCCATATGAAGCAGAAAAAGTTGGTCAAAATTGGGAGGGAGCTGTGAACAGATCACATGATTTGATCACAGCTTTTAATGTCTGAAACGCCTGGGCCTGAACCCAATACGATGCTTCTGGTCTTTGGGCTGCCAGCTGTTCCGGAACGTATAAAGGGGGTGCAGGTTGAGGGGCACTTGGGGAACAGCGACCACAATATAATCAACTTCCAGCTGTCAATCAATAGGAAGCCTTATCAGGGAGTGGCAAAGAAACTAAACTTTAGTAAAGCAAAATTTGATGAGCTTAGAACTACTATCGGTAACATTAATTGGGACAACATCCTCAAACATATCAGTACGGAGGACAAATGGGAAAAGTTCAAAAGGATCCTAATCGCCTCATGTGAGCAGTTCATTCCCTTTAAAAATAAAAGAAACTCAGCTAAAAGGAAACCAATGTGGCTCGACAAGACGGTACGAGGGGCAATAAACGAAAAGAAGAAAGCGTTCAAACTACTAAAGCAACAAGGCAGCGAAGAAGCGCTAAAATCATACAGGGAAAAAAACAAAATATGCAAAGATAAGATCAAAACTGCCAAGGAGGAAGCAGAAAGACGGATCGCCAAAGAGAGCAAAAACAAGCCGAAGCTATTTTTCAACTACATTAACAGCAAAAGGATTTGCAGGGAGAGCGCTAGCCCTTTAAAAAACAATGCAGGAGAAATCATTGATGATGACGAAGGGAAAGCAAATCTACTAAACAGTTTCTTCTCAAGTGTATTCACCAAAGAAAATGAAATGCCACACGAGATGCAGGGGAATAAAACGAACCCCCCACAAAACATCTCATACCTAACACAGGAGGAGGTGCGGAAGCGTCTAAAGAAAACTAAAATTGATAAATCGCCGGGCCCAGATGGATTACACCCAAGGATACTAAAGGAACTAAGTGGCGAGATAGCTAGGCCGCTATACCTAATATTTCTAGACACTATCAAGACCGGAGTAGTACCATTGGACTGGCGCATTGCCAACGTGGTTCCAATTTACAAAAAAGGGAGCAAAAGTGAGCCTGGTAACTACAGGCCAGTAAGTCTCACTTCAGTAATGGGAAAAATTTTCGAGGGGATTCTGAGAGACGCCATCGATGAGTACCTCAAGGAGATTAAGGGAATAACTCCTCACCACCATGGATTCATGAAGGGTCGCTCATGTCAGACAAATCTGATCAGTTTCTACGATGAAGTAAGCTCTAAGCTGGACCAGGGAGAATCTATTGATCTTGTATATCTGGACTTCTCTAAAGCCTTTGACACCGTGCCACATAATAGGCTAATATACAAAATGAGGCAGCTCGGACTGGGCGAAAACGTGTGTAAGTGGGTAAAAAATTGGCTCAATGATAGAAAGCAGAGGGTGGTAATAAATGGCTCATACTCTGATTGGACCACAGTCGCTAGCGGGGTGCCACAGGGTTCAGTACTAGGCCCCACTCTGTTCAACATATTTATCAATGACCTGATAGAGGGTCTGCACAGCAAAATATCAATATTTGCAGATGACACAAAATTATACAATGTAATTAATGCAACGGAGGACAATGTGCGGCTACAAACAGACCTGGATAAGCTGGGGGCTTGGGCAGGAAAATGGCAAATGAAGTTCAATGTTGAAAAATGTAAGACTATGCACATGGGCAGGAGGAACGGATGTCACAAATATTCACTTAATGGGGTACCACTAGGGAAAAGTGATATGGAAAAGGATCTGGGGGTATTAGTGGATAATAGACTAAACTGGAGTAACCAATGCCAGTCAGCTGCTGCAAAGGCAAATAAAGTCTTGGGGTGCATTAAAAGAGGTATAGGGACGAAGGACGAGACCATTATCCTTCCATTATATAAGGCACTTGTCAGGCCTCACATGGAATACTGCGTACAATTCTGGACACCGGTGCTCAGGAAAGATGTCACAGTGCTTGAAGGTGTTCAAAGAAGGGCAACTAAACTAATACATGGAATGACAGGACTGGAATACCCAGAGAGGCTATCAAAATTGGGACTATTTACTCTAGAAAAAAGAAGGTTAAGAGGCGACCAAATAACCATGTATAAGTACATGAGGGGACAACACATGGATCTCTCCCGCGATCTGTTTACACCCAGGACCATGACGGTAACAAGAGGACATCCGCTACGATTAGAGGAAAGTAGGTTTCATCACCAACATAGAAGGGGATTCTTTACTGTAAGAGCAGTTAGACTGTGGAACTCTCTACCGAAGGAAGTGGTGATGGCAAAATCCATAGAGGAGTTTAAAAGGGGACTTGATGTCTTTCTGGAGAAGAAGGACATTATAGGATATAAATATTAGGTTAAGTGTCAATCCTGGTATATAGGCAGGTAGGAACTATTAGGGGTTGATCCAGGGAACAGTCTGATTGCCATTAGGGAGTCGGGAAGGAATTTTTCCCCCAAAAGGGCTAATTGACTTCTGGCCTTGGGGTTTTTCGCCTTCCTCTGGATCAACACAGTAGGATAGACAGGCTGGGCTAGATGGACATTGTCTTCATTCAGCCTTACATACTATGTTACTATGTATGTATAGTTCATTCAGAGGGGCTGCAATTTTCACAAAATCCTTAAAGAAGCATTTATAATATACGGCTAGGCCAAGAAATGCTCTTAACTCTAGCATTGGCTATTACAGTCTCTAATGTACGGCAGCTACTCTATCTTTAACCCCTTAGTGACCAGCCCATAGTGTTTCTATGTCCTAGCTAAGTAGGCTTTAATCCCCGAGGATGTAAAAACATGCATCCTGCGGGGACTAAAGCCACGTGGGCTGTGGACGTAACAGCTCCATGCTGTAGGTGCTCGGAGGTAGCTGACAACATGGAGCTGTCGTGGGGGGCTGCGGGAGCCCCTCCACCGCAGCAATGCAATTGCATTAAAGTGCAAAAATGTTTTTAAAAAGTCAATTATTCAGCTGCCCTCATGGGTCGAATCCATGAGAGCAGCTGAGATTACACACCCCGGTCCTCCGTGCTGTCCCGCGGTGATCTGGTCCTCAGGACCTGACACTGGCCTTCTGAGCATGCGTGCCAGGTGGCATTCCATCATTACGTTCATTGGATAACGGTGATTATGGAAAGTTAAATAGTGTGAAAAAAAAAGTTTAAAAAGTTAAATGTTTTATCCCCCCCCTTACGGATCGTATCCGTGAGGGGAGATTAAATTACATACCCAGAGTCCCCAGATTTGTCCCCTGATGGGATCTTTATCCGCGAATCTTACCTTGGCTTCGGTGCATGTGCCTATCAGCATAATGGCGGATGCATGCGCAAGAGTCAAGGATTGCCCGGGAAATTTAAAATCTCTCTGCTCCTGGCAACCAAAGGAAGCCGAGAGCCTGAAAATGTCACGGGGGGCTGCGGTGAGCCGTTCCTAGTCACGTGATCACCGTTATCCAGTGGATAATGGTGATCACGTAAACGTTTCAAAAAAAGTTGAAGTTTCAGCTCTCCTCACCGATGCGAATGGTGAGAGGAGACGAAACTTCTTACCGGAGGCCTCCGCATTTGAACCCCGATGTAATAATCCTCCACGAACCTTCCCCGACTCCTGTGCATGCCCCCGCCGGATAAATGCCGGACACATGCGCAGGAGCCGGCGAGCTTGGGAAATTTTAAATCTCCTTGCTCTCAGCGACCAACAGTCACCGAGAGACTGGAGCAGTGACCGGTGGCCTTGTTGAGCGGTCCACGGACATGTGATAAAAAGATAGGAACTACTTTAGATTGTTCTTACACGACCAGATAGAAATTGCGGATTCCACATGAGTTTGATCCACGGTAATACGCAGATCAACCAAATACACTGGATTACACAATTCTGCTCACATTAGCGGGTCAAAATTACGTAATTGACTCACAGAAAGCAGAACGCAGCATGTTCTATTTTACCATGGATATCCGCAGCATAGAGCCCATTGTGTTCCATGGTCGTGGATATACCCGCTGCCCATACGCAACTACATTGTGTGCGGGCTGCGGGTACCCTTATCATCGCTAAGTGACGGTGCGGGAAATACAAACAAAAAAAAAGTGTACTGCGAATGACCGCCTGTGTGAGTAGGCAGTTATGCGCAGTACATTACACGGATGTACACAGGGCCTTGGTCAGCCTCACAGCTGGGATTCGCTGCGGGCCTCCACAAGGGGATTCCACATCCGGCCGTGTGAGCCCGGCGTTATTCAGAGCGCTACCTGTAATACGCAATTTACAAGAAGCCCCGGGAACGCTCGCCTTCCTGCAGTTCCAGGAGCAGCTTGTTGAGCGCCTTCTGTGTGAGACCGCCACACCTCAGCAAGCTTACGAAGTCTAACAGAGCGCCACGTTTTAAACCCCATACCCGCTACTGAGGTCAGGAAATACCCCCCAAAAAAGCATGGGAAGAGGGATACCCAATTTTCTTACCCCATGTCCCCATTCCAACCAGCCTCCATAATTACTCCTGTCTTAGAACATACCACACAGTTTACATTATTACTTTTATCTAAGATTATCGAGAACCCCAAAAAATGGGAATGGGGGGATTATTTTTAGGAAGTCCATTTTTTCTGCATAAGTTGGCAATGGGGCCTAGAATTTAATCAGTTGTGCGTTGAAATCCAATGTATGTTCCCTCCATTATAGGCCTAGGCATGTGTCCTGTAAGCAGATTGGGGCCACAATGGCTATGGTTCTGAACACGGGATAAACGTAAATTCATATGTGTGCTGTACAAAAATAGCTGTTTTGAAAATGACACAATTGGCAAAAAATGAAAATCACAATTTTTTTTCCTTCTCTTTGCTTAGATTCATTCAAAAACTGTGGGGTTGAAATATGCAGTACACCCCGAAAGGAATTCTTTAAGGGGTCTGGTTTTCAAAATTGGGTCATTTGTGGGGGTTCTTTATCGTTTTGGACGCTCAAGGGCTCTACAAGTGGGCAATTGGGCCTAGAATTTATTCAGTTGTGCCCTGAAATCCAACGGGTGCTCCTTCCATTATAGGCCTAGCCATGTGTCTTGTAAGTAGGTTAGGGCCACAATGGGTATGTCTCTGAACACAGGACTAATGGGCGTATCTATTTTGGGGTGCACATTTTCACTTATATGTGTGCTGTACAAAAAAAAATGTTTTTAAATTGACAGAATTGCAAAAAAAATGAAAATCGTAATTATTTCCTTCTGCTTTGCTTAGATTCATTCAAAAACTGTGGGGCCAAAATACACAGTACACGCCTAGATGAATTTGTTAAGGGGTCTAGTTTTCAAAATGGGGTCAATTGTGGGGGTATCTATCATTCTGACACCTATGAGCCTTTGCAATCTTGGCTTGGTGCAGGAAAACAAAGTGTTCCTCAAAATGTTCATAATCAATGTTAAATTTGTACGTCTCCTAAATGGTTAAAAAAAAACAAAGGTTTTTCGAATGTGCATCCAAAATAAAGTAATCAGATGGAAATATATATTATCAAACATGTGTACAGTCTGTTTGCACATATTTGAGATATTGCAATTGAAAATGTAAAAAAATTATGATTTTTAGAAAAGTTTCCCAATTTTGGTGCTTTTAATAAATATACACAAATTCTATCAGACTACTTTTATCCCCTAAATGAAGTACAACATGTAGTGAAAAAACAATGTCAGAATCACTTGGATATGCAAAACCTTTACGGAGTCATTCTATTTTAAAGTGACACATGTCAGATTTCCAAAATTTAATCATTAAGGCACAACCAGGCTTGGTCACCAGGGGGTTAAAGGGCAGAACCCCATTCTTGGACACAGTGTGGCCTAAGTATTCAATTTCCCATGTGAATAAGTGACACCTTTTCAATTTAATCTTCAGGCCATGGACTTGCAAACTCTCCAGCTTTTTCTACAATCGCTTCAGATGCTCTTTGAAGGTGAAAGAGTACAAAATTATGTCATCCAGATACATAAAGGTGGCTTCGAAGTTGACATCCTCAAGACACTTTTTCATTAGTCCCTGAAAGGTACTAGGCCTGTTGGTCAGTGTGAACGGATATGGTTGAGCTTATAGTTCCATTGGTAGGACACACGCTGTCTTTGCCTTTCTTTCTTTGCAAAGGGCACTTGTCAATATCCACCAGCAAGGTCATGGGTTGAGAAGTACTTAGCTTTCCTCAGGGTAAAGAGGGAGGCTTCAATCCGTGTCAGTGAGTAGGAATATCAGATGGTGTAAGGGTTGAATTTGCGATAATCTACACATAACTGGATACTCTCTTCTTCTTTACAATCACTATTGGAGTGGCCTTCGGACTCTGGCTACTCTGGATGACTTCAGAATTCGACATTTGACTTAACAGGTTCTTCACTTCATCATACAAATTTGGTGAGATCTGCCGGTACTACAGCCAACGTTCATGGCCAATGGGGCATCCTAGCCCAATTCTCCAAGTCCCACAGGCTTTAGTATAACTTCAATTCCATCCAATCGTCGATTCATTCTAGCTGGCAAGGTCAGGATTGTTTCATGGTGGGGAGGTAAGATGAGAACAGCTTGTCCAAGGGTCCACAGCCTTCCAGTGCCATTGCCTGTGTCCGGGAATGCTTGTTTGCATTCCACATGCTTGTATCAGTTGCTGCAAAGCTTTCTGTATCGGGTGTTGGGGTGTGACTTGTTTCTAGTTTCTGGGCCCTCGTTTGGTGAACAGAATTTGATCTAAATCTTGTAATATGTTTATGCCCAGGATCACAGGCATGTCTTCTTGTCAATGTCTTATCCACATATTCATACTTTCCTCCAGGCAACTCCTGAAATAGGAACTGGCAAATGTTTGCCTGCAGTCAGCTGCATCACATTTTCTCTTTCAGGTTTGACCAAGGCCTGGAACTGTCCATTAAAGACGGTTCCTGGCATCGTCATTACTTGCCAACCTGCATCCATGAGGCAATCAACCCCATTTTCTTCAAATTCATCTCAAATCATTGGGCATTGAGCAACTAAGTTACCATGGTAAGATGGGAGAATGGGGCAGCGCTCCCTCTTACATGGCATTGCCAGGGCAGATCAGGCATTAGTTTGTGAAACATTTTACACTATAGAGAGCATGCACCAAAAGTAACACCAACAGCAAAATTTGCACCATGTTAAGGATAAAATAAAGCAGAAGAGACGCTTCTTGTATTGAAGCTATACACTATATTGAAAAAAGGGCACACATAGAAGGTGATGAAATTGGATTTTATTTACAATTATTTAATGTGGTAATGGGCAGCCTTTGGCCTTAATGACTGCAGTAACCTTTTAGGCTACTTTCCACCAAATCCCCTTAGAGGGGTGGAGGGATTTGCCTACATTCGTCAAGCAGAACTTCAAATAGTGATGTGGGAGATAATTGGTGTGTTGGACACGCAGATACGGTGTTCAAGTTCATCCCAAAGATGCTTAATAGAATTAAGATCTAGACTTTGGGATGGCCAATGAAGTTTGCAGACGTGTTGCTCCTCAAACCAAGCCTCAACACTGCATGCTGTATGACATGGCGTTCGGTGATGTTCGTAGAAGCACAGAGCTGTACCAAAGTATTGCCGCAGGGAAGGTAATACCACATTATCCACAATGTCTGTGTACCCATTGGCGTTGAGGGTGGACTTCACTATAACCAACAGCCCTATTCCTTCCCAACAGAAGCACCCCCACACCATAACTGAACCTCCTTCAGATTTCACTGTTGGCATGATGCAGTTGCATAGAAACCGTTCTCCAGGCAACTGTCACACCCAAAGGGGTAACTTGAAGCTTCTGGGCCCCAATGCGAAATCTGTAACAGGGCCGCAACTATAATGCTTTATTCATAGTACTGGGCTTCCTATATGGAGAAGAGAGGCCTTATGGGCCCCCTAAGGCTCCTGGGCCCGGGTGCAGCCGCATCCCCTGCATCCCCTATAGTTACGCCCTTGGTCACACCCAAGTGTGGCCATTAATGGACTTTGGAAGGTTCAAAAGTGCTGCAATGTCTCTACTGATAGGTTGCTCAGATGACATCTCACCACCATACCTGTTGTGAACTGTACACCTGGTGATATCAAGTGGTTTCTCTACTAGGATATACCTGTGTGATCTTCTCCTTTATACCTAATGCTCACAGCACAGAATGGGTGTGGTATGATGTGTGTATGTGTGTGGATAAGGCGGGGGCAATACTTGTGTCAACATATTGGAATTGTCAATTACAGGTCAGCATATAGTGTTAGGCTAAGTGTAGATCACGTTTGCTGTAGTGGCCCAGTACATGCTTTCTTGGCCCCCTCCATAATGTCGTACATGTCATGTCTTATGTAGATGCTCTGTGCAAATCTGTCTAGTCATTCTGCTACGTGTATTGCACAGCTGCAATATGTGATGGGTTAAGTGTTTGCAAGAGCCTGCAGATTGCCTATGAATGTATCAATCTATGTCCTGTCACGTGGTATGAGTGATGCTATAAATGTGAGTGCTTGAAAGCAGAAAAGGAGTTCCATGTCTTCTGGAGTCAGAGTCAGGAGGTCCTGCCACACGGGGGTACCTTCAACCCTCATGCAGTGAAGCATGGAAGAGGAGGAGAGGTTCCCTGGATTGACTGTTCAAGCATGAGAGAAGAGTGAGCCCCAAAGAGAGAGAGCATGAGCAAATCGTGAGTGTGTTCTTCCCAAGGCGTAGTGTAGAGGTACTCGTCTTCAAGTCACACACACCTGAGTGTCCTGAAGTCTGAGACCGCCAGGTGGAGGTATTCTTCTTCAATTGTTCACGCCCAAGCATGCTAAAGTCTAGGACTGCTGGGCGGAGTTACGCATCTTCAATTGTTCACGCCCAAGCGTCCTGAAGTCTGGGACCTCTGGGTGGAGGTGCGCATCTTCAATTGTTCACGCCCAAGTGTCCTAAATTCTGGGACCTCCGGGCGGAGGTACGCATATTCAATTGTTTACGCCCAAGCGTCCTGAAGTCTGGAACCGCTGAGTGGAGGTACGCATCTTCAGTTGTTCACACACAGGCGTCCTGAAGTCTGGGATCACCGTGTGAAGGTACTCTTACTCAATTCTGTCTAAATGCCTGCACTTGGAATATTTTCTACCTTGCCTTGTACTGTTGGAGTTGTATTGAAGTAAAGTTTTGCCAGGCCCTGACCGTTCCCAGGGACCTGCGGTATGTTATATCTGTATGCCAATCCTTTATTCTCTGCTGAAAGTCATTCCGGTGTGTAGCGGAACTGTGGCGTCACCCATGACAACTACTATCCCTGTTCTACTATTTATTGGCCATCCCTCTCCTAGGGGTGTCCAGAAGAGGCTTAGCGCTGCCCTGGCCAAGGCTACGTGCGTCCCTCCGGGAGCATGTCTTACCCTCCCCGCTCCTCAATGTATGCACTGTGTCGGGGCTCTCCCTACGGGACACTGCATTGGCGATTACATTTGGTCTAGATGTATGTAAGAGTATTTCCAGTTAAACGGTATACTACACGACTTTTGTATTTAAATTCTGTTACATCGGAAAAGTTGCCGACAAATTACAGAAGAGTTGAGGCCATGACGCTGACCGTCCACATGTGTGCCAATAAGAGGTTTTTTTGACACCCTTTAGGTTATAAAAGTATATAGACGTGTAATATTTGCTGTAAAAAGTAATATACCGCAATAAAATCAATATAAAGTACTGCGCTGTACAAGGTTCCCTATAAGGACATGCACACCAGAAAGAGTATTGGTGATAGACAGTGTCAGTAATCTATAGAACATCCTTTCTTAACATTTGCTCAGATCACTTTCTTGTAATGTGTAGTATTAGAGCAATAAGAAAGGCTGGAGGAAGAGAGTCATTTAGATTTGGGTTGTTTACCATCAATCAGACTCTGCTTGGCAGGGACTGGATGACTATAAGCCTGCACAAGCTGAAAGGGGCAGGAAAACTCGGGAAGGCTGCATTCTTCCTATTTAAAGCTGCAACACTTCAAAAAAGGTCTTGTTTGCAGACTTTGTCTTGGAGCTCACAGCAAAGAAAGATATACTGATAGCTTAATGGTGCTAAGGAGATCCTAACCCGAAGGAGAGCCCATGTCTATCAAATAGACACTATGAATTTAATACAGAAAGGGAATTTGATCACTTTTATACTTTTAGCAGGGCACATTCTAGCTGTACAAGCTCAAGATGAAGAAAGTGGTAAGTGAGCAACTGAGACTTTCTGTGACTTGGGATTTCCTCGGAGTTGGGAGCAGACTTTCTGAACTTTTCTGTGTTTTTGGCTCTTTTCTTTAACAATGGGCACTTATGTACTGAATATTTGTGGTTTTATAGGAGTTGCACACTTTGGCTTCTCTGGAAGCTGCTGGAATGTCCTTGCCATGTAGAGGAGTGCATGGCACTGATGAGATAGGACAATAGTTCTTGGTTGTTAACTGCGGAGGGCAGATGGAGCCGATGGCTGAGGATGTTCGGGGCAGAGCTGCTTGCTGAGTTTTCTCTGCAGCTCACATATCCAGCTAGGGTGGAGTCCTTGCCTTGTCTTCAGGCTTTTTCTTTGTTGAGAAAGAATTCCCTTGTCTATCTTTTGATGACTTTCCATATACATTGTACTTTGCAGTCATCTTATGTTAAGCAAAATGTATCAATCTATTCATCCTATTTCAATGTTTCTTTACTGACACTTCATTAATTCCTGACTTCCACTTGACATCTGCCAGTTTCATTCTTTGCTCTCTTTGATTGTTTCTTGCAGACTTTTTAAGGCTAAGTGACACTTTGAGCTTTTCCAGAAGGCGCTTTCACACAGTGCGGAATTAGCTAAAGACATGCAGATTTGGGTGCAGAATTTTCTGCGTCTTCAGGTGCGTCTTCAGAATAATTCTGCACTTTGTGAAAGCACCCTCAGATCCCCCTTAAGGATTTTCTTTACATTGCCTTCCCCTTGGACTTGCTTATCATACCATAGCAAAGACAATGAGTGAATATTAGACCTCAGTCCTCAATTAGCCCTATTTAGGCATTTGACACGTTCTTTCACTAGATGATGTGCAGTAGTAAAGTATGATCAACACATTTGCATTCTAATGAATCGACTTGGATTTACACTCTGTGGAGCCATAGCAGGACGACGACATCGATCTAGAAGAATAGCTTTTGGGTTATGAAGTGACTGCCAGGAGTTCATTTTTTAAAGTGGAACGTATGGAACATTTTGTGACGTTTTATTTTAACATTTGTAAGTAATTAGGTGAAGGGGGAGACTGGAAAATCTCTTAAGTAACTTTCCCATATACAGTCATGCGTATAACACATGTACAATATGGGGGATGTTACACCTACGGAGGTCGGCCAGCACTCTAATGATTAGAACAGTTGGCCGGACAGTTACGTCATGGGTCATTTATTCCAAACTGAACCATGTCATTGGCCCCTTATGTGACTTAACTCACTCGAAAAACCTACAGCTGCCCATAATGTGAGGCATTAAGCAAATAACTGAAGGTTTACTGCAGTTCATGCTTTATTGAATGGACGTCTTGCAATGAGAAGCTGATTCATTACGGATGTCACAAAGTTTAACTTGACTGTGATAATAGTGAGCCATTGAAAAGCTATTGTTCTCTTATCTTACCACAACAAAGACCACTGTAAAAGCAACTGAAAGAGCAAATAAACTGCGGCACAGCAAGTTATCTTAGTGTGTCACGGGTCAAGGTAAACTTTGCCACATCTGTTCACCTCTAAAAAAATTGTCTTTGTTCTTCATTGTTAATAAAGGCTTTGATGTTTACTGATATTAGTATCCCAACTGATATATAATGCAGGTACGAATATCATCTACTATATCCTATATGTCTTCATGGTTGGGATTCTTAAAGTACTCTGATTAAAGATTTAGGCTCCTAAGTTTCAAAGCCTGACCCCTTACTGAGGTTGGATCTATGCTTCCTTCCTTCTGGGCGCAGTGTCTTTGCAGGACTCCTTTCCACAGCCAATGCCACATACCTACAGCAGGGGGCATCCAGCCTGAAGGGGGCGTCTTACATTTTAGAATAGGAAGAGTTGGATGAACTAATACTAGAAGCTCCTGTCCTGGGATGGGAAGAGAGAATTGTCGTATTCTGAACCAGCACCAGGAGGGGGCCTCATTCTGATTTTGCATCGTTTATAATAGAAGGACTCGTGGGCTCAAGGGCTCAACAAGGCGGTATTTCTAGATGGAAGAGTCGCTGAGACCCACTTAGTGCTATTATGAATAGGTTGTAGTCGAGTATGTGCAATATATATATGTGTGTATGTTTATGGCCTGTCCTAAGCTATATGAGGAGGGCCATGGAAGGGTGGCAGGATATATTTGGTTTATGCTTTTTGCAGTGGCAGCTGTATAGGAAAGTGTAATGGACTAGCAGCCTATACTCTACTTGTCCAGCAGATGTCTAAAGAGCACTTTTATGTCATCTGATAGGCGACTAGGGGTATGCGAACCTGTTCAGCATATGTGCTGGGAGCATTTATGGCGAATGTGCATACCATATGTGCTGCGAACGTATCCTTAGCCATCACTTGTATAATGAGCAGAATCTGCAATATATACCCTAACTAGATAGCAGATTTCTGGTCTGTGCCATAACTGTGGCAGCCACAATGGCTCATGCTACATGAATATCACCAATGTGAACTTCAGAGCTACCAGTACCCGGCAGTATACGCCTAAACTAGTACCACTAACACTAGAACTTTATGCTATATCATGGGGTTCGGAACTTTGTTTATGCAACGTTGCTACATTATCCAAGCAGGCCGAGATACAAGTAAACAAACACCAATATGGGTCATAGGAGGCGGATGACTATTAGTAGGACACGATTCCCATAGTTCTGGGGGATCTGATGTTGGACTGATTGCCTGCTACGGGTTATAAATCTCTCTGGAATTCGCATCTGCTGGCTTCTATCCTTCCAGGCATCTCGCAGGGTTAAATTGCTGCTTCTCATGGAGTTTGTTGTAACATGTAATGCTGGCCAGAGGTTACAAACTTTACATGCAACCAATAAAGTCGCTGGCTTCCTGTCTTATGACGTAATGGGTTGATGAATGTTGTAGCAACAAAGCTGGATGAGAGATCTCTGGAGAAAGACGATGCGTCGCACAAAGAAGAGACACCGAGGAGCTCTATTGCTTTATTAGTACTTGGATTAAACATGCTTTTACAATGTAAACACCACAATGTTGACTGTTTATAGAAACTTTTGACATGTCTGAAGTTTTGATTGGTGGAGGGTGTAAGTGCCGACACTCCTCGGGGAGGAGCCTATATGCGCATGCGCTCATCTCTACCAGGATGAGCAAGACTCTCTTTTTTCTGCATGTGGCTCTCAGATCCTCCATATGTGGCAACAGGGCTGTTATGCCACTACTGAAGCTTAGATCTAGGGTCAAGGCAATCTCATTTGCAGTTGGTACCAGACTGGGCCGGTTCCAGGTTAATGCGGGCTCTTGGTTGACAGAGTCCCAGTAGACCCCTTTACAGTGTGTCATGACACATGCGGCAGTAAATCTGCAACGGCACATACAGTGACCTTATAAGGGTAGATGTCACAGGTGCTTAGCAGGCCATAAAGGTGATTATAGTACTCTTATATCCAGTGATCACAGGGAATGTCCTCTCTGACTAGATTCGTTCAATTTCTCTTTTCTTCTGAATCTGGCCCAGACCGCTATGACAACTTCACCCAGCCACAACTTGTCTCTGTGGAATTAGACACACATACATCTTTAGCTCTTCGCTTTTTCAACACCCTCCCAACATTATCTATACCTTTACACAATCCCCATTTCTATAGTACCCAGGATAGTAATAATGCCATCTGTGGTACCCCACAAAGTAGTACTGTCCCCATTTTTGTGTCTCCTGTATGCCCCACACTGTAAGTGCTGCTTATAGACATCCACACACAGTAAGAGTGCCCTCACTTAGCAACAATGCCTTCTTTGTGTGCCCACTCAGTAATACCCCCTTTTGCCCTCACTTAGTAATACTATCCCTTTTGTCCTCATCACTAATAATACCCACTTTCAGAAATAATGCCTATGTTTGCACCCTTTTGGAAATAATGCCCCCAATGTCCTCTTTTAGAAATAATGCCCTCTATTTGCCCCCACTGAAAAATGTCCCCGTTTGCCTAATGCAAAAATACTGCCCCCATTGTTCCTCTGTATGTATAAAAATAAAAAAACAGTCCATACCCAATTACTCTGTTGCTCCCCGACACATGTAGTGGGTGCCGTTAACCGCCACGGAAAGGCACTGAGGGATAACGGTGCCCATTATAGCTGCTGGGGAGCGACAGAGGAGGTTTTTTCAATTAAACACGTTTAAAATTAAGATCAGCTGGCCTGACTACTATGCCGGACCCAGCCCTGGGCCCCCTGTGGTCAGAAGTCGCACCCCCCTGGCTCAGTGGTCCCTGGAACCTGCCCGGGTTTGCAGGGTGCTGACGCTGGGCCTTGTACCAGGGTCCGGCTTGTTTGACATGCCAGTTATTGAGACAGTTTTTAGTGCAATTCCTTCAACCAAAGACATAAGTGTCAGAGGAGACTATAACGACTTATTTATCATCGGGCTAGAATATGGGCAGGGATATATGTGTGCCTGACCGTTGGGCCGTGTGCAGCTATACCTGATCAGCTGATAAGTCAACCAACTCGTTCATCAGTTGATCACATCTTTTGTGGAGCTGAAAAATGTATTGTTATCGGCACCACATCTCTGCGTGTGAACAGGGGACTTTTTAGGTTGTTTTTTTTAAATTACACTTTATTTAAGTTTTTCTCTCACTTTTTTTGCTCTTAAGGAGACTTAAAGATCATTAGTACACTGCACTGGACTACTGCGATGTAGTATAATTCTGACAGCGCTCCTATAACAACCTGCCTCCAGCAGGGTCTGGGAGACAAGTTTGCAATTGACACGAGACTCCACCCATCGGCACTTCACAGTCGCATAGTGGGGTGCTGATGGGTGACAGAGGGAGCCCCCTCCCTCTGTCACATGCTTATATGCCGCGTTCATTATTGATCGTGATATGTAAGGGGTTAAGCAGCCAGTATCTGAGATTTCTCTGCACATGGCCTTTAGAGCAGGAGCCTGGCTGTCAGTAGACAGCTGAACCGTAGCTCGTTCAGGTAGGAGACATCTGTGCGGCCTTAGACTAGGCTATTGTGTTTTCACAGCTGCCCAGTCTAAGGCCCCTTGGTGACTGTCATAAGAACACACATGGCCGGTCCCTGCGGGATGAAACCCTTTTCATATCTACAGCGCCCTGGAATTAGTGGTGCTTTTAAATAAATTATAAGAATTTCCTGTTGTCACTTTTGCATAAAGATCCATCACAACTAGAGATGAGCCTGCGTACTCGGTTCGGGTCTTTTTGCACTTGAGCACCTCTTTTTCCGAGTAACTGACTACTCGGGTGAAAAGATTCGGGGGGCGGCGTGGTGGAGCGGGGGGTAGCAGTGGGGAACAGGGGGGAGCTCTCTCCCCCCCCCCCACTCCCCTCTGCAACCCCCCGCTCACCCCCGGCGCCCCCCGAATCTTTTCGTCCGAGTAGTCAGTTACTCGGAAAAAGAGGTGCTCGAGTGCAAAAACACCCGAACTGAGTACGCTCGCTCATCTCTAATCACAACAGAGCGGAAAAATGCAAAATCTGCAAGTAAGACAGAAATGATGAAAAGACATATACCAGTATATGACCACGTCCATGGTTTGGGTGAAAAAACTCATTTGCATGGTTTGTAGTTGATCTGGATTGAAATACTGTCTTTGATTTTCTTTGAGCAGACAGTTCTGAGCACTCAGGTGGATTGTGGTTGGGTTACATACAAGTACCATATATAAATATATATATATGTGCTAAAGAGCCCCATAGTGTACATAAATACAAATGTATGTCCCTTTCAGATGCTACTTAAAGGGTTTTTCCGCCCTCTTTCCAACTGATGACTGCTGACCTATCCTTAGTTGATCAACGGGGATCCTCATCCATCAGTTGATTGTTTGGCCCAATTCAATGGACAGCAATTCAGATGTTGCCAACAGCAGACAAAGGGGAAAGTGCGGGCGCTGGCTTCACTCCCATAGAAATCAATGGGAGCGCCGCCGTGCACTGCCACTTACTGCCCAGGATGGGATGTCAGAAACAGGAAGCGGAGTAACAGTGCGGCGTTCCCATTGATTTCTATTGGAGTGAAGTCGGCGTCCCACTTCCTCCCCCATCCACTGATGACAATGTCCGACTCGCTGCACTGGACGACAGGCTGAGCGATCACCTAATGGATGGGGGACCCTAGCAGTGGACTCCTGTCCATCGACTGCTGATGACCTGTCCAGAGGATACATCATCAGTTGAAAAAAGGACATAAAATCCTTTAACACCCCACATTTCTATGCACCTGCAGCAGGAGGCCTGGTGCCCCCAGTAGTAGGACTGCCACTTCTGGGCACGTCTGGCTCTCTTCTGCCATGCACAGGAAAATCTCCTACCCATGCCAATCCCATAATTCGCCTAATGTTGACTCTGCAGGCGCTCCCAGTGCCGGGCAGCTGGGAAAAGGAGGACAATCCATTCCAAATGGGAGGTGATCTGACTGCACTGATATTGTGCAAACATACCAGTCCAAAAATATGTTCCCAGTATAAATAGCAGCCCGGTGAGCCCCCGCTCTGTACACGTGTCATATAGCAGAGACCCTCATTTACTAGAGTGCATCCATGTAACTTGTCCCCGCAGTACCGGACAACGGGGGGGGGGGGGGGGGGGGGGGCTATGGAGTCACATGATCCAGCTGTTAGCAAATAGGTTCTTGTTTTTTTTCTTTTTTTAAATGAAACTGATGGTAAAACAGATTTCAAATGGAAGCTGGACACAGTACTGACATTCTGTAGCTGGTGATTGGCTGCAGTAGTCACATGTCCTGATCAGCAACAACCAGTAAGAACAGAGTGGCTGTGAGGCAATTTGAAGTCATGGGAAAACCTCCTTAACCTTTTAATGACGGCCAATGCTGACAGTTTAACTATTTGCATGCCATAATCCATAGCAACTGCAGCATGTAAGCCAATGACGGGAGGGGCTCCTCCTGTCATCCATCGGCACCCTGCAGCGCAATTGCCTGTCTCTCACAGCAGCTAGAAGCCTGACAAGGACCTCCATGTCTGCCATGTACCTCAGCCTATTAGACCCCACCTCCCACAGGGTCTAATAGGCTGCTGTCATAGGCTTAGTAGAATGCAGTACATAAGTAATGCAGTGTACTATCCTAGCCATTGAAATTTCCCATCTTCAGGTCCCCTCGAAGGAATGGTCAAACAAAATCCAGTTTAAAAAAATATATTTTTCCCCTCAAAACTCTTGCTAAATACATTTTTTAAAAAGCAGCACATAATAGGTATTACCGCTTTGTAACGACCGCGACAATGGACGACATTCACAGGATGAACGATCTAAAAATAATTTATGAGCCTCGTGTGGCGTGCTCTCACCTCCAACCTGAAGTGTGCGGGTTCAATCCCTCGCATGGGTCAGGTAGCTGGCTCAGGGTCGACTCAGCCTTCTCTCCTTCCGAGGTCGGTAAAATGAGAATTTAGCTTGGTGGGGGGTAATAATTACCTGAAAGCGCTGTGGAATAAGTTGGCGATATACAAATACCAAGATTTATTTTTTATTTTTTTTATTTATGTAAGTAATGCCAAAATTGTTATTTTTCTTTTGTTCACCTCCAAAAGAAATGTAATAAAAAGCAATCTGGCCGTCACCTGTGCCTCAGGATGGCACCAATAGCAACTACAGCTCCAAAAAACGAGCCTTGCAGAGCTCCACTACTGGAAAAATAAAATGCTCTGGGTCTTAGAATGCGGGGGTCCTCATGAAGCGGGGGTCTCCAGTAACCGGACAAAACTATTTAATTAAACTCTCTTTGGGACATCACTGGCACATAACACCCCGGTCATTTCTCTTCATATCAGTGCATCTATCTGTGGAGTAATGAATGTTATGTTAAAGGGGTTTTCCAGGCCGCGTCAGCTGTCAGTGCCAGAATACACCGGGATCGGAGTGGAAGCCGCTGCTCCAACCCCTATGAAGTGGCTGGCATTTGTAATTACAAGCACAGCTCCCATTGATTTCAATGAGACCCCAGCCTGCAATTACGAGCGCCGGCCACTACACGGGTCAGAGCAGTGGCTTCAGCTCCGACCCTGTTGTCTCCTGGCACAGACAGGAGGCGCTGCCTGGAAAATGATTAATTCTTTTAAATTAGTAGTCGCTTGAATGAATGTCTTCCAATAGTCCACCGGCTACTAATATCAACGGCATCATAATCTACCTGCTGACCGAGCGCCAGAGCATCAGGAATATTACCATAGGAAATGACTTGGCAACCGAAGTCTTTGATGAACATCTGCTTGTCTGATGCTTCCCTTCAACTTGCAAAAGCTGCAGCATGTGAATGGCGTGCCTGGGATTTATTACCAACCTGCTCTTCCATTCCCTTAGTATTGCTTCCACTCTATTCCTCCCCGTTCGTATGCGACTCATTATCCATGTTGAACACATCTCATCCCAGACATCAAATAGTCTTCTGGCTTTGATGTAGGCATCCGAGTTGGTTGCAGTGTTTATGCAGAAGACGAGTGCCAACTGATACATTGTAGGGCGTGTTGGCAGCGCTGGATGACACGTGTTCAACAAGGGATCTTGTAAATCATTATCTAAGTTGGCAACAAATTATTATCAGATCGGAAGAAGAGAAGGTCCAGGAGGTGTAATTACTGCAATGATGGGCGCGCCACCATGACGGTGATGGAACAGGCGATGCCGGGAGACGTCTGGCAGTCTGACATTTCTGATATGATTAATGGCAGTGAAGTGCCAACTGTGAATCTCACATTGGCAGCACTGCGGTATTTGCTTTTATCATGATCATGTATCAGGCAGGCAGTCGTGGATCCACCTTGCTGCGCACCGGTTTGGCTTTGGGCTATCTGAGGTGGCAGCGCCTAGAGAACCCTAGTTCTCATGCTTGACTCTTCCAAGAGGGATACCGGCTTTGCTGTGGAGTCCCCAAGCCGTTACACGCAGATAGCCCCTTAATAGGCTGAGGTGCAGTACCTGAAGGTCAGGACAGGTGTGTAGTCAGGAAATAGGGCTGGCAGTACAGGTGCAGTAACAAGGGCCAGGCTTAAGGTCAGGGGCGGCAGCAGACAAAGCAGAGTCTAGAGCCGAGGTCAGGGAGCACAGAGGTCAGGATAGCCAATAAACAGGCAAGAACCAGGAATATACACAAATTGTGGCTTTGCCACAAAGGCAGGAGACCAATTGCTTAGGCATCCTGCTTTGGGTGTGGATGCCTAATACAGGCAGTGCAAGGACAGGATTGCAGGGGGAAAGGTTTTGGGAGCCATGCTGGCCCTTTAGGAGAGGGGGCAGGAGCGTGCGAGTCTACGGGCAAAGTCCTATGAGCGAGCAGATGAGTGAGAGTGGCATGTAGAGCATGAATGACTTTCTGATGCCAGTTATTGGAGGTGGCTGCCCTGTAAGGCAATGTCCGACCCACAGAAGAGCCTACAAGAGAACTAATTTGTATACTTTTTCCCCATGGAGCATTGCTTGTAAGACGCCACACTAGCTGGGTCTCTTCAATGAGAACCAGTACGCCCAAGAGTTATGCCAAACAATTCTGAGCCAATCAGCCCCCAGCTCACTTCTGATGGGGGGCAAAACCCCCAAACTCTCGTCTACAGCTGGGTATCTCTACCTTTTGAAGGAGATTCTGTTTTTTTGTAAAATCCCAGGTCACGTTTTTTCTTTGCATCGATGCATTCAAAGTCCTACTTTTTTATTTTTCCATTGACATGGCCATATGGCAGCTTTTTTTTTTTGCAGGGCGAGCTGTAGTTTTTATTGGCACCATTTTGGTGTACATATGGCTTTTTTGATCACTGCTATTGTATTTTTGGATGAGGCAAGATGAACAACAAAAGCATTTTGACTCCTTTGATAGCTTTTTTTTACAGTGTTTGCCATGTGAGATAAAAAGTTCGTTCAATGTATTGTACAGGTTGTTACAGCTGTGATGATATCAAACGTGGGGTTTTTACATTTTTTTAAACAAGAGAGAAAAGTGCGTAAAAAAGTTTTGGCCTATTTTTTTTTAACATTTTCTTTACTATTTTTATTTTACAAGTTTTAGGTCCCTGTAGGGTACTTGAACATGTGATGCTATGATGGCTCTGATAATACACTGCAGTACTTCTGTAGTGCAATACATGATCACTTATCATAGCGATCGCAGACCATAATCGACTGAGTGGCATCCAGTGGCATGCCAACCCATTGCCCCCCCCCCCTTCCCTTTTACATGTAGCTGTCAACATTGATAATGGCATGTTAGGGTTTAACAGTGGAGATCGGGGTTCTCACTGATTCTCACTGCTGTTGCTGCAGGCCGGCTGTCAGTCACGTCCAGCTCCCGCTGCAACTTCTGAGCCTGCGTCATCCATTGAACATGAGTGTACATCTGTTCTTGAGGAGCTCTTCTCACCCATAAATATATGCAATGGGTTGGGAAAGGGTTTACCAATAGTATAAAATATAGATAAAAAGATACTATTTAAGTACAGCATGCCCCTTACAGCAGCATGGACGCTCGCCCGCCACTCCGTTCAGCCATCTCCCATTGTGGAGTACATTTCCGGCTATTACACCAGTTTGTTATTAATTATACATAGGTATGAAGGTCTGGAGTGGCCACGCCTCCTCCTAACAAGCCCTGCCCCTTTTTTGGGGAAAGTGGTGGTTGGTGGTGCAAACCGCAAAAAGTTGCAAAGCCTCTTGCAAACTTTTGTTACTTTTTTATGCCAAAACTGAGGTAAAATGTTTTATAACTGTCTCCCAATATATTTTGTGACTGGCTGTCAGTCGCCATGATTTATTCTTTTTACTCGTTTTTAATAAATTTTTAATGAGAAAAGAAGTGTTTTCCTGACAATCGGCGCCGTAATATTATAACTGGAAGCGCTATCGTGCTGGCCGCAGCTTTGTTATGGAATAAGACTCTGATTTGCCAAGTAACAGGGTTCTGTAACTGTATACGGCGCACTCTCGGGGGGCGCAGGATCACACGTTACTAAGGTAAATGGTTTTCCAGTCGCAGACTATTTTGCAGACTACGATGGGAGACGAGTTCCAGATGTGCTGAAGTCGCTTGTTTTGGAATAATGTCATGTTACAAGTGGAATTTGCTGGGCACATCGATGGAAAGAAAGCTTTATGGCCGTCGGAGCGGCAAGTAGTAAAGAACATGGAAAGCGAAACAGAATGGAAAACTGCGACCATCAAAATAGGGGGGCAGAAGTAGTGCTGGTGCCGTTAGATGGACCCGAGTGGAGACCTCATGTGAGCAGAGATGAGTTCTTCGGAGGGGGACCACTTCTTGCATGAGATCTTTTTTAGATGTTCCAATCGTTCTTATGGTGCTGAAGCCACCGCCAGATGTTACCGATCTCTTTAATGAAACCAATTATTGAATTATTATATAGGAGTAGGAATGAGAGAATGGGGTGGCGTTACACAGGGCAACTATTGTCTGACCAGTCGCTTGAAATGGTCGCTCTAGCGTATGAAGGACTGTTCAATTTGGTGACCGCTGAACAAATTGTTGGGGGCACTTACATGGGCCGAAATATCGTTCGACAACTCATTAGAGAGCATGAGGTTCTTTGGCAGCCATGTACTTGAAATTTCAACCCCAACACACGCTCATTGGTTGGCGATCCATTGAATGCACAAAAAGACATGTGAGCGGTCATGAGTGAACACTTCTTGCTGCGGTCTCTATCTCTCTGGCCCCAAACCAACCAGAGAACGCAACTGTAAATGTTTTTTTTTTTTCTGGAAGATGAACAGGAACTATTCAGTCAAGGCAGATGGAAGAGAAAAAATGGGGGGGACGTCTTGACCCTGGGGGTGTTGGCGTTAGGTTAAGGTCCTAGGGTAAGCCAATGGGGCAATGAATCCATGTTCATGGAGGTGATGCCAATCACATAAACGCTCCACTAGGACATTGTGGTCAGGCTCAGTAAAATCAGTAAATGAAATCGATATATCGGCGTTCCTGACAGGTGAGCTGGGTACTTGTGGCATGCTGTGAGTGTGATTCGCTAGGCGGTTGATTGCCAGTTACCGGGTCTGCTGCATCCGGCAGTGTAGTGAACACAAGATGTCTTCAGAAAAGTTCACTCCTGTTGCATAAGATTTGAAAGATTTGATTCAAAATGGCTGAAAACAGAATTACAGTACCTCTCTGCATTACTGAAGTAATAATAATCTTAATGTGTAAATATAATAATAAAGCCGCTATTACTCATCTCTCCCTGCATGTCCTTCTCCGATTGCTCCGAGTCTCCCCTCTGATGTGATGTTCCAGTTTACAGGTCCTCACAGGCTGCTGCATCCAATGACGGGGCACATCGATCGATCACTGAGCTCTGTCATTGGCTGCTGCAGCCTGTGTGGTCCTGTAAACTGGCTGCTGCAGGCTGTGAACATCACATCAATGGGGCGACTCGCAGCCATCGGAGGAGGACATGCAGGGAGAGATGAGTATTAGCTGCTTTATTATTTTTACACCTTCAATTAAAAATCCTTTAAAAGAAGTCTGTCACTTAAATTTTGGAATAATGACCCAATATACTATTAAATGTGCGCCGTGATAAAGGTGTGTCTCCCGTGTGAAGATATCAGCCAGAAAGACTATTGTTTACCATATGCTAATTAACCTTGGACAGTCCGATGGGCGGTCCTCCTCGGCCAGCGGTGCAGACTCTCTCTAACTATTCCACTAAAAGCCACCTCCTTTCTTTTTGAGTGACAGCACCAGACCTGTCCGCTGGAGACGTCATGCTCTGCACCTCTAATGCACTTGTGCCACACTGATGATGGCACATCAGGCGGGTGAGAAAGAGTCACTGCGCATGTGCCCGATTGTCAGCGTGACACAAGCGCATTAGAGGTGGAGCGCATGACATCTGCTGGGCTGGAGGCGTCACTTGGAGTACGCAGAGAGAGCCCAAACCGCTGGCCGATGTGGACCGCCTACCGGATGGTCCTTGCCTAGTTACCATATGGCGCACAATAGCCTTTCTGGCCGATATCTTTACATAGGAGACACATTTATACAAAATAACGGTAACGCTGGATCCTTTGTCGTGGCGCACATTTAACAGTCTATTGGGTTACCATTCCAGACTCTCTTGAAGGTTTCGTCCTCACCGGCATTGGAGGAATGCGGTATAGTCCATGCTAGATCGCCAGTGCTGTGGAAGGAATATGTCTACTGCTCGGTATTAGGAACGATCTTTCCTTTCCTCTTAGCTTATTTCACCGTCTTCACAGTCTAAATTCATTTAGCAGCAGCAGGAAGTCATTATCCCACATCAGATTCCATTCGGATGATGCTGTAATTGATTCCTGGATGGGTCAGAATGTGCGCGCCATACATGAGCAGCGCTCGGCAGTCGGGAGATGACCTCCACATTCATGGCCAGATGCTACTAACCACCGGAAACTACTGACCACCGGACGCTACTGACCACCGGACGCTACTGACCATCAGACGCTACTGATCACCGGACGCTACAGACCATCAGACGCTACTGACCACCACCACTTCTGCATTGCTTAAGGAATGTTATATTGCTAGTTATATAAAGGACTTCCTCCTGTCTGTAGGGGGGGGGGGGGGGGGGTTGGGGGTTAATATATCAGATATCTGAGCAATAGAAACAGCTAGCAAAGGGCTTAACTACGAATGAACACAAATGTCAAACTCCTCCCATCTCCACCAGTTCGTTAGATGCCATCTTGATGCGGGTCTACAGTAAATGACAAAAAGTTCATGTGTTCGGCTTCACATGTAATGTGCATGATGGTATTATTGGCACATCTCTTGGGCGCCTGTGGCCTCCAGGCTTCGGGCTTTACAGGGGTATTCCCATAATTATTATTTATCACCTATCCACAGGATAGACCGCTGCTCGCTACGTTTCACTGCTTTTGCAGCCCTTCATGTTGCCCCACAATGATGGGATATGCCATTGGGCCCAGGTTGTCCAGCATTGGTTGGAGGAGCTGAAGCAGGTGGTTGGTGCTCATGGCCCGGCGGTGACAAACGGAGGCAGAACATGACTTTATTGAACTCTAAGGGCTCCCACCCACTAGCGTTTTTTTTCACTGCGAAATTCGCACGTTTTTTTTTTCCACAGGTGGTCTATGGGACTTGTAAAGCTAAAATCGCGATCGCGCAAAATCGTGATTTACCGCGAAATCGCGATTTTGCGCAATCGCGATTTTAGCTTTACAACTCCCATAGCCCAAAGACCCCTGCAGAAAAAAAAACGCTGCGAATTTCGCAGTAAAAAAACGCTAGTGGGTGGGAGCCCTCAAACTAAAAAATGACTTTATTGAACTCTAGTTGGTTTTGTGGCTCCATCGTTGGGTGTTTGTACATAAACGTTGCATAGTTTAACTGGAAGTCACACGTATAGCGAACTCAAATTTTACGCATCCACTCCGTATATCCAACACTACACATCTCAGGATCACCTCTCATCACTATACATTTCCATCCTGGTACTTCATCATCCTTGTACTCCGTATTACTATCTCCAAGGCCTGCGGCACGGCAACATGACAGCCTAATGCTGAGTGCATTGCTGAATTTTGGAGCTCAACATCCCTGCGGACTCAGAGGCGCCATAGAGGCGTATCAATATCTCCATCATAGAAACACTGTCCCACGCTCTTTCATCTGCGCCTAGCACTGTTACTTCCAGTGCTTTATCCCCCGTTACATCATTTTACCAACCTATCGCTCCCCAACTAATACTCACTACCGAACATAGTTAACCGGTAACCTAAAAAATGGCGTCATACGCTTCACATTAAAGTTCCGTCAGGAAGATATTCCCCCAGCGCTGCTCGCGATGGAGCTTGTTGAAGGATTCAAGTTCCCCTGAGCAAAAGACAGAGGGGCTTATTTACTAACAAAAAAGCAACAGTTTTCAGGTGCAGATTAAACCAGAAAACGGTTTTTCTGCCTGTACTGCTATGTACTATGTGTTTTTAGACTCTTTCGACCAGTTTTTCTGACTTGCCCAAAAAAGGGGCGTGGCCTAAATAGTACCAAAAATTGCTGTGAATTTTGTCAATATTGTTTCACAATTTTTGGCGAAAACTAAGCCAACTATTTGGTGGTCTAAACTTACACTAGACAGTTTTAAAATTCAAGAAATGTCTTTTTAGTAAATAAGGGCCACTGTCTACATAGTAATGCATTGAGGGATGGTCCGCTTACCAGACAATATTCCTCCCATAGGGTCCACTGTGCTAACATAAGAAAAGGAGCGGTTCTTACCTTCCTCTGCTGCCACAGTCCCGGACTGCAGCTCCGCAGTGGTCCCAGTATTTGCTGTGGTAGATGATGTCACTAAGTCACCTGAACGCTGCAGCCAACCAGAGGCTTCGGCGTCACTGTTCCAAACTCCTGGCATCATGGCACCTGGGGTGTGAGCGCCGGTACCAGGAGAACGGGTGGTGATGCTGCAGCCTCTGTAACTGGACAACCCCTTTAAGTATTTATGATGCTGAACTCATCTATAATTTTTCTTTTTAAAGGGGTTTTCCAAACTAAAATCAGTGGTGGCAGTGGGGGGATGAACTATGGGAATAAAAGTACATGTACGTCCCACTGCTACGCTGCTCCCCTTCCCCCACCGCTTGATACCACTCTGGTCCTCTGTTTATTTCAGCAGGGCCGACAGGGACGCCATCAGTGACATCCTGTAAAGCTGCCGGGGGCTTCCACATTACAAGCCCATGAGACAGCCTTATGGGACATCACCAGGTCTTCTGGCCCGGTGACGTCTCCTGTCAGATATGGTAGCGCCAAAGCCGTGGCTCATCATCATGATGAATATATTGATTTCACATACCTTCCGGCATGGGTGGCCCAAAACTGTATTAAAAAAAAACTTGGAAAATCCCTTTATTGGTATAATGTCAGCTTCTCGGCACCTGCCCAAAAACGTTCCTCACAGAAGTTGTAGTTTTTGAGGAGCCCACAGAGATGCCCCGACCCAAGCTGACATGTATTGATCAGTCCCTTATCTAGCTCAGCACTGCGGTTTTACCATTATAGTCGCCATTGTGTTCTGATAGCAACCACTGTGTTGTGTTAGCCGCCATTGCGTTGTGATAGTCACTATTGTGTTAGCCGCTATTGTTTTATGATAGCTATTGCATTGTGCTAGTCATCATTGTTTGTGATAGCCTCCATTCCAACAACACATAAGTGCCTGCAGCACTGCAGCAAACCCTTATCCAAGGGGAGGCTCTCCCTGCACAGCCGTTAACCAGGAAGTGGATCCAAGTTTTCCAAAATCACAAAACTTTATCCAAAAATGGCAGCAGGAACGTTCAAGTGCAGTAAAACAGGTATCAAAATCTTTATTCCATCTTCAGTAATCACGCAACGTTTCGGCCATGCTTGACAAAGGCTGTTTGTAACGGCCGAAACGTTGCGTGATTACTGAAGATGGAATAAAGATTTTGATACCTGTTTTACTGCACTTGAACGTTCCTACTGACATTTTTGGATAAAGTTTTGTGATAGCCTCCATTGTTATATGATTGCCTACATTGTGTTGTGATAGTCACCTTTGTGTTGTGATAGCCACTATTGTTTTATGATTGCCTACATTGTGTTGTGACAGCCACCCTTGTGTTGTGATAGCCTCCATTGTTTTATGAAAGCTTCCGTTGTGATAGCCACCTTTGTGTTGTGATAGCCTCCATTGTTTTATGAAAGCTTCCATTGTGTTGTGATAGCCACCCTTGTGTTGCGATAGCCACCATTGTCTCTAGGCACCATTAAAGAACTTGCCTTGGGCACCCTTTGTGCTTCCCCCAGAGCAGCGCTCACATTTTCTGCTCTATTTCCAGTCTGTTTTATTTCATTCCTTATATACCTCAAAAATGCCGTCTGCAGCAGGAAACTATGTGTTATATGAAAAGAAAATAAGTACTTGCTTGGACAAGCCCTGCGTTTGCTCGAGAACAGATGTCTTGAGACGTGGCAGCGGCTGCACTTCTATCTCATACATTACCGCTGACCGTTCTATTCAGTCTACAGAATGCATGGACTTTTTTCCAATAATTCACACTCACTGCTTTATTAAAGGGCCAGTCCGTGATTTATCTTCATTCCTTCACTGTATAGCTATCGCCCCAGTATTTATGAGTCAGGTAGTCTCACCTTGGTTAGTCATTCCTCTCTATCTTAAACTTCCTGGAGCCCTCCTTCTCAGTGGGTCATGTGATCTTATTCTGACAACCTGAGAAGTACTTGGGTTTCTGTTCTCTCCAGGAGTCAGTTTTTCAGTCACCAGAACTTACTGTATGTTGAAACTGCGTGGACTGTACCACACAGGCTCTTTGCAAGGAGACATAAACTAAATCACATTATTGCTAAAGGATAGAGGCTCCTGTCACACAGTTATAATGAAGGAGATCACAGTTTATCCTTCTGACTGTATGCTTACAATCTGTAGCTTATTTATGAGAATATAGAGGGTAATGATAACCACGCTGTCCTCCCAGCAGGCAGAGATGGTATTGGCTCTAGCTGGTCATGTGATGCTGTGCTGATACATCATTGGATTACAAGCAGAGCATAGGGGAAAAAAGCAAGGGAAAATGTAAATGTCAAAAGGTGCCTGATGGGTATCAGAGGGGGCTGTGCTGGATGAAAGTAACTGCAATTGACATAGGAGACTTCCAAAGTGTACCAGACACGACCATTATTGGGCAGCGGTGAGACACTGGTAGCTGAGGTCAGGATTGTCTTTTCAAATTGGACCCTGAGGAATTGATTATGTCTATTCCAGCTGTCTGATGAAGAGGTCTGCGTAGCTCGAAACGCGTTACCTGCTCGTTCTAAATAAAGTTACTTTTAATCTTCCCTATCGACTTCCCTCTCGTTTACATCACCATGTGCCAACAGCTCGCACCTCAACCATTTTATATGTCTTTCACCCCAAGATCTAACAAAAACGTGACCCCCGGTTGGCGAGAGTACAGGGCCAGCGGCAACTAATCTGCGTTGACTTCACAACACATCTGTGCACCATCCCTGCTTTATGGAGCTTCTATCAGGGGTGCACTATACTGCATTAGTGTGGGGGACTTAGCTGTGTTCTTATGTGCAGCTTGTAGGTGAGCAGTCTGTCAATCAGTATGGGGTAGCTTTTTGATGAACGGAACATGTGCCAAAATGCTGCCCTGCCGTCAGGTGAGGATGCCAACTGATGCAAAATGATCATCTGATGTCTGCTTTATTTCTGATGCAATTAAGGAAGAAGGAGCAGTACTTCTGCAGCGCCACCTATTGGATGGCAGCATTCCTGCAAATCAATGTCCGCCCCTTTATACAAGTCTTTCTAACAATGATTGCTCTCCATAAGGAGAGATATTACCCCTTACCCACGTCACAAGCCTCTCACCAGCCAAATCAGACACCTACTGCAGACTGAAACAGCTGTCTGTAGATGGATTCTGGCATTTGGTCAATTCCCAATCATTGTATAAAGTGTCTGACATTGATTTGAAGGAATGCTGCCATCCACTAGGTGGCGCTGTAGAGGTATTGTTCTATCTTCCTTATTTGCATATATTTTCCAGAGGTCAGGTCGGATACTGACTCTGAGATTCTCGAAGCGGGATGCAACCCATGCCCCTGC
The DNA here is from genome assembly GCF_035609145.1 of Eleutherodactylus coqui. Taxonomy (NCBI): domain Eukaryota; kingdom Metazoa; phylum Chordata; class Amphibia; order Anura; family Eleutherodactylidae; genus Eleutherodactylus; species Eleutherodactylus coqui. The sequence goes on along the minus strand of NC_089844.1, from coordinate 185,308,401 downwards.
AGCGACCTCCCGCTTACCCGTCCGGCGTCCTCTCTGCTCTGCGATTGCCGGCTGGCGCACAGCCGCACATGCGACGAGCAGAGCCGGCTGTCTGCATAGGATTGCGTAAATGGAACAATGCCACCTATTGTAAGGAAGCTTTCCTGCAAGTCAATGTCAGAGTTTTTAACATACCTTGTAACAATGACTCGGAATCTAAGCCAAAGCCTGAAGGAACAGATCACCGGGTACAGACAGCTGGTTTGAGGTTTTCGCCCCTCATCAGTGTGCAGTAGGTTGCTAGTTGGCTAGTGAGGGGCCTGTGATATTAGTCAGGAAGGGTATTGTTTCTCCTTAAGAAGCAGCTAGTGGTCCATTTTTCAACAGGTGGCGCTGCAGAGGTATTGTTCCATCTTCTCATTTGCATATTTCGCAGAGGAGCATGCATGGCCTTATAGGTCTCCTCACTCATCTCCTAGGTGTCTCTCTAAGTAAAAACATAACCCTTCCTGACCCACATCTATACGCCTCTGCACACTGATGAGGGGTGAACACCCGTATGGTACTATGAAATATAAGGTTACCAGTCCTAGAGGGCATGTAGTTATCTGCAACGACCTGATATATAAGTTCTACATGATATCATTAATTCTCCTGATTTTCTGGGTCCGCACGCAGAGGATTCACAGTTCTAGCCTAGTGATGTAATAAGCGGAGCCGCTGGTTCTTGCTTCGTACTCTGAAATATGAGCTAGAAGTGAGGCCATGGAAATGGAGAACTACTTATTAGAAACACATGCTCCCACATAGTATCACCCCGAGCTCTTACACATAGGAGCACCGGCTTTGGGAAGAGGTTTACACACGTACCTTAGAGGGAACCTGTCAGCTGGAACACGGTGTCCATAGTGCTGACATCATGTTATAGAGCAGGAGGAGCCGAGCAGATGGATATATAGTTTATGGGGAAAACTTCAGCAGAACTTGCATTACATTCATTTATATCTCTGCTCATTCTCAGCTGAACAGTCCAGTAGGCGGAGCTATTAGTGATTGGCAGCTGTCTGTGATAGGCTGGCTGCACATGGGCAGACTTGCATAGCTGAATCCGGAGCGGGCGTCCGACTTCGGATTCTGCAGCAAATCCTGCCCTTAGCATGCTATGGCAAATCATGATTTCATCTCCACGAGTGGAAATCGATTGTGATTTTCCGCTCGCAGAGAACAAAAACGCAACACGGATGGCATCTATTGAAGTCAGTGGAAACCGTCCGATTCGAGGTCCATCTGCAATGATATTGCAGAAAGGTTGCGGATTCCGCATCATCATTAGGGGATGACGCGGGAAAAGTAGCGATTTAAAAAACAAACAAACTGTACTGCGCATGTGATACGGCTCGCCATGCAGACCATCTGGAGTACAGCAGACGGCGGCCTGGTATAGTAATAATGCCCCTTCGCTGCCCCATCACAGTAACGGAGCCACTTTTTGTTCAAATAAAAAAAAAAGTAAAAAAACCACTTACCTGCTGGCCACTTAAGCCTCCTGTATCTCCTGGTAGCACTGGTATGTGCTGACCAATCGCTGGTCTCAGAGTCTAAGACAGATGGATTGACCAGTGCCGGTCCCGTGTAGGAGTATGTACAGATACCCACGAGTAAGAGGACAAAGTCCGGAGCCGCTTGAGGATCGTGCAGTAGGTGAGCAGTTTTTTTTAACCTGTTAGACACCACCAATATGTCTTTTTACCAATGTTACTAATGGGCTTTAAACCTGCACATACATCTTTGGTGACCTGGCCGACTACTGACAGCCAGGCTCCTGCTCTAACTGTCAGTAGTGGAGAAGCCTCAGATCTTACTATGGGGGCAGTGTTTGATGACAATGTAAAGAGGGCCACTCCGTGGTTGCGCTGTAATGGGGGCACTGTGTGGCAACACTGTAATGGGGGCACTGTAATGTGGCCACTCTGTGGTGGCACTGTAATGGGGGCACTGTGTGTCAGCACTGTAATGGGCGCACTGTATAGTGACACTGTTATGAGGCACTGTGTGGCAGCACTGTAATGGGGCCCTGTCATGGGGCCACTCCGTGGTGGCACTGCAATGAGCGCACTGTGTAGTGACACTGTTATGAGGCACTATGTGGCTACACTGTTGTGGGGGCAGCGTGTGGCGTCAGTGTTAGGCGTTGGGGTCAGTTCAGAGTTTTCATCTTTCTGCTTTGATTTATTTCAGTCTTTCTCCTCCAAAAACAAAGAAAAGTGGATCAGTTTTTCCTCGTTGATTTCTATGGCGTTCCTTAAAACGGTAAAGCTTCAGTCTGCTCCCGCTCTGTCGGGTTTCCTATTTTTTGAAGATAGATAAATAAATAACACTGCAGACTGCGCTATTATCCAGTCCAAAACACGGGGAACTTATCGGAACTGAAGCAAACTTAAGTCTTTCCATTTGCTTTCCACTTTTTGAAACCTATTGATGGTGGCATGTAAGGGGTTAACATCAGGGATCGGCGTTCTCACTGATCCCCGCTGTTGCAGTGGGAGCTGGCTGTCACTCACGACCGCCTCCTGCTGCGGATGGCACGGGCTCAGCTTCTCGGCCCACGCCATGCCCAGCGAGGACGTAAACTTACATCATGTAGCATTAAGGGGTTAAACGCTAAAATACATTTGCAAGCTTCTTTTTCTCATCAGTGCATTTCCCATCTGACAAACGTATGGAGCCCCCTGGATGTGTAGCGCGCGCGCGCGCGCGGGGGGGTTCCTTTTTGTTTGCACAGTTACTTAGCAATCAGTGAATTAAACACAAACCCTGATTCTGTGACCTCATATGAAGAGCCAAGTGTGGCGGAGCGGATGAGTCAGGGCTGCATCACTGCTAAGGCATCCTGCTCCACAACTGCCGGCTGGCACGTTACATCTGGATGGCAGAATACAGTGTAGTCAGACCACTGGACCCTCTGAAGCTGCCAGCTCCGACCTTGTAATCACATTGAAGGCATTGTTCCATTGATTGTACATATATGGGAGGAGCAGAGATGGAAATGCCACCTATCAAACATCTATGGCAATCCTGCACAGTATGTGAACTGGAAATGGATGAGCAGTTGGCTGTTTTATTGGCCAGTGCTGATCATGTGAGTAGTGCTGACCAGTTAGAGCAGCGTGTAGTATCCTAGACTACTGATGCATACTGGTGCCCGGTGGACATGAGATAGTCAGAGAAGTGGTGTGCCCATCTTTGTCTGTCCCGAACCAGGGGGTTGAAGGGCACTAACCTTTCAGACAACTTCTGCTCATCTACTAGCTTGTGTTACTTGCATCATTTCTGTCATATACTTGCATTATATGTTTTGTTGCTTTACCGCTGTAAATCATGTTTGAAGTGGCTGCCACTAGGGGTCTCCCTTTCAGCATGTCTGCAATCCACTCTCTGTCATTAGGTTAATAATAAGTACATTTCCATAGCAACAGGCAGAGGGGCTATCTGCTATCTTCACAGGCAGCTCCTCTGCACTTGCAGGCTGACAGATCTGCAGACACTGTGATAACAGTCTCTACATCTATTACAGTGCCTGTCTGTGAGAGAGTGCACACATTATAGTGGGTCTACGCACCATTTGGCCGGAAGGTCTCTGAATATCTCAACTGTTCTGGGAAAGCAGAGCGGTGGGCATTCATATACTTCTTCCCTGCTGATTTGACTAGAGACAGCGCAATGCAGCATATAAGAGCAAGGAAGTGCAGGACAGTAAACTACTGGTAGAATGCTAGGTTTGCTGAATGCCTCCTCCAAGAAAGTGGATTGCAAACAGAAAAATGGGTAGGACCAACTGAAAATCCGGCATATTCTAGAAAACTTGTTAAACTCAGGTGCGCTTTTAGATCACATTCTGTGCTGCAGCTTATTTGTGCTGTCAGCGGCTTTACGATGTTAGGATAGTAGGACAATAGTTTGTCAGCGGCTTTAAGATACAGTAACTTCTAGCAGAAAGTTGTAACGGTCAAGTTGACTTGGCTACTTCTGTCCACTGGTTGTCGTACTGTCCATCTGGAAGAATATAAAGAGGTGGAAAGGATTGTGTACGATCCCCAAGTGATCCCTTCTCATTACTGAAAGCTTCCAGATATGCCTGCAAGGACGGCTTCATGCGGGAATCAAAATCACGCAAGATTTGTGCATTGCGAGACCCTTACATCTCGCACAAACATAAAGCCCATTGAATGGGGTCATACACAAGGGCAATGTTTTCCTGAATGGTACATTCAGATTCTTGTATCCAGTGGGAATGTGAATGATACCGCTCCGATTCTTGCTGCCCCGGCTGAACGATGAATGAAAATTTGTTCGCTCCTCGTTCGTCATTCAGTTTCTGCTTGAGGGCCGGAACGATCCGAGACTCGCTCCACTTCCGATCATTAGTAAGAGCACCGGAACGATTATTGTTGCGACAACCTGCCCCCAACTGGTCGCTCCTTATATAAGGGTCCTGAGGCGTACCATCTCAGGTGCCAACGTTCGTAGGCAGTACACGCTGTGACATCACACTGTCCGTGCATTCATTGCTTACTTTGCTACAGTGATGCGCACTTTTGTTACAAGCATATCTCCGTTTCAGCGTTTCATGGCTAAGCTGAGGAACCTGCAGCTGCTTTCTGAACATCTTGATGGTGAAACATGCAGAAACAGCCGAGGTGTCTGACTTATGCTGTTTCCGTAGCTCCCATTGGATGGATGATATGGTTGTAGCTGTGCTACACTCTCCATAACTCTGTGGGGTACAGAGTGTTAAAGAAGCAGAAATGCAGTCCTAAGCTCTCACTCACGACCTGAAGGTGGCAAGTTCAATCCCCGCTTGGTTCAGGTAGCCGGTACAAGGTTAAACCATCCTTCTGAGATCGGTAAAACAAGTACCCAGTTTCGTGGGGGTAATAAATAAATGACCTGAAAGCGCTGCGGAATAAGTTGGCACTACACAAATAACAAGATTTTTTTTTTTATAACTCACATTACCTTCAGTGGGAGCTATAGAGTAGCGTAAGGCTGCCACCATAGCTGTTTCTGTAGCACTCAGCGAGTTGGTTGGGGTACAGTCGCAAGTTTATCATCGCTCTGGGTCCCTGTCCATCAACAGACAGAGATGGAAGTGGGAGCACTGGCTTCACTGCCGTAAGAATCAATGGGAGCGCCGCTCTACTCCTCCATTTCCTGCTCCTGTTACTGACATTCCGTCCTGGGCAAGAAGTGGAGGAGCAGTGCGGCGCTCCCATTGATTTCTATGGCAGTGAAGCCATTGCCCCAACTTCCTTCCCTGTCCATTGATGACAAAGTTCGGCCCCATTGCATTAACATCAGGCCGGAGGATCTGCTGATGAATGGGGGTCCCGAGTGGCAGACCCCGTCCAGCAAATACTGATGGCCTTTTCAGAGGGTAGATCATCAGTTGAAAAGAGCCCAAACTATCTCTTTAACTCCAAGAAATGCCATTTGCCTGCAGTCCGGGAGCCCCTGGATGTGGACCGCGGATATTCGCAGATGTGAAGCACTCTGAAATGGATTACTGTTGGAAGCTTTGCTGCCATTCATGTCATGACAAGATTTGTAGAGCAAAGTTTGAAAGTTTTTTGGGGGGGCGGGTGGTGGTATGAATATTTTTGGCTCTGCTGGAAACAGAAAAGAATAGCTTAGAAGACAGAAAAGCGTCATTATTAATAAAGCAATGCGCCTGCAGAAAATTAAGTCAGGACAAATATTTGGAAGGGAAGCCAAGAATCAGACCTCAAAGTGTATTTTGAGAATGTAAAGCTGAGCGCCTGGGGCTGGTGTGAACAGGTTCAGGACGGGTGGGTGGTAAGTCTAATGGGGCCACGTAGCAGCTCAGGGACAGGGGCCTACCGTATATGTCTATCTTGTCCTTGGGACTCCCCTGGTTGCTCTCTGACTGGTATACAATCGGTAGCACTGGTGCGGTGCAGAGGGATCGGTGAGCAAGTCCCTGGTGTGACCCTTCAAAGAAGTCCCAGCTCTTGCATTAGGTGGAACTTTATTTGTACAAAGGCACAGCTTCTGGTTCTCCCGGGGCTCTGGGGAATTAGATGTCTGCACAGCCGTGAAATTCCTGTTTCTGCAGCATACAGGTAGAGTCTCACTTCAGCATACAGGTGCTCCCGTAGCACACTCTTAAGGCCCATTTACACACAAAGACAATCTTTCAAACGATTGAAGGATTGAAAGTTTAAGCGATCAGTTTGCATAAAATGTGAATAGACACTAATGTCCATTCACACTTTATCAGCTTCATTTGCCTGTAAATGGACCTCCGGGAGCTGTTTGCAGACCCAGCATGTGGGCTGGGCTCTGCACACAGCTGCATTGGCAGTTTCTTTAATCCCTTTATGATCCGCCTATTTGTGCCTTAAGGATCAAGCATTATCACATTGAAAGAGCCATAGCTCACTGACATAACCGTAGGAGGGCTTGTTTTTTTGAGGACTAGTTGTATTGTTCTAATGACACCACTCGAGGGTGCATATAATCTGCTGTAGAATTTTTATTATATTTTTTGGGAGGGAGCGGGAGAGGTGGAAAAATGTCCAGAAATTCCCCCATTGCTTTTGATCTTACAGCGTTCACTATTCAGTAAAACTAACCTAATAACTTTCTTATCTGATCAGCTGAAAATATCGATTCTGTATAAACTGTTTTTTTTTTCAGTAATACAGTACACTGCATTACTTATGTACTGCATTGTACTCAGCCTATGACAGCAGCCTATAAGACTTTGTGGGAGGCGGGGTCTAGTAGGCTGAGTTACATGGCAGACAGGGAGGCCTTTATGAGGCTTCCGACTGCCATGGGAACCTATTGGTACCTTGTAATTGTATTGAGGAGTACCAGTGGATGACAGAAAGAGTCTCCTCCACTGTCTTCTGCTTACATGCTGCAGTTGCTATTCTGGCATGTAAGGGGTTAAACTGACAGGATCTGAGGTTTCCTGGCAGTTACAGCAGGAGCCGGGCTGTCAGTAGTCAGCCAAGCCACCGCCTTCAGGTTTAAAGCCCATTAGGGAGGTCAGTAGAGGGGCCTATTGTGGCCATGAAGGGGACGGTTTCCCTCTACATCCGCTTGTCAGATCCTTCATAGTTTGCTCTGTAACTCTATATGAGTTTGTGAAATATCCTAGAATGACAGAAGTGGGACAACAAGTCTCAGAATTCACCAGCTCATAGATACTAATGTATCCCCCCCCCCCCTCCATGCTCCGATCCCAGGTACAAGGGATAAACAGCAAACTTCAAGCGTGTCTACAATCCGTCATCCAGGGGGTGAGGATGCTATGAAGAAGGCGTATGCCGAAAGCTGGCGCCGGCTTATTTGTCCCTAATGGATGCTGGATGGACGAGTTTCATTTTTACGAAATCAGGGCCCTTTTACATGGAACAATTGCTGGCTGAATCACATTCCGTGTAAACGCGGCCAACAAGTGGCGATAATTCGTTTGCTGATCCTTTATTTTATGCAGGCAGAAAAATCATTGTTGGCTCGTTAACTAATCGTTAAATACTGATCGTTAACCTCTTCTCATTTACTTCTACTTGAACGGACCGCACAAACTGTGACATGGATCCTGGGGTGAACGGTTTCTTACTCCGTGTATCCTAAACCAGGAATAAGAATGCTATAAGTGGGTGCAGAAGCAACAAGTCTATGCCGATCTCTATCATCAACGTGACCGTCCTGTCAGGACCTTCTGCTGCTACTTTACTTTGAAGTAACATAGTATTTAAAAAAAGGCCACATCCATTAAGTTCAGTCTGTTACCCCCCTCCTTACCCCAATGTTGATCCAGAGGTAGGAAAACTCCTCCCCCATGAAGACAATCTTCATCATTTGGCAAGCAGGATAATTCCCGGATCATTAAAGGGGTTCTGTCATTAAAAAACAAAAATTCTATACTTACCTATTCCTCCACCGTCAGTCTACTTAGCAGATCTTCACCTCACGGATCTTCTCCTGTCTTCTGCAGTCCAGAGGGTCACCTCACCCCCAGCTGCCTGATTCTTCTGCTTCCTGTGAGGTTACTTACATTCAGAGGCAGTCTCCTTCCTGTTCACCAATGTTACGTCACAGTTCACAGCCTAGGAGGGGGAGTGTTGAGCTATTGCAGAGACTGCGTATTCCCGCTGTCTCTGCAATAAATCAGCATTCCTTCCAAGCCAGTGAACACTACATCACAGGGACGTGACCTTCACTGACCTGCAGGAAGAAGAATGCGAGGAAAGCATGCTACATAACAAGCCGGATGGCTGGAGGTGGGATGATCCGGGGGACTGGAGTAGCTCAGCGAGGAGAAGGAGTCATAAGGAGGCTGCCTGCGGAGGAATAAGTGAGTATAGAATTATTTTTTTTAATGACAATACCCCTTTAACTCCTCTGCAGTAATCAGTGATATGACATGTAATATTATTACACTCCATGGCCCTCTTGCATTCCTCTAGTGAATTTACCATTACCACGTCCTCCGGCAGAGAGTTCCATTGTCTCACTGCTCTTACAGTAAAGTACGCTCTTCTATGTTGTGTAGAAACCTTCTTTCCTCTAGACCCAGAGGGCGCCAGCTTATCAAAGTCCTGGGTGTAAATAGATAATGGGAGAGATCTCTGTATTGACCCCTGATATATCTATACATAGTTATTAGAGCACCCCCTTGTTACAGTCCTGGGTGTAAATAGATGATGGGAGAGATCTCTGTACTGTCCCCTGATATATCTATACATAGTTATTAGAGCACCCCCTTGTTACAGTCCTGGGTGTAAATAGATGATGGGAGAGATCTCTGTACTGACCCCTAATATATCTATACATAGTTATTAGAGCGCCCCCTTGTTACAGTCCTGGGTATAAATAGATGATGGGAGAGATCTCTGTACTGACCCCTTATATATCTATACATAGTGATTAGAGCGCCTCTTTGTTACAGTCCTGGGTATAATAGATGACGGGAGAGATCTCTGTACTGACCCATGATATATCTATACATAGTTATTAGAGCACCCCCTTGTCCTGGGTATAAATAGATGATGGGAGAGATCTCTGTACTGTTCCCTGATATATCTATACATAGTTATTAGAGTGCCCCCTTGTTACAGTCTTGGGTATAAATAGATGATGGGAGAGATCTCTGTACTGACCCCTGATATATCTATACATAGTTATGAGAGCACCCCCTTGTTACAGTTCTGTGTAAAATAGATGATGGGAGAGATCTTTGTAATTAACAGCATTGCTTATAGGGCATGTAGTGTGGATTTAATTCAGGTTGTCCATTTGTAAACTATTGATAGATAGGCAGGAGAGACCGTTAGTAGTAGATCAGAAGCTCTGGCGATCAGTTATTCACCAAGTTATTGTACTCATGCACTGAGCAGACTTCTGCAGGAAGCAGACAGCTCCATTCTCACTGCAGCGGTCAGACTAGGTATTGCAGGCTAACTAAGTTCCTATTCACTAATCTTCAAGAAGATGGGTAGCATAAATGGTGCAAAAATATTAAAGTCCTTTTTATGCCTCCATAATCAGTGCGACGTTACGACCTGTGCGGTCTTTGTCAAGCGTTATGAGAGCAATCTAGTTATATATGGGAGCAGTCTAGTTGTATTTGGGAGCAGTCTAGTTATATTTGGGAGCAGTCTAGTTATATTTGGGAGCAATCTATTGCTGGAATGTGAATTAATTATGTGCAGTGATATCTTCTTAGCTCTTTATCATGTAAAGTAATCTCAGAATCCATATAGTAAAACTTGAATAAAAGTTCCCCATCTCTTAGTATGACATTTTTTCATGGGTTATAACAGCAGTATGTGCTCCAGAGCTGCTCTTCCTATTGTACCTTTGGATACAAATGAGCTCTTATGAGCCGTTATAAAGGCTGGCAGAACTGCTCACGTAAATACGGCCCTACTTTCTCTACCCCGCCACTTCGTTCTATGCCCCCCGTGTGGGTATGACCCTCATATTCACATCGCTGTACCTTCGGGGTGACTGGATTGGTACAGAAATAAGATATGGTAAGAATCTGAGCTAGCGGACTGCGCAGAACGGGAAGTGCTCTGGTGACATTTGTGCGTTACATAAAGGGCCTCTGTTGTATCTCCCACTCCTCCTAATGACATCTGATGTGGCAACAGACAATGAATAATGCTCTTTATACTTCCCATACTGGAAATGTCCAGGCTCCATACTCTTAAATTCTCACTTTATGTTATACGGAGTAGATTTCGTGTGGGGGAGGGGTCTTTCATCACTTATGTGAATGTATACAATAGCGCTCAGTCCTCATCGCACCATGAACATGTACATTGATGACAGGTTGCATAGATATTAAAAAGTGTTGGAAAAGAATGTCATCAGACTGAACCTTCTAAGGCAGGAATCACAGAGGCCATTTTTGTGGCAGTTTTTGATGCTTACTGTATAGATATGGTACCAGAGCCAAGTTTACTGCTTAGATACAGCACCACTATCCCTGAAAGCAAATAGATACATCAATATATTCTAAAACTTAAAGGAGCACTCATTTTTCCTTTCCTCCCCCAAACTGATTATATGTCATATTCTGAAGGTCTCCTCTGTGTATTGTAGTCACTTCCCTGCAGTGCAGCGCCCTGTCTGATGCTGATCAGATTCCATCTTGAGAGTGAGATTTTTTACTTTCAGGTTTACATCTATCCTGTGATGCATCAGCACAGCATTAACTGAGGTTATACCATTTTTGCCTGCTGGGGGGGAAGTTAAATTATTATTACTTTCTATTTTCACCTTAATAAGCTACAGACTATATGTATACAGGCAAAGGAGCTGTGATTTCCTCTATTATAACTGTGTGATTAGTAACTGTGGGAAACTGAGGGGAATGCATGTGTTCCCCTCTAGGCAGTTTCTGTGGTTGATCCATATAATAGCATCACACAAACTGAGAAACTAACTAGGAAATTAATCCATAACCCCAAGTAGATCTGAGCTGGTCAGAGCTGAGATCACATGACTATCTGAAGAGAAATAGGACAGGTATAGCAGTTTCAGGCACTAGGGTGGAGCTTCAGGTATAGTAGCCGCAAATCTGGAGAGTAGTCAGGGAAGCACCAGGAGTCAGCAATGGGAGGTCTTGGTTTGTAGTACAGATGGATGAGGCAGGTAACGTAGTCAGAAGGGAAGCCAGGGGTTAACAAAAGGGAGGTCTTGGTTTGAAGTACACATGGATAAAGCAGGTAATGTAGTCAGGAGGGAAGTCAGAAGTCAGCAACGGTTGGTCTCAGTTTGCGGTACAGATGGATGAGGCGTGTAAAGTAGTCAGATGGGAAGTCAGGGGTCAGCAACAGGAGGTCTTGGTTTGAAGTACAGATGGATGAAGTGGGTAAAGTAGTCAGGAGGGAAGCCAGAAGTCAGCAACGGGAGGTCTCGTTTGTGGTACAGATAGATGAGGCGGGTAACGTAGTCAGATGAGAAGCCAGGGGTCAGCAACGGGAGGTCTCAGTTTGCAGTGCAGATGGATGAGGTGGGTAACGTAGTCAGATGAGAAGCCAGAGGTCGGTATCAGCAGGTGTCAATAGCAGAGGAACAGGCAGAAGTGGGGCTTGATCAATCAATGCTGTGGAGTAGAATAACGCACTAAGGGAGTGGCAGGGCCAGGCTTTTATAGGAAGTGTAATCAGGGAACAGGAACCAGGAGCAGGAGCTAGGGACAAAAACAAGGTTATGCAGGGAAGCTTGTCCAGCAAGGTAGATAGCTTACTGGGGAGAGCCACCGACTAGAGTACAAGAGGTTGTGGGTTTGAGCCCTGACAACAGGAGTTTTCGACAGAAATAAATAACTAACCAAGATATCACTGGTCCACTTCTATATACTGATGGATAGCTACAAAATGAATAAATTAAGACAAATCACTGGAGTGGCCCCTGTGGTTTCCTTTGGCAGATTTTTTATATCTTTCAGTAATATGTTATATATGCAGTACCAGAGCTAAACGCAGATACACATAGGTACAGTACCAGAACTGAGCTAACTGGATAGATATGATACCAGAATCAAGCAAGGAGGATAGATGACATTATACAGCAGCACTGAGCAGTGTAGCTGTAACTCCAGCACTAGAGTGAGATAAAACACTTACTAGAAGCTGCAGCCATGTCTCTCTTTGAGTCTCTCAGTTTCTGTCCCCCTCCAGCAGTTCTCTCTCCCTTCCTCCTCCCATTTCCTTAAGCTTCTATTGTCAGCCTGAGACAGAAAGGCCCACACCCATTTCCTCTAAGCCATTCAGCATTTCAATAGCTAGTGACAGATTTCACATGTCAACACTCAACAGGCAGTGGCCAGCGAACTAGAATGAAGGGAGACCCCTAGTGGCCAGCAATTTTTCAGCACAAAAATGGCATTTTAGGTAAATCAAGTGATTTGCACTTAAATAGTTTCCACATTGACAAGTTTCTGGAAAAGCAAGTCAGCATTTAAAAAAACAAGTGGGTCACTCACTATCCCAACTGGGGCTTCTTTGGGGGTCATGGGTAAATTCATAAATTGTGCCAAATGTATTAGAGAAATATTTGCATGTGATGAGGCAGAGGAAGAAGGTCTAACATGAGTGGCACGTTGTGTAAAATCTATTATGTCACATGCTCCAGTTTGAAAAATGTTACCCGCCCCCCTTCTTTTTTTGAATTCACGCGCTCTATGACACTATTGATAAATCTCTATCCTTGAAATAACTTAATGCCTCCTGCAGACGGCCGAGTCGGATCCCGCCACAGAATTTCCGCCTGTGTGCAGGAGGCCTTACTTGTAGAAACCTCGAGAACAGCCGGGGGCGCCCCTTCCAGTGAGCCTCAGCGAGGGGCGGGCAGGACCTCAGAGGGGTGACAGGTTGTCATCCAGCCAGTATTTATTATTAATGGCCGATGCCCAATAATTGCCAGCTGTGAGCAGGCCGGCAGCAACCCAACAAGCAGTTAACTCACTCTGTCCACAGGTCCTGTAATCAGACTGTGACCCCTGACCTCTCCTCCCTCCACACCGAGGTCAGACGTCACAAACTGATTCCTTCAAAAACACGCTCCAGTGATCGATGATGATTCCATAAACTCCTTTATTGTAACATTTCTTCTTAAGGCATGATAGTTCACATGTTCAATTCCGAACACCAGCGGACCGCATGGATACACTTCCCGTTGGGTGCAGGTACACCGTCAACAGCAATAGAACTCCGGCACTTCCGATGATTCCAGAATAAACGCTGTTCGAAACATGTAAGCGCCAGTTTGGAAGATGTCTTTATCCATGAAATTTTATTCTGGAATCCACGGAGGAGTTTTGTTTCTATGTTCACACGGACACACGAGAAGGTCCAACGTGTTTCAGTTGCACTTAAGCGTTTTAGTCATGGCTGGCTAAGTCTTCACAATAGCATCCCTAAATACTAAAATTACTCCAATTGCCTGATACAAAGCCCTTCCACGACAAAACGTGCAGAAGATACAGAAAGGGAATCCCTTCCCAAAACAGCAGCGTTGAGTTGTCCCAAGCGCTGCAAATACATGTAAATTGGTAGTGACATATGACAAGGACAAAGCGCAGCACATGGGCACATATCACAGACTGATTACAGAAGCGGTGGCCGGACAGGAGCTGCGGACAGAGCGAGTTAAATGCATGATGTTGCTGGATTTCTACCGGCTGGTGGTCCGCTAAAGGGGACACTATTACTATCAGGTCCATTTTGGGGTCATTGTCACTACTGGGGCCACTATGGAGGTCACTATTGCTACTGGGACCACTTTTGGGGTCACTATTACTACTAGGGCCACTTTATAGGTCACTACTGAGAAAACTAAGCGAGGCACTATTACTACTGGAGCAACTATGGGGGTCACTATTCCTGCTAGGGCCACTAATGGGGTCACAATTACTACTGGGACCGCTAAGGACTACACTTACTACTGGGGGCACTAACGGGGGGCATTATTCCTACTGGGGCCATTATGGGAATCACTATTGGGCCCACTACTGTGTACTCTATTACTACTGGAGCAACTATGGAGGTCACTATTCCTACAGGGGTAACTAAAGTGGACACTATTACTACCAGGGCCTCTATTGGGGGGGGGGGGCACTATTAATACTGGAGCCATTAAGGGAATCACTATTAATATTAGGGCTACTACTGGGGGGCTCCATTACTACTGGGGTCACTAATGGGGGTCACTATTACTACTGGAGCCACTAAGGGAGACACTTTCTACTGGGGGCACTAACAGGGATAGTATTACTACTGGGGCCACTAATGGGGGCACTGTTACTATTGGGGCCACTTACTACTGGGGACACGATTACTCTCTCACTTCAGACAAGTCTCAATAGTTCAAATATGTGTTGTGTATCTTGTGTATTAGCTCACTCAATGTCTGTAAAATGAGTGGTATTTTTTTTTGAGGGGGCGCCATTTCACACTTCACCTCAGGCAGCATAAAGGCTAGGGGCCCCCTAAGAACAGCAATCAGCACATCTGCCATCTTGAACAATCATAAGAAACTCCAGCGAATTCTAAATCAGCCACATGTGCGATCCTGTTATTACCCATCACCCTGCAGCTCCAAGGGCTTACAGATTATGCATCACTCTATGCAGAATGGCGTGCAGACGTAGCGATGCCGCGGCGCTGATACGATTTTTAGTGTTATGGTACGGATTGGGCCGTCTTTCTTACTTATATAAATTAACCCTGGACAGTGTAATGTTCTACCGCCATCCTAAAATATGGAGGAAGCCTCCTGTCTAATGAACACCTGAGGCCAAAACTGAACTGAGGTATCCAAGCCAGTAAAATATAATAGGCCTTGGCAGCCTTATGGCGGAATAGTCTCATCTCATCAAAACAAAACTCAGTACATAAATACAATGCCAGAGCCAAGCTCATAACATAAATACAGCACAAGGACCAAGCTCATAGCATTAATACAGCCTCATAACCAAAATCATAACATAAATGCAACACCAGAACCAAGCTCAGTACATAAATACAATGCCAGAGCCAAGCTCATAATATAAATACAGCATAAGGACCAAGCTCATAGCATTAATACAGCCTCATAACCAAAATCATAACATAAATACATAAGTATCAGGTGATGCATATTTGGCTTATTTTTCTGTTTGCCATCAATATTAATATCAAAACATAAAAGTGGCACCAGAACCAGTCTTATAAGTACAGCACCAGAACCCAGAATGCCGACGGCGAAAGGCTGCGGGTTTTGGAGTTACTTGTCTCCGGCGGAAATCTCGCGGAATTTCTGTGCGGTCATTCCGCGGGATGTCGGCCCCGTGTGAACCTAGTCTAAGTGTAAAGTTAGACTTTGTTACATCACTATCATATCTATCATAGATAGTGCAGGTCGGAGCCTAACGGGGCCGAGCCTGATGGACACTCATCTTCATAAAGACCAACTCTAGGGTGTGAATGCCTCAAATAAAGGGGAAAGTGAAGAACATCAGGAGGAGGGAGACGAGGCTGCAAAGATGTCCGAACCAAAGAATCACCGAGGATGTTAGTCCTTCAATTATGTGAAGACTTTTTGTCTTGGCGAGTGGAATGGAAACAGAACATCAGCTTGGAGATGCACATTTTTGTTAACACTGGGTGGTCTAAGCCCCCACTTTTAGAATGATATTGATATTTAACCCTTCAGGGTGATTTTCCTTTTTGTGTGACGCTTCGGTCTTGAACAGCAACTGGAAATAGTTTAATTAGGAACATAATGCGGAAATAAGACAGATAGGTAGAAATGGGCATTTACTGGCAACGGGACGGCGGTTTAATGCTTCGCAGCTGAATAAGCACGGCCAGCTGTTCACACGCTCATCACTAGTTAATGGCGCTATTGTTTATACAAGTGGTAGAAATACTGAAAGTAAGAAAAAAGGGAGACAGTACAGAACTTGTCCCGACGCAACTTGGAGAAGTCAACTTCTCAGCGGGAAATCTGGGTCTCTACATCATCTCCCATGTTGTCACACAATCAACAATGTAACAATGGAGGGGACCATGTGAAAAGCACACCGAGAAGACAATGGGGGGTATTGAGAGAGTAGAGAGTGGAAACGTTGCCTACAATAACCACTCCGATCCCTTTCATTGCCTCTGAGAAATGAGCGATCTGGTTGGTTGTAACGATGATGCCATTACCCCTTGCTCTAGTTCTTATACCTCTCCCTCAGTTTATGGTAATGTTGATGTTCCCCTTGTCACTGATCTTTATCCATGTAGCATTCATGGAATAGCATGAAGTTTCTAGAACACATTATACGCTGCCTGCCCCGACCCATGGTTTGGCATATCACTATGCAAGAATTCCACCGGTCTTGACCTCGCCTTAGGTCAGGAAGGGTATCGTTTCTCCTTAGGAAGAGCACCTAGATGGTGTGAGGAGACTTATAAGGCCATGCATGCTCCTCTGGGAAATATGCAAATGGAAAGATGGAACAATATATCTGCAGCGCCACCTACTGGAGGGCAGTATTCCTGCAAGTCAATGTTAGGGCTTCCAACCCACTGGCGATAGATTTTCCTGCGATGCAAGAGTGAGTGAAAACACATGATTCTGAAACCAATGATTTTTAATGGTTTCATACTTATTTGCGATGTTTTCACTGAAGCCTCGCAGTGCTAAGAAAAATCTGCGCTATTGCCCATTGTTTTCAATGGGGCCAACGGCAGCAGCGCCAGCCCCATTGACAACATAGGGAGTACATCGCACTGACCTGACACAGCTGTGGCAGGGGATTCCTTCCTCCCCATGGGGACTGTGGGGATGAAGGAATCCCCTATTACAGCTGTCACAGCTGTGGCAGAGTTCCGCGATTGTTTCCCATTGCTTTCAATGGGGCCGTCGCTGCTACCGCCCAATTGAGAACGATAGGATGAAAGCTTTTCCTGCAGTGTTGATTTTCATAAGCCCTACCCTGAAAATCATCGCTAGCTGTAAAAAAAATATATATATATCTACTCACGAAGAAGAGCTGTCCAGCTCTTCTCTCCGTCCCCGGTAGTCTTCATCTGTTTTCTTGTGGCCGGGAATTGAAAAATCGCCGCCTCCAGAAAACACTGCCTCTGATTGGCTAAGAACTGTAACCTATAAGAGGCAGCGCTCAACCATTCATTGAATTCAATGAATGGTTGAGTGCTGCCTCTGATTGGCTGAGCACTGTGATCAATCACAAGCAGCGCTCAGCTGTCCTTCAATGACGGCTAGGTGCCACCTCTGATTGGTCACAGTGCTCAGCCATTCAGAGGCAGCACTTTCTGGAGGCGTCTATTTTTTAATTCCCGGCCACCAGAAGACACATGAAGACTACCGGGGATGGAGAGAAGAGCTGGACAGTGCTACTACATAGGTGAGTTAATTTTATTTATTTTTATTTTTTAAGCTAGAGATGATTTTCAGGGTAGGGCTTATATTTCAAGCCACCCCCCTTCCTTCCCCAAAAATTATCGCTGCGGGGGTTGCCTTCATCCCATTGCTTTCAATGGGGTGGCAGCAGCACTGGCCCAATCAAAAGCAATGGGGTAGAATTGCAGACTTTTGACACACTTGTGTCAGGGGAGTGCAATGTTCTCCTTATGTTTTCAATGGGGCTGGCGCTGCTGCCACTGGCCCCATTGAAAAAATTTGGCGATAGCACAGATTTTTCTTAGTGCTACGAGCCTTGAGTGCAGACATCACTAATGAAAATGAAACCATTAAAAATCATTGGTTTCATAATTAAGTTTAACATTGACTTACAGGAATGCTGCCTTCCCATAGGTGGCGCTGCACAGTGGGTAATGTTCTGTTGCTGATAAATGAGGCCACAACAGCGGTTGATGATGCTTCACCGGTAATGCTTTTTGTCGTCCAGATTTTGGTTGATCAGTGACAGAACTTGTTTCTTGGAATTGAGAAAGAAGTTTGGCCACTGCACTGTGGGTAATGTGGTTGGGTGGCGTTCAATGGCACGTGTGCTTCGTTCACCTGACATAAAGGGTCATTGACTCCAACCCCCTGCTCAGTGCAGGATTCACTAGATCATCCCAGACAGATGTCTGTCCGCCTCTGAACACTTCCATTAAAGGAGAACTCACCACCTCCTGTGGCAACCTGTTCCACTCATTGATCCTCTCACTGTCAGTGTGCTTTTAAGAGGAGCTATTGTGTGAGCCACAGCATGTATGTAGAAGTATCACTGTGTGTGTGAAGACAATAGGCAACATTTCTACCGTGTTTTTAAAGGTATCCAGGTGTATTACACAAAGGAGAAGCGTCTGTATGTCAATTATTGGCTATTTTTTCATGGATCCTTTTTTTTTTTACAATGGTGGTGAATATATTTTTTTTCTGACAATGGCCAATGTAAGTTTGGTCCTGATACTGTATCTATGCCGTAAGCATTGGTCCTGGTACCATGTCGATCTTCTAAGCATATTTCTGGTACTGTATCTGTCACCATATTTATACAGTAAGCTCGATTGTGGTATCATATCTATGCAGAAATCTTGGTTCTGGTACCATGCCTTTGTAGTCAGCTTGGCTCTGTTAGCATATCTATGCTGTAAGCTTGTTTCAGTTAAAAACTGCACGTTTGACTGAATTCATATTAAGTCTTATTCATCTGCTGAAGTGTCCTCCCATACAGTGCAGGAGTCCTGTCACCACAGCTCCTAACGTAGAATTCGGAATTTGGTAGCGATCACATGCGTTCATTGTGCGCAGTGGTGACCAGAAGTCCTGCGCTGCTCAGGGGGTCACTTAAGGAGGTATGACTTATTTCTTTATTTTAACACCATTCCATGTTCTGCAGCTTCTGGGATCGTTCGTACAGACAATCTCCCGGACGAGTGATGTATTGATGTGTGCAGCAGCGTAAATGATCGCTGCACCGTCAGCTGTCTAAACTATATGAGCAGTAGATTTAAAGGGAACCTAAAGCACCATGAACTAGGTGACATAGAGGCGGGTGCATTATTTTTGCAGGCTTTCTGCAAACTACCATACCGCAAGCATTATCTACCCCTGCAGCACCCCTGTTCTCAGTGCCTATGTCTGCTGCTCTCTTGTGACGTAGCTTACCTTTTTCTTCATAGAGTCTCTAGTAAGTTCTAAGACCTTCTTGGGGAATGGAAACTCCCTCTGCAGTGCCTAATAAGTTTCAGGACCTTCCTCGGGGGTGGGACCTTCATCTGCAGGGCCTAATATGTTCTAGGTCCTTCCTGGGGAGTGGGAATTCCCTCTGCAGTACCTAGTAAATTCCAGGACCTTCCTAGGGAGTGGGACCTCCCTATGCAGTGCCTAATAAGTTCCAGGACCGTCCTGAAGTGTGGGACCTCCCTCTGCAGTGCCTAATAGGTTCCAAGACCTTTCAGGGTGTGAGACGTCCATCTGCATTGCCTAATAGGTTCCAGGACCTTCTTGGGGTGTGGGACCTCCCTCTGCAGTGCCTAAGAAGTTCCAGGACCTTCCTGGGGGTGGAACCTCGCTCTGCAGTGCTTAAGAAGTTCCAGGTCCTTCCTGGGGTGTGGGACCTCCCTCTGCAGTGCCTAAGAAGTTCCAGGACCTTCCTGGGGGTGGGACCTCCCTCTGCAGTGTCTAATAGGTTCCAGGACCTTCCTGGGGGGTGGGACCTCCCTTTGCAGTGCCTAAGAAGTTCCAGGTGCTAGCTAGTCTGCCTCTGTTGGTCTGCTGCTCCTGTCAGCTTGTCTGCAGTACTTTGCTATTGTCCGCCAGGTTTTTCCATCTGCCTCAGTTCTGCTTAGTATTGTTCGTGTTGGTTTTTACATCTGCCTTTTCTGTCGGTATTCCACCTTTTCCATCCAGGTACGCCAGCGTCCCTTTTCGGTCCCTAGTGAGAGTAGGGACCGCCACCCAGTTGTCCACCTAGGGTTAGCCAAGAGTGGAGGCATGCAGGCAGGGACAGGGGTTGTGGGTGAGATCTAGGGTAGCCAGGCTGGCTTATCAAGGGTAGTGTACCGTAACAGCTCTTTGCATGTAGTGACCTCTTCTTACGCTTGTGTAGAGCTGGTTGACCACTAGACGCCTCTACGACTCAGAGAAGAGATTTTGCCATGTTAACAACAAAAAAAAGTGACTATTAGAACCAATGGTTTCCTATGGAAATGTTCAGATGAAGAAATTTTAGCTGCACAAAAAGAAAAAAATTGCACTTAAAAAGATAGGACATCAGCAACTGAAATTCCCTGCTGCATGGAAACATAGGTCTTGACCTATCTTTGGTGCGTAAAGTACAGGAGTACCCATAGGCTCCTATGGGAGCTTGAAAAAAAGGAGGGGGGGGGAGAGTTTAGCCCCAAGGGACCCCCTTCATCTCCCCAGGGGTTCCCTTCATCGCCGGGACTCCCTTCATCTCAGCGGGCTTAGAGGGATTCCCCAGCAGCGGGGTTGGAAGGATTCCCCAGCAGCGGGGCTGGAGGGATTCCCTAGCAGAGGGGCTGGAGGGATTCCCTAGCAGCGGGGCTGGAGGGATTCCCTAGCAGCGGGGCTGGAGGGATTCCCTAGCAGCGGGGCTGGAGGGATTTGGGGAATCCCTCCAGCCCTGCTGCTGGGGAATCCCTCCAGCCATGCAGAGATGAATGGAATCCCTGGGAATGAAGGGAACCCCTGGGGGAAATGAAAGGGGGGCCCCGGGGGACCCCTTTCATATCTCTCTCCACCAGCGCATATTTTTAGTCCCTCCTGTTTGGCGTGGAAAGATCGCTGTTGAAGCTCAGAACATCAGCGCAGAAAAATTGTCTGTTTCCGCAGCTAGAATTGTGATTTCTTTTTTTGCGCCGCCCTTAGGCTACATTCACACGGGCGATCACAATTTTTCACGCCGATTTGAGGCGGTTTTTATTCAAAAACTCCTGGCATCACATCTGTGAAATTGCAATCCTAAGGTAGATGTTTCACACGCATCAGAGGGTCGCGATTGTTTCCGATTGATTTCATCATGAGTAACATCACACTCGCATGCACATCACCGTGCGATGGCTTTTAAGGTCCCATTGAAAAAAATGGACGGGACACCCAAAGATTGCGATGCTGCGCGGTACAAATCACTATGTGAACAAGTCCATTCAAAAGAATGGATGTGATATTCGTGAGAGCCCCAGGCATCTTCAACGCACAAAACGTGCACGAGATTCTGGCCCATGTGAATAAGCCCATTATCATATGTTACCAAATCTCCTATAGAAATGAATGGAGAGAGCCGCGCCCACGGCCGTGGCATACCGTATACTTATGTTCGCCACTTTGTATATACAAGGGAACTATCTGCACTTGTACATTTTAGATCTGATCGTTTTCATGTTAATGAATATAAATATTTGCATATATAATGAGTCCTTCGGCAATGCAGATTATAGTATATCCTGCCTACAGACGCTGCTAACTTCTGTACTCAGATAGTGGCGTCTGGATGATCCCATAATGCCCTTGGGGTAGATATTTCAGTCTGGACCTTCGCCAAATTCCAAGTCTTATCAGTAGTCCTAAACACACAAAGCTTAGGAGCTGCCTGTAGCATGGCTCCAAGAGTGACCTCAGCCATCCACGTAGACCTTAATGACTCTTCTTCAGCTCAAGCCCTTCATAATCCGCCTCACTCTTCGTTTCACAAATGTAATGATTTAAGGGCACATTAATTCTTTCTTCTTTCCCCTCTCCATGTACGGCCGCACAGTTATTTTGCATAGGCATTGTTACAGTCTGCCATCTGCAACAGTCAGTGGAACCAGGGTGGTCTATTATGTCAGCCTGCTCACATGATCAAGCTGTGGGCACCTTTCTCCTGTCACTGCAGAAAGATCCCTTTGGTGTCGTCTGTTGGAAATTTCTTAATGGACCCCTCCTCTCTTCCCAGCTTCAATATGGTGAATGGACTGATTGGTTGACAGGGAGGTGTGATCCCTTGCTGGCCAATCAGCCATAACTGGTGGTGTGTATTTATTACTGCCACGCCCTCACATGGGTGCTGGTCATTTTCCTTTCCAGTGTGGGATGTTTCTGTTGTACTCCATCAGATGGGTGATATCTGACGCCTAAGACCCTTGTTTTTCTGTGTAGTTGTTGGCCTATCTCCCTACAGGAAGATATGGGAAGGAAAGATGGAGAGGTGTAGTGGCATGCAAAGCGTGCCATAGCAATTTTTCTAAGCCCTGTTCCAACCAATCCCCACCTTTTGCCACACCCAGTTCCCACCCCTATCAGGGAAGGTGCTTTTAGGGATGGGCATCAAAATTTTGATAACAAGTTCCCTACCTGAATGATTAAATTATGGATTATCCCTAAACTAATAGTCCAACATTTACAATACTCCAAATATATATTATTGTAATCATTAATAGTAGAACAGATAAGTACAGCACCAGAACCAAGATCTAGTAAAGGCGTAAACTGTAAAGGTAACTCAACCCCTGCTATTTAACCCCTTAGTGACCACCCTATAGTGTTTTTACGTCCTGCAGCTGCAGGACGTGTATAGAGGGAGGTAGCGGCGCTATCTCCCTCCATACAGCGCGGGCGTCAGCTGTTTATTACAGCTGACACCCGCGGGCAATAGCCGTGCTCGGCCGTTCGGCCGATCGCGGCTATTAACCCTTTAAATGCCGCTGTCAATTCTGACAGAGGCATTTAAATCCCCCGAACGCTGTTTGGGGGTCCCACACGGCCCCCCGCGGTGAGATCGGGGGATCCGTGCAGGTGTCATGGCAGCCGGGGGCCTAATGAATGGCCCCAGGGCTACCATAGCAGACTGCCTATCAAGCCATCCACACAGGGTGGCTTGATAGACTGCCTGTAAAAAAGCAGTATGACGTAATGCTATAGCATTACGTCATACTGCAGGAGCGATCAAAGCATCGCATGTTAAAGTTCCCAGGGGGACTTCAAAGTAAAGTAAAAAAAAAGATCAATAAAGTTTTTTAAATTGTAAAAAAAAAAAAGTTATAAAAGTTTAAATCACCCCCCTTTTGCCATATCAATTACTAAAAAATCTAAATCATAAAATAAAAATATGTATTTGGTATCGTCGCGTCCGTAAAAGTCCGATCTATCAAAGTAGTGCATTATTTTTCCTGCACGGTGAACGTCGTCCGAAAAAAAAAAATAAAGAATGCCAGAAATACACTTTTTTAGTTACCCTGTCTTCCAGAAAAAATGCAATAAAAAGCGATCAAAAAGTCGTATGTATTCCAAATTGATACTATCGGAAACTACAGGACATCCCGCAAAAATTGAGCCCTTGCTCAACTATGTCGACGGAAAAATAAAAAAGGTATTGCGCGCACAAAATGACCGCAGAAAATAATTGAAAAAAATTAAATATCTTTTAAAAAAAAATACAAGTACTACAGCAAAAAAAAAAAAAAACTATATAAATTTGGTATCGTAGTAATCATACTGACCCATAGAATAAAAATATCAGGTCGCTTTTGTTGCTGTTTGTGCGCCGTAGAAACAGGACGCACCGAAAGATGGTGGAATGTCTTTTTTTTCCATTTCTCTCCGCTAAGAACTTTTAAAAAGTTTTTCAGTACATTATATGGCACAATAAATAGTGCCATTGAAAAATATAACTCGTCCTGCAAAAAACAAGCCCTCATACAGCGACGTCGATGGATAAATAAAGGAGCTACGATTTTTTAAAAGGGAGTAGGAAAAAACAAAAATGGAAAAAAGCAAAAAAGCCCGGTCACTAAGGGGTTAAGTTTGTACTACCAAGTACAACTTGTATGATGGGAGTTGTCAGATCACAAACAAGAATGCTACTATCCATCATCACATACAGTGAGTACAGGACTGATCAGAGGCAGCCAGTGGCAATGATATTGTGACTCACAAGTGTCGTCATCTCTAATTAGTGTTGAAGTTTTCTTCTCCATCCAGTCCAGATTGACATGACAGCTGCTCCCGGACATAACTTGTCTTTTCAGAATTTACCACATAGATGTCTTTGGCTCTTTGCTTTTTCATATCCATAATCCGTATATCTAATAAACAAAGAGCCTACAGGCTTTTTCTTGCACCACACTTTGACCCTTTGTGTGACCTTCAGTGGATGATTTTGGTGTCATTAGATTTGTGAGCTCACCTCCGCCATAAAATCGTAAAATTTGAGTTTGACACATGGAGTGACCAGGTGAGGTCAAAGTTCCTATGTTAGGTCTAGCGGCGCTGCTGTGCTTCAGCCAACCGTGCCGCTAGGGAGAGTCAAGAGTTGCTGAGCGATGTTCATATCATGTGCTTACAGCCTGACTGTTGTCATGTCCCCAAAACATGGAAGACCGAGCCGTGGACGGCCAACAGTGGAAGCCGAATCCTCGGCCCGGCAGTTCTTTTCCGAACATTGTATGTTCACGTACCGAACATCGGGTCAATCTAGTTAAGATAAACCCTTACCATTGCCACATATGGCTTCCCCTAAATACTGTATAACAGTGCTGCTCACAGCACCCCGAGTAATACATACCAAGCGGCACTGCCTCCCTGTAATGAACAATGACCTGCACCGTCCCCTGTAGTAATAAATAGCCTTACTGCCCCCTTGTAGTAATAAATAGGTGCCCCAGGGGAGACATCAGCACTACGGGGAGGGGGGGCACAGGGAGACATCAGCACTATTGGGGGGCCACAGAGAGATATCAGCACTATTGGGGGGCCACAGGGAGACATCAGCACTATTGGGGGGCCACAGAGAGACATCAGCACTATTGGAGGGCCACAGGAAGACATCAGCACTATTGGAGGGCCACAGGAAGACATCAGCACTATTGGGGGGCCACAGGGAGACATCAGCACTATTGGGGGGCCACAGAGAGACATCAGCACTATTGGGGGGCCACAGAGAGACATCAGCACTATTGGGGGGCCACAGAGAGACATCAGCACTATTGGGGGGCCACAGAGAGATATTAGCACTATTGGGGGGCCACAGGGAGACATCAGCACTATTGGGGGGCCACAGGGAGACATCAGCACTATTGGGGGGCCACAGAGAGATATCAGCACTATTGGGGGGCCACAGGGAAACATCAGCACTATTGGGGGACACAGTGGAGATGCCAGTACTATGAGGAGGGCCACAGAGGGAAAGACAGCACTATCGGGGACTGCAGGGGGATGCCAGGACTATGGCGGACTGCAGGAGCTGGGGGGGGGGGGCGGGGAGGTGCCAGGACTATGGGGGGCTGCAGGGTAAAATGCAGAACTATGGGGGACTTCCAGGGGGACACCAGTACTATGGAGAGTTCAGGTGGGATGTCGACACTATGAGGGGCCATGGGCGGGACATCAGCAGAATGGGGAGGGCTGCAGGGAGAAAGCCAGCACTATTGGGGGCTGCAGGGTAGGCCGCCCATATTATGAGGAGCTGCAGGAGTAATACCAGCACTATGAGGGGGGCCACAAGTGGGATGCCAGCACTATGTGGGATAGCAGAGGGGGTTCCAGCACCTTGTGGGGCCACAGAGAGGACCCCAGCACTATGGGGGTGAGTGCGAGATTCTTTGGGATAGGGAGAGAGTGAAGAGACCGGTCATGGATGGAGAAAGGCTTCATGGCAGTTTGGACCCAGATAAAAGGGGTCCCTTTCCGAGTTCTGCTATGGGGCCCCATGACATATATGTACGCCCCTGCCAATGGGGCTCTAAATCTAATGTCTCTGGTTACATACACACTGGTGCCAAGAAGCCAGTTAACCTCTTACTACTGTATGTTCATGGACAAGGGGGGGGGGGGGGGGGGGGGCTGGAGTGCTCGAAACCCAAGCAAGCAGGGGTTCAACATACCATCTCCGAGCCCACGGGACCCCAGTATTTGTCACGTGAAATAATATGTAGGAATATGAACAGTAATATGAGACGAAGATACTTCTGGATCCGTTAGAGAAATTCATCTTACAGGGTCAGCAATTCTCTGTCCGCTCCCCCCTCTCCACATTGATTGGTCACATGTGGAAAATTCTACTGTGAAACCTCGTTTTTATGTCAGTGCCTTGGAATGAAGTCAAAGACGTGAATAATATAAAGCAGACGGGGCGGGAGCCCCCACAACTGCACTATGGAAAAGAACGGCCCGCTAGCGCTTGTAGCGAAATACTGCCACCTTGTGGAGGACGGATGAATGACGGTCAGACTTTGTAAACGTCCACTGCAAATGATGACATATCTACAGTTCTTAGAACCTCCAGCGCTCATGTGTCAAACTCAAGGCCCGCGGGCTGAATCTAGCCCTCCATGTCATTTTATATGGCCCCCTATGAGGGCTGGAAGCAGAAGGACCTGCTCCCCACTTCCCAAGGCAATTCTAGCCAGCCCTCCAAGGGCATCCTAGACGCCCTCCAAGGTAGGAAGCTCCGTGCTAAAGAGGTGGAAGGGGGGAAACCCCATCATAGTGCACAGAGCTCCATAGCCGTCTTAAGAAGTACCTACAGTGGGTGGACAAAAATATGGAAACACCGTATGAAAGACATGCCTTAAAATCGGTCTCTACATATCTTGTTGGAATATGATTTATAAGCCCATGTTACTTAAGTGGAGGTAATATGACACAGATGCCGCTGAGCAGAAGTGAACATCTGCCAAAGCAACAAGGTTCCTTTGGTCATGGGTTTGAGCCAGCTGGCTCCTTAAACCACCCAGGGCAGGGAAAGAGGTGAAGTAAACACAAATTTGGCTATTTTAACCTTCATCAGTGCTGAATGCAACAGATTTAAAAAACTATACCATGATCTTTGATAAATTTGTGGCATGTCACAGTGAGGGAAGGAAAAAGCCACTTTTAAATCTCACCCTGAGATCCTCAGGGTGGGCCATCAATAGTGTTTGGCAGGGGTCACCACCCGGGATCCACTGTTCACTAGACTATTGTGTTCATACACTGAGATGATTTCTGCAGGAAGCAGACAGCTCCATTCTTACTGTAGTGGCCAGGCTTGGTATTACAGGTATTGAAGTGAAAAGGAACTTTGTCTGTAATACCAAGCCTGGCCACTGCAGTGAGAATGGAGCTGTCTGCTTCCTGCAGAAATCAGCTTAAAGCACAAGCACCATAGTCTGATGAACAACTGATCAGCAGAGATCCTAGGTGGCAGACCTCTGCCAATATACTATTTATGGCCCATTCTGAGAATTTGGGGTCAATGGCCTTTTTTAAAGACAGCATGTGATAGGTCCAAAAAGTATTAACAAACAATTAATGGCAACACAAAATGCTTGTTTAAAAAACTATGAAATTCAAGGTGGGTTTTTACAGGTCCAAACAAAATGCCAGAAAAACTGCATGAAGGAAGCCTAAACATTCCTGCCCGCACCGGCCTTCAGTGAGATGGCATCCTGTGCAAAAATTGTTTTGGCACCCCTTCCTGTCCTTTTAAAAAAGATATGTATTGGATTGATGGGCAGTCTGCCTGTATCCTGCTTTTGCATCAATATAACAGCTTACCCACACCACAACAACTCTGTGAGTAAATACCGTACCAGAACCAAGCATAGAAGACAAATACAACACCAGAGCCATGTTTATAACATAAATACAGCTTCAGGACCCACATGACATAAATACTGTACCAGAACTAAGCTAAATACATAAATACAGCCCCAGAACCAAGGTCAGTGCACAAAAACAACATCAGAACCATGGTCACTCACTACATAAAGACAGCACCAAAACCATGGTCAGTACATAAATACAGCCCCAGAACCAAGGTCAGTACATAAATACAGCAGCAGAGCATAGCTGGATACATGAATAGAGCCCCAGAATCAAGATTATAACATAAATACAGCATCAGAACAGCACAGTATATAAATTCTGTACCAGAACTAAGCTCAGTACATAAACACAGCACCAGAACCAAGCTCATAATGTAAATTCCGCTCCAGAACCAATTTCATAACATAAATACAGCACCAGAACCAAGCTCAGTATGTAAATTCAGGCTCAGAACCCACCTCAGTACATACATGCAATCTCGCTAAGGCCTTCCTTGTAATCCTATGTGCTAATCCTGGCTAGCCACTCTGATCTACTCTGAGTATACAGATGATAGTGCCCGAAGGCGGACCACTGAATCTATATTGTGACTACGGTCTCAGCTAATAGAGCTTTCTGTATCTTGAAGGTGTCGGTTACAGCGTATACAAGCAGATCCCATCTTATCGGGACTGCCTGACATCTGGAAGGAAAGCTCCTGCTACGTCTAATGTACTGGGGGCCGTATAAGGGTGGACCGCAGGGGGCTTCACGGATTGTTTCCAGGCTCCATTTCTCAGCTGTGAATTTGCTTGGCGGCTCGGTGAGGTTTCTTGTGTTTGCTCTGGGGGCCAGATGTTCCTATGACATGAATTACTTCCACAGGAAGGGCGCATTTCTAGCAAATGTTCAGACTCCGGCCATTAAAGTGATTCTCCACATTTCGGTTTTCTTCTCGCTTCTCTGGTGATTTTTTGGGATAAAAATAAAAACAAAAAAACTCAGAAAAAGCGCACGCAGTTCTTCGATGCTAGCGGCAGTTTTTACCAGCTTTTATTTTCGTGGCCTTTTTTTTAGTCACCCGTAGGTTTTTCTGTGACCTTTTTTTTTTGCCTATTGAGTAGCCAATCGAAAAACACCCCAAAGATAAGACCCAAAGGGCGCTGCGATGCGGAAAAAAAGCCATGGTGCAGGGCTCAGAAGAACACCACCTCATGCGTCAAATATAGGAGCTGACGGGGATGGGGAAGACCTACCTCGAGAGGGGAGAGTACAAGGAACACCAACCCCCAATCCCACAATCTGCTGCAGATCCCTCCGCCTCGGGGTGAGTCTTCCCCTGCTTTGTTTTGCCCCTATGTTTGATGCATGAGGTGGCATATCCCTGGGTGAGGGGCCATATATTTGACCATATCCTCAGGACAGTTCTTCAATAAATCTGTAGGGGTCAGTCACCCAGGACCCCCACTGAACAGCTGTTTGCTGGACTGGTGCACTTGTGCACTGAGCTGGTTTGGGCAGGAAGCAGACAGCTCTGTTCTTACTGCAGTGGCCAGGCTTGGTATTACAAGCCAAGTTCCCATTCAATTTCCAAAGAAAAAAAGTGTAAGGTCCAAGGAACCTGGAGGCCAAGGAAGAAGTTCCTACGAGTCTCCATCTTTAATTTCAGTAAATGAAAAATGTCTTCCATCATGTATAACGCGACGTGTACCAAGGCCCTTATTTCCACCATACATCCAAAAAATGCAGCCAAAAAGTGTGGAAAAAACATTGTTTGTAGGATGTTCCATATTTTGGTACTCACCTACTGCTAACATCTGCATGCAGACTTTTTTTTTGCCACAAAACCAAATAAAAAACGCCAGAAATGTAGTGTTTTTGCAAAAAATAAAACATACGTATAACGCCAGCCTTATAATTGGAGCTTCATACAGCCCAAAAACTGCTAATAAATGTGCGCCCGCTGTCTGTTAGGGTGGTTGCACATAGCGCTCTTTCACACGTGCCAATAACTGCTGTCTATCTCTGTGTTCTCAGGAGAGGTTGAAGGCATCGTCTGCAGACAGGGAGACAAGATTTACATGAACCAAGACGTTTGGAAACCAACTCCATGCCAAATCTGTGTATGCGATGGTGGCGCCATCCTGTGTGACGACGTTCCATGCCCGGATGTCGTGGGCTGTGAGAACCCTGAGATCCCCCCTGGAGAGTGCTGTCCGGTGTGTAGGGGCTCATCCGGGGGGCGCACTACTAGCTTCGGTAAGGTTTTCTCCCTTGTACTGATGGCGGTGCTTGTCATAATATCGATTATATGATGACACGATTTATGTGCACATTGATTTAAGGCTCGTTCACATGGGGGCATATGTGAGCCGCGGATTACACGCGCAATTTTTGAACACATGACTCGCACTGAATAGAACCCACTGATTTCAGTGGGTTTATTCATATCAGCGTATTTTTTCTCAATGTGTTTGGTGCGTTTTACGCACTACAATAGACCATTGAAGCGAATGAGCCGGAGCAAAGATGGGGAATTCACTGCATATTTGCACAGCATATCAATTGGCCATTCTGTATACCTGAGCTCCCGCCCCCTCTCCGACCCTCGCCACTGTTTGCAATGGGAGGGTGGGACAGGGCGGAGCTAAGTTCTGGCCCACCCCCTCCCATTGCAAACAGCAGAGAGTGGGCGGGAACTCAGTGCACTAGCTCCTGTCCCATCCCACCTCCTCCCCATGCAGAGAGGGGCAGCATATATCGGCCAGGCATGAAAATCTGACCCATATACACCCGTCTGAATAAGCCCTAGCCATACTAGTGATGTCTATCATTCTGCACATTTTTGTACACTTGTCTGCCTTAGGGCTTATTTACAGGGGTGTAATCGCATGCATGCGCACAATCGTGCAGCGTTTTTGTGGGCTTGCATGTTTTCCCTTTTTTGCACATGCACATGCTTCCCTTGATTTCAATAGGCAATTAATGTTAATTAGTTTCATATGTGCTCTTTTTCAATGCATTTTTTTCCTAGGTAGTACACGTGCAATTGCTCACTGCTGCCCCCTATTTGTCACTGCAGAGATAGCCGAGCGCTTGTACTCAGATATCCCCATCAGCCCCATAGACATGTATGGAGTGACAGCAGTCCTTCTGCCCTCCTTTTATCTTCCTCATCACTGTTGCATTTGGTGAAGCAGCAGCCGCTGACAGCATTATGTACGGTATATTTATACTTCACCTGCAACCACTTCAGAATTACACATAAATGTCAGGACCGGCTTAGAATCTGGTAACTTGTATATATGAAGAACTGCCGCCGGCTCTTTATATGTACTTTATTGTCCTCTGATTTTTGCATCTCGTTATAATAATCAAATGATTTTCTTTTGTCCTTGCAGGTAGAGGACTAAAGGTGAGTAAGAACTGCACTGTTCATTGCATTATATCTGCACCCATCTGCACATACACAGGGGCAAAGTTATCAATAGATTTATGACAGTTTTCTGATGTATATACTGTGTCACACACTTTCTCTGCACATTACATGGGTGCGACTTCAAGGGGTTAAGCTCTATTACTCACTCTGTCTTACACTCACATTTCAATCAAGTTGCAAAGATAAAAGAAAGACAAAATAAAAAGACAGATAAATGCAAAACCGTGATGAGAATAAAAAGGAGAAATACAGAAACCTAGAACTTACAGGACATTCTAAAGTCTTTGTTCTTGAGGGTGGA
This sequence comes from Eleutherodactylus coqui, assembly GCF_035609145.1. Lineage (NCBI taxonomy): Eukaryota > Metazoa > Chordata > Amphibia > Anura > Eleutherodactylidae > Eleutherodactylus > Eleutherodactylus coqui. Next base: position 185,277,124 of record NC_089844.1, on the reverse strand, counting down.
TAGAAAAAAAAGGTGCACATTCCAGCTGCAGAGCTACCCTCATCAAATGTGGCCCTGTCCATTGATCTGCATAATTGTTTATACTCTCCACCCTGAACTCCAGATATATACTGCCCATTGGTCCATTAAGCAAATCCCTGGCCTAGGACTGGACAGCCAAGTAACAAAAGCCAAACCCATTGTATATTTAAGTTCATCTTCTTGTATGTCCTCCCTCTAGCCGGTGATGCCCCACTGACTCTTTTGGACCAGCAGACTAATAAGCTTAAAATTAAAATTTAACTTTTATTTATTCACTTAAAAAGTATGAAATAGACAAACAAACATACACATATATGTAGTGGATTCTGTCTCACTTAGAGATCTCAATTCCTCAATCGAAGATTTCGGACAACTAATGTGTCCAATTACTAGCAAGCTAATATAGTGCGTATATTTTACGCGTGCCCTCAGGTAGAGTGGCAATTCTGAATAATTCACAGGCCCTCCCGGCCAAAAACACACCAGTGGCGGTCGATTTGTATGATATATTTTGACCGCAACAAGTGTTTAATAAGTTCCCTACGCGTTTCACCCCCAACCACACAGGGGCTCCTCAGGGGCCAATAGTTGTACCAGGAATCAGTTTATGGCAAGTGGTTATGGAGAACAAGAATGTCGTACGAAGGTCAAATCACCTCCCTCACGTACCTATTCGTTAGTGATCGGCTAGTATGTTTCAAAATTATTTGTTAGTGATTAGCTGGTATAATCTTCCCACAAAAACAATCGTGGACAAAAAAAAAAAAAAATCAGACAGCCCGGTGATGGGGCTGTCTGATTTAGATGGACCAATTTGCATCTGGCTTCCTCCAGTTTGTCCAGACTGCAGACAAAAAAGACAAGGATAGGAGAGAGATCCCCTACTGAGCTCCTGCCTATTTCAAACAGCAGACCAAATGGACTGTCACAATGTAGTGCAGGTATGGCGTCACCTGTTGTAGCCACCACTGGAGGGATGCATGGTCCAGGGGGAGCCGAGGTCTGGTTCACAAGATGGCGGTGTAGTACAGTCGGTTCAGTCAGAGGAGTAATCAGCCGAGGTCTGGTACACAGAAACAATCTTCCAGGTAAAGGTAGAAGCAAGTCTACAGGCTGAGACACAGATCTCAATAAATACGCAAGGAAGGAGGGAACAGGGCCAGGTTTGTATAGGAGACTAATTGGGGAATGTGCATGACATGGGGTGGACTAAACAGGGAAAACACAGAGCCAGGACATGAAACAGGAGACAAGGAACGAGGAACACAGGGGAGCTATCCAGCATGCTGAATATCTCCATATGGAGGGCTGCCACCCGGGGAGCAGGGGGTCACATGTTCGAATCCTGAAATGGACCCTGGGCCCACCAAATATATGCATGTATACACAGGCATGATACATTTTCAGTCCGCACTACATTAAAAAACAAAGGGGAAAATTTAAGGCCAGTATTTCAAACACCAGTCTTAATGTAGCTTCCACTGGTACACGATGCGCCTAATACAGTGTTCCCCAACTCCAGTCCTTACGCCCCCCACAGGTCAGGTTTTCTGGATTTCCTAAGTGTTACACAGGTGATGTAATTATTGTCTTACTATAGGATATCCTGAAAACAGGACCTGTTGGGGTCCTTGAGGGCTGGAGTTGGGGAAGCACTGGCCTGATACATGAAGGGGCACATGCCCCTTCATACAATTAGACTCATCTCGTCTCCCCAGTTCACCTGGATAGAAGTCTATGCTAGGTCCGAACTGGCGTATATTTCTGGTAGAATTTGTGCCAGTCTACGGTGTAAAGTACATATAAATATGTTGGCCCAGGGTGACCACGCCCCCTCCAGACAAACCACACCCCATTTTAGTACAAGCAAGTATTGCAACAAATTTGCACATTTCTTTGGCCAAAACTGGCTTAAAAAGCTTTGTTAATGTCCATGATGGTATTTCTGGCATATTAAGAAGCTCCTGCGTGGCTTTATCTGACACCTGAGCAGAAACATAACGGTACAAATGTCAGGTCTGGGTTTTTAAATTCTGCTCCATATTCCTCATCAGGGTCCTCTATCCTGACACGGGCACTCCCAGCTCGGAAATCCTACTTCAATGTGTTCAAAATCAAAATTGTTTACTGCTCGTTGCCAGGGAAACAGACCGGCTCTTGTATGGATAGAAGTAGCAGAGGCGGCCGGCGCTTGCGCACTTTCATAAAAATCTGGTGGCCGGGATCTCTAGAGCGCACGCACATTAACTTACAGCCCAGCCACCAGCAACTACTGTGCTCCATTTCCCCCCATGGAAGAGCTGGTCTGTTTCCCTGGCAACGAGCAGTAAACAATCAGAGGAATCAATACCTGCAATATCTGGAGAACGGAGCACTTTGGAAATAAACATCTTATGGGCGAGGGCGTTGGTTTGCGACTTCAAACACATTGAAGTAGGATTTCCAAAATTGGAATATCTGGTTTAGTCAATGAGGTTGACTAAAGAAACTACAGGTATGTTCAGACGCCACTGCTGTCAGGGCCGGGTTCCTCTGCAGCGTCCCACATGCGGAAACCAGCTCTGCCGTGTCCAGGCGGCCTAAGCTTGGTGTCGCAGTAATCATGGCGATCAGATAAGAACGTCATCCCGTTATTCTTACTGAATGGTGAACGCTGTAAAAACAAAACCAAAAACAATGGTGGTATTTCTGGACACTTTTTTTCCCATCTCCTCCCCCAAAAATGTACTAAAAGTCACATTATACGGACCCCGGAGTGCGGCCGGTAAATATATGACTCTTCCCACAAAACACACAAGTCCTCATAGGACTGTCAGCGAGTTCTGGATCTGTAATGTCAATCACTTAGTCCTTAAGGCAAAATATAGGCTAGTCACTAAGGGGTTAAGAAACAAAGGAGCATCTTGTGTTCCGTGTATCGCGCAGTCCTGCTGTGTTATAGAGTAGGACCATACAGTGTTGATGCGCCGTATGTCTCATCATTCCTCCATTGTGATCTTACATGCATGTTTTTCTTTCAGGGCCAGAAAGGAGAGCCCGGTGACGTGCCCGCGGTAAGTTCTCTCACAGTAGATTTATATGTAGTCATGTAATAAGAGCTCTACAGTCATCCCATTAAATTATAATATCAGGTTCCGTCATGAACTTGGCGGTGGTTTTATCCACAGATTTTTTTGGAAAAAAGCTGCAATTTTTGTCTGAAGCCAAAAGCTATCAGATGTGAAATATTCTTGTATAAAACCCACAAAAGCATTATGGCGGCTGCTTAAGCCTCTTCGTCCGGCCCGAGGGTTGGCCTTGGAGGTCCCTTCCAACTCTACCAGTTTAGGATTCTATCAAACAGAGGCTGGACCGACATCTGTCTGGGATGATTTAGTGAATCCTGCACTGAGCAGGGGGTTGGAACAGATGACCCTGGAGGACCTGATGACCCCGGAGATCCCGATGACCCTGGAGGACCTGATGATCCCGGAGATCCCTTCCAACTCTACCATTTAATAACTGATTCATCTCTAGAATACTTTAGTCTTCTTTTATACAAGAGTATTTAACATCTTATAGATGTTTCTAGCCAACAGAGTGGCATCGTGTCCACCTCATGGTAAGAGACGTTCATCAGAGGTCTATGTAACGGGTGTGGACTATGGCGCCATACACGGGGAGCCTTCGCACAGTACAACGGGAAAACAAGTCTGTACTAAATGTTTGGTAACAGAAGTAATAAAGACAAAATATACTTCAACCAGTAAGTAAATAGCAAGACAGCTTGTGTCGCAGTGGGAAGCTTCTGTGACGTAAATATAAGTTTGTGAGAACTCCAGTTTGTATATTAGGGGTTGTCCAGCTGTAAACTGTTGATGGCCTACCCTATTGGTGACCTCTGCTAACCAGGATCTGAACCAATCAACTGTCCACTAGGCCAGTGCGCTCATGCACTGTGCTGATTTCTGCAGGAAGCTGACAGCTCAATTCCTACTGCAGTGTCCAAACTTGATATTACAGGCCATTCACTTCAATGGGAACTTTGCCTGTAATACCAAGCCTGGCCACTGCAGTGAGTATGGAGCTATCTGCTTCCTGTAGAAATCAGCACTCTGGCCCAGTGAACAGTTGATTGGTGGTGTTTCCACATGGCACATCCCTGCTGATCTACCATTGATGATGTATCCTGAGAACCGGCCATCTAGAATTTACAACTGGACAATTCCTTCTAACACTTATAGAAAGTTCCAGATATTTAACCAAGCTAGTCTGGTAGGTAGATACTTGCAGTCAATCTTTAGAGTAATCTATATCCATAATTATCTCACTAACAGTTTCCTTTTTGGCCAGATACTTCCTTTTCTGAGTTTGACCATACTCACACATCCATGTGCTGTTCGATGTGCGAGACACTGCATGTTTGCCTATTCTAACCACATCCGACAATTGGCCTGCAATAGGACAAGCAGTGATTTTTCAGACTTGGACTATCAGTCTTAGGGCTCCTGCACACTGGTGAGAGTGATATCAGGGCTAGAGGGCTTCCCCGAGAGTGGGGGCATGGCTAGAGAGGAGGCGGGGCTAGAGGGGTTCTCATAGTGATTCTTCTCTAACCAAGAGGGGGAGCTGGGCTAGAGGTATCCGCCCTCTAGCCCCACACTCTCGCCCCACGCCATGAGAAAGTCCTCTATCCAAATATAGGGGAATAAGTAAGAGATCCCCTGTAGCTCTGCCCCACTTTCTCTCCTCATTATGGGGGATTCTGAAGCTTTTTCGTGATCTTCTCCCATTGATTTTGATGGGGCCAGCACTGCTGCCGCCGCTCCATGCATGGCAATGGGCGATATCACAGATTTTTTTTACCGCAACTTGCAGTGAGTGAAAACATCGTAAATGAGAAGGAAACCATTGAAAACCATTGGTTTCATAATCATGCGTTTTCACTCGCTCTCACATCGCTGGAAAGTCTATCGCCAGTGTGGAAGAGCCCTAAGGCCTCATGTCCACGGGGAAAATCAGATCCGCTGCAGATTCTCCATGTAGAATCTGCAGCGGGTCCCTCCTGCCCCGCGGACATGAGCGCTGAAAATAACAATAAATAAGAATAAACTCACCTCCCATCCGCTCCGTTTCTTCTCTTCGCTGCGGCGTCATCTTCTGTGCGTCGCGGCCGGATCTTCTTTCTTCAGCTCAGCGGATGTGCAGGATGACGTCGGTGACGTGCCCCGCGCATGCGCCGGCCCGAAGCAAAATGATCCGGCCGCGACTGAGAGAAGATGGCGCCGCGGAGAAGAGAAGAACCGGAGCGTGTGAGTAAACTCTGATTTTTGTCTCCCGCGGATCCGGACGGCTTCCATAGGCTTCAATAGAAGCCCGCGGGAGCCGTCCCCGCGGGAGACCCGCATGAAAATGGAGCATGGTCCGGATTTTTTCATGCTCCATTTTTTTTTAAATTCCTTTTATTGACGATCCGCGGGTATTTATCTACCCCGCGGGTGGTCAATGCATCCCTATGGGATGCGGATCCGCGGGCAGAAGAAGAGTTAAAATCCGCTGCGGATTATAATTCTTATTTTGCCCGTGGACATGAGCCCTATGTCCATGGGCGTGATTTCGCCAGTGGTAGACCGCCGGCGAATCACGCTGGCCGATGCTTTCCATAGCATTGCTATGGAAAGCGCCAGCACCTCTCCACGAGCGGAGAATCATTGCGATTCTCTGCTCGCAGCGGTCAATTCGCAGCATGCTGCGAATTGCCCCGATTCTCCGCGGCCAGCCTATCTATCAGATAGGGCTGACCGGCGGAGAATTGTCGGCGGCTCCCGCGGCGGAGATCTGTCACGGGACTTTGCATCGCCCGTGGACAGGGGGCCTAAGTAAAAAATTGCAATTGTGAATGAACCCATTCAAATGAATGAGTTCTCTTTCTGTGTGAATTCTATCCAACCTGCTTCCTCTACCGGTTGCTGCAGGGCTCCTCGTTGCTATTAGTATTCATCACAGGTGTCTCCTTGGACATAAGCTGTATTCCTCACTGATACATGGAATCCACGTTACCAGCAGTCCTGGACACAAGCCTCTCCTTCGCTGGCCTTACCCAGGCTGTGGTGTCATACTACTGTCCGAGAAAAAGGCTCTGATCTTATATGCTCAGTCTGTAGCCAATCGGCAGGGTGGTTAAGGTCCTGGCAACACACTAGAATCAGAGCTAGAGTGAATTAAACCATCTGACCTCTCTGAAGGTCCTGTAACGGCCATTTACAAAGCACAATAGTAATACTGTACATGTACAGATTGACCCCTTACATACCATATGTTGGGAGGATCTCCATATGTATACCTCTGATGGAAGTCTGTGTTATATCGCACTGTACAGGCATACAATAAGATATATTGCAGATAGACCCCATTGTAAAAAAATGTAATGTATACCACACAGTAAACACTTATACTGTATACCACTAAGAAATGTTGTACTAATGTATAACCTCCTAGCGAAGGCTAAAAGGACAATCTTCTTTCTGTCGCCAGGTGAATAGACCCCTATGGCTACATTCAGCATATATACTGGGAGGTCTTCCCATTGCATATGCCAAAAGTAGGGTAAAAAGTGACGTTAACAGAGCCTAAAGTGATCTTTATGTAAAGGGGTATTCTGCGACTTTTACAATTTTTTCTATTGATGACCAACAGGTCATTAATAAATGATCTACCACCCACCACTCAGATCCCCTCCGATCAGCTGATTTCCAGGGCTGCTGTCACTGCGGTTAGAGCAGGAAGCAGAAAGCACTGACCATACTGCAATGGCCTAGGTTGGTACTGCAGCATGGCTTTCTTTGAATTCAATGCAATACCAACCTGGGCCGCTGCTCTATGTCCAGCACTTCCTGCTTCCTGCACTGACTACAGTGACAGCAGTCCGAGAAGGTCCCCCCATTTAGGGCCTCTATCCATATGGGCAGATATGTCAACTCACCTGCATTTCTGTGGCTAAAACATTAATTGTTAAAGGGGCTGTCCAGTTGTAAACTATTGATGGCTTATCACCCTGGACCTTTTCTGATCAGGTGTTTGCTGGACTGGTGCGCTCATGCAGAAAGCAAGGCTTGGTATTAAAGCCCATTGACTTTATTGGGACCTTTGCCTGTAATACTAAGCCTGGCCACTGCACAGGGAACAGAGCTGTCCACTTCCTGCAGAAAACAGATCAATGCTGAAGTGCAGCGACCTGGCGTTCTTTAGAGAGGCCATCAGTAGTTTACAACTGGAGAACCCTGTAACATCATTTAATGCAATCCAATGGATATGTAGTGACCGAAGACTATAAAAGCAGTTAATTATATAATTAAACTAGCTGGTATACCCAGCTTTGCCCGAGTTAATTTGGTACTGGTGTTTATCTGGTGTTCACACAGAAAATCTTATGAAGTTACTTTAGAGATACCGGAAAAACATATGTTCACCATTTTGCATAGTTCTCTGCGTTACCCAGGAAACACCACGGGGAGGTAACCATGCAACGTTTCCTTTATATAAAATGACATCAGGAAGTGAGAGAATTAAATTCCATATGTAAAATTTGGACGCTAATTCTTTTGCACTTAGAATTGAATAATCGAGTTGGGACCCATTAGCTTTTCCTATTTATGACATAATCAATGCTCGTGCCAAATTTCACGTTTCTATGACACCGGAAAGTGAGAAAATTACATTCCGTACGTAAAATTTGGACGCTAATTCTTTTGCGCATAAAATTGAATAATCGAGTTGGGACCCATTAGCTTTTCCTATTTATGACATAATCAATGCTCGTGCCAAATTTCACGTTTCTATGACACCGGAAAGTGAGAAAAATATATTCCGTACTTAACATTTGGACGCTAATTCTTTTGCGCATAGAATTGAAAAATTGAGTTGGGACCCATTAGCTTTTCCTATTTATGACATAATCAATGCTCGTGCCAAATTTCACGTTTCTATGACACCGGAAAGTGAGAAAATTACATTTTATACGTAAAATTTGGACGCTAATTCTTTTGCGCATAGAATTTAATAATCGAGTTGGGACCCATTCGCTTTTCCTATTTATGACATAAGCAATGCTCCTGCCAAATTTCACGTTTCTATGACACCGGAAAGTGAGAAAATTACATTCTGTACGTAAAATTTGGACGCTAATTCTTTTGCGCATAGAATTGAATAATGGAGTTGGACCCATTAGCTTTTCCTATTTATGACATAATCAATGCTCGTGCCCAATTTCACGTTTCTATGACACCGGAAAGTGAGAAAATTACATTCCGTATGTAAAATTTGGATGCTAATTCTTTTGCGCATAGAATTGAATAATCGTGTTGGGACCCATTAACTTTTCCTATTTATGACATATTTAATGCTCGCGCCAAATTTTAAGTTTCTATGAGATTGGGAAGTGAGAGATTTAGATTCCGTACGTTAAATTTCGACGCTAATTCTTTTGCACTAGAATTGAATAACCAAGTTGGGACCCAATTACTTTTCCTATTTTGGAGATAATCTATGCTTGTGCCAAAATTCATGTTTCTACGACATCGGGAAGTTGGAGAACTTTTGGCGAGTCAGTGAGTGAGTCAGTGAGTGAGTCAGTGAGTGAGTCAGTGAGGGCGTTCGTCTTTATATATATAGATATCCCTGAGCGCCGTGCATCTGTTTATTTTGTGTGCAGCGATAACCTCAGCATTACTTTTAGGTGAAGTGGACAATATTTCAGTTATTCTGTAGACTAGCGCTGAGGGGGTTCCGTTCCTGTAGTAGTAAGCGCTGGCACACGATGTGCTGATTCTCGCATGTTTTAATGAACTTCTATTTCTCTGTTCCAGGTGTCTGGTATTCGCGGACGTCCAGGACCTGCCGTAAGTATTACGTAACAGATGACTATGTAGCGATCGGAGAGCAACAACAAGACGGCTGCTTCCACATGGTGGAATTATCCCGCAGGACGCACTAAAACACGCGGTGAATCGCACGCTAAAACCTTTTATGTGGAATTGAAACCGGCTTCATTCTGCCTGTAATTCCCCATCAAAATCCACAATGAGATGTATGGTTTTTGGTGTGGCACTCACAGCAGGGGGTAAAGGTGCGGGTTTGGGCGAGTAATGTGGGCTAATTCCAGCCTACCGGGGAGCACCCTCATGGGGATGTTCATGCGGCATGGACTTGTTTTATTGCATCCTGTAGGTGATGGGTTTCAGGGTTTGCACTTCTAGATCATAAATCTTGAACATACCCTTATTATCAAAGCATGGAGGCATGCAGGCTCTGTCTGGTATCCTGCAGCGTATCGCTCCACACTTGCTGTAACTGAGCCTCTAGGCTGTTGAAGTCAGCATCCCAGATGGTCCCATACATGTTCACTGGTCACCGGGCAGCTACAGAAGTGTATATCACTGAGCTGTCATTGTCCCTCGTACCACTACTACGGGGAACCGACTGTCGTATGTGATGGACCCCCAGACCATCACACCAGCAGGGGGCAGTGTGCCGCTCCACAGGATTGAGGCGCTCACTCTGAGGTCTCCTAGCGCAAACACAGCCGTTCTCACGTTCTCAGCGCCCAAACTAAACCTGGATTTGTCACTGAAGATAACCCGGTTCCACTTCGTAGCATCCAGTTTCATTGTTCAAGATATCCCTGCAAAGTTGACAGTCAGAGGCTGTACATGTAATGGGCGCCGCAAGTCCAAATGTCCTTCAGTCAAGTGCCTGGAAATGGTGCCGACAGACATCAGGGTGTAATGATGGTGCCACCTGTCTCTGGATGGCAGATAATGAAAGTCAGGACCAAACTTAGTGCATAAATACAACCCCAGAACCAAGCTCAGTACATAAATACAACCACAGATCCAAACTAAGCTCAATACATAAATACAGCACCAGGACCAAGCTCATTATGTAAATGCAGCACCAGAACCAAGCTTTGTACATAAATACAGCACCAGATCCAAACTCAGTACAATAAATACTGCACCAGAACCAAGCTCAGTACATAAATACAGCACCAGAACCAAGCTCAGTACATAAATACAGCACCAGATCCAAGCTCCGTACATAAATACAGCACCAGATCCAAACTCAGTACATAAATACAGCACCAGATCCAAGCTCAGTACATAAATACAGCACCAGATCCAAGCTCAGTACAAAAATATCGCACCAGAACCAAACTCAGTACATAAATACAGCACCAGATCCAAACTCAGTACATAAATATAGCACCAGATCCAAACTCAGTACATAAATACAGCACCAGATCCAAACTCAGTACATAAATAGAGCACCAGATCCAAGCTCAATACTAAAATATCGCACCAGAACCAAAGTCAGTACATAAATACAGCCCCAGAACTAAATTCGGTACATAAATACAGCACCAAATCCAAACTCAGTACATAAATACAGCCCCAGAACTAAACTCATTACATAAATACAGCACCAGATCCAAGCTCAATACTAAAATATCGCACCAGAACTAAACTCAGTACATAAATAAAGCACCAGATCCAAACTCAGTACATAAATAAAGCACCAGATCCAAACTCAGTACATAAATACAGCACCAGATCCAAACTCAGTACATAAATATAGCACCAGATCCAAACTCAGTACATAAATATAGCACCAGATCCAAACTCAGTACATAAATATAGCACCAGATCCAAACTCGTTGCTTAAATACAGCCCCAGAACCAAGCTCAGTACATAAATACAGCACCAGAACCAAGCTCAGTACATAAATACAGCACCAGACCCAAGCTCAGTACATAAATACAGCACCAGACCCAAACTCAGTACATAATTACAGCACCAGAACCAAGCTGATTACATAAATACAACTCCAGCCCCAAGCTCATTATATAAATTCAGCATTAGAACCAAGCTCAGTACATAAATACAGCACCAGAAACAGATTCATCCTCTACCCCACACCATTGCCTGACCCGCTGTCACCCCTTTCCCTACCATCTGATGGCCAGCACCCTGTTTAACTGCACATGTTCTCTGTAGCTAGGTTGCTCATGTATCCTATCAGTAATAAAGGCCAAGAAGACCCCTTTAAGGCTGGTCTCCACTAATATGGACACATTTTTGCACCCCTGCCATGGCCACAAATCGCAGTCCAACGGCGGGTCCAATTACTTGAATCTGCAGCAATATACCGATGCATTTACTATACATTGTTAGTCCCGCAGTCACAATGGGATGTGCAGCAAAGTAAAAACAAAAAAACGCCTCTTTTAGACTTGACTGAAATCGGCCTTCAGGAAATATGTTCATGGTTAATAATTCCATGGAAACTACAACGATCAGAAGAAAAAATGAGTCATTAAAGGACGACTAAAGAGTGGAGGAAAGATGAAACAGTCCAGGGCGCCAAAAACTGTCGATGCCAAAGTTTGTAAAATCTGCTTAAATTTCTGCGTGTCCCGAGCAGCTGAGGAGACTCCATATGGAGCATTGTATACGGCCGGGCCTGAGGAGTCAGCCAGAAGCGCACATGTGATCTCCACTTGCTTCAACCTGGAGGCCTTCATCATTAGAGACCAGGTTAGACCAAATCAGCCGTAATCATGAGCTCCTCAGAACCCGTTACTAGGTCAGTCAGCCCAAGCTCATTGCCTTCAGACGACCACCCAGAGGAGGTTACTGTGCGAAGGGGAACTCCTCCTGGTCTCCAGAGAAATCTGCTCCATGGAGCTGGAAACAAATCTGCTTATTACTATCAGATTCTAGTAAAATTGTGAATACATCTCAGTATACGGCGATGGTATTGCATTGTGCTCTATGTACAACCATGAGGTTTAAGGACAATGAGGGTTTGTCTCTTACAGGGCCCACCAGGCTCCCAAGGATCAAGAGGAGACAGAGGCCCGAAGGGGAAACCGGTAAGTCCACGTTATACAGTCATTGTCGAGGGATTCAGAAATAGTAACTAGATAAGTAATAGTTTATAAAGCAATGGAATTTGTATCTAAAAGTACTTGACATGTTATATAAATGTTTATATATCAATGTTGGTTCAAATATGCCCTATGCTGACAGAAGTATTGGGACGCACATACAAGGTGGTCGCATTCGATTTTATTTACATTTGACTGCAGTGACCCTCCTCAGCCACTTTCCACCAAATTTCCATAGATGTGTGGAGGGGTTTGCCTCCATTCCTTGAGGAGAGCTTCAGATAGTGATAAGGGGGGATGATGGGCGTATTGAGTGTGCATGGATATGGTATTATAATTCATCCCAAAGACACTTGATGGAATTGAAGTCCAGGCTTTGGGGCGGCCAGTGAAGTTTGCAGATGTTCTGCTCCTCACATCAAGCCTCAACCCTGCGTGCTATATGACATGGTGCTCGGTCATGTTGGTGGAGACACAGAGCTGTACCAGAGTATTACCACAGGGGAGGTGATGCCACATTGTCCGGATTCTCTCTGTACTAGAGATAAGCGAGTATACTCGCTAAGGGCAATTACTCGAGCGAGTATTGTCCTTAGCGAGTACCTGCCCGCTTGAAAGAAAAGATTGCGGTGCCGGCGGGGGTGAGCGGTGAGTTGCGGAAGTGAGCAGCGGGGAGAGAGAGGGAGAGAGAGCTCTCCCCCGCTGCTCCCCGCCCTCCGCCGGCACCCATATCTTTTCTTCTGAGCGGGCAGGTACTTGCTAAGGACAATGCTCGCTTGAGTAATTGCCCTTAGTGAGTATGCTCGCTCATCTCTACTTTGTACCTATTGACATTAAGGGTGGACTTCACTATAACCAATGGTTCCAGTCCTTCCCAGCAGAAACCCCCCACACCATAACAGAACCTCCTCCAAAATTTTTTAGACAATGTAGAAACCCTTCTTCAGGCAACCGCCACAACCAAGTGTGGCCATCTGATCAGGAGATGGTGGACTGGGATTTATCTGTCTACGACACATGCTTATCCTCACTTACAGTCCGTCGCTCCAAGCACTGTCGCAGGCGCCTCTGTGCAGTCACTGCTGTGATGTTGGTCTTGTGTGCGGTCAGGATTGACAGCTAACTCCTATTGCGGCTGTTTGCAGTAGGTGTCAGTTGTTTCAAATAGTCAGCACCTGCCAGGTACGCCGCTGGTTCAGTTCCATAGTCCACTACATACCCAACCTTAATATACTGACTAGTATCATAAACAGGCGGGCTAGTGAATTAGTTACAATTCTCAGGAGGGATTTTTTAGGCAGTAACTCCCTGCCCAATCGTAGACTACAGCCATTTGTCTCTAATCAACACTGGATGTCAGTGCTGCTTCACCGACTACGAGGCTACAGACCAGCGATTCTGGAGGAATTAGATGATTCAGTGCCGAGTTACTTTATATGATCATTTAACTGTCTGGAATCATCAGAACACAATTATGTAAATTTGATCTCATATTTCCAAAATGTTATTTAATTTCCAGAAATTTTTTAGAAAAGGTAGAAGAATATTTTAGGTCAGCGGTCGTTCCCTTATCGTTAGATACTAGAATTATCTATTGCACTATTGACCAATGGGTCTGCTGACAGCTGCCATCCAGGTGCTGAATATTCCACTCGCTGCTGGATGCTGAGTGCAAGGGGTCAAAAAGTTATTAAGAAGCAATTAAATCTACGGCCCTGATAACTAAAGGTTCAGAGATGAGGGACGAGAACAGTAAGATTATTGCAATTTCTTCATGTTTTGCAGTAGGTTTATGTTTTTTTTATGCAGCATGCTAATATCTCACCTTTTTCAATCCACAACCAGTACCATCTCAGTTCTCCTTTTTTTATGCCAAGAACAGCCTGAAGTAGGAGTGAAAAATACTAGAACTCGGGCGCAAACCATATCTGGAGGTGGAAGTGATGAAAGTGCAGAATAACTTTATTTACTTTTGAAAGAAAGAGGCCTGTTGCCTCGAAACGCGTCATGTGCTGGCAATATAGGAAGTTATCCTGCACCTTTCATCCCTTCCACGTCTCTCTGCAGATATGGTTTGCACCCAAGTCCTAGTTTTTTTCACTTCTATTCCTTCACGTATTTGGCACTTTTTATAGCCTCCGGGCCCATTAGTGTCACTACGACAGCAGCAACAGTTTATATATAACATCCATCTTTTCTGACACTCGGCCACAAGATGTATAACTTTACCACTTTTTGAGACCCTTCGTTTCAAACAGCATGAAGATGGAAGCCTGGACTGAACTAGGATGAAAGAATAGGACCTAAAGGTTTTTTTTGGGAGTCAACTATTGATGACTTTCCCTCTGGATAGAGCAATAGTTGATCGGTGGGGTCCGCCTCCCAGAATCACCACCAATCAGCTGAGCACCGTTGTCACTTGAGTCCGTACCATCGCTGTACACTGCATAGCGGCTGTACCTGATATCACAGATCGGTCCAATTCACTTGAACATGATGTCACAGGACCAAGAAGTGGCCACAGTGCTCATGTCAGCGCCTCTGTCTTTTCAGACTGGTTTATTGCTGGGGGTCCCAAGCAGCAGACCTCTGCCAATCTACTATTGACGGCCTATCCTGAAGACAAAAAATGTGCAAAAAGAAGTGGAGCTACTCCAGTAGGATGTGGAATCCAATTGGTGGGATGATGTGAGGAAGATGATGGTGAATGGATTTCTTTGATGCTGCTGGACACCCAGTAAACACCCCAATTGTACAATAGGGTGTGATGATATAGTGGGGAGAAAAGACTGGAAAGGCCAGGCAACTCTTGATGAATGACAATGAAGGCCAGGAAATTAGATCTGACTCTTTTTATTTTATTTATAAAGCCAGCACAGGACACATTTTGGGGACGCAGCCCCTTCCTCAGAAAAGCTGGCTAGAATACAGCTCCTGAACAAGTGGGCGGCTTAGATGCGTTCAAGAAGGGAGGACGCAACAGGCTTATTATGTACTGGTTTAATAAAGAGGAGTCAGGTTTAATTCCCTGGCCCTCATTGTCATAGCTGGTGCCATCTAGCCCAGTACTTGCAGGTTTTTTCTCTTTATTTCCTCTGGACAAGTCATCAGTAGTTTAGTCCCAGAAAACGCCTTTAATGTGTGAAATGGAGACCTTTTTGGTCTCCTCTTCAGTAGGTTTCCATCTCTTTGAGCTATTTGCATCGTTCTTTGGTTTTCTCTATCCAACCTAAAAGACTGATAGTGAAGGAAACCCAGTGAATAGGAGACCACAGAGGTCCCCATTTCACACACTGAGTCTTTGGTCTCAATTTTGTCCTGTGTGAACACGGCCTGGTAGACCATTTGCAGGATGGTCAGAGCACATTGCCTGCTGCCTGTCACTAGTAGATAGTCATGATATAATGAAGTGATATCTGCAGAGAATGGTCTAATACTTGTAGATGAATAAAATCATTCCTGTAACTCTTCTTCCAAGGGTGCACGGGGTCCTGCTGGAATCGATGGAGAACCCGGTATTCCCGGACAGCCCGGTGACCCTGGCCCTCCCGGACATCCTTCCGTCCCCGGATCTCATGTAAGTAAAGACAAATTCTTTTTTTATATTCAATTAAACATTTGAGGCCTTTGCTTCATGATAAATGACTAAATGAAACACCAACATCACTCAGAGAGACTCTCAGCGACGATATAGGCTCCGTTCAAATGCATTTAATTGGTGTTGTTTGGGCCGATGATCATCGTTATAACTCTACAGGCCAATTTGTATGGATGAATGTGTGAAGGAAACCACAGAGACAGAATATAACGAGAGAAGATGCTGCAGGAGATAACACTGAGAAACCGCTCATTACCAGAATAGGGGGCCAACGCAGCACTCCTGATTGTCATGGGCTACATAACTAATGGCTCGTTCACATCAGCATTGGACGTTCCTCCATTGCTAATTTCCTCTTAAAGTAATACAGCATGTAGTGCTATTTTGTCTTGTCAAATCCTTCAAAATGCCAGACAGCTGTCCGAAAACCAAACAGACCCCATTATAGTCAATAGTCTCCATTTGGCACCATTGCGTTCCGTCATATGATAGTTACGTTCAACCAAGGGTTGCCTGTATCTCGAATGGAGCTGGAAAAAGGAAACTCCTAGCTCTGATGGGAATAAGCCCTAAATTAAACTGTATCTGAATGTGTACAGTGCTGGAAATGGAATCCATTCACAACTACATTGAAGTTCTGTCCAGAGCCCCCAGTGCCGATCAGAAAATCCTGTGTTATTTTGTCCTGGAAAATGCCGATTGGAATGCCAAAAGCTGGACGGACCCCATTGTAGTCAATGGAATCATTTTGGCATGTACCGGATCTGGCAGTCCCATTATTTCTGTTGTTCAGCTTAGAGGTTGGAGCCAAACAATGGAAATCAGCTGGAGCCAAGGGCACAGATGCCAATGGAGCCGAAAGCTGGAAATCCAGCCGGTAGAGAGGGCACGTTAGAGGACACCAGCACGTCGTGTAGGTCTTCCTACTGCAATAGAAATAATATCACTGTATCACTGGCACTTCGTTACATTGTCCACATCACCGTCCACAGCCAAATGATCTAATACTTTATTTTAAAAATTCTGTTTATTAAATGGGTTTTCCGGGCAAAAACTATAGATGAGCTTTCGTCAGGATAGATCAAGAGTTGATTGGTCATGGTCAACCGCTCAGGACCCCAGACAATCAGCTGATTGGGCGCCTCCTGCCAGTGCGACAACACATAGGGATATGGAGTGAAAGCATGTGTACAGTACTTGAAATTGCTGGCGCAGCTGTCATTTTAATGAGGGCTGTGCCTATAATTACTGCCTCAGGATAGGTTATCTATGGTATTTGCCCAGAAAACCCCTTTAAAACAATCCTCTGGTTTCAGAATGAAATTTGGTCCTGGCATTGGGGGTGGTGGTAATGTTACCCGCAGTTGTTCTTTTCTACCGTACCTCCAATACCTAACTAACTAATGCCCACTGGACTGTTCTCTGATTGGTTAGCACTAATCACATGATCAGCTGTGGCCAATCAGAGAGCAAGTATAGTGTATTAGTAGTCTAACACTACCAATAAAGACTTTTTCTGTGAAAACACTCCTATGCAAGTTCATAACTTAGTGCTAAGTGGTAAAACGGCAGGGTTTGTAATTAATTCCCCGTTTAGTAGAGTAAAATGCGGGATTTCTACAGCAGCGAGACGGTATTTTTTATGCGTAATGTCTTATATGTCATCTTTGCATAAAATAATAAAAGCATTTGGCTTTGTTTTCTCCTTATAGCCATTGTCTTCTCAAATGCAAGGCGGATTTGATGAGAAATCTGGACTTGGTTCTCAGGTCGGACTGATGCCTGGCTCAGCGGTAAGCTCCAGTCTTCTAATGTTTCCTCCGTTGCGGCACTAATATCATTGCTGTGTATTCTTCAGTAGCCCCTCTGTGACTCATCCTGAGACTTATATCGCCTTCTCCAGCTCACGCCTGGTCTGTACTTCCAAAATCTGGTGCAGAAAAAAGTGTGAAGAACCCCTTTAACATCACTAGTTGACTGTACATATCAGTAGATTGGACTTTCGGGAACATCTCTACACTGAAGAGACCCAACTATATACTTTTCCCGTGACATCACACCCTCACTACTACATAACCCCAGTGACTGTCTGTTCGCTGTCTTTAACACCATGTCCTCTCTCTGTCTGAAACAGAGTCTTTCAAAAGCTGAACGTCTTATGTCTCCGCTGTCTACTAACCGACCTAAACCCAATATCTCCACCTCGGTCTGTGGTGCTACTATAGCGCCTCGGCAGCTCGTCCGCCGTATTGGGGTCATATTTGACTCTGACCTTTCCTTCACTCCCCATTTTCAGTCACTGGCTCACTCATGTTATATCCACAGCAAGTCCACATCACAATGTTGGTGGAGCAAATCAGATTCCACATGTAGGACCACTTTGGTGGAGATTTATCCGCTATGTGTGAAAGCACTCCTAGGCGAGTTTAGAACTTAGCGCTGAGTGGCGCAACCAAGGAGAGGGCATTTTTTATACTTTAAAAGCTCCCAGGGCTGCCATGCATAGATGCCTATCAAGCCCTGCCTATAGCATCGATTCATAGGCAGCATTATAAAAATCAATGTATACTGCAATACAGGAGTGTTGCAGTCTATAGCACAAGCGAATAAATGAGTTCAAGTTCAAGTTCCTGGTAAGGACTAAATTATTATTTTTTTTTTATATTTAATAACTGTTTTTTCAACAGTTAAAAAAATTTGAAAGTTAAAAATAAACATTTCTAATTTTTCCTATAAAAAAACTAAACTATTAAAAACCCAACATATTTGGTCTTGCCGTGTACATACAAATCCGAACTATTAAAATAGCTCAATATTTATCCTGTGCGTTGACAGGCCTACTTACATAGCTGTAGGTGTTTTACGCGCGCCCGCCGACGCCGCAAGAACGCCTGAACGGCAAAGGGCCCAGCACATGTACACCGAGGCCGCAAAGCTGGGGGACTGGGGAGACATTCCCTCTTCCCTTTCCCTCACCGGCTCACCTCCTCTCTCATCCCCTCTGGCCGTTTGCAATGGGAGGGGCGGGGTAGAGCTAATCTCCTGCTCCCTCCCCGTCCCTTGTCCGCAGCCAACAATGGGAGGGGGCGCTCCATACCACCTCTCCCATTGCAAACAGTGGCAAGGGGCGGAGAAGAGAAGGGAAAGGAGTTTAACAATCATGCTGCTAAACTCCCTCCCACCTCCCATCTCCGGCAGCTAGCATAGACTCCCACAGGGATCTATGCAGCTGCCGCCGCCAGAGTGGTCGGGCGCTTTCACGCCATGGAAGTACACCCCTGTGCACTGATGCATTGCAAGCCAATGCACCAGAAAGGGCAGCGTATATCAGCCGGGTGTGAAAACCCAGCCAATATACACCCGTGTGAATAAGCCCAAAGGCTGTAAAAACATTGGTGGAATACCACCATTGCAATAGAACAAAGTCCGTATGTCATTCTTACTGCACTGTGAACGCTGTAAGAACTAAACCCACTAAAAATGGTGCAATTGCATTTGTTTTATTTCCACTGACTTAAAGATTTTTTAAAGTTTTATGTGCCTTAAACAGTACCATTAAAAAATACAACTCGGCTTTCAAAAAACTCCAGCTCACATATGGCCATGTCAGTGGAGAAATCAAAAAGTTATGGCTCTTGGAAGGCGGGGACGAAAAAAAAAAAGGGGATATATATCTGACCCTGAAGTGGTTAAAACCCTTTTACAATATCTGTTTTCTATGTCTTCATATAGGGGATGGAAAAGTACCTCCATAGTTCCACCTATTAGAAGCTAACTTCCCTATAAGTCATTCTTTTAACTTTCCTCAGGCCTTGACAGCATGACTAAGGATATAGGCTTAATTCTAGTCTTCGCCAGAGGGAAAAGACACCCAGAGAAGACCATGTCTTGGCTTAAATCCTTAGTTATGTTGTCAAGGCCTGTTGAAAGCTCAAACATTGACTTATAGACAAGTTACCTTACAATAGGTGGCGCTGTGGAGGTCCTTGCACATCCCCTATTTGCATACTTTCTTTCCAAGGAGCATTGCATGGCTTATATAAGACTCCCTTCACCAACCTGATGTTCTCCGCAAGAAGAAACTTTATCCGCCAAGACCGGT
The DNA here is from genome assembly GCF_035609145.1 of Eleutherodactylus coqui. Taxonomy (NCBI): domain Eukaryota; kingdom Metazoa; phylum Chordata; class Amphibia; order Anura; family Eleutherodactylidae; genus Eleutherodactylus; species Eleutherodactylus coqui. Next base: position 185,257,479 of record NC_089844.1, on the reverse strand, counting down.
GTCTTCCCAGATGTTTGGGGCAAAAGAAAACAGAATGATGCATAAATGTTCCCTCGTTGCCAATGAGATGTTGTAACTGTGAAAAAATGTTTTAAAAGGTGCTTTCTGTGTTGTTTTACAGGGACAAGTTGGACCAAGAGGCCCACAGGGTCTACCAGGAAGCCCAGTAAGTAGTCATGAAATGTTACATAATAGTAATTCTGGTCCAGGTCTATATAGATGTTTCCATTTAGGGGTGGAGTTAACTATATTGTTAAATTTAAAGTGAGCCTATCACCAGGTTCATGCTGCTCGAATCACAGACCTCATGTGGCCTATGCATCTGTCACGTCCGTGCGGCACAAGACCACTGCGCTCAGCACGGGCGCAGGGTGACATACACCCTGATGGTAATAGTAGTACAGCACGCAATGCTGGTCACCCCTCCAGGAAGACCTAACAGGGAGATTAAGGGTCCCTGCGTGAAAGCAGAGTAATTGTCCTGATAAGGACAGCCCCACTGTCTTCTTCCTGGGCCCTGACTATCCCTATAGGAATCCCTGGAGAGATGAACCGACACCACAAAGGAAAACAATACTGATAACAAAAATACAACTGACAGGATACCACAGCACTTATCTGGATAAGGAGCAGTTCACCCACTATAGAGGATCACCAGTCTCCAACCTCTCCTCTATGGAACTGAAAAAGCAGCGGGGAGTAAAGGGAGGGGTAAAAATATAAAGCTCTCCACACCTGTAGATTGGAAGAGGAACTAGATAACACCACCCCATAAACCTGCTCCCAGGAATGACTAATAGTCAGCATGCACCCATGCAGCATAAAGAGAGACAGCAACCAGCAGTTTACTCCGAAACGCTGCTGTACTACAAAACAAACCTACTTAGACGTTTGACTCGGAGCTCAACTGGAATGGAGCTCTGAGTCAAAGAGGCGGGCCACACCAGGCTCTTCCCACCTATATCATCAAGACTGACACCTCCTCCTCCTATACACTGGTGGAGAGGAGCTGTCACTTTTAATTCTGTGAGTGCGGAAAGCCTGATGTGTCCAGCTCCTTCGACTCAAGAGGTCTGAGAGTTCAGCTCCGAGTCAAACTTCTAAGTTTTTCCCTAAAATGCAGCAACATACATTGGCCAGTAGGACATCTCTGTCCCGGGTTCATGCGGATGGGCAGCATGAGTCTCGTGAAACGTTCACGTTGAGAAATTCCATACAATGTCGCAGACCGAAGTCCAGTATCTACAGAATCTTAGAGCAAAGCTTACCTCCCACAGACCAGATCATATGTAAAAATATTTAACATGTGGCTCTGAGCGGTCAATACCCTTGAGAAGAATATCCAGCATCTGGTCTTTGTTATACCCGACCACATGTAGCATGCGGTACCAAGTGGAATACTCAGCATCTGGATGCCAGCAGTCAGCCGCAGACTAGTACCTGCTGGTCAATAATACATTAGCTATTCTAGCATCTAATGATACATTGTCCATCAGACTCCAGGTCCATGAACATACGTGGGACCAGACAGGACGTGTTAAACAATTGTGTGTAGCAATAATGTCTTTGATGAGCCATCACAATAATTGTAGCTTTGTATCAATTACTGTAACAAGGATGGAATAAACTGTAATATAACAGCATGTATCCATTAAATATAGAAACTGATGTGTCTTTATTTCCTGCTAGGGTGGCATGGGACCTTCGGGTCCTTCGGGAGAAGCGGGTGAACCGGGCGGTATGGTAAGCACTAAGATGCTACATACTTTTTATTGTCGTCATTACTTTGTAAACCCTTTTACAGGCTGGCCGAAGGGATAAATTACGTATATCAGGTGACTAACATCACATGGCCTAAAGGAGACACATGTGAACATGTAGGATGGCCACAGGGATCTGTCTTGGTACATTCAAGGCTCTTGGGAGCAGCTCCAATCTTGGAGTCTAGTCCTTCTACAAAACTCCTAATGCAAACTGATCGTAAAAGACGATCACGGAGTCATTTATTTCTTCGGTAGTTCTGGACAACCGACACCATGTTGCTGAAGTAACCAAAAGCAGTAAACCCTTCAAAGACCACCCATATACCTTTTTATGGTGGTCTTAAAGGGGCCTTATTCTGATGCATGCGCCTTTATATAACACTGCATCAGAAGCCTGGCACATGAGACCTGTGCCAGGGGCAGTGGGGGCCGAGCTATCTCATGACAGCCCGGCAGCTGCTCTAATGGAAACCACTAATCCCTGCTGTTTAACCTTATACATGCTATTGTTAATATGACTGCAGCATGAAAAAGGCTGACAAAAGTAGGGGGCTCCCTCTGTCATCCATTGGAACCATGTGATATGATCATGGGGTTCTGATGGGTTGTTATGACACCTAAAGACTTGAAGGTAGCTTCCAGGTTTGCCACGTTTGGTGCCCTATGAAGCATTACATGTGTTTATAAGAAAACTTTTAAGGCCTCTAGTGGGACAAAAATAGAAAGTTTAAAAAGTGTACAAAAAAAATTGTGAAAAACATTTAAAAAAAAAGAATAAAACACACACACACAAAATCAACACGTTTGGTATCACCATGTTCATAGTGACCCATGTAAAAGATCACTACATTATTGAACCCGCATGGTGCCTGCTGTGAGAGAAAAATATAAAAAACCTGGCAAGAAGTTAATTTCCCATATCTTGCCTCAGGATTTAGAATAGAAAGTAATCAGAAAGTCGAATGGATCATCCAACGGTGCCATTAATAGAAATATACCCTCCAACAGGACCATTGATGGAAAGAAGAAATGTTAGGAGTCTTTGCATGTGGTGATAGAAAAAAAAACTCATAAAAAAAAAGTATGAAAAAGTTGCAAAAAAATATAATAATATAATTAAAAGCTAAATCTGGCATCAACATAATCATAATTACTCGTGGAATTAATTAACAAATTATTTATACCGCATCGTGAGCACCGTAAAAAACATGACAGAATTTCAGATTTTAGTCATCTTGCCTCTAGAAAAACAGAATAAAAAGTGATCAAAATGTTATGTGTTCCCAAAAATGTGGTAAATGAAAACTAGAGTTCATCTCACAAAAAACAAGAAGCCCCCACAGAGCTCCGTCCATGGAAGAAGTGGTTCTATCCCCGTTGCAAACAGGCCACTCTCCCACAGGCTACCAATACGGGTCAGAAGCGCGTGCAGGCATTACTTGTAGGGGGAGTATTAACAGAGAGACTTGACTATCTCTGGAAGACTCCGTTTATATCCATGTGAAGCCTCAGATACTGGACACAATAGTGCAATAGCAATATGCTGTGCAGGAAGATGCCTCAGGGCAGAAAATCCTAGAATGGTACAGCTGGAAGGGACCTCCAGGGTCATCGGGTCCAACCCCCTGCTCAGTGCAGGATCACTAAGTCATCCCAGACAGATGTCTGTCCAGCCTTTGCTTGAACACTTCCATTGAAGGAGAATTCACCACCTCCTGTGGCAACCTGTTCCACTCATTGATCACCCTCACTGTCAGGCAGACTTGGGTTTGTCTGGTGCCACTTGTTTCCATCATAGGACGAATCCAGCGTTCCATTTTCCTAATCACATATTACTATGGAAGAATATTCCTGATCACACACTTTTGGAGGGCTGGCAATAACTAGTTGGAGGAGTGTGTTGTGTAATATCACAATGACCAGAGCCACTAATGTTTCTATGTTTTGTGTAGGGTCCGGTCGGTCCACGGGGGCCTGAAGGACCTCCAGGAAAACCAGGAGAAGATGTAAGTTGATGTTAATTTACTGGAAATGCACAGCTGCCAATATATCATTGTGAAATACTGATTCCAGGGTCCCAGGCATCAAAATGAATGGTATCAATATATTCAAAATCTACAGAAAAGGGGAAGAGGGGGAGGGGGGGGGGGGAGAGGGGGGGAGAGAGAGAGAGGGTAGAGTGAAAGAGAGAGAGAGAAAGAGAGAGAGAGAGAGACCTTCAGGAAGGACTTTCCAATTAGAATGTGACTGTTAATCAGAAGCAAGAAATATATAATAGATACAATGTATATTGAATTCACAGAGATGAAGGCGCACAATATGCCCCCCCCCCCCCCCTCACCTGGTACATATATACTGGTAGATCATTTCTTAACTTTAGACCCAAGGAAAACCGGTGGGAGGCAGCAAATGGGGAAGGGTTTTGCTTTACGAAGAAGCCACTTGGATTTTCTGCTTAGACACAAGATTTCTGACAACCGACAATACCTGACTGTAATCAATGATTCCATTTGCTTGTTTCAAGGGTGAAGCAGGAAGACCGGGACAGACAGGTGAAACCGGATTCCCAGGATCTCTAGTGAGTAATAGACATATGCTGGAAATTTGCTTGGATCAGCGTTTTCTACAATCTGCCCGTGCTAATGATCACTGACCGACAGTGAGCATGTGGGTCAGCACTTGTTCCCTCCCAGCCAGAGGGACATAACCAATCAAGGGGTTGGCCACTTGTAAAGTTTTGATGGCCTATCCGGAGGCCAGTAGTAGATCGACGCGGTCACCCAGGACCTCTATCGATTAGCTGTTCTCTGAGCGGTGCTGGTTTCTGCAAGAAGTAGGCATTTCTGTTGCCGCTGCAGTGGCCAGGTTGGGTATAGGCGAAGTTTCCATAGAACCGAATGGCCTGCAATACCAAGCTTGACCACTACAGTTGGAGCTGCAAAGAATAGCTAATCAATCTGGTTCCTGAGTGGTGGACACTCGCCATCTACTATTGATGACCTTTCCTGCAGACAGGTCAGCGATAACACGATCGTTCATCGCCATACAGCAGTCATTGATCAGCCGCACGTCGCCCCGTTTACAAGCGTTGATGTGCAGCCCGGCAGCGCACATTTTTATGCTCACATAAATGAGTTGATTGGCCAACCGACAAGCGTTGGCTCATTTGTCGACTTATAGTTAGACCCTTCGCATGGCCCAATTGTTGTGCCAAAGAGCGTTCCAAGGAACATGTGAGCCCAACAATCAACAGTGTAAAAGGACCTTCAGCCCAAAGTGCCCTGGAGGGAAGTGCGCCAATTATAGTAAGAAGCACATGCTTTGTAAAAAAAATTTGGCGCATGTCTGGCCAGTCCATGCGCCAGAATGTAAACTCTCTGTCTGCTATGAGCTGGTGTAGCTTTTCACTATAATTTTGTGCACCTACATACCTCATCCTCCTCCTTGTTCCGTCTCCTCCTCTTTGATGTTCCAAGGTGCTGATCTCAGCCAATCAGAGGTTGGTTCATGCTCTATTTATGTTATGAGTTATCAAGGTGTATTTATGTACTTTGCTTGGTTCTGGTTCTATATTTATGTTGTGAGCTTGGTTCTGGTATTGTATCTATGCACTGAGGTTGGTGTGTGTTTCGTTTCTGTTATGAATTTGGTTCCGATGCTGCATTTATGTACTGAGCTTGGTTCTGGTGCTGCATTTGTTATGAACTTGCTTCTTCTGATCAAAGTGCTAACGAACACTTGTCCGTGAGTGTGTGAGTGAGTGATTCTTATGTTCCCCCTGATCACATGGCGGTGACATCATCGCAGGTCCTAAAGCATAAAACATGCAGAGCCTGACAGCAGCCGAGTGCTCACCGGACTTGTGATGATGTCATCGTCAAGTGATCAGTCACCTGGGCTCTGAGCTCCGCCCCGATCACATGATGCTGACATCATCACAGGTGCTTCACTTTATTAAAAACCTGCAGAGTCAGACAGCAGCCCTGTGCTTACAGAACCTGTGTCACCGCCATGTTATCAGTCACTGGCTCTTAGCTCCGCCCCTGATCGCATGACAGTGATCCTAAACCAGCAGAGGCCAATGAAGAATGTATGTAGTACAGCTGTATGTGGTGTGTGTGATAACTGCATCTGGCAAAGCTGTGTGTGTAACATGCGCATGTAGCAGAGCTGTGTGTGTCCCACGTGCATCTAGCAGAGCTGTGTATGTGACACGCGCATGTAGGAGAGCTGTGTGTGTGACATGTGTATCTAGCAGTGCCAGCTGTGTGTGACATGCGCATGTAGCAGAGCTATGTGGTGTGTGTGTGACACACTTGTAATGTAGCTGAGCTGTGTGTGGTGTGTGTGATGTACATGTAATGCAGCAGAGCTGTGTGTGATGTGTGTGACGCGCATGAAATGTAGCAGAGCTCTGTGTGGTGTGAGTGACATGCATATAATGTGACAGAGCTGTATGTGTGTGATGCACATCTAGCAGAGCTGTGTGTGTGATGCACATGTAGCAGAGCTGTGTGTGTTTGTCATGCGCGCATGTAGCAGAGCTTTGTGTGACACACACATATAGCAGAGCTGTGTGTGGTGTGTGTGATGCGCATGTAGCAGAGCTGTGTGTGCGTGATGCGCATATAGCAGAACTGTGTGGCGTATTGTGTCACCAGAAACACTGGTATTATAATTTCCTAATAATTACTAGTCTATTTATGATATGAGTTTCGTTGTGCTGCTATATTTATTATCAGCTTGGTTCTGGTATGGTATCTATGTACTGAGATTGGTTTGTACTGTATTTATGTTATGAGCTTGGTTCTATGGCCATATTTATGTAGTGAGCTGTGTTCCAGTGCTGTATTTATGTACTGAGCTTGGTTCTGGTGCTGTATTTATGTTATGAGCTTTGTTCTGGTACACTATTTATTAACTAAGCTGTTCTGGTGTGGGAACGCTGCTATCTTGCTGGTTTCTGCGCAAGTAGAGTACAAGCAGACTGCCTATCAATGTAATATATGTAGTTTTTCTCTTATGACAACGGGGGCAAAAAGAAAGTCAGCACAAGGTACCGTCTACTCTGAGACCGGAACGGTCTGACACGCCAAAACAGACGCATGTAGATTATGTTCTCACTGCTATCAGTTACCATGTTCAGCATGTGCGCTAGGAAGTCTCCTAGTCCGAACGCCAAAGTATCCATGGTCTTCATCACCTGACAGAGGCCTCCGCTGGGGTGGCATGCACTGGCATACTGTATATTTACGTATAGGGACTCGCAGCTGATGGCACTTTCCTATACAGTTGGGTAGTATACATTTCTTACATTGGGGCCAATGGCTGCTATATGCCACAAGATGGGCTTTACAGTAACATACACTGGAGGTATACTCTGGGGAATACTACTATACCTTTATGTAGCAATTGTTTGATTGACCTATCTTGTTACATATATGAGGCACACAGACATAGAGAGAGAGACGCACATACTGAGGGGGTAGGTAATGTATACATTTTCCAGATCCTCTTCCTGACGTGCTGTACTATGGCTACAGCAGTAATACCCCTGGCATCATCTGTGTGTACAGCATGACAGCTATCCCGAACCTGTAAGTGTAACTGAGCTGGTGTATGCAGGAACAGACAGCTATGTCTTCTCTGCAGTGGCCAGGCTTGGTATTACAGGCAAAGTTTATTTCAGTGGGAACTGGGTCTGCAATACCAAGCCTTAGGCCGCTCTCACACAGCCCGTTCTTTTTACTGTGATTAGCAGGGCATTTCAAACGCCTCCATTGATTTCAATTGAGTTTCGCAGATTAGTGCTGGAACGCGACGTTTCTAACGCTGTGATTTTTTTGCGCTGTCTGCTCTATTTTCGTGGTTTTAGTGCTTGTCAATGCACCTTATCACAATGACGGGGTGCATTACAAAACACTGTCAATGGTGTAACGTGCATTCGAAAACGCCACGTGAAATCGTGGTAAAATATCGTGGTTTCGGACATGGCGTTTTGTGAACGCATGTGTGAGAGCGTCCTTAGCACTGCAGGGAGAACTAAGCTGTTGCTTCCTGCACAAACACACTGACGGCACACAGCTGATCCACAGGGGATCTAGAAGACAGAGCCCCGCCAGTCTACTATTGATGACCGGTCCTGAGGATGGACCATTGATAGTTTACAACTGGACAACCCCTTTAATGTGCACGGCCATCTTTTGGGTTCCTTCACACAGGCGTGGAATTCACACAGCTATTAACTGCACAAAAAAAATCTAGCTGCATAAAAATGATCTGAATGGACGCTTTTTTTGCACTGAAGTCCCGAGCTTCACCTGCGATCTTTCCACGTCCAACGGGAGGCACTAAAAATATGCGCTGCTGGAGAGAGAGATGAAGGGGTCCCCCGGGGCTTCCCTTCATCGCCTTCAGCTCATGGGATGGAGAAATTCCCCAACAGCAAGGATGGAGGGATTCCCCTTCAGGGGAGATGAAGAGATTCCCCCGCTGATATGTTGTGAAATCGGATCTCTGTGGGACCACTTGGGATCCCCAATGATTTTATATTTGAAGGGACTGAACAACTTGTTTGAGTGCTGTGATCACTTCCCTGCATACCAGGCACAGCACCGCATATTTCATAGTGGCGGCTCCTGATATTACAACTTAGTTCTGTTTACTTGAATAAGACTGAGCTGCTCACAGACCATGTGACTGATAAATGTGGCATCATGAACTTAAGGAGAGGCACAGTTCTCTCCTGAACGATATGGCATCTTTAGTCGGCTCCTCGTCGGGGATCTTGAGTAGAGGACCTCCACCAATCTGATAGTCATCACCTAACCTAAGGACAAGTCAACAGTATGTTAGTCCTAGAAAACCCCTTTATGTGTACCTTGTAATTTCTATATTGTATCTCTTCTTTTAGGGAGCGAGAGGATTTCCTGGCGCTCCGGGACATCCAGGACTCAAAGGACATCGAGTAAGAAGAGATCTCCTCTACGGGACACTTTGTTACCATGTATTGTATTGGGATGGCGCTGCGCCGCTCGCATCATGATTACCTGCTGGCCCCCTATTAACTTCCACATCGGGTTAAGCGTGTATGGGGCAGCCGGGGGAACCGAGTCCACTCTGCACCCAGCAGCGGTCAGCTGCGGCAATGAGAGTTAGCTCTGATCACGGCATTTAACTCTTTAAATGCCAACGTTAAAGCTGACCATATCATGCTGGGGGTTCCCGCATGCTGAACCCGACCCACCCGTGGACGTGAGCCCTTTGTCATGTAGGGCAACACCAAACATTTTTTTTATAGTTTTTTTTTTACAGGAAGAATGAGCAAAGGTTTTTTTTTTAACTTTTAATATTTTTTCATTTCTCTAACTGTTAAACTTTATTAAATCTTTTTTTTTACACTGTTAGGCTTCATTCACACGAGCGTATAACGGCCGCGCTTTCACGGCCGGCTTATATACGCTGCCCATCGGATGCATTGGTTTACAATGCATCAGTTCAGATGGGTGTATTCCTGTGGCGTAGAAACACCCGGTCGGCCAAGATAGCGCATTACGGTCGGGCGATTTTATGCCGGGCTGGAAAGATAATTCCTCCTCTCCTTGCTGGCTGTATGCAATGGTAGGGGGCGGGACGGGGTGGGAGCTAGTTGCTAAGCTCCTACCCTGTCCCGCCCCTCCCATTGCTAGCAGCCGACAAGGGGCAGAGAGGGGGTGGGGGCTTAGCACACTAGCTCATGCCCTGCCCCACCCCCTTCCCTTGCCGAGAACCAGCGAGGGGGCGGAGAGGGGAAGCAGTTTAGCAGAGCTCAGGCTCAGTGTATATGCTCCGAACCCAGGCCATCTGAATGGGCACTTAGTCTCTCCACAGGGGACTAAAACTTGCGATCACTTGATTGCTTCTACTATATACTGCAATACTTTATTGCAGTATCTAATGATTTTTGATGTTGCCTTTCAGGCCCTGCCACACATCTATATGTGGCAGCCCTGGGAGCCTCCAAATTGTCATATTAGCCCATTGGTACCCTCCAATAGCGCTACAGGGGGGTGCCGATGGGGTGCAGGAAGGGTTCCTTTCCCCTCTTACTGATTGTTTAGATGTACAGTCGGCTTTGACTGCAGCACCTAATTAGTTAACCACAACTATCAGATCTAACTTTCCTTGCAGCAGTTCCCGGCAGCTGTCAGAAACACCTGATAGCCGCAGGGTTTGGAGTGGACTTGGCTGCGGAGCCTGCTCCATACACACTTCAACGCTTCAGGATATTTATGGCCGTTCAGCGGTCCTGAAGTGGTTAAACAGGCCATTAGTCTGGGAAAACATACCTGGTCTGAACAGCACCAATGACTTTAATGGGTCCGAGTTTACTCACTTACAAACTCAGTCAAGATTCAGATCTCGGACTCACCTGTGTGCATCGGGCCTAACAAAGAGTCAAAGGCGATGCTTAAGATGACCGTTCACCACCGGCAGTCTGTCGCTGTACCACTGTTTTATTACTCCCATGTGTCCGTAAATGGAACTTACTGGGGTTCCCCATCATAAAAGTAACAAGATCAGGAGGTCAAGTTATCGCATTTGTAAACTATGTTGTGGTTTATTCTTGGATATCGAAAATGATAAAAAATAGCCAATCAAGAAAAAGAACCAGAGCAGTAGAACGAGGGAAAACTCGGGGCGCCGAGGACAGGAAACCCGCATGGAAGAACAAAGGTTTACTGGCTACACTTTTCAACTGGCCGTTCACGAATCTCATACGGAACCACGGAGAGTATAAAAACCACGGGTGGAGCTGTCGGTGGGGTCAAGGAGGTCATGTGATCATGGTTCGATCAATTTATTAATTGAATTGATCCTTTAGTCAAGCATTTGCTCTTATTTCCCAATATTAATTAGCATTAATGACATTGTGCAACAAATTTTTGCTAACTCTTCATACCAGAAAGTAATTGATTCGTTTCTGTAAGATTAAAACCTGCTGATTCTACGGGTCATGCTGAAGACTAGCAGCACGACTCGTTTACAAGTTATGAACCATTTCCTTTATTAAGGCCCAATATCCATGGGCGGGTTTGATTTGCGGGATCCGTAAATCAAGCTGTCCATTGGGAAACATGGGCGGTCCCTTCAATCAAGCCGTCCATTGGGAAACATGGGCGTCCACGAATGCATTAAAGCATCCGGATTTGTTTTGCAGACATGCTCTATTTCACTGCGGATGCCGCATGAATGGCTTCCATTGAGGTCAACGGAAACCGTCTGATCCACGGCCCGTCCTTTCTCAGGTCCTATCTTTTCTCGCACCACAGACCTTCGATGCGAGCATTGCAGCCACGGATGTCCTATCCTCGATTGGTGTGAGAATTTAGCACATTCCTTCATGTGAACGCTTCTATAGGAAACCATTGGTTCTTATAGAAGCGCTCTTACGCCTTTCATGTGTGTCAGTAAGTTCCAATTTCTGCCACACCAGGGCGCTGCTACTTACAGTTTATAGGAGAAATCATTCTGTGTGCTTGAGTCGGCTAAGTGTGAATCCATTGTCCAAGTGTAATGTGAATTCTGGCATCAATTCCAAAAACAGCCGCCTCGTCACAGGCAAATTTACGAGTGGCACAAAAATGTGTTGAACCTGGTTGCATATGCAAGCGTACCTCACATAAACGCGGTGTGTGAGAAAACTGAAGTTTCTGGTACGTCATAAAAAACTTTGAACCTTCCTTTTTTCAGTGATGTGTGGATTGTGTTTCTCTCTTTTGTAGTTTGTAATTAAATCCCCAAATCCGCTCATTTTTTAATAACCCGCTAGCTCTTTTTTCTTATTTGTTTTTTTTTTTATATTTTAGTATAATCTTTTACCGCTGTAATTTAAATACCTTTGCGATCATGTGACTGGTCATATGACCGCTTTGACGTGACCCAAGTGGCCAATAAACCTTTGTTTTTCCATCCGGGTCTCCTGCCTTCAGCGCGCCGAGTATCCTCTTGTTCTGCTGCTCTGCTAATCTGTTCATGGAGGTACTTCTTATCCATTGGGGAGGCTGCTGCGTCATCCGAGAGGCACTTTAGCATCTTGTGTTGCTGCCGACCGCGCCAAATATCTTGTATATTCCGACTGTTCTGTTCCCTCTACATGGTGTTCACGCCTTCTGCACTACGGGGCACAATTGTTTCCTGTCTTGACAATCAAAAAAAGGAAACTATTTCAGTAATGGTTTTTTTGTACGTCTTTATGTTAACTTTTTAGGGTCATAAAGGACTAGATGGTCCAAAAGGAGAACTCGGAGCAGCTGGATCAAAGGTAAGGCGTTAATATAAGCAACTGCTTGCATTTTTAGAAATCTGAGAAAAAATACACTTTATAGTATTTAGAATTGATGTCAGGGAAGTAACGTAAGAATATTTTAAAGGGGTTATCCAACTGGCTGGCCTGTTCTCAGGATGCACCATCAATGCCTGATCGTTGAGGGCCCGCTGATCTCATTGAAGCGAATGGGACAAGGCTGTAATACTCTGAATGGCTGGCTATGAACAGGTTTGTGCTCCGATGTAAACACTGAAGAGGCTGCGGCACGCATGCCAGCACTGTGACCCCTTCAATCAACTGATCAACAAGGACCCCCACTGGTCAGATATGGATGGCTTATCCTAAGGATGGCTTATCAGTTTTTAAAGGCTGGATAACCCCTTTAAAGCTTTTCTTCTTGCAGAAAGCAATGCCTTGGAATGAGTAGAGTGGAATCACTTAAATGGGTTGTGCCATTATAGACATGGATACCCTATCCATAGGACAAATGTTTGATCACTTGGGGCGCCACAGCTGAGACCCCCCCATAAGTAATTAGAATGGGGCATCAAAACCCTGTTTCTCCTCACTTCAGGACTGTAGTAAGAGGGTCCATTTTAACCATAGGGCAAACTATGCATCTACCCCGGGCCCCCTGGCCACACCGGCCCCCTGGTCACCGCTCCAATTTCAACTGTATCCATGTCCTCAGAATGTGGATAGAGTTGAAAACTATTGCAGAGTTTCTAAAATAATACAACAACAAATACTCCAATTCTGAGTATCCACCACTCCGGTCTCGCAGTCTCCGCTCACTTCCGGGTCCAGAGGTCACATGTCTGTCTAAGCACATGACCACTGCAACCAATCCCCAGTCTCAGTGACATTGGAGCCAGTAATTGGCTGCAGCGGTCACATGCTTAAACAGAAATGTGACCTCTGGACCTGGAAGTGAGCAGAGGCAAGGGGGAAGCCGGATGTGGAAGTGCAGGATTAGGGGAGTATATCTCCAAAGCTTCCAAAAGCTTTGCAAGTGGAAGGGGTAGGGTGATGGTTTACAAGGGAAGGGGCTATGGTGGGTGGGGGGCTGACATTAATACCCTTGCAGTGGGCCCCTAGTATATTAAAATGGCCCTTGCTGTGAGGAGATGTTTGAATGGTTGACCATGTGCCTTGCCACCCCATTCAAAGTCTGACAAAGAAGGCTGAGTACATCACCTGGCTGTTTCCATCAACCTCATAGACATTGAATGCAGGGCACATGCTCAAGGGTTCAAACATCTCACTGCAGTTGTGTAGTGAGGAGGAATGGGGGAAACCACCTTATAGTGATCCCTGGTGGTCCTGGCAGTGGGGCCTTCAGCAATCAGTCATCTATCACCTGTATTGCAGATATGTGATAACTACCTAATGTGGCACATCCCCTTTAAATAGGAACCTACTATATGATTAACTTTAAAAGTTAAATCCATGTCTACAGGCAAACTATATCGTATATGAGTACACATAAACTCAAATAGTTGCTCAACTATGTATTATTTATTGTGTCATTTTAGGGTGAATCTGGTCCTACTGGTCCAATGGGTCAAAATGGTCCACCGGTAAGTCAGAGGCCGCACCTGAAGTCCGATTGTGAGAAGTTCTAGTAATCTAGTTTTCTTGTTTTATACCTTGAACATAAATAAACCTCATCCTGTCCAGCTGTAGTTGCATTTCTTGCCCTTCTCCTTTGATGTTGATTACAGCTGAGCTATAATCAGAGGGGCTCCATGCCTTAATGCTGCCTGAGCGAAGTGTGAAATTCCACCCCCCTCCATGCCAAAAAATCCCCTCATTTTACAGTCACCGAAAGTACCCAATTACACAAGATACACAAGATACCCAACACATATATGAATTACTGAGACTTGTCTAATGTGACAGAGTAATAGTTCCCCCCAGTAGTGGTCCCAAGGGTAAGTGTCCCTCTTAGTGGTCCCATTAGTCATAGTGACCCCATTAGTAGTGGTCCCAGTAGTAATAATGATTCCCATAGTGGTCCCCGTTGTTCCAGTGGTAATAGTGATCCCTATAGTGGCCTCAGTAGTAATAGTGACCTCCATAGTGGTCCAAGTAGTAACAGTGATCCCCATAGTGGCTCTAGTATTAAGTGTCCCATATAGTGGCCCTGGTTTGGAGTGTCCATATGGTGGCCTCAGTAGTAATAGTGACCCCCAAAGTGGTCCCATTAGTTATAGTGACCCCACCACACAGTTGCCCTCAGTATTAATAGTGGCCCCATAATAGTTTCCACCATAGTAGCTCCAGTTGTAATAGTGATCCCCATAGTTACCTCTGTAGTCATTGTGACCCATAGTGGCCCCCATAGTTATAATGACCCCCCCACAGTGGCCTTCAGTATTAATAGTGGTCCCAGTCATAATAGTTTTACCATAGTAGCCCCAGTTGACATAGTAATCCCCATAGTTACCTCTGTAGTCATTAGGACCCATAGTGGCCCCCATAGTTATTGTGACCCCCCATACTGAACCTCCTTTTTTTTTTGGGGGGGGGGTGTACTTGATTAGGAAATAAAATAGATCCCAGAAATCTGGTGATGCATCCTATCTGTGACCAAACATGGTTCGAAAGACAGGATGTATTTGGGCTCATTGATTTGTACAAGTACTCTGACTGAAGATGATATCTCATAAATTTGAGGAAGATTGCAGGTCGTCCAAGTAGTCAGCCAGCAATGCCGCCATACCGTCACCACACTTTGTGTTGACAGTAATGGGAAACATTCACACAGCCCTTTGCACACTTAGTTACACACTGGAGCGAGACGGACCCGGTTATCTTGTGCTTGAGAAAGGAGCTCCTAAGCACCGAAACGCGTTGCACTGACATCTGGAGCTCTGTTTAATAAATGTATATTTATTTTCATCACAGAGTGCTCTGTTACTCTCTGCCACATCCTACGGCCCACACCAGTCCACACACCTACACGTGTCCATCTTAGGCAGTCACATTTGGTACTACACGGGTCACCCTGAGTGCAGGAGTTATCCTCCTTTCCTCTTTACTTGACACTGAGTTAGTAAATGCAATATAATGTGGGTTTAGAAAAAGACACTGAACAGAAGGAGAGAAAGAAACTGTGGAGATCGTTATCACACTGTCTGCAAATCTGTTAGCCTGCAGCCTCTGAGTGTGCAGAAGCCACTTGTGAAAATAGCTCCTCCCTTGTTGCTAGGGAAACGTCCCTGTGTTCTTGTTACTACAGAAGCTGTGTACCAAATGACAGAGAGTGGATTGCAGAGAAGCTGGAAGGGAGACCCCTAGTGGCAGCCACTTCAAACATGATTTACAGCGGTAATGCAATAACATTTTTAATGCTAGTAGATGACCAGAAGTTGTCTAAAAAGTTAGTGCCCCCTTAAATAAATTCATAGTGCGCACCAAACATTGGTTTGACACATACTACATCTGTAAACTTATGGGCTTGTAGTAGCTGACACCCTGTGTCTTAGAATTACCTTCCCCAACGTTCGCTGTCAAAGTTGAGGGTGCAATAAATCCTGTGGACTACATGGCACATTCATAGAAGAGAGGACTAGTCCTCTTATTGTGTGCGCACACTAGTAGTCCTCTGGATGACTAGTCCTCTTATTGTGTGCACACACCAGTAGTCCTCCGGATGCACTGCAGCCATGACTTTTATACTGGGTTCCCACGGACAACATCACAGTGGAAATCTTGCGGTTTTGCCGCAGCGAAAAACCACGGGATACGCGCAGTTTCAAAACCCACAGCATTTAGCCGCGTGTTTGGGAGCAGTTTCGCCACATGCTTTTCCGTTGCGGCTGGCGTCCCATTGAGAGGAGCGCGTCCGCGACAGAAAAATAAAAGAATTGACATATTGTGTCCCAGGAATCCGGCCCGCAGCGCCAACTAATGCCGGCTTTGCCGCAACGGATTGTCGGCCCCATGTGGACGAGATTTTTGACAAATCTCCTCCACATGGCAGGCTAACCACGGATTAGCTGCTGCAGGCGATTTTGCCGCAGCGAAATTCCGCTGCAAATTCGCCCTGTGTGAACCCAGCCTTAGTGACTGGCAGGGAAGGTAATGTGCGCACAGACAGAGACGTTATAACCGCAGGAGAAGCAGAGACTGTGGAGATTGTTATCATAGTGTCTGCAGATCTGTCAGCCTGCAGTCTGTAAGGGAAGGGATGCCACCTGTGAAGATAGCTCCTCCCCCATTGCTATGGAAACATCCCTGTTGCCACAGAAGCTCTGGACCTAACAAAAGAAAGTAGATTGCAGAGAAGGTGGAAGGGAGACTGTCTGATAAATTACACCTTACTTGGACCGCCCCTCGTCTATTAGATTATCATACAAGATTTCACAATATGCCATTACTTCTTGCGCTCTTTTTACCTGCATGAGGGCGACCAGGCAGAAGGTGATGGAGTACTTTACTGAAAGTTGTTCATGCTTCTTATTTTTAAAGGGACCAAGAGGAATGCCCGGAGAACGAGGACGTCTCGGACCTTCAGGTACACCTGTAAGTAAAAGCTAAAATTCATGGCCATTGTATCGTATAAGGAGTGTTAATAACAATATTATACAGTAATGTACATAATAACAGGGACTTGTCTAGGGTCCTATAGACAACCTCAAGGAATATGCCCCACCCACTCCCCAAAATATATATACCCACTATTTATAGTTATATTGCTGCCACTATACCAGGAGCAAATATTACCACCATACAGTGATTAAATATCACCTACATATCATTGCTGAACAAAACTCACCTTACAATATTACCAATGATACCGATATACAAGGCACTGGACACCGCAGTGATAACAGAGCTGTCTGCTTCCTGCAGAAATCAACTCAGCGCATGAATGCAGCAGTCCAGCAAACAGTTGATCTGCAAGGGTTCTGGGCAGCAGATAGGCCATTAATAGTTTACAACTGGTCAACCACTTTAATTAAACATAATTATGAAGATTTCCACTCTGATCTCTGACACAGCTGTTTGGTTTACTATTTCCAGGGACAAAGAGGTTCCAATGGACTTATGGGAGCAGCTGGAGCAGTGGTAAGTTACCAGATGATTTCCCTTTATTGAATCAATTTACTGCATTGTAGCACATTGTAGTTGTGTTAACTTAATGTGTTAGATGTCAATGTAATGTTTGCTATATCTGTACTTGCTAAAGGGACCACTCCAGTGATTTTTCTTTATTCATTCTTTAGCTATCCCCCAGTATATATAAGCTGGCTAGTGTTGTCTTAGTTAGTTACGTCTCTCTATCTGAATCTCCCAGCCTCTTTATCCTCAGATGGTCGTGTGATCTCAGTTCTGACCATCTCAGATCTGCTTGGGGTTGTGTATTCAGTTTCTATTCAGTTTCTTAGTCTGTGTGATGTTGTTACATGGATCTACCACAGAAACTGCCTCTCACAGTTACTGATGATGATCACACAGGTATAATAGGGGGGTTCACAGCTCATCCTGACTGCATACTTCTGGGCTAATATTATTTAAAATAATATGGAAGGTAATGATAAGGGGTTTTGTCATTAGAAAAAAAAAAATCAATACCTCCCTACTCCTCCCCAGGCAGTCTACTTACCAGATCTTCTCCTCACAGATCTTCTCCTGTCTCCTCCAGTCTCCTCCAGCCGGCCGGATCCTCTTCTTCCTGTTACGAAGCATACATTGCTGACATTGTGCTTCCTGCAGGCCGGTGTACCCGGTCACTAGTGACGTAGCGCTCACTGCCTAGCAGGAAATGTCGAATCCTCGGCAGCCTGCTTTATTGCGCATGCGCGATATCTCACTGCTTGTGTTCATATAGTATATAAAACAATAGTGGCCAGACATCATGCATGCGCAGAAGTGCTAAAGCAGACTACCGAGGATTCAGCATTCTCTGCTAGGCAGTGAGCGCTACGTCACTAGTGACCAGGTACACTGACCTGCAGGAGGCAGAATGTCAGCAATATATGCTTCGTAACAGAAAGAAGAGGATCCGGACGTCTGAAGGTGGGGTCACCCGGGGGACTGGAGGAGCCTGGATAGGATCAGTGAGGTGAAGATCTGGTAAGGAAACTGAAGGCGGAGGAATAGGTAAGTATAGAATTTTTTTTCTTTTTACTGACAGAACCCTTTTGAACTGTCCCCCAGCAGGCAGAAAAGGTAAAACCTCAGCTAATGCTGTACTTATGCATCATGGGATTGATTGAAAGTGATAGTAAAAAATCTCAGCCTCAAGATAGTGTCTGATAAGCATCAGACAGGGGGCTGCACGGCACGAAAGTGGCTGCAATATACATAGAAGACCTCCAGAGTGTAACAGGCAATCAAGTGAGGGGGGCAGGCATGGAATGTGTTTTTTAGCTGGAGCGGCCCTTTAAAATTTAAAGATTGTTCCACAGACTAAACTAACTTCATTACCTGGAAGGTTCAACCGTAAAGTAACATAGATATATGTTATAGAATAGAAATCTAGATATCCAAGATATCAAGAAAGAAACCATCAAAAAAGACCCGTAAGATCCAAGGATACAAATAGTATATGAGCAAGATATGAAGAGGCAAAACCATATCAGACTTGGCGTTCACGATATGTGGTGAGCAAACTGGGGGGAGCCGCACCGGTGTCCATCACCCTAGAGGTGGAGAGTGGACGTTATCTGTACCATTCTGTGGTGGACTCCGCCCTTCTTTGTCTGAAGCGAATTTACACGGTATATCGTAGATGAGGGTACAGGATATTTTACAAATTATCCAATGGGGCTGTTGGGCAGACGACATGGATCCACCTTGCTGCACACCAGTTTGGCTGTGGACTGAGGTGGTGGCACCTGGGGAACCCCAATTTTCACTCTGAAGGCTGCGGGGTCCCCAAGCCTTCATGCACACAGCTAGTCCCAGTAATGTGGCTGCTGACTCTGCAATGGGCCGTGGCGCAGTACCTAAAGGTCTAAACAGGGTTAGGGCAGGACATATGCAGAAGTCAGGACTGGCGGCACAGGAGCATTAACAAGGTCCAGGCTGAAGGTCAGGGCAGTAAGCAATAGCAGTGTCCAAAATACAGAGTCGAGGTCAGGGAGCACAGAAGTCATAGTAACATAGTATGTAAGGCTGAAACAAGACACATGTCCAGCCAGTTCAGCCAATTAACCCCAATGTTGATCCAGAAGAAGGAAAAAGGAAACAAAAAACAATAAGGTAGAAGCCAATTTTCTCCATTTAAGGAAAAAAAAATCCTTCCCGACTCCAATCTGTCAATCGTGTGTTCTCAATAGGGAGCGGGAAGTAAACCACTGCCGGACACCTCTAGTGACGGCCTATCTACTGCACTTCTTACACCACCTGAGTGACTCTGTAATCAGGTGCCCATACAGCATAGAGAGACCATTCAACATAGTAGCCAAACTGACAAGGAGGACCATGCAAAATATTACCGTTTAAGGCAAAAAGCGACACAGAACCGTGCTAATGAGTTTTTCTTTTAGTCGGAAGGGTATAGTTCCTCCTTAAGCAGAGCAATTAGTAGGTGTGAGGAGACTTGTGAGGCCATGCATGCTCCTCTGGGAAATTTATATGCAAATGTAAGGATGGAACAATGCCTCTACAGCTCCACCTATTGGAAGGCAGCATTCCTGCAAGACAGTGTCTAATCTTTTTTTTTAGTTCTATAATAGACATTGGCCTTACTCTTATTTCACAGGGTCCGATAGGCTTGAGTGGCGCTTCTGGATTTCCTGGTAACCCTGGTATGAAGGTAAGGAGGATTTTTGCAGCTTCTATTTGTGTTCCTCTGATATCAAATTCCAAAAACTCTTTTGAAGAGCGTTTAAGTCTGCAAACATTCCCTCATAGACGGTTCATCATGTTCACCAAGAGGTTCACTACTTTATTTGTATTTTCGTTCTGTCAGGCTGTGCGCACGCAGAGAACACGCTGCAGACTATAGTGCGGATCAGCAGCAAAATCCACATCAAAGTGCCTGTGAAGCGTTGATTCTGGTGCAAATTTAGATGCGGATTTCAGCACTGAAAATCCGCAGCATAAATTGACATGCTGTGGATTTAAAATCCGCACTTTATCTAATTTCCGCAGTGGATTTTGTGTGGATTTTTAATGCACTGTGTAGGTGAGATTTCTGCAGTCTCATCCAGATGGCTTGTACTGTAGGGCTATGTTCGCACAGGGCAGATTTGCAGTGGATGTAGCAGGTCTTAAAATCTCATCCATACACTGCAGAATGAAATCAAGACCGAAATTGACTTGTGATGTGGAGTTTGAATCCAAAATCCATTTTAGCAGCAGATCTGATATAGAAAACTTTCGAAGTTCTGACATAGTTTTCAATGCCGAGAATATAACCTGCGCCAAAATCCACAACATTAAAAATCTTCTAATTTGTATAGCACCAACTTATTCTGCAGCGCTTTCAGGCAACTTATTTATTACCCTACAGCACCCTGGGTGCTCATCTTACTGACCTCGGAAGGATGGAAGTTTGAACTCGCAACCTTCAGGTCATGAGCGAGAGCCTTAACACCCTGTGCCACACAGGACTCCACATTGGCTTTAGACCTAGAGAGCAGATTGCTGCAGCAGATTTTCACACGGAAAATATGCAGATGATCCACAGCAAAATGTGAAATCCACAGCAGCAGCCGTAGATTTATAAAGCAGATTCTATCCACGGAAACGCTGCAAATCCTCCCCGTGTGAACAGTCCATAACTGCTGTGGATTATTGGACAGAAAATCTGTAGGGTTTCTCCCTGATTCCTCTGTATGAACCCTCTAGAGGGTTATATATATATATATATATATATATATATATATATATATATATATATATATGTATGTGTATGTATCCATTAATAAATGGAATAAATTGTAATCGGTCATCTTAGAGCAGTAAGAGCGAGGGCCCTAAGCGCAAGAGCTTACAATCTATGAGGAGAAAGGTGATGCATGAGGGAGCAGTGCTTGTTCTGTCTGGTGCTCGGTCATCTAATATAGTGTAGTATACGTAATGCCATGAGAGGCGTTCACCAGCTGTTATCGGCAACCCAATTCCAAAAAGGTCAGGCTGCTATGTAAAATAACTGTAAAGAAGAAAAGAATGCAATGATTTAGAAATCTCCTCTAACCATGTTTTATTCCCAGTAACACATATCAGAGGGGGGGGGGGGGACAGGACATTCTTCCATTTCATTAAAAAAAATTATCTAATTTAGAAATTGATGGCAGCAACACATCTCACAAAAGTTGGTGCGGGGCCGTGTCTATCATCCCCTCTTCTGGGAAGTGACTGTTTGCTGGAGTTTTGGTGGAGGAATGTTGTCCCATTTTTGTCTGATGTAGGATTCTAGTTGTCCACATCCCTCGGTCGTCTTTGTTTTCTCTTGGTGAAAGGTCCGGACTGCCAGCGGCCAGTTCACCCCGGACTCTTCTTCTGTGAAGCCATGCTGTTTTGATGGATGCAGTATGTGGTGACAGGTCTGGACTGCCGGCGGTCGGTTCACCCCGGACTCTTCTTCTGTGAAGCCATGCTGTTTTGATGGATGCAGTATGTGGTGAAAGGTCTGGACTGCAGGCGGCCGGTCCATCCCTGGCTCTTCTTCTGGGATGCCATGCTGTTGTGATGGATGCAGCATGTGGTGGAAGGTCCGGACTGCAGGCGACCGGTTCACCCCGGACTCTTTTTCTGTGAAGCCATGCTGTTGTGATGGATGTAGTATGTGGTGAAAGGTCCGGACTGCAGGCTGTAAGTTTACCCCGGACTCTTCTGTGAAGCCAAGCTGTTGTGATGGATGCAGTATGTGGTGAAAGGTCTGGACTGCCGGTTCACCCTGGACTCTTCTTCTGGGAAGCCATGCTGTTGTGATGGATGCAGTATGTGGTGAAAGGTCCAGACTGCAGGCGGACGGTTCACCCCTGATTCTTCTTCTGGGAAGCCATGCTGTTGTGATGGATGCAATATGTGGTGAAAGGTCCGGATTGCCGGCAGCCGGTTCACCCTTGACTCTTCTTCTGGGAAGCCATGCGGTTGTGATGGATGCAGTATGTGGTCGAAGGTCCGGACTGCAGGCGGTCTGTTCAACCCGGACTCTTCTTCTGAGAAGCCATGCTGTTGTGATGGATGCAGTATGTGGTGGACTGTCTGGACTGCCGATGGACTATTCACCCTGAACTCTTCTTCTGTGAAGCCATGCTGTTGTGATGGATGCAGTATGGGGTTTAGCATTGTCTTCCCTGAAAGAGACGTTGCCTGGATGGGGCAGATGTTGTTCTTCAACCTGTATATACAGCTCAGCATTGGTAGTGCCATCAAGATATGTAAGCTGCCCATGCCATAGGCACTAATGCAACCCCATAACATCAGAGATGCAGGACTGTGTGCTGATAACAAGCTGGGTGGTCCTTCTCCTCCTGAGTCCATAGGACACTGTGTCCAAGATTTCCAAAAAGAATTTAATTTTTTTTTATTCATCTGACCACAAAACAGTTTTCCATTTTGCCTCAGTCTATTTCAAATGAACTTTGGCCCAGAGAAGAAGCTGGCCATTTTGGATTGTCTTGATATATGGCTTCTTCTTTGAATTATAAAGCTTTAGCCCTTTGCAATCCAATTTTGGATTCAGGGTTTCCTAGGGGGCTTTCTCTTTCTGCCATTATACAATGGCGCCAACTGCTGGCTAGAGCCAGTACTGTGGTGTGTGACATGCTGGAGAGGCCCCCCGACAACAGAGCGGCCAGTAATCTGCAGTAAGAATACCCTGCCGGATGTTTTCTGACATCGGACCTGTACAGCCTTTAATCAGAATGTCTTTAGATGTCAAACGGGATTGGAAAGGGTTAACTTGCATCTATAGATTACATGCTGAACTGTGTTCACAGACAGTTATTTCTGGAAGCATTCCTGAGCCCATGCAGTGATTACATTACAGAATTATGCCTGTTTTTAATGTAGTGCCACCTGTAGGCCTGTAGATCTCAAGCATGCAATTATGTACTGTAGTTGTTGGATATTCAAAGTCATCACAATTCTGCGTTGAGGAACATTTTTCTGAAATTCTCCACAATATTTCTTTGCAGTTTCTCACAGATTGGTGAAGCTCTGACCATCTTTGATTCTGAGAGACTCGGCCTCTCTAACATGCTCTTTTTATACAGTCAGGTGACCGGTAGAGAAATGACCCTCCAACTGATTTCATTCGTACCACTTAGTTTTCCAGACTTTTGATATCCTCGCCCTAACTTTTGTGAGATGTGTTGCTGCCATCAATTTCTAATTTTTTTAAATGACATGAAGAAATGTCTCCCTTCCGATATGTTTTTTTCTTCTATTGTGAAGAAACTATAGTTTTATGAGATTTCCAAATTATTGGATTCTTTTCTTCTTTAGAAGTCCCAACTTTTTTGGCACTGTGTTTGTACAAGTGTGATCTGTGCGTACCTGTAGTGACAGACGTATTTCATCTCCTCCTCCAGTAATTGCGGTGCTGCTGGGGATTTGGCACTCGGCTAGTTGGTCACGTTAAGTTCTAGATATGTAAGTAATTAGTGTCTGCAGGTGCTCCTGAGTCACTGACAGCTGCAGCTGAAAGTGTTACACTTGGCACCATCCGGCAGATAATAAAGAGCAGACTGTTTCGTACAATCCCTCCGCATGGTGTGTAATCCGCAAGGTTCTCAGGCATCTTTGGCTTTAGAAAATTCCCCAAAGCCCTAAAGAGAACTGGAATGCGAACAGTTTGGCACGGTAACTGGGAACGCTATGAAATGCCCCAAGGAGGCTTCTAGTTGTTTCAAAGGAAGACGTCTTTATGAGGAGTCCTGAATCAGATGTCAGGAAATTACTAATATGAGCCGGACCGAAAATGTATCTCTTCACGTGGACAGATTTGCGCACACATGATTTGCCCTTGCAATACGCATCTCGATCATGCAAAAAATACCAAAAACGCTGCATGCTTTATTTTTCTGCATATTTGCACACCATAGAAGTCAACGGTGAGGCACAAATGCGTGCAAAAAAACTAGGAGATACGTAATTGCACCGGAAAAAGAACTCATTGAACTAATTAGTTGTTTCAATCGGTGCATATTTTTTGGCCACGCACAAATGCATATGGCTTGCGCTTGGAAAAAGTACAACTACGCCCATGCGCGCACAAAAAGCATCGCTTGTTTTACAAAAACACTACACTCATTGCTCGTGTGAATCTGGCCTTACAAACCCAAATCTATGCAGAACCGATTTACGTGACGTCAGTGCAAGTAGAGCCGTGATAATAACCAGGAAATGGTTCACGGCTCTTACAGAAGACGCCTTGTTTCTGTGCACTAAATGTGCTGTAAAGTAGTGGTGGGCGTAGATCTGTGACATTGAATCATACGGCTGTGACAGTGCAGGTAGGGAGGTCGGCCTCACCGTATTACTGATGCGTAATGCCAGGAAACTCTGCGCATGAAAGCGGTCTGAGCACTAATTTAAGCATAAAATGGGGTTTTGTTTGTAATTACAGTAAGGCTGGATTCACAGGGGGGATTTTCACGTGCGGGTTCCCTTTAAGAGCGATATGGACGGAACTCGCATGTGAAAGTAGAACATTGATTTCCATGAGTTTGGTCAAATGAGCAATTTTTCTCTTGTGGCGATGCTGTGAGATAGGAAAATTGCCCATTATTTCCTATGGGATCTTTTGAGAAAAAAAATGGCATTTCACTCACATCCATGCGATTGGTAGGCGAGTGAGATGCAATTTTTACCATTGAAACTACTCGCGATTTTTTTTTTCACGTGTGATTTACTATTGTGCCATAGACACTGAACTCAGGACAAGGAAGCTTGTTGCCCCCGTGGGAATTTTATTCTGAAGTGCTGCCACATTTCTAAATAAATACAGTTGAGACACGCGGGGGGCCGTGCCGCCTCTCTCTGCCCACTGCATGATGACTGACCGCTCTCTATAGGGGGAGAGCTGTAGCGGCCGGGGAGTTGCTGACCTCCAAGTCTAACTTCAAAGTGTATTTATTCTGAAACTGTGCAGGATTTACAAATAAAACACCCACAGGGGCGACAGGCTTCCCCATCCTGGGCTCATGCTGCCCCTTGTTCCGTTAGCATGAACCTGATGCCAAAATTCCTAAAATACTGAAGTGTTGCTGGTTGTGATGTGATCTGACAGCTTGTGGATTCCCTCCCGTCCAAACATCATGTTGAATACCAGTTTTGGTATTTGGACTCATCAGTCCACCTGTTGAAGGTTGTAAAACCCGCCTTCTGTAACTGCGAGTCACAGTAAATAACGTTACACTCCGCACCACCAGCATAAAGTTACTGCCGCACTATTTTACCATATGGATAAAGATGGCCTCCTTAGAATTTGATACATTTTGGAAAACCGGTGTGTTGTGCTGCTGCCTGGACGTGGGATTTTGCTCAAAGAAAGTTAAAACTGCAGCCTTAGAACGGTGTGGAATAACTTGTCCTGTCAGGGTGACTCTTTGGAGAAAAGTACCCAAATTATCCAAGAATATCACAGGTGTTTATCAACCAACTTATCCAAACACTTGCATTTCGTTTACATTAGCCATAAATTATTGAGCGACATCTGTGTTTGTGTACGGCTTTGTTTACTGATTGTCTCAGAATCTACCATTCCACCAGACAGCAGAGCACCTGCGCTGAAAAGGGCGATCCCACCAGGATGTGACAGTGAAGTAGTTGCTACCCATTGACCACGGGCAAAGGAACAAAGTGAGCCCGTACATAGCAGAGAACAATTAAAAACACAAACCAGTAGCAAGAAGCACCTTTCGCATGGACATGCTGGTCTAAATAAGCAGCAGGAGAACTTGAGTGGATTGCAAGTGGGGCAGGAAGCAAGCCCATCTCCCAGCAGAGATAATACTGCTTTACACTACCTGAATTTGACAGCTCGACGGTATCAGCAATGCGGCGAACCACCTCACTATTTGTCCCCATCACAACATTAATTGGGACACCCTGTATAACCATCTAATCGTATTCCAAAAAATGTAGGGGTTCGCATATTTTATGCCAGTCTAAGCGGAAAGGGTAGTTGGCGAGATTTGTACCAGATTTATTAAAAAGTGGGCACTTTTAAATAAACTTGGTGCAGAGATACAAGGCACAGTTGAGGAGATGGCGGGGGTAGAGATGGCACTTGTCACGGTGGCTCTACCAACTCCTCCCTGAGGGATGCGCGCAACATCAACCAAGGCAGTGCTCGCCCTCTTCCAGGCAACGCTGTTACCTGAATAAGTGCTGTGGTGGACCTGAAGAGTTGTCCGGGTGACCCCACCATTCCTTTAATCCTTTGGATGTCTGACGGGCAAATAAGGGAGTCCACACACAGCTGAATTATGAACTTCAATCACTGGCAACAGACGGTTACTGAAACTTTACTTTTCCACCTTACAACTTCACACACCAGTGCAGGAAGAACAGTTCAACGAGGTCAGGGAGGAGAACACAGGATGATACTGGGCCTACAGTCTAGGTTATCTGTATGACTCCGCTCCTGGAAAACACACACTCAGGGACATAGGATGACACCAGGCCTACAGTCTTAGTTATCAGTATAACTCTGCTCCTGGATACACACACACTGGGACACAGGATGACACCGGGCTTACAGTCCAAGTTATCTGTATGACTCCGCTCCTGGACACACACACTCTGGGACATGGGATGACACTGGGCCTATAGTCATAGTTATCAGTATGACTCCTCTCCTGGACACACAAACACTGGGACACAGGATGACACCTAGGCCTACAGTCCAAGTTATCTGTATGACTCTGCTCCTGGATACACACACACTGGGACACAGGATGACACCTAGGCCTACAGTCCAAGTTATCTGTATGACTCTGCTCCTGGATACACACACACTGGGACACAGGATGACACCAGGTCTACAGTCCTAGTTATCTGTATGACTCCACTGCTGGACACACACACTCTGGGACACAGGATGACACCGGGCCTACAGTCTTGGTTATCAGTATGACTCTAATCCTGGACACACACACTCTGGGACACAGGATGACACCGGGCCTACAGTCCTAGTTATCTGTATGACTCCACTCCTGGACACACACACTCTGGGACACAGGATGACACTGGGCTTACAGTCTTAGTTATCTGTATGACTCCGCTCCTGGACACACACACACTGGGACACAGGATGACACGGGCCTACAGTCCAAGTTATCTGTATGAGTCCGCTCCTGGACACACACACTCTGGGACACAGGATGACACTGGGCCTACAGTCTTAGTTATCAGTATAACTCCGCTCCTGGATACACACAGACTCACACTATGGGACACAGGATGACACCTAGGACTACAGTCCAAGTTGAAATATAGACTTTGGGCCACTACAGTGGCAAGTATTGGACCTCTCAGACAGGCAAAAAAGACTTTTTATGCCGGCTATGAAAATGTTTACTTTGCCTCATAAATTACACCTGCTGGGAGACAAGACCACTTTTCTCTTCACTTTTCAAATCTGACCGGTGTGGACTAAAAAAAAAAAAGTGCAAATTTTATAACTTTTAACAAGTCACATTTGATGCCAAAACTGGTATAAAAACTTCCATAAATGTGGACCAATCTGTTCTGGAAGCGAAGCTGCATTGATGTATTTCCAGCATCTTCTATAGCTGATGGTTCCTGGTGGTTTTTAAAGAATTTTCGCCTAGACAGTTTACCAACCACTTAAAGGCACCTCTATACCGGCCAACTAAGATCCACTTGTTTCCAAGCGAGTAACTGACTAGTGGAAACGATTTCAGAAAACCAAAAAAAGAGCAATGTCCCCGAGCTCAGGGCTGGAGTTAGTATTTTATGCGAAAAACATAGCGTTTGTAACTTTTTTGCTGCAGGTGGTTTTTGTTACAATGTTTTGCAGCATCCAGGTGTTTTGCTGTAGGCAAATAGTAAAAGTTGAAACACACTGAAACTACCATTTTTTTCTACCTTGCCCTGGGTCTGGCATTTTTGTGGCATTTCTCCATAGGCTTCTCTAGAGGAAAAAAAGCGCCCTGTAAAAAATGCAGTCATCATAAAAAAAACGTGCTTTTTCTGGCTCTTTTTTCTTTTGAACCAAAGAAACTTCAGAAAAAAGGTTAAAGAGGTCGTCCGGTTACTGGAGAACTCCGCTTCAGTAGGACCCCTTGTTTTAAAGTAAACTGTGCTACACTTACCCTTCCGCCACCACCGGTATCCAGCGCTGCAGCCCCACTGCGATCCTCGCATTTGTTATGGCAGATGATGTCACAGGCAATCATGTGTCCGCTGCAGCCAATGAGAAGCTGCAACATGACATTCCTGAACTTCTGACATCATGGCACTCAGGATGTGAGTGATCGCCTGATTTCCTGTGACATCACCTGTCACAACAACCACAGCGGAGCTACAGCGCTGGATTCCGGCGGGTGCTGAGGGGAAGGTGCACCTCAGTTTATTAGTTTAATTCAAGGGGCTCTATTGAAATGTTACCAGACATCCCTTTAAGTCTGAAGGAAGCTTAAAGCCGTCCTCACATGGGCATATGCGCAATAAGAGGACACCTTCACGACACCGTATTTGACTGTGAACGAGGCTTTTTTGCGCACGTCGGCATATTTTACTATACTTTTTCAGCCTGCTGGGCATAGTTTTTTGTCTGTGCGTGGGACACAAGCCCGCCCGATTGAGATGGCTAATTTCTTTCATGAGTCCCAGATGTGTTCTTCATCTAGTGGAATTAAGGTGTTTCATGCCTCTCCTAGCGTATCGCACGCCCATTTGCACATTCCCCATTGACTTCAATGGGGACCGTTGGTGCGCAAATGCACAGGAAGATGCAGCTTTTTTTTTTTTTTTTTTTGCACAACCGTAATGCGTGCGCCAAAATACAGAAATGTGAACGAACCTGCAAATACACCCTTGCGAAGCCGGCCTAAATATCAAAATATCAAAGAAGTGGAAGCAAACGGGGTGCAAGGATACAACAAGTCCTTTCTATTCCTCCATTAAAAGTGCGACATTCTGACCGCTGCGGTTGTCGGGCTCCTTTAAAGGTAAACTGTCAGCAGAAAGCAGCCTGTTCTTTAACCTCCTCCTGATGCAACTCGACTCCAAGAGCCGTGACTTGTATTGTTCTGTTGACGCAGCACAGCGCCCCCTTGTGTTTACAGGATGTGCTTCTTAAGAAAGAAAATTGTGAGATGCTGTAATCTAACAAATGGGTATTACTTTTGTAATGATGAAACAAGCCGACATCTTTGAAAATCAAACCCTTTCTTTCTATCAAGGGAGACGCCGGCCCGACAGGTGCACGTGGTCCCGAAGGTCCTCAAGGTTCAAGAGGCGAAACTGGTTCCCAAGGGCCTGCTGGCGCATCAGGTCTCCCGGTATGGTTATGATATCATAAATTGTACTGCATGCTATAATACACTGCAATATCTCGCATTGCCTCCTTACTTGCAAACATTTTTTTCAAAAAGTTCTCACAATGCTATGCCAACATAAAGAAGCCATACTGCAGTGAGCCAGTAATGACGTCCCCAACACTAGGGACATGTGATCACTGCAGCTAATCATGTCTTATTTCAGCCATTGCTGCAGGAGTCACATGTTCCATATTATGTTGCAGTAAGTGAAGGCCCGCATTGGGCCGTCAGGGGGGTATAGGAGGTAAGTATGGCTGCATTTATGTTGGTACAGCAAGTGAGCACCTTTTGTGGAAAAAAAAAAAATGTCCCTGGATAATACTTTAAAGGGGTTGTCTGGTTGTAAATTATTCATGGCCGATTCTCAGGATAAATCACCAGTGTTATATTGGTGGGGCTTCCTTTCCTATGCCCCTTGCAGATCAGCTGTTTGCTGGGTTGGTGCACTTGTGTTCTGAACTGAACTCTGCAGGAAGCAGACAGCTCCGTTCTTACTATAGTGGCTAGGGTTGGTAAGGCAGGCATTGAAATGAATGGAAACTTTGCCTGCAATACCAAGCCTAGCCACTACAGCAAGAACGGAGCTGTCTACTTCTTGCAGAAATCAGCTCAGTGTACAAGTATGCTGGGTTGCAAACGGCAGAGAGTCCTGATCTACTACTAACAGCTTATACTGAGGATAGGCCACAAATAGTTTACAACTGGAAAACCTCTTTAAGAAAAAACAAAAAGTCAGTGCTGCACTTATGAAGATGTATAGACATATAGCTGCATCTGTTTGCATCTCTTGACACTAGATGTTTGGTTGGGTAATAACATATCCATGAACAGATGTGATAATGAGATACTACTACATGATTTATCTGAAGCATTATTAATGAGTGTCTTTATAATTACGCTTTGCTTCTAGGGTACACCAGGGACTGATGGAACTTCTGGCGCCAAAGGACCAAGCGTAAGTGAAGTACAACCACAATGAATGTTTTTCACCACAAACACTCATTTTGTGATATATATTATATTTTCTCTTGCAGGGAGTTCCTGGTATTGCAGGTCCACCTGGACTGATAGGACCATCCGGGTCTCCTGGACCTCAGGGGAGTACTGGAGCGCCCGGTATCAGAGGCTCAGTGGTAAGCATGATAAGCTGTTGTAAACTGGATTCATAAAAGAATACATTGAGTTATGGGCAGACCAAAAACAGCACACAGCTGCCATAATCAGACTTGTGAACATCGGTTTAATAAAAGAGGCCGCCTCAGATTTGAGGAAACGCTCCACAAAATATCGGGTCTCTTTAAACATGCTGAGCTTTTAAAATTAAAAGTCTTTGTAGAGCTGAGCTGCATGAGATGACCACTGAAACACAACTTATCAACCACATTGTACTTATTCTAAAGCCAGTGAACTAAATTCACCTATTTGTACCTAAAATGACATTTTGGGGATGATGAAAAGTCCCTCTTAAGTACAACCACTGGGGTTCTTCCTTCTAATTTACAATTCACTGCATGTTGTCAGATGTCGTCATCTCTGTTACTAAAGATCGATAGATGGACAACCAGCAGTGGGGGAAAGTGATGTGAGTGTATAGAGAGCAGAGGGGAGGGGGAGGAGGAGAGAAGCAGA
This sequence comes from Eleutherodactylus coqui, assembly GCF_035609145.1. NCBI lineage: Eukaryota > Metazoa > Chordata > Amphibia > Anura > Eleutherodactylidae > Eleutherodactylus > Eleutherodactylus coqui. Next base: position 185,226,295 of record NC_089844.1, on the reverse strand, counting down.
GACACACACAGATGTGCTGTTAGAGCTAAGACCGTATTTACATGGCCAAGAAAAATACACAAGTTCTTGGCAATTCAGAAACGCACAAAACACAGGCGTTGTCATAACCTACTGTTTTCAATGGGTTAATTTACACAGGTGGTTTTTCTCACACACCAATAACACAAGACGGGAAAACTAAGAATTCCATGAGAATAAGACTTGCAATGTGCGGTGTGAGATATTCACATCTCCACGTCTCAGTGTCTTCCCTGATGATGTGGTGTCTCACACAGCTAGAGAGCAGAATGTAGTCTTTTTTCTGTGTGCTATGTATAAAACACAACATAACAGCAGGCTTCACCCACCAGTTCAGAGAGAACTGAAAATCCAATATAGCTTAACCCAGCAGCTCAGCCATTTGACAGCTGTCCCAGCAACCACATGTTTGCTAGGACCAATAGAGGCAGCAGTGGAAGGTAGGTAGGAGAACCTTTCTGCAAAATCTTTTTATTGAACCCTATTGCAGGAATGATTATCAGTCCAAAATACATGTATACAAAAAACATTAATTTGCTCCATAGATTTTAACAATTTTTTTCATTATTTAAAGGGTGATCCAGGTGTTGGTGGTTTTAAAGGTGAAGCTGGACCCAAAGGTGAACCTGTAAGTTTATCAAGCTTCTGAAAACCTAAGTGATATCTATTGACTTATCTCTTTAGATTCGTGTAAGTTGTATATAAGGTCCACTGGAAGGACAATATCTGTAAGGAATCATTACACCTAACTAAAGGCAATATTGTGTTATAACAGGGTCCACATGGTCCACAAGGTCCAACCGGTGCACAAGGAGAAGAGGGTAAAAGAGGTCCCCGTGGAGACCCCGGATCAATAGGCCCTGTAGGACCAATTGGAGAAAGGGTAATACTGATTGAATGAAAACGGAATGAATCATCTTATTCAAAGTGAACTTGGGAAGGTTTCATATTACAGACGTTCAGAACATATTGATTGGATGTGTGATTGCGTGGGAGCTGAGATGTCTATAGCGGCAAACCCTTCAAGCAAGCTGTACAATATTCTGTATTCAACCCATCATTCTGCACTCAGTACCCCATAATGACAAAGTGACATCAGGATGTTAAAAATCGTATATCAATGTAAAATTATTAGTTTTTCATGTTTAAAACATTTACAAGTATCTACACCCTGTACTCAGTACTCAGTTGAAGCCCCTTTGGCAGTGATTCCAGCCTCCAGTCTACTTGGGGATGATGCCACAAGGTTTGCACACCTGGTTTGGGGGATTTTCTGCCCTCTCTCAGGTAGGTTGGGGGCCGGCTATGGATGCCATTATCAGGTCTCTCCAGAGATGTTCCATATTTTTTTAGATCAGGGCCCTGGCTGGACCACTCAAGGACATTCCCAGAGTTGTCCCTAAGCCCCTCCTGTGTTGTCTTGGCTGGGGTCTTAGAGTCATTGTCTTGTTGGAAGGTGACCCTTCTGCCGAGTCTGATGTCGCTTGCGCTCTGGATTAGGTTTTCATTATCTCTGTACTCTGCTCCATTCAGATTTCCATCCACCCTGACCAGTCTCCCCTCCTCCAGCATGATGCTGCACCACCAGGCTTCACTGTAGGGATGGTATTGGGCAGGTGATGAGGGGCGCCTGGTTTCCCTCCCCCCTGACCAGTCTCCTCTCCCCCAGCATGATACTGCCACCATCAGGCCTCACTGTAGGGATGGTATTGTGCAGGTGATGAGCGGCGCCTGGTTTCCCTCCCCCCTGACCGGTCTCCCCTACCCCAGCATGATGCTGCACCACCAGGCTTCACTGTAGGGATGGTATTAGGCAGGTGATGAGCGGCGCCTGGTTTCCCTCCACCTTGACTAGTCTCCCCTCCTCGAGCATGATGCTGCCACCATCAGACCTCACTGTAGAGATGGAATTGGGCAGGTAATGAGGGGCGCCTGGTTTCCCTCCACCTTGACTAGTCTCCCCTCCTCGAGCATGATGCTGCTACCATCAGGCCTCACTGTAGGGATGATATTGGGCAGTTGATGAGGGGCGCCTGGTTTCCCTCCACCTTGACTCGTCTCCCCTCCTCCAACATGATGCTGCCACCATCAGGCCTCACTGTAGGGATGATATTGGGCAGGTGACGAGGGGCGCCTGGTTTCCCTCCACCTTGACTGGTCTCCCCTCCTCCAACATGATGCTGCCACCATCAGGCCCCACTGTAGGGATGGTATTGGGCAGGTGATTAGCAGCGACTGGTTTTCTCCAGACAGAATGCTTAGAGGCCAGAAAGTTGAATTTTGGTGCCACCAGAACAAAGAATCTTGTTTCTCGTAGTCCAAGGGTCCTTTAGGTGCTTTTTGACAAATTCTAGGCGGCTTTCATGTCTCTTACTGAGGAGGCTTCTTTCTGTCCGCTCCGCCAGAAAGCGCATATTAGTGGAGGCTGCAGTGATGGTTGACCTTCTGGAAGTTTCTCCTATCTGCACACAGGATCTTTGAAGCTCAGCGAGAGTGACCATTGGGTTCTTGGTCACCTCTCTTACTAAGACCCTTCACCCCTGATGACTTAGTTTGGTGGGTTGGTGGCTTTAGGAAAAGTCCCGGTTGTTCTTCCATGTAAGTATTATGGGGACCCCTGGGCTCTTGGGGACTTTCAAGGCAGCAGAAATGTTTTTGCAGCTTCTCCAGACCTGAGCCTCCACACAATCCTGTCTCTGATCTCTGCAGGCAGTTCTGTCCTCCTCATGGTTTGGTTTTGGTTATGCATTGTGAGCAGTGAGACCTTATAAAAATGGGGGGGGGGGGGGAGTCTTTTATGTGCAATCAACTGAATTTAACACCGATGACTCCAATCAAGGGGTAGAAACATCTAATAGATGATCAAGGTAAATGGAGGCCAAGTTTCCAGTGTCATACCAAATACTCATGTCAACGCAAAATGTTGGTTTTCAATTTTTAAACAAATTTACGAAGATTACTACCATTCCATCGTTAGTTTGTCATTACTGAGTACAAAATGATGGGGAAATAACACAACAAAATGTAAAAAAAGCCAAAAATTTTCCGACTGCATTGTATCACCGCACTTCCCAGTTCCTTTCAGCAGGCTGCTTGGATTGGCCCAGACATCTGTAAGCGAGGCCTATGTAGTTGCATATATCTGCTATAGTACAATATGTGTTTACGATACAGACGGACGCGTTAATGTGTTCGATGCCAAATACAGAAAACACACGAAGTGGCCATTCTAGAAGGAATTCTGTAATTGTCAATGAAAACATGAGCGCTGTATGCTGTACAGTATGTAGGTGCGCTATATTGGCTATGCAGTGTCTGCAGAATGAGGTGCCGGACCCACAGATTAGTTCTACACCTTTTTTGCACCTTTAGGCCTCTTTCACGTGTTGCATTTTAATTCCGCTCGCATCTCTGTTGAAAATCGCATGAACAAAGAAGATCCGTGACCAAGTCGCAGCTATTATTCACGATTTTTCGTCCATTGACACGCCCGGTTGCGGCGTATTGCAGATAAAATACGCCACAGCCTCGAAATCCTTCGGTCGGCAGAACTACTAGTAATTACTTTTAAATGCCTCACTTGAGGCACCTGTCATTATTTAGAAGCGCTAGCCGCTGCTAAACTCCCTCCCCCTCCCCTTTCTGATGGCTCCCAAAGACTCCTATAGGAGTCTAAGGAGCTGCCAGCGTGTTTTGGTTAAAAAATAGGGCAATACCTATCTTTTTCGGCCGCGTTTAAAATCTGCTGTCGAATTTGGCCCCGGATGTGCTATTTTTTTTCGGCCCGCTAATTTGGCGCCTGGCTATACATTGCCCATCTGAATGAATGCATTGGAATCCAATGTTTTTGGTGGTTGCAATTTTCAGCCTCTTCTAGACCGTACGAGAATCTCATGATTCTCTAATGCTGGAGCGCACGAGCTGATGATGTCATCACCCCCTTCCCGATCGGGCCGCCTGCTCAGACTGCATGATCCTCATTGAGGGTTGCGCTGTTCTCGTTCACTAATCGTTCTGTCTTTCACATTCCTATGTAAAGTGAATGAGCCGACATTGATTTTTATGCCGGCTAAAACTGAACGAGAACCTTATGATTCTGGTTCATCTTTCGGTCGTTGGCTGGCATTCAAACTGAATGATATCATTCGCTTTCATTCATTTGAATGATTTTGTGAATGATCATCGTTCCGTCTAAACACACCATTGGTAACAGCCGGTAAGGTCTCATTATGAGAGGCTTCAGCTGTAATATTCTGTAGACTACATTCTGTTTAGACTGTATAATCACCGGTATTATGCTTTATCTCTAGGGTGCCCCGGGTAATCGTGGGTTTCCTGGATCAGATGGACTCTCCGGACCCAAGGTAACAATAACAGTTGATCAATACCTCACCTAAGGTTCCCAAATACACTATTTTTCAAAAGAAATCAACCCCCAGAAAAAGTTGACGTTTTGCTGCAGAACTCGTCCTGCGGTTCCATCTCAGACAGATCTGTAAATGATGAGAGTTGTGGTGATTAGATGAACGGTCTTGTTACCGGAGACCCTAAAAGTGGTTCCCCCATTGGCCTATAAAAGGCTCTCAGAGCCTCCTTGTGTGTAGTGACCTCTTCTTCGGCTTGTGTAGAGCTTGTTGGCCACTAGACGGGCGCATTATTGGGATGCTAGTATATGGATGGCCGTATCAACGAATTGCCCACCACCTGGGCCTTTATGACTGTTAGGAGGTGTTGAGACCAGTGGATGTGTGAGGGCACACAAGGTGACCAGGCTCAGGACGCCCCCTACAGACCACCAGTACAGAGGAACGTCTGACCAGACTGTTAGGGGGTGTTGGGATCAGTGGATGGGGGCACACAAGGTGACCGGGCTCAGGACCCCCGACAGACCACTAGTAGAGAGGAGCGTCTGACCAGACTGTTAGGAGGTGTTGGGACCAGTGGATGTGTGAGGGCACACACGGTGACCAGGCTCAGGACGCCCCCTACAGACCACCAGTACAGAGGAGCGTCTGACCAGACTGTTAGGGGGTGTTGGGATCAGTGGATGTGTGAGGGCACACAAGGTGACCGGGCTCAGGACCCCCGACAGACCACTAGTAGAGAGGAGCGTCTGACCAGACTGTTAGGAGGTGTTGGGACCAGTGGATGTGTGAGGGCACACACGGTGACCAGGCTCAGGACGCCCCCTACAGACCACCAGTACAGAGGAGCGTCTGACCAGACTGTTAGGGGGTGTTGGGATCAGTGGATGTGTGAGGGCACACAAGGTGACCGGGCTCAGGACCCCCGACAGACCACTAGTAGAGAGGAGCGTCTGACCAGACTGTTAGGAGGTGTTGAGACCAGTGGATGTGTGAGGGCACACAAGGTGACCGGGCTCTGGGCATCCTTGACAGTAGTGTTGACACCTCCAACTTTTTCGTTGTCCGCCATCCAGGGACACATGGCGCCATTGTTGAAGGCCGCTGTGTCTGTCAGAACCACTTTCAGGAGTTCTGGAACTGGGTGCTGCACCCTCTCATTGGCTGCAGTGGACACAGGACTCCCTGTAATATCATCTGTCACAGCAATCACTGGACCCACAGTGGGGCTGCAGCGCTGGATCCCAGTGGGTATGTAGGCTAAGTTTAGTTTACTTTATTACTTTAATACAGGGGGTCCTATTGAAGCAGGCTTTCCAGTAACCGAACAACCTAAATTCTTCACTTATTTGATAACTTTTTTTAATTGTCAAATCTACTTTCTCATCTAATCATGAAGTCAGATTTCACTTCTGGTGACCCATTCAGTTCTGTACAAGGGTGTTGTACTAGAATAGACTTTGATCACCTATCCACAGAATGGGTAATAAAATAGGTCCCACCCATCCTTAGAACAGGGTTTCCCATGCCCCCTCTTCTTTTCACTGTGGGCTCACTGCCGCCCCTGCCCCCCTCCATTCATTTCAGTGAGGCTGACGGAAATAATGGAGTCAAGCACTTAGCTATCTCCAGCGGTTCTACTGAAAATTAACCCCTTGAGTGGCGGGTTTCTTACGACCCTGTCGTGCCCATCAGGGCAGGTTTTTTAAATGGGCTAATCATTTAATTTCAACTAATTTTGCAGTCGCGTTCCAAGAGCCATAACTTTTTCATTTTTCCATTGACACGGCCATGTGAGGGCTTGTTTTTTGCCGGAGAAGTTGTACTTTTTGATGGCATCATTTCTGGGTATATATAATGTATTGCATAACTTTTGTGAAAAAATTTGTAGGGAAATTAGGGGAAAAAAAGTAATACAAGTTTAAATCACCTCCTTTTGCCATATCTATAATAAAAAACTCTAAATCATAAACGAAAAATACATATTTGGTATCGCCGCGTCCGTAAATATCTGATCTATCAAAATAGTGCATTATTTACCTCGCGCGGTGAACGTAGTCCGAAAAAAAAAATAAAGAACGCCAGAAATGCACTTTTTCAGTCACCCTGTCTCCCAGAAAAAATGAAATAAAAAGCGATCAAAAAGTCGTATGTATTCCAAAATGATACCAACGTTAACTACAGGACGTCCTGCAAAAAATAAGCCCTTGCTCAAGTACGTTGATGGAAAAATAAAAAAGTTATTGGGCGCAGAAGATGCAGCAGAAAATAATTTTTAAAAATTAAATGTCTTTGAAAAAAAATACAGTGCTATAGTAAAAAAAAGTATACACATTTGGTATCATAGTAATCGTACTGACCCATAGAATAAAGTTATCAGGTCATTTTTGTTGCAGTTTGTGTGCCGTAGAAACAAAACGCACTGAAGGATGGTGGAATGTCATTTTTCTTTCATTTTACTCCACTTAGTTTTTTGCAAAAGTTTTTCAGTACATTATATGGTACTTTAAATGGCACCATTGAAAAATATAACTCCTTCTGCAAAAAACAAGCCCTTGTACAGCGACACTGATGGATAAATAAAGGAGTTATGATTTTTTAAACGGGGGGAGGAAAAAAGAAATGAGGAAAAAAGAAAAAAAGGGACCGTGTCATTAAGGGGTTAAATAATGTACTAACTTCCTTCTCTGGGTCATTACGACGCAGAGATACCACATGTGTAATTTTATTTTTAATTTTTCACAAAGTAAAGGGAGACAAGTGTTTTTAATTTTATTTATTTTTTTAAATAATTTTTTACTTTTTTTTTTATTTTTGTCCCTTTAGGAACTTCCACAGAGACCCATCAGGACTCCCTGATCACATTCTGGGGGGGTCCCATGGTGACAGCCCTTTACATGCTGCAGTCACATAGACTGCAGCATGTAAAGGGTTAACACAGCAGAGATCAGAGGTTTTCTCTGATCTCTGCTGTAAGAGCTGGTGCCTAGCTGTCCCTCTGACAGCCAAGCACCAGCTCTCCCTGCAACAGAGACCATCGGCTTGCTTCTGACAAGCCAATGGTCTCTATGGCAACCTATAAACAAAGCAGGGGACTTAGAAGCAGGAGATTGCCGGCAGATCGGCAGTATCTTCCTGCTTCTCAACGTCCTGCTTTGTTCTCTGTGGGACTGTGCAGGCAGAGCACACTGCCACAGCTTGTGGCATTGTGCTCTGCAGCTCCCATAGTGATACATAGCCCGGAAATCTTCCGGGCTATATCGCTATGAGCAGTGGAGCTCGTCCTGGAAAATTTCCGGGCGTGCCACTCAAGGGGTTAATGGAGCCGCATCTCACATGTTCAACCGCCACTGTATTCAATCTGCTCTGCATTGCCGGAGGTGCGATGAGCCTATAGTGAGGAGGAGTGGGGGACACAGGACCCTCGTTCTTGGGACTAATGGAGGTTTTATGGGTGAGCACTCCACCACTCAGACGTTTATCCCCTATCCTGTGGATTGGTGATGAAAGCCAATTGTAGTACAAGCCCTTTAGCGAGTCACTGAAATGTTTCCATTCTTACCGTGATTCTCTGCGACTCTCATCTTTAATTATATTCCTTTAATAGTGATATATTTGCATAAATCTAGAGAAACGTTTTTGCTGCTCCTGTATCCTGAAATACTAACCAAAACCTTTGCAGGGAGCTCAAGGAGAACGCGGAGTAGCAGGAGTTTCAGGTCCTAAAGGAGCTACTGGGGATCCTGGCCGTCTGGGAGAACCCGGTCTTCCCGGTGCTAGAGTAAGTAATGCACTTTATGTTATGTATGTATAGCTTTTTAGTTATGTACATGTAGTTATAGTTATGTACATGTAGCTCTCACTTATTACTATGTACATGTAACCTTAATTATAGCTTTGCACTTGTAGTTTTGAGTTATAGTTAGGTATAACTTTTGCTTATAGTTATGTCTTTGTAGCTTTTGGTTACACTTCTGAGTTACGTTTACTTATGCAACAGCTATTAGTTCTAATTATGTACATATAGCATTTAGTTATTATGCTCATGTAGCTTTTAGTAATAGTTATGCATAACTTTTTACTGGTCTGCCTGGTCCTATTGAAATCAATGGTGACGTTGTACGCCGCGCTGATCGCGGTAAAAAGGGGCGAGTGTAAGAGCAGCCTTATAGTTATGTCCAAGTGGCTTTTAGTTACAGTTACATATAGCTTTCACTTCTAGTTCTGCACTTGTAGCTTTTCTACTAGTTATATATAGCATTTAGTTGGTTATGTATCGCTTTTAGCTCTAGTTGGGTACATGTAGCGTTCAGTTACGGTAATGTATAGCATTGAGCTTTTGCAATATTTTCTGATTCAATTTCCTATTTAAACATTGGGGAGGATTATTGAATATGCGCACATGCCGTGTATAGCATTTATTATGGGATTTAGGCAATCACTGCACCTCACTTAGCAGTTTTGAAAGTGTCTCTAAAAGGGGGCGTGGCTAAGGGAAATTTCATAATGCGCCAAATTTATTGGTGACTTGCAGCACAATTTTGGTACAAAATATCAGTGTAAATTAAGGAAATGAAGAGGGAAGTGTCCAACATGGCAAGTTGTGTGAAAGCTGTCACATAGGTGGGGACATTGTGATAAACTGGCCACCGTAAATTAGAGCTTAGTTATGCATCTCATCCTTCATACAATAGTACGTTGCCCATGAGAGTCTGATTGCATGAAGGCAGTTTTAGGTATTTTCATCTTAAAGAGTTTGTCTACTTTGGACAATCCACTTTCCATATGAAAGGTCCCTTAACAATGAGCTCCTCGGCTGCCATCACCAGGAAAGTGTCCAACTTCATTGGAAGGGGGAAATCTAAAGCAGACCACCCTTCGGAGAGACATATATCAATATGCCTTGTCTACCTCCAGCCACAACGGTCAGAGGAGGCCTCTTCCACTTACCGTATCTTCTGAAAATCACACTGACCTCTAACTCTGATGGTTTATTATTAGAGATGAGCGAGCACCAAAATGCTCGGGTTCTCGTTACTCGAGTCGAACTTCCCGCGATGCTCGAGGGTTCGTTTCGAATAACGAACCCCATTGAAGTCAATGGGCGACCCGAGCATTTTTGTATATCGCCGATGCTCGCTAAGGTTTTCATTTGTGAAAATCTGGGCAATTCAAGAAAGTGATGGGAACGACACAAAAACAGATAGGGCATGCGAGGGGCTACATGTTGGGCTGCATCTGAAGTTCCCAGGTCCCACTATTAAGCCACAATAGCAGCAAGAGTGGGGCCCCCCCCCCCCCCAACAATTTTTACTTCTGAAAAACCCTCATTAGCAAGGCATACTTTAGCTTAGCACCACACTACCTCCAACAAAGCACAATCACTGCCTGCATGACACTCCGCTGCCACTTCTCCTGGGTTACATGCTGCCCAACCCCCCCGCACGACCCAGTGTCCACAGCGCACACCAAAGTGTCCCTGCGCAGCCTTCAGCTGCCCTCATGCCACACGCTGGCCTCATAGCCACACCACCCTCATGTCTATTAATAAGTGTGTCTGCCATGAGGAGGAACCGAAGGCACACACTGTAGAGGGTTGGCAGGGCCAGGCAGCGACCCTCTTTAAAAGGGGCGGGGCGATAGCCCACAATGCTGTACAGAAGCAATGAGAAATCCAATCCTGTGCCACCTCCATCAGGAGCTGCAAACATGGGCATAGCAATGGGGAACCCATGTGCCACACAGTATTCATTCTGTCAAGGTGTCGCATAGCTCAATCCACACTGCAAGGGGAAAGCCGTCAGTGCTCTGCCCCCTACCCAAGTCAGTCAGTGCCTTTGTGCCAGACAGGTCAAACACCGCAATGGGAACTAAGTTTGCACCAACAGCATAGGTGGGTCCTAGGAAACCCAAGACATGAACAAAAAATTGATCTGAGAGGCCAAACATGGCAGACTTGCACCGCGCCCACGACATAGGCCTCGGCCCACAGATTCAGCAATCCTAGGCTGGAAGCGGACTGTCACTGCACCCAGGACATAGGCCTCTGCACAAACCCTCAGCAATCGCGTGCCTACAGCGGACTCCAATGCTAGCGTAGCTGTGCACATCTCATTAGCGCTGTATTGATCCTGTAGTTTGTCCCAATGCAGTGCCCCAGATAGTAGAGCTAACGTCAGATTAAATACAGGTGGGCTTCGGCCCACACTGCATGCCCCAGTCAGACTGAGGTTCTTTATAAGTAGACACAGGCAGGTACAACTCCGTGTGGACCGACAACATGGGTGGGTCCCAGGAAGCCACCGGCGTTACATAAATAAATCCCATTGCATTGCCCAGCACAGCTGAGGTAACGTCAGATTAAATGCAGGTGGGCTTCGGCCCACACTGCATGCCCCAGTCTGACCGGGGTTTTTAATACATAGACACAGGCAGGTACAAATCCCTAATGTGAAGTCCGTGTGGACCCAAAGCATGGGTGGCTCCCTGGAACCCACCGGCTGTACATAAACTAATCCCATTGCAGTGCCCTGGACAGCAGAGCTAACGTCATATTAAATACAGGTGGGCTTCGGCCCACACTGCATGCCCCAGTCAGACTGGTAATATGTACCTTAACAGTAACCGCATTGGTGGGAATGTGGTCGTGACTGCAGACCTAGTAGCGCGGTTTTATTTAGTTGGTTTTCGGAATGTGGCCAGGATTAAGTGGGCCGTGGCGGGGGGATGGTGGGGGGGCTCTCTTGTTGTGTCGTTAAAGTTGAAATTCTTGGACTGCCACCAGACGGACCAATGCAAAGGTATTTGCCAAGAATGTTTTCATTGTTGGAGGAGGAGGGGGATGTTTGTGAGACACTACGTGTCCTCTCCACGTGTCTGTGGTTATATGCACCTTAACAGTAACCGCGTTGGTGGGAAATGGCCTCGCCGCCATCATGTCTTTGGGAAGCCTCCGTTTCTACACCCCAGTGACATAGCATTAGCAGCGGTATAGGCAGAGCCCAGAATTAGTAACATTTCAGCGGTAGCATTAGGGACAGGCCCCAGTAACATATCACTAGCAGCAGTATAGGGGGAGCACAGTATTAGTTCCATTTCAGTAATAGTAGCAGTCAAGACAGGCCCCAGTAACATATCACTAGCAGCAGTATAGAGGGAGCACAGTATTAGGTCCATTTCAGTAATAGTAGCAGTCAAGACAGGCCCCAGTAACATATCACTAGCAGCAGTATAGGGGGAGCACAGTATTAGTTTCATTTCAGTAGTAGTAGCAGTCTAGACAGGCCCCAGTAACATATCAGGGGCCTACCCCTACCCCTCAGCATGGTGTATTACGAGTAGAGCAGAAATAGAACGCTGTAATTAAATGTGCTGCTTATTGGCTTGTGGTTGGAGGCTGACTTCGCTTACGGAGCGCACAGCAGAGCCAGGAAACAATTATGCGCAAGCCTGTAGTGAGACCTAGGTGCGTATGACTGAGTTACTGGAATTCACAGCGAAGAACCAGTCAAGTGGCCAAAGGCCAGTGGTAGGCCTTAAGTATTTTGCTTCAATGTTTTAAAATGGTGAGGTGAAAAACCAAACAGACACCGTATGCAGCGTATATATGTATACTGTTTCCCTCTGGCGGGATGACGGCGATCATGTAACGGACACAGCAGAGCCAGGAAACAATTATGCGCAAGCCTGCTGCAACGCTTAGCTGGGTAATAATGAGCGACTACTACCCCCAGCAGACACGCAGTAAACTGAAGACGGTCACAGGCAGCCCAAATATAGTATTTTTTCCCAATTGTGGGGAAAAAGCCCACTGCCTGTGATATAGCCTGTATATGGATTTCCCTGTTGGAGGATGACTGTGGTTATTGAAAGCACAGTGCAGCCAGAAAAAATTATGCGCAAGGCTGGGTATTAATCAGCGACTACTAGTACCCCCAGCAGACACGCAGTAAACTGAAGACGGTCACAGGCAGGCCAAATATAATCTTTTTTTACAATTTTTGGGAAAAAGCCCACTGCCTGTCATATAGCCTGTATATGGATTTCCCTGTTGGAGGATGACTGTGGTTATTGAAAGCACAGTGCAGCCAGAAAAAATTATGCGCAAGGCTGGGTATTAATCAGCGACTACTACCCCCAGCAGTAAACTGAAGACGGTCACAGGCAGCCCAAATATATTTTTTCCCAATTTTTTTGAAAAAGCCCATATATGCCTATATAGCCAGTATATCTCTTTCCCTGTACCACTGTCCCTGCCTCAGCAGTACTGCCCCTATACTCTGTAAAATGACTGCAGACTGAGGACGCTATGGTCTGCACGCCCGATATACAAAAAAAAAAAAATTGTGCAAAACTGCTAAAAGCAGCCTCAACAGTACTGCACACGGTCAGATGTGGCCCTAAGAAGGACCGTTAGGTGTTATTTTAGTCTTCAACAACCCCAACACTCTCCCTATAGCAGCTACAGCAAGACAGCACTGTCCCTGATCTCTCTCAGTGTGCACCTGTGCCGAGCCGCGGGCGGGGCAAATTTAAATACTTGGGTGTCATCTGATCTCCCCAGCCACTCACTGCAGGGGGGTGGGATAGGGCTGGAATGTCACAGGAGGAAGTTGTAATGCCTTCCCTGTGTTTCTATTGGCCAGAAAAGCGCGCAAATTTCTCAGGGAAGGAAATGTAATGGAGTCGAGCACCGCGTGGTGCTCCTCTCGAGTAACGAGCATCTCGAACACCCTAATACTCGAACGAGCATCAAGCTCGGACGAGTACGCTCGCTCATCTCTATTTATTATACAAGTCATACACCAGTTCTTTAATTTACACCAAAACAACAAGGAAAAAAACAGCCTTTAGAATGAAAAAAAGAGAATGAAATACCCAATACCATCTAGTAAAAGGAGGGGGGGGGGGAGATGCCGTAGAATGGCAAGGGAAAAAAAACGCAGAAATTCCAACTCAAAATCCGTGAAATACAAACAGCAGAGGACAGCGTGCCCACCGTGGGCTGCCTGCCTCTTTATTTTTTGCATTCTCGTTGACTTGACTGGGCAAGTCTTGTCCGCTAAGTGGTTCAGACTGGTGCATGCTGCATTCTTTCAATGGGATCCAAGTGAAAGAAAAGTTGAAGTTTGAATTGACCTATTGCCTACATTGGTTCCGTGTTCTATCAGAGTCTAGACAGTTGGAGAACCGGACAGCCCACAATCCAGAAATACTCTCGGGTGAATTCACCATCCTTGCTGGCTCATGCATCCATATTTCCTGAAACGCCCCCAAACCCCTCCAGAGGTTAATAACCCCATCAGCTATGCCAACTACTAAATTCTCTTTATGTGCTATAGTATGTAAGACTATACAAAGCACAGGTACAGTATATATACCTGCTACAATAACAACTGGCCGAATATGAACCTGCAATGCTACAACCCAATGTGCGTGGGTCACTAATCCTTCTCCATGCATGGCAGGCGACAGTCAGTAAAAACAAGGGGATAAAAGTTTATTTACCAATTACAAAAATATAAAATAGTAAAAGTTTGAAAAATAACTTTTCCCACATTTCTAGTAAAAAAAAAAAATTAAATGTATTTGGTGCCACTGAGTCCCTAAAAGTCTGATCTATTAAAATACATTATTTGTACCGCATGGTGAAAAGAATACTCAGTAATTAATTATTAGAAAAAATAAAAATGATAAGTTTAAAAAGCCATCAAAAAACTAGCTTAAAAAAAGAAAGAAAAGTTAGTATCGCTCTGTTCATAAAAATCCAGTTGCTTAAAATATCACATTATTAATGCTGCATGGTAAATGTCATCACCAAAAGAACGTAGTGCCAGAAGTGGGGAGGGTTTATTCTGTGTGTCCAGGAAAAAATGTAAGAAAAGTCGTTTGTACCCTAAAATAGTACCGACAGGAACCGTAAGTCGTCCCGCTCAGAAACGAGTCCTCACACCGCTACATCGATGGAAGCATGGTGGCCAAAAGATGGGGGCAGATCAATCTGTTACTAAAGCTACTTCATCCTTTAAAAGTCGTGAAACAGTAAAGCTATACCGTTTTGGGTTTCGCCGCAGTCACACGGACCCACGGGAAGGCGCCGCAGTCACACGGACCCACGGGAAGGCGCCGCAGTCACACGGACCCACGGGAAGGCACCGCAGTCACACCGGAAGACGTTACATGTCTATGCTAGAGAAACAAGACCCCAAAATTATTTTTCTTAGAAATTGAAGGAGCAGAAGGCAAAAATAATTTTCTAAAAATGTCTGTGTCTTCAAGGGGTTAATAGCGTGATGTTTTCTATTTTGTGATTTTTGTTATGTTCTATGGAGATGTAAGTTATCATGTAAACTGCTTGTTCCGAACTACTTGAGGTTGACCCGCGGGTCTTCAGCAGAGGGGCCCGGTGCCCCGCCCTGTAATGAAATGCATGTATTTTTCCGGAGGTTCTCCTCACACATCGTATCTCCCGATGGTCTTCAGAATCAGCGGATCACTGATCTGTCTTACTTTATTTCAGGGTCTGACTGGAAATCCTGGAGTCCAAGGCCCGGAAGGCAAAGCAGGCCCCCTGGTAAGGCGAAGAATATAATGTACATCTGTGTAGTTAAAGGGACCACAGCACCATTGTTGGTATTAATTAAAACCAGATAGAAAAACCTTTTCCTAATCCTAATTTCCTAATGTTTTTAGTTTCTGATTGTAGAATTTTTTTTACTGCGGCCTATACATGACTATTAGGGGGTCCATCTTGCCTGCACATGACTAGGGGTGGCCATCTTGCCTGTACATGACTAGGGGGTGGCCATCTGTCCTGAGTTGCACTTAACAGCATTTAGAGAGATGCTTTACAGCAGCTTCATGGGCCATTCCCACAATGGATAGGAGCAGACCCATAGACTTATGTAGGAGACTGTTCTAAGCATGCTCTGTGACCTGTACATAGGTCATTGTGCAGGGAGGGGGAGGAGGTAGTCACAACTTATCACCTATTGTGAATAGTGGATCCTGTGTTTTATATATATATATATATATATATATATATATATATATATATATATATATATATATATATATATATATATATATATATATATTGACAGCTGCAAAACTTTCTCTACTGATCAGGAAGTATCAGACTAGTGTTAGGCTCTGTGGTCAGTGTGCAAGAAGGGGGAGGAGGTAGTCACAACTGATCACCTATTGTGAATGGTGGGTCCTGTGTTACCTACATATAGGTGTCACCTCTCAGTGTAATCCTGCCTGTGATGTTAGTGAGATGACTGCTGTAAAGGTTCTTTACAGATCAGGAAGCATCAGGCTTCTATTAGGCCCCGTGGTCAGTGTGCAGGGAGGGGGAGGAGGTGAGCTGTGACTATTGTGAATAGTGGTTCCTGTGTTATCTACATATAGCTGTCAACTCTGTGTAATCCTGCCTGTGAAATGACTGCTGTAAAGCTGTCTTTACAGATCAGAAAATGTCAGGCTAGTATTAGGCTCTGCGGTCAGTGTGAAAAATTTCTGATTTTATTTTAAATATAGATTGTGACCGAAAAAAAAAATCACCAAAAACTCTTACATATTTTAAACAGAAAAACGTAATTTATATAGTAGGTCATTTCCTGATGGCACATTCCCTTTAAAGGGGCTGTCCCAGACTTTTATTACTACTGACCTCTCTATCGGTTGGGATCCGTGCCGATCAGCTGATTGCCATCCTGCTGTCACTGCTGGAAGCAGATAGGGCGGTCAACATTGCAGCAGCCCAGGAAGGAAAGGAAATGTTTTAAGCCTATGATATTGTATGTTGCAGGGAGGTCCTGGAGAAGACGGTCGCACTGGCCCACCTGGTCCAATCGGAATACGCGGTGAAACTGGAACAATGGGCCCTGCTGGACCAAAAGGCAACAGCGTACGGGCCTTTATCCAAGTACTAAGCCAATGTTACTCTTTCTTGCCCAACAACATTTATTAACAACACGTTTATTAAACAGGGAGACCCCGGAAAGGCTGGAGAACAAGGTAGTGCTGGTGCAAATGGACAACGGGTACGTTACAGTCTACTTTGCTTCATGATTATTCTTTGGTGACCAAAAGTATCTCTACAAATGTACAATTTTACCTATATCACTAGGGGGCGCCAGGAAAAGACGGTGAAGTTGGTCCTTCTGGTCCTGCTGGTCCTCCGGTAAGTAGAACAACGTAGATATCAATACTGTATGTCAATAGAAATAGATCTGAAATCATTTATAAACTCCTTTAATCATTTAGGGCCCTGCTGGCGAAAGAGGTGAACAAGGACCCCCCGGCCCCACTGGATTCCAGGTATGTTTCATCATTCGGGCTTAGATTATGTGTAATCTGATATACTGCAAAGGGTTGTGCCACAATTGACTTTTATCACCTGTTCATCGGACTGCTGAGACACCACTGATCCCGAGAACCGGGGTCTCAATTCCCTTTTTTGGCTCTGTGCAAGCTCGCTGAACACCCCGCAGTGAGGAGGAGCTTGAATGGAGCAGCGGTCACACATGTGAGGAGCCGCTCCATTCATTCTTAGTGGGACTGCCGGAGATAGCCAAGTGCCATCAGCCCCATTGAAATGAATGGAGCAGCTCCTCACATGTGTGACCGCTGCTCCATTCAAGCTCCTCCTCACTGCCGGTAGGTTCATTGAGCCTGTGGTGAGGAGGAGAGGGGGACACAGGACCCCCACTCACAGGATCAGCGGGTGTCACAGCAGTGAGATCCCACGTCGATCGGACTTTTATTACCTATTTTACGGATAGGTTATAAAAGTCGATGGTGGTACAACCCCTTTAAACTACATAAATTCCCCAGGAGAGTAAGTGCATCAAACCGACCCTCCGGTTTCAGGACAAAAATCTGTCCCAGAACCATATGAGAACCAGTAGTTGTTCCTCTCTGTTGACCCTCTGATGTACTGAGCCCGCGTCCCACTTTCAGTCATCCAAGATGGCCAACGCAATCTACCCAATCCCCGTAGTGCATTGGCTGTGTTAGACTACCAGCACATTATACCTGTCATCTGTCTGATCCGTAGGTTTTGGTCCCGTTTAGGCCGTCTCTCAACCTAACACACACTGTGCACTGCTCTCTGATTGGCCAGCACTGATCATATGAATAGCACTTGCCAATCATAGAGCAGTTTTGGGCAGCATGAACCTGGTGGTAAGTTCCCTTTAAGTAAACTATTAATTCATTTAAAGGGCTTTTCCAGGACTTAAAAAAATTACAGACTTAGAATGGTGTAAAATTGAAGAAAAATGCATACTCTCCTACTTCAATAACTGCCCGTCCAGGACTGGACCCCGGTCCCCACCAACTAGAACCTAGAAGAAGCTGGAGGGTGGTCACGTGCAATTCATTGTTCATATGACTGCTTAGCCAATCACAGGCTTCAGTGGGCGTGGAACAACCTCTATTGAAGCTTGTGATTGGCTGAGCAGTTATGTGTGTAATGAATGGCACATGACCACCCAGAAGTAGGAGGCACCACTCTGCGACCAATCAGTACCAGTCTAATTGGACTAAGTATTGGACATAACCACAATATATGCCATAAATGACTGATGGATGCGGGTCCCAGCTCTGGCACCCACACTGGTCTCCAGAATGAGGGTCCCTTGATCCAAGGTCAGGAGAGGGAATAGAGAGGTGGATGCACATGTGAATGCTCTCTCCGTTCATTTCTATGGGAGTAACAGAAACAACCAAAAACAGCTGAAGCGTGACTCCTACAGAAGTGAATAGAGACGTGCGCTTTACAGTCCCTCTACGCGGCAGAAAACGATAAAGTCACAATAACTAAGTATTAAACAATGAGGTGTCTTACAGGGTTTACCCGGCCCACCGGGGCCTCCTGGAGAGACCGGAAAGCCAGGAGATGAAGTAAGTCATGCCTTATGGGTATTACACATACTCAAATTGTATAATAAAGATTCCGTTGTTTGACAATTTGATTTCAGTGCATTTTTAGTGACGTCAATAAATACTTATGTGGAATTCTATATCTCTCACAGGGAGTACCAGGAGATTCTGGAGCTGCCGGCCCACTTGGTCCAAGGGTAAGGAAGAGATTTCTACATAAATGCTTAGGATAGCAGCTAAGTGCAGGCACACAAGGGAACAGAAGAATTGATCAGTGGGCCCCCCAAACCTGCACGAGCAGTGCATGGCACAATACACTTGCTGCACTACATACAGCATCTTATCCAGCCCATACCGTCTAGTCTATCTATTTCTATGGACACATAGGCTGTCTGAGGTGACAGCTAAAGTTTGCGGGTATCCACAAGCTACCTTGTTAAGACTTAGGTTACCTTAATACCGCACTTATATTAGATTGTACTGCAAATCATCATGTTTTTTAATTACTTGTTAATGGCCATACATTTTACATTAAAAATCTATTTGAAAACTTCCGTTTTACCATAAAGCTGCATGCCGGCGTCATTTTCAGCCTTACTGTGCTATTTACAGGATATGCCTTAAATGTCACCCCTGGGATCCTCCCGTATCGGGTAAATCCACCAATTCCCACCCACTGCATTCTCCATATACTTCAGTAGAGGCAAGGCCACAAGCCACCTTTCCATTGACATGTGCGGCGAATGCGTCGGCCGGAAATTTGCAAACCACACAAACCATAATTTTTGCATGTAGCATTACAGTGGGTCCCTGGAATTAATAGTACTGGTGGGCCCTAGACACCCCCGGTCTGACACTGACTAAGAGGCTTCTTGTAGGAGCAAATAACTGAAAGCCTTTATTTTGTAATAGGGAGAACGTGGTAATCCTGGTGAGAGAGGAGAACCCGGGGCCTCTGGACTACCTGGCGAGAAGGGCATGGCTGGTGGTCACGGACCTGATGGACCAAAGGTCAGCTGGAAAAGAATAAACTGCTTCAGTAATGATGACTCTTTGCATCTCCTACCTGAATTTGATGATATCTTATGGTTACCTATCATATTGGATAACATAGGACTTCATACAAAAAGTTCATTTACGTATATTTATGGCGACCATGACATTTACCTGTGTAATACAATGCGTTAGGGCTTTGGTTGCATGATATCTCGCTAGTTCATATTTTTATGTTCTTCTACATTGTTCCAAGGCTTTTTTGAATATCTGCTTCTGACCTTAGGGAAGTCCTGGTCCGTCTGGCACTGCTGGGGATGTAGGACCTCCTGGCCTTCAAGGTATGCCTGGAGAAAGAGGCATTGCCGGCACACCAGGCCCAAAAGGCGACAGGGTAAAGGACTTTTTTTTTCTTGTTCTTACATCTTAAAGTACATATAATTTGATATAAATCAAGGCATTATTCTATATTTCAGGGCGGTATGGGTGAGAAAGGCTCGGAAGGAACCGCTGGTAACGATGGTGCAAGAGTAAGTACATGCACTCCGACCTATGCGCTGGGTGGACAGTCTTCCTGCTGTGCCTTCCTACTAGCTTTATATGTTGAGGCCTAGTAACATAGAATCAAGCAATTTATAAATCTGTCACTTGCGCGGAGCTTAGTCTGCTGTGAAACAACTTTATTAACCACTTCATGACTGTAACATTTTTACACTTTAAAACGACCCTCCGGGCTTGGGCTAACAAAGATGGCCGCACCACATCTGATTGGCTGATTGCACTACACCTGCTTTGATGTCCATGTGAGCATCACTCGCCAGTCAGAGTCGCATGTAGGGCTTTTGACTACCGATATATACTACGCATAGCAAGCATCAGGTAGGCAGAAAAGTAGTGAGGCCATCTTTATTTGTTCAGACCTGGACTACAGCTTTAATGATCGGTCAATGTTTAACAATTTCTAGTTTAATGGTCATTTTTTTTTGTAGGCTACCCAAGTGATTTTTGTAGTTTTTTAAAGGGGTTGTCTAGTTATAAACTATTGATGGTTTATCCTTAGAATAGGCCATCAATAGTAGACTGCCAGGTGTCTGTCACTCGGGATCCCCTCTGATTAGTTGTTCACCATGCTTGTGCACTGAGCTCATTTCTGCAGAAAGAAGACAGCTCCGTTCTTACTGCAGTGGCCAGACTTGGTATTACAGGCAATGTTCCCATTTATTTCAATGCCTACAAACCAAGCCTGGAGCTGTCTGATTCCTGCAAAAATCAGCTCCATACATGAACACAGAGGCCTAGTGAAGGAATGATTGCGTTTGATTGCTCCTGCAGTATAATGTAATACCATAATATTACGTTATACGGGGATCTGACAGGCAGTTTATCAAGCCACACTATAGGCATGGATTCATAGACAATCTGTATTGGCAGCCCTAGGAGCTTTCAGAAGGCTTAATCTCATAGCAGGGGTGAGGGAAGCCATTCGGGACCCCCGCACTCCGATCAGGGCATTTAAATGCCGTTGTCAGAATTAATGGTGGCATTTGAAGGGTCAACAACCGCAATCAGTGTGAGCGCTGATCTCGACTATTGTGGGCGGGTGTCAGCTTTCAAAGACCCCCACCACCCGCATTGTATAGAATGGTATCAGCCCACAATCCCTCTTCCTACTAACCCCGAACCTCCATGATTTAACTGTACGTCATGGAGCATTAAGGGGTTAAGAGTTGATCGAATAAAACACCTAACATATATGATATTCAGTAGATAAGAACATATAACATACAGTAATGACAGCATAGGGAATGTTTCCACACAGCAATTTCTTCATCTATAGATGTTCTTGTATATGATACTGCAGATACAGCACCAGCCCACTGAAGACAGATAATGCAGTAGGAAGTTCTGGTTTTTGGTCCTCAGCCACATTCATGTTTTTCTAGCCTCAGTGACACCCCATCTCCACTCACCACATGGGCTGACATCGCTTGTGACCCTTTTAGAGTGTTTTCACAAATGTTCAATTCCCTTCTTATTGTATTTCCTATAGGGTCTTCCAGGACCTATTGGTCCAGGGGGTTCAGCTGGTCCAGCCGGTGAAAAGGTAAATCTATGACTAGTCATTGTCATACCACCAGTTCTCAGCAGCAGATTTGATACATTACGTATTCTCTTCTAGGGTGAGCCTGGACCGAGGGGTGTTATCGGACCAGTTGGATCACGTGGAACTCCCGTAAGTAATGTGGTCCTACAATGTTTATTAATGGCATTAATAAGGCCTAAAGAGTATAAATTCGTCAGATGTTGTGGATTGTCCGACGGCCGTAGAGAATTGTATGAAATTGTTTCAGATTAGATTTTTCCTTATCCATTTGCACAAATTTTAACATTCTTTGGCATTACAGTTGGCTGTTGGCGTGTCGGAAGGAATGGAGGAGGCCAACTACTTTATCACGGGGTTGGGAATGTTATCATGGCTGAGCTCAGTACATATGATATCATCATGCATATTTTAACATATTAGCATACGCTTTGTATGGTTGTACTGGGTGACGTGTAGCGCACAACGTTCTGCTGTTTGTTGGGGCGTGTGGAGATGGCTACACTGCTTTTTGAGCCTTGGTCTGATACTTGAGAAGTTACAACAGAACCGTTATTTGTGGTCGGGCTTTTTTTTTAAACTATGAAGCAGAATATTTTTCATGATCAAAGTTTATTAAAACAACAAAGAAGGAAACCGTCAATATAACAGGTCATACAACTGCGTTTAGGGTCATTGATGGAACAGATAGCAAACACCCAAATCCAGTTATCTCATCTCTTTAAACAGTACCCACACTTTCACCTTCGGAGCTCCTTCGCTCTCTTGGCCGTTTTCGGCTCCTTACGGCATGAAGAGCATGAGGTAGATCTTCATTATGGTATCAAAGTAATATAACATCCATGATGGAAAATGACGCCCATAACATCTTGAAATACTAAAGTGCAAAAGGAGATCAAACGTTCCACCAGTCAGGAAGTAGACAACAAATCAGGCCGGATAGGTCTTCAAAAACCATTTGCATTTTAATCAACACAAAGGACAAGGGCAGAAGAGGACAGACAAACAAGTAAAACTCACATGACAGAGATGTAAGGGAAGGAGGTAGAAGAAAAGAGAGACAAAAAAGGGGTATGGGGGAAAAAAGAGAAACTGAAGAAGAACAACTTAGGTAAGTCAATGAACCAATTCCCCATTATCCTAAAATCTATCCAGCTGCCCCAAGTGGGATCGAAGGCATCAATCGTACCATTATCGTCAGCCATAATGCTCTCCATATATTGCAAGTCATTTACTTCAGTTACCTATTGAGAAAAAGAAGGGGCAGTAGAAGATCTCCAGTGTCTAGGAAAGATAGTCCGAGCTGCTGACAGAAAATGTATCGGAATCCCTTTGTAAATGCTAGAAAAAGAGCTTGATGTGATTGAGAGTAAGTCTATCGGGGGCTAAGGATGCAACATTGTAAATGGATATAAATGATCGCTGAATCAATGAATTGTTTGATCATTGGGCAAGGCCACCAGATGTGACTCATAGACCCCATTGTTGACAGACATCACCAACACACTTCAGAAACCGAGGGGTAGCTTCTATGTAGAGAGACCGGACACCGGTACTACCGTGCCACGATTTTATAATTTTTCTCTTGCGTGGCACAAGCTGTTGGCGTCTTATGAGTGAGCAAGAACACTTTGGTCCAATCTTCACCGGACAAGGACACCTCAAGCGCCCTCTGAAAGAGAGGCGGTTTGTGATAAGAAAGAGTAGAAAACATGAACTGAATCACAGAGAGGAGGCGTGTTGGCGAAGAAGTTTGCAATATTAAGGATTGAAATGATGTGAAAGGTCTACAAAGGATTTGCACGGGACCCAAAAAATCCAAATATCAGTGTAACTGTAAATATCCAAACCATTAATGAGTCCTAACCGGGCGAATGTTCCTTAGAAATGAAAACGAGGGCAGAGCCCCACTAGCTAATACAACCTTGCTCAAGACTATCCTAGTTGACCATATTAGAAATGCTTCAGTATCCTGAGTGGACGCAAAGTCAGCGTTTCCAAACAGTGAAGTCAATGGGTCTACCAAGGGGGGTGAACCAGAATATTTATGATTATTCCCTAATGAATCTGCGCAAATTGGGGCGAAACGTTTTGGTATTCGATATTTTTTGTGGTATTTAATGTGTTCAGACATTCTCTGTAACCAAACAGCAGCTCACCGCATGGGTACACTTCCCATTGGGTGATTGGACATGTTCAGGTACACCGTAAGCAGCAATAGAAACAAAACAATGCTATGAATAAGAACTCTGTTGGGAACTTGTAGGTGTCTTTTTGGAAGATGTTTTTATCTATAAAATTTTAGTAAAATGCTGTTTTCATTCCGGAATCCAAGCAAGTGCTGAAATTTGGTTCTATTCCAGACATTCTATGTTGCAAGTAATCTGATCTTTGACAGTTACGCTCTTGGAGGTTAATTGACTTAAATGCCTCTTGTCATGACTTGCTTTCACCTGGTGGGTTTATTGTATATTTGATATCTAAGGTATGAATAGCTCTTCTCCTCCTCAGGGTACGCAACTTATTTCTGGGCCAGACTGTGGTTTTCATTATCAGTCTTGTCCTCCCCTTTGGGTATTTTCCCTATATATTGATTTGGTATAGGGACTAACAGGGAGAGACTGGTGGTCAGCATGGTCCTTATCAGGACAGGCTCAGTGTTTAGGTTCTTTGCACTTCAAGTCTTCCTGACTTTACTAGTTTTAACTTGTTTATTAAAGGCTAAGCTTTATTGTACCTTCAAACAAGGGTTCTTTGTTCTCGTATGTTGTGCTTTACACATTGAGTAAGAACATAGCTGTTTATCCATAACAGCACTGGTATGAACATGTTTTTTTGCTTATCTTTCAGGGTTCACGAGGTGAAAATGGTCCCACAGGTCCAGTTGGCTTTGCTGGACCACCGGTATGTACCTTTTTATGCTGTTGTCATGTGGTGCAGTGTGTTAAGGCAGCAGTATTCAGTGCTAAGCTCTCGCTCATGACCTGAAGGTTGCTAGTTTAAGCCATACGTGGTTCAGGTAGCCCGCTCAAAGTTGACCCTTCGGAGGTTGGTAAAATGAGCACCCAGCTTGATGGGGGGTAATAAATAAATTACCTGACAGCACTGTAGAATAAGTTGGCGCCATAGAAGTCCCTTCCCTTCTAATGCTCTAATATTTTAAAGTTATAAAGTCTTACCTGCTTGTTTAATGCATAAGTTTCAATAATAATAAAAGGGGCTATTCAGGAATTGGAATTCCTCACCAGCACCTGCTAAGCCAGACCAGCCACTTTCAGCTGAGTTCCAATAAGGCATCAGGTGGTATTGTGGCCCTCCATCGGCAGTGATAGAAAAAATGGGTTATTGTAATGAGCCGACAGCCCGTCCCTTACCTATGACATCTTCGACCACTGAGGTCCGCAGGACCACATGACTCGTTTTCTAAATTCAGCATGCAAATACTTTAGTTGGCATTTTAAGGAAGGGTTTTTATTGCTTTTTTTTAGGGACCTGATGGGCAACCTGGTGTAAAAGGAGAGCCTGGAGAACCTGGCCAAAAAGGTGATGCTGGAGCTCCTGGTCCACAAGGTCTTTCTGGATCTCCTGGTCCTCCCGTGAGTATTGGAGTCCATAAACATGAACGGCCTAAAGCTTTGTGTTTGCAAAATAGCTTCCCTCCCCCAACTGAATAATGGATATTTTTGCTTTGTTTAGTGAATTATATAGATACTGTAGATTCTGAACTGCCAGTCAACATTCCCATAACTAGGCATTATATTTTGTTGTTGTTAGCCATTTAGTCATTCACAACCCGCGGCAACCCTAAAGGCGAGCTCCCTCCATGTTTTTCGATTTTGCGCTCTTCTTTCAGTTTTTTGATATCCATGCCAGTATCTCTGAGCTTCCGGAAAAGACTGTGGCTTTGGCTTATATTCCCAGTCCTCTTATGAGGCCTGTTAAAAGGTCAGCTATTGGCTTGAAGTAGAGCTGCCTTATAAAAGGTGGGACTTCCATACCAAATTTCCCAGAGGAGCATTGCATGGCCTTACGTCTCCCCACAAGTACAGACTGTCCCCCTCCTGGCCTATATTTCATATCAGCATGCATTGCGTACAGATGGGCTGTAGTGAG
Organism: Eleutherodactylus coqui; assembly: GCF_035609145.1. Classification (NCBI taxonomy): domain Eukaryota; kingdom Metazoa; phylum Chordata; class Amphibia; order Anura; family Eleutherodactylidae; genus Eleutherodactylus; species Eleutherodactylus coqui. The sequence continues at coordinate 185,200,816 of NC_089844.1, read as the reverse complement.
ATGATCATATCATGTTTCAGGCTAGAACTGGCAGGAGTGTATGAGCATGAAAACTGCATCATATGTCGAATGGAAAAAGTACCTTGTCTAATGAATCAACTCTACATGGCCAAGAAAATATTAATTGAAATAGTCTGCTGGATAGATGCTGATGGTAGTCGTGCCATGTTTTGGAAAATCCTCTCCTGGAGCTATTGATATTACTTTTTTTAATATTGAATGTTACCAAAATAATGTTAAACTTTGTAAATTTGTTGTAGGGAGAATGGTTAGCCATTCTAAGAGCCCTAACCTTTACACTTTTACCATTGACCTAGCCTTACAAGGGCTTGTTTTTTTGCAGGACAAGCTGGATTTTGTCCTGGCACCATGCTATGCCATGGCATGATGCCAAACCAAAGCTGCCATGGATTGTGGCAGGGCTTAATAGGACAGCTGTAAAAGTACAATATAGTAAAATACTTAAGTATTGCACTATTGTGTATAAGCCAATGTTTCCTAACCTTTTTGGCTCACTGCATACAAATCTTATCTTGTGGCACCCATGCAAAAAAAAATATATATATATAAATCTCTGTCTCTCTCTTTATTTGATATCATTTTTAGGCATATTTGACATCATTGCCGTCCCCAAAGTCCTATCTACTAAAATATTGCATAGTAAATGCTGTAAAAACAAAAAAGTGTCATAGTTGCACAATTTTGGTTGCCCGATCTCCAAGAAAGACATTTTATAAAAAGCAATACAAAAAAGTTGTGCGCACCCCAAATTGTACCGATAGAAAGTATAGATTGTGTTGCAAAAAAACGAGCCGTCACACAACTCCATCAACCTTAACCCTTTCCAATCCACTGTCTGACGTCTAGAGACATTATGATTTAAGGCTGTACAGCTCTGATGTTAGAAGACGCCCATCAGGGTTCTCTTACTGTATATTGCCAGTCTCTCTGCTATCAGAGCCTATCCAATGTGTCACCTCATGCAGTACTGGCTTTAGCCAGCACACAGCGCCATTGTATAACAGCAGAAAGAGAGTAAGCCTCCTAGGAAAACCAGGATACAAATTGGATTGGAAAGGGTTAAAATTAGAGATGAGTGAACGTACTCGTTTTGAGTACTTACGCACCCGAGTACCGCCATTTTCGAGTACTTCAGTACTCGGGTGAAAAGATTCGGGGGGCGCCGGGGGGCGGGGAGAGGCGTGGCGGTGCGGGGGGTAGCAGCGGGGAACAGGGGGGAGCCCTCTCTCTCTCCCTCTCCCCCCCCACTCCCCACTGCTACCCCCCGTGCCGCCACGGCGCCCCCCGAATTTTTCCGCCCGAGTACGGAAGTACTCGGAAATCGCGGTATTCGGGCGAAAAAGGGGCGTGGCCGAACACGTTCGCTCATCTCTAGTTAAAATACAAAAGTTATGGTGGTCCGAAGATGGCGGCTGACAGCAAACCCTTATTTTAAAAATTTATTTCTTTTTTTAAATTAGTCTAAAAAATTCTTTATATTTAGCATCCGTAATCGCACTGACCCACGGAATAAGCTAGAATGTCTTGTTTGCTGCCATGTAAAAATCAAGACCAGCCCTAAAATGATGCACTTTTTACATTTCACTACACTTGGAAATTTGTTTAACTTTTCAGTACATTATACGGTACATTAAATAGCACCACTGAAAAATACAACTCGTCCCGCAAAAAACAAGCCCTCATACGGCTGTGTAGAAGAAATAAAGTTATGATTCTTTTAAAACGGGGAGGAAAAAGCAAAAAAAATACAATAAAAATTACTGCGTCTTTAAGGGATCAAAAAATGAATGTATTTATTTTCTATTTGCTTTGTGCCGTATTCTGAGACTCATTACTTTTTTTTTCAAGGTGCAGTAAAATAGGCGTTATTTTTATTCTACACCTCAGTGCACATGTGGTCATAACAAAGGGATAAAAAACATTTAAATGTATTACTTATTAAAAATAAAATATATATATATATTTAAATACATTGTTTTCAGTCATCATATTCTTATTTTTCTATTGATGGGGCTCTTTTAGAGGCTTTTTGAACTTTTAATATATTTTTTAACATTTTTGTTAAACTTATTTGACCCTTCTTTAAATTCTCACATGGGACTTTTGATCAGCTGATCGATTCTAAAATCTACACTGCAATACTTCTGTATAGCATTTTATTGTGCATTTTAATGTTAGTTTATTAAGCTTTGCCACAGGCACAGCTTAATAGACCAATACATGGCAGCCTTCCATGAGAACCCAACTGTACATATAAGGCAAATAGTCACTATATGGTTAAATAATACTAAACAGGTAATTTATACCTGAAAAAACATAAGTATTTCTACTTTCAGAGCTGCAGACTAAACTGATTGTCTCATAAACCACGTTGATCACATTTTGGGCATTTACACAAGTAACGTGCACGTCCTTCCTGGGGTAACATACATTCTGTGTGATACATCATTGTATACGTATGTGACTGTACTCTACATATTACACATATTCCTAGAACTATAATATTGAAGCGCCCCCCTGTGGTATGTGGATACATTTATATCTATTGACAGGCAGTTTAGTAGCAAGTTTAAAAAAATCACCTCGCCTAAACTTGGAAAAATATTGTTTTAGGGACCTCATGGTGTGAATGGCCTGAAGGGCGGAAGAGGGACACAAGGGCCCCCTGTAAGTAATACACATTAATAGTACCTAGATATACAGCATATACAGATGATATATTGGAAGGATATTTAATAAATTGTTACTTTTTAAGGGAGCAACGGGATTCCCTGGATCTGCTGGAAGAGTTGGACCACCCGGTTCCGCTGTGAGTATGGCCTCAAGATATCCAAGAGTTCCTATTTGAATACTTAGTAACACTTTTATTGAAGGAAGTTCTCTTTAAGAATATGGTCACATGGTGGCCTTTCACCGCTAAATCTGCAGTAGAATCCATACCGATTCCGCATCAAATTCTGCAGCAAATCTGCATCCCACTCAGTTCAATGGGAATCATTTTTGCATACAGATTTGCAATCTGTGTGTTCCACGGGTTCCACGCTGTTTCTTCAGGGTATCCATGTCGGTATTTCCATACAAGGATCTGCCCATTGCAAAGGGATGCATGGCCCTACATCTGCTACAGATAGCTTCTACAGAACTTAGAGGCAGAATACAAATCTCTGTTGGGTTCTGCCTTGTGGATATATCCTAGCTATTGCTTTACTGATTGTATTCTCCTGCCCTTCTGTATATTCTCAGGGAGCTGTTGGTCCTGCTGGTCCTATTGGTGAACCAGGAAAGGAAGGCCCACCGGGTCTGCGTGGTGAGCCCGGTGCACATGGTAGAACCGGAGACAGAGGTCCTGCTGGCCCCGCTGGTGGCCCTGGAGATAAAGGAGATCCTGGAGATGATGGCCAGTCAGTAAGTTTGAAAGTTAAAAAACTTTATTTTGGGGTATCTGGTGCACTTATAGCCTACAGGGCTACGTACACTGCCATATTTTCATGCAGATCAATGTTCTGCATGAAAAAACTCATTGCATGTCCTGTTCTTGTCTGTATCACAGATGAGAATTAGGATATGCAAATGTATGTCAATGTGCGGGTTGTCCGTGTATTGTACAGTCACTTTCTGAACTCCTAGCATCATTGCTCACATCCTGGATGCCATAATTCTAGGAGGTTGCTATGGCCTCTGATTGGCTGCAACGGTTATTTGACTTGGCGGGAGCCGATTAGTGATGCCCCAGGGGACCAACAGCAGGTGATTACGGCGAACCCACACAACCCCTTTAATGTTACATTCATGGCATACCTACAAGATATACAATGGAAGGCTGATAGATGTGGGCCCCACCTCTGGGAACTGCAGCTTTCCTTAATTCTAGCCCCCACCCCTAGCTTTGCTGAATGCTGTGGCCAGATGTGGTCGGGACGTATAGAAACAGCCAAGAAGGCGTTGCTCTGTTGTTTCCATAACTCCTATAAAAGTCAATGGGAGTCACAGAGTGGGCATAGCACAGTGAGCTACACTGTTTCCACAGCTTCTGTGTTAAGAAAACAGCATCACTTGCTATGCTACACTGTTTCCATAATTCCCATTGACTTCTATGGGAGTTATGGAAATAGTGTAGCACTGCCAACTCGGCTGTTTCCGTAAGTCCTAATCACCTCGGTCACTGAATTTAGCCAAACCAGGGGTACTGGGAGGGCTAGTTCCGGGTTTATGCAGGTGTTTGGGCGACAGAGTCTCAGTCGGACGCTTTGCAGTGTGTCACGACACATGCGGCAGTAAATCTACAATGGTACATACAGTGACCATATGATGGTACATACCAGGTCTACACAAGTGCTTTGCAGACAACATAAGTGATTACAGCACCATTATATCCAGTGAATTCAGATGATGTCCACTCTGACTGGAGTCATTCAGTTTCCCTTTTCTTCTGTATCCAGCCCAGAGCACCGTGACAACTTCTCCCGGCCACAACTTGTCTCTGAGAAATCTTATACCAACACATCTTTGGCTCTTTGCCTTTCCATTACACTCCCTAAGTTATCTACACCGTTACACAATCCCCCTTCTATAGTACTCAAGGTAGCAATAATACCACCTGTGGTATCCCACACAATAGTATTGTCCCCATTTTTGTGCTCATGGTACGCCCCACACATGAAGTGCTGCTTATAGTGACCCTCACACAGTAAAAGTGCCCCCACTTAGCAATAATGCTTTATGTTCCCACTCAGTTTTACCTCTTTTTGCCTCAGTTCAGTAATACTGCCACTTTTGTCCCCATTCACTAATAATGCCCCCTTTTCCCCACCTTTGAGAAAAAAATGCACCTGGCTAGAAATAATGTCCCCATTTATCCCCTTTCAGAAATAATATCTCTGTTTGCCCCTTTTAGAAGTAATGGCCCCTTTTCAGTAATACTGCCACCAACGTCCCCTAGTATTTGATTAACATTGATTGCACAACTTGGAAGTCGGTGGTGGTGTGTGTGTGTGTGTGTGTGTGTGGGGGGGGGGGGGGGGGGCGCCCATTACAGCTGCTGCAGAGTGACAGAGGGGGTGAGTATGAAGGTTTTTTTTTTAAATTTAACACTCTTCAGAATAAAATCAGGGGAGCTTGACTGTTGTCACCGACCCAACAGCTGGGGCAACACCATGACCCATCTTGTATCAGCAGGTGGAGTGCCCCCCCTTCCCCGGCTCAGGATAGGTCATCAGTAGTAGATTGGTGAGGGTCCATCGCTCACCCAGGATCCCCACTAATCAGCTGTTCACTGAGCCCACACACTACTGTACGGAGTTGATTTCTGCAGGAAGCAGCCATCTCTGTTTTTACTGCAGTGGTCAGGCTTGGTACTGCAGGCCAAGTTCCCATTAAAATGAATTAGGACTTGGCCTGAAATCCCAAGACTCGCTACTTTAGTAGGAACAGAGCTGCCTGCTTCCTACAGAAATTAGCTCAGTGCACAAGCATGCTTGTCCGGACAACAGCAGATAAGCGAAGCCAGACCCCACCAATGCTGAGGATTGACTAGTCAACTGGACAACCCCTTTAATCCTATATGCCTCTAAAGGTTTTACGGGTTACTGAATTGTTACTGCTACTTCTTTATCATGTTTAATATATAGTAGATATATAAGCGGATAGTAGAAAAATAAATCTGAAAATCTGTATTGTGATACTATTCCAATGAAGTCCTATCAGTGGTTAACACTATTCAATGACTTTGTTCAGGGTCCCGATGGCCCACCAGGTCCGTCTGGAACAACTGGTCAGAGGGGTATAGTCGGTATGCCCGGTCAGAGGGGAGAAAGAGGCATGCCCGGGCTTCCAGGCCCAGCAGTAAGTATCAAGATTCATCTCACTTTATGACTGTATGGAAGATTGGCAAAGATGTCACTACCAGAAACCTCCAGTCATTACCGAATGTAGTTGAGTTCTGCAAGAAGGAAGTCTACCATCCAGTATGTCGTATACAATAAACACCGCCATGCTTTACATTCTATGGGAAGATTCCATTTTAATGCGACAGGAATAATGAGTTCAGAACGGTTCACAGCCTGAACTATTTGGCCTTCGCCCAGCATTTGTTTCTCACGTTCTCGACCTCTGGCAAATCACCGCTCTTTGATTTCATGCTCATTCCTTGTAGACAATTTAGTGTGATACACGAATTACACAACTTCTCCAGCCGAGTAAAATATAAGATGTGATCTCTGCCAGGTTGGAGTTGTAATCTCTAGTAATTGTGCCCAACTAAGGAGGAGACTGGTACAGATGTGATCACATCGTAGAGCAACATGAAGCCATGTTGGAAATACTAAAATATGATTATCAAGAAGAAGTTAGTAGATAATACAGCACAGAATCAGCCAGGAAAATGCAGAAAGTACTTGTCACCATACATTGGGCTGACTAGCAGCTAAAAGATAAGAGACGAAAGACAAGTAGTGAATATATGAAGTTTCATGTAACATACGGCATGTACTTCACAATGTCTTACTGGTATATCTTTACCATTTTAGGGATCACCTGGAAAAGCAGGTGCTACTGGATCCTCTGGAGAAAAAGGCCCATCCGGTCCCATTGGTCTTCCTGGTGCAAATGGCCCTGTTGGTGAACCAGGTGCAGAGGTAAATGCAGTTCTTCCTTTTCTAGCAAAGTCAGTCCAAAAACTACTGATTAAGGCAGTTGGCGGCTCTACGTGCCTTACTGTATTGTGTTGGAAATATACCCCCCTGAAAAGTAAAAAAAAAAAATCACCTTAAAGGGGTTGGGCCAGAGTTAAATGGGTTGTACCCCAATTGCAAGTTATCTCCTATCCATAGGATATCCATAGGATAGGTCATAACTTGCTACTGAGACCACTACTGAGATCACTGCCAATCTGCAGAATGGCACTCCCGTGCCCCTTTCTGCCTATCACTGCTTGGGTCGCTTCTTCCCCAGCAATGACATCAGCAGAGGGTGCAGTAAACACCACAGTGAGGTGGGCGAAGGACACAGGACTCCTATTCGCAAAATCGGCTGAGGTCTCAGTGGTGAGGCTCCCACTGATCAGCAATTATTCCCTATTCTGTGGATGGGTGTTACCTCGCAATCGTAGTACAACGCTTTTAACTTTTGTCATCTATCCATAGGATCCATTGGTGATAACATTTTGATTGGTACTGGTCTTACCATTGAGACCGCCATCGATCCCAAGAACGAAGGACTCATGTCCCCCTCTTCTCATCACTGTGGGAATGCTTTTCCCACCTGCAGTGACATCAGAATGAATTGAGCTGTGGACATGCATGCACAGCTGCTGCTCCATTTATATAATTGAGGCTGACAGCGATAGCCAAGCGCTTGTACTCTGCTATCTCCGTCAGCCCCATTGAAGATGAATGGCACAGCACCGTGTATGCCTGGCCAGTGACCCTCACTGATCAGACTTTTAGCACCTATCCTGTTTACAGACTCTTCTGGAGTATCCATATCCTTCAAGTGTTGTTCTCAATGTGGATCTACAGTGATATTCAATGACATAGTAAAAGTTGTCAACTTCCTCTTGTGCCAAGAGACAAGAACTAGACAAATAATCGGATAGGAAGAGTATTGAAGAACATAATGAATTACATTTCTGGGAGAAGAGAAATTAATAAATTGCTCTCACCACCTTTAATGCCAAGTGAAGCCATCTAAAGCATATCATAAGGCAGCATCAAACTCAACATGTTTCAGGAACACATAATGGCCCCTTCCTCAGGAGAGAATGAGGTGGACAATTGGCCCAAGGGTCATTTTAAAAGGCTTACAATGGGAAACAAACACCCAGAACCAGAGGTGTAACTTGAAGCTCCGCACCCCCTATAGTCACGCCAGTGCCTGCCTAGAACAGTATAGGGTGGCAGAACTAGTCACCATAATGGGGCACCCATTTATTTTTTGGCTGTGAGGCCCCATCAATTATTTGTATGCCACTGGCCAATTAGGTCTTGATTTTATGCTAAACTAGCTGATATACAGTACCTGGCTTCGCCCGAGTTAATTTGGTACTGGTGTTTATCTGGTGTTCACATGGAAAATCTTATGAAGTCATGGTTACTTTAGAGATACCGAGGAAAAACATATGTTCACCATTTTCCATGGTTCTTTGCGTTACCCAGGAAACACCACATGGAGGCAACCATGCGACGTTTCCTTTATATAAAATTACATCAGGAAGTGAGTGAATTGGATTATGTATGTAAAATTTGGACGCTAATTCTTTTCCCCTGGAATTGAATAATCGAGTTGGGACCCAATAACTTTTTCTACTTATGACAAAATCAATGCCCGTGCCAAATTTCAAGTTTCTACGACATCAGGAAGTGAGAGAATTAGATTCCGTACTTAAAATTTGAACGCTAGTTCTTTTGCACTAGAATTGAGTAATCAAGTTGGGACCGATTAACTTTTCCTCTTTTGGACATAATCTATGCTTGTGCCAAATTTCATGTTTCTACGGCATCGGGAAGTTGGAGAATTAGTGGCGAGTCAGTCAGTGAGTGAGTCGGTGAGTCAGTCGGTGAGTCAGTCGGTGAGTGAGTCAGTGAGGGCTTTCGTCTTTTTATATATAGATTTCCTATTGTATCAGAACAACAGATTAACATCATGCTTATTATATTGACTGGGTCATGCGAGATGGAAATGCTAAATACTGTACAATGAAATGTAGCTATGACTAACATTTTAATGTAAATGTTTTTTAGGGTACGCCTGGTAATGATGGATCACCCGGACGTGATGGAGCTCTGGGAAAACGCGTACGTCTGCTTGATTTCTATATGTGTATCCAGTTTTGCTATTGGTATCATGTGATGCCTTTAGTTTAGCTTCTTAATATTTGCAGCTGAAAATACTGAATATTAAGTCATACTTTTAGGTTAAATTTGTAACTTTACAACTTTAGGGCGATCGGGGTGATCCAGGGCCTGAGGGTCTTGCTGGAGCTCAAGGTGCTCCAGGAACTCCAGGACCAGTTGGTGCTCCAGGGGAAGCCGGGCCAAGAGGTGAAACAGTAAGTTATCATATATATCTTTTAGTATAATCTTTTTTAAAAACGTAATGTTTAAATATTGACAGATACCATAGCTATTTTTATCGATAGTCTCTGTGTTCTTGCCTAGCCTGAACCTCTTTTGTTCTTGCTGTTGTTTTCTAGGGTTCTCGTGGGCCAATGGGTCCCCCAGGAAGAGCCGGAAAACGTGGCTTGCTGGTGTGTTGCTATTTCATTTTAATTTTCAGCATTAAATCTACATAAAGCAAGAGTTAATATTTTTGCATCATTTATAAGGGACCACAAGGACCTCAAGGTGATAAAGGAGACAATGGTGAACGTGGAGAAAGAGGCCAAAAGGGACATAGAGGTTTCACTGGTTTGCAAGGCCTTCCAGGTCCTCCTGTAAGTATTATTTAAAAATTACAGAAAAATGAATGTGAATATATTGCCCTTTACTGGTTTTGTTTCAAGAGTTAATATAACTAAGAAAATACACTAGTGTGCCAAAAGTCATGGGACAGGAACTAATGTTGTGTAGGACTACCCCACTAGTTTGGAGAAGTGCAGCAAATTGACCTGGCATTGATTCCACAAGTGGATGGAAGATGTCTGGAGGGATGTTGAGTCGTCGGGATACTCCCCGACAGCTCTGGGGTATTTGTAGGTGCAGGATCTCAGGTCTGAATGGACGTCTCCACCACATTCCATAAATACTCCATTGGGCTCATGTTGGGTCAATGTGCAGCCACACTATTCATAAGAACTCTCCAGAAAGCTCCTCATACCAGTTCTGGAAAACTTGAGGCTGATGGCTTGGTGCATTATCCTATTGGAATATCCCATCATTGTGGTGGTACATGAAGTCCAAGAAGAGCTGCACAAGGTCACTTACTTTTAGCCCTATAAGCTAAGCTGAGAATGGGGATGTAAGTTTTATACCTACCTCTCCCATTGTTTCCCCGATATGAGTGCTGAAAGTGCATAGAGTGGTTCTGCTAAGTGGTCCGCCCATTATAAAATTAGAATGTATGAACTACAGATGGAGATAGCATGGAGCTGGGAATGGTGAGTAAATGATCAGTTGTGTAAACACATAAAATAACTCAGGCAACCCCTTTAAAGAGTATATGGTCGGGTGGACTTAATATGGGGTTACCACCCCCCGTGTACTTTCCCCCCGTACCCTCTTCACATATATACCTATGGCCGACCATGAGCTCAACAAAAAAAATTTCAATAGCACTTGGCACTAAGTGTCATTTCTGTTGTTTCTGCTTTACCTTGTAGGGTCCTATCGGTGAACAAGGAAATACTGGACTGACCGGTCCTTTTGGTCCCAGAGTGAGACATATACAATTTTTCTCACATTTATATTATTGTTCTTTGTGTATTTCTGACTAATTCCAACGCTGCGCATCTTCTTCTGTGTGTAGGGCCCTCCAGGTCCAGTTGGGCCTCCTGGTAGGGATGGTAATCAAGGATCTTCTGGACCGATTGGACCTCCTGGACCTCGAGGAACTGTTGGAGAAGCTGGGCCAGAGGTAATAATCACAAATATTGCATGCATGTTAAGGGATACATGTCAAGTACATAGATACAGTAATTCTTGTTGTGTTTTAGGGTCCTCACGGTGATGCTGGTCCTCCAGGTCCTCCCGGTCCTCCAGGACTTCTGACCGCTGCTCTAGACGATTTAGTAGGAGGCTATGATGATACTATTCCTGATCCACTTCCGGAATTTACTGAGGATGAAGCTGCTGGTGATGCTAAGAAGAATGATCCAGGGGTTCAAGCTACTCTCAAATCACTTAGTAGCCAAATTGAAACAATGCGCAGCCCCGATGGCTCGAAGAAGAATCCGGCGCGCACATGTGACGATCTAAAACTGTGTCATCCCACAAAGAAAAGCGGTAAAAATCATAATACTAAAAAGCTCCTGTTATAGATTGCTATTCAGATGCACGTGTGGGTCTGTTCTGTTGGTGGACCAGCAGTTAGAAGGGGATCAATCGGAAGTCGTGTGACCTAGATTGGTTGACCTGTTCACCAAATTATATCAAGAAATTGAGGTACAAGCGGTTTTGTACTTTTCGGAATGTATGCTGCGTCATTAGCAGCATGTTGGGGCTCGTTCACAACGGGGTACGTGGGTGTTGGTTGCGTAAATACATAAAAAATACACACATGAAAGACTTTGCAGGTAAATTATATTATATTGCAGGACAAGTAAGACATTGGGTATTGAACGAACCTCTGCAGAACAATACCTAAAGGAGTTTTCCAGGCAGCGCCCGCTGGGATACACCAGCGTCGGAGTGGTAGCCACTGCTCCGACCCTTGTGTAGTGGCCAGATATCATAATTGCAGGTGCAGCTGTTATTTAAATCAGTGGAAGTCGTGCTTGCAGGTTGGGGTCCCATTGATTTCAATGAGAGCTGTACCTGCAATTACGAGAGCCAGCCACTACACAAGGGTCGGAGCAGTGACGTCCGCTCCCACGTTGGTGCATCCCAGCGGGGCGCTGCCTGGAAAACCCCTTTATTGCACTACTATACCTCCAATATCCCGTGGGGAGTTTTAGAAAATAAAAGAATATATACTGGACATCGTTACCCATTCAGAAACCGGTAATTTATATATGGAACTTGGCTGAAAGAAGTGACAAGATATCAAGCGTTACTATTAGAGATGAGCGAGGATACTCGCTAAGGGCAATTACTCGAGCGAGCATTGCCTATAGCGAGTACGTGACCGCTCGGAAGAAAAGATTCGGCTGCCGGCGGGGGGTGGGGGGGTGGGGAGCGCGGGTAAGAGCGGGGAGGAACGGAGGGGAGATCTCTCTTTCCCTCTCTTCCTCCCGCCCCCCCCCCTGCTCACTCCCGTAACTCATCGCTCACCTGCGCCGGCAGCCGAATCTTTTCTTTCGACCGCGCAGGTACTCACTAAGGACTATACTCGCTCGAGTAATTGCCCTTAGCGAATATGCTCACTTATCTCTAGTTACCATCAGTAACTCCCTTGAGAGAGGCCTTCCCCACCTTTATAATTTCCTGGCTCTGAATATTGGGTTGAACATCATTAACACAATGTATGACATAGACAGATTGGCATTGCAGAATCGGGAAAGGGCGCCCGCCTCCGGATTTCACAGCAAATACCACCCATAGCATCCTATGGCAAAGCGCGATTTCCTCTACATGAGCGGAAATCGAGTGCAATCTTCCACTCGCGGAGGAGAAATCACACCATGCTGTGCCGACTCCGCATAGACGGCTTCCATTGAAATCAATGATTCTTCAAATATGACCTACTGTGAATACCCAATGTCCTGAACCCTGTCCATCCATCTTCTCATACCCTGTAATCGGGATCTCACGTACATGAGGTCCTAGAGGATTCATCTCCCATGCATGCACTTATTTAGTAAGAGCTAAACTTTCAAATAAATGGAGAAGCTTTATACCCAATCTGACGGACGAGGATCGGCCTACTGCAATGGAATCACATGTATAGGTCTCTCCAATGAACTTACCCAACTTTACATATTGCCTCAATGTTACTTGGTATCTCTTACTGAGAACATTCACAGTATTTCCAGGCCTACATAAGACTGGCTTCTCAAGCATTTCTCAACACTTTATGACTTTTATATGACAGCCCTATGCACTATGACTTACCGCAGATGATTAGGAGCTATATGACTATTCAGTATATCACTTTATAGCAGGTAGCACAACTATCTACATTATGCACTCTAGCCAACACTCCTAGATGGGATCCCTTGACCATCCCTATTAGCTCTCTATATTTTGGTAGGACTATGCAGGCTACTGACCCCGTACTAGAGCGTTCTTTAGAAAACTCCCTACATGCATTGCATTTCCTAGGAATCTGCAGATCTATCTGGTTCCAGTTTAAACTCCAAGCTCACCCATTCTACTACAGATTTTTTTGCAGTCCAATGATCACCAAAGGATTGAGCGTCCTCACCATAGACTAATACATAGAGAAATATTCGCCCCCACCTGGAATTCTTACACTGGCACCTTTTTATTGTCTGTGTGTCCACAGGGGAATATTGGATAGACCCAAATCAAGGATGTTCTGAAGATGCCATCAAGGTTTATTGTAATATGGAGAGTGGAGAAACCTGCATATCTGCAAATCCTTCCAAGATACCTGTTAAGACTTGGTGGACAGGCAAAAGTGGAGATAATTTCAAGCCCATATGGTATGGAGTGGATATGAACAGAGGAGCTCAGGTAAATAACTGAGGTGATAGAATACTATTAGATGATGTAAGTGGATATTTGGGTTTGGGTTTTGGGGCTCCTCACCGTTTTCCCATGTCCTGTGGCATAACAGTGCAAGATGGGAATATCCATATACAATATAGTAGTTTAAAGGGTTTTTCTGCGACTACACTATTGATGAGCTGTCCTCAGAATAGGTCATCAATAGTTGATCGATGGGGATACGCCGCTTGGAATCTCCGCCGATCAGCTAATTGAAGAGATCACACGTTCATGTGAACACTGGGGTTTCTTCTCAGTCCAGTGGCATCAAGTTCATTGGTTACATGGCCTGAAAGAAGCTATGTCCCATTGAAATGAATGGTATTGATTTGCAATACCAGGCACAGCCACTATACAGTGTACAGCGCTGTGCCTAGTATGGACTGAAAGGGGCTTTGCTAACTTTCTGTATTAATGATGGCCAGCTCATCAATGAATGATTAGCAGGGATCTGCCACTTCGATCCCTGCCGACCATCTGATTCCCCATGTTACTGTCATTATGGTCAGCGCAGGAAGTGCTGACCATAGCACCCCAGCACAAGTTGGTATTGCAGGCGCAGCTCTCACTGAATTCAATGCAATACCCAGCCTGCCTCTGCACTATGGTCAACGCCTTCTGCTTCCTCCGCTGACCTTAGCAATGGCAGCATTAGGAATCAGCTGATTGTCAGGAATCCGAGTGACAAATCTCCACCAACCAACCATTGATGACCTATCATGAGGACAGCTCACCAATAGTGTATTTTTGGAAAACTCCTTTCACATTTTGGGGAAAGTTTTCAGTAGGCTCATGCTTAAAGAGGACCTGTTCTGGAATACAGTCAGCGGACCTGGCTGCATTCTTCTGCAGGGTCAGCACTAGAGATGAGCGAACCTACTCGTTTCGAGTAATTACTCGATCGAGCACCACGATTTTCGAGTACTTCAGTACTCGGGTGAAAAGATTCGGGGGGCGCTGGGGGGCGGGGGAGGCGTGGCGGCGCGGGGGTAGCAGCGGGGAACAGGGGGGAGCCCTCTCTTTCTCCCTCTCCCCCCCACTCCCCGCTGCAACCCCCCACTCACCCACGGCGGCCCTCGAATCTTTTCGCCCGAGTACGAAAGTACTCGAAAATCGCGGTACTCGGGCGAAAAAGGGGCGTGGCCGAGTATGCTCGCTCATCTCTAGTCGGCACCTGACTATATTCCTCTTGTTTTTTTGTTTTTGAATTCTAGCCTCTTTTTGCCCAACGGGCTCTTCTTAGCTTCGGCTCATGGCATTGTCAATGTGTCAAGTGGATAGTCTGCATGGCTCACTGTCAATGGGTGACGTCAGACTTGACTGGCAGTCATATGTGACCCATTGAGAATGAGCAGTGGGGATCACCCACTTTATACATTGACAGCACCGTGAGCCGGAGCGAAGAAGATTCTGTGGGGCCAAGGGAAGCAAATATGGAATAATAAAAAAAAAACAGGAGTAGAGTCAGTGGGACCGCCCTTGAGGAACCATCCTGGGACAGGTCCTCTTTAAGTTCCTTGTGCATTGGTTTAATTAAATTTTGTACTCATAATAGTTGTGTTTGTTAACATTCACAGTCATATATTATAAATAGTGCACAGCTTTGTTTTTCAGCTTTTCATCTTTTTTTTGTAGTTTGTCTACGGGGAAAGTGATTCACCAAATACCGCTGTGACTCAAATGACCTTTTTGCGTCTTCTATCAAAGGAGGCTTCACAAAATATCACTTATTATTGTAAGAACACAGTGGGATTCTTAGACGAAAGAACCCAAAATTTAAAGAAAGCCGTAATCCTCAAAGGTGCTAACGATCTTGATATTAGAGCAGAAGGAAACAGCCGGTTCAGATACACTGTTCTGGAAGACACTTGTTCGGTAAGCACATGCATGCAACATACACCCCAACTCAGACTGTATAGTATAATATCAATATACCAGTAATAGGGATGAGAAGTGAGGATGTAGCTGATGTAATCTAATTAGTACTAGATGTAAGAGGAGTGGACTTGTGATCACCAAATCTTGTTTCATGTTTCTGGCTTTAGGCCTTCACCAACCTGTAAGTAGGGTTGCCGTCAGACGCACGTGGCAAAGTCAGGCAGATGACGTGGACCACCACTTTTGTGTGGTTTCTGCATCAAAGGGACAGTAGGAGATACTATACAGGACATTGCCGGGTTCTGATGTGCTGTATACTCTGATAATGCTCTACAGATGCCTGTTTATATTTAAAGGGGGGTATTGCATCTCGTTACCTTATTCCCTATCCACAATATACAGGATAACTTGCCGACTTACAAGCACTAAGACCCCCACTTACCCTGACTAATTGCAGCGTGTCCCTGAATTTTGACACTGGAGGCTGCACATGTGTGCATCTGCTTCATTTACGCCAATGGGAACTGTCGATGATAACCGAGCTGAAGTGATTGGCAATCTCTGGCAGTCTCCTTCACTTCAATGGCACCACTGGAGATTGGTGAGCACTTGAACTTGTCTGTCTACTGTGGTTCCATTAAAGTAAAGGAGGCATTGGTGCACATGCAGGCCACCGCTATCAAAATTTTGGGACATATCAGAAGAGATTTCTCTCGATCAGTGGGGTTGAACCCTCACCAATTCGACCCCAGTGGTTGAACCCTCACCAATCACTGAGTACCGAGATGGGAACACCCCTTTACCGGAGCAAGTAGAGTGCCAAAATACCCAGCAGTAAAAGGTTTAAATTACAATCTTTGCATCATACAGCTGCCCCCTACTCCTGTTAGGGTATATTCACATGGACCCCGGTGAGGAGTTTCCAGTCACTTACTACTCTCTGGAAAATGTGAGGAAGAGAAACCGTGCCAAGGAGCTCTGGTGACCCACAGCCGGGTGTACAATATCTCACGCCTTGTGGAAGAGTGTTATGTCCAGCCATTCTGGGGAAGGGACTGAATCCCCAGAACGCGTCAATGTGCGGATTTTATACCTAATCAACAGGAGTCAGGTTTAACGTCCTGGTCTCAATAGTGATTCTTGTAAAGGGCTGCACCATTAGCCCATTATTCTTGTCTTGCCTTTTGATTTCTACATTATGGAATCTGATACAACATGACCGTTTTCCTCTGGAATCCAATAGACGTCTCCGGGAGCCTTATTAGGGCTCCTTAGAACTTGAATGTTGTATTTGAGCTGTAAGATGCTCAATAGTGCAAGACGTCTTTTTTGAATATCAATTTCTTCTACTTTACTTTTTTGTAATTTTTGAAGAGTTCCTAAACTTTCACGTTGGAGCGCTCATGCTCTGTTGGTCATTTTCGGTACCTTTTGACAGCTCGAGATGGCCTATAGCTGCCTTCAGCTGCCAACTGCCGACACTCAATGAGTGCTCCAGCGTAAAGGTGCAGGTAGTCTTTACCTTTTTGTGAGTTGATAGATTCTCGTCTGTTTGTCTTTTCAGAAGCGCAGCGGAAGTATGGGCAAAACCGTGTTTGAGTACAGGACCCAGAATGTGAAACGATTACCCATCATTGATATCGCCCCTGTGGATGTTGGAGGGGCAGAACAAGAGTTTGGAGTTGACATTGGGCCAGTTTGCTTTTTGTAAATCCCACCAACAAACAACCTACAAACAAACTGACTGAAGTTATCCTGAGACTCTTGAAAACTCCGGCTGGCGGTGCCCCAGCGCTGTACATACAGTTGTCCAGTATTTTCCATTTTTTATTAACAACTTGGCCTTCCTTCAAAATATTTATTTTCCATTTTGAAGCCATCTTAAGAGCAGAAAGATGATAAATGGATCCATATTTTTATAGCGTTTACTACTTTTGCTCTCTATTGAATAAATCAGCCAAATTGAAAAAATATAGCGGGAACATAATGTTTTTCCTCTGTATGCCGAGTGTCTCACAGCTTTAAGTTGACATATTTTTTTCCAGTTTGCTGGACTTTTGCTTTTTACAACCTTTTGGGATGAATTCATCAAGCTTTGTGTGGTTGATGCTGTGATGTCATCATGACATAAGCTAATGTTACTAAAACCTTGCAGTTCTAAAATGAAATCATTTCTGCAGACTGGTTTTATTAGTATTGGGCTGGAGTTACAGCCTGAAGCTCCTTCTTATATACTGTACATATTAACCCCTTAGTGACCTCAATACGCCTTTTTACTGACCTCACTAATAGGCTTTAAACCGGCACAACCATCTTTTTAAGGCGGTGGATTGGCTGATTACTGACAGCCCGGCTCCTGCTCTAACTGCCAGGAACATCAGATCCTGTCAGTTTAACCCCTTACATGCTGCAATCAATAGCAACTACAGCATGTAAGTAGGTGAGAGGGGGAATGTGTACCCACTGGTACATACAATGCAGTTGTTAGATTGGTTCCCGTGGAAGCTGGAAGCCCGACAAAGGCCTCTGTGTCTGCCATGTAACTCAGTCTATTAGACCCTGCCTCCTGTAGAGTCTAATAGGCTGCTGTGATAGGTTTAGTAGAATGCACTACATAAGTAATGCAGTGTACTATCCCTCCGATCAAATGATCACATGTGCATTCTTTTGAATTGTGTCAAAAAAAGCTCAATAAAGTTTAATTTTAAAAAATCCACTTAAAAGAAAATATGCATTTTTCCCTAGAAAACCCCTTTTTAAATGGATAAAATGCCAAAATGTTTTAAAAAGCAGGCATTACTTAAAAACTACAGCTCATCCTGTAAAAAGAAGACCCCACAGAACACTGTTGCCGGGAAAATAAGATTATCGTGTGCCTTGGAGTGCAGCGATGCCGAGTCCATTGTTTTTCTTTATAAAACGTGTTTTTATTGTGGAAAAGTAGTCAAAAAATAAAATAATTGCTCTGATGTAGGTATCAATCTGCTGCTGTGTTTACTGTGGAAGTGATGCATGTAAGCACAGCGGCAGATCGGCGGCTGCACGGCGGCAGGTTGCTGCTACTTAGCTTTACCTCCTAGATTTCAGCATTTTCAGAATTTCCACTTTGTGCCCAAAAACTCCTTTAAGGCACAAATAAAGGCCGGTTACTAAGGGGTTAAACGCGTTGAAAAAATTTTGGTATTGAGTTCCTTCGAATTGCCTGGTAAAGTATCTGACAGCTAGAAAGCTTGATGGATTCCCCATTGTGGGTTCCCCTTCAGTCGATGATTACTTTGCCGATGATTTGGTACAGTTTCTTCTTTGTTTTACTGCAAAGCTCAAAAGAAGATATTTATTTCCAAGGTATAACGGCAATCTATGGTTTGTTTCTCTTCATCATGGCGGTGGGGTAACGGCCGCATCGCTCGCACTTGCTGATAAGCCTATAAGGAATGATATTGTAAGTAGAAAACTGTAATGTGCAGAATATGAAAGAAACTTACCATTTTTTAACCCACCAATTGCCAGGTGCGAAAGGATTCCACGTTTCTTAGCATAAGCTACCTCATCTCTAGATGCTGGGATGCATATACAGTAGTTGGACTTCTTGTTTGGAATTACAAGGTGCTACGCTTGTGCTGTTCTTCGGAGAGTGGGGAGGATCAGTATACATTTCATGTTTGATGGTGCTAAAATTCCTTTTGTAAAACCCTGAATAAATAAAAATTGACAGCTGCCCATAAATATTATTTTACGTGGGCTTAGTGCTCTTTTTAATGCTTGCCAACACCACTATCTGTCTGTCTACAGTACATACACTATGTTGACAAAAGTATTGGGAAAGTGATACAATTTGATTTAATTCATATTTTTTAGTCCGGTGTTGGGCCACCTTTGGCCTCAGTGACTGCAGTGACCCTCCTCGGCCGCTTTCCACCAAATTCCATAGAGGTGTGGAGGGATTTGCTCAAGGAGAGCTTCAGATAGTGATGCGGGGATGGGTGTGTTGGACGTACAAGGATGCGGCGTTCTAGTTTGTCCCAAAGATGCTTGATGGGATTAAGATCCAAGCTTTGGGCAGCCAATGACATTTGTAGATGTCCTAAACCTCAAACCAAGCCTTAACACTGCATGCTGTATGACAAGGTGCTTGGTCATGTTGATGGAGACACAGAGCTGTACCAAAGTATTGCCACAGGGTAGATGATGCCACATAATCCGGAATGCCTATGCACACAATAGCGTTGAGGGTGGACTTTACTATAACCAATGGCCCTAGTCCTTCTCAGCAGAAACACCCCCACGACATATCAGAACCTCCTCCAAACTTCACTGTTAGGATGAAGCAGCCATGTAGAAACCTCTCACCAGGCAACCCCTACACCCAAGTATGACCATCTGATCAGAAGATGGTGTCCTGTGATTCATCTGTCCACAACACTTGCTTCCACTCACTTACAGTCCGTCGCTCCAAGCCCCATCACACAAAATAGGCGGATGCATTCACTGCTGTGATGTTAGGCTTGTTCTTTATGGATGGTTCTGGTACTAATGGATGCTCCAATGGCCTGTGAAACCTCCTGAGCAAGCGTTTTGTTAGAAGATATGCTCAATGCCTTCACAGCTCATACAAGGCTTTGTTGTTCATGTCCTGTCAGTTTACGAGGTCCCCCTGAACGTGGCGGCACCGCACACAGTGGATGGTTTCCATCTCCCAATAACATGGCCAACAGTGGACTCTGTAAGGTCCAGAAGCTGCGATGTCCCATACTGACTGGTTGGTGACATCCCACCACCGGACCCAGTTGTCGCCTCTACACCTGGTGACATCCCACCGCCAGACCCTGTTGTCAGCTCTACATCTGGTGACATCCCACCGCCAGACCCTGTTGTCAGCTCTACATCTGGTGACATCCCACCGCCAGACCCCGTTGTCAGATCTACACCTGCTGACATCCCCCCACCAGACTCCATTGTCAGCTCTACACCTGGTGACATCCCCCCACCAGACCCCTTTGTTAGCTCTACACCTGGTGACATTCCTCCACCAGACCCCGTTGTTGGCTCTACACCTGGTGACATCCCCCCACCAGATCCTGTTGTCAGCTCTACACCTGGTGACATTCCCCCACCAGACCCTGTTGTCAGCTCTACACCTGCTGACATTCCCCCACCAGACCCTGTTGTCAGCTCTACACCTGTTGACACCCCCCCACCAGACCCCGTTGTCAGCTCTACACCCGGTGACATTCCCCCACCAGACCCCATTGTCGGCTCTACACTTGTTGGTATTCTGATGGTTTTTCTACTGGGATCTCCTGTGATATATTCTGCTTTACAACTAATGCTCACACATCTAATTTGCATCTCCCCTTCGCCTGACAGTACAGGATTGGTGGGGGGCCAATACTTCTGTCAACATAGTGTATCTTTGCTAGTTCTTTAGCAGCTAAACAAATCAGAAGGAATTGCATTGAAAAAAGAAATATACCATATATACAGTAGCTATATACAGCATGTATCTTTGCAAAGCTTTTATTTACGTCTCATTTGTTGCTAAGTGTGGAACTTAAAAAAAAACAAATTAATATAAATTCCACAATTTATTAAACTCTAGACATAGCTTGGTGTCACCTTTATTGGGGTAAAGTATGAATATGTAAGGTAGAGGTACTGCTCATTTCACTAATGCAATGTGATTAGACAACCCAGTATATAAGAGCCTGTAGGATGTCCTCCAGACTGGGGAGACATACGGTATAGTGCAATAATACTCGGAGTCTCAAAAGTGGGAAAACACCCATATAGAAGGGAAATTGTTTGCAGTCAGGAAGCCTGTAAGGTTATGTCACCAATATGACGGCCATTTTGAATGCTGCCATCTTGGGCTCAACACTAAGTTTTCTGAAAAAACAAAACAAAACTAAAATAATGTAGTTGCATAAGTGTGAACACCCTCTTATATTTGGGGGTGTGGTTGTGTTCAGAATTTGCCAATCACATTTAAACTCATGCCATTATTTCCAGTGATTCTGATTTCCCCCATATAAAGTTCAGCTCTTCTAGGAGGATTTTCCTGATATTTTCTGGCAAGTCCTGGTTGTGTAGTCATGTGACAACCATCTCCCCTATTCTTCATATGTTTGGGTTGTGGGGATGGGGGACAAGAAAAACCTACATCAACTCTACCAGAAGTCTGTGGAGAACATGTTCTGTCTGATGAGACTGAGGTGTAACTTTTTGTCCATAATTCCAAAAGGTATGTTTGGCACAAAGCCAACACTAGAAGACCCCCACTAGAAGACCCCCAGACCTGCAGTGAGGATGGTGGGGGCAGCATTATATGGGGGGCTGTTCTGCTGCTGAAACTGGGGCTTAAGTCAAGGTGGAGGGAACTATGAACATTTCCCAATATCAGTCCATTTTGGCAGAAAAACCTTCAGGCCTCGGCTAAAAAGATGAAGAGGAATTTCACAACAATCCAAAGCAGACCACCAAATCACCAGAAGATCACAGTTTTGGAATGGCCCACTAGAGCCCAGACAAAAACCTGGCATTTTAACGGGGGTGTATAGACTCTTTATATCCACTGTAAGTGATAACCTGGTAGGAGCTAATCAGCTCTGAGGTAAATGCTAACACAAAGCCCAAGTATTAAATTGAGATTTTTTTTAAGTGATTTTCTGATTTTGGGACTAACTTCTGTTACCAGGACCAGGAGGAGGATATATTTCCTGCAGTTCTTCTCGGCCATCCTTTCAGATTTCAGTGGATCCCATTTTTTTAGCCATCCAAGATGCCCACAATGAATTTCTAGTGTTAGTGTCATAGCTCATTGCCACCACTCCTCTGATTTAGGGTGCCACCCTTGTGTATGCCGTGATCTGCCCTCTGCATCGTAGGACTTGCGCACGCTCTTGAACTCTCTCTTAAAAGGGCTAGTGTGTGTTCCATAAACCTGCACCTCCTATATTAGGCATCCTTCCACTATAGAGGATGCCTAAGCAATTTGTCTCCTTGCTACTGCGACAGAGCCCCAGATTAGCGTATTTCTGACTTTGCCCCTTGTTGGTTTGATTACCCTGATTTCTGGGCTCCATGCGTTTTGGACATTGTTTGCTGCCTGCCCTGATCTTTGGATTGGACTCCGTTTACACAGCTGTGCCACCAGCCTTGACTTCTACCTATTTCTTGACCACACACCCGTTCAGACCTCCAGGTATCTCGCCTCGGGCCCCGTGAAGCATCAGCCGCCACATTAGTGGGGCTATCTGTGTGTAATGGCTCGGGGACCCTGCAGCAAAGTCGGCATCCTGCATGTTGGGGTTAAGTGTGAAAACGGGGTACCCCAGGTGCTGCCACCCGGCCCGCAGCTAAACCAGTGTGTTGAAATACAGCCCTAGTCACATCAGAGGACCTAATAGCACATTGCAGAACAGACACAAGGGGTCTGCACTGCTGAAGTAGAACTAAATACAGGCACCATGATGGCTTATGGGCTCTTCAGATCCTGTTTTTAATGTATGTTTAGGGTATATATTACGCAGACATAAGAAATATGTATACAAACATGCAATTTTTAGCTTAACCCCTTAAGGACCAGGTTGTTTTGTACCTTAAGGACCAGACACTTTTTAGGGATTTTACCCATGTGGCGGTTTTACTGCTCTATTTTTTTTCCTTTAGCTACCAAAACTATTTTTGCTGCGTTTTTTTTTCCGTGACATATAGGACTATTTTTTTAATATCTTTTTCACTGACTTTTTTTCCGTTTTTTAGTTTTATTGGGGGTAAAATGCTAAAAAAAAATGATTTTTTTTACATTTATAGTTTTTAAAAAAATTATTTTTATATTTACACTAAAATAAAGTATGGAAATGGGTTCCTCTATTTATTTCGGACGTTTTGATATATAGTATGTATGGTTTTGGTTTACAGTGCGCATACGGTGACGGTTTTTGTTGGCGTCTGCTTTGTGTTATTCTCTTTTTTATGTATGTTTTGTTGTTTTATTCTGTTGTTTTGTTTTACTTATTTATGTAATTGTGTTTTTTACTATCTATGTCCCCCATGACGTCATATAGGACCTCTGGGGGACACTCACTTTTTTTTTTTTTTAACTTTATTTGACATTTTCCCACTGTAGCTGGGGCGTCCATAGGATCCCCAGTTGCAGGGGATAGCAACCCCTGTGGTGACATTAGTCACCTGCAGAGCTGCCAGGGTCTAAGTCTGACCCTCCAGCTCTGCAGTAGCAGGGAATCCCGGGAGGTCACATGACCCCCCGAGGCTCCCGTAGTGAAAGAACTTCTTACTTTCACTTTGCCCCGACAGTGCTCATTGAGCACTGTACATCGGGGAAGCAGAAGGCAGGAAGGGTTAAAAACCCCTCCTGCCTTCTGCTCCAGGTTATCAGCTGTCACTAACAGCTGATAACCCGTACCTGCCTCTGACTGATTGCAGAGACAGGAGGCTTAGAGCACCGCCGTATTTTTACGATCGGTGGTCCTTTAAGCCCAGCACCAGCCGCCGTATATATACAGTGGCTGGTCGTAAATGGGTTAAGGCCCATTTTCACGGGATGAATGTTGGGCAAATGATGCCCGACACTCGTCTCTCTGCACACACTCGCTCCCGTGCTGCTGCACAAGAGCAAGTATGCAGCCTTATGAACGATGAGCTGATCGCTCAGTTTAAATACCTGCAGTTCAGTACTGAACGGCCGCTATCTTAAGTGAATGGAGAGGGGCGGGGGAGCGAGGGGAGAAATCTCCAGCCACCCTGCTAGGAGCCAATGATACTCGCACTTGTGCAACAGTATGGGAGCGAGTAGGTGCGGGGACGAGTGTCAGGCATCGTTTGCCCAACATGCGTCCCGTGTAAATGGGCCTTTATATATACTTTTTATTGGCATATGTGTTAAACGTACAGATACAGTAAGTACGTACTGCCATTCTGTTGTGACTATTTTTTATATAAAAGACTTCATCATAGACATTTTTCACTGTAAAGTCTCTTCTTTAATCAACGTTTGTAGATAAACTATTTATTAAGGCATCTCGGAACAAAAACAGATGCGTTACACATACAGAAATGTTTATCTACTTAGTTTATTTGGTTTCTTAACAAATTGACCCTTATCTGTATCTGAGATTAGGAAATTATACTCTGAGCGGCACGAAGGATGGGAGTGGTACAAGTAACATAGCATATAACATAGCACGAGGCTGAAAAAAATCCCCGGTCCATCCAGTTCAGCCTATTACTCCCCATCCAGAGATGATCTAGAGCAGACCTGGGCAAAGCACGGCCCGCGGGCCACATCCGGCCCGCTGAATAGCTCGGACCGGCCCGCAAAGAGTGTCCTGGTGACTCACCAATGAGTCCGGTGTCAGCAACAGGAAGCAGCGAAACTATGCACTCCGAAGCCTTGTCCATTTTGTTCACTTCTGTGCTGTGCTAAAAGTTATTCAGGCCTTACTTATTCAAGCACCTCTACCAATGACGTAGGCTTGAATAACTTTATTAAACAGCACATAAGTTAACAAAATGGACAAGGCTTCGGAGTTTGTAGTTTCACTGCTTCCCGATGCTGAGTAAGTGATGCCACTGTAACTTCTGAGTGCCAGGATGCTCGTTGCGAACCTTGGGGAGTGCCAGGACAATCGTTCCACGCTCGTCATTGGTAAGTGTCAGGACTTTTCCCTTTGCATTGTAATTAGAATAATAATACTAATAATATTCACTTTTTAATTCATTCATTTTCAATGGCGGCCGTATTCTGGCCGCAAATCGGGCGGCTGGAATACGGCCCCATTAAGGCAATGTGCATGGAGCCTTCGTATGTTGGTCTGGCCCTCTAAAACCATTCCAATTTCTCATGTGGCCCCATGGGAAAATTAATTGCCCACCCCTGATCTAGAGGAAGGTAAACAAAAATGATGAGTCGGAAGCCAATTCTTTTCTGACTCCAGTCTGGCAGTCAGAATAATCGCCAGATCACCGACCCTTCTGAAGTAATCAGTGACTATAAATTGTGATGCTGTAACGCTCAAGGAAGACGTCCAGGACCCTCATGTACTCTTGTCTTTTAAGGAGTTTGCCATCATTTTAAATAGATGATGGGAGAGATCTGTGTACTGACCCCTGATATATCTATACATAATTGTTAGAGCGCCCCCTTCTTACAGTCCTGGGTATAATAAATGATGGGAGATATCTCTGTACTGACTCCTGATATATTTATACGTAGTTATTAGAGCGCCACTTGTTACAGTTCTGGGTATGATAGATGATGGGAGAGATCTCTGTATTGTCCCCTGATATATCTATACATAGTTATTAGAGCGCCCCGTTATTACAGTTCTGAGTATAATAGATGATGGGAGAGATCTCTGTATTGTCCACTAATATATCTATACATAGTTATTAGAGCACCCCTTTGTTACAGTCCTGGGTATAGGTAGATGATGGGAGAGATCTCTGTACTGACTCCTGATATATCTATACATAGTTTTTTATAGCGCCACTTTTAACAGTTCTGGGTATAATAGATGATGGGAGAGATCTCTGTATTGTCCCCTGATATATCTATACATAGGTATTAGAGCACCCCTTCTTGTTGCAGTCCTGGGTAAAAATACTTAATGGGAGAGATCTCTGTCTTGTCCCCATATATATTTATACATAGTTATTACAGCGCCCCCTTGTTACAGTCCTGGGTATAAATAGATAATGGTAGAGATCTCTGTACTGACTTCTGATATATCTATACATAGTTATTAGAGCGCTCCCTTGTTACAGTCCTGAGTATAATAGATGACGGGAGAGATCTCTGTACTGACCCCTGATATTTCTATACATAGTTATTACAGCGCCCTCTTGTTACAGTCCTGGGTATAAATAGATGATGGGAGAGATCTCTGTACTGCCCCTGATATATTATACATAGTTTTTAGAGCGCCCCTTTGTTACAGTCCAGGGTATAATAGATGATGGGAGAGATCTCTGTACTGACCCCTGGTATATCTATGTATTAGTGTGCCCTCTTTTTACAGTTCTTGTGTCACAGTCGGCAGCGCTCTCCTCTAGGCTATCGAGGTTTTGGACACTTCCTTGCTGAAATCCAGCCTTGTTCTATGTTTCTTTGCTCCTGCTTAATCCACTTCCTTTCGCCCTGTTCTGGCTCCACCTTGATACTAATTAGGACTTCCTATATAAGCCTAGTTTGCCACTCCTTCAGTGAATGATTATTGTGTTCCACCACCTTGATCAAGCTCCTCTTCCTCCGGCTCCTCTTTAAGCATACCGATACCAATTGCTGCTGAGCTTTGGCTTCCATTGACTATGCTGTGGTCTCATCCCATTTGTACTGCATACCGATACCCCCTGCTGCTGACCTTTGGCTTCCATTGACTAAGTTTCCGTCCTCATCCATTTGTACCACATACCGTTACTTCCCAATAACGACTTCCGACTATTCTGACTACTCTCCAGTGACCGGCTCGGCTACTACACCTGCTCCAATCCAGCATTGGTAAGATGCAACACCTTGATACAAATAGATGGGAGAGATCTCTGTACTAACCACTAATATATTATACATAGTTATTAGAGCGCCCTCTTGTTACAGTCCTGGGTATAATAGATGATGGGAGAGATCTCTGTACTGACGCCTGATATATCCAAACATAGTTATTAGAGCACCCCCTTGTTACAGTACTGGGTATAGTAGATGATGGGAGAGATCTCTGTAACTCTATTTTATTAGAAAAATAAAAACATAACAAAACATGCCTTTTGGACTAAGCCAAGAAAACCTCAAAAAATGGCCAAGACAGCAGAAACAGGTTTGCTTCAAACTGTATCCATCGGACTTCCAGTATGCCCCCACTTCAGAC
The DNA here is from genome assembly GCF_035609145.1 of Eleutherodactylus coqui. Taxonomy (NCBI): domain Eukaryota; kingdom Metazoa; phylum Chordata; class Amphibia; order Anura; family Eleutherodactylidae; genus Eleutherodactylus; species Eleutherodactylus coqui. Next base: position 185,173,716 of record NC_089844.1, on the reverse strand, counting down.
TTCCTTGTAAGCCAGATCTTTTCCGGTTAGAGACGTTTTGTTCGGACTCCAGGTGTTCCTCAGGTATTTACTATTAGTCCAGAAACAGAATAGAAAAGGATACAATTACTAACGAGGTCATATTTGACCAAGACCGATGCTGCACAAAGATGTTTTACATTGTAGCAGAAGCCACGGCAGAAGCTGCACTGACCCATCTCTCTTACACCGTGAATATATACATCATTTGTGATCATTATTAGAGATGAGCATTTTGGTCCTCGCTCGGGTGCTCGTTACTCGGGACGAAAATTTCGCGATGCTCGAGGGTTCGTTTCGAATAACGAACCCCATTGAAGGCAATGGGCGACCCAAGCATTTTTGTATATCGCCGATGCTCGCTAAGGTTTCCATTTGTGAAAATCTGGGCAATTCAAGAAAGTGATGGGAACGACACAGCAACGGATAGGGCAGGCGAGGGGCTACATGTCGGGCTGCATCTCAAGTTCCCAGGTCCCACTATTAAGCCACAATAGTGGCAAGAGTGCCCCCCCTCCCAACACTTTTTACTTCTGAAAAGCCCTCATTAGCAATGCATACCTTAGCTAAGCACCACACTACCTCCAACAAAGCACAATCACTGCCTGCATGACACTCCGCTGCCACTTCTCCTGGGTTACATGCTGCCCAACCCCCCCCCCCCCCCCACCGCGCACGGCCCTGTGTCCACAGCACACACCAAAGTGTCCCTGCGCAGCCTTCAGCTGCCCTCATGCCACACCACCCTCATGTCTATTTATAAGTGCGTCTGCCATGAGGAGGAACCGCAGGCACACACTGCAGAGGGTTGGAACGGCTAGGCAGCGACCCTTAAAAGGGGTGGGGCGATAGCCCACAATGCTGTACAGAAGCAATGAGAAATACAATCCTGTGCCACCTCCATCAGGAGCTGCACACGTGGGCATAGCAATGGGGAACCTATGTGCCACACACTATTCATTCTGTCAAGGTGTCTGCATGCCCCAGTCAGACCGGGGTTTTTTATAACTAGTCACAGGCAGGTACAACTCCGCAATGGGAATTCCGTGTGCACCCACAGCATGGGTGGCTCCCTGGAACCCACCAGCGGTACATAAATATATCCCATTGCAGTGCCCAGCACAGCTGATGTAATGTCATGTTAAATGCAGGTGGGCTTTGGCCCACATTGCATGCCCAAGTCAGATTGGGGTTCTTTAGAAGTGGACACATGCAGTTACAACTCCGTGTGGACTGACAGCATGGGTGGCTCCCTGGAACCCACCGGCGGTACATAAATATATCCCATTGCAGTGCCCAGCACAGCTGAGGTAATGTCATGTTAAATGCAGGTGGGCTTCGGCCCACACTGCATGCCCCAGTCAGACCAGGGTTTTTAATACATAGACACAGGCAGGTACAACTCCCTAATGTGAGGTCCATGTGGACCGACAGCATGGGTGGCTCCCTGGAACCCACTGGCGGTACAAAAATATATACCATTGCAGTGCCCTGGACAGCAGAGCTAACGTCTGATTAAATACAGGTGGGCTTCGGCCCAAACTGCATGCCCCAGTCAGGCTCGAGTTTTTTATAAGTATACACAGGCACGTACATCTCCCTAATGGAAAGTCCATGTGGACCGACAGCATGGGTGGGTCCCAGGAAGCCACCGGCGGTACATAAATATATCCCATTGCAGTGCCCAGCACAGCTGATGTAACGTCAGCTTTAATGCAGGTGGGCAAAAAATTACTATGATTACACTGTAGGCGAGGGCCCAAAAAAATTGGTGTACCAACAGTACTAATGTACCTTAGAAAAATTGCCCATGCCCAACCAAGAGGGCAGGTGAAACCCATTAATCGCTTTGGTTAATGTGGCTTAATTTGTAACTAGGCCTGGAGGCAGCCCAGTTAAAATAAAAATTGGCTCAGGTGCAAGTTTCAACGCTTTAATGAGCAATGAAACGTATAAAAATTGTTTACAAAAATTATATGACTGAGCCTTGTGGGCCTAAGAAAAATTGCCCGTTCGGCGTGATTACGTGAGGTTTCAGGAGGATGAATACAATACACAGATTGATGAAGCTAAAAGATCCCCGTTTTTGATGGTGATAGAGAACGATGCGTCCATCCGCGGGTGCAGCCTACGTATTGTTTAGGTACTGCTGCTGTTCGCTGGTGGAGAAGAGAAGTCTGGGGAAATCCAGGCTTTGTTCATCTTGATGAGTGTAAGCCTGTCGGCACTGTCGGTTGACAGGCGGGTACGCTTATCCGTGATGATTCCCCCAGCCACACTAAACACCCTCTCTGACAAGACGCTAGCCGCAGGACAAGCAAGCACCTCCAGGGCATACAGCGCGAGTTCAGGCCACGTGTCCAGCTTCGACACCCAGTAGTTGTAGGGGGCAGAGGCGTCACGGAGGACGGTCGTGCGATCGGCTACGTACTCCCTCACCATCCTTTTACAGTGCTCCCGCCGACTCAGCCTTGACTGGGGAGCGGTGACACAGTCTTGCTGGGGAGCCAGAAAGCTGTCAAAGGCCTTAGAGAGTCTTCCCCTGCCTCTGATGTACATGCTGCCTGATCTCCGCGCCTCCCCTACTACCTGGCCCTCGGAACTGCGCCTTCGGCCACTAGCACTGTCGTATGGGAATTTTACCATCAGTTTGTCCGCCAGGGTCCTGTGGTATAGCATCACTCTCGAACCCCTTTCCTCTTCGGGTATGAGAGTGGAAAGGTTCTCCTTATACCGTGGGTCGAGCAGTGTGTACACCCAGTAATCCGTAGTGGCCAGAATGCGTGTAACGCGAGGGTCACGAGAAAGGCATCCTAACATGAAGTCAGCCATGTGTGCCAGGGTACCTGTACGCAACACATGGCTGTCCTCACTAGGAAGATCACTTTCAGGATCCTCCTCCTCCTCAGGCCATACACGCTGAAAGGATGACAGGCAAGCAGCATGGGTACCCTCAGCAGTGGGCCAAGCTGTCTCTTCCCCCTCCTCCTCCTCCTCAACGCGCTGAGATATAGACAGGAGGGTGCTCTGACTATCCAGCGACATACTGTCTTCCCCCGCCTCTGTTTCTGAGTGCAAAGCGTCTGCCTTTATGCTTTGCAGGGAACTTCTCAAGAGGCATAGCAGAGGAATGGTGACGCTAATGATTGCAGCATCGCCGCTCACCATCTGGGTAGACTCCTCAAACTTTCCAAGGACCTGGCAGATGTCTGCCAACCAGGCCCACTCTTCTGTAAAGAATTGAGGAGGCTGACTCCCACTACGCCGCCCATGTTGGAGTTGGTATTCCACTATAGCTCTACGCTGCTCATAGGGCCTGGCCAACATGTGGAGTGTAGAGTTCAACCGTGTGGGCACGTCGCACAGCAGTTGGTGCACTGGCAGATTAAACCGATGTTGCAGGGTGCGCAGGGTGGCAGCTTCCGTGTGGGACTTGCGGAAATGTGCGCAGAGCCGGCGCACCTTTCCGAGCAGGTCTGACAAGCGTGGGTAGCTTTTCAGAAAGCGCTGAACCACCAAATTAAAGACGTGGGCCAGGCATGGCACGTGCGTGAGGCTGCCGAGCTGCAGAGCCGCCACCAGGTTACGGCCGTTGTCACACACGACCATGCCCGGTTGGAGGCTCAGCGGCGAAAGCCAGCGGTCGGTCTGCTCTGTCAGACCCTGCAGCAGTTCGTGGGCCGTGTGCCTCTTCTCTCCTAAGCTGAGTAGTTTCAGCACGGCCTGCTGACGCTTGCCCACCGCTGTGCTGCCGTGCCGCGCGACATCGACTGCTGGCGACGTGCTGCTGCTGACACATCTTGATTGCGAGACAGAGGTTGCGGAGGAGGAGGAGGGTGGTTTAGTGGAGGAAGCATACACCGCCGCAGATACCACCACCGAGCTGGGGCCCGCAATTCTGGGGGTGGGTAGGACGTGAGCGGTCCCAGGCTCTGACTCTGTCCCAGCCTCCACTAAATTCACCCAATGTGCCGTCAGGGAGATATAGTGGCCCTGCCCGCCTGTGCTTGTCCACGTGTCCGTTGTTAAGTGGACCTTGGCAGTAACCGTGTTGGTGAGGGCGCGTACAATGTTGCGGGAGACGTGGTCGTGCAGGGCTGGGACGGCACATCGGGAAAAGTAGTGACGACTGGGAACTGAGTAGCGCGGGGCCGCCGCCGCCATCATACCTTTGAAAGCCTCCGTTTCCACAACCCTATACGGCAGCATCTCCAGGCTGATAAATTTGGCTATGTGCACGTTTAACGCTTGAGCGTGCGTGGCGGCATACTTGCGCTCCAACATTTGCACTAGCGACGGCTGGACGGTGCGCTGAGAGACATTGGTGGATGGGGCCGAGGACAGCGGAGGTGAGTGTGTCGGTGCAGGCCAGGAGACGGTAGTGCCTGTGTCCTGAGAGGGGGGTTGGATCTCAGTGGCAGGTTGGGGCACAGGGGAGAGGCAGCGGTGCAAACCGGAGGCGGTGAACGGCCTTCGTCCCACCTTGTGGGGTGCTTGGCCATCATATGTCTGCGCATGCTGGTGGTGGTGGCTCCCTGGCTGATCTTGGCGCGACAAAGGTTGCACACCACTGTTCGTCGGTCGTCTGCACTCAGTGAAAAACTGCCAGACCTTTGAGCACCTCGGCCTCTGCAGGGTGGCATGGCGCGAGGGGGCGCTTTGGGAAACAGTTGGTAGATTATTCGGTCTGGCCCTGTCTCTACCCCTGGCCACCGCACTGCCTCTTCCAACCTGCCCTGCTGCTGCACTTGCCTCCACCTCTGAAGACCTGTCCTCAGTAGGCGTAGCAAACCAGGTGGGGTCAGTCACCTCATCATCCTGCTGCTCTTCCTCTGAATCCTCTGTGCGCTCCTCTCTCGGACTTACTCCAATTACTACTACCTGAGTGATAGACAACTGTGTCTCATCGTCATCGTCCTCCTCACCCACTGAAAGCTCTTGAGACAGTTGCCGGAAGTCCCCAGCCTCATCCCCCGGACCCCGGGAACTTTCCAAAGGTTGGGCATCGGTCACGACAAACTCCTCCAGTGGGAGAGGATTTGGAACCATTGCTGCCCATTCTGAGCAGGGGCCAGAGAACAGTTCCTGGGAGTCTGCCTGCTCCTCAGAATGTGTCATTGTAATGGAGTGAGGAGGCTGGGAGGAAGGAGGAGCAGCAGCCAGAGGATTCAGAGTTGCAGCAGTGGACGGCGCAGAATTCTGGGTGGTCGATAGATTGCTGGATGCACTTTCTGCCATCCACGACAGGACCTGCTCACACTGCTCATTTTCTAATAAAGGTCTACCGCGTGGACCCATTAATTGTGAGATGAATGTGGGGACGCCAGAAACGTGCCTCTCTCCTAATCCCGCAGCAGTCGGCTGCGATACACCTGGATCAGGAGCTCGGCCTGTGCCCACACCCTGACTTGGGCCTCCGCGTCCTCTAGGCCTACCCCTACCCCTCAGCATGGTGTATTACCAGTAGTGCAGAAACAGAACGCTGTAATTAAATGTGCCGCTTATTGGCCTGTGGTTGGAGGCTGACTTCGCTTACGGAACGCACAGCAGAGCCAGGAAAGAATTTTGCGCAAGCCTGCTGTAACACTTAGCTGGCTGCGTATTAATTAGGACTACTACCCCCAGCACAGACGCAGTACACTGAGGACGGTCACAGGCAGCCCAAATAGAAAGTTTTTTCCCAAATTTTTTTGGAAAAGCCCACTGCCTATATAGACAGTATACGTCTTTCACCTTTTTCACTGTCCCTGCCTCAGCACTACTGGCCCTATACTATGTAAAATTACTGCAGACTGTTTCCCTCTGGACAGGATGACAGCGGTGATGTAACGGGCAACGCAGAGCCAGGAAAGAATTTTGCGCAAGCCTGCTGTAACACTTAGCTGGCTGCGTATTAATTAGGACTACTACCCCCAGCAGAGACGCAGTACACTCAGGACGGTCACAGGCAGCCCAAATAGAATGTTTTTTCCCCAAATTTTTTTGGAAAAGCCCACTGCCTATATAGACAGCATACGTCTTTCACCTTTTTCACTGTCCCTGCCTCAGCACTACTGGCCCTATACTATGTAAAATTACTGCAGACTGAGGACGCAATGCTCTGCATGGCCGATATACAAAAAAAAAAAAGTGCAACACTGCAAAAAGCAGCCTCAACAGTACTGCACACGGTCAGATGTTGCCCTAAGAAGGACCGTTGGGATTCTTGAAGCCTAAAATAACTCCTAACACTCTCCCTATAGCAACTCCAGCAAGATAGCACTTTCCCTGAACTATGTCAGAGTGAATCTGTGGCGAGCCACGGGAGGGGCCGATTTATATACTCGGGTGACACCTGATCTCGCCAGCCACTCACTGCAGGGGGGTGGTATAGGGCTTGAACGTCGCAGGGGGAAGTTGTAATGCCTTCCCTGTCTTTCTATTGGCCAGAAAAGCGCGCTAACGTCTCAGAGATGAAAGTGAAAGTAACTCGAACATCGCATGGTGCTCGCCTCTAGTAACGAGCATCTCAAACACGCTAATACTCGAATGAGTATCAAGCTCGGGCGAGTACGTTCGCTCATCTCTAATCATTATACTCTCCATAATACACTTTACCATACACTATATATATAGATTTTTTTATTCATTTATTATTTTTTCTCCTTTTCTTCCCCCCCCCCGCTCTCTCCCCCATGTAGCCTAAATATAAACCTAAAAACAAAACCCATATCTCAAGAAGAATACATAATCCAAATACCCACATACAGACATAAGAAGCTCAAGTTCAGTGCTTAAAAGCCCTCTTTTCTTCCTCTATTTACTAAAACAAAAAGCTATCAAGTGAATAGAATAAAATTAGCCCATCACCGGGAAAGGAGACCCCAGGCTAGGGCACTCAAAAAGAAAGACCCCTCCATAGGCGAGAGGTCCTGAGTGGACCCAACCTGTTGAACTCCAAAGAACGCACCTTCACCAGGTCACCGAGGATGTCCCTACACACCACATCCACAGGGAGGATTTTTTGACGCGTCGAAACTAAACACCGCGCGTGCCACGTGTAATACCTAACCACTAGACTAACTAGATATAATGTGCACCTGTCCCATTCAGATCTCTGAATGCCCCATAGGCCCACTCAGGATAGGAGAGGACAGCCAGCTGGAAGCCCCTACCCTTCTGTAGACCTCTGTATTAAAGGGATACTGAAGTAAGAAATGCTCCATAGTTTCCACTACAGAGCCACACTCCTCCCGGGGACAGTCCCTCTCTTCCACCTTTCTGTACTTCAAGTTATCCCTCACATACAACTTACCATGGAAGGAGCGCCAGGCCAAATCCCAAAACTTCAATGGGACCCTTGCTGAATTTACAAAACTAACCCTACCTCTAAGTCCTGACCTGAGCAGTCCCTGAGGGCCAGTGGATTTTGGAAGCGGGTGACCAGAACCCTATTATCAAGGAACCTCCTTGACAGAGTCCTACTCTCCTCAGCCCCCAAGCCCCAGCAACGGATGACCTTCAGAACCGGCGCAACGTAAGCCAGGAGATGTCCATGGGTTGAACAAAAATCTTTCACACGCCCTTCTGTCTCCCATTCCTGGAAGAAAGGCTGAAACCATGCCTTAGAGGAGACTACCCACAAAGGAGCCCTTCCTGTATTCCAGAAGTTTGCTATATTGGTTTTAAGAAAGGTATTCACTAGGAATACCACAGGGTTGACCATACACAACCCCCCTAGTCTCCTTGTGCGGTATGTGACCTCCCTCTTTACTAGGTTTAGTCGGTTCCCCCACAACAGCTGGAAGAACAGACTATAGACCCGTGTCCAGAGAGGCTCCGGCAAGATTTATACACTGCCCAAATAGATTAACAACGGGAGCAGGAAAGTCTTGAGAAGGCTAACCCTTTCTCTCAGGGACAAAGACCATCCCTTCCACTGGTCAACCTTCTGACTGGCATCTTTCAGTTTACCGTCCCAATTTCTCCCCAGGTAATCACCCTGGCCAAATTGGATGCCTAAAACTTTTGCAAATTCTTGAGGCTCTGAGAGTGTGTCCGGGAGACTGAAATCAGGATCTCCTCCCCCCAGCCAGAGACTTTCACACTTGTCCCAATTGACTCGGGATCCGGAAGCCTCCGAATACCTAACCACCTCCGACATCACCCATCCAGCCTCCTCCTTGGATGAGACAAAGACAGTGACATCGTCAGAGTAGGCCACTGCCCTAAGTGCAGACTCCTCCAGGCCCATCCCGACCCCCGCCAATGGTCCGCCACTCAACCGCCTTAAAAAGGGGTCAATTGCGAACACATATAGCAGTGGGCTCAAAGGACAACCCTGGCGGACACTGGACCCCACCCCAAAGGGGTGCTCGACCCAACCGTTCACCAGCGGGAAACTCTCAGCCCCTGCATACAAAACTTTAAGCCAATCTATAAACCCTATTGGTAAACCGTATCTCAGAAGGACTGACCAGAGGTACTCATGGTCAACCCTATCAAAGGCCTTGGCCTGATCCAAGGACAGCAAGAACCCTTTCCAATTACCGGCCCTACCCTGTTCCACAGCCTCCCGGACACCCAGTACAGCACTGAAAGTACTTCGGCCAGGAACAGAGCAGTGCTGGTCCCCCGAAAGTAGTTTGGGTGCAAAATGCACCAGCCTGTTAAAAATGATCTTTGCAAGAACCTTCCGGTCCGTATTGAGAAGCACTATGGGACGCCAATTCTCAATCCGGGATGGATCTTTACCCTTTGACAAAATGATCAGGGCCGACATCCTCATTGACTCTGGCAGAATGCCCGAGGATAGACATTCATTAAATATCTCGGTCAACAGGGGAGCCTACAGCTCCTTAAAAGGTCTTATAAAACTCGGATGTTAAGCCATCCGGACCTGGCGTTTTCTTGAGCGCAAGCCCATCAAAGGCCAGTCTCACTTCCTCTTCCCTGATCGGTTCCGTCAAAACATCAAGCGATGACGCCACCCCCTGCTCAGGGATGGTATCAGCCAGGAAAGCCGACATCTTGACTCGATCTAGATCCTTCCTTGCCAAAAGGTGCGAGTAGAAAGATCTGACGACCTCCAGGATCCCTGAACTGGATCTTTTCAGAGATCCTGTACTATCAACCAGACCTGTTACCAACCTACAATTCACTGACAACTTACAGTTTCTGTAGGGGTCGGGTGAGCGGAATTTCCCGAAATCCCTCTCAAAAACTAAAGATGTGTGCCTATCATACTGACATCCCTTCAGCAAGGCTTTCACCCTGGAGGCCTGCTCACGGCTGCCCCCAGTCGAGACAATTTGCTCGAGTTTCCTCCTCAAAGCTTGATATAAACGGTACTGGGTCAAATTTCTGAGGTTTGAGAGCTCACGGAAAAATTTTGCAACCCGTTTCTTGAAGATCTCCCACCACTCTGACTTACTGTTATAAAGGCTCATCAGTGGAAGCTGGCTCTGCAGAAAATCCTCAAGGGACTGTCTTACTTCCACCTCCTCCAGGAGTGCCGAATTTAACTTCCATAAACCTCTTCCCATCCGAGGGGTTTCTGAAACATTCAGAGAAAACATAATTACCCCTTAACGACCAGCCCATAGTGTTTTTACGTCCTCCCGAAGTGGGCTTTATTCTATGAGGACGTAAAAACATGTGTCCTGCAGAGAATAAAGCCCCTCGGGCTGTGGAAGTGACAGCTCCATGCTGTCGGTGTCTGCAGGTAGCCGACAGCATGGAGCTGTCATCCCGGACTGCAGGGACCCCCCCCCCCCCCCCCCGGCATTGCCGATCGCAAAAAAGTAAATAAAAGTGCCCAAAAAGTTAAAGTTTCAGCTGCTCTGATGGATCGGATCCATCAGGACAGCTGAAAATTCTTACCTAGCTTGTCGGCGGTGTCCCCCGGAGATCTGGTCCTCCTGGACCCACCGCCGCTCTTCTGCGCATGCAGAAGATGACGTCACGCAGACGATGACGTCACGCGCGTGCGCAGAAGCCCGGGAGCCCCCGGGAAATTCAAAATCTCCTGGCTCCCGGCTCCTGGATAGCGGCGATCGCGAAAAAGTTAAAAAAGTTTTTAAAAAGTGCTAGTTTCACCTCCCCTCATGGATCGGATCCATGAGGGGAGGTGAAAATACTCACCTCGGGTCCTCTGCGATGTCCCGATGTCCCGGCACCCGAAGTGCCCGTCTGCGCACGCGCGCCCGATGTGCACAGAGGGGCTCGAGCCCCAGGAAAATCAAAATCCCTTTGCTCCTGGCTGCCATGTGTAGCCAAGAGCAGAGGGATGTCACTGGGGACATGATCACTGTCTTCCAATGGATGACAGTGATCATGTAAAGTTTAAAAAAAAAGTGTAAAAAAGTGAATAAAAAAAAGTTTAAAAAAGTTTTTAAAAAGTTTAAAAAGCGTACGTTTCATCTTCCCTCACGGATCATATCCGTAAGGGAGGATGAAAGTACGTACATAAGGCCCCCAGATTTATCCGCGGACCTTACCCCAGCTTCTGCGCACACGCCCGCCGCCAAAATGGCCGACGCATGCGCAAAAGCTGTGGTTTGCAAGGATAATTGAAATTCTCCCTGCTCCTGGCTACAAAACGTAGCCAAGAGCCTGGAGATTTCACGGGGGCCGCGGTGAGCGGTTCCTGATCACGTGTTTGCCGTTATACAATGGATAATGGCGATCACGTAAAAAAGTTTAAAAAAAAAATTGAAGTTTCATCTCCCCTCACCGATGCGATCGGTGAGAGGAGATGAAACTTTTTACCGGAGGCCTCTGTATTTGCACCCCGACGCAATCCTCATCCGTGAACTTACCCGGATTCTGCATATGTGACCGCCGGCAAAATACCGGACACATGCGCAGAAGTCAGGGAGCCCAGGAAATTTAATATCTCCTTGCTCTCGGCGACCAACAGTCAGTGACGGGTGGCCTCGTTGAGCGGTCCCCGGTCACGTGATAGAAAGGTAGCGATCTACCTTAGGTCGGTCTCACATGACTGGATAGGAATTACGGATTCCGCATGCATCTGATCCGCGGTAATACGCAGATCAATCGCATTGGATTACACAATTTCGCTCACATTAGCGGGTCGGAATTGTGTAATCCACTCGCAGAAAAGAGAACGCAGCAGGTTCTATTTTACAGCGGCTATCCGCAACATAGAGCCCATTGTGCTCCGTGGTCATGGATATACCCGCTGCCCATACGCAACTACGTTGTGTACGGGCTGTTGGTACCCGCATCATCGCTAAGCGACAGTGCGGGAAATACAAACAACAAAAAAGGGGTACTGCGCATGACCGCCCGTGTAAGTACGCAGTTATGCGCAGTACATTACGCGGCCGTACACAGGGTCACAGCCGGGCTCACAGATGGGATCCGCTGCAGGCCTCCGCAAGCAGATTCCGCCTACGGCTGCGAGAGCCCGGCGTTATTCAGACCGCTACCTGTAATACGTATTTTACAAGAAGCCCCGGGAACTTTCGCCTTCATGCAGTTCCAGGAGCAGCTTGTTGAGCGCCTTCTGTGCGAGACAGCCGCACCTCATCAAGCTTACGGAGACTCACGGAACGCCACTTTTCACACCCCGTCCCTGCCACTAAGGTCACGAAATACCCCCAAAAAGCATGAGAGGAGGGGGGGGGGGGATACCGGTTTTATGGCCACATGGGCCCATTCCAACCAGCCTCTGTAATTACCCCTGTCTTCGGAAATACCACACAGTTCACACTATTACTTTTATCTAAGATTTGCGAAAGCCAAAAAGGGTGCGGAGGGGGGGGGGGGGGGGGATTTTTAGGGAGTCAATTTTTATTCTGTACAAATAAGCAATAGGGCCTGGGATTTATTCAGTTGTGCCCTGAAACCCAACGGTTGTTCCCTCCTTTATAGGCCTTGCCATGGGTCCTGTAAGTAAATTAGGGCCACAATGGGTATGTTTCTGAACTCGGGACAAACGGGGGTATCCATTTTGGGGTGAACGTCTTCATTCCGATGTACACTGTACAAAAAAACTGTTTTTAAATTTAAAAAATTGCCAAAAAAATTGAAAATAGTTACTTTTTTCCTTCTGCTTTGCTTAGATTCATTCAAATACTGTGGGGTCAAAATACGCAGTACACCCCTAGATGAATTTGTTAAGGGGTCTAGTTTTCAAAATGGGGTCATTTGAGGGGGTTCTTTATAGTTTTGGCCGCTCAATGGCTCTATAAGTGGGCAATTGGGCCTGGAATTTATTCAGTTGTACCGAACGTGGACATCCACCAGGCGAGCCTCACTCACTATATTATTCAAAGCGACGCTGTCGTAAGCCAACTTGTCTCTGGCACCTCCCCTATCACAGAGCCTCGAGACATTATTGAAGTCTCCGCCAAAGATCACCAGTCGACGCGTAAAAAGAAAGGGCTTCATCCTTATGAAGAGGTCCTTCCACTCGTTCTTGCTCTGAGGACCATAAATATTTATGAGCCGAAGCTCTTGACCTCTCATAAGGATGTCCAAGACCAAGCACCTCCCCATTTCCACCTCGATTACCCGTCTGCATTCAACCGCTGCGGTTTTAAAAAGAACCGCCACCCCGCTATATGGTTCGGCCGCAAGAGACCAATAGGAGGGCCCATCAGTCCACTCCCTCTTTGCTTTATGGATACTGGCCAGGTCTGTTAGCCTGGTCTCTTGCAAAAACAAAATATCAGCTTCATTCCGGCTGAAAAAATCAAAGGCCATAAAGCGAGCCATATCAGACTTAATGCTAGCGACATTAATGGTCGCCAACGTCAACGGGGTGAGTGCCGCCATCAAGGGTGATCGAGTTCGACAGCTCTTTTCTTTACATTACCCGATTCCCCACCAGAATCCCTACCGCCCCTTTTTAAACACTCTGACATATCCATTTCTACAATATTTATATTTTTTACATGATTGTTTATTTCTTTTTGCGAACCACCCTCCAGATTCGGAGAGGAGCCCTCACCTTTGTCCCGTGGCACTGAATCTCCCCTAACCCCCGGAGGAACTTGTGGCCCCCCCAGGGGGGAGGGGAGCGACGTCCCCCACCGGCACTACTCTATTCCTTGGCTCCCTCTCCTCCTCCTCTAATGAGGAGGATTCAGGGTCGCCTCCTTCCAGAGTCTGAAAGCGGTTTGTTAAGATGACCAGAGGGGAGCCGGTTTGGCCCTCCTTTAGCATCTGACCTGGAGGGGGAGAAGATTTCTTTTTCCCCCCTTCTTTTTATTCTGTTTACCCTTCTTACGTTTTTCCTTTTGCCATTCCCTACTCTCCTCATCCAAACTGTCTTCTGGATGGGAACTTGATAGGGAACTGGACCTTTCCTCCTCCTCTCTCGCCAGTCTCCTGACCTCTTCCTCCAAATCGCTGCCCCTTATGTCCTCAGAGGTGGTCACTGGCCCTTGGGAAACAGGGACAAGGGTCATCCTACTGGATTCCCCCCCTTCCCCTGCCTCCTTTCGGGACATCTGCTGTCTGGTCTTACTCACTCTTCCACCTTTTTCCATCACCAGACCTCCAGACCCCCTACTTCCGCCCTCCCCCTCTCCAGCTGAGGCCCCGTTGCCCCGGGGTACCCCAGTCGGATCAGGAGCAACATCAGCACGGGCACGCTGAGGACAGCGACTGAAGGGGTGTCCTAGGACACCACACAGGTTGCAGCGAATGTCTGTACACGAGGCGGCATGGTGACCCTCTCCCCCACACAATGTACACATCACTTTGGTACATGCCGCACTGAAATGTGTGGGGTCACCGCACTTGTGACAGACCTTCGGCTGCTCCTGGTAAAAGGCCAGGATCCTATCTCTTCCCAAGAAAGCAGAGGAAGGAATGTGGGTAACAGTTTCCGGACCGCCTGAATTTCACCAGAAAGTCCAGGCTCCACACCAGATGCCGTACTCGTCACGGTTCTTTGTGGGGTTGCCCTGCACCTCCCCGTAACGAGATATCCAGGTCATGATGTCAATGAACGACAGTGACTCATTACGGGTTAAAATGGTCACTGACTTCACCATGTCCTGGCGGGAAACGGGAATCAGCTCGAAATCCCGCCAGTCGGGTCTAGTCTGAAGCAGCTCATTATTCGACCAGAAAAGTTCAAGACCTTCTGACCGAACAAAGCTGTTATCAAACTCCGAGGTGCCAAACAGATGGATCAGGGGAAAGATGTCATATGCCCTGAAGCCCATATTCAGCAGGAGCTCAACCACCTTCCCCCATTTTGGGCATGTATCTCTGCTACCTATATGCCGAAGATGGACTACATTCCTTCTGGCCCCCGATGGCCCGCTTGTTGGGAGCGACCAATTCCCTCTATTCTCTCGGAAGGCCCCAAGTCCATGCCGCTGGATCCAGAACTCGAGGTTAACCTGTTCACCCTCTATATTGGCCGTCTTTTCTCCCCGCCTCAGGGCCTCCAAGAGACGCCGCTGTAAATTTCCCTGTCCAGCCCCATGGGAAAAAGGCCTCTCTGCCCCCCCGGTAACCGCTCCAGCATAACTTTTGGGGCCAGGCACCACCGGGAGGGGAGATGGGTCAGACACAGCCCCCACCACACCCCCACTACGGCAACATCAGCCCTGGCCGGTTCCTGGGCACCAGTCCTATTATCTGTAGATAATGCAGCATCTCCACCAAAACCATCTGAAGACGCAGCACCACTAACTATAGCACCAGATGGGTGGGCAATCATCCCCACAGCATCCCTTTCTGGACAAACCGCCATCCCATCCCTAGACTCCTGCTGTTGTATGTCGGCAGAGGAGGTGACCAGGTTTTGAGCCTCTCCCCACAATCTAGGACCAACTATACCCTGCATGGACCCCCCAGTCACCCTTATAACGGCCGGGCTAGTCTGCACAGCCGGACACCCTCCTGACTTTCCTAATTCAGAAGAAACACTCTTTATATCACTCACATTCTTTACATCACTCATGGTTTCCCTTCCCACTGCATCTGACCCTACCATCCCAGACATCCTCTCCTCCCCTCCTGTGACTCTGTATCCACTACCATCCTCAGTGCTCCTACCAGCATTCTTACTACCACCCTCCTCCTCTGCAACCACAGTAGATATGCTACACCCACCCTTATGTAGCCCCTTCCCCTGAACCTCCTTCGCACTTTCACGTCCCATCACCTGCATCCCTGTTGACACTAGTACCCCTGAAACAGGAGAAGCCTTCTTCACTTCAACTGCTATTTGACCTCCATGACCTGATGTCACCGATTTTGCCACTATAACGTCACTAGGCTCCGCCCCCTTCCTAGATGCCGGCACCGCCGCCGATGCCCTGGTGTCCCATGCTGCCGGAGCAGCTGCGATCCCGTGCCCAGACTCTGACACCGCTGCTGATGTCTGCCTGCTCCGGGCATCAGAATTCATCTCTGACAAGGTGATAGCCTGCACCCCCTCCCCAGATGCCTGCGTGCTCCGGGGGGCGGGGTCTATCTCGGAAGACGGCACGCCACCCGTGAGCGTGCAGTCCATGGGAGTCTCAACACCCACTGCAGGTGCCTGACTAAAAACGGATGCCATACCTTTCCCTCCCATTACTGGTACTGGGGTCGGCTGAGCGGGGGGGTGGGGGGGGGGGGGGGGTGTCTTTCCCATCCTCCCCCTGGGTGCCGCTGGGAAACATTCTCTCCCTCCGATCCATTCCCGGGACCACCACAGATCCCGAGTCTGTTTGACCAGAGGGGCTAGGAAATGGTACAAAACGGGTGCATACGACCTGTAATTGCTTCTTCTTCTTGTTTTTCTTCTGCTTGCCTTTTCCTGATCTTTCTTTGCCCTCCTCAGGTAGGTCGTCCCGAAAAGAAAGATTAGACATATTAGTAGGGGATTCCATTCTTTTAATTTCTGCCATTAAATAACCACCTTCTCCCTCCCTTTCCTCCTCATCTGAGGAGTAAGAAGCACTCAGCCTTGGGCTGGGCTGCCTTGGGGGGATGGGCTGGGAAATCTCCACAGGTGATAGATCTGGAGACGCCCTGCAGGACATCACACCTGGAGACACCATTACACCTGCCTCATCCTCCTCACTGTCAGACACAGAGGTTACTGCTAACTCCTTCCCAGAGACATAGGCGTATCGTGAGGGGGAGCAGGCGTTGCTCCCGCTCACGCCCCCACTCCCACTTGTGCATTCTATAGAAGGCGGAGCGGGGCGACCGGCATTACACTAGCAGCCGCGTGATTGGTGCGGCTGGGGTGTGTGGCTGCTGGAGGGGAGGAGCGAGGAGGGGAGGTGAGGCAAGGCTGACTTACCCACGCAGAGAACACTGTAGCCGTGGCTCCTCTCGGGTTACTTCTTCTCCCACAGCGTGTCGGCAGCCACCAATGAGACGTCCAGGGAACAAACAGGCTTCTCTCTGGTTCTGTAAGCATTCTTTCTTGAAGTAAAGTCCCGATTGGCTCCTCCCACAGGCTGGTCACATGACTGGCCACATGAGTGTAACATCATCAGAGTTCCTGGACAGACAGCACCCACCCGCACCCGACTCAGGTAGTTACCCATGTGCTGCCTGCTCCCTGGAGGAGAACCCCTCTGTCTGCTGGGAGTCCCCCAAACTAGTGGAGTTACTGAGGTGAGCAGATTTACATGCAGTTCACCCAACAACCCTCCATCTGTAACCTCACTGACCAGCAGTGAATGCCCGCAGTTAACTCCTTCATGACTGACCTGGTTTAAGCACTAATGAGCAACCAGTTTTTCAGTCTTTATTTTTGTGCATTCCTGGGATCAGAACTCTTTTTTTTTTTCTTGTTGACATGTTTGTTTTGAGGACTTGTTTTTGTGTGAAAAGTTGTTTATTTAACCCCTTCCCGCCCCATGATGTAAGGGTACGTCATGGCAGGGTGGTACTTCTCGCAAAATGAAGTACTCTTATGTCATAGGGATAGCGCAAGATCATAGCAGATCTCACACTATCCCGCAGCGGTAATCGGCTGTCACTAGTAGCCGGCGTCCTGCTGCAACAGCGGGGGGCATCGGAGATGCGCCCCCCTCCCCCCTGCTGTAAACCCCTTCCCTGCCGCGATCTATGTAGATCGCAGCAGGGAAAGGGTTCACAGAGGGAGCGCGCTCCCTCTGTGACTTCAGCCAGCTCTCGCAATGTTATCGCAGAGCCCGGCTGGTTGTTATGGCAACAGGACGCCAGATGCCGGCGTCCTGTATTGCCAGCGCCTAAGATCGCTATAGTAAGCATTTTAGCATTTTGCCTCACAAAAAAAACACAATGAAAGTGATTAAAAAAGCGTATGTACCCCAAAATGGTACCAATAAATACTACAGCTCGTCTCGCAAAAAATAAGCCCTCATAGAGCTCCGTCCATGGAAAAATAAAAAAGTTATAGGACTTTGAATGCAGCGAGTTAAGAAAAAAATAATAATTTCCAAAAAAGGCTTTTTAATGTGGAAAAGTGGAAAAACCTAAAAAAAATATAAGAATTTTGGTATCATTGTAACCGTACCATCCCGCAGAAAAAAATGTAGTGTATCATTTATGCTGCATGATTAACGCTATAAAAAAACCCTCAAAATTCTATGGCAGAATTGATGCGTTTTCTCTCCCTGCGATCATAAAAAAAAGATGTGATATGGGGGGCAATTGAGGCATACAGGTTCCATATGGTATTATGTGTCCACATTTGCTGTGACTGAGCCTCTAGATCATACAAACTTCTAGGCTGTGGGAGTTGCCATTCTAAATGCGCAGACCGGAGACGGCAGCGGGTGAGTGACGTTTCTGTGCGGGGCTCTGCGAACCCGCACAGAAATAGAGCATGCCGCGGTTTGTTTTTCACGTGTGATTTTGCGTTTTCTAACGCAATCCTATGGTAGCTTCCATGGGTGGAAATTCTGCGGGAAATCCGGCAGCGGAATTTCCACCCGTGTGCACGGGGCCTAAGGCTGCTCTAAGACGTGCATTCAGAAAACACAGCTTAAAATCGTGGGTTTTTTACCTCAATTTTGAGCAGCACTTTTGAACGCATGGTAAAGCGGTTTTAATGCACCCCACAATTGTGATGGGTGGGGAGGTGCGTTAGAAAACGCAAATACAGGACAGATAGCGCTTAAAAATCACCGCTTCCGAGCTCACGTCTGAGTAATCGCATTCAAATCAATGGAAGCAGTATACCGCAATAAAAAGCGGTGTGTGTGTGTGATTTTCATCTAGTGCAGGAAACGCGTTAATAGGGCTAATTCATGTATGGAAATTCGTTTTGCAGCTGTATGCAGCACGATTTAGGTATGGGTACGCGGTGAGAAAGGGAAGGGGGGGGGGGGAGCCCTGAGCTGAACTTTTGCACCCGGGCCCTTGAGCCTTTAGGTACGCCCCTGCCCAGAGAGGTTCCTCATGCTGTCGAATCTCTCTTGGTTGCTCAGTCTTTCTTTAAATCCACCAGCATTCTGTAAAATATACTCTTTTCTAGTGGAATGAAGCTTAATGGCCTCTCTCACCTTCCGCATCTCTTCTGATATAGTGTCACGGTCCTTTCTCCTTGTAGCAGTCTCTGCCCGAGCCTTCAAGGATTTCAGCTCCATCTGCAGCTTTTTAAGCTTCTGACCACATGCTTCAAATTCATTTGTACATAGATGAATTCTGGTACTATACTTGTTGGTGGTCTCCCCAGGACGGCGCTCACCCCACCCCTTGTACTGGATAAGGGAATTGCCACCATCCCGTCCTTGGGAAGACTCACCTTTCTTTCCAGGTTGGCCTGCACTCTCCATGGAGTCTTGCTGCATCAGCCTCTGGGATCTTCTAAGTCTCTCTCCTCCTGAGACCAGTAACACACCATCATTCCCCGCTGGTCTCACCCGGGGAACGGTGGAGGATGTGCTAGGTTGCACACTCATGGAGGCCCCCTAACCTCTCCAGGGAGAGGGAAAGGGCTCCAGACATGTCTGCTCAGACTGCAAGGCTCCACCTACTCCCAACCTACTCCAGCCCCCTTGTTGCAGTTCTGGGTAGAATAGATGATGGGAGAGATCTCTTTACTGACACCTGATATATATATACATAGTTATTAGAGCGTCCCCTTGTTACACTCCTGGGTATAATAGATGATGGGAGAGATCTCTGTACTGTCCCCCTGATATATTATACATAGTTATAAGAGCGCCCCCTTGTTACAGTGCTGGGTATAAATAGATGATGGGAGAGATCTCTTTACTGACACCTGATATATATATATACATAGTTATTAGAGCGCCCCCTTGTTACACTCCTGGGTATAATAGATGATGGGAGAGATCTCTGTACTGTCCCCTGATATATTATACATAGTTATAAGAGCGCCCCCTTGTTACAGTGCTGGGTATATATAGACGATGGGATTGATCTCTGTACTGACCCCTGATATATCTATACATAGTTATTAGAGTGCCCCCTTGCTACAGTCCTGGGTATAAATAGATGATGGGAGAGAGCTTTGTAATAATCCCTAGTATATCTATACATTGTTATTAGACCGCTCCCTTGTTACAGTCCTGGGTATAATTAATGATGGGTGAGATCTCTGTACTGACCCCTTATATGTCTATGCATAGTTATTAGAATGCCCTCTTTTTACAGTCCTGTGTATAAATATCAGGGATTGGAGCTCCAGGAAGTTAACTTTTTTATTCTCGGTGCATTCTGGGAAAAGGGAAAAGTCACTGTGAGTGCAATGATTGCTGAGTTTATCCGATGTAGTAGTGCAGTACACAGAAGGGCCTGTAGAGGGCTGCAGACAGGACTTCTGCTGCTAGTGTTAGCACAAAGGGGTGGAACAGGAACTAGAAAAGGGCCAGTTACTGCCAGAATCAAGTTAGAGAGAGGACCAGTGCAGCAGAGCTGAGGTGCTGGTGGCCTAGCAGAGTCCAGAGTCCGACAACCCAGGACTTACACCCAAGTGGGGTGCATATGGACTGTGTACATTGACGTTGGATGATATTGCTGTGTTTTGTGATTGCGATGATGACAAATAAAGGCTGGCAGGAGCCAGATAAAGAACTCCACATCTCCTGAGCAGTTTCTACACGTGTGGTGTGTCATTTTCATGTGCAAGAGGTCGGCGATCCGCAGGCAAGTGCACCTCACTGGCTTACATATGGTGATGGATGTGCTGGCAAGATCTAGAGTGGCGCATAAAGCTGCAGGAGCAATACGTGCATGTCTGCTGGGAACGGTTGTGTTCTAAAGGGCCAGGAGGCCGAAGTTTGCGGTTGCGGTGGGAGCAACAGAGGACCAGGCAGCGGACATCTGTGAGGCAAGTTATTGAACCTGTTTAATCGTGTATTATGGACTGTGCAGTTAGGGTGGCGGGTGGTGCAGGAGGCAACCAGAAAGAGCCATGCTGGGGGTGTTTGCAGATGGACTTATGTATGTTCGGATGTCCAGTGGCAAAGTGACCAGTAAAACCCCACTGGTCTGTGTTGGAGGCTAAGTGCAAAGCTTTGAGGGCAAAGCAGGAGGTGCCCCCGCCAAAGGACTGTAACCGAGATCTGGAGAAGAATCCATGGAGTGGTGAGACTGTTCTGGATTATGATTTTCTCCAGCAGGCTTCGGGGTATTTTGTCGCTTCCGAATTGTATCGTGTGCACACATCATCGAACCAGATCAGACACAAATGCTGGTCTAAAACTGGGAGAGTCTCTACAATGTATAGAGGCTCAAGCCTTTTATTATAACACATGACAACCGCCCTTCAATGGGCGTGCAACAGATTACATCAGTAACATATAAGATTCTCATTTGTCGGATCATATAGAATCTCCCACCTCTCTGCCCACCCTCTTCCAAGTGCTGATGTAGCATGGACTTTTGTCCTAGCTCCAGTCATGTCTGTGTATAAGCAAGTCTTATCAACATGTGCTCAGGCTGAAGCAATTCCTTTGTTGTAGAAGTTTCAGGATGGGAGGGGTGAAGAAATGCTAGTTCAACACTCAGTGTTGTACACAAATATACATGTAACACTATGACCCTTAACTCTTAGAGGCTTCTTGTGCAATTCCTATGTACTTAGCTAACATTAACATCATACATCCATTGTCTAGCAAATACCATGATTAGATTGTGTGTGTCCTTTAAACTCCTCAGAGCTAAAAGTCATTACAACAGCAAAATACATTTCGTTTATACAAATCGATAGACATTTTATACCAGCAATCATCATGTCTATCACAATCCCCCCTTAAAATGTCTATCCTTTAACTCTCTATCTAATTTTCACAGTTCTCTGCGCGTGAGCCTATAACTGGAGCGCGTTGAAGGTTCGTTTTAGAGTCTTCAAGGGGGTGTAGGACTTGTCCACTCCTTCTGGGGATGCATCCAGCAAACTCATGGTGGGAGCAGCTTTTCCAGCATCAGTTTCACAGGTCTCTCTGACACAGGGGATAACACAGCAGACTAGAACAGAAAAGATAACCATTAGTTCACATACAACAGCGACGCCCGTCTGTGCCAGGATCCTTTACCACCCGCTCATCCATGGCGAGTGCTGGTCCCAAAAGTTAGCCCTTTTTAGTTCAAACTCATATCTAAGGCCATTCTATTTTGAAAAGTCATAGTCGAGGTAGGTCCTATTGGTCGACTAGTCCCTATAAGGCGTCTCTAGTATAATTTATAAACCGCTGCTAACTATAATAAACATAATTAATCCAATCAACGTTTATTTACCATAATGACCAGGAAAATGGACTCGAATCTAGTTTTAACTTGGTCTCTAATTTTTAAAACTTGTCAGGTACCCCCCTTGGCTATCCTATGACGTCAATGTACACGTGTAGATCAAAACTACCACCAGGGGTCTCTCTTCTCGCTCTAGCATAATGTTACAATACTAGTAGCGTGCACAGGTACGCACGGCGTGGGACTCCCTAATCTTCACCCACACCAATGTCCCTCCTGGAGATAGTCCTAATGGTGAACACGTCCAGGTCGCCTCACCCTGACCCTACACTACCTAGTGACAAGACTGGAAGGAACCGCCGTACCTATGCGGAAAACAAGGATAGACCAACATGACAGGATAACCACAAAACACAGACTGAGTTGGATCGAGATAAATTAACTATTGGGGGTAACCTCATTATCCTCAATGCTGTCCGACAGGATGTGGAGGAGCATAAGGGCTTTACTAAGGCACACTCCCCTGTCCAATTACCCTCCAGGCGGGTCCTCTACCTCATGTCACTACAAAGCCAGTAAACGTCTCCTAAGGACTGAACCTGATTCTGTGTCCATTCCCCTCCTATCGCACTGTAGGAGGAGCAATACCCGTTAGTGAGTTCCCCAAAAATCTCCCTCCACCCTGCCTATTTGCCTGGCAGGTGTAGTTTCCAGGGTAGTCAGTAATACTCTATCCGGTGCAAAACACTTAAGTAGTTATAGAGTATTCCTTCTTCCATCTCTCACGGACAGTGTAATTAGCGGAAATGTTCGTGAAGAGACTAATAAACCACTCTTCAGCATCTAGAGGGAGATTTAGGGGGACCATCCCCGAGTGTAGTCGGGCACTACTGCACACGCAACAGTTAGACTTGTTGCTCCTGTTAGCATTGTACCTCATCAACTCCAACCAGAGATTCTGGTTAGAGTAGCCAGTCGCTACTGTCAAGGTGTCCTCAAAAGGTAGGGTCGGCTATGATCATCATGTTCGTCAAGGTCTTTATCTTACGGCGGAGGGGGTTAATTATGGGCACGGGACTAAGTGAAGGCTTCCATTCGGCTGCATCTACCATACCCCTTATTTTAAACTTCCCTAAGGGATCTGTCCTCCCGTACCGGTATGTCCCCAGACTATAAGTCCCTCCGTCCCCCGGGCTTGGATCTCCCATGGTTAATGTAAAAACCGCATTAAAACCAAGCAACATACTAAGTTCAGCCTTCCAATACCTGCTGTCCTTATTATTCTCAAGGAGGGTTATACGACTAATTAGGGATTTCCCGCTCCTATCATTCTTATTTAAGGCACTTCGCGGTTTATAGGACCAGTCTATTCCTGTGTTACATCCCACTAATCCCCAATAACGGCAGTCTTCTCCCCAGACGTTATCAGTGGCGCAAACATATTGTATTCCCCGGGTATATAAGTCATATAACCAGCTGGACTGAGCTAAATCTGGCCTGCGGTGGGATCTTGCGCCTAGACACGGGACCACAGTACAATAGTCGAAGGAATATGCGGCTACTTGAGCATTGAACGAGTTATACCAGAAGGTAACCATACCCTCATATTCTTCCGACTAAGGATTCCAGTTGCCACCCTCCTCTCTCACTAGCCCTAACCAGAGTAATGTCCTTGGCACAACTAAGACTGGTCTCCCGGATCTGAAGCTTTCTTACAGTATGAAGCATGGATCCATGTAAGTCTTTCGGCTAGTTTCACAGCTGTGGCAGTAGTCAGAAGCACCTGGTAGGGGCCATCAAATCGGGGCTCAAGAGGGTGCTTTCTGAGGAACCTCTTGACGCACACCCAATCCCCAGGCTGCAAGATGTGTCCCAGTGTCTGCCTCTGAGTCTGGAAGAGAACACCTATGCATAGGCTTTGGTTAGTTCTTTAACAACGGAAATCACATACTCAGTCAACACATCAGATTGTAATTGTAACTACTGAGGATAGTAACAACCTAGCCTTGGGGCTAGCCCAAACAATCTCGTAGGGAGATAATGTATAACCCCCCCTGGGTTCATATCTAACACTGTATAAGGCTATTGGATGACAGCCTTTCCAAAGTGGCGTCATTTTTAAGTATCTTACTTTTTAGCGTGCCACTACGTCTCTCCACCTTTCCATTACTCTAAAGATGGTAGAGCATGTAAAAGGCCTGGGATACACCAGAGCAGACATGACATGTTACATTCACCTGCGAGGTTTATACCTCTGTCTGACTTTGAATCACTTCTGGTACCCCATATTCACAGTTTACCTCGTTCATGAGCTTCTTTGCTGTTACCTACTTGTTTGCCTTGGTAACAGGGTCAGCCTCCAACCTGCAAAGACATCAACAACAACAAGCACGTATTCATACTTCCCAACAAGTGGGAGCTGAACGTAGTCAATTTGCAATCCCTGAAATGGGTAGAGTGGTCCCGGCAAGTGTGATGTGGCAAATTTACTTCTGCCCTGTCTCACCCATGGCATAGATCATGCTAAACTGGACAAATGATGCAGCAGCTACAGAGAACCTAGAAGTCGCCCAACCTCTTTCAAGCGTCGTCGTCATTGCTGCTTTACTAGGTGGGTCTTTCCGTCCATCAGCTGGGCCATCATGGGATACAGGAACTGTGGTAGGCAAGTGCTGTTGACTGTTCACCACACACTGTCCTGTTTCTGCTGCTCCCATATTAGTCCATTTATTCTTTTCTTCCTTGCTGGCTTGTAACTGTAAAAGTCTTTTAGCATATCAAAGTCCAAATTTTTGTCAATGTCCAAAGTTTTTTACCACTGACTCATGCTGTCAGTATCTTTCTTCTTTCTTCCACGGCTTGAGGGCCGCTGCCTTTGCTATGCTGTCAGCGAGGGTGTCGTCTCTCGCCTCTCCAGTGTAGGAATCGGTGCGAACTCTCAACTTTGTCAGGTAGAATTAGGGCCTCCATGCGACTCTGTACTGCTGCACCATTCTCAATTGGTTGTCCTGCTAAGATAAAAAACTGTCTGGCCTTCCATATTGGGCCATAATCATGAGCTATGCCAAATGCATACCAGGAGTCAGTGTAAAGGGTTGCCGGTCTTACCTCTCGCCACTCTACACGCCTCAGTGAGGGCCTTCAATTCCGCTTCTTGTACTGTGACATGCGGAGGCAGAGCTTCTGCTTCTAGGACATCTTGTTGTGTGACCACTGCATATCCGATGTGGAGTCATCGGTCCTCACCCTGGTACCATTTGCAAAAAGCTCAACATATGCATTATCAACAGGGGTTCTGATAACTGTTTGCATACCTGCAGTTTCTTACTGAATTAGTACTAAATAATCGTGCTGATGTTCTATTTCACATGGCTCGGAACTTTGTAGCACAAAATCATTTATTTCCTTTTTATCTTATTTCATTTATTTATTTATTTTAAACCCAATAGCTGATCTACAACACCTAGATCATCTATGACCCAGATCACCTATGCCTCCCCCCTTTTGAACCGGAATACTCAATGGGAAAAAAAAAAAAAGAGTAATTGCGTTCAAACTAGTAAACCAAGAGGCACAAAAACAAGCACTTTGTAGGTCAAGGTGACATTGTATGCAGCGAAGTCTGAGCGAAAATCTCCTTACAAAAAAATTTTTTCCTTTCAGGTCGCAGTTAGCATTTTTTAACACAAGGGGGCGCAACACAAGTCAAATTTTACGTCACCCAGTGTAATAGTATTTCAGGGAATGGCCACGTTTAGCTTTTACTCTCCTGTCGGAATATAATTATAGCTTCAGTGTAGACTGACACTAGAATATACAAAAGACTTAAAGAAAAACTAAAGAATACGGATGAATTAACATCCTACTCTGGGCAATTCAGTCCCTCTTCACATAAAAAGTAAAATTACTTCACCAAATTGCGTGAAAAAGTTTGCTGGGTGACTATAGGGAAATTATTCCATCTGTAGGAGCCTTCCATAACATCATCTGTCTGAGTATCCATTGGAGAAGTGGGCAGTGGAAAACAGAGCCCCTGGGAACATGAGAGAGCGTCCCCTGTCATGTATTCCTGGTCTCTGCCCCCCATGCATCAACTCCAATCTTCCATACACTATAAACCAGCTTAGTCATCTACTATGTCCCAAGCTGCATCTTCACAAAGGTTTGTTTCCCTGGACTTATCACACATCCAAAGTGGCCACATCTTGGAGTGTAACAAAGTCCGGTCAAACAAAACCTTACTTCAGACAATCATGATGTTAGCACTGGATACAGTGGCATTGGGGAATATAGGCCTCCCAAGTGCAGCAAAATGGCCACCAGAGGCAGAAAGGGGCGGGGCTACAGATCTCCCAGGTGAGGCAAAATGGCTGCCGGAAGAAGGGGCGGGGCCAGGGGCAGCAGCACTCCCAGATGAGGCAAAATGACCGCTAGAGGCAGAAAGGGGCGGGGCCAGGTCCTGTCCCGGATGGGGAGGGACCGGAAGTAACATCACACACCCTGAAAGTGAGCACATGGGGGGAAGTAACTTCAGGGTGGGGGCAGGCCTAACTACATTTACTGCAGAGTCACACTATGTTGGATTGTAAATATTGCAAGCGCGGCCGCCATTACAGGGAGGGGCTGTAGTCAACACAAAGACATTACGTTGTTCATTAGCAATACACATACCCCACTACATGCTTTCCCCTCTTCAATCTCTTAACTACATTATACCTCCTCCTAGCAATCTAAAAACACCTTTCTTTCTGCTAGGCTTCCTGCTCATCTTCTGAAAACTTTCTACAACCTATCTTACCATATTCATTTCTGCTTATCTGTCCATGACCTGACATTTCTTTCTGCAACTTTTCCTGGTCCTTTCCCATTGTATAACATTTCTACATGTTCAGTAAACTCTGCTCCCTTCCCTTCAGCAACCAGATCACAAGCTCTATGACCTTTGCCCTTGCTCACTTTGCTCCCCATTCTCTAAACAACCTGCGTCTATGCCTAACCTTCTCAATCTGCTCAACTCTATTCTATTCGAAGTTTCTGGACACAGTAGTGTTTCTCTTGTAAAATCTGCTTTCTTCAAATCCTTCCAATATAACCTCTCTTTCCCACTCAGATTACAATGCACATTAATTCTACAAGACAAAAGGAACGGAAGGGTTAATTGGAAAAAGCTTTCAGTTCACTTTTATCAGCAGCCCTCCCCCAATAATCAACAACTGCACATTCTTTCTATAATACCAAACAGAGGGGATTACTGGAGAATAACCACAACGGCTCAAGGTATATATCTCATCTACCTTTATAACAACCAACCTCTACTAGTAATCCGTCTGGACAGGACATTTTAGCTATACACAGAGACTGACGATTATTTTCAATGACCAAGACCTCAACAATATTCTGGAGACATCAGCCGTCACACCACGGCTATATTCCCGCGTATATACCTTTTCACATATGAGAACATAACACGCTCAATCATAAAAAGTAAATATGCGTATCATAAATCTTCCTAACCTCACACTAGTTTTCCTAGGAGTAAGTGTCTCCAGCGTGCTCCCTCAGACTTAAACAGCCG
This sequence comes from Eleutherodactylus coqui, assembly GCF_035609145.1. Classification (NCBI taxonomy): domain Eukaryota; kingdom Metazoa; phylum Chordata; class Amphibia; order Anura; family Eleutherodactylidae; genus Eleutherodactylus; species Eleutherodactylus coqui. The sequence goes on along the minus strand of NC_089844.1, from coordinate 185,146,508 downwards.
AGTCCACCCTCCTGACACATTAACCCTCACAGAATTTATCTCTTGGTCTTGTATACACAGTTTTTAACCGTCTCAGACATAGCAGCCACAGCATACAAAATACCCCTAGACAGGTAACATGGTGATTTTTCGAGTGGACAGACCTGTCTTTCAGTGAAGGTCCAGTCTGGATCAGATACAGGCAGATTTAGCAGTCAGAACCCAGATCACATCGGTAGATTTACATAAAGCAATCTTACCGTGTTCTGTAGATTTTCAGGCCCCTGAGTTCTGCGTGCCATCTGCCGATCTCTGTACGTTCCAGGCTGTGACCTCACAGATCCACTCGCCCACCCAAGGACGACACTGTTCTGGATTATGATTTTCTCCAGCAGGCTTCGGGGTATTTTGTCGCTTCCGAATTGTATCGTGTGCACACATCATCGAACCAGATCAGACACAAATGCTGGTCTAAAACTGGGAGAGTCTCTACAATGTATAGAGGCTCAAGCCTTTTATTATAACACATGACAACCGCCCTTTAATGGGCGTGCAACAGATTACATCAGTAACATATAAGATTCTCATTTGTCGGATCATATAGAATCTCCCACCTCTCTGCCCACCCTCTTCCAAGTGCTGATGTAGCATGGACTTTTGTCCTAGCTCCAGTCATGTCTGTGTATAAGCAAGTCTTATCAACATGTGCTCAGGCTGAAGCAATTCCTTTGTTGTAGAAGTTTCAGGATGGGAGGGGTGAAGAAATGCTAGTTCAACACTCAGTGTTGTACACAAATATACATGTAACACTATGACCCTTAACTCTTAGAGGCTTCTTGTGCAATTCCTATGTACTTAGCTAACATTAACATCATACATCCATTGTCTAGCAAATACCATGATTAGATTGTGTGTGTCCTTTAAACTCCTCAGAGCTAAAAGTCATTACAACAGCAAAATACATTTCGTTTATACAAATCGATAGACATTTTATACCAGCAATCATCATGTCTATCACAAGACCACTAAAGAGACTGTGGGTTCTGGGCAGTATGGACTTGAGAGTGGAAGAATTGATGCCAATGTGGTTAAAATGCTGTGTTCTGCCCCACATAAACCGAAGCTACATAACATTCCATTCTAAGTGCTTAGTGGTTACAGCACCATCTAGCTGTGTTACAAATGTATTACAACTTGTTTTTCTACCATAAAGACTGATGTATTATGGGTAGTTTGCAAGGCATTGTGGGAAGAAGGAACTTCCAGCCAGAGACAGTCAGAGACCAGACTTATCTTTGCTCTCTCCTCTTCAAACTCCACCATCTTTGTAAAAGCATATCTGGTAAGAAAACTATCCTTGTTTCAGAGACAGTATGTTATGCAGAGCTGTTCAGTAGCCAGTTGTATTGTTACTCAGGGAGTTATAACTGTTTAGTTAGCCATGCAGCACTATTTGTAGCAGCCATTTTGCCATGTACCTCCATGTTAATGTTATGTAATGTTTCTTATGCATCATACTTATGCAAATTATCTGTATTCTTATAGTTTTACCAATCAATCAATCCACGCATTATCACAAGCCCAATCGCATTGAATGCATGCTTGTATGCTACGATCTGTTAGCCAATAAACCTGTCAGATTAAGAAGAACAGTTTGTTTATTTGGAAGACAGAAATGGTTAAGCTGAATGTCGGACTGCACACTATGTGAACGTGTAAGAAGACAGAACAGTAAAACAGATGCTAGTCACCAGCGATGGTGGATCAGACTAGAAGGAGCCGCCATCAGCCACGCGGTCTTATGTACAAGATTGCAGCGGCCGCCATTTAGTCACAAGAAACAAGAGTGCAGCCCCCAGTAAACGCAGCACGATCTAAGCCAAGCTGAAGTCTGTTCCTACCTGGACTGAGTCTGCACAGAGACATTAAGCAAACAGGCACACAATGTCTACTAGCCAGGCATCCTCCTATAAGACCAGGTCACGAGCAAGCTGCTCTAGCAGGTCTTCAATAAGAGAAATGGCTGCTCTCGCCCGCGCAGAAGCCGAAGCAGCAAAAGTAAGGTCCACCTTTGCAACACAAGAGACGCAACTGAAGCTAAAGCAAGTCTGCCTGCAGGTGTCACTGGAGAAACTCACCGCAGAGAAAGAAGCAGCAGCCGCATTAGCCAAGGCAGAGTTCCTAGAAGCCGCAGAGTTCCCCGAATTAGAGAAACACAGCCAGGTACTCGGGTTAGACCTAGACCAAGAAGATCCAGCACAGCGCGTCTCAGAATATGTCCATCGGCATCCCAAGGCAGAAGACGGCTACGATCCAGTATATCAAACAGAGCATCAAAGACCCCACTTTAAAGCACAGTATGGTATGCAGCAAAACGGCGCTGACTACGACTACCACCCTACAAAAAAGGAAGCTACAACCCTCTCCCCGGCTTAAAGAGACAGCTTTCGCATCAGAGTGGTATTTAACAGACTGCCCTAAGCCAGAAACTCCTAAAAGGTATGGTGATACACTTCACATACAGCATAACAGCACACCGGGTAGTATTGACGCTAACCAGGCTATCGTGGACTTCACTAGGTTCTTTGCTAAACGAGAACTGGTTACCAAGGGACTTATAAAGTTCACCGATCGCCCAGAGAACTACGGAGCATGGCGAGCCTCCTTCCAGAACGCCATAAGGGACTTGGGTCTCTCCTGCAGTGAGGAGTTAGATCTCTTGGTAAAGTGGCTTGGAGACGAGTCTGCTGAACACACAAAAAGGATCAGAGACATTAACATAAACTATCCAGGCGAAGGCCTAAAGATGGTGTGGGAAAGACTTGATGAGTGCTATGGGTCAATAGAAGTTATAGAAAATGCTTTATTTAAGAGAATTGATAATTTTCCCAAAATAGTAGGTAAGAGTTACCAGAAACTCAGGGAACTTAGTGACTTGTTAACAGAGGTACAGGTTGCTCAGGCAGAAGATCTGCCAGGGCTAGCATTCCTGGACACCGCCAGGGGTGTTAATCCAATTGTCCAAAAACTCCCTTATAACTTACAGGAGAAGTGGATCACGCATGGTTCCCATTATAAACAGGTTCATAATGTACCATTTCCCCCCTTCGGGTATTTGTAGGCTTTGTTGCTCAACAGGCAAGGATCAGAAACAATCCCATTTTTGACTTTACATTGTCTTGTCCCACTACCCCTGGTGTCAAACCCCTTAAAACACCAGTAGCGGTCCATAAAACTGATGTTGCCTCCACAGGTTCTCCTTACAGGTCGTTTAAGCCTCATCAAGAAGAGAACAAACACGAGGATCCTACCAAACAATGCCCCCTGCACAAGAAACCACATTCTTTGCTAAAATGCAGAGCCTTCAGAGAGAAGTCTTTAGAGGATTGCAAAGAATTTCTGAAAGAAAACAACATCTGTTTCAGGTGCTGCACTGCAACATCACACTTCGCCAGGAACTGTAAGGTTAGTTTGACATGCACTGAATGCGGTAGCACAGAGCACAACACGGCTCTACACCCTGGACCACCCTCTCAGATATCATCCCAAGCAGAGGGACAGGACAGAGAGCAGATAGACACAGCAATAGTCACTTCTCAGTGTACAGAGATCTGTAAAGGACTCGCAGGAGGGAAGTCATGCTCCAAAATCTGCCTTGTCAGGGTTTATCCTGTTGGCCACCGAGATAAGGCGATCAAGGTGTACACAATCTTAGATGACCAAAGCAACAGGTCTTTAGCTAAATCCACCTTCTTTGACACCTTCAACATCGTAGGGCCTGGTTCTCCTTACTCCTTAAGGACGTGCGCAGGTACCATTGAGACGGCGGGGAGGAAGGCAACTGGATACATGGTAGAGTCCATAGATGGTCAGACCTGCTTGCCCCTGCCAACCATACTGGAATGCAACCACATTCCTGACAACCGGTCTGAGATACCTACACCAGAGGTAGCAGCATACCACCCCCACCTCAGACGTATAGCTCACCTGATACCGAAACTTGACCCAAAAGCCCCAATAATCCTACTCCTTGGAAGAGACATACTACGAGTTCATAAGGCTAAGGGACAGATTAACGGTTCCCAGAATGCTCCATACGCCCAGAGACTCGACCTAGGATGGGTCATCGTTGGAGACGTCTGTCTAAGAGGAGCACACAAGCCGACCTCAGTCAACAGCATGCTTACCAACACACTTGAAAGTGGACGTCCTTCCCTATTCCAGCCATGCCACAACAGTTTCCTGATAAAAGAGTTGCCACAAAGCACTCCCCTGCCTTGTCCCTTCGCAGATCCCTCCTGTGAAGACCACGCCTGCGACGGTGAGCAAGATCACTTAGGGTGCACAGTCTTTCACAGGACAAGAGAGGACAACAGGGTCGCGATATCCATAGAAGACAAGCTGTTCTTGGATACCATGGATCAAGAAATAGTAAAGGACAAGTCCAAAAGCTGGGTCGCACCTCTACCGTTCAAAACCCAGAGACGACGCCTGCCTAACAACAAAGAACTAGTCTACAGCCGATTTATTTCCTTCAAACACAAACTCCAGAGAACACCAGAGACAAAGGAACATTTCTTCACCTTCATGGAAAGAATATTCCAGAACAACCACGCAGAAGTGGCACCCGTGCTCCAAGACTCCCAGGAGTGTTGGTACTTACCCATATTTGGCGTTTATCACCCCAAAAAACCAGGACAGATAAGGGTAGTATTTGATTCGAGTGCCAGATGTGAAGGCGTCTCGCTAAATGATGTCTTACTGTCCGGTCCAGACCTCAACAACAGACTTCTAGAGGTACTCCTCCGCTTCCGCAGGGATTCTGTAGCATTTATGGCCGACATACAACAAATGTTCCACTGCTTTCTCGTCAATGAAGAACATAGAAACTACTTAAGGTTCTTCTGGTACCGCAACAACGACCCTAACGAGGACATCATAGAGTACCAAATGAGGGTGCACATCTTTGGAAACAGTCCTTCCCCCGCAGTTGCCATCTATGGTCTCAGACACTCAGCCCGAGAGGGTGAAGCAAAATACGGGTCTGATGTCAGGTCCTTTGTAGAAAGGGACTTCTATGTGGACGACTGCTTGAAGTCTACACCCACGAACGAGACCGCAATTAACCTCCTGAAAAGAGCTCAAGAAATGCTCGCTCAATCTAATCTGAGGTTGCACAAAATCGCCTCTAACAGCCATGAGTTAATGGAGGCCTTCTCACCCCAAGATCATTCTAGCGATCTAAAGGACTTGGATCTTAGCACAGACTCCCTTCCCATGCACCGGAGCCTTGGTCTGCTCTGGGATTTAAAGGCGGACACATTTACCTTCCAGATCAGCAAGGAAGAAAAGCCTTTCACACGCAGAGGGGTCCTGTCTACCATAAACAGTTTATATGATCCTCTGGGATTCGTAACACCTGTTACCATCCAAGGAAAAATGATGCTAAGAGACTTTACCACAGAGACGTCTGATTGGGATGATCCGCTTCCCATAGAGAAAAAAGAAATGTGGACAGGTTGGAGAAAGTCTCTTGAAACTTTGTCCAGTCTTCATGTGACACGCCCATATGCTTCCGTGCCTTCAACGGAAGTCAAGATGCAAAGACTGTATATCTTCTGTGATGCATCAGTCAAGGCGATTGCTGCCATAGCACACCTAAAGACCATAGACGTCAAGGAACAATGCCATATAGGGTTTGTTATGAGCAGAGCCAAACTGGCACCACTCCGCGAGCACACTATACCCAGACTGGAACTATGCGCTGCTGTGCTTGCGGTAGAGTTGGCTGAACTTATAACGTCAGGAATGAATCTGGAAAATCGAGGAAGTCGAATTTTACACAGACAGCAAGGTAGTCTTAGGATATATTCGCAACGAAACCAGACACTTTTACGTCTATGTCAGCAATAGGGTGCTAAGGATCAGGAGGTCCACTTGTCCCAAGCAATGGCACTATGTTCCTACGCACCATAATCCGGCAGACCATGCAACTAGATCTGTAGCAGCGGGTGGCCTTAAGAATACAACTTGGTTTACGGGTCCTGCATTTCTGTACCATTCAACGTCTTGCAGCATTGGATCCGACTCATTCGAATTGGTAAACCCAGATACCGATGAAGAAATCCGACCTGAAGTAGCTGCTCTATGCACGGTGACTTTGGAACACCAACTCAAATCCCATTGTTTCAACAGATTCTCCGCTTGGATGTCGCTCGTTCGTGCTATAGCCTGTCTAAGCTATATAGCTCAGTCTTATAGGTCGACATTACCTGTGAGTCAAAGACCTTGCAAGGGTTGGCATCACTGCGAACACGCCTTTACCGCCACCAATCTGGACAGAGCCAAGAGCATAATAATTCGCACTATACAACATGAATGTTATGCTAAAGAAATAGACTACCTCAGCAAAGGCCAAACAGTCTTCAAGGATAGCGCTCTGAAGAAGCTTGATCCCAAGAATAAGAGGTCGCCTACAAGCAGCCAAAGTGGAATTTAAGGAGAAACATCCTGTGGTAATTCCCGGGCATCATCACGTCACAAATCTGCTCGTACTCATCACCAACACATTCCCGAGCAAGGATGGGAAGGTACGCAAGTTCGAGGTCAAAGTGTAGAAGCCTGGGGAAGGCAAACTATTCCTCAGGCCAGTCGCGGAACTTGTTTTGTTGTTTTCATCAGAAAGACCCAATAGTGACGTCCGTTGACGTCAGACGGGGAGTGTTCTGCCCCACATAAACCGAAGCTACATGACATTCCATTCTAAGTGCTTAGTGGTTACAGCACCATCTAGCTGTGTTACAAATGTATTACAACTTGTTTTTCTACCATAAAGACTGATGTATTATGGGTAGTTTGCAAGGCATTGTGGGAAGAAGGAACTTCCAGCCAGACAGACTTATCTTTGCTCCCTCCTCTTCAAAATCCACCATCTTTGTAAAAGCATATCTGGTAAGAAAGCTACCCTTGTTTCTGAGACAGTATGTTATGCAGAGCTGTTCAGTAGCCAGTTGTATTGTTACTCAGGGAGTTATAACTGTTTAGTTAGCCATGCAACACTATGTGTCGCAGCCATTTTGCTATGTACCTCCATGTTAATGTTATGTAATGTTTCTTATGGATCATACTTATGCAAATTATCTGTATTCTTATAGTTTTACCAATCAATCAATCAATCCACGCATTATCACAAGCCCAATCGCATTGAATGCACGCTTGTCTGCTACGATCTGTTAGCCAATAAACCTGTCAGATTAAGAAGAACAGTTTGTTTATTTGGAAGACAGAAATGGTTAAGCTGAATGTCGGACTGCACACTGTGTGAACGTGTAAGAAGACAGAACATGCTGCATAACAGAATGTTTTCCTTGCAGGAGAGAAAACTGCAGTGTCTGCATTGGGTGCAAAAAAGTTCAAAAACCGCACAGTACATAATGTGTTGCATGATACGTTTTCTGTGCCCGATGATCCTTTGAAAGCTGCACAGTGTGCACGGACATTTAAGGAAGATTTGTCTGAGAACTGTGTTGCTGACGGGGTGGTGCAAGAAAAGACCATTAACCCTGAAATGTCAAGTGTGGGGGATGGTGGAATGTATTTTGTGCCTATTATGTGTAGATATTTTTCGCAAATGAAGTCAGAATGTGAACAGGGTGCAATGAGGAGTGCAGCCAACGCCCATGTGGGAGCCTGTGCACGTATACCTCTACTGAGAGGGGGAAGTAATAATGAGGATGGTGCGTGTAAGACTAGAAATGCTGGAGTTAGTAGTACTATGACTTCAGAGAGAGAAAACATAGATCGTACTAAATCTGCAAAAAAGAGAAAAAAGAAAAAGGCTGCTGCTAGTGAGACAAGTGAGGTTATCAGTGCAGATCCTGAGGTCCAGGGTGAGACAGCAAGAGAACGCTTGTTTAAAATTCAGGAGGGATTTGCACCATTGCAAGCTTATGTAAAGTTTGAGGAAGTATTGCAAACTGCTAATAGAAATTATGAAGTACAGTTACAGAAAGAAAGGACTATCTTGTGTCTGCTTGGAGAAGAGGCCAAGAGGCAAACGCTGTTAGCAGAGGAGCAGACAGATAAATTCCTAACATAAAAAGGAAAGTGTTCTCCAAGAAGCTAAGCAGCAGAAAGCAGAGAATGCAGCTCTCTTAAAGGAGAATGAGCATCTTGAGAGATTGGCTAAGGAGGAAGCTGATCACCGGGTGTTGCTGGAACAGAAGAATGTTCAGTGTGAACAGAGCTTAGAAGAGATGAGAAGTGAGAAAAATAAGTATGAGGGATATCTTTCAACAGCTCATGAAGAGATACAAGACCTCAGAGATGTAGCCAGAGAGGAAGCTGATCGCAGAGTATGTCTGTGCAGTATGAACAGGACTGTAAGAAACTGCAAATGAAAACCCAAGAGTTGGAGATGACGTGTTGCGTGTTTGAAAGAGCTTCTACAGATGCACGGAATAAAACTACAGGGTTGCAGAATCAGGTTACAGAGTTGAAAATGCTGTTAGCAAAGAAAAAATGTTGACTTGGAGTGCCAAGTAAGTCAGCTCAAGGAAGAGCTGGAACTAGAGAAAGCTGCTTGCAGTCAGGCAGAGAAGCAAGCAGAGATCTTGAAAGACTTACTGGGTTACAAGGAAAAGCACGAAGCACTGCATGAGAGACTGGTGTCCCAGCTACAGATGAGCTTGGATGAGAAAGCTAAAGTACATGGAACCCAAATCCAGGAGCTGGAACGGAGTCATGCTGCAGTTTTGGGGAAACTGTCCAAGCAGTTGAAGCAAATTGAAAAAGTGAAAGAAACATTGAAAAGTGAGTGTATTGAGCTGACCCAAAAGGTGAAGGGGTTGTTGGAAGACAAGTGTGCATGTGAGTGCAAGAGAAATACAGTAGAGATGCAGCTTCAAGAGCTACAAATAAAAATAACTGAAGGGGACAGTGTGCAGACAGAGTTGTCTGAGCAGGTGAGCAGGCTGCAGGTGAAGCTGGAAGCTCAGACTCAAGCGTCCCAGAAGTTACTACATGAAGAGACAAAGCAGAGGCTTGGTCTTAGTGCATACCTGAAGATAATGCAAGATGAATGAAATGTGTTCCTCAAGCAGGTAGAGGAAGATGCAGAGAAACCCGTCACAGCAGGTTGCAAAACTTCAGGCTGAGGTGTCTGACCTAAAATATAGACTGGAGAAGAGTGCTGTGTGCTTGGATTCTGCGGAAGAGCAGAAAAGAGAAGTACAAGAGGAGTTAGAAGCTACAAGGCAGCAGTATGAAGAGAAGACAGCTGCCTGTGATAAGCTTGAGAAGGTTAAAGTACATCTTCAGCAAAAGATAGAAGATGTTTCTGTGGAGAGTGGTCTCCAAAGGAGCTTGTGTCCAAACTGAGGAAGACGCAGACGCAGAAAATATGTGAACAGCAGCTTACAGAGGAGAAAATCAGGTCTGCAAGATATGTCACTGAATGTGAATGTGCTGAAGAAAGGGTCTGTAGGAAAAAAACTGAAGGGTTAACTTTGACACGCACCATGTCAGGAAAAAAGGGGCTGTTCCAAAAGTTCGCCAATAATTCAAGCTTGAAGATTAAACACTGAGCAGCACAGTGTCATGTTGCTGAAAAGAAGGTTCAGAGACTAGAGAGGTCTAGGGCCCAGTTCAGACAATGAAAAAAAAGAAGACCCTGTTGAATTCTAAAAAGGCGATAAAAATTGTGAAAGTGAGAGCTGAGCCACAGATGGGAGATAAGCAATACTCTGAAGTTCAAGTCACCAAAGAGAAGGCAGAAGGTGAAACTGCTGAAGCAGAGAAGGCCACGAAGGTAGCAGAGACTGAGGAAAAGGCCTCAGAAATTACTCCTGTCCTGCATAAAGAAGTTGTGCAAATGAATGGAAGTGTCTCTGTGGTAGAAGGCCCACAGGTGGAAATAAATGCACGTGCCGCTACTGAAGTGCAGACTGAAGAAATGGCACCTGCAACAGTGGAACAGATGAGTGATGTACGATGTGAAGTATTCAATGTGGACGTTGAGCTTCCGAAAGTGCCAGTTAGGTCGGGAGACCCCCGAGCCTAGAGTTTTGACCCTGGAGGGCCAAAAAAGAAAGTGTGATACGGCCTATATCAAAGGTGTGTGTGTGTGTGTGTGTGTGTGTGTGTGTGTGTGTGTGTGTGTGTTATGTAGTAGTGCAGTACACAGAAGGCGCTGTAGAGGGCTGCAGACAGGACTTCTGGTGTGAGGGTTAACACAAAGGGGTGGAGCAGGAACTAGAAAAGGGCCAGTTCCTGCCAGAATCAAGTTAGAGAGAGGACCAGTGCAGCTGAGGTGAGGTGCTGCAGGCTGGTGGCCTAGCAGAGGCCAGAGTCCGACAGGGGTGACAACCCTGGACGCACACCCAAGTGGGGTGCATATGGACTATGTATATTGACGCTGGATGATATTGCTGTGTTTTGTGATTGCGGTGATGACAAATAAAGGCTGGCAGGAGCCAGATAAAGAAATCCACATCTGATCAGTTTCTACACTTGTGGTGTGACATTTTCATGTGCAAGAGGTCGGCGATCCGCAGGCAAGTGCGCCCCACTTGCTACACCTGGTGTAGCTGCTCGGAGAACATCTATAAGTTTAGTATCATTTTTTTAAACTTTGTAAGTGGGCATCAACAGGCTATGTGCAACATGGATGGGGAAAGTAGCCATAAGGTGAGATGCCACGTATGTATCTAACCATATGAGGAAAAGCCAAACTTCACTTGCCAGAAATGCAAGCTTGTGTCTCTGGACTTGTTCACACAGGTGGATTTGAATTGCAGATACCACGATTGGTGTCCACATGAACGATACGCGAGCATTGAAGGGCAAGAACCTTTGGTGGTTTGCTCAGACAAGCGGCTAGGATTTGCGAATTACACAAACTATAAAAATCGCAGCATGCTCTATTTTAGCAGGGATTCCGTGCGGAGAAAGGAAAAAACAGAATTACTGCTGAGAGAGAAACTCTCACCTAAAGAATGATCTCATAGAATGATAGAGTTGGAATGATAGACCCCTCCAGGGTCATCGGGCCATTGAGCGCAATGGACTGATTAAGTAGTGTCTCAGCTCTGTTTGCCTGTTTTGAGTGCAAAACCATCTCAAATTTCTGTGTGTGACCATTTGTATTTCAATCAAGAGGAGGTGTCCTCTCTGCATTATATGTGTGCCCCATCCAAACCAGTTTCATTTTAGCCTGAGGAAGGAGCAATAGAGGATCCAAAAGCTCGCTATAACATGATGTATTTTTGTTAGCCGTTAAAAGGTATCATATCTACAAGAATACTTGGTTTCTCGCACGGAGAACAATCATCTGTGATGCCTGGGCATCATATTTCTCTTCCTGTGCTAAGGCCCATTTACACTGGATGAGTTTTGGGCAAATGGTGCCTGACACTTGTCCCTGTATCCCCACGCTCCTGCACAGGAGCTAGCACAGCTGGCTGGGTCACGAAGCGGCTAACAGGTGTGTGGGGCAGTGCAGGAGATTTCACTCCTCTCGCTCCCCCGCCCCTCTCCATTGAAATACCCAGCGGCCATTCACTACTGAACGGCTGCTGTTTAAAATTAACGATGAGCTTCGTCACTCATCTTTTATCTATCTATATATATAAAATTGAATGTATGTCTGTCTGCGTGCGTGCGTGCGTGTCTGCGTGCGTGCGTGTCTGTTTGTCCTTTATGCGCTACTACACCATTCATCCGATCGCCATGAAACTTTGGGAAGTTGTTAAGTACACTCCTGGGAAGATTATAGGCATAGTACAAATATCCTACGATAAATGGCGCGCGAGCGTCGTCGAAAGTTACGCCCCCCCCCCCACGTAGATCGAATAAGTAAGCCACCTGCTATTGTGATGTCATCACTGATGTCATCAACATCAGACGCCCTTGAACATGCCCCAACATGTTCTATAAAGCTGCATTGTGATGTCATTAAGGCTGTATTATGACACGTACAGCTTGGAACCACTAGAGCACGCCAGCCAATTACCATTGGAGTTGGAAGTGGGTAAACAAGTACTAGGATATCTTCCTAAGAAGCCACAGCAGCCGGATAAATTGTATGTTCCACCCAACGGCTATTTTATTCAGCCCGCAAGGGGGAAGCAGCGGCCTACAAAATCTCATTCAGGTAGGTAGGTTCAGTTCTTGGAGGTTGGGGAATGCTTATGGGCAAGGCCTTATGTCTCATCCCAACTTAATTCTCTCACTTCCCAATGTCATAGAAACTGAAAATTTGGCACGAGCATTGATTATGTCATAAATAGGAAAAGTTAATGGGTCCCAACTCGATTATTCAATTCAAAGCGCCAAAGAATTAGCGTTCAAATTTTACGTACGGAATCTAATTCTCTCATTTCCTGATGTCATAGATAGATAGATAGATAGACTGTATGCAATAACCCTGATAGATAGATAGATAGACTTATGCAATAACCCTGATAGATAGATAGATAGACTGTATGCAATAACCCTGATAGATAGATAGATAGATAGACAGACTGTATGCAATAACCCTGATAGATAGATAGACAGACTGTATGCAATGACACGTACAGCTTGAAACCATAAATACTAGAGCACGCCAGCCATTTACAGTCAGTCTCCATTGGAGTTGGAAGTGGGCAAACATGTACTAGGCTATCTTCCCAAGAAGCCACAGCAGCCGGATAAATTGGATGTTCCACACAACGGCTATTTTATTCAGCCTGCAAGGGGGAAGCAGCGGCCTACAAAACCTCAGTGGTCGCTGCTGCCGTCATCTAGATATATAAAAACGAATGTATGTATGTATGTCTGTCTTCGCAGCAACGCGCGACGGGTACGCTAGTCTATATATATAAAATTGAATGTATGTCTGTCTGCGTGTCTGCGTGTCTGTTTGTCCTTTATGCGCTACTACACCATTCATCCGATCGCCATGAAACTTTGGGAAGTTGTTAAGTACACTCCTGGGAAGATTATAGGCATAGTACAAATATCCTACGATAAATGGCGCGCGCGCGAGCGTCGTCGAAAGTTACACCCCCCCCACGTAGATCGAATAAGTAAGCCACCTGCTATTGTGATGTCATCACTGATGTCATCAACATCGGACGCCCTTGAACATGCCCCAACATGTTCTATAAAGCTGCATTGTGATGTCATTAAGGCTGTATTATGACACGTACAGCTTGGAACCACTAGAGCACGCCAGCCAATTACCATTGGAGTTGGAAGTGGGTAAACAAGTACTAGGATATCTTCCTAAGAAGCCACAGCAGCCGGATAAATTGTATGTTCCACCCAACGGCTATTTTATTCAGCCCGCAAGGGGGAAGCAGCGGCCTACAAAATCTCATTCAGGTAGGTAGGTTCAGTTCTTGGAGGTTGGGGAATGCTTATGGGCAAGGCCTTATGTCTCATCCCAACTTAATTCTCTCACTTCCCAATGTCATAGAAACTTGAAATTTGGCACGAGCATTGATTATGTCATAAATAGGAAAAGTTAATGGGTCCCAACTCGATTATTCAATTCAAAGCGCCAAAGAATTAGCGTTCAAATTTTACGTACGGAATCTAATTCTCTCATTTCCTGATGTCATAGATAGATAGATAGATAGATAGACTGTATGCAATAACCCTGATAGATAGATAGATAGACTGTATGCAATGACACGTACAGCTTGAAACCATAAATACTAGAGCACGCCAGCCATTTACAGTCAGTCTCCATTGGAGTTGGAAGTGGGCAAACATGTACTAGGATATCTTCCCAAGAAGCCACAGCAGCCGGATAAATTGGATGTTCCACACAACGGCTATTTTATTCAGCCTGCAAGGGGGAAGCAGCGGCCTACAAAACCTCAGTGGTCGCTGCTGCCGTCATCTAGATATATAAAAACGAAGTATGTATGTATGTCTGTCTTCGCAGCAACGCGCGACGGGTACGCTAGTCTATATATATAAAATTGAATGTATGTCTGTCTGCGTGTCTGCGTGTCTGTTTGTCCTTTATGCGCTACTACACCATTCATCCGATCGCCATGAAACTTTGGGAAGTTGTTAAGTACACTCCTGGGAAGATTATAGGCATAGTACAAATATCCTACGATAAATGGCGCGCGCGCGAGCGTCGTCGAAAGTTACACCCCCCCCACGTAGATCGAATAAGTAAGCCACCTGCTATTGTGATGTCATCACTGATGTCATCAACATCGGACGCCCTTGAACATGCCCCAACATGTTCTATAAAGCTGCATTGTGATGTCATTAAGGCTGTATTATGACACGTACAGCTTGGAACCACTAGAGCACGCCAGCCAATTACCATTGGAGTTGGAAGTGGGTAAACAAGTACTAGGATATCTTCCTAAGAAGCCACAGCAGCCGGATAAATTGTATGTTCCACCCAACGGCTATTTTATTCAGCCCGCAAGGGGGAAGCAGCGGCCTACAAAATCTCATTCAGGTAGGTAGGTTCAGTTCTTGGAGGTTGGGGAATGCTTATGGGCAAGGCCTTATGTCTCATCCCAACTTAATTCTCTCACTTCCCAATGTCATAGAAACTTGAAATTTGGCACGAGCATTGATTATGTCATAAATAGGAAAAGTTAATGGGTCCCAACTCGATTATTCAATTCAAAGCGCCAAAGAATTAGCGTTCAAATTTTACGTACGGAATCTAATTCTCTCATTTCCTGATGTCATAGATAGATAGATAGATAGATAGACTGTATGCAATAACCCTGATAGATAGATAGATAGACTGTATGCAATGACACGTACAGCTTGAAACCATAAATACTAGAGCACGCCAGCCATTTACAGTCAGTCTCCATTGGAGTTGGAAGTGGGCAAACATGTACTAGGATATCTTCCCAAGAAGCCACAGCAGCCGGATAAATTGGATGTTCCACACAACGGCTATTTTATTCAGCCTGCAAGGGGGAAGCAGCGGCCTACAAAACCTCAGTGGTCGCTGCTGCCGTCATCTAGATATATAAAAACGAATGTATGTATGTATGTCTGTCTTCGCAGCAACGCGCGACGGGTACGCTAGTATATATATAAAATTGAATGTATGTCTGTCTGTCTGTTTGTCCTTTATGCGCTACTACACCATTCATCCAATCGCCATGAAACTTTGGGAAGTTGTTGAGTACACTCCTTGGAAGATTATAGGCATAGTACAACTATGCTATGACAAATGGCACGCGTGCGAGCGTCGTCGACAGTTACGCCCCCCACACGTAGATCGTTCGATTTCCATCATTGCCACTAATTCTCTCACTTCCCGAAAGCGTAGAAACATGAAATTTGGCACGAGCATTGATTCTGTCATAAATAGGAAAAGTTCAAGGGTCCCAATTCGATTATTTAATTCTAAGCGCCAAAGAATTAGCGTCCAAATTTTACATACGGAATCTAATTCTCTCACTTTCCAATGTCATAGAAACTTGAAATTTGGCACGAGCATTGATTATGTCATAAATAGGAGAAGTTAATAGGTCCCAACTCAATTATTCAATTCTAAGTGCAAAATAATTAGCGTCCAAATTTTACGTACGGAATCTAATTCTCTCACTTCCTGATGCCATCTGTCTGTCCTTTTGGCGCTACTACACCATTCATCTAATCACCATGAAACTTTGGGAAGTTGTTGAGTACACTCCTGGGAAGACTACTGGCATAGTACAACTATCCTATGATAAATGGCGCGCGTGCGAGCATCGTCGACAGTTATGCACCCCAGACAAAGATTGTTTGATTTCCATCTCAAGCACGAAAGCAAAAGGCATTAGCAACGGGATGTGTGTTCAACTACAAAATGATGCATCCGCCGAACGTTTTGCAAGACAATTGCTGGATATTCAGAATGCTGAGGTAAAATGAAAGCTGTGCTGTGATTGGTTGCTATATATTACACTGCTGGGGCAACATGAAAGCTGTGCTGTGATTGGTTGCTATTTCTTATACTGCTGAGGTAAAATGAATGCTGCGCTGTGATTGGTTGCTATATATTATACCGCTGAGGTAACTTGAAAGCTGCGCTGTGATTGGTTGTTATCTAGATATATAAAAACGTATGTATGTATGTATGTCTGTCTTCGCAGCGACGGGTACGTTAGTCTATATATATAAAATTGAATGTATGCGTGTGTCTGTCTGTCTGTTTGTTTGTCCTTTATGCGCTACTACACCATTCATCCGATTGCCATGAAACTTTGGGAAGTTGTTGAGTACACTCCTGGGAAGATTACTGGCATAGTACATCTATCCTATGATAAATGGCACGCGTGCGAGCGTTGTCGACAGTTACGCCCCCCCCCCCCCACGTAGATCGTTCGATTTCCATCATTGCCACTAATTCTCTCACTTCCCGATGTCGTAGAAACATGAAATTTGGCACGAGCATTGATTATGTCATAAATGGGAAAAGGTAATGGGTCCCAACTGGATTATTCAATGCTAAGCGCAAAAGAATTAGCGTCCAAATTTTTCGTACGGAATCTAATTCTCTCACTTCCTGATGTCATCTATATATAAAAAAATGAATGTATGTTTGTCTGTCTGTCCTTTTATGCATTACTGCACCATTCATCCAATCGCCATGAAACTTTGGGAAGTTGTTGAGTACACTCCTGGGAAGATTACTGGCATAGTACATCTATCCTACGATAGGTGGCGCGCGTGCGAGCATCGTCAACAGTTATGCCCCCCAGACAAAGATCGTTTGATTTTCATCTCAAGCACGAAAGCAAAAGGCATTACGAGCAACGGGATGAGTGTTCAACTACAAAATGATGCATCCGCCGAACGTTTCGCAAGACAATTGCTGGATATTGAGAATGCTGAGGTAAAATGAAAGCGGTGCTGTGATTGGTTGCTATTTCTTATACTGCTGAGGTAATATGAAAGCTAAGCTGTGCTGTGATTGGTTGCTATATATTATACTGCTGGGGTAAAATGAATGCTGCGCTGTGATTGGTTGCTATTTTTTATATTGCTAAGGCAGAATAAAAGTTGCGCTGTGATTGGTTGTTATTTCTCTTACTGCTGAGGTAACATGTAAGCTGCGCTGTGATTGGGTGTTATATATTATAAAGCTGAGGTAACATGTAAGCTGCGCTGCGATTGGTTGTGATATATTATACCACTGAGGTAACATGAAAGCTGTGCTGTGGTTGGTTATCTAGATATATAAAAACAAATGTCTGTCTGTCTGTCTTTGCAGCAACGCGCGACGGGTAAGCTAGTGCAGCATAAAAGATATCTATTTCAAACGATATCGCCAAAGCCATAGCCACAGTTTAGGCTAGTGTAGATTCCCTGGAGGATAGTGGATCAAGGGAATCAAACTAAAGATAGGAGAATATTCTAAAGCCCACAACTCAATGGCTGACGTACACCATTCATTAGAAGAGGAGATGGATGAAATAAAAGCTAAAATAGCTAACATGGAAGATGGAAACAGGAGAAACAACATTAAATTCAGGGAGTAACATCTGAAGATGTTTCTCCAAGCATCCAAAAGTTGAAGCAATCTTTACTCCCAGATTGTCTACCTCATGAGCTAGCCGTAGATCGTGCCCACAGACTCCCTAAGCCAAAACACATCCCGGATTCAATCCCAAGGGACGCTATATCACTTATCCACTTTTCTACAATGAAAGAGCAACTCATGCTAAAATCCAGGAAACTACCCAACCTCCCAGAACCCTATAAAAAAAAAAATCACACTGTTTGCTGACCTATCACATGCAACAATTGCAGCCAGGAAAACATTGGCTCCTATTACACAAACCTTAAAGAAACTCGCAATCACCTACAAATGGGGCTTCTCTATTAGGGTGATAGTCTCTAGGAATGGCTCCCCTTTAGCTCCCTCGAAAAAAGGTTGGATCTCCTTCAACAATGGGAACTCTCACCAGTGTTTGGTATGTGTTCTGACAGCCGGAAGTGACGTCA
Organism: Eleutherodactylus coqui; assembly: GCF_035609145.1. Taxonomy (NCBI): domain Eukaryota; kingdom Metazoa; phylum Chordata; class Amphibia; order Anura; family Eleutherodactylidae; genus Eleutherodactylus; species Eleutherodactylus coqui. The sequence continues at coordinate 185,128,559 of NC_089844.1, read as the reverse complement.
GACGCCAGGAGCAGCGCGCCGAGACAGAGGCACGAGCGGGGGGCTGAAGGGGACATCGGAGCAGCGCAGCAGCGCAGGAGCCAATACCGGGCCGAAGCAGGTGCGGGGGCAGTAAGGTGAGACCGGAGCAGAGCAGTAGCCGGCGCCCGGCGTCAAGAGGCCACCAGGAGTTCAGCGCCAGCAGCAGCGGAGGGGACCAGAACGGAGCAGCAGAGCAGCTGAGACAGGAGGGCAGAGTGAGCGGCCGCCGGGAGAGCAGGTGACGTCACCAGGAGGAGTGGAGGAGCCGCAGGAGCCGATAAGTATCTTATGTGTGTGTTTGTGAGCTAAGTGTGTGTCTTCTGTGTATCTGGTGTGCCCTAGTTGTATCTTCTGTGTGTGTGTGTGTGTGTGTGTGTGTCTGGGGGTCTAAGTGTTTGTGATGGGGGGGGATTTTGACCGGTTGCGCATAAGTGTCAGCGGGTAAGCGGTTGCGCGAGAGTGGCAGCGTGTGAGCGGTTGTGCCTCCGGAGGCAGCAGCGTGTGAGCGGTTGTGCCTCCGGAGGCAGCAGCGTGTGAGCGGTTGTGCCTCCGGAGGCAGCAGCGTGTGAGCGGTTGTGCCTCCGGAGGCAGCAGCGTGTGAGCGGTTGTGCCTCCGGAGGCAGCAGCGTGTGAGCGGTTGTGCCTCCGGAGGCAGCAGCGTGTGAGCGGTTGAGTGGAGGCAGCAGCGTGTGAGCGGTTGAGTGGAGGCAGCAGCGTGTGAGCGGTTGAGCGGAGGCAGCAGCGTGTGAGCGGTTGAGCGGAGGCAGCAGCGTGTGAGCGGTTGAGTGGTTGCAGCAGCGGTTGAGCGGTTGCAGCAGCGGGTGAGCGGTTGCAGCAGCGGGTGAGCAGTTGAGCAGAGGCGGCAGCGTGTGAGCAGAATGTGAATAAGTCTATCTTCACTACTTCCACAAGTAAATTGTAGATCCCCATTAGGATGAGCTCCATGTCTGGCAATGTCATCCAGTGTGCTACTTGTGCAATGTATGCGGTCCTTGATCAGCCGATCGAGGGTGCATACTGTTGCACAAGATGTGTGCACGTCGCACATTTAGAAGCCCAAATTCTGGATCTAAATGAGCAACTGGCAACACTGAGAGCCATTGACAACATGGAAAGGAGTTTGCTGCTCACTGAGCAGACACTCGCTGGGGTAGAGGTTGGGGCGGATGGTGCTACGGAAGAGCAGGGGGAGCAGGCAGTCAGCTGGGTGACAGATAGAAGGAGGCATAGAGGGAATAGATCCAGGGAGGCTGGTCCTGAACTGGCACAACCCAACATGGCCGCAACGTTGGCAGATGAGGGCGATGCCATTACAGAGCCAGCACCGCTGCAGCACGACATGTCCTCTGAACGCAAGGGGGGGTGACTGCTCCGGTAGGATGGGGAATGCAGGGCAGGCTAGACAGGTTCTAGTGGTGGGGGACTCAATTATTAGGGGGATAGATAGGGCAATCTGCCATAAAGACCGGGATCGTCGGTGTGTTGTCTTCCTGGCGCTCGAGTTCGACACATTGCGGATCGGATTGACAGATTACTGGGAGGGGCTGGTGAGGATCCAGCGGTCATGGTGCACGTTGGCACCAATGAACAAGTTAGAGGTCAATGGAGGACCCTCACAAATGATTTCAGGGACCTAGGGTCCAAGCTCAGGGCGAGGACCTCCAGGGTAGTTTTCTTGGAAATACTACCTGTACCTAAAGCCACACTAGAAAGGCAGCAGGATCTTAGGGAGGTAAACAAGTGGCTCCGGAGTTGGTGTAAGAAGGAGGGATTTGGGTTCCTGGAGACCGGGGCTGACCTTGCTGTCGGCTACAGGCTCTACCGTAGGGACGGGCTGCATCTTAATGGGGAGGGTGCAGCTGTGCTGGGGGATAAGATGGCTAGAAGGCTGGAGGACTGTTTAAACTAGGGACTGGGGGGGAGGGCAAAAGGAGAAATAGTGGGGTAGCCAGTGTAACTAGCGATCCGGGTCCAAGCAAATGGAATGGGGGTCGAGCAGGGGGTGGGGTTAGTACAGTTAGAACTGATAGATCAGCCATAAGTACGAATAGCAACAAAACAAATTAAAAAAACAAAAAAAATGATATAAATTGTATGACCACGAATGCAAGAAGTTTTATTGGTAAAGTGGGCGAGCTTGAAGCGAGAATGACTGATGAAAATTATGATATAGTCGGAATTACGGAAACATGGCTTGATGATAAGTGCGATTGGGCGGTGAATTTGCAGGGGTACAATCTCTTCAGAAGGGACCGAAGGAACCAGAAAGGGGAAGGGGTATGTCTGTATGTCAAATCGAACTTGAAGCCGAGGCTACGGGAGGATATAGGGATAGGAGACGAACAGGTGGAATCTCTGTGGGTAGAAATACAGGGAGGAAAAAATAACAAAATCCTGATAGGGGTCTTCTATAGACCACCAAAAGCAACAGAAGAAACTGATAACTTACTATTAAGGCAGATAGAAGAGGTGTCAAAGTGCAACGAAGTAATTATAATGGGGGAAGTTAATTATCCAGATATAACATGGGAGAACGAAACCTGCAAATCTCACAGGGGTGATAAGTTCTTGAGAGTAATTAAAGACAATTACCTGAACCAACAAGAGGGAGAGCCATTCTGGACCTAGTACTAACTAACAAACCGGAACGTATAAAGGGGGTGCAGGTTGAGGGGCACTTGGGGAACAGCGACCACAATATAATCAACTTCCAGCTGTCAATCAATAGGAAGCCTTATCAGGGAGCGACAAAGAAACTAAACTTTAGTAAAGCAAAATTTGATGAGCTTAGAACTACTATCGGTAACATTAATTGGGACAACATCCTCAAAAATAACGGTACAGAGGACAAATGGGGAAAGTTTAAAAGGATCCTAATCACCTCATGTGAGCAGTTCATTCCCTTTAAAAATAAAAGAAACTCAACTAAAAGGAAACCAATGTGGCTCGACAAGACGGTAAGAGGGGCGATAAACGAAAAAAAGAAAGCGTTCAAACTACTAAAGCAACAAGGCAGCGAAGAAGCGCTAAAATCATACAGGGAAAAAAACAAAATATGCAAAGATAAGATCAAAACTGCCAAGGAGGAAGCAGAAAGACTGATCGCCAAAGAGAGCAAAAACAACCCGAAGCTATTTTTCAACTATATTAACAGCAAAAGGATTTGCAGGGAGAGCACTGGCCCTTTAAAAAATAATGCAGGAGAAATCATTGATGATGACGAAGGGAAAGCAAATCTACTAAACAGTTTCTTCTCAAGTGTATTCACAAACGAAAAGGAAATGCCACACGAGATGCAGGGGAATAAAATGAACCCCTCACAAAATATCTCATACCTAACGCAGGAGGAGGTGCGGAAGCGACTGTAGAAGACTAAAATTGATAAATCGCCGGGCCCAGATGGATTACACCCAAGGATACTAAGGGAACTAAGTTACGAGATAGCTAGGCCGCTATATCTAATATTTCTAGACACTATCAAGACTGGTGTAGTACCATTGGATTGGCGCATTGCCAACGTGGTTCCAATTTACAAAAAAGGGAGCACAAGTGAGCCTGGTAACTACAGGCCAGTAAGTCTCACTTCAGTAACGGGAAAAATTTTCGAGGGGATTCTGAGAGACGCCATCGATGAGTACCTCAAGGAGAATAAGGGAATAACTCCTCACCAGCATGGATTCATGAAGGGTCGCTCATGTCAGACAAATCTGATCAGTTTCTACATAGTAACATAGTAACATAGTATGTAAGGCCGAATGAAGACATTGTCCATCTAGTCCAGCCTGTCTATCCTACTGTGTTGATCCAGAGGAAGGCAAAAAACCCCAAGGCCAGAAGTCAATTAGCCCTTTTGGGGAAAAAATTCCTTCCCGACTCCCTAATGGCAATCAGACTGTTCCCTGGATCAACCCCTAATAGTTCCTACCTGCCTGTATACCAGGATTGACACTTAACCTAATATTTATATCCTGTAATATCCTTCTTCTCCAGAAAGACATCAAGTCCCCTTTTAAACTCCTCTATGGATTTTGCCATCACCACTTCCTCCGGTAGAGAGTTCCACAGTCTAACTGCTCTTACAGTAAAGAACCCCTTTCTGTGTTGGTGATGAAACCTACTTTCCTCTAATCGTAGCGGATGTCCTCTTGTTACCGTCGTGGTCCTGGGTGTAAACAGATCGCGGGAGAGATCCTTGTATTGTCCCCTCATGTACTTATACATGGTTATTTGGTCGCCTCTTAACCTTCTTTTTTCTAGAGTAAATAGTCCCAATTTGGATAGCCTCTCTGGGTATTCCAGTCCCGTCATTCCATGTATTAGTTTAGTCGCTCTTCTTTGAACCCCCTCAAGCGCTGTGACATCTTTCCTGAGCACCGGTGTCCAGAATTGTACGCAGTATTCCATGTGAGGTCTGACAAGTGCCTTATATAGTGGGAGGATGATGTTCTCGTCCTTCGCCCCTATTCCTCTTTTGATGCACCCCAAGACTTTATTTGCCTTTGCAGCGGCTGACTGGCATTGGTTACTCCAGTTTAGTCTATTATCCACTAATACCCCCAGATCCTTTTCCATATCACTTTTCCCTAGTGGTACCCCATTAAGTGAATATTTGTGACATCCGTTCCTCTTGCCCATGTGCATAGTCTTACATTTTTCAACATTGAACTTCATTTGCCATTTATCTGCCCAAGCCCCCAGCTTATCCAGGTCCGTTTGTAGCCGCACATTGTCCTCCGTTGCATTAATTACATTGTATAATTTTGTGTCATCTGCAAATATTGATATTTTGCTGTGCAGCCCCTCTATCAGGTCATTAATAAATATGTTGAACAGAGTGGGGCCTAATACTGAACCCTGTGGCACCCCGCTAGCGACTGTGGTCCAATCAGAGTACGAACCATTTATTACCACCCTCTGCTTTCTATCGTTGAGCCAATTTTTTACCCACTTACACACGTTCTCGCCCAGTCCGAGCTGCCTCATTTTGTATATTAGCCTATTATGTGGCACGGTGTCAAAGGCTTTAGAGAAGTCCAGATATACAAGATCAATAGATTCTCCCTGGTCCAGCTTAGAGCTTACTTCATCGTAGAAACTGATCAGATTTGTCTGACATGAGCGACCCTTCATGAATCCATGCTGGTGAGGAGTTATTCCCTTAATCTCCTTGAGGTACTCATCGATGGCGTCTCTCAGAATCCCCTCGAAAATTTTTCCCGTTACTGAAGTGAGACTTACTGGCCTGTAGTTACCAGGCTCACTTTTGCTCCCTTTTTTTGTAGATTGGAACCACGTTGGCAATGCGCCAGTCCAATGGTACTACTCCGGTCTTGATAGTGTCTAGAAATATAAGGTATAGCGGCCTAGCTATCTCGTCACTTAGTTCCTTTAGTATCCTTGGGTGTAATCCATCAGGGCCCGGTGATTTATCAATTTTAGTTTTCTTTAGACGCTTCCGCACCTCCTCCTGCGTTAGGTATGAGATATTTTGTGAGGGGTTCGTTTTATTCCCCTGCTCCTCGTGTGGCATTTCCTTTTCTTTGGTGAACACACTTGAGAAGAAACTGTTTATTAGATTTGCTTTCCCTTCGTCATCATCAATGATTTCTCCTGCATTGTTTTTTAAAGGGCCGGCGCTCTCCCTGCAAATCCTTTTGCTGTTTATGTAGTTGAAAAATAGCTTCGGGTTGTTTCTGCTCTCTTTTGCGATCCGTCTTTCTGCTTCCTCCTTGGCAGTTTTGATCGTATCTTTGCATATTTTGTTTTTTTCCCTGTACGATTTTAGCGCTTCTTCGCTGCCTTGTTGCTTTAGTAGTTTGAACGCTTTCTTCTTTTCGTTTATTGCCCCTCGTACCGTCTTGTCGAGCCACATTGGTTTCCTTTTAGCTGAGTTACTTTTATTTTTGAAGGGAATGAACTGCTCACATGAGGCGATTAGGATCCTTTTGAACTTTTCCCATTTTTCCTCCGTACTGATATTTTTGAGGATGTTGTCCCAATTAATGTTACCGATAGTAGTTCTAAGCTCATCAAATTTTGCTTTACTAAAGTTTAGTTTCTTTGTCACTCCTTGATAAGGCATCCTATTGATTGACAGCTGGAAGTTGATTATATTGTGGTCGCTGTTCCCCAAGTGCCCCTCAACCTGCACCCCCTTTATACGTTCCGGTTTGTTAGTTAGCACTAGGTCCAGAATGGCTTTCCCTCTTGTTGGTTCCTGCACAAGTTGGTTCAGGTAATTGTCTTTAATTACTCTCAAGAACTTATCCCCCCTGTGAGATTTGCAGGTTTCGTTCTCCCATGTTATATCTGGGTAATTAAAGTCCCCCATGATAATTACTTCGTTTCGTTTTGACACCTCCTCTATCTGCCTTAGTAGTAAGTCTTCAGTTTCTGCTGTTGCTTTTGGTGGTCGATAGAAGACCCCTATCAGGATTTTGTTGTTTTTTCCTCCCTGTATTTCTACCCACAGAGATTCCACCTGTTCGTCTCCTACCCCTATATCCTCCCGTAGCCTCGGCTTCAAGTTCGATTTGACGTACAGACATACCCCTCCCCCTTTCTGGTTCCTTCGGTCTCTTCTGAAGAGATTGTACCCCTGCAAATTCACCACCCAATCGCACTTATCATCAAGCCATATTTCAGTAATTCCGACCATATCATAGTTTTCATCAGTCATTCTCGCTTCAAGCTCGCCCACTTTACCGATCAGACTTCGTGCATTCGTGATCATACAATTTATTTCATTTTTTTTGTTTTTTAAATTTGTTTTGTTGCTATTCGTACTTATGGCTGATCTGTCAGTTCTAACTGTACTAACCCCACCCCCTGCTCGTCCCCCATTCCCTTTGCTTGGACCCAGATCACTAATTACACTTGCTACCCCACTATCTCTCATTTTACCCTCCCCCCCAGTCCCTAGTTTAAACACTCCTCCAGCCTTCTAGCCATCTTTTCCCCCAGCACAGCTGCACCCTCCCCATTTAGATGCAGCCCGTCCCTACGGTAGAGCCTGTAGCCGACCGCAAAGTCAGCCCAGTTCTCCAGGAACCCAAATCCCTCCTTCTTGCACCAAGGATGAAGTAAGCTCTAAGCTGGACCAGGGAGAATCTATTGATCTCATATATCTGGACTTCTATAAAGCCTTTGACACCGTGCCACATAATAGGCTAATATACAAAATGAGGCAGCTCGGACTGGGCGAAAACGTGTGTAAGTGGGTAAAAAATTGGCTCAATGATAGAAAGCAGAGGGTGGTAAGAAATGTTTCGTACTCTGATTGGACCACAGTCGCTAGTGGGGTGCCACAGGGTTCAGTATTAGGCCCCACTCTGTTCAACATATTTATCAATGACCTGATAGAGAGGCTGCACAGCAAAATATCAATATTTGCAGATGACAAAAAATTATACAATATAATTAATGCAACGGAGGACAGTGTGCGGCTACAAACGGACCTAGATAAGCTGGGGGCTTGGGCAGGAAAATGGCAAATGAAGTTCAATGTTGAAAAATGTAAGACTATGCACATGGGCAGGAGAAACGGATGTCACCAATATTCACTTAATGAGGTACCACTGGGGAAAAGTAATATGGAAACGGATCTGGGGGTATTAGTGGATAATAGACTAAACTGGAGTAACCAATGCCAGTCAGCTGCTGCAAATAAAGTCTTGGGGTGCATTAAAAGAGGTATAGGGGCGAAGGATGAGAACATTATCCTTCCATTATATAAGGCACTTGTCAGGCCTCACATGGAATACTGCGTACAATTCTGGTCACCGGTGCTCAGGAAAGATGTCACAGTGCTTGAGGGGATTCAAAGAAGAGCAACTAGACTAATACATGGAATGACGGGACTGGAATACCCAGAGAGGCTATCCAAATTGAGATTATTTACTCTAGAAAAAAGACGGCTAAGGGGTGATCAAATAACCATGTATAAGTACATGAGGGGACAATACAAGGATCTCTCCCAAGATCTGTTTACACCCAGGACCGCGACGGTAACAAGAGGACATCCGTTACGATTAGAGGAAAGTAGGTTTCATCACCAATTGTCGATCTGGGTATACAGGCAGGTAGGAACTATTAGGGGTTGATCCAGGGAACAGTCTGATTGCCATTAGGGAGTCAGGAAGGAATTTTTTTCCCCAAAAGGGCTAATTGGCTTCTGCCCTTGGGGTTTTTTGCCTTCCTCTGGATCAACACAGGAGGATAGACAGGCTGGACTAGATAGACATTGTCTTCATTCAGCCTTCCATACTATGTTACTATGTATATTAGCTACACAGTTCAGGGCCAAATCTCACTCGACTCCTCCCAAGTTGGTGAGATAATGAAACTCAGCAACCAAAGATGGTTGAGGAATCGTTAGCTTAATCTCTCAGTAGGCCTAGGACAAGAACTGTTCTTCTACAATGTCCCCCCACAAATGTCAGTCTCATACATTGCCTACCACTTTCAAAACCTTTAGTTACAAATCATTCTGGTTTATAATGTTTACTTTATCTCATTTTAGTTTTCTATGTATTGTTTCGTGTACCTTTTAACCCAAAGAGATAAAACTAACCAACTCTCAGGGGTCTTACAAGAAACAAGCCACCAATCCTGTCAGCGCCATGCTTCGACCTTACAATGACAATTAAAATATTTTCATATTTATAATTTATGCAACACATGGAGATGCCTCCACTCATCAGAAAAAGATTTTACATATCACTCTGCTCACCACAATACTTACACACGAATAGACATGCTCATTACCAATAACTGGATCATACCAGACATCAGTCAATGTGACATAGTCCAGATCACTTGGTCAGACCATGCACACATCACTCTCACAATTCAAACTCCCAATTACCCTAAAAACATGTACATTTGGAAAAACAACACATACATCATGTCCATAAAGCAAGCACAGAAAACAATGTGGAGTAGGCCAGAGTTTGTGGGGCCCCTCTATAATGTTATATGTCTGTCTCGTGCACTTGTCTTAATTGTGGAGTGCATTTGAGTTATGTGTATTGCACCTCTGCAGCACTGAATGGGTTATGTCTGGAAAATGTATCATGTTGTGTGCCATGTGACCATGTTAGATATTTGTGTTTGCAAGGTGCAGTGCAAGGTTCTTCTTGCAAAAGTCAGTGCAGAGTTAGCACGTTCTTCTGACAAGTCTGCAAGTTAGTGAGTGAGCCACACAGACACTGATCGGTCTCTGTGGGGAGAGAATGGAGGAAGCTGAATGATTCTCTTCTGCTTGGCCTGGGACCAGTTCACCCAGGATTTGCCAGTACTACCACTAAGTGCTAGGTAAGAAGGGAGGACCGTTGTTTGGTGAGAGAAAGGCACAAGAAGCATGAGTGTTGAATGGTAGAGAGTAGGAGAGAGAGAGAGAATCGCCGGCAGCAGGATCACACAGATAACTAGGACTGTGGATTGTCCGGAATACCCCAGGAATCCTCCCTATTACACTATCTAATCTTGTTGTATCTGTGTTTTTTTATTGTTGTAAAGTAGACTTTACTAAAAGTTACAGTAAATGGACACTACCGACCATTCCTGTTTTTTTTGCAGAAAGATTCCATTTGTGTAGACTAAGTTATTGTCTATCATCAAGATTCACCGGAGAGGATGGAACAGTGGCATCATGAGTGACAAGAACATCAGACAACCTCCAGTTACTTTTCCCCTGTGATCTCCCCCAATGGTAACTTGGTCGTGTCCCAAGCTACCCTCAGGGGAGGAGATGGTAGAGCAACCGTGACAAGGTGCTTATCTACCCCTCCATCTCCTCGGCTGTGGGTCTGCTCCTCAGACGCTGCAACGGTATCTAGTCATCTCACAGAATTTTTTTCAACAAATATCAGCTAACAACTCCTCCTCCCTTCAGAATGTACGTAAAGCTTTCATCAGAGGAATTCTAATTCAACAAGCGGCAAATTTTAAAAAACAACAATGGAAACAAATACAAGATCTAGTAAATAATATCAACCTTTTGGAAGTTCAAAACAAATCAAATCCTTCACCCTCAACTCAATCACTCCTAAAAGAAACACATAACTCTCCCCGTAGCCACTTATCTTTAGAATCTAAGAAGAACGGTAAAACACTGAAGATGAGCTACTATAACTCATACAATAAGGCAAGTAAGCTTATGGCAAACTGAGTAAAACCTGCAAGAAATAAAACGAGAGACGCTCACCTAAAATCCCAACATTCAGGAAATAACATTTTCAACGCCATAGCCATAACAAACAGATTCAGACGCTACTACCATAATCTCTGCAACCTAAATTCTGATCCCACCACACAACCTCAACAATACGCAATTTCCAGTTTCCTCAAAGAATTAAGCTTACCTAGCCTTCCACAAGAACAATTACTAGAACTTAATAACCCCATCTCCGAACAAGAAATAGCTTCAGTTATTAAAACTCTAAAATTTGAAAAGGCTCCAGGATCTGACGGGTTCTCTAAAGAATATGTAATACATTTCCAATCTTACTTTTGCCCATTTGCAATTTTTTAAATCTACCAGTGTCAAAGGTGGTCTACCCAGAAGAAAATGTAAAAGCCACTCTCATAGCCCTTCCCAAACCAGGTCTCAACCCTATTACTCCAGAAAATTTCAGACCAATTTCCCTGTTCTACTGACCAAGTAGGATTTATCCAAGGGTCAACAGGCTCCTGATGGCATTTGATAGACGCCTTCTATGATTCTCTCCCTGGACCCGGAGAAGGCGTTTCAACAGGGTTCATTGGGGAAATATGTTCCAGGCACTAAGGAGTTCTGGATTTACGGACCCGATTTTTTTATTTTTTTTTTATTTTTATTTTTTTCCTGCCATAAGTATACTCCTCTCCCTCAGCATCGGTGTTGATCAACGAGCTACTATCAAAACCATTTAAAATATCGAACAGTACAAGACAGGGATGCCCCTTATTATCACTAATCATTTCATTGGTGATGGAACCCTTGGCCGAAAACATAAAAAACAATCCAAACATAAGTGGCATAACAGTAGGCCCCACAACACAAGGTTAAACAATATGCAGACAATGTTATACTAACTATTACAAACACAGACCAACCATACCAGCCATCTTAGAAATACTCAACCAATTTGGATCTCGGTCCTACTATAAAGTTAACCCCGCAAAATCCCAAATGATGGGAATCAATCTTGCACAAAAAAATGGAAATATCTCATTACTACTTTCTCGTTCCGCTGGAGCCCACAGTCGATTCCATATTTAGGAATCCTACTCCCCTCCAAAACCAGTGACTTGGTGGATGCCAACCTCCCCCCTCTCCTTTTAGGACCAATACAAAAAGAATTGAACATACTAGTCATTCATACTAGCCACTCAATGATTAAGCTGGATGGGAAGAATTACGATATACAGAATGTTATTACTTCCCTAAATCGCTGCCTTTCTTATCCCATTAACAATCTCCTCCTCTTTCCACAAACAAATGAATGCATACATCTGGCAAAAATCAAAGCCCCGGGTCGCTTTCCACACAAGGACTAAAGACGAGAAACACGGAGGCCTAAACCTTCCCAACTTGATAAACTATCACAATTCATTCCTAATAGACCAATCCAAATTTTTATGTACCGCCCAAACCAATAAAACTTTGCCTCTTATAGAATCCCATTTAACATAAATTCGGGATTGGAAGACATACTTGGGGACTTTCCATAAATATTTTTCTTTTTCGGAACTGCCACCTATACTCTCAGTTCAAGCGTCTCTCTCTGGAAGGAATGTCTAACAAAAAACACGGAGTCACAAAATAATAAGAAAACTCCTATTCCCTTATCAGCCCTAATCTATCTACAGACGCCTGATCCTGCTCAGGAATGAAATCAGTCATATACTTTTATCACCATGACCAGTTTATACCCTTCTCCCTGTTACAAGAAAGATATGATTCACCTAAAACCAAAATCAGAAAATTCCTCGGCTCCCATCCAGTTATACATACCAGACACCTCACCTCTATGCTGGAGAGGCTGCAGGCGTAGGGGCACACTTTTCGCTATTTTTTTGGAGGTGCCCACTTATCTCTAATTTGTAGAATTCAGTGTTTCATCTCTTGAATTCACTTTCTCTTTCACCCTCCCCAAAAAAGAAGTCCGTGCCTAGCCCTTTTGCTGCTTGACATCGACAACTTCCCATTGAATTTCAGAACTATCACATGCCATGTTCTTCATGCTTCCTGTCTTACGATAGCACAAAACTGGAAAAGCAATAAAATAGTTTCCATAGAAGATATTATACTTATAGTTTCAAACAAGTGCCTATATGAAAAAATGCTAGCAGTTTAAGGTGGAAAACTAGATACCTTCACCAACAAATGTAACATATGGCTTAACCATTATCCTCCACCAATTAAAAACTCAGCTCTTCACCTTAACCCCTTCTGTCATAACCCCAAGGCTCAATAATAATCAAAATGGTACACATTGGTTAAGTGTTATTACTTTTTCAAATGTTAACAATGTTACTAACATATAATCTGAACAATACAGGTTAAAGATAAACTCATGAAGAAAACATGTAACATCAATTGATCTTCCCTGTGCTATTGAAGGAATAAAAGAATGCAGGCTATCTGTAAGCAGAGGTATGGTGAGGGAACACTTAGCTAATTTACGTGAATTCAAGTCTTCAGGTCCAGATGAATTCCATTCTAGGATACTAAAGGAAGCAGCGGAGGTAATTGCTGAACCACTCACCGTAATCTTTGATAATTCCCGGACAACAGGAGAAGTCCCAGAAGATTGAAAAAGGGCAAATGTTGTCCCTATCTTCAGAAAAGGGAAGGAAGTGGACCCAGGAAACTACAGGCCTGTGAGCATGACTTCTATAATGGGAAAGATCTTTGAACATATTATTAAACAGCATTTATGGAAGTACTTGGATAAAAATGGAGTAATTAACCAGAGCCAGCATGGGTTTGTAACAAACAAGTCATGCCAGGCTAATCTAATTTCCTTGTATAACAGAATCACAGACTGGGTTGATCAGAAAAATGCAGTAGATATACTATATCTTGAATTTAGTAAAGGAGGGATAGCTAACACTAGGGAACAGAGAGAGCATTCAAAAAGATCTAGAAAAGCTTGAACAGTAGGCGTCGACTAACAGAATGCAAAGTTCTACATCTGGGCAAGAAAAATAAAAAATCAAATATAGAATCAGAGGTTTTTAGCTAAGCAGCGGCACGTGTGAAAAAGGCTTGGGTATACTAATAGATCATAGACTGAACATGAGTCAGCAGTGTGATGCAGCAGCAAAAAAAAAGAGGCAAAGACAATTCTGGGATGTATTACGAGAAGCATAGAGTCTAGATCACGTGAGGTAATTATCCCCCTCTACTCTTCCTTAGTCAGACCTCATCTGGAATGCTGTGTCCAGTTCTGCGCATCCCACTTTAAGAAAGACATAGACAAACTGGAGCAAGTTTAGATAAGCGCTACCAAGATGGTGAGCGGTCTGTAAATCATGTCATATGAGGAACGGTTAACGGTTCTGGGAATGTTTAGCTTGCAGAAGAGGAGACTTAATAGCTGTCTACAAATATCTGAGGGGCTGTCACAGTGCAGAGGGATCAGCCCTATTCTCATTAGCACGAGGAAAGACTAGAAGTAATGGGATGAAACTGAAAGGGAGGAGACACAGATTAGATATTAGACAGTAAGGGGGATCAATGAGTGGAACAGGTTACCACGGGACGTTGGGAGTTCCACTTAAATGGAAGTGTTCAAATAGAGGCTGGACAGATGTAGTGTCTCAGTACATTATCCTGGTCCCCTCCCTAAAGGTCATACATGTTTGACTTATGTAGATGCACTGTGCAAGCCTGTCTCGTCATATCCAGTGTGTGTGTTGTACAGCTGCAGCGCTTAATAGGTTAACTCTAATAAAATCATTGCCTGCCTGTAAATGTATCAGTCTTTCATGTGGTGTAAGTGAAGGTATAAATAAGAGTGCCTGAGAGCGGTAAAGGAATTCCTTCAAGTGTTTTCTGGAGGGGTTCCATCTTGACTTCTACAACACAGAGTCACATGGAAGGACCTTCAGCTTTCTTGTGGTGAAGATGGTGGAAGAGGAGAGATTTCCCGTAGTGAATAGAGATGAGCGAGCACCAAAATGCTCGGGTGCTCGTTACTCGGGACGAAATTTTCACGATGCTCGAGGGTTCGTTTCGAGTAACGAACCCCATTGAAGTCAATGGGCGACCCGAGCATTTTTGTATATCGCCGATGCTCGCTAAGGTTTCCATTTGTGAAAATCTGGGCAATTCAAGAAAGTGATGGGAACGACACAGCAACGGATAGGGCAGGCGAGGGGCTACATGTTGGGCTGCATCTCAAGTTCCCAGGTCCCACTATTAAGCCACAATAGCGGCAAGAGTGCCCCCCCCTCCCAACAACTTTTACTTCTGAAAAGCCCTCATTAGCAATGCATACCTTAGCTAAGCACCACACTACCTCCAACAAAGCACAATCACTGCTTGCATGACACTCCGCTGCCACTTCTCCTGGGTTACATGCTGCCCCCCCCCCCAACCCCAGTGTCCACAGCGCACACCAAAGTGTCCCCGCGCAGCCTTCAGCTGCACTCATGCCACGCGCTGGCCTCATAGCCACACCACCCCCATGTCTATTTATAAGTGCGTCTGCCATGAGGAGGTACCGCAGGCACACACTGCAGAGGGTTGGCACGGCTAGGCAGCGACCCTCTTTAAAAGGGGCGGGGCGATAGCCCACAATGCTGTACAGAAGCAATGAGAAATATAATCCTGTGCCACCGCCATCAGGAGCTGCACACATGGGCATAGCAATGGGGAACCTATGTGCCACACACTATTCATTCTGTCAAGGTGTCTGCATACCCCAGTCAGACCGCGTTTTTTTATAAATAGTCACAGGCAGGTACAACTCCGCAATGGGAATTCCGTGTGCACCCACAGCATGGGTGGCTCCCTGGAACCCACCGGCTGTACATAAATGTATCCCATTGCAGTGCCCATCACAGCTGAGGTAACGTCCGATTAAATGCAGGTGGGCTTCGGCCCACACTGCATGCCCCAGTCAGACTGGGGTTCTTTAGAAGTGGACACATGCAGTTACAACTCCGTGTGGACCGACAGCATGGGTGGGTGTCAGGAAGCCACCGGCGGTACATAAATATATCCCATTGCATTGCCCATCACAGCTGAGGTAATGTCATGTTTAATGCAGGTGGGCTTCGGCCCACACTGCATGCCCCAGTCAGACTGGGGTTCTTTAGTCAGCTTTAACCCCTTAATGACATGGCCTATTTTGAGCTTAAGGACCAAGCCTTATTTTTCAAATCTGACATCTGTCACTTTCTGTGCTAATAACTTTTGAATGCTTTTACTTATCAAGGTGATTCTGAGATTGTTTTTTCGTGACATATTGTACTTTATGTTAGTGTAAAAATTTCATCAATAAATTTTGTCCTTATTAGGAAAAAAAATCCAAATTTACTGAAAATTTGGAAAAATTCACAATTTTCAAACTTTGAATTGTTTTCTTTGTAAGATAGAAAGTCAAACACCACAACATAGTTATTAATTAACATTTCCCATAGGCCTACTTTACACAGCAATCATTTTTTAAGTGTTATTTTAGTTTTTGCAGACTCCACAAAGTATATAAATTTAGCAGTAATTTTTCACATTTACTAGCAAATTTCAAAATCTAAATTTTTTAAGGACCAATGCAGTTCAGACATAGTTTTGCCGAGCCTGTATATCAGAATCCCCCATGAATTGCCCCATTTTAAAATCAGCACCCTTCAAAGTATTCAAAATGGCATTTAGAAAGTTTATTAACCCTTTAGATGTTTTACAGGAATAAAAGGAAAGTGCATCAAAAATTAGAACAGTTCCTTTTTTGTACTGATTTTCAATATAAAACCTTTTTTTATATATAAAACAGTAGGAGTTAGCAAAGAAACAAAACTTGGAATGTATTACCCAGATTCCGCAGCTTTTAGAAATGCCCCATATGTGGACGTAGCCTGTTGTATGGGCACATGGTAGGTCTCAGAAGGAAAGGAGCGCTTCTTGTCTTTTTGAATGCAGATTTGGCAGGAATAATTTTCAGACCCCATGTAGTGTTTGCAGTGCCCCTGAGGTAGCAGTACATTTGAAACCCCCAATAACTGACCCAATTTTGGAAACTACACCCCTCAGGGAATTTATTAAGGGGTGTAGTGAGCGGTTTGAACCCACAGATGTTTGAGGAATTTTTTTTAACAGTTTGAGTTCAATACGAAAAAATCCAATTTTTCACATAATGTTTAGCTTTAGGCCCAGATTTTCATTTTTCACCAGTGGCAGAAGGAAAAACGTACCCCATGATGCGTTACCCAGTTGCTCTCGAACACGGAAATGCCCCATATGTGGACGTAGCCTGTTGTATGGGCACATGGCAGGACTCAGAAGGATAGGAGCGCTTCTTGGCTTTTTGAATGCAGATTTTGCTGGAATAATTTTCAGACCCCATGTAGTGTTTGCAGTGCCCCTGAGGTACCAGTGCATTTGAAACCCCCAACAACTGACCCCATTTTGGAAACTACACCCCTCAGTGAATTTTTTAAGGGGTGTAGTGAGCGGTTTGAACCCACAGGTATTTGAGGAATTTTTTTAACAATTTGAGTTCAATACAAAAAAATCACATTTTTCACATAATGTTCAGCTTTAGGCCCAGATTTATATTTTTTACCAGTGGCAGAAGGAAAAAACGTACCCCATGATGCGTTACCCAGTTGCTCTCGAACTACACCCCTCAGGGAATTTTTTAAGGGGTGTAGTGAGCGGTTTGAACCCACGAGTATTTGAGGAATTTTTTTTAACAATTTGAGTTGAGAACGAAAAATTCACATTTTTCCAATAATGCTCAGTTTAGGCCCAGATTTTTATTTTTTACCAGGGGCAGAAGGAGAAAACGTAACCCATGATGTTACCCAACAGGGAAATGCCCCATATGTGAATCTAAACTGTTTTTAGGGCGCAGGGCTCAGAAGGGAAGGACTTAGCATGTGGCTTTATGTACAAGCTGTGCGAAGTACATCAGGGTAAAACGTCAGGGCAATAAAAAAATTAAAATTTCAGGGACGTGTGGTAGATCTTAAAACACTCATTTATACAGAGGCCGGGTTGTGTGGGGCACGTTTCACACTGGTATATGGTGTCTTTTCTTATCCCCTGTTTGTAGCACACTCTGCACCTCTTTTGGGTCCTTCCCTTCGTCGCAGTGGAGGGAATTTCACTGAGAAAATGCTGCCCTGGTACAATTCTTGTGGCCTCCCTTCCAGAAGTACTGGGCCTCTCCCCCACCTCCTGGTCCCCAAATATTAGGTCCTTGATAACTTCCTCTTGAAATTCAAGGAATGTCCCCCTGTGGCCTGCACCTCGGAACAGCACGTAGGCATTATACAGTGCCATCTGTACGAGGTGCACGGCCAGTTTTTTGTACCACACCCGTGTTTTCCGCATGGCTCCATAGGGCTCCAGTACCTGGTCTGATAGATCGACCCCTCCCATGTACTTATTATAGTCGAGGACGCAGTCTGGTTTGGGGGTCTCTGCACTGGTACCTCGTACTGGGCAGGGGGTACTGCTGTGGCCGTGTATTGTCGTCAACATAAGGACATCCCTCTTGTCCTTATATTTAAAGCACAATACATTGTCGCTGCATTGGGCTCGGCTCTCACCCCTTCTGAGCAGTTGCCCAAGCAGCGTCTTAGGGAGGCTTTTTTGATTTTTCCGAACAGTGCCACATGCCACTGTTCCTCTGGAAGCGAGGCACTGAAACAGGGGGACACTGGTATAAAAGTTATCCAGGTACAGATGGTAACCCTGGTCTAATAGTGGGTGCACCAGTTCCCACACTATTTTCCCTGTTACTCCCAGCACGGGGGGGCATTCTGGGGGCTCAATTTTAGTGTCCTTCCCCTCGTAAATACGGAACTTGTGGGTGTACCCTGATGTACTTTCGCACAGCTTGTACAACTTCACACCATACCGTGCCCGCTTACTGGGCAGGTACTGGCGGAATTTTAGCCTCCCCTTGAAGTGTACCTGGGACTCGTCTACTGCAATGTTTATCTGTGGGGCATACGCCTGGGCAAACTTGGCGTTAAAATGGTCTATTACGGGCCTGATCTTATACAACCGATCGTAATTGGGGTGATCGCTGGGGGGGCACAGCTGGTTGTCATTGTAGTGCAGAAATTTTAAAATACACTCAAAGCGCGTCCTCGACATCGCCATGCGGAACATTGGGGTGTGGTACAAAATATCGGTAGACCAGTACGCCCTGATTGTTGGCTTCTTTATTAGCCCCATGGTTAGTATAAGCCCCCCAAATTTTTTTATCTCTGGTGCATCCACAGGGGTCCACTTATCGGGTCTGGCATAGCTGGAGGTGGGATTTTCTTCTATAAAATTCTGGGCGTACAAATTTGTCTGGGTAACAATGTGGGCAATGAACTCTTCAGAAAAAAAAAACTTGAAGAAGTCCTTCCCTCTGAGCCCTTCCGTGTCAAATTGAATCCCTGGGTTCCCAATAAAATCAGGGATCTGGGGTCTGTAATCTTCCGGGGTACTCCAGTGAGCATCTGATGCATTGGGGTCAGTGGCGGTCCTTGGACGCCTTCTCGGGGGTGCAGGGAGCTCAGACTCGCTGGATGAGGATGAGGATGAGGAGTCGGAGAATGCCAAAAAAGTGGGGTCGTCATCACCACTACCTGAGTCCGAGTCTGATGCAATGATTGCATACAGTTCCTCTGAAGTGTACCTCCTGCGGGCCATATTTATATAAAATGGGGCACACGGGGAAAAAGTTTTATTAGATGGGACACTGCGGGATGGGGTGACCACGGGACGGGGGTCGGAAAGAACGCGGAAACTTATGTGGTGTATTCACGTAAGTGGTTTGTTTTTTTTCTTTTTTTTTTTTTTTACACAGACAAATACACTGACACAACACGGACTAACGACACGCTACACTAACTAATGACGGGTGACGGGACAGGTAACGAAATGGGAACAACAGGAACTTTTTTTTTTTTTTTTTTACACAGACGAATACACTGACAGTACACGGACTAACGACACGCTACACACTAGACGGACTAACTAAACGCTACACTAACTAATAACGGGTGACGGGACAGGTAACGAAATGGGAACAACAGGAACTTTTTTTTTTTTTTACACCAAGGGATACACTGACTACACGCTGCGCTACAGTACACTGCTGATCGCACGCTACAACTCACTCACTACACTTCTGATCACACACTACAGATCCCTCACTCACTACACTACACTGCACTTCTGATCACTCACTCCACTCTGCTACACTACACTGCCTGATCAATCACTCACTACACTACACTGCCTGATCAATCACTCACTACACTCACTACACTACACCACACTGATCACTAACACTCACTCCACTACACCACACTGATGACTAACTCCTCTCCACTACACTGATCACTAACTCCTCTCCACTACACTGATCACTAACTCCACTACACTACACTACACTACACTACACTACACTACACTACACTACACTACACTGATCACGCACTCCCTGCCTAATCTACACACTAATCGCTCTTTTTTATCACAGTAGGTGCTCTATCTACAAGCACCGGATGCTTGCACATGGAGCCCCTACTGTAAACAGCGCGAAGTCCGCTGCTGCGCTGTGATTGGTCAGGGAGTTTTTCCCTGACCAATCACAGCGATCGTGGGGGAGGGACCGCTCTGATTGGTCCCCAGCCCGGACGCAGCACTTGTCTGCTGACTATGTCAGCAGACATCACTGCTGTGTCGCCGCGATTGTCACCGCGGCGACACTTTAATGACATGACGTACCAGGTACGTCATGTTGCGGGAAGTATCCCGCTACCATGACGTACCAGGTACGTCCAGGAGCGGGAAGGGGTTAATGCAGGTGGACAAAAAATTAATTGGATTACACTGTAGGCGAGGGCCCCAAAAAATTGGTGTACCAACAGTACTTGTGTACGTCAGAAAAATTGCCCATGCCCAACCAAGAGGGCAGGTGAAACCCATTAATCGCTTTGGTTAATGTGGCTTAATTGGTAACTAGGCCTGGAGGCAGCCCAGTTAAAATAAAAATTGGTTCAGGTGCAAGTTTCAACACTTTAATGAGCATTGAAACGTATAAAAATTGTTTACAAAAATTATATGACTGAGCCTTGTGGGCCTAAGAAAAATTTCCCGTTCGGCGTGATTACGTCAGGTTTCAGGAGGAGGAGCAGGAGGAGGATGAATATTATACACAGATTGATGAAGCTAAAAGGTCCCCGTTTTTGATGGTGATAGAGAACAATGCTTCCATCCGCGGGTGCAGCCTACGTATTGTTTAGGTATCGCTGCTGTCCGCTGGTGGAGAAGAGAAGTCTGGGGAAATCCAGGCTTTGTTCATCTTGATGATTGTAAGCCTGTCGGCACTGTCGGTTGACAGGCGGGTACGCTTATCTGTGATGATTCCCCCAGCCGCACTAAACACCCTCTCTGACAAGACGCTAGCCGCAGGACAAGCAAGCACCTCCAGGGCATACAGCGCGAGTTCAGGCCACGTGTCCAGCTTCGACACCCAGTAGTTGTAGGGGGCAGAGGCGTCACGAAGGACGGTCGTGTGATCGGCTGCGTACTCCCTCACCATCCTTTTACAGTGCTCCCGCCGACTCAGCCTTGACTGGGGAGCGGTGACACAGTCTTGCTGGGGAGCCATAAAGCTGTCAAAGGCCTTAGAGAGTGTTCCCCTGCCTGTGCTGTACATGCTGCCTGATCTCTGCGCCTCCCCTGCTACCTGGCCCTCGGAACTGCGCCTTCGGCCACTAGCGCTGTCGGATGGGAATTTTACCATCAGTTTGTCCACCAGGGTCCTGTGGTATAGCATCACTCTCAAACCCCTTTCCTCTTCGGGTATGAGAGTGGAAAGGTTCTCCTTATACCGTGGGTCGAGCAGTGTGTACACCCAGTAATCCGTAGTGGCTAGAATGCGTGTAACGCGAGGGTCACGAGAAAGGCATTCTAACATGAAGTCAGCCATGTGTGCCAGGGTACCTGTACGCAACACATGGCTGTCCTCACTAGGAAGATCACTTTCAGGATCATCCTCCTCCTCAGGCCATACACGCTGAAAGGATGACAGGCAAGCAGCATGGGTACCCTCAGCAGTGGGCCAAGCTGTCTCTTCCCCCTCCTCCTCATCCTCCTCATGCTCCTCCTCCTCCTCCTCAACGCGCTGAGATATAGACAGCAGGATGCTCTGACTATCCAGCGACATACTGTCTTCCCCTGCCTCTGTTTCAGAGCGCAAAGCGTCTGCCTTTATGCTTTGCAGGGAACTTCTCAAGAGGCATAGCAGAGGAATGGTGACGCTAATGATTGCAGCATCACCACTCACCATCTGGGTAGACTCCTCAAAGTTTCCAAGGACCTGGCAGATGTCTGCCAACCAGGCCCACTCTTCTGTAAAGAATTGAGGAGGCTGACTCCCACTGCGCCGCCCATGTTGGAGTTGGTATTCCACTGTAGCTCTACGCTGCTCATAGAGCCTGGCCAACATGTGGAGCGTGGAGTTCCACCGTGTGGGCACGTCCCACAGCAGTCGGTGCACTGCCAGATGAAACCGATGTTACAGGGTGCGCAGGGTGGCAGCGTCCGTGTGGGACTTGCGGAAATGTGCGCAGAGCCGGCGCACCTT
The DNA here is from genome assembly GCF_035609145.1 of Eleutherodactylus coqui. Classification (NCBI taxonomy): domain Eukaryota; kingdom Metazoa; phylum Chordata; class Amphibia; order Anura; family Eleutherodactylidae; genus Eleutherodactylus; species Eleutherodactylus coqui. The sequence continues at coordinate 185,106,726 of NC_089844.1, read as the reverse complement.
TCCGAGCAGGTCTGACAAGCGTGGGTAGCCGCCACCAGGTTACGGCCGTTGTCACACACGACCATGCCCGGTTGGAGGCTCAGCGGCGCAAGCCAGCGGTCGGTCTGCTCTGTCAGACCCTGCAGCAGTTCGTGGGCCGTGTGCGTCTTCTATCCTAAGCTGAGTAGTTTCAGCACGGCCTGCTGACGCTTGCCCACCGCTGTGCTGCCACGACGCGCGACACCGACTGCGGGCGACGTGCTGCTGCTGACACATCTTGATTGTGAGACAGAGGTTGCGTAGGAGGAGGAGGAGGAGGAGGAGGAGGAGGAGGGTGGTTTAGTGGAGGAAGCATACACCGCCGCAGATACCACCACCGAGCTGGGGCCCGCAATTCTGGGGGTGGGTAGGACGTGAGCGGTCCCAGGCTCTGACTCTGTCCCAACCTCCACTAAATTCACCCAATGTGCCGTCATGGAGATATAGTGGCCCTGCCCGCCTGTGCTTGTCCACGTGTCCGTTGTTAAGTGGACCTTGGCAGTAACCGCGTTGGTGAGGGCGCGTACAATGTTGCGGGATATAATATTGAGTATCAGCAATAAAATGCGTTTCGTGGCATGAAGCCTCTTTATCAGTCAGCTGGGGTACAGGCAGGACACAGCCCAAGTGAATATGAAGCTGACCCCAACAGGGATGCAGCAAAGCGGAGTCGTAGATTCTGTAATTTCCACTTTAACATACCTGCAGACTAAACTTGTCTTTACAGGTCTTTGGTGGCCAACGTTCAGAGAGGTTTCGGCTGGGTGAAGCGTTGGCTGGACTCAGTACCGGTATCGCTTGCACTAATGTACGTATTTCTCTCAGCAATAACCTAACTGTCCACTAGACTTATTCTGCAGGGCAATCCTCAACACTTCCGTAGGAAGCCTGAAGTCAGTATTCAGGGACTCTTCATTATTCAGCCTCTCGCTGGACTCCTACACTGTTTCCCTACTGCTTTCTGAGCCTCCTGACATGTGGTGCTCGCCAGCTTGCGCTCACCGGAGCCAACCCTCTTAAAGGTACAGCAATTAAACAAAATGTTGGTCAATAGGAACCCAATAAATGAGGGGAATCAAAGTAATTGGGGTCATTACTTCCCCACCCCACTTACACAGACAAGGCCAGCATGACACCAATAACCATACAGGCCCTGGTGCAGACAAATCTCTGACCCTGTGACCATAGCAACTCATCCCACTTCACCGGCCAACCCTCCATGGTAGGGGAGACTCTGACTAAAGTTCCCACTCGCCCGTTTGGGACACAAACCGCAATTTCTCCAAAAAAAGATAGATTGTAAAAATCGTACTGTTCTGTTACAGAATCTCCTCGGGGGAGAACGTTGTCATGATTCGGGTTAGGTCAGGCCTACACTTGCACCATGCGGCTCTGCAGTCTCCCTGGTGGGCCGGGCCTTAGTTGGCCTCTATAGTGGGGATATCTTAGTGAGTGCAGGCTGAGGTTGCAGCGCCAGTATTGAGGGAACCTCTCATCAGCATGGTGGCCCTGCCTTAGGCTGGTTGTAGGGAACAGTCTATTTAATGCATTCTTACTTATCATAGAGTGAATTGGGACCACTGTATATTATACCTGCTTCCATGACAAATAACCGTGTTTCCCTACATTCCACTCGGACACCTTGCAGCGTACATTTGTTTAGGAGGGGATCCCTGTGGTTTTTATTTAACTAACACAGAGTAGGGCTCCTTTTGCATTGAGCGATAAAACGTTTGCATGAACGAGCGATGACGAGTTTGTTCATGCAAGCTAGTTATACAGGCAGATGAATCGCTGAGCTTGGTTCTGGTGCTGTAATTATGTACTGAGCTTGGTTCTGGTGCAGTATCTTTTTTCATCCCTCATCTTCTCCAAGATCCAGATTGGTGATTGTTTCACATGCACTTCAGCTTGCAGTTCTGGTTACAATCATCTCATGGTGGCTTTGTGACTGAACTTATGTGATAAGCTGTATCTCCTTTTTTTTTCTTTTCTCGCTACTGTGTTTGCTATTGTGGCAGTATTAATGTTATCAGCTTAGTTCTAGTGCCATATTCATGTATTAAGCTTGGTTCTGGTGCTGTATGTTATGAGCTTGATTCTTGTGCTGTATTTATGTACTGAGCTTGGTTCTACTGCTGTATTTATATGCTGTGCTTAGTACTGGAGCTATATCTCTGTTAAGAGGTTTTTGTCATGGTGCTGTATTTATGTACTGAGCTTGATTCTAATGCTGTATTTATGTACTGGACTTAGTTCTGAGGCTATATGTATGTACTGTGCTTAGTACTGGAGCTATATTTATGTTAACAGCTTAGTTATGGAGCTGTTTATGTACTGAGCTTGGTTCTTTGGTTTTGGTGGTGCATTTATGTACTGAGCTTGGTTCTGGTGCTGTATTTGTGTACTGAGCTTAGCAGTGGGTCTGCATTTATGTTTTGAGCTTGGTTTGGATACTGTATTTATGTTTTAAAATTAGTTATGGTGCATATTTATCTTGTAAGCTTTTCTTTGCTGTATTTATGTACTGAGCTTTGTTCTCGTGTTGTATTTATGTACAGAGCTTGGCTCTGGTGTTGTATGTATGTATACAGCTTGGTTCTGGTGTTGTATTTATGTACAGAGCTTGGATCTAGTGTTGTATTTATGTACAGAGCTTGGTTCTGGTGCTGTATTTATGCACACAGCTTGGTTCTGGTGCTGTATTTATGTACACAGCTTGGTTCTGTTGTTGTACTTATGTAGACAGCTTGGTTCTGGTGTTGTATTTATGTAGACAGCTTGGTTCTGGTGTTGTATTTATATAGACAGCTTGGTTCTGGTGTGTTTATGTACAGAACTTGGTTCTGGTGTTGTATTTATGTACAGAGCTTGGTTCTGTTGCTGTATTTATGTACACAGCTTGGTTCTGTTGCTGTATTTATGCACAGAGCTTGGTTCTGTTGCTGTATTTATGTAGACAGCTTCGTTCTGGTGTATTTATGTACAGAGCTTGGTTCTGGTGTTGTATTTATGTACAGAGCTTGGTTCTGGTGCTGTATTTATGCACAGAGCTTGGTTCAGGTGTTGTGTTTATGTACACAGCTTGGTTCTGGTGCTGTATTTATGCACAGAGCTTGGTTCTGGTGTTGTATTTATGTACACAGCTTGGTTCTGGTGCTGTATTTATGTACTTAGCTTGGTTTTAGCGCTGTATTTACGTACTGAACTTGGTTTTTAACTGTTTGACTAAAAAAAAATAGTCTATATTAACTTTTTTTACAGAATAACAAAAGACGGCTCCAAAACAAGGGTGAATGAGTTTTGCACATCTTTTTATTATGTGTCTCTTTACACAACAATCATAGAAAAGTTTACAAAGATGGTTGACGCCTGCCATCTGTGTTGTGGTGTTGTCATCAGTAATGCCATGTGTCCCAGACACGGCCGATTACGGGCCTTGTAGGCCAGCAATCATTTTAAACAGAAGACAAGCATTTTCTTGAGTTGTAAAGCTTTTTCCTCCCCGTGTTCAGTTACTCGTCTCTGCTTAGCACAACGTTTAGCACCATGGTGTCCGATTGTCAAACTTCCCTTTAGTTTTAGTGGTCTTGGCCAGCAATGACAGGAACACATAGAAATCACCTAGAAAACGGCGTCAGTTCTAGACGATATATCTAATGCAACATAGTATCTATGCCATACAAATGGTCTCAGAAGCCAAATGATAAGTGCGCTGTCTCGACCCTAAGTCGGGCCTTGGAGCCCGCTATTTTTTATCAAACTCCGCCCACATTCTGCCCGTGATGAGGTAGATATAACATGGACGTTTCTTCTGCATGGTGTGACCTCCATCTTGGTTAGAAAGATGGGGGGTGTTTGATATGTATTGCTCGTTCCTTGCGGGGCCACATATTAGTAAATACACAGTGTTCTTTAATCTTCGTGTTTATAGCACCATTCGGATTTTTTCAAAATAGGAATTTTTGTACAAAAAATAGAGCAAAGCATTTAGTTTGTGTTATTGCAAAATATTTATCGCCCCTCCGCCAAATGATCCCTTTTTCCCACAATGTGTGGAAAATAAATTACTATTTTGGTGACAAAATTATAATAATCGGGACAAAAAACAGAGTGCAGATTGTTTGCGGTGGTTTAAAATGAAGGACAACCCTGAATTTACAAGAAGCACACGGGTCCCACTTCAACACCAAATTCTTGATCGGCTCCTCCTATATCAAATGGTGCAATATCTATAATAGGCAATCTCATAGTCTTGCGTGTTCTGTACTCGAAAACGGTTCTACCCCAGTCCCCGGTGTGTTTCTGGAAAGCAATTAGAAGTAGAGGGTCAGAGTTGGGAGATACAACACGGATATCTATGTACTTGGCACATTTACATGATACAAGGCCGCACAACCTACTGAGAAACACTCGGATTTAAAGACTAGTAAATCTATTGGTACGATCTGAGGGTGATCGAGATCAGTGCGCTGTGACTTTCATTAAAGATGTAGGTCGCGGCGATCGCTCCTCTTAGGTCCACACAACCAGATGATCTTCATCCTCTGTGCATACATCACAGAAGGGGGGATATAGAAACATAAAAACAATCACAGAAAACTGCCATATACTTACTCACTAAGGAGTACATATAGCTGCATCCACTCACCATGCAGGTAGCAGACAACCAACTCACCGAATTATTATGACCTCATTAATAGGTTGCTGGTCTGCATGTATCAGAATGGTCTGTTACTTTGTATCCACTCTGTGAAGGAGTATACACCAAGCAGCCACCCCCTCTATGTCAAGAGGCTGTGTGAGTGGCTGTCTCATCGGTGTCCCACACAGGTGCAAAATGCTCCCTCATTTGGTAGTCAGCTACCTGGATGGTGAGAGGATGCATCTATATGCATTCCTTAGTCAGTAAGTATATGGCCGTTTTCCGTGATTCTCCTCCTCTGTGTAGCAGCATCTTGTGGAGCTACATGAATCATCCTCCTCCTGGCTCTGTCTCCTGCTCTTGGAAGTTCTCTTCTGTCAGCCTATTGACGATCCCAAAAGACCCAATCACTTAGTTCTGCTACTCTACTTATGCTATAAGCTTACTTCTGATGCTGTGTTTATGTCATGAGGTTAGTTCTGGTATTGTGTCTATGTATTGAGGTTGATTCATAAATTGATTCACATTCTATTTATGTTATGAACTCGGCTCTGGGTCTGTATTTATTTTATGAACTTGATTCTGCTGCTGTATTTATGTACTGAGCTTGGTTCTGGTGCTGTATTTATGTACTGAGTTTGATTTAGGGGCTGTATCTATGTACTGAGCTTTGTTCTGGTGCTGTATTCATGCTATACACTTGGTTTTGGGGTCGTATTTATTGTATGAGCTTGGTCCAGGTACTGTATTTATGTTATGATCTTGGTTCTGGTGCTGTATTTATGTACTAAGTTGGGGTCTGGGGCTCTACTTATATTATGGCTTGGTTTTGGTACTATATTTACACATTGAGTTAGTTAATGGTGCTTTATTTATGTACTGAACTTGGTTTTGGCGCTGTATCTACATCCTGAGCTTGGTTCTGGCACAGTATTTATTTATTGAGCTGTAGGTGTGCTGCTTTCTGCAGGAGCACAATACAAGCAGACTGCTCATTAGTACAGTATGCATAATTTTTTTCATATGACAAAGGGGCGCAAAAAAATGTCTGCACAGGTGCCATCTAACGTAGAGCCAGCAGTGGTGGGTATTGCAGTCTTATAGATACTTAGCAGAGGAGGAGCTGTTGGCCGATTATAGAATTATAGGATGCATTGCCCACTCCTATACAAGGCGTATTTGAGGTAAAAACTCAGGCAAGGTTTACTTGGTAATGGAAACCCTTTTTCAGTACTGCTGAGAATCGCTGTTCTAGATGAGCCTTTTAACATTATAACGGACAGGGAAGAGAAACGGTGAATACTTTGGGAAAGGGACAAACATTTTACTCCAAATTAGCTTTTTATGGTTCATAGCAATAACACACAAAATGGTGGTAATCAGTAGTATAGCTATAGGGGTCGCAGTGGTCACAATTGCAATTGGGCTCCTAAGCCTAAGAGGCAGAGAAACCTTTTAGCCACGCTAGCTTTGCCCCCACCCAAGTGATAGTGCTCCCTCTGTGTCCCTGCTTCCCTAAGTGATAGTGCCCCCAATAGTGGTCTTTTGGGACCCCTGATTCTCTAATATCTTCATGTCTTTATTCTGTTCCTCTTCAAGCAATGCGCTGCTGGTGCATGGCACTGTGAGCAGCCTGGAATTTCCTCCCCTAACTCTTCCACCTTGGTTCCACTAGCGTTCTGTGGAATAGTGAAGTCATGGGAAGCAAATCCAGGCTGCACACAGTGCCGTATGCCAGCAACGTGCTGCGTGAAGAGGATCAGAATAAAGATATGAAGGTACCAGAAAAACACTATTGGGGGCACAGGCATAGAAGGAACACGATCACTTAGGAGATTAGAAGATGCACTATTAACTTGCAGGGTCACAAAGGACACACTATTATCTTGCAGGTGCACAGGGGATGCACTATTACCTTGCGGGGGCACAGGGGATGCACTATTACTTTGCGGGGGCACAGGGGATGCACTATTACCTTGCGGGGGCACAAGGGATGCACTGTTACCTTGCGGGGGCACAGGGGATGCACTGTTACCTTGCGGGGGCACAGGGGATGCACTATTACCTTGCGGGGGCACAGGGGATGCACTATTACCTTGCGGGGGCACAGGGGATGCACTATTACCTTGCGGGGGCACAGGGGATGCACTATTACCTTGCGGGGGCACAGGGGATGCACTATTACCTTGCGGGGGCACAGGGGATGCACTATTACCTTGCGGGGGCACAGGGGATGCACTATTACCTTGCGGGGGCACAGGCGATGCACTATTACCTTGCGGGGGCACAGGGGATGCACTATTACCTTGCGGGGGCACAGGGGATGCACTATTACCTTGCGGGGGCACAGGGGATGCACTATTACCTTGCGGGGGCACAGGGGATGCACTATTACCTTGCGGGGGCACAGGGGATGCACTATTACCTTGCGGGGGCACAGAGGGATGCACTATTACCTTGCGGGGGCACAGGGGATGCACTATTACCTTGCAGGGCCACAGGGGATGCAGTATTACCTTGCGGGGGCACAGGGAATGCACTATTACCTTGCGGGGGCACAGGGGATGCACTATTACCTTGCGGGGGCACAGGGGATGCACTATTACCTTGCGGGGGCACGGGATGCACTATTACCTTGCGGCGGCACAGGGGATGCACTATTACCTTGCAGGAGCACAGGGGATGCACTATTACCTTGCGGGGGCACAGGGGATGCACTATTACCTTGCAGGGGCACAGGGGATGCACTATTACCTTGCGGGGGCACAGGGGATGCACTATTACCTTGCAGGAGCACAGGGGATGCACTATTACCTTGCAGGGGCACAGAAGACCCATAATCAGCTTGTGAGGTCAGCACAGGGGCACAAATAGATAGCGGGGGCACAGGGGACGCAGCCTAGAACCACGTGCTGAAGTTGCACGGTGGAGTCCAAGCTGTACTGTTTCACCACGGCCCATGAGTCTTCAGCTACCCCTCAGGCTTGAAGGTTTGGCAAGTAGAGCAGGACCACAAGAAGAAAGCTGGAGCTGATAAATACTTACAGTGCAGCCATCTTCCAAAACAGTGTATGTGAATTTGCTGTTTCCTTCGGCCTTCAGCTCACTGTCAGTGGAGCTCATGAACTTCACGGCCTTCTTGACATTTCCGTTCTGTCCATCCATGTAGGCCACGCTGTTCTTGCAGTGGTAGGTGATATTCTGGAAGCCTCGGCTGGAGAGGATTCGGAGGAAGGCCATTTGAACATCAGCAACATCTTCTGGGACGTCTGGATCACCGTAGCTAAACTGCAGCGGGCAGATGGCAAGGATTAGCGTCATTCCTTGTAAGGAATCGACCATTATTTTCTACGGGATCTTTAAAAAAAAGTGCATTGCACTCGTATGACTCGCGATTGCCTTGTATGCATTGCGATTTGCATGCAAGTGCGATGCGACTTTTACCATTGAAAAGTATTGGAAGCACTTACAATTTTTTCACGCACGTGAAAAGTACATTGATGCGAGGCGATGCATTGTCTAAGCAAAATCTTGGCTCCAAGTTTCTTGGACTCACCGCGAATAGCTGCTATCAGATTTAGTTCTGCTTCTGACTGTTTGACAGCTTACATGACTGACAATCCTTACCAAATCATGTAATCTGTCAGTAAGAGAGAAGTGGGGTTCCCCTTCACACTCAGCCCCTTGTGATGCAATTGTGGGGTGCTGATTGATGCCATGGTAGCCCTGGACCTAATGAAGGCTTGCAAGGCTGCCATGTATTTAACCTGTCTGTGGCTGATGGCCAGACTTAAACAAAAATACAATATACTGCAATGCTGAAGTATTGCAGTAAATAGTAGAACTGGTAAAATGAACAGAAGTTCATGTCCCCTAAGGCACACGGGTGAAATCAAGGCTTGAATTCTGAATCTGGCCCTCCACCTCATTCCATGTAGCTGACTGGCCGTGCAGCAACCTAACAGGCATTCCACTCACCCAGCTCCGGTGTTACATAGTAACATAGTATGTAAGGCCGAATGAAGACATTGTCCATCTAGTCCAGCCTGTCTATCCTACTGTGTTGATCCAGAGGAAGGCAAAAAACCCCAAGGCCAGAAGTCAATTAGCCCTTTTGGGGAAAAAAATTCCTTCCCGACTCCCTAATGGCAATCAGGTGTTGCCGCGGCAGTGCAGAGTCTGTGACAGTTGACCTCCTTCCCTTGGTGTCTGTGTGCACAGTTCTATACAGACTTGGGACGCCGAGGGGAGAGGTCAGCAGTCACAGACTTTGCATGGCCATTGGACCAGCGCTGAAGACTTGGATGGTGGAGTGTCTGTAGGGATGCTGGTCAGCCAAAGGTCAATAGGGGAGTTGCTATTACTCCTGGGACTACTATGGGGGTCATTTATTACTACTAGGGCCAAAATAGAAGACACTATTACTACTGTGGCTACTGTGAAGGTCACCATTTCTGCTGGAGCCACTATGGGGGACCCTATTACTACTGGGGCCACAATGGGGATGACTGATTACTAGAGTCACTATAGTGGTTAATAGTAATGTAAGATTAAAGTCATTAGCAGAGGCTCTGCACCCCACTGATCAACTACTAATGACTTATCACAAGGGTGGGGCATCAATAGTTTACAACCAGACAATCCCTTTAAGCAATAGCCTACTTTTCTTCTATCTACCTGGAATCCACCGCTCATCGACTCGCCAAACCAAATGTGTTTCTTAGCCCCTTCAGGGCCGGTGTACCATTTCTTTTGTGGGATATGTCTGGGATTGGCATTGATGCAAGTTTCACCAGTTTCCATGTTGCAAAATACTTTCATGGCGTCCATCTTACAGCCCTGGTTGGGGTCGATCCAGTATTCTCCTACAGAGGAAAAGAACAAAAATGTCACCCCTGAGCACAATATCAGTGGGGGAATAAAAACGGTGACTTCTACATGGACTTGGCATGTTCAGGATTTCTCTTCTACACTAAACACAAGCCATTGATGTCCTACGAATTCGTCTCTCACATTTGTTGGAGTATTTACATGTGCCTGTGAGGCTAATGGAGTCAGAGTGCTGCGGGCAGACGGATTCTTCATCCTATGAGGAGTAAGATCTTAGTCCAAGATGCATCATTGATACTGTTCATGAAAGAAGACAAAGTCGTGTGGATCCCAAAATGGTGCTAATGGGTTCTATCAAAGACTCCAGCCAAGCTACATCCATAAAGGGTTAGAAATGTCTAATTCTGCTTCTATCAACAATCTATATAACATCTGTGCACTACTTACCACTCTTCAGCTCTGGGCGGCACAATTGTAGGTCCCGACAGTTACGGGCTGGGTTCTTTCTGGTGCCATCAGGACTGATTATGTTTTCTATCTGACTATTAATGGCTTTTAGTGAGGTCATAATCTCAGATGTAGTTGTTGTAGCGATTGGTTCATCACCATAGTATGGGGACATTGGTCCTTTTTCAAAATTGGCAGGTCCTACTCCACCACCATCACAGCAAGGGCCAGGAGGGCCAGGGGGGCCAGGCTGTCCTGGTGCGCCAGGTTGGCCAGATGCTCCCTGGAATACACAGGACAATGAACATTATCAGACATGTTTCCACTAACTAATTTGTAATTCTAAGCTGATTACAACCCCAATTCCAAAAGACCTGGGCCGCTGTGTAAAATGTAAATACATGGAAAGAAAACAAAGAATGTGATGATTTGGAGATCTCATCTAACCATGTTTTTTCCCAGTAGCACATAGAATATATCAGAGGGGGAGGGGAGACATTCTTCTATTTCATTTAAAACATAAAACTTGTTTAGAAATTGATGGCAGCAACACATCTCACAAAAGTTGGAGCGGGACTGTGTCTACCGTTGTGGAGCATCCCTCCTTCTCCAGATTCTCTTGATCTTCTGATGATATTATGTATTGTAGATGTTGGGATATTCAAAGTTTCTGCAATTTTTACGTTGAGGTACATTTTTCTGACACAGTTTTTCACAGATTGGTAAACCTCTGACCATCTTTGCTTCTGAGAGACTCGGCCTCTCTTAGGCTACTTTCACATCTGTGTGAGGGGTTTTGTTTTCCTGCTCTATTCGAGGAGCAGGAAAGGGGAATCCCCGTGAGCGAATGTCTCTTTCTCAGGACGGAATTGAACAGATCCCATTGACTATAACGGGGTCCATTCAGTTACCGCTCAGCTGCCCGGCTTTTAGATGGAAGAAAAAGTGCTGCATGCGGAACCTTTGATCGGAGGTTCCAATGCAGATGTGAAACCAGCTTCACGTGGTTTTTTTATACAGTCATGTGACTTAATAGAAAACTGACCCTCCAGCTATGTTTTATTAGTACCGCATACTTTTCCAGCCTTTTGTCACCTCTGGCCCTACTTTTGTGAGATGTGTTGCTGCCATCAATTTCTAAATGATTTTTTTTAATGAAATGCCAAAATGTTTCCCTTTTCCCCTCTGATATGTGTTTTATGTTCTGTTGTGAATAAAATCTGGTTAAATGAGATTTCCAAATAATTGCATTTTTTTTTCTTTTACACAGTGGATCAACTTTTTGGGAATTCTGGTTGTATTATGAAAATTGTATATAATGTTATATGAAAAGAATGACATGACAAGATGATGCACCTTACAGATCTTCCATGTGGGCTCCATTGGTGATACTAGAGGACATAAAACAATGCATCTCTGCTGCAGTGGGATCCATATCAGAGAATATCGCAGAACGTGTCGGGTCAGAACTGAACTACTAACTTGCCATCTGCTGTGTCACCAACGGTGCCCACATGGAACATCTGTAAGGCGCATTCAAAACCGGAAGAATTCTATCTTTTCACACTATGTAGGAAGAAATCAGCTTTACTTTTGGCCCCTCACTGTTTGAATCATATATATATATATATATATATATATATATATATATATATATATATATATATATATATATATATATATATATATATATATATATATATATATATATATATATATATATATATATATATATATATATATATATATATATATATATATATATATATATATATAATATCTACACTGGTTCCCTCAGCACATGATACTAATTGGTTCCAGGATGACCATTGTATGTTGAAAATACTGTATGCTGAGACCATAACTCTATCAAGAAGTGGTAATTGGTTCGAAGGCTTTAGCGTGTCAACCAAAAGTGATACAAAATGAAGAGTAAAGAAAATGAAGCAGAAAATCAATACATAAATCAACCATGTAACAGTCACAAAGAGCTGTTGGAAGCTGTAAATCACTTTCTATGGCGAGGACAGCAGCTTCTTCAGGGTCTTTATAGTACATCATGTACCAGAGAAATAAAATGATGTTGGCCTCATCTGGTGTCCAATGGAGCTGCTCATCCTGGCAGAGGTAAAGAGCAGCACAGGACATGCAATACCACCCTGTATAGTAGGGAGGAGCTACCAGACAACCAATCAGTGCATGCACTGCAGTAATACAGGGGTATACCAGTGATATACCCATGCTGATTGGCTGAATTTTCCAGCAAAGTGCATGTGCCACAGAACCGGACTGTCTGTGATAATGGCCACATAAGACCAAGTTATGATGGCCACGTAAGACCATCATATGTTGGAAATATTGTATCCTGAGGCCACTGTAACTTGAGAGATCAATTTACATCTGTCTGTCTATCTATCTTATATTTTACCTCTGGGCCGTTTTCTCCTCTGTTACCACGGGGACCTGGAGGGCCAATGGGTCCTGGATATCCACTAGAACCATCTTTACCGGGGGCACCATTAGATCCTGGGGGACCCTAAAGCCATCATACAAAGTAGTTAATCAGTTAAACATGTTATTCATGGTAAGTCAGCATACCAATAGTGTATTCCTTAGGGAAACAGTTTACTTACTCTAGGACCTAGAGGACCCGGGGATCCAGCGAGACCTTGCTCTCCATTTGAACCCTGGAGAAAAGAGGCAGTATTGTTAAATGTAACAAATAAGGTAAATCCAGTCCTACGGCTGTACCGCTGTACCGTTACCGCCAGATGGACCCCACTGATTTAGAATGCGCTATTTCAGCTTCCAGAATGTTCTGTCATTTTGAAAAGAAAAATAACTCTGCATTTAGTGCTTTAAAAGCAACGGAATCCATGCCCAGGGGGCTCCTGGCATGGGGTGGCTTGAGCCTGATGCCTCAGGTCTTCAGGAACTATTACTATTAGAGCCACTATAGGGGTCACTATTAATACTGGTACTACTATGGGGGCACTATTACTAGTGGAGCCACTATAGCAGTCACTATTACTACTGGGGTGACTATGGGGGGTCACTACTACTACTGGGGCCATTATTACTACTACTGGGGCACTATGGGGTGTTACTGTTACTACTGGGGTCACTAAGGGGATCACTATTACTACAAGGTGCACTATTACTACTGGAGCCACTATGAGGGGGTAACTATTACTACTGGGCTCACTATTACTACTGTGGCCACTATGAAGGTCACTATTAGTACTGGGGCCACTATGGAGGGGTTACTGTTACTACTGGGGTTACCATGGGGATCACTATGGGAGGGTCACTATTACTACTGGACTCACTACTACTAGTGGGCCACTATGGGGGGTAACTGTTACTACTAGTGTCACTATGGGGATCACTATTACTACTGGGGCCACTATGGGGTTTACTGGGGTTACCATGGGGATCACTATGGGGGGGGGGGGTCATCATTACTACTGGGGCCACTATGGTAACTGTTACTAGCGATCACTATAGGGATCACTATTACTACCGGGGCCACTATGGGGGGGGGGGTGACTATTACTACTGGGGCCACTATGGAGGTCACTATTTCTACTGGGGCCACTATGGGAATTACTGTTACAACTGGGGTTACCATGGGGATCACTATAGGGGGTCACTATTACTACTGGGCTCACTAATACTTGTAGGGTAACTATGGGGATCACTGTTACTACTGGAGCCACTATAGGGGGTAACTATTACTACTGGGGACTCCATAGGGTTGATGAATCGAGCAGTAAGCTTTATTATGAATGGAGATGGTTACATTTCAAGAGGGATACAATGTGAATAAAAAAATGGAGATTTTTTTTTACTTAAACTTGAATAACTTTTTGGAGATTAGAGTAAATTATGCAAATAATTCAGAACCCATTGTGACTCACAGGAGGACCGGGAAGGCCGGGGTTGCCATTGAATCCACGATGACCTTTCATTCCATTAGTGCCACGTTCTCCTGCTTCACCTTTGTCACCGCGCGCACCCTGAGGACCCTAAATAGTACACGGAAGCTGAAGTTATAGCCTAGAAATCAGCATCTCTATATAATAATAATCTTTATATATATAGCGCCAACATATTCCGCAGCTATGCTATGTATGTGTAGAGAATAAGTCCTATGGTAATCATGGGCTATAAAAGAAATACTTGAAACATACCTGTTGGCCTCGAACACCAGCAGGACCGGAAGGACCAGCAGGACCAGAAGGACCCTACAAAGGAACGTGGATGTGAAATGTTACTTTCCGGAGCACGAAGGGATACATGTGTCTTCTTATGATTTCCAATCGGTAACTACCGGTAATAAACAGTTTGGACCTCTTGAGCAGGACATTAGTACGTTGCCTGAGCTGCTTTTCCTTGTTGTTTCACTGTCTCGCTCTCATCGTACCACAACTGACTTTTACCACCTATTCACAGGGTAGGTGATACACGTCTGATGGGTGAGGGTCTCACCGATGAAACCCCCACCAAGCCTGAGAATGAGCGTCCCATGTCCCCCTCTCCTCCTCCCTGCGGTGGTCGTTCAGGTGTGTTACCTGACTGGGCTTTTGCTAAGCAAGAGATCCAGATGAAGGGCGACAATTTTCCCAGGATCGTCCAGTACCACCCATGGAGGCATTTTCTATTTTGTCTTTATCGGTTAGCTTTTATCATATATGGATGCTTTATGTCATGTTTATATCATGAATTGGTTATTTTTTTTTATATCAACTTTTTGTGGCCACTTGATACCTTTAGAATAGATATCTATCACCCCTGGCCCCTGCTATTTGTTTTTTGGGGGTTTTAACAGGTTTTACGTTTTTCTGAGATTTGTGTATAGTAAAGTTCAGTATTTTAACAAGGAGGCTCTTCGGTAGATATTTTCTGATAAGTGGGGATCCATCATCCAAGCCCTTCACCGATCAGCTTATCACCAAATGCGGTGTTGTAATGCATGGAGCTCTTTTATTGGCCAAAGCAGATAGTTCCATACATTGTATAGTGGCCTGGTGTGGTACTGCATGTTGAGTTTGATTAAAGTGAATGGGACTCTGCCTGCAGTACCATGCTGGGCCACTGTGTAATATTTGGAGCTGTCTCCTTCCAGCTGCATACGTTAGAACACTAGTCCAGGCGATCCGCTGAACAGGGAAACTATCGATCAGCTGTTGATGGTAGTAGTCTATTGGAATAACCCAATTATCTGTGATATGACAACTGCTTCCATAGGAAATAGTAATGAACAATGCCTTTAATATCTCATAATGAGATAACAGAATATCTAAGCACTTCAGTAGGAGGAAATGACACAATAATGCATTTTGGTTTCTATAAAAGGGGACAAGAACTGGTTTCAATTTTTTTTTATCTAACATGGGGTTAAATTAAAAAATGCCTGACCTATGAAACTACAATGAATGGCTCCTAACTCTTTATAATGTCGGTTATTTACACTGCGTTCAGAAAGTCTGCAGACCCTTTAACTTTTTACATGTTGTTGTGTTGTGGCCTTGTGTTCCCCATCATTCTGCACTCAGGACCCCATAATGACAAAGTGACGACAGAATGGGAGAAATCCTTGTCAAAAATGAAAAACTAACATTTTGCATTGACAGAAGTATTTACCCCCCTTGGTATGGCACTTGAAACTTAGTTCTGGGGTCTGCCCATTTCTATTCTGTATTACACCTCAGTAAGCACTGGCGTACGGTGGGGGGAAGCAGGGGTCGCAACGGCGACCCGGCCCTTGAGCTGAGGGGGCCCAAGGGACCGGCGCTATCGGCCGCATGATGGCTGAGAGGGGAGGAGGGAGAGGAGAGAGACGGGAGGCAGCGCCGCAGGTCGGCAAGAGCAGAGGGGAGGGCTGTTACAACTGGAGTCGGCAGCCAATTACAGGCTGCAGACTCCCACGGCGCGGCCCTCCCACTGATAGGCTGCAGCTGTGTGGTCACAGCTGCAGTCTATCAGTCTCTGCCGGCCAGCAATTACCAGGGGGAGGGGCTGGTGCTGCTCTACTCACCTCCGGAGCGCTGGATGCACAGGACCTGGGAGAGGACCTGTGGCTGCAGATCACATGACCAGGCTGGTCATGTGATCAAAAGACGGGGGACTTTCCATTACAGGCTGGCCAGAGACTGCTGCAGAGGTGAGTAGAGAAGGAATAGTAATTATATATGTGTGGCTGGTATAAGTTATACCAGCTGTATATATATAAGTATATACAGGAGATACACAGGTTACACCATCTTGGGACATACCACTATATACAGGGGGATATACATCCTGTATATAGTGATATGTACCATGCTGGTGTAACCTGTGTATCTCCTGTATATAATTATATATGTGCAGCTGGTATAAGTTATACCTCTCCTGTATATATATAATTATATACAGGAGATACACAGTTTACACCAGCATGGGACATACCACTATATACAGGGATACAGGGGGATATACATCCTGTATATATTGATATGTACCATGCTGGTGTAACCTGTGTATCTCCTGTATATAATTATATATATATACAGCTGGTATAACTTACACCAGCTGTATGTATATAATTATATACAGGAGATACACAGGTTACACCAGCATGGGACATACCACTATAATACAGGGGGATATACATCCTGTATATAGTGATATGTACCATGCTGGTGTAACCTGTGTATCTCCTGTATATAATTATATATGTGCAGCTGGTATACAGTACACCTTTTTTTTCTTTTAATTACTGACTTTTCAGCGCCGTCGCTAGGAGATGACGCGGGTGCCTGCGACTTTTCTGCAATGTCAGGGCAGCGGGTCGCATGGCTTGCATTGAGATCAACGAAGGCCGTCAGTGCAGAATCTGCAGTAAAATACAGCATGCAGTGATTTTTCCTCCGTGAGCGGAAAACTGCAATTGCTTTCCGCTCGTGTAGAGGAAAAAACGCTTTTCCATAGCATGCTATGGGCGGTACATGCTGCGGAATCTGTAGGCGCTCCATATTCCGGAATGCAGATATAGCCATGTGCAGCCGGCCTTAGGCTAATTTCACGCGGGTGAGTCTGATATTTTGACGTGAAACTCTGCCCCATATCACACTCGCCAACGTGTGCCGTCCCCATGGATGTGAGGGGTAGTTGTGTTACAACCAGCTCACATCACATCATCATATTCTCGTGCGATGCAGAGAAAAACCAAAGCACCGCTCCTGTCTATGATCGCATTCAAAAGAATGGGGGTCATATTCATGTGCGATTTGTATGTCTTGTAATGCACAAATCTCGCGCAATTTTTGCGGCCGTGTGAAAGCAGCCTAAGACATTACTAACAGGTTTTTACATAGTCAAGGAAAGGAGTCATAACGAGAAGGCTTACGTCAAGGGGCTACATCATGTATGCAAATTAGCACGGTTTAGGTATAGGTATGGGCACAGATGGAGGGGGGGGGGCCCAGCTGAACTTTTGCACCCGGGCCCCTTAGCCTTTAGGTACGCCCCTGTCAGTAAGTCAAAAGTATAACTATCCTTCCATATTGTATTACTCTTCACTACAGAAGACTCACAGTTTCTCCTCTGTCCCCTGATTTTCCTGGTTGACCAGCTGTACCGGGGGCACCAGGGTGGCCCGAAGATCCAGGAGCGCCAGGAGAGCCATTTTCACCACGATCACCCTGTGAAGGAGTCAAACGTCCAACCGATTAACAGAAAAGTCATTAAAGAAATGAAATAAATCATTGTTAAACCGCTGAAGCAGATATATTCACCTTCGTTCCCGGAGATCCATCCCGTCCGGGCAGGCCGTCAGTACCGGGATTTCCCTTAATGAACAGATATGGAACGGTTACTCTTCAATGCACACTACATTAACGCTTTGAGGACATGGACATTTTTGTTTGCTTTTTAATTTTTGGTTTCTTCTTCCTATGTATGCCTTGTATTTTCCCGTGGGGCTATTTAATGTACCATATAATGTAGGGAAAAACATATACATGTCTAGGTGGAGTAAAATGGAAAAAAAAAATTGCAAAAATGTTTTTGGGGGTAGGCATGTCTTGTTTTTACGGCACACACTGCGGCAAAAAGGACATGATAACTTTATTCTTATTTGGGTCAGGGGGGTCAATAGAATTATGGCGCTACCACATTTACGTTGTGCTTTTTTTCGTTCTACTATTTTTAAAAATATATAACATCTTAAAAATATATATATTTTCTGCCACGATCTTCTGACTGCCATAACTTTATTTTTCCGTCGATGTAGCTTAGTGCTCATTTTTTGCCAGACAACCTTTGGTTTCCATTACCATTTTGTGATACATATGACTTTTTTTTAATTGCTTTTTATTAATTTTTATCTTGGAGACAGGTTGACCAAAAAATGTCCAGTTCTGGTATATTTTTTTCTGACAGCATCATCATGCAGTATTAATAATGCATTATTTTAATTGGTCTTTTATGGCCCAGTGATACCAAATATGTTTAGTATTTTTCTTTTGATCTTTTTTATTATAAATACGGGAAAGGGGTTTTTGGAGTTTTAATATTTATTACTTTTGTGATTATGTAATTTTGTACTTATTACTTTTATTTTTTAGTCTCCTTAGGGGAATTGGCCTTGCTATCATTTAATCACATATACAATATACTGCAATACCACAGTATTGCAGTATATTGTATTTCTGCAGGCAATCTATTAAGTCTTGCTACAGGCACATTTTTATAGTAAGAGATACATGACAGCTAGTGATGAGCGAGCATACTCGCTAAGGGCAATTGCTCGAGCGAGCATTGCCCTTAGCGAGTACCTGCCCGCTCGAGAGAAATGTTTCGGGTGATGGCGGCGGGCAGGGAGCTGCGGGGGAGAGCGCGGAGGAACGGAGGGGAGATCTCTCTCTTCCCCCCGCTCCCACCTGCTGACTGCTGCAACTCGCCGTTCCCCTGCGCGGGAATTTGAACGTTTTCTCTCAAGCGGGCAGGTACTCGCTATGGACAATGTTTGCTCGAGCAATTGCCCTTAGCGAGTATGCCCGCTCATCTCTAATGACAGCCCTTCACAAGACCCCAGGCTCCCATGACAGCCAATCGGGACCCTGCGATTTAAATGACCATCAGGACGTTTAAATGTCTTTGCCAAAATTGACAGTGGTTTTCAAAAGGTTAACAGCCATGATTGACGTAATCTCCCATCCCAGCTGTAGCAGCTCTCAAAGACGGCTGACTGACACCCGCCGTTTGTGAAGCGAATTTGGCTCCCAAGCTGATCCATACCAACCGCGCTCACATCAGACTTATATTCAGGTCGGATGTTGCCAAGGAGTTAGTAATCACAAGCCATGCTATAAGTAACTTACATCTCGTCCACCTTCTCCAGATGTACCGGGAGTACCGGGTGAGCCGGGCGTGCCTGGATTACCACGTTCACCGGGAGGCCCATTGATTCCTGGTGTACCATCTGCACCCTTAAAATAAAACAATGATGTGGTGGATAAATGATCTGTGAGATAACTAATGAAAAAGGTCACAGGATAGGAGGCTGGGATATGAAGTAGCGGTCAACAACAATTCAGAATACTATTTGGAATTAATAGGAACAATACATAATAAATGATACAATACATGAAATAATACCTTAGGACCTGGAAGGCCGTTACCACCCGGTCTACCCTGAAGGCCAGGTAGACCTACAATACCACGGCTACCAACTGCACCGGAGGGACCAGGAGTACCTGGAGCGCCCTGTGGAAGGAAAACAAGTGAATACACATATTCTAGACCTTTTCATGCTTGTCAGTGTTTGGGTTCACTTAAAATAATATAGGGAATACTAACCGCTGGTCCTTGAGAACCTGGTGAACCGCTCTCTCCTGCTAGACCTGGCTCACCCTTTGGACCTGCAGAACCTGGACTACCAGGTGCACCAGAATTGCCTGCTGGACCCCGAGGACCATCTTTTCCTGGGCCACCAGGAGGACCGGCAGGACCAGCATTGCCCTGTTAGTAAGAAAAAGTTAGGTTGAAGGAGTGCACAGAACTGAACAAGGCAATAGTATTCTCTAATACAAGCAAGGCTGGAAACATCACTCCTCCTTATACATTAGCGTCATTGCAAATACTCATGTCCGTTCATGTCAGTAGAGAACGAGCAGTTTTTGACCAATGTAATGTTTTCAACCACTTATTGCTGATTAATATAATGCTGATAGCTTTCTAAATTGTATTCGGAAGACATGATTATAGATGGTATGTTAAAGTGACCTGCAGGTCTCAGATTAACCAGAATGGCCGTACTACTTCTCTGACTTCCTGATGCATGTTGTGTATTGGCAGTGCATCGGTAGTCTAAGATGCTACACACTGCGCTGACTGATCACCATGCTCATATGAGCAGAGCTGGGCAATCAGAGCAGCATATAGTGTATTAGGCTACCAATGCACACTCTGCATCAGGTAATCAGAGGAGTGGTACCGCCATCTTGGTTTGTCCTGGATCGGAGTGCATTAAATTGTGTTAATAATAAATATTGTAATTTATGACTAGTTGGATCTTCCATAGCATCCACATAATATCAGCTTTCCCATTCATGGTATCTACTTACATTATTTCCTGGAGGTCCAGGTAAACCTCGAGCACCGGGGAAACCAGCAGCACCCTATAGAGCAAAAGAAACAATGTACAGAATGATTCTATGTCAGGACATACAATGTACAGAAAGACAGAACTCTCATTCCTCTCTGGAAATGAAGCTACATGAGCGCAGGGATTTTACTTCCTTTTGTTCTGTTTCACAAGACTGAGGTGTTCCTTGGGATTTCCCCAATGAGGGGCTCACTGGGTGTTGAAGACATCTTCAGGGCTTCGGTGCTTTGGACATATTACTACATATAAAGCTGACTTGGACCAGCGGTGCGGGCAACTGTCATCCGATGGGCGTTCCACACCAGGTGAGTCCTCCTCCAACCAACTACTTTATATTGCTTGGAGCACTATCTGTATAGTTACCTCTGTAATTCTCTATTTCTGTTATGTTATGGCGGTCTAAGTAAATTGTGTGATCATCTACCAGCCACAAATGTTCTAAGAGGCACAAGCCTCTTAATACATGTGCTTTATCTGGTGGCACCTCCATGTGCCAAGATGACAAACCGTGCCGGCTGGAGTAGCTTCTACAAGGGTCGGTTCTCCACAATAAATGACCCTTTTGCTCTGATTTTGTAATCACTTACTTATATCAATGTTACAATCACAGAGAAAGTTACATTCATTCCGACAACTTCTAGGGGAGGGATAGTTACTGACAATGAGTGGATATACTCCTTCTAGGGGAGGGATTGGTTTTGACAGTTGGTGTAGTTTCTAGTTGTTCTACTACTTTCTTATGAACTTCTAAACTTGTGAAATAAAGACGAGCTCACAAGAAGATTGTTCAACATTGTAAATGAATTATGGTGCATTCACTCACAGCTGAGCCTGGAGAGCCGCGGTCGCCTTTAGTTCCTTGAGGACCAGCATTACCCTGCGATAAAGAAGGTAGAGGAAAAGACAAATCAGAAAACTGCAAATCTGCTTCACATAGTGAAATAAAATCTATTTGTTTGCACTAATATATGGAAATATGATGACATGAATGAATGAGTACAACTCACAGCAGGACCGGGACCACCAGCTGGTCCAGCAACACCTGCAGGACCGGGCTCCCCTCGTTCACCAGGACCACCCTTGTCTCCTTTACCACCAGGCTCTCCATTCTGACCCTATAGACAATGGACATAAAGGTCATGTAAGTGTTTGACGATGGTTATACATGAATGTTATGCTTCTTTAGTCCCATGTGCACAACAGTGTCGAAATCTTTCAGCTTTTAACAGATGTTACAGGTTAATCCACATCAAACATAGCTTCATTCACCAGTAGTATCAACCACAGGAACATACTGAAGTCTAGGGAAGTCCAAAGACATTTCCAAACTTTACTGCTAGGAATATGTCCTAATCTGGGCAGCCCACTATCTTGGGGTCATGTGTGGATCAGATCTGATCGTTCTTTCACTCCCTTCTCTCACCTGCACCCCAATAACATCTCCAGAATCTTTCTTATGGTAGAAACAGCAAAAAACTCTTGTTGCTGTGACCAACTCATGGCTTGATTACTGCAACCCACTACTGATCAGTCCTCCCCACACTAAACTCCCCCGTCACAAATCCATCCTGAATGCAGCAGCCAGGCATAAAGTTTTGACCAACCGCTTCACCAATGCCTCCACCCTGTGCCAGTCACTGCACTGATGCCTTTACTCTGTGCCAGTAACATAGTAACATAGTATGTTGGGCTGAAAGAAGACGATGTCCATCTAGTTCAGCCTGTTTCCACCTCCCCCATTGTTAATCTAGAGGAAGGCAAAAAGACCCCAATGAGGCAAAAAACAATTTATCCCATTTGGGAAAAAATTCCTTCCCGACTCTATAATGGCAGTCAGAATTATTCCTGGATTAATGTTTGAAAGTTCCTACCTGACTAAAAGACCTGAATCAACAACCCTGCTGGTTATTTAATGTCTATATCCTATAATATCCTTCCGCTCTAGAAAGACATCTAGTCCCCTCTTAAACGCTATGGATTTCGCCATCCCACTTCCTCCGGCAGAGAGTTCCAGATTCTCACTGCTCTTACAGCAAAGAACCCCTTTTCTATGTTGGTGATGAAACCTGCTTTCCTCTAAACATGCCCTCTTGTTACCGTCGTAGTCCTGGGTATAAACAGATCATGGGAGAGATCCTTGTATTGTCCCCTCATGTATTTATACATAGTTATTTGATCACCCCTTAGCCGTCTTTTTTCCAGGGTGAATAATCCCAGTTTTGATGCCTCTCTGGGTATTCCAGTCCCGTCATTCCATGTATTAATTTAGTCGCTCTTCTTTGAACCCCCTCCAGCACTGTAACATCTTTCCTGAGCACCGGTGACCAGAATTGTACGCAGTATTCCATGTGAGGCCTGACAAGTGCCTTATATAATGGAAGGATAATGGTCTCGTCCTTCGCCCCTATACCACTTTTAATGCACCCCAAGACTTTATTTGCCTTTGCAGCAGCTGACTGGAATTGGTTACTCCAGTTTAGTCTACTATCCACTAGTACCCCCAGGTTCTTTTCCATATCACTTTTCCCTAGCAGTACCCCATTTAGTGTATATTGGTGACATCCGTTTCTCCTGCCCATGTGCATAACCTTACATTTTTCAACATTGAACTTCATTTGCCATTTTTCTGCCCAGGCCCCCAGCTTATCTCGGTCCGTTTGTAGCCGCACATTGTCCTCCGTTGCATTAATTATATTGTATAATTTTGTGTCATCTGCAAATATTGATATTTTGCTGTGCAACCCCTCTATCAGGTCATTGATAAATATGTTGAACAGAGTGGGGCCTAATACTGAACCCTGTGGCACCCCGCTAGCGACTGTGGTCCAATCAGAGTATGAACCATTTATTACCACCCTCTGCTTTCTATCATTGAGCCAATTCTTTACCCAATTACACACGTTTTCACCCAATCTGAGCTGCCTCATTTTATATATCAGCCTATTATGCGGCACGGTGGCAAATGCTTTAGAGAATATATTCAGCAGCAGCGTTGTAGAATACGCTGCAGAACCTGAAGCGATCATCACTTATCTGTCACCAGTTTACACAATAGCTTCAGTGGTGAGGAACACTTACAGGTGATCCGGGGAAGCCGGCAGGACCGGGGGGACCACCTTCTCCACGTTCTCCCTATAGCCGGAAAATAAAGAATCATTTACATTTATGATTTGTACCAAAAAGCAGGGAAGGGCAGTGGAGATTTTATGTCATAAACTTAATTCTAATTAATTTTATAGAATATAGTTAACCCCTTCACGACTGCCTAATGTAAATTTGCGTTGGGCAGTCATGAAGTGTTTATGGAGCGGCCTTGGGAGCGGAGTCGCTCCATACAGGCGACTATCAGCTGTTTCCGACAGCGGCCGGTGACAAGCGCAATCAGAGTTAGCTCTGATCGTGGCAGTTAACGCTTTAGATGGCATGGTCAAAGCTGACTGCTCGTCTAAACAGTCACCAGTAGGGTGGGACGTCCCCATAAAGCAATCAAGGGGCGCTGATGGTCTAGCATGGAAGCCCAGAGCAAACTGAAGGCTCTCAGGGTTGCCATGAATAGATGCCTATAAAGTCCTGTTTATGGCAGGTAACATCAATAATCGCTGTATACTGCAATACTGAAGTATTACAGTATATGGTACAAGTATGAAATATTCACATGTTAAAGTCCCTCGCAGGGACTAAATGAAAGTGGGAAAAAAAGATGTAATGAAGTTTAACAGTAAAAAATGTAAAAACATTAAAAGTTCAGAAAACTCTTCTATTCCCATTTTTCTCATTAAAAAAACCTAAACAAGTAAAAATTACTTAATGCCACTGTGTACATAAAAGTCAGAAATATTAAAATAAGTTGTATCATAACATTTATCCCGCAAGGTGGAGGCCATAGAAAAAAATGACAGAATGCTAGAATTGCGATATATTTTAGTATATTGGCTCCCAAAAAATGTTAATAAAAAGTGATCAAAATGATGAATGCACCCTGAAATGGAACTACTTAAAACTACGTCTGCTCAAAATTGGGCAATTGCATTTAAAAAAAAAAAAAATTTCCCCCACTTAAATTTTTTCACAGTTTTCCGTACATTATATAGTACCCGTAAAAAAAAAATCAACTCGTTCTGCAAAAAACAAGCCCTCTTGGCGAAAATTAAATAAATGAAAACCACAAAATAAACAATCTCTGGTCCTGAAGGGGTTAAGTTGATATAACTATCTGAGATTTCAACAAAAGCACGCATTGTTCTTCATAACATGAATATTCTGTACATTCACTTGAACCCTACAATCAAGGCTGTTGGAATTCTGGTACTTACAGGTCCACCTCGCACACCAGCAGGCCCAGGAGGACCAGCAGGACCACCATCTCCCTGGAAGAGACAATTGATTCGGTTCAACAACGGAGTCGTAGAAAATGATCATGAAACATGCCAAGTAAATGTGTGAACTATCATATAAAGAAGTCCAAATAATTACCTTGTCTCCTTGTGGACCAGCAGGACCGGGAGGCCCAATGGGGCCAGAAAGTCCCTACAAAAGACAAGAAATGTGAAAAGTTTACAAAGTTACTCTTTCACATATTTGGAACTAAATATTCAGCCGTTGGTAAGAAGCACATGACTAACACACAACTGTACGATCCTCCACCATCCATAAGGTTAGACACACTTACCCTCACGCCGTCTTTTCCTGGACCTCCATCAGCCCCTTTGCCACCAGGTTCACCCTAGATAACAATACAAGAAGAGTTCAGTGACTTACCTCTAAAAGACATGCAGAATAGAAGAAAGGCAACAAACAAACCCGTTCTCCTTTTGGTCCTGGAGTTCCAGATGCTCCCCTCTCTCCAGGCATTCCTTGCAGACCGCTCGGTCCCACTGATCCAGGTGGACCAGGTGCGCCAGCAGGTCCCTAAAAAAAAAATGGAAGTTTATTCATAAACAAGGACAGTCCGGGATTTATACTCTGAGGTCAACAAATAAGCCCAGAGAGGGAGATTTATCATCACCAGTGCACTGCATGGGCCATATCTCCCAACTTCTGAGCAGTGAAAGGAGGGACAAATGTAGTGGCACGCCACTATGACAGGCCATATTGCCCTTTGTATCCTGCTTCCCCTGTATCATTGACCCACTCATTCGAGAATAGGACTTGCAATGTACGGTGTCTTGCACATGCGAGTTATACCTGAGGGTCTTGGGCACAACTCTCTATAGGCCAAGTAAATATGGCCTTAGTTGCCCTGATAATAATAGTCCCCTCTTAGTGGCCCCAAAAGTAATAGTGCCTCTCTTAGTGGCCCCAACAGTAATAGTGGCCCCGTTAGTTCCTGTAGTATTATTGACCCCCATATTGGTAGTAGTCCCAGTAGTAATAGTGACCTTGTTAGTGGCCTCAGTAGCAATAGTGCCCCCATAGTGGTCCCAATAGTAATAGTTCCCCTGTTAGTGGCTCCAGTAGTAAAAGTGCACCCTCCCTCTGTGAATCTTTTATATGCCATAATCTGATTGGATTGGATTAATGATCAGATTGGTGTTCTTCACGCTCTCTGCTGTTGCAGCGGGAGGCTGGCTGTCAGTCACAGCCGCCTCCCACTGTAGATGGTGCGGGCTTAGCTTCTCAGCCCACCACATCCAAAGAATGTAGGTATGTGCCCATTTGTGGGAACTCCTGTTCACACAGGGCATAAATATACACCCTGGGGCAGGAAGAGGTTAATATATGTACCCCAATGTGTTATTTTACCCCTGTAAGGTGCTGCTTGGGCATGTAGTGGGCTAAGGAGCTGAGGCGGCTGCATATCCAATGGATGCGGTCTGTTTTAAACAGCTTACAGCTAGCTCCAATCATGGCTGGCTTACATATGATGCCAATCCGGACCGCAGCAAGTAAGCTGTTAACTGGAGGGGAGGCTCACCCTTCCAACTCACCAGCTGCCCCCATGATGTATTTGTGGGGTGCTGATGGTTGCCAAGGTAGCACTGCTCCTAGTGAAGGCTCCCAAGGCTGCCATACTGTATATCTAACCTTATGTGAATGTAAAAAATACAATATACTACAATACTGAATCTGATAACAAATTCAAGTTCAAGTCCCCTAAGATGACTAAAAAAATTAAGTCAAATAAAATGTTCACAAATTAAAAAAACCCTTTTCCATTATATCCAGCAAACAATGTAAAAAAGTAAAAAAAACAATTGGGGTTACCGCATCCAAAAAAGGTCAAACGAACTAAGCATCACATTATTTATCTCACGTGGTAAATACCATTAAAAAAACCCCAACATAATGCCGAAATTGTGTTTTTCTGCTCTCCCCATCTCTAAAAAATGTTTTAAAAAATTGATCAAAAAGTTGTGTATACCCAAAAAGGGTAGCAATACAGACTGCAGCCGGCTGTGCAAAAAACGAGCCCTCACACAGCGCCATTGATGGAAAAACAAAATGTTTCGGGGCTCAGAATGTGACAACAAAAAGCATTTTCTTAATGAAAGGACTCAGCTGTCTCTGTCTACCCCATAGTAATGAGTGGAGGGGCCCATTCCAGTCACCTCTACGGGGCAGACAAAACTGTCAAGCACAGCGCTGGGCTATCTGTCTGCGCCATCAAGAGCAATGGCGTCACTTCTGCGCATGTGCGACCAGCGGCTTCATTCTCCACTACACTACAGAAATGGGAGTCTGCATTTTCAACTGGGAAATAAGATGGTGGTGGTGGGGAGGAGGGGGTGTAGGGAGTGTGGCACAGGTTCCAATCACTGGGGATGGGTGAAACCTTGAAGAAGCATTCGATAACCAAAATATGAGAAAAAAAATGTAGGTGTCGGAATGTGGGGATGAAACATCGGAAACCCAAAATATAACTGATAGTTAAAGGGTTAATGCTGCCAAATATGTACAAGTCTATGTAGAACAGCCGGAGCATTACAACTGGAGAACGGGGGGTCTTCTTTATGAGCAGAACACATGAATACATTTATTATATGAATAAAGTGAATCTTCTTCTTCTTCCGCTCTCCCTACCTTTCCACCATCAGGTCCAGGAGGACCGGCAGCGCCTCTTGTACCAGGAGTTCCAGGAGAGCCTTGTACGCCTCTTTCACCAGGTACACCGTTTTCTCCCTACACGGAATAGTCATTAGTGCCATAACAGGGATACAGCAATAAGCAGATAGAATGTGTTAGATACTTGATTATCTTCTACGGTTATTTATACACTTTGGTGACCCAACCGATGAAGAACACAGTAAGAAGAACTTTTTGGAAAAATCAGGCTTTATTTTTTGGGAAATCCAGCCCATTCTAACGTGTGTTGATGCTTTGGAGTATTTTATTAAGCATATTATAGCAATAAAATGGTGATGAGAACTTACTTTACCGCCTGTGTTCCCTGGAGCACCAACCTCACCCTTTGGCCCCTGCAGGAACAATGAAGAGTGTATTATTGTCATCATTCTTCTTACTATTCTGGTCAGCGCAGCACATTGGTATCGCTGTTATTTCACGTTATTTACTGTTAGTTCAAAGTAAATTTACATAAGGACGAAGAACATTTTGACACAATTTTATACATGTGCAGCTGAGATTTAGATTTCCATTTTTAACTGCAGTTGTGAAAGCAACTTACCCCTTCCCCAGGTTTGCCATTCTCACCAGAGGGGCCGGGAGCTCCAGGTAATCCCTAGAACAATATATTCCGTTTTACTGTCATAGGATATAAAAACTGTAGAACAAAGACCATAAACTGCTGTAAAGCATCCAATTTTTATAGCAGTAGCTCAACTAGGAAAAGGAAATATGAACAAACAACTGCCATACTGTACTGTACTGCCATAAAGAATATAAATGCAGAGTCTACCTACAGTGCAAACCCATCCAGAACAATGTGTACCTTCAGGAGCTACTTGTAAGAACTTATCTGTGGAAGATGCGCAGAAGAAATGTCATCTCACCTTCAGTACTGACCTCATCTCACCTCCAGTGCTGACCTCATCTCACCTCCAGTGCTGACCTCATCTCACCTCTAGTGCTGATGTCATCTCACCTCCAGTGCTGATGTCATCTCACCTCCAGTGCTGATGTCATCTCACCTCCAGTGCTGATGTCATCTCAACTCCAGTACTGACCTCATCTCAACTCCAGTACTGACCTCATCTCAACTCCAGTACTGACCTCATCTCACCTCTAGTATTGACCTCATCTCACCTCCAGTACTGACCCCATCTCACCTCCAGTACTGACCTCATCTCACCTCCAGTACTGACCTCATTTGACCTCCAGTACTGACTTCATTTCACCTCCAGTGCTGACCTCATCTCACCTCCAGTGCTGACCTTATCTCACCTCCAGTGCTGACCTCATCTCACCTCCAGTGCTGACCTCATCTCACCTCCAGTGCTGACCTCATCTCACCTCCAGTACTGACCTCATCTCACCTCTAGTATTGACCTCATCTCACCTCTAGTATTGACCTCATCTCACCTCCAGTTCTAACCTCATCTTACCTCCATAAGTTTTTGTTCATGTTATCACTTTCCATCAATCAGGGAGCATATCTGGTCCCTAATTGTCACATATGGAATTTTCTCCAGGAAAGGAGTGAAATGATAAGGACTTGCTCATCTAATCACTCCTCTACACTGTTTAACCCCAGCAGATTCTGCAGTCATTGCTGACCATGGCATCTAAATGGTTTTACAGAAAAAAATATTTTTCACTTATACAAAGCTTTAACTATTGAAAAAAGTGCAGAAAAAAAACACACATAATTGCCCCCCCCCCCATGCTCTTTTTTTCTGTACTTCCATGGTTTACCGGTGATTAGTAGAGTGGCAGGTAGGTATCCTCATTGTCCTGGCGGCTACAAGGGAGTCATTAGACTTGGTGGTTAAAACTGTCTGGAGGAATGCATCATGGGCATGCATTCCCATAAGTTCATTGAAGGTGGCTGGTAGATTTCGAGATGGATGAAGGGTGTCTGCAGGATGTTACCCCTTTTTATGCTGACATTTGGTGGAGACTGCAAGTGGTTCCTTGGTGCCTCCGAGCTGGGTTATGGCTGGGGTAAGCTGTTTCGTGCAGTATAGTGCCATTTATGTAGCTCCGAGGTCTTCCCCTATTGGCCAGTCTCTTGTTCAATGTTTATATGTGCTGTCCGTATACATGTTTTGGGGCTTGAGTTATGATTATATGCTATGAGTTGGTATTAAACAAGCTTTGCTACTGTAAATTGTTCTTTACTTTCGTGTAATAAAACGTGGGCTGTGTCTATTAAATTCCATCTCTGACTCTGTGGTCTTCTGTTTTAGAAGGGGGCTAATGTAATGAGTTTGAAGAGGAGGTGGAGTTATGGGATTCTACTTGGTGATGTATGGGCTCAGAGTTTTGGTACCCTCCAACTCACCTTACCCTGGTCAAGTGATTTCTACAGAGTTTGTAACTCTTGTCATTTGCAACTCTACAAGAAAACTGACTCGCTTACAGTAGCCGGGAGACTTCAATACTCCCAAGGAAAAGGTGGAAAATAGATTTTATCAAGAATGATGGAAATCTAGAGGAGAGACTTCCATGGTGACCATGCAAGCTTCATTTCTCTCCAGAACGAGTCCTAGAACCAACATAAACCAGAGATACCCCAAATCATACAACGACCACCCAACAAAATAAGCCCATCTCTGTCAATGTTACCTGGAAGCCTGGTGGACCAGTTGCTCCTGGCTCCCCTCGTTCACCTGCAGGACCCTAATAAATACAAACAGTTACTCATTAATAAAATAGCTACTAAATTTCAAAATCCCATTCTGAGAAATTCTTGGAAAGTTGTCATTGTATGTGATTACCTCTTCTAAAGGAAAGTTTAGGTTGTATTTGGCTACTATGGAAGAGACAGAATGATAAAAAGTCATAAAATCTATAATTATATTATAGGGCTGAGAAGTGGCTAAACTGGCCCATTAATAAAAAGATGTTTGTAAGTAAACACGTGGACTGTAGCAAATGTTCTCTCTACTTCATCGCTTTACATTAGGATGTGCTGACATTTTTTCATGTATCTTTCCATAATTAACCCCCTGGTTAATTATGATAAAATTTACATCGCTGCTGTCTCTGCTCTGTGCAGCAGCAAAGTAAATTTATGTCAGGCATTCCAGTGGTGATCGCATCCTTCAGTGGCGGGTAAAACACCCAAACAGGCTGTTTGGGTGCTGCTGTTTGGAACCTGATTGAATCAGGTCTTGATGAAATTATCACTAACAGCCAATCACAGCGCTGGCTAGGAAACTTTGTAGTATACAAACTTTTCTGGCATGCCCTCTCCTTCTCTCTCCTCAGCTTTCCTGTCAGTGTGAGACAGGAGGAGAGGAGGAGAACAATGTGTAAAAGCACTACACATTAACCCAACGTTAACCCCTTCTGTTATATTCACCTATACTATTTAGTTAGTATAGATGATTGTATAGTATAGGGTTAATTTTCAATTATTTATCTAGAAAAATAAAAAAAAAAAAAAATTAAAAAAAATCGCACATCGCAGGAAGAAAGAACACGCCACAACTTTTTGTTCTCTCAACATGTCATGAGTGAAAACATCGCAGATGGGAAGGAAACCATTGTAAGTCATTGGTTTTATAACCTGCTTTTGTACTGACTCTCGCCCCACATGAAAATCGCACTATTTTCTCGCTCGTATGAAATTACCCTTAGGCCTCATGTTCACTAGGTAATTCTATTTTCAAAATTCACGCGTGATCCGCGCCCATAGGGATGCATTGGACACCCGCAGGTAAGTGGATCACACGTGCGGGAAATCACCTGCAGCATGCTGCATTTTCTGCAGGTTTCCCGCATGGATGGCTCCGCATTGAAGCCTATGGAAGCCGTCTGTATCGGCGGCACACCCGCAGCTGAACTCCTGCTCTTCCACGCTGGAGAGCAGGAGTTCAAAAAAAAAAAGAGTGCAGGGCACATGCGCGTGGCACGCTGCCGGCGTGCTGAGCACATCCGCCAGGCCGAAGAAAGAAGATCTGGCCGCGACGGAGGGCAGATCTGCAGCGTCCGGACAGGTAAGTAAATTTTATTTTCAGGTCTCAATACTGTGGGAAAGGAGGGACCCCGCTGCGGGATTCTGCATGGAGAATCCACGCAGGCCTGAATTTCCCAGTGGACATGAGGCCTTATTCATCCTAGATTTCCACAATTTGGCCTGGTCATTAAAGCACAAACAGCTTTGGTCTGGAAGGGGTTTAGGTGCTCAAAAAAAAGCAAAAATTGTAAAAGTACTTACTGCTCCTCCGGGGGGCCCTTGTGGTCCCAAATCTCCACCCTTTCCAGGAAGACCCTAATAAACACAAGGCATTTTATATGAAATCACAGGACAGTGAAAATTTACTTGTGAAGTGTAGAAGTACCAAGTAACCTACCTGTGGTCCCTGAGATCCAGGAGTGCCTTTTTCCCCATCCTTGCCAGGTGCTCCCTATAGCAAAGAATGCAGGATTAGCCACAGCAATGGCACTCCACTCATGTATTCTAGTCTTGTCTAGTCACCATGATTCCAACACACGTTGACAAGTACTTACCTCATTACCCTTTGGACCTGGGAAGCCCATGACGCCAGGTTGACCTCTTGGACCTGATGGACCGGGGTTGCCTGAACGTCCAGATTCTCCAACTGGACCCTTAAAAAGTAAGAGTGGAATTCTTACATTGTAATATTAGAACTCAACAGACACATTGAGCAACACCAACTCATGACCTAGACGGTAAGACAGAGAGAAGGATAGTTATACCTCTCCTCCCGCCATAATTACAATAAGGTGCCTCTCACCAGCCATTGGTAGTCTTTAGCAAAATGAACAACTTACTGTAACAGGAACAATAAAAACCAATCAGTGAACTCTTACCGCGGGTCCTGGCTTGCCGTCGGCTCCGGGGTTGCCTGGGCTTCCTGTAAGACCCTAAAATGCAGAATAAAATAACCCCTTAACTACCCGCCAATTTTCATTTTTTTTTTCATCCTCACATCCCAAGAGCTATAAGTTTTTCAATTTTTTTGGTAATGTAGCCTTACTAGTGTGCGTGTTTTGCCTGATGATTTTTACTTCTTAATGGTGCTATTAACTGGAAAAGTTCAGCATTTTAAAGTGGGGTCGGTGGCACTTTGATGATACAATGTTTCTAGATTCTTTTTATGTTTTACTACTTTAGGCCCTCTGCACACAGGCGGAAATTCTGTAGCGGGATTTCCCGCAGAATTTCCGCCCGTACACGCCTGTATAGGATTGCATTACAATACGCAATCCTAGGCAGATGGCCGCGTTTTGTCTGCGCGAAATCACGTGCAGAAAACAAATCACGGCATGCACTATTTCTTGCAGCCAGATCCAACCGGCGTCTGCAGGCGGCCGTAAAAGAATTAAAAACTCTTGTTAAAAAAACCCAAAAACCTTTCTCTCGCCACATCCATAACTTTTTTATGTTTCCGTCGCCGGTGCTGTGTGAGGGCTCACTTTTTGCAGGATGAGCTGTAGTTTTTATTGCTATTTTTGGGCGCATACAGCTTTTCAATCAGTTTTTACTGAATTTCAATTGTGAGAAAGAGTGACCGAAAATGCAATTCTGAGTTTATACTTTTTCTTTTTCAACAGCGTTCAATGCGTGAGATAAATAATCCGATACTTAGATACTTCAGGCTTTTTCAGAACTGGTGATGCTGATTACATGTTTTAGTAGGAAATTTTTTTTCAATTTTTTAAAATTTTATTTGGCCTATTTTTATTTAGTCCTTGACTTGAATTTGCGACCATTTGTTGGTTTCTACAATACACCGCATAACTTCAGTATTGTAGTATATTGTATTTTTAGGGTTCACCTATTAAACCCTGACACAGGCCACAGGAAGAGCTTAATAGGGTTAAATACATGGCAGCCCTGCAAGTGTTGGCTAGGCCAAAGACTACCATAGCTAGGAAGGCTGATGGTGTGTCGGAGGGTAAGACCACCCCCTTCAGCTGAAGGCTAACATGCCACAGTCAGGACTGAAAGTACATGCAGTAGCTGTTTATGGTGGAGGTCAGCTCTTTCAAGCCTGCTTCATACCCACAATGCACCTCGGTGTTGGACATGTATGTCACAGAGGAAGAAGGAGATATTCTAAGACTTCTTACACTTGCGCTCGCCAGTAAGCGTTTTCATGCTGATGTGAGGCATTTTTCTGTCACCCACCACCACCACCACTTCTGTGAGGTTGCAATCCTCCGGCGGGGCTTTCAGCTGCATTGGAGGACCGTGAGATGTGTTTACTGTCCCATTGGGTGATGCGTTCCAAGAAACGGTAAAAGATGGCGCAGGCAGCGAAAACATCACTTGTGTATATAACTCCATTCAAAAGAATGGGGTTCATATTTGCGCGAGATTTGAGCATCTTCCACAAGTCTCGCATAAGCTTTCTCGGCCGTGTGAAACCGGTCTTAGTGCGGCTACTATTTATTCATCACCTTCGTACTGTACAATGCAGAATTAATGGCGGTAAGCTCCGCTATTCATGCGTCTACATCTTGGAAGTCAAATGCGTTGTACCGTCCAGTCTTCGAGACTGCAGAATTACCGAGTAGGCAGACATTTTATTTGGCCTTAAGATTTTTAAAAATGAATGAAAAGTGTTCTGAATAACTCCTGCTATGTAGTCTATGTATAATACCTACCCTCATTCCAGGTAGGCCCGGCCCTCCATCTCTGCCTGGTTCCCCACCCACTCCTCTTGGTCCAGCACTGCCTGGTTGGCCACGTTCTCCTGCAGGTCCCTGAGTACACAAGAGACAAGTAGTTGGATATTTTTATCTATCTATCTATCTCATATCTATCCCATATCTATCTATCTATCTATCTATCTATCTATCTATCTATCTCATATCTATCTATCTCCTATCTATCTATCTATCTATCTATCTATCTATCTATCTATCTATCTAACTCCTATCTATCTATCTATCTATCTCATATCTATCTATCTATCCATCTCATATCTATCTATCTATCTATCTATCTATCTATCTATCTATCCATCTCATATAGATCTATCCATCTAATATATATCTATCTCATATCTCTCTCTCTCACATCTATCTAATATCTATCTATCTCACATCTATCTCATCTCTCGCTCTCTCTCATATCCATCTCATATCTATTTATTCATCTGTCTATCTCATATCTATCTATCTCCTATCTATCTCACTCTCTCATATCTATCTATTTATCTATCTCATATCTATCTATCTAACTCTCTCATATCTATATATTTATCTATTTCATATCTATCTCACATCTATTTCACATCTATCACATCTCTCTCTCTCTCATATCCATCTCATATCTATTTATCTATCTCTCTATCTCCTATATATGTATCTCACATCTATCTATCTCACATCTATTTATCTATCTCATATCTATCTATATCTATCTCATATCAATCTACCTATATCTATCTATTCCATATCCATCCCATATCTATCTATCTCACATCTATCTATCTCACATCTATCTATCTCACATCTATCTATCTATCCCATATCTATCTATCTATCTATCTATCTATCTATCTATCTATCTATCTATCTATCTATCTATCTATCTATCCCATATCTATCTATCTATCTATCTATCTATCTATCTATCTATCTATCTATCTCATATCTATCTATCTATCCATCTCATATCTATCTATCTATCTATCTATCTATCTATCTATCTATCCATCTCATATAGATCTATCCATCTAATATATATCTATCTCATATCTCTCTCTCTCTCACATCTATCTAATATCTATCTATCTCACATCTATCTCATCTCTCGCTCTCTCTCATATCCATCTCATATCTATTTATTCATCTGTCTATCTCATATCTATCTATCTCCTATCTATCTCACTCTCTCATATCTATCTATTTATCTATCTCATATCTATCTATCTAACTCTCTCATATCTATATATTTATCTATTTCATATCTATCTATCTCACATCTATTTCACATCTATCACATCTCTCTCTCTCTCATATCCATCTCATATCTATTTATCTATCTCTCTATCTCCTATATATCTATCTCACATCTATCTATCTCACATCTATTTATCTATCTCATATCTATCTATATCTATCTCATATCAATCTACCTATATCTATCTATTCCATATCCATCCCATATCTATCTATCTCACATCTATCTATCTCACATCTATCTATCTCACATCTATCTATCTATCCCATATCTATCTATCTATCTATCCCATATCTATCTATCTATCTATCTATCTATCTATCCCATATCTATCTATCTATCTATCTATCTATCTATCTATCTATCTATCTATCCCATATCTATCTATCTATCTATCTATCTATCTATCTATCTATCTATCTATCTATCCCATATCTATCTATCTATCCCATATCTATCTATCTATCTATCTATCTATCTATCTATCTATCTATCTATCTATCTATCTATCTATCTATCTATCTATCCCATATCTATCTATCTATCTATCTATCTATCTATCTATCTATCTATCTATCTATCTATCTATCTATCCCATATCTATCTATCTATCCCATATCTATCTATCTATCCCATATCTATCTATCTATCTATCTATCTATCTATCTATCTATCTATCTATCTATCTATCTATCTATCTATCTATCTATCTATCTATCTATCCCATATCTCTCTCTTTCTCACACATCTCTCTCTCACACATCTCTCTCTCACACATCTCTCTCTCTCTCACATATCTCTCTCTCTCTCTCACATCTATCGCTCTCACATCTATCGCTCTCACATCTATCGCTCGCACATCTATCGCTCGCACATCTATCGCTCGCACATCTATCGCTCGCACATCTATCGCTCTCTCATATCTATATATTTATTTATCTAAAAATGTAATTACCTTTTCACCTGGTCCTCCATTGAGACCGGGGGGACCACGGAAACCTGGAGCTCCCTAGATAGAAAACAATGCATATAGAAGTGTTAGCAGACTGTAATGGCAGTGACATCAGTGATGTGACAGTACGTGATGTTTTTTATGTTGCTGAATATAAATATGAATTTGATCCCCAGTTCCAAGGATAGTAAGTCATGTGACTAATATCAATTCTATTTGGTTCAGTACGGGATTTATATAGCAGGAACACCTTATGTCTGTTACAAAAGAAACCAACACCAAAACCTGCATGAAAGCACATCATGGAGGTAATAACAACAACCTGAATGTTAAAGGGGTTTTCTGGGAAAGTGGAAAAAAATTATAAAGGGTTAAAATTGAATAATCGCCTATTTCGGCCACTCCCTGTCTAGTGTTGCAGCCTCGATGACTGCTGCATGGAACTTGGAAAAATTGGTGGGCAGGCAGTCCCGCAGTGGTCCCAGTGAATGTTGTGTAAGATGATATCACAGGAAATCAGGTGATCACTGCAACCAAAGAGTGGCAACGGCATCATGACCCTGAACTCCTGGCATCATAGCACTCACAATGTGAGCACTGACGCCAGGAGAATGAGTGGTGACACTGCAGCCTCTCATTGGTGTTCACCTGATTTCCTGTGACATCATATATCACACCAATCACCGGGACCACAGCTCTGGATCCCAGGGGCCATGGAGGGGTCAGTATAGTCCACTTTATTATTTTTATACAGGGTTTCCTATTAAACGGAGCTTCCAACCACTGGACAACCCTTTTAATTAAAATCTCTTAGAGGTGCCACTGCTGAGACGTCAAATTTCTGCGTATAACAACCCGACCATTTCCCACTACTCCCCGTGAGCGGACTGCATTTTATTATGTTTTATATCAGTAGCAAATAATATTTTTTACCACAAACACAAACAAACAGTTACATGAAATAGACCCGTGCAAAGCCGCATCATTATGCTAGGGTACTATATATGTGCAGCAGACTAGAACATAACTTACTCTGTCTCCTGGAGTTCCGGGTAATCCGTTGGTTCCAGGTTCACCATTAGTACCTTTTTTGCCTTCCTCTCCTGCCGGACCGGATGCCCCGGGAGTTCCAGCTTCTCCCTGAACACAATAACAATAGTAATGTAGTAACACAAGTAGAACAATATACTGATGCATGAGGTTTATAATTACTAATGTAAGCGAGGACTTACGCGCTCTCCCCGCTGACCGTTCTCTCCTTTTGCACCATCTTTGCCAGATTCACCCTAAGAAATGAAATACATCACCAAGTATTAGCCACAAATCCATTCAGATAAACACGGCACTCCGTTATGGATAAGCTTTTGTTTCATGCTTTACCTTGTTACACGTTGTTAACTCTATCTTACGCTACAGCAAAACTCATCTTGTATTAACCCCTTCCTGTCATGTGAAGTACAGGCCACCAAGGCTGCTGTTATAGCACTCCTATTATACCCTGCCAAAGGAAGGGTGTAGTAGGATAATGCTGACAGTTCAATACACTGCAGTACAGAAGTACAGGTAGAGTAAGCATTGACTTGACAAAGTGCGTTAAACCTTAAATTGACACTAGAGGAAATAAAAACTTTAAAAAAGGCTGCTGCAAATGTGTGTGTAATGTGTTAAATGTCAAATGGTATTGCATTGTATTATACAAGCCATCCCATGGTAAAGTCCTCTAATGGGACTAAAAAAAAGTAAAAAAGTTCAATAAAATAAAAAAAAAATAAAAAAAACTACCAAATATTAAAAATTCGAAATGAAAAACTTTTCCGTTACATACTGTAAAAAATCTTGTTATTTATCCCGCATGGTAAATTTAAAAGAAATTCAAGAATTGCTGTTTTTTTGTGACCTCACATAGAGTTAGCTATGGAAAAATAAGTTAAGCAAAAAAAAAAATAATAATTTGCAAAAGTAGTAAAGTAGTAAAACAATTGATGTAACTTCACGGATTCACACAATACATTTTCTTTTTTTTTTGTGTTCATTTTTAGAAAAAGTTTCTTAGTGTATTGTGACAGTGGGGGGATCAGTAAGTGGAACAGGTTGCCACGGGAGGTGGGGAGTTCTCCTTCAATGGAAGTGTTCAAAGAAAGGCGGGACAAATATCTGTCTGGGATGACTTAGTGAATCCTGCACTGAGCAGGGGGTTGGACCAGATGACCCTGGAGGTCCCTTCCTACTCTACCATTCTATGATTCTATGTATGGTACATTAAAGGGTATTCCTAAAATTGACTCAAGATTGGTGGGGTTCTCACGGCTGAGACCCCCACCGCTCTAGAGAATATGCCCTGTGCCCCTTCTCCTTCTCACTGCTGATTCACTGCACCCCCTGCAGTGAGGAGAAGCGTTTAAGGGGTTTTCTGAACTTATTTAATGGGGTGTGGGTGACCATGCGAGGCGTTATTCCACTCATCTTCATTAGGATAGCTCAGCACTTGTACTTGGCTATTTCTGTCATTAAAAAGAATGGAGCGACACCAGACCAGACCCCCATTCTCAGGATTGGTGAGGGACTCAGTGGTGTGATCCCCACCGATCAAACTTTAATCTCCTATCCTATGGATACCTAATGAATGTCAATTTTGGGCCTTTACAAAAAAAATCAAGTCGGTCTCTGGAAAGAAGGGATGAAAAAATGAAAAAGTGTTTTTTATGGGAAGGGCTTCAAATATAGCTCATTCTCAGACCAATGTTACTATATTGTAAGATGTACTGAAAAAATTGCGAATGATACCTACCAACACTAAACAGTGATACATACATGGTACATACCAACACTAAACATTGACACATACATAATACATACCAACACTAAACATTGACACATACATGATACATACCAACACTAAACATTGATACATACATGATACATACCAACACTAAACAGTGATACATACATGATACATACCAACACTAAACAGTGATACATACATGATACATACCAACACTAAACAGTGATACATACATGATACATACCAACACTAAACAGTGATATATACATGATACATACCAACACTAAACAGTGAACTTCCGAAGAAAAATCTTTATGTATTTATGACATAATGATGGTAAAAAAAAACATGGTTTCTGGTTACTTACAGGTGTACCACGTAAGCCTGGAGATCCGTTAGTTCCAGGTGGACCAGGAGGACCACGAGCTCCACCCAGACCAGGAGCACCAGGAATACCAGCAGGTCCCTTTGGAGAATAAAATGTTAGTAAGTTCCAAGGTAGATACTGAGGTAACCCAAATCTGCTCTCTGTACTCTGCCATACCCAGCGGTGTAGCTATAGGGGGTGAAGAGGTAGCAGTCACTACCAGGCCCTGGAGCCTTTTGTACTCAAAGGCCCCCCTATCATGTAAGACAGAGACTGGTACAGATAGTCCCCTACTTGCAAATGTTCCAGTTATGAACTTCGCTAAATATGAACATAATTGTCCTGCAGTATGATGTAATGTCGTAGCCTTACATCATACAGGCATTCTATCAAGCCATGGGCACAGCTTGATAGGCACTCTGCATAGGCAGCCCTAGGGCCTATTTAGAAGGCTCCTGGCTGCTGTGGCATCCACACAGCAACCCACGATCTTATCATGGGGGGCAGCGCAGGACCCTCGAATGTCAGGTGGCGGTTGTTTCTTACAGCCGGCACCCGCCCGCAACAGCTCTGATAAGCCGCCCTGCTCATCGGAGCTGTAGCTGTTGCCAGCTGTAAGAAACACCCACGTTGTATTGTGCGGGATCAGCTCGCAATCTCCCTCCATACAAGCATTTGTTCAGACATACGAACAAATAGACTTATGGTCAGCTTCCTGGAACAGAACCTGTAGGAGACTATCTGAATTATTAATTGCACATGGATGGTTGGGTGGGATAGGTTACAGATTTAGCTTCACCTAATTGAACCCTTCATTTAGCCTCTACTTAATGTTTTGTTTTAAGATTCTAGCAATGCCCCCCCCCCCCCTCCTTCCCAGCTAATGTTGCATCGATGGGCTTCTCAAGAAACTCAATGATGCAGAGGGAAGTTGTGGGAAGGCCCCTATGCTGAACTCTTGTATCAGGGCCGAAGGTCCTTTAGTTATGCCACTGGTCATACTTACGATTTCTCCTTTGCCACCTGGATTTCCATCTCTCCCAGGAGGACCCTGAACAATATAGAATG
Organism: Eleutherodactylus coqui; assembly: GCF_035609145.1. Taxonomy (NCBI): domain Eukaryota; kingdom Metazoa; phylum Chordata; class Amphibia; order Anura; family Eleutherodactylidae; genus Eleutherodactylus; species Eleutherodactylus coqui. Next base: position 185,065,965 of record NC_089844.1, on the reverse strand, counting down.
CATTGTCATATTAAATGTAAAGAAAATTAAGCAGTATATGACAGATACATTTCTAAGTGACGCTTACAGAAGGACCGGTCAGACCAGCAGGACCTTGAGGGCCAGCTTCACCTCTACCTCCTGGAGATCCATCAGAGCCTCGGGATCCGGGAGCCCCAGCTTCACCCTAAACAGAAAAGAGAAGTCAAGATTGTAAGAATAGATAACTAGAGTCACAATATACATTCCCTATGGCAACATATCCACTCCAAGTTCTAAACCCGTGCCAAGGTCTTCTAAGGAATGTCATTCATTCAGTGTTTTTCCTCCTCAGACAAAATTATATACTTGTGAGCACCAGAAATACATTGTATGCTATATTCTGAAAGGAGGTGTGCACAATTCTTTAAAAATGGCTCCAAATGTGTTTAAACAATAAAAGAAGCCGTACTTACCCCTGGTGATCCAGCGTTGCAGCTCACATGGCCCTCCCAGTCTTTGTTTAAAAAACAGCTACCACCTGACCACTGCAGCCAATCAGAGGCTGCCACGGTCATGTGCCGTTCTCTTGGCATCATGGCGTCCAGCATCTGAGCAGTTATGCCAGGAAAAAGGCATATGATCACTATGGCCTCTGATTGGCCATAGTGATCATATGCCCTTTGTCTGCCATAGACCACATAAGCATGGTGTGAACTGAGTCTTAGCGATACCCGTCTTGCGGAAGATTTTGAAATGATAAAAGTCCAGAAAATTGTTATGTTAAATTAGCAAAAAGTTTTACATCTCTTATTATGTGGCTCTTGCTCCAATTGGGTCATTACTATGGGTGACGAAGCCGGTGAGAGTTGTAATGCTGCCCATACTCGTCATTCACCTTTCACAGACTCCACTGAGTAATAGATGCTGAATTGAGGTTTAACAGCTTAGCAGAAGAAGACAACTTAATGACTTATGTTGACTTCTGGCATTCTTTCTCATTATGGGAAATGTGGTCACACATAAGAAGATTACATTCAGGAAATCTCTGATCTCCAGGAACCATTTGCACAATGAAAAGACTCTAGAGTGATTTCATTCTTCAGCCATTTCTCAGAAGTTAACTCTAAGCAAAGGGTCAGTCAAATCAATGTTTGAGTCTGGAAGATCAAATGTTATTCTTTGCAGTAACTTTCCACCTATGGTAACTAGAATGGAATTTCCAGAGGAGGCACAAGGACAGGGAGTCTCCTGTTGGGGCAAATACTACCTGCACCATGTGTCACACAAGAAAGATAGCAGGAGAGTAGAGGGGTAAACAAGTGGCTCCAAAGTTGGTGCAGGAAGGAGGGGTTTGGGTTCCTGGAGAACTGGGATGACTTTGCTGTTGGCTATGGGTTCTACCATAGGGATGAGGTGCATCTCAATGGGGAGGGTGCAGCTGTACTGGGGGAGAAGATGGCTAGAAGGTTGGAGGAGTGTTTAAACTAGCGAATGGGAGGAGGGCAACCAGAGAGTTAGGGGGTAGACAGTGACCTGGAACTAATGTAAATTGGGGCAGAGTGGTGGGAGGAGTTAGTACATTTAGAACTGGTAGAACAGTTAGAAGGAATACACATAATATTAAAAACAACCAAAACCTTTTAAACTGTATGATGAATGACTAATGCTGAAAGTCTGACTAATAAAGTAGATGAATTAGAAGTAATTATGTCTGAGGAGAATTACGACATAGTGTGAGTAACAGAGACCTGGTTGGATGAAAGCTGCGACTGGGGTGGTGAACTTGCAGGGTTTCAGTCTGTTCAGAAAAGACTGTAAAAACCAAAAAGGTGGAGGGGTTTGTCTTTATGTAAAATCCGGTTTAAAGCCCACATTACAGGAAGATATATGGTAGGAAGAAGAACATGTGGAGTCTCTATGGGTGGAAATACATGGAGGGTAAAACAACAATCATTCCTCATAGGGGTTTTCTATGGACACCAAATATAACAGAAGCCACTGAAAATCTATTATTGAGTCAAATAGATGAAGTGGCAAATCCCAATGAGGTCATTATGAAGAGGGACTTTAACTATTCAGATATAAACTGGGAAGCTGAAGCCTGCGGATCTCATAAAGGTAACAACTTCCTGTCAATTACTAAAGATAATTACCTCACCCAACTTGTACGGGACCTGACTAGGGGGACGGCCATTTTAGATTTAATACTAATCGACAGACCTGACAGGATAACAGGGGTGCAGGTCGGGGGCACCTGGGAAATAGTGACCATAATATAATACATTTCAACTTCTCTTTCAAGAGAAAGTTTTATATGGGAGCTCCAAAAATATTAAACTTTAGGAAGGCCGAGTTCCATCGGCTTAGTGATGCCCTTAACCTTATTGACTGGGATGATCTCCTCAAAAATGAGGCTACAAAGAATAAATGGGAAATGTTTAAAAACATCCTAATTACTTACTGTGAGCGGTTCATACCTTACAGGAATAAAAGACTTAGGAATAGGAGAAAACCAATGTGGCTCAATAAAGATGTAAAGGGAACAACTAAACAGCAAAAAGAAAGCGTTTAAACTACTAAAAAAGGAGGCAGCGAAGAAGCACTAAAAACCTACAAGGAAAAAAATAATGTAAAAATCAGATAAAAGCAACAAAGATTGAGACAGAGAGAATTATTGCTAAAGAGTAAAACTAACCCTAAACTATTCTTTAATAGAGATGAGCGAACGTACTCGGTAAGGCCGATTTCGCAATCGAGCACCACGATTTTCGAGTACTTCACTACTCGGGCGAAAAGTACTCGGGGTCGCTGGGGAGCGGGGGATGGCGTGGTGGAGCGGGGGGTAGCAGTGGGGAACAGGGAGGAGCTCTCTCTCCCTCTCCCCCCCACTCCCCTCTGCAACCCCCCACTCACCCACAGCGCCCCCGAGTACTTTTCACCCGAGTAGTGAAGTACTCGAAAATCGCGGTGCTCGATTGCGAAATCGGCCTTACCGAGTACGTTCGCTCATCTCTATTCTTTAACTATATAAATAGTAAAAAGATTAATAATGTAGGAGAAATTGTAAAGGGTGATGGGGAGAAAGCAAATTTATTAAATAGCTTTTTCTCCAGTGTATTCACAGAGGAAAATGAAATGTCAAGTGATAAAGTAAACTCTTCACTAAATGTCACCAGTCTAATCCAGGAAGAAGTGTGGAGCTGCCTTAAAAAAGATTAAAATAGACAAATCACCAGGTCCCGATGGCTTCCCCTTCCTCCGGGTTCTGAATGAAGTAACGTGATAAACAGACTCTTGTTTCTTATATTTAAGGACTCTATAGTGGCGCGGTCTCTTCCACTGGATTGGCGCGTAGCCAATGTGGTGCTGATATTCAAAAAGGTGTCAAAAAGTGAACCTGGAAACTACAAGCCGGTAAATCTAACTTCTATTATGGGTAAAATGTTTGAAGGGTTTCTAAGAGATGCTATCCTGGAGTACCTCAAGGAGAGCTGTATAACTCCATATGAGCACGGGTTTATGAAAGATCGCTCCTGTCAAACCAATCTGAACAGCTTCTACAAGGAGGTAAGTTCTAGATTGGACTGGGGAGTCACTGGATCTTGTGTATCTGGACTTTCCCAAAGCATTTGATACTGTGCTGCATAAAAGGGTTGGTATATAAAATGAGAATGCCTGGTCTGGGCGAGAATGTGTGGAAGTGGGTAAGTAACTGGCTCAGTGGTAGAAAGCAGAGGGGGGTTATAAATTGTACATACTCTGATTGGGTCACTATTACTAGTGGAGCACCACAGGGGGCAGTATTGAAGGGAGTCACTGTTACTAGTGGGGTACCACAGGGGGCAGTATTGGAGGGAGTCACTGTTACTAGTGGGGTACCACAAGGGGCAGTGTTGGGGGTAGTCACTGTTACTAGTGGGGTACCACAGGGGGCAGTATTGGAGGGAGTCACTGTTACTAGTGGGGTACCACAGGGGGCAATATTGGAGGGAGTCACTGTTACTAGTGGGGTACCACAAGGGAAGTATTGGAGGTAGTCACTGTTACTAGTGGGGTACCACAGAAGGTAGGATTGGGCCCTATTCTTTTCCATGTATTTATTATTGACCTAGTAGAAGGATTGCTCAGTAGAGTAGTAATGTATGCAGATGATACAAAACTATGTAAAGTAATTAACACTAGTGAGGATGCAAGAAGATTGCAAGAGGATCTGGATAGGTTGGGGGCAGAAAATGGCAAATGAGATTTAACACTGATAAATGTGCGGTTCTGCCCATGGGCAGAGGAAATACATGTCACTATTACACACTAAATGGGAGCCACTAGTCAAAATTAACATGGAGAAGGACTTGGGGGTTTTAGTTAACTGTAACAATATGGAGATCTCTCCCATGATCTGTTTATACCCAGGACTGTGACTGTAACAAGGGGGCGCTCTCTACATCTAGGAAAGAAGGTTTCTACACCGACATAGAAGGGGGTTCTTTATTGTAAGAGCAGTGAGACTATGGAACTCTCTGCCTAAGGACGTAGTGATGGCGAATTTGGTAAGAGTTCAAGAGGGGCCTGGACGTCTTCATTGACGATACAATATTATATAATCATTAATTGGATTAATTGGAGTCAGAAAGGACTGGAACTGTAAAATCCCATTTGGTGGAAGACATGTCGCTTCATCAATACTTTCTCTAGGCTTTGGGTGCTTTAAACATAACTGGCAATTTACCAATTAACTATCTTAATCATTATCAGTCATGTTAAAGCTCGGTAGTAGAATTCATTAGTTCACGTTCTCATGCAACTACCATCTATGGTCTTGTTGACATTATTGACATCTATGGTCTTATTGACATTATTGACATCTATGGTCTTGTTGACATTATTGATATCTATGGTCTTATTGACATTATTGACATCTATGGTCTTGTTGACATTATTGACATCTATGGTCTTGTTGACATTATTTATGTATATGGTCTTATTGACATTATTGACATCTATAGTCTTCTTGACATTATTGACATCTATGGTCTTGTTGACATTATTGACATCCATGGTCTTGTTAACATTATGGACATCTATGGTCTTGTTGACATTATTGACATCCATGGTCTTGTTGACATTATTGACATCCATGGTCTTGTTGACATTATTGACATCTATAGTCTTATTGACATTATTGACATCCATGGTCTTGTTAACATTATGGACATCTATGGTCTTGTTGACATTATTGACATCCATGGTCTTGTTGACATTATTGACATCTATGGTCTTATTGACATTATTGACATGCATGGTCTTGTTGACATTATTTATGTCTATGGTCTTATTGACATTATTGACATCTATGGTCTTATTGACATTATTGACATCTATGGTCTTGTTGACATTATTGACATATATAGTCTTGTTGACATTATTGATATCTATGGTCTTATTGACATTATTGACATATATAGTCTTGTTGACATTATTGATATCTATGGTCTTATTGACATTATTGACATCTATGGTCTTCTTGACATTATTGACATCTATGGTCTTCTTGACATTATTGACATCTATGGTCTTGTTGACATTATTGACATCTGTGGTCTTCTTGACATTATTGACATCTATGGTCTTCTTGACATTATTGACATCTATGGTCTCCTTGACATTATTGACATCTATGGTCTTCTTGACATTATTGACATCCATGGTCTTCTTGACATTATTGACATCCATGGTCTTGTTGACATTATGGACATCTATGGTCTTGTTGACATTATTGACATCCATGGTCTTGTTGACATTATTGACATCCATGGTCTTGTTAAGATTATGGACATCTATGGTCTTGTTGACATTATTGACATCCATGGTCTTGTTGACATTGTACCCACAAATAGAATAGAATCATGACCAATGCCTATTGTTAATTATCTAACTAATTAGCTAAGCACAATTGGCGGATCAGAGCTGTGCTGTAATATCTTTGACTCTCTTAAAAGGCTGAGCATGCTAATATGGCAGCCCCAAGAAACTACCTTCCATACATCCTCATTTCTACTGAAATTAATCTTAAATCACGAATGTTAGGTCAGTTTGAAGGCTTAGAGGGATTTTCCAAGTTTCTTTATTTTGCATAGTTTTGGATTCCTCTACCCAAAACAATATAAAATATACTCACTGTGTCTCTTGACTGCTATGTCATCTCATAGTGGACCACACCCGGCCAGAAGGCCGGGTACCGTCCCATAAACCTGTCACGTGGGCTTGTACCCCAGGCAGGTTGATGGAACGTCATCAATGATGTCCCTGCCGGGCCTTCTGCTGGCTGCAGTGGTCACATGGGTAAATGCAGCAAGCGGTGGATGAGTATTGTGTTTTCTAAATTTATATTGCACCCCCCACTGCCACCAATGAATTTGGAAAACCCACTAAAGGTAGATATTGCCGAAGGACCAGCCATATTGCTGGAGGAGTTTTTTCAGTTTTCTTACGATATATGAGATAACATTGGATAATGACGCAGCAGGTAACAGACTCTTTGGTTAATAACGACATTTCCATAGAAATTTACATTACTAGCCGTGAATACTGCAGAAAATACCTTGATTCCTGGACCACCAGGGAATCCTGCATTACCGGGAGGACCTGGAGGACCCTGCAGAAAAACGGAAAGTATTACAAGATGTCCCGTTGTTGTTCAGAGATTCCAAGTGTTTTCCATGTCATCATACATTACATGCAATACGTAAAACAGAATCGAGGGATATCGAAGAAATGAAATCTTGTTCTTACCGGCTGACCAGAAGAACCAGGAGCTCCGTCATTACCACGTGCGCCCTGAAAAAAATGCAGATAAATGAAGTACAAAGACTTCACAGCCTACATGAAAGGAAAGCAACAGGGAAAACATTCGACCAAGCTTACAGAGCGCCATCTACTCCTGACCCCCGCTCCAAGTTACATTGTAGGAGTATAAACACTGTGCGATATCTACTGAACGGTTTATGGATAAGGTGGTCTTAATGTTTATATGTCTGCTTTATTATATGGAGGCAATATGTGTATAAAAATTATTAGATTAAAAGGGGTTGTCCGATTACCAGAAAACCCGCCTTCAATAGGGCTGAAGGGGTTAAAATATTAAACTGAACGACAGATGATGTAACAGGAAATCAGGTGACCGCTGCAGCGATCACAGCAGTCACGGGGACCACAGCGGGGCTGCAGCGCTGGATCCTGGTGGTTGCTGAGGGGTAATTGTGTTTCAGTTTATTATTTTAACCTCTTCAACCCTGGGTTGCCTGGTAACAGAACAACCTCTTTAAAGCAATATATATATATATATATATATATATATATATATATATATATATAAATATATGGCACGACTATGGGACAATACGCAGCTGTACTAGGTGGCGCTCGTACGTACTTAAGGACTGAGACAATTACTAGATGGATACGGTGACAGAACCAAGCTTACTAAATACGATACTAGAACCAAGCTTGCTACATAGATATGGTACCATAACCACGCTCATGATGTGTTATGACTCTGTACTATTGGCAGGCTGTACAAAACCAGAATACACTCCTTTGAATGTGGCCTCCACTACCTGTGATCTGTTTAAGGGCTCACTCACATGGGTGTATGTGTCCTGCGCATTTTTTACGCACGTAAAATAGGCAATACACAGCAAATATGCAGGTCCATGTATGTTTGCTGCATATGTTAAATCTCTATAGCCTATATGGGTGCGAAATACGCAACAAAATAGGACATGGTGCATAGTTGCGCATACAGCTGTGTGAAGCCGCCTTAATACTCGGGTAACATACGCTCGTGGGAGTGAGCCCTTATCATTATATGGGCCTCGTGCGGCGCAGAGTGTAAGCTCTCGCCTACCACCTGAAGGTTGCAAGTTCGATCCCCACATGCGTCAGGTAGCCGGCTCAAGGTTGACTCAGCCTTCCATCCTTCTGAGTTCGGTAAAATGAGAACCCAGTTTGGTGGGGGGTAATAAGTAATAATTACCTGAAAGCGCTGCGGAATAAGTTGGGGCTATACAAATACCAAGATTTATTTATTATCTCCAATGTGTCTTTTCTAGGAGCAGCCTGGATATATCCCAGGTTTTGGCTGTTTGATACGATGGGTATGTGTCTGGCATTATATTGTATACTGTTACTGCTCTTAGTAAGAGAAGTATAATAGTCTTGTAGATAGGATACCTGATTATGGCTAACATAACGAAATTATCATAGTATGCCGTAACTTGAGATTAGAACCAGGGTGACATCATCAGGTGAGCCCCAGCCCATGTGACCCACACATCAGCACATGCTCACTGTCATTTCAGCACTGGGCATCAACAGGAGCACTACTCTGTATGTATAAGGCAGATTGGTTAGCTGGGGGGTGGGACATCCCAGCCAGCAAATCGCCATGTATCTGTGTATATTTCCATCCCCGCCTCACAGAGGACGCTGGTTATACTCCTTTGTATCTCCTGTCTGAAGTCTCTCCATTTGAACGTGTTTCTGGTCATGTCACGGCTCTTGATCCTGACCTAAGGCCTATTTACACGTAACGATTATTGCTCAAAATTCATTCAAACGACCAAAAATGGGCAATAATCGTTATATGTAAACGCGGGCATCATGCACTTTTCATTTGAACAATGATTTTAAGGTGAACTTAAAATCCACCATTGAGCTACTGAGAGATAAAGCTAACACATTTATCTCTCAATAGACCACAAGCTGTTATCTCCACGGGAGGTGGCAGATAGCAATGTAATCCCGCAGGCAGAACAATGCTGCTGTTTGCACATCTGAGCGTTGCACGCTGGGCTCTGCAAACAGCTCCTGGAGGTCCTTTTACATGCAAATGAAGATGCTAAAGTGTTAATGTTTTAATGGCCATTAACACTTTTTATGCAAATAGATTGCAAAATCTTTCAATCTTTCAGTCCTTTGAAAGATTATCTTTGCATGTAAATTGGGCTTTAGTTAAAGATAAGCCTGTCTGGTGATTGCTAATTATCTTGGGGTGTTATTACATCTTATCATCTATATATATGTGGTTTCTACATTTATGGTACATCTAACCTTTGCCACTCTCCCTGTTACCATCTGGGGAAAGTCAGGAAGGGACCACTCTCATCAGCGTGATCGCCCCACTTGTAGGTAGGGTCTCCACTTATCAGTAGGTTGGGTCTCCCCTTATCAGTAGGTTGGGTCTCCCCTTATCAGTAGGTTGGGTCTCCCCTTATCAGTAGGTTGGGTCTCCTCTTATCAGTAGGTTGGGTCTCCTCTTATCAGTAGGTTGGGTCTCCTCTTATCAGTAGGTTGGGTCTCCTCTTATCAGTAGGTTGGGTCTCCTCTTATCAGTAGGTTGGGTCTCCTCTTATCAGTAAGTTGGGTCTCCTCTTATCAGTAGGTTGGGTCCCCTCTTATCAGTAGGTTGGGTCCCGTCTTATCAGTAGGTTGGGTCTCCTCTTATCAGTAGGTTGGGTCCCCTCCTATCAGTAGGTTGGGTCCCCTCCTATCAGTAGGTTGGGTCCCCTCCTATCAGTAGGTTGGGTTTCCCCTTATCAGTAGGCTGGGTTTCCTCTTATCAGTAGGTTGGGTCTCCTCTTATCAGTAGGTTAGGTCTCCTCTTATCAGTAGGTTGGCTCTCCTCTTATCAGTAGGTTGGGTCTCCTCTTATCAGTAGGTTGGGTCTCCCCTTATCAGTAGGTTGGGTCTCCCCTTATCAGTAGGTTGGGTCTCCCCTATCAGTAGGTTGGGTCTCCTCTTATCAGTAGGTTGGGTCTCCTCTTATCAGTAGGTTGGGTCTCATCTTATCAGTAGGTTGGGTCTCCTCTTATCAGTAGGTTGGGTCTCCTCTTATCAGTAGGTTGGGTCTCCTCTTATCAGTAGGTTGGGTCCCCTCTTATCAGTAGGTTGGGTCCCCTCTTATCAGTAGGTTGGGTCTCCTCTTATCAGTAGGTTGGGTCCCCTCCTATCAGTAGGTTGGGTCCCCTCCTATCAGTAGGTTGGGTTTCCCCTTATCAGTAGGCTGGGTTTCCTCTTATCAGTAGGTTGGGTCTCCTCTTATCAGTAGGTTAGGTCTCCTCTTATCAGTAGGTTGGGTCTCCTCTTATCAGTAGGTTGGGTCCCCTCCTATCAGTAGGTTGGGTCTCCTCTTATCAGTAGGTTAGGTCTCCTCTTATCAGTAGGTTGGGTCCCCTCTTATCAGTAGATTAGGGTCAGTTTTCCTATTTCTCCTTTCATATTTCCTTATACTATTTTGTATTGTTCACATTGTTTAGAGTGAATCTACTCATGTTCAGGTAGGACACTAATGTGGGGCCCAGGTATATATATTGATATACTAATGTGGGGCCCGGCGCAGAAGTAACAGAAATTATTTATCTTTGTTGTGGTCATAAATTAGCTGATAAAAGTGCGGTAGAGGAGAGATAAGGGCTGAAATGGACACTTCAGTCCAGCACACTGACAGATCTCCCACTGAGACTGAGGGCTCTTTCACACGAGTCGCTGATATACGCTACGATGTGAGGTGTAAAAACTCGTGAACAGGCGCACAAATCTAACGTTTGTGCACCTGTTCAGACGGCATGAGCCCCAGCACATATACGCTGAGTCTGCCATGCCGCTGCCCCTTCTCTCCCCCTCGCTAGCTCACCTCCTCTTTCCTGCCCTCTGGCTGATTGCAATTGGAGAGGGTGGGCCGGTGGTGGAGCTAAGCGCCTCCCCATCCTGCCTCCTCCCATTGCTTAGCTCTGCCCCTGTCCCGCCCTTTGTCCACAGCCAGCAATGGGAGGAGGTGGGACGGGGCGGCGCTTAGCTCTGCCTTGCCTCCTTCCCTTGCAATCAGCCGGAGGGGAGGAGAGAAGTCACGCTGCTAAACTCCCTCACCCCTCCAGCCACTGTCATTGGCTCCCATAGGAGCCCATGCAGCGGCCGACGTACTCCGGCCCAAAAGATAGTTCCAGGACCATCTTTTGGGCCCGATGTAAAAACGCCCGCTGCTATGTTGGCTGGCTGGGCGCTTTTACGTCACAGGAATACGGCCATGTGATCTGATGCATTGGAACCCAAAGCATCAGATCACAGCACAAACGATGCAAGTGCTTTAATAAAACTCCAGTGCTAATTGGTTGCCATTAGAGATGAGCGAACCTACTCGTTTCGAGTAATTACTTGATCGAGCACCGCGATTTTCGAGTACTTCCGTACTCGGGTGAAAAGATTCGGGGGGCGCCAGGGGGCGGGGGGAGGCGTGGCGGAGCGGGGGGTAGCAGCGGGGAACAGGGAGGAATCCTCTCTCTCTCCCCCTCACTCCCCGCTGCAACCCCCCCTCACCCACGGTGCCCCTTGAATCTTTTCGCCCGAGTACGGAAGTACTTGAAAATCGCGGCGCTCGGGCGAAAAAGGGGCGTGGCCGAGTAGGTTCGCTCATCTCTAGTTGCCATCCCAAAATATATGCATTTAATTATAAACAATTCCCCCCCACGGGTGTCTATAGTCTTTAGGTATGGTCCAGGTATGTTACTTACACCTGTTCCAGGTGATCCAGGTCGTCCTCTCTCACCAGCTTGTCCTCTTGGACCCTAAAGAAATGAATAAAGTAAAATAATCATCCAGTATATTATAATTGATATAATATATATGTCCGATAACATCCCACAACCAATAACCAATGACTGCATATGTGTCGGTAACTATATGCAATAACATATTGCAGGAGCCTGTAGATTGTCTAGAATTACATTAATTATTACTTGGCAGTAGGTTTTTACCATAAATGTAAAGGGTTAATATTTGGTATTTTTACAAGTATCTCCTCTAATGAATGGCGCTAGACGGTAAGGTACCCCCCCCCCCCGACCCCACCTCCATTCTACATTAGAAGATTATTTTTTGAGCAATTTGCAGTCATAAAATACTTGCTGATTTCGAGTTAATTACAGTTGAGTCATTACCGGGTTGCCGGGTAATCCGTTGTCTCCGGGGGCGCCATTTTCTCCCTAGTAAACAAGATTGATCAGTATGAAGACAGAACAAGAAACGGCTCAAAATAATAACAAAACAGGGAAATGGCAACAAATACAAACAGGCAGCAGAGCCGGGAGGTTCTGATATTACTGAAGGTCTATAGAAGCAGGATGTGAGGAGTTACCTTCAGTCCCGCAGCTCCGCTGTCGCCCTTCTCTCCATCCCTTCCATTGAAACCCTGCAGAGAAATTATAGAAATATAATATAAACATATATATATGATTCCAAACTGGTGGTAAACGTTATTATCAGGGCAGACAATTCAGACTTCTATCGAAGTCATGTGACTAAAAATCAGCTTCCCTAACGTGTCTTCAAGAGGGGAGCGAATCTCAGTTGTTAGCACTGTGGCCTTGCAGTGTCGGGGTCCGAAGTTCAAATCCCATTGAGGATAACATGTGCATGGGCTACATATATACATCTCCTATATATAGTGATATGAAGCATGCTGGTATAACCTGAATATCTCCTGTATATAGTGATATGGGCCATGCTGGTATAACCTGGGTATTTCCTGTATATAGTGATATGGGCCATGCTGCTATAACCTGGGTATCTCCTGTATATAGTTATATATGTACAACTGGTACACGCTATACATCTCCTGTATATAGTGATATGGAGCATGCTGGTATAACCTGGGTATCTCCTGTATATACCTATATGTGTACAGCTGGTAGAAGTCATACATCTCCTGTATATAGAGATATGGAGCATGCTGGTATAACCTGGGTATCTCCTGTATATAATTATAGATGTATGGCTGGTATAAGTTATACATTCCCTGTATATAGTGATATGGAGCATGTTGGTATAACCTGGGTATCTCCTGTATATAATTATATATATGTACAACTGGTACATGCTTTACATCTCTGGATATAGTGATATGGAGCATGCTGGTATAACTTGGGTATCTCCTGTATATAATTATATGTGTACAGCTGGTATAAGCTACACATCTCCTGTATGTAGTGATATGGAGCATGCTGGTATAACCTGGGTATCTCCTGTATATAATTATATATGCACAGCTGGTATAAGCTACACATCTCCTGTATGTAGTGATAAGGAGCATGCTGGTACAACCTGGGTATCTCTTGTGTATAATTATATATGTACAACTGGTATAGCGTATACATCCCCTGTATATAGTGATATGGAGCATGCTGGTATAACCTGGGTATCTCCTGTATATAATTATATATGTACAACTGGTATAGGTTATACATCTCCTGTATGTAGTGATATGGAGCATGCTGGTATAACCTGGGTATCTCCTGTATATAATTATATATGTACATCTGGTATAGGTTATACATCTCCTGTATATAGAGATATGGAGCATGCTGGTATAACCTGGGTATCTCTTGTGTATAATTATATATGTACAACTGGTATAGGGTATACATCCCCTGTATATAGTGATATGGAGCATGCTGTTATAACCTGGGTATCTCCTGTATATAATTATATATGTACAACTGGTATAGGTTACACATCTCCTGTATGTAGTGATATGGAGCATGCTGGTATAACCTGGGTATCTCCTGTATATAATTATATATGTACAACTGGTATAGGTTATACATCTCCTGTATGTAGTGAGATAGACCATGCCAGTATAACCTGGGTATCTCCTGTATATAATTATACATGTACAGCTGGTAGAAGTTATAGATCTCCTGTATATAGTGATATGGACCATGGTGGTATAACCTGGGTATCTCCTGTATATAATTATATATGTACAACTGGTATAAGTTGTACATCTCCTGTATATAGTGATATGGACCATGGTGGTATAACCTGGGTATCTCCTGTATATAATTATATGTGTACAGCTGGTATAAGCTACACATCTCCTGTATGTAGTGATATGGAGCATGCTGGTATAACCTGGGTATCTCCTGTATATAATTATATATGTACAGCTGGTATAAGCTACACATCTCCTGTATGTAGTGATATGGAGCATGCTGGTATAACCTGGGTATCTCTTGTGTATAATTATATATGTACAACTGGTATAGGGTATACATCCCCTGTATATAGTGATATGGAGCATGCTGGTATAACCTAGGTATCTCCTGTATATAATTATATATGTACAACTGGTATAGGTTATACATCTCCTGTATGTAGTGAGATAGACCATGCCAGTATAACCTGGGTATCTCCTGTATATAATTATACATGTACAGCTGGTAGACGTTATACCTCTCCTGTATATAGTGATATGGACCATGGTGGTATAACCTGGGTATCTCCTGTATATAATTATATATGTACAACTGGTATAGGTTATACATCTCCTGTATGTAGTGATATGGAGCATGCTGGTATAACCTGGGTATCTCCTGTATATAATTATATATGTACAACTGGTATAGGTTATACATCTCCTGTATGTAGTGAGATAGACCATGCCAGTATAACCTGGGTATCTCCTGTATATAATTATACATGCACAGCTGGTAGAAGTTATACATCTGCTGTATATAGTGATATGGACCATGCTGGTATAACCTGGGTACCTCCTGTATATAATTATATATGTACATCTGGTATAGGTTATACATCCCCTGTATATAGTGATATGGAGCATGCTGGTATAACCTGGGTATCTCCTGTATATACCTATATGTGTACAGCTGGTAGAAGTCATACATCTCCTGTATATAGAGATATGGAGCATGCTGGTATAACCTGGGTATCTCCTGTATATAATTATATATGTACATCTGGTATAGGTTATACATCCCCTGTATATAGTGCTATGGAGCATGTGTGGGTAATCTACGGGGGTCTTACACTAGTCCACTGCAGTATACAGAATTACTGCTGAATTGCACACATGCTGTTTATTGGGAATCTTGCCGTATTTTGTTTCCTTTAGTCTATTACACTATTTCCGGTAATACACGTTTAGTACATACTGACGCTCCACCTCATCTTGTACTTACTCTGTGGCCTTTCATGCCAGGGAAACCGGCCATACCGGGCGTTCCTCTCTCGCCCTATAGAAAACAGAAACATCTTTATACCTCCAATAATAATTAAAGAGAAGCAAACTCGAGATTCGTAAAACGGCAGTTGCTATATATATATATATATATATATATATATATATATATACACACACATACATACATACATCTCTTCCCCTTTCTATTTTAACCTCTCAGTGCCCAGCCATACAGGCTATTACAGTGGTCTGGGGCTAGGCCACCATGCTTTTACAGAAGCCTAGGAATCCCGTAATGGGAAGAATGAGGTCCGTTGTGTAAGATGACAGCCAGGACACTGCACTAATGGCCGGGAGCGGACAAACCTCCAATCACCGCTATTAACCCCTTACATTCTGCAATCAATAAAGACATGGCATGTAAGTGGGTGACAAATGGAGGTAGCTCCTCCTGTCATCCATCAGCCCTGCTATTGTAGGGTGTGGTCGGATTCCCATGGAAGCCAAAGGCCTCATTAAGTCCTCCAGATCTGCCAAGCATGCCAGCCTTTCAGATCCCGCCCCCGGCCTCTGTGCGAGTCTGATTGATGATCCTTGAAAAGTAGACTATACTGCATTACATAAGTACTACAGTGTAGTGTACCAGTGATTGAACAATTGCATCTTCAAGTCCTTTAAGGAGGGACACAGAATGTATTTAAAAAGTTCAATAAAATTAAGTAAAGTTTATTTGAAAAGAATAAAAAAAGAAAGCCCCTCCCCCACCACACACTTTTTCCCTACAAACAATGTAAAAATAAAAAAACTTACAGGGAGGCCAGCGGCTCCACGTTCTCCGGGTCTTCCAGGTCTACCAGAATCTCCCTAAAGAAAGTCAGAAATGCAGTTTGATAAAAATCTTCAAGTTCAAACATGTTTTCAGTCTGTAACTGTGGAGAAATACACATCAGGCCTCATGGACATGAGCTCTGCAGCTGCACTGGCCACAATACACTGCCCGTAGACTTCTATGGGGCTTGGTGCACCTCTGCATGGCCCAATCTCCAGAGGTTCATACAGTAGAAGTTTTCTGTCCGATTCCTCATGAACCCCAGAAATCGTCCCCCAGACAAAGTATTAGGGAGCTTTATTTACCCCAAAAGTAAAGACTCCGAGGAAAGACTCTGGCAACTTATTAGATGACTGTTCATGTGAGCGAAGATACTACAATGCAGTAGGAGCCGTACTTCATCCACCCACACTTGGCGTGTCCACGGCTCTTCCTTTACACTGATGTGAAGCTGCTATAAGCCGTGTATAATATGGGCGGAGTCATTGCTCTAAGCATGTGCCATACGGTACTGTAACGACACATGGTGACCTCTAATCATAAAGTCCTGAACACCAGAATTCTGGCATCCAAGAGTCACAATTTTAGGGCACGCTCCAAAACGGAGTCACTTCAGGCATCTATACAGCACCTCGTAACTTTAGCAAAAAGATGGAGGGCCACAGCTCTAGGGGCCCATTACATGTACTATAATCTATACCAGAAACTGGCGGAGATACTAGCAGAAACCTACATGAGCTCAAAGCCGGCATTGGCTTTCACATAATACAAGTGTGTTAACAGGCTCCACTGAGTACTATGACCAATAAATCCATTGTTGGAGTTAATCAAGAGCTAGTTACAGGGAAATATACTCACATCTTTTCCGGCTGGCCCAGCGGGTCCTATGGGTCCGGGTTGGCCAGGAGATCCCTGCAGATAAAGACAATGGGCTATAAGGCGGGTGAAAACAACGTCACTGATTTACAAAGAAGTAAGAAAATGACACATTATGAACATTGTTCACTCGCAGAAGACTTGAGTTTCATGCGCATGAAATCTGCGCCTTCCCTTGGAGAACCTGATGCTGGGCAGAGAGGTGGAGGGAGTCCCCTACTGCCCCCTGCTGCTGGGGAATTGCCCAGCAGTGAGGTTGGAGGAATTCCCCACTACTTAAAGTGGGACATCTAAAACCTGCTGTCTGCGGGGACTAACAGGAGTTTACAGCGGGACTTTTAGAATCTGCTTCTGGGTTTAGCGGCGCGCTGCTGTTTGGTAGAAGTCCTCTTAATAAACCTGTAATCTTATTTTTCGGAGCGCCGGACGTGGCTAAACTCCAGCTCCCATAGGAGTCTATGGAAGCTCCTGTGCAGCTCGCACCACAGATAGGTCAGGTCCTGTCTGTTCACGCGGCATGGACCTCAGATGACGGCATTGTAGCCGCGCATGGAACATCTTATGAAGGGGCCAGTTTTTTGCGCAACTAATATTTCTTCCTCTGAACGTTTCCATTGGAAACTATTGGTTCTAATAAACATGATTTTTTCATGCGCCTATTCTGCGTGAAAACGACACGTGTGAATGAGGCTTTAGACAGCGTTAGGGCTTAATATGGGGGTGTTTTAGTCCACTATGTCTCATAATCACAGCTGCATTGTGGGATGAAGCAAAACCATTGGTTTCAATGGTTTCGTTTTCAGTATAGGGATTTGTGCGCGTTAATACTACGTGCGAGGAAGTCGGGGCCGGACATATCCGCCTGCTTTTTTTTTTCAAACTCATGCGCTATAGAATGGAGTTTCAATAGTCTGGGGAAAAAAAACAACCCCGGTTCATGCTCTAATACACTTTATCGCGGCGAGCAAATTAGCGCATGAGCAAATGTGTTTTTGCCCCAAGTCCCTTGCCCCCGTTTTTGCCCCCGTTTGCTCATCACTAATAATGATTCTCTCCAATGATGTGATGAGTTATTATGATGCGCTGGTCGTGTTTACAAACACCACAGCTGTAGCATTATCAGGGCATGGCAGACACTCTTCTGGCTCACGTTTGTTTACTCTTCCAGTTTAACCCTTTCCAATCCAATTTGTATCCTGGTTTTCCTAGGGGGCTTAGGCCTCATGTCCACGGGCAAATTTGGATTTAAAATCTGCAGCGTTTTTCCCGCACGCGGATCCGTGCCCCATAGGGATGCATTAGACACCCGCAGGTAGTTAAATACCTGCGGATGTCATTTTTCCCGTCAGGCGCGGGTCCCGTGTGCAGGAAAAAATCCGGGCATGCTCCTTTTAGGTGCGGGTCTCCCGCGGGGACAGCTCCCGCAGGCTTCTATTGAAGCCTATGGAAGGCGTCCGGATCCCTGGGAGACCCGCGCCTGAATTAAACTCACCTGCTCCAGGCGATGCAGGTCTTCCTTCCATCGTGGCCGGAAACTTCTTTCTTCGGCCCGGCAGTTGTGCCCGGAGCATGTGCGTGGCACGCAGCCGACATGCCAAGCACATCCGCTGGGCTGAAGAAAGAGGATCCGGATGTGAAGGAAGGAAGACACGCACGGCCAGCAGCAGGTGAGTTTATTCTGATTTTAATGCCTCATGTCCGCGGGGCAGGAGGGACCCGCTACGGATTCTCCATGGAGAATCCGTAGCTGGCCTGATTTTCCCCGTGGACATGAGGCCTTACTCTGTTTCTGCCGTTATACAACAGCACTATCTGCTGGCTAAATCCAGTACTGCATGAGGTGACACGTTGGATAGGCTCTGACAGCAGAGAGGCTGGCAATATACAGTAAGAGAGCCCCGACGGACGTCTTCCAACATCGGAGCTGTACAGCCTTATATCATAATGTCTTCAGAGGTCAGACAGTGGATTGGAAAGGGTTAAAATGCAACAAATGTATCAAATGTCGCACAATGTTTATAAACCAGCAGCATCTGTGAGCACATCTGGAGACGTGGAGTCACTTATACATCAAGTGATTCTGCGCCGCAGCGACGACCCCCCCTCCCCCCCCCCCCCCCGTTATAAGTCACCTTTGGAAAGAGGAGTAAGAAGAGGAACATCTTTTTGGCACAAATTATAACTAAATCTGTCAAAATAGATTTGTGCCGCTGACATTAAAATTCTGCCCCAACGCCGGTAATAAACGCGCCGCAGCCTGTTGTTTCTACGTAAATGATCTGCGAATGCCCTTGTGTGAACTGAAGAAGCAGCTACAAACCGCAAGCGATCAGATAGAGGCGATTCAGGCCGGTTTCACATCTGCGTTGCAACTTCTGGGCGGAGTTCCGTCTCGGATTCGGCTTGAAATACTGGAAGAAAATGCGCTTCACGCAAAACTCTTCCTTCCATCCAAAAGCCGGCAGCTGAGCGGAAACCGAACGGACCCCATTATAGTCAATGCACAGAGAATAGAACCCGTTGGTTAGTATGCGGTTTTTGTGTGCGCAGAACACAACATGCTCCATCTGTGCGCGGATACCTGCGGAATGGAGCTATGTGCTGCGCAATTGTGCGGGAAATTGATCACATCTGGTACTAATTAGGTTGCACAGCCTGTTAAATCATGGCACGGTGTGTCCCGCACTGATGTGAAGGGTCCCAACAGCGTGAAAAGCAGTAAAAGTCGATAAAAACGCGAACAAAAGACTCCTTCACGGCGCAAAAAACGAAAATCACAGCGGCTTAATAGGACAAAACGAAACCGTCAATGGTTTCCTTTTCACCGGCTCTTCTCTCAGCCGTGAACCTATCTTCCCACGTTTTCTTTTCAAACTCCTGCGCTATGGCGTGACGTTTGAGTGACCGGAGAGATAAAAGCCCCGTTCATGTGTAACTGCACGCCGTAGCGCCAAGCATAGTTGCGCATATGACCATCTGTCTGACATTGCCTTTATATACTGATCTGAACGAGGCCCTCGGGTGCATTCACATGGGAGGCAGAAAGTCGTGTCCAACATTCTCCCTGTCCGTGTGCTGTGCGATGGCGGGAGATCCCACATCTGTATGTTCTATCTATGGTAATATATACAGTATATGCTATATACCAGTTACTTGCTATGTGTCTTGCATGTATCAGTAAGCCTGTCTACATATACAGCCATGATGCAGCCTGAGCGCCTCACACCCTGCGGAGACAAGCGCTTAGCAAGAATTAGATGTGCATTCAGCTGCATTTGTAATCTTTTGGCGCCATCTAGTGGCAATACACAATATTACAGCATGCAAGTTTACATTTTAGGCTAGTTTTACCATGATCACATCACATTTTAGACCTAAGGACGTAACAATTTTTTGAGGATTTTTACCTCCACTTTTCAAAAGCAATAACTTTTTTATTTTTCCGCCGACTCGGCCGTATGGGGGTTGTTTTATGCATGGCGAGCTTTAGTTATTATTGGTGCCATTTTTGGGTCCATATAATGTATTGTATAACTTGGGTTAATTTTTTTCAAACAGTAGGGAGGAAAAACACCTCGATTGTGACTTTGTTCTTTAGTTTTGTTTTTTACTGTGTTAGGGCAGCTTCAGACGGGTTTTCATGCCCGGTCAATATACGGCGTCCCTCTCTGCAGGGGGAGGAGGATGGAAGAGCCAGGAGCAGGAACTGAGCTCCTGCCCCCTCTCTGCCCCTTGTCACTATTTGAAATGGGAAGGGGCAGGGGCGGAGCTATGTTCCAGGACTCAGCCCCGTCCCACCCCTCCAATTGCAAATAGTGCCGAGGGGCGGAGAGGGGGCAAGAGCTCAGATCACTGCTCCGTTCTTTCATCCTCCTCCCCCTGCAGTAAGGGACAACATACATCGGCCGGGCGTGAAAACCCAGCCGATATACGGTCGTTTGAATAAGCCTTTAATTGTGCACAATAAACCCCCCTTTTTTAGAAAATGTATATTTTTTGCGTCGCCGCATTCAAACCCCAATAACTTTTCTATTTTCCATGGCCGGCGCTCTGTGGGGGCTGTCTGGTTTTTGCGTGGTGAGCTGTAGTTTTTATTCGTATCATTTTGGGGTACATACAGCTTCTTTGGTCACTTTTATTGCACTTTTGGGGGGGGGGGGAGGGGAAATGAACAAAAAAAGCATTTCTGCTCTGATCTTCTTGCTTTATTTGTCATGAAGGGTAAACCGCGCTCAATTTATTAACAAGTCATTACAAACATGTTTTTTTAATTTTAATTTTGTTTTTTAACGAGAGGAGATGTTGTTTTGTTCATGTAGGGGACATGAACCTGTGACGCTATGATTGCTCTGATTATACACTGTAGTATTTCTGTACTGCTTGTATATGTACAGTATATTCTGTACATTGTCTGGCGTCCGGTTGCCATGACCGATCACTGGCTCTCTGTGATTACATGGTGGGGGACGGATGATGCCTCCCTCTGTGAACCTTTTACATGCCGTGATCAACATTGATTGCGAATGTAAGGGGTTAACAGTGGGCTTCGGTGTTCTCACTGATCCCAGCTGTTGCAGTTGGAATCTGGCTGTCAGTCACAGCTGGCTCCTGCTGCGGATGGCATGGGTTCAGTTTATAAGCCGATGACACCATAGGACATGTGTAAGCCCATTCGCAGGAACGCCTTCCCACCCAGGGCGAAAAAATATATACGGAAAGGGGGTTAAACGTGATAGTGAAATGGAATCAAATGGAAACATAGCTGGTAGCATGTCCCTAGACATATTTAAAGATGCAACAAATGTATGAAGATCGTGTGAGATTTAACCCTTCCCAATCCACTGCCTGACCTCTGAAGATATTATGATTTAAGGCTGTACAGCTCTGATGTTGGAAGACGTCCGTCGGGGTTCTCTTACTGTATATTGCCAGTCTCTCTGCTGTCGGAGCCTATCCAACGTGTCACCTCATGCAGTACTGGCTTTAGCCAGCAGATAGCGCCATTGTATAATGGCAGAAAAAAAGAGTAAGCCCCCCTAGGAAAACCAGGATAGAAACTGGATTGGCAAGGGTTAATAAATTTGTTGCATTTTAGGCTGGAGAAGGAAACAAAAGTGTGTCAGAATTGTGGCGCCATTCCCTGATGGTAACTTCCCTGCCGTGCCTAAAGGTTCCACTAGTGACATTGAAATGTTCCTGTTAGGACTTAATCAGATGGGCGGGTTTAGTCCTGTTATGCGTCCGTGAAAATCATGATCAAATCACGGGACGAAACGAAACTATTGATTTCAAAGGTTTCGTTTTCATTAGCGGTATTCGCCCCCGTTAATAGCACGTGCGGGAAAGATGGCGCAGGACCAATCTACCTGCTGTTTTTTTCAAACTCACACACATTAGCGCAGACTTTAAAGAGCCTGAGAAGAAAAAACCCTTCATGCACAACAACACTCGGTAGCGCTGAGCATGGCTGCACATACGGCCGCGTGTATTTGCCCTAAGGAGCGCAAGCTCCAAAATACTGGCAATAAAAACATTCTTGTGAAGGAAGCCCGAGAACGCCGGCACAGATATGCTTGCGATACTGCAGCTTTTTGCACTGTGAAGTTCGCACTATTGCGCGCGCATCGGCGCTGTTAACTGTATTTTCTGCACTGCTGGGGACCGTTCAAATCGGTGCAGGACACAACCGCGTTATGATTGAGAAGGCTGTGCAACCTAATCAGTCCCCGGTGTCATTTATTTTCCCGCTGTGAAATTGATCAGTTCATTGCACCATTGTGCAGGGACCGCATGCACATTTGCGCACCCCCATAGGCTCCGATGGTGCATTGGCGGCACAACTGCGCAGAAAAATAGAGCATGTTGCTTTTTTTTTTGCACATGTGAAATACGCACAAAAGTGATAGCTTGAATGAACCCATTGAAAAGGGTGGGATCTACATCCCACGCAATGCGCAACCGTGTGAATAAGCCCTAAATGTTCACGGTGAATTACAGCAAGCAGGAGTCTTGATACGACGCGTCCGTCCAGCTGCTGGTATCCCAGAGGATATGGCATAGCAGGCGACACTATTCCATCTTGGGTGCGCCGGAAGCCGCGAACGGAACCTTGGATACAGATGTGAAAGAAGCCTCAGAGGAGACTAAGATGGTAACATATCGTAAATGTCTGGATGGAGCGCTGGCGCTTCTGTGGACGGTCGCGTCTCTCACCAACAGTCAGTGTCTGCGAGGCGTCTGCCGATATCTGAGCAGCTGTCTAACAGCATTTACTTACAGGAGAACCTTGTGGTCCAGCGTCACCGGAGGGTCCTTGGTAACCGGGAGGTCCCTGTTTGAAAAAAAAGATAAAATAAGAGTGTTTAGTATTAGGACTGACAAAAGCAAGATGATTCCAGCGAGATAACAGCGGCAATTGTCAGTGATAGTCTCTGGTCAGAGCAACAAATATCAAAGTGGTTACAAATACAGGAGACATTGTTACAGGTTCTCTCCATACAATTGGGAGCCATGAGTCCAGGGGTGTACCAAAAGATAAGAGGGACTATGGGAGACCGAAACATAAGGGAGACTATGGGAGACTGAAATATAAGAGAGACTATGGGAGACCGAAGCATAAGGGAGACTATGGGAGACCGAAGCATAAGGGAGACTATGGGAGACCGAAACATAAGGGAGACTATGGGAGACCGAAACATAAGAGAGACTATGGGAGACCGAAGCATAAGGGAGACTATGGGAGACCGAAGCATAAGGGAGACTATGGGAGACCGAAGCATAAGGGAGACTATGGGAGACCGAAGCATAAGGGAGACTATGGGAGACCGAAGTATAAGGGAGACGGAACATAAGGGAGACTATGGGAGACGGAACATAAGGGAGACTATGGGAGACTGAAACATAAGGGAGACTATGGGAGACTGAAACATAAGGGAGACGGAACATAAGACAATGCCTTTGTGTCAAAAATTTAAATCAAATCCTGCTATGAGTAGAAATAGATTTAGGCTATAATCTACACCAATTTCTGGAACATTATTAAATATTTGCTGGCACAACGGTGGCCCTGCCCCCTCCATCTAACCCCGCCCACTTTTCTCTTCACTTCGAGATAAGTAAAAGGTCTCAAATTTTAGTGCAAAGATGGCGTGTGCCAGCATTTGTGACTTTTTTATGCTATAAATCTGGTCAAATGATTCAATAAAGCCCTCCTTTGTCTCCCACCAGCAGCCACTCAGAGAGACTAAATATCAAAGCCACATGTATGTGACCGGCCGGCGTTCCGTCTAACTGAGGCGGTTTTCTGGGACTTTAAAAAAATGTACAAGCTTAAAAAGGTGTAGAAAAAAAGCATACTATTGTATTCCAGCATCTTCCCTTCCAGCTCTGGAGCCCTAGTGCCCGCTGCACTGAACCCAGAAGTTGCCAGCAGTTGGTCATATGCTGTACATTGGGCACCTGACTGCTCAGCCACTCACAGGCTTCAATGGCTGAATCAGTGCTGAAGCCTGTGATTGGTTCAGCGGTCACATGCACAATGAATGCCACATAACTGTCCACCGGTTTCTTTCAGATTGCAAGCCGTAGAGGGGCTCCAGCACTGGCCGAGGGCCCCTGCAGTAGGCGACTATGCAGTTTTTCTTTATTGTACACCATTTTAAGCCTGGGGATATTTTTTTTAAGTCATGGAGCTCCCCTTTAAAGCCCCTTGGCACTGGTGAAAAGTCCATCAGCGCCTTCCCCCTCCTAGGCACCAGAGCCCCGGTAGAACCCCCCGTGTCTACCTGCTGGGTCCACTCTCTGCTTACAATGACTACTTTTAATACAACTATTTTTTTAATGAGCAAAAATAGTTAAAACCTTGTGGCAGAAAACGCGTGAGCCCCATGAACAATATATGGCTTCCTAAAATGGGTTGTACCACGATGGTGAGTTATCCTCTATCCGCAGGACAGGGCATAACCTACTCATCGCTGAGACCCTCACACATTCCGAGAACGGACCTCCCGTGTCTCGTTCTCCTGTCACTATGGGGTCGCTCCCCCCCCACCCACCCCTGCCGCAGTGACATCAGGATGAAGGAAGGTCTGGCCGAGCATGAGCAGTCAGAGCTCCATTCATTTCAATGTGGCTGATGGAAGTAGCTGAGCGGCACCCACTTGGGTATTTCGGCAATTCCATGATTGACCATGCTCTATACCATCCGTTACTCCTCATCTACAATGTAACTAACAGCGTCTCCACTTCTAAAGCCGGTTTATTAATATGCTGGGATTATAATGTACTTAGAATAGGAGTATACATATGTGACTATACTTACGGTATGGCCAGCTGGTCCGGGGGGCCCTGAGGGTCCAGGGGGTCCTGGTGCGCCCTGTAAGACAAGAGAGAACATTACATTCTGCACAGCTGACATGGACCTCGCGCTGCTCAGCGTGGTGCTACAGAGAAGTGTACAGCCGCTTATCTTTAAAGGTGCGGCAAGCAGGTAGGAGAGGTTACAGAGGAGAGCTATATTTCCCCTAGGTTTCTGACCTATGTGGACTAACAAGGAGACTATCACCTGCAGGATAATTAGTCCAGTGAATGGATATTTAAAGCACGGAGAGGAGAACAGTGTTATTCTACCTGGAGACACAGAAAGCTGCTCTGTGTCAGTCTAAAACATATGATCAGTGGTGTTCTGTAACCAAGGACTCCCATGGATCTGCTGTTCACTGGGTCAGTGTATTTGTATACTACGCCTATTTCTGCAAGAAACAGACAGCGCCGTTCAAAGTGTAGTGGCCAGGCTTCGTATTGCAGGCCAAGTGATAATTAATTTCAATGTAATACCAGGCCTGGCCACTGCAGTGGGAACGGAGCTGTCTGCTTCCTGCAGAAATCAACTTAGTGCACTGGGCGAGTGAACAGCTAATTGATGAGGTTCCCTTGAGACAGACCTCCGCCGATCTACTATTGATGATCTATCCCGAGGATAAACCATCAATACTTTACGACCAAACAACCACTTCAAGTTCAAAATTCAGAGTGGGTATTAATATCTGTATTCTGATATAGCATTTTACTTGGCTGACCATGTGGGACCTAGATGGGTCAAGTCCCACCAAGTGGGATCTGCTATAATGTCCACATTTATAGATAAGATGAAACCAACCCATTAATATCTACTATAAGATAAGTTTCAGTAAGTACCAGTTGTCCACCTTGATATTGGGAGGAGGATTTGTAATCAACGCCAGATTTGGAGTCGTATTGGGGTTGGTAGCCCTGCGAAAACAAGAGCAATTTCATTATTAGAATGAGAATCAATATCTGGAGAACGCAGTATTTTGGGGATAAACATCCTATGGGCTCACGCGGGCGCGTGGTCACGGCATAATATGGGCGCGGGTTTTGCGTGCACAATAGGCTGTACCAATCTCCCACAAGCTGCCATGTTGCAGCTCACACGAATTGCGTGAAATGTGCATGCAATAAAAATTGCAGCATGTTCTATCTTGGCGTGTATAATGCGTGCATACATGCCAAGATAGCGCATGGTAATTGGCGGCACGCAGCAAATACACAATATAATTGCGTACTTGCTGAGTGGGTGTTTCTCGCGGGTGGCACGCAGCGAATAACGGCCATCTGAGCCCGGCCATACGGTGATCTCTATATAATGCTATGACCATAAAACACACAGGACCTAGTAAAGCAGCTGATTAAGATCAGTCCAATAAGAATTCTGCTGCTTTGCTCGCGGAAACCTGGGGACAGATATAGTGCCTACAGCATAGGGATAGCAGAGATTGTGCACACACTGTCTGCAGGTATGAAGGCTGTGTGAGTGCAGGGAGAAGCCTCTGAAGCCAGCCCCTCCTCCACAGCTAAGGAACATCATAATGTCCCTGTACTACAGAAGCTAAATGCTCTACAACAAGCAGTGGATTGCAGAGGGGATGCGCTTCAGCCTTGATTTTCAGCGATAAATCAAAAAAATATTTAATGAAAGTTTGTTCCAGGATTGTTGAGACACACGGGCAATATTAGATGAGCAGAAGTGGTCTGAAATGTTTTGGAGCGACCGGTGTGGGAGGAGGGTATATTACCAACAGTTCTTCTCTGCCATCTCTCCCATCTCTCCCATCTGCCATTTCTGGGTCCTTTTGCCAGCTGTCCAAAATGGCCATTGCCATCTTCAGACTCCTTAATCCCCACAGGTGCATTGATAGGTTGAGACTGCCAGTGCACTATATCTGCCCTCTGATTGGTCGGTGCTGCTGACGTGAACAGGATGGTTGGGTTCATCGGATTCAGTTGTGGTGTTTCTTTCCGAGCAGTACTACATGCAGTGCTAATCTTCCCATCAGATCAGACAGACATGGAGGCTAAGGCGGTAGGGCCTATTCAGTAATAACTAATCTACTTACTGTTCCACCACTTGTTGAGCCGCCTCCACAACCCTCACAGACGCCGGGCAGGCCAGGAGGACCAGGTGGACCAGGAGGACCGTTCTCACCATTTCGGCCAGGAATGCCAGGAGTACCCTAGGGATAAAGCAGAAGAGACTTCACACATCTAAAGCCTATATCAATGGGACTATCCCCGGTGGCTCGCTTGTGTGCTCTGGACTCCATATAATGA
This sequence comes from Eleutherodactylus coqui, assembly GCF_035609145.1. Classification (NCBI taxonomy): domain Eukaryota; kingdom Metazoa; phylum Chordata; class Amphibia; order Anura; family Eleutherodactylidae; genus Eleutherodactylus; species Eleutherodactylus coqui. Next base: position 185,038,639 of record NC_089844.1, on the reverse strand, counting down.
GGCGCACTTACTAACACTGTCTAAAAGTAGGACAGGCTGTCCTAAAATGTGCCAGATTCATCACAGCAGATGCTAAATTTGTTGACTTTTAAGACAGTCTGAGTTCATACAACCATGATTTGACGTTGCATCACATTTTTGGTGCAATTTAGACCACACACCCTTTTCACAAAGCCCCGTCCATTTCGGGGTGAGTCAGAAAAAGTGGCCAAAAGTATCTAAAATCACAGAGTAAAGCATGTAAGGCAGCTTTCTATAGCATTTTTTTTTTTGCTGTTTTTAACCCCTTGAGTACTTGGTCTTTATTTATTTATTTTTAATTTTGTCCTCCCCGCTTTGTGGCAGTGAGCATGGTGGTGCGGGGAGGGGGGTGGAGAGAGAGAGATCTCCCCCCGTTCCTCCCCGCTTTCCCCCCGCTGGCACCCGAATCTTTAGAGACGAGCGGGCAGGTACTCGCATAAGGCACTACTCGCTCGAGTAATTTGCCTTAGCGAGTTCGCTCGCTCCTCTCTATTGTCCCCCCTGCAGCTGTGCGCCTCGTTTCTTGCAGGACGACCTGCTGTTTGCATTGGTACCGTTCCGGGGCAAATCTTTGACTTTTTGATTGTTTTTCTTGAAGATGGGGCAACCTACAAGGCACATCCTTGGTATTGTGTGTCTTCAGATGCAGTGTAAATAATGCATCATTCTAACAGATCAGATTGTTACAGACTCGGCAATTTACTGTTTTCTTTAGATTTTTTTTATTCTAAATACGGGAAAAGTTTTTTTTTTTACTTTTAATATTTATTACTTTTTGTGATCATGCAAAAAAATTTCTACCTTACTTTAGACCTTTTTAAGAAAGTGTCGTGGCCTGGCATACGGTCATAAATTTGTGAAATTTTAGCTGAAGCAGATTTTTCGGCCAAATGTTGTGACTTTTGTATGCAAACAACACTTGATGATCCCCCCCCCCCCCCACTGTAACATTGATGAATAAACAGCAGCACAAGCGCCACACTGTGTGTGATATATACTTACGTTATCACCTTTTTGTCCACGATCCCCCTTTGTTCCTGCTGAGGCCCCGCCATTACCGGGGGTCGGCTGCGGAGAAATACAATCTGCATTTAGATGGACATTTCAGAGTTTATAAAATTAGTGATAAGTTATTTTAATGTTTTTATGTAGCCAATCAGACTAATTGGGGGGATTTACAATGCGTGAAATGGTGTCCCCCTCTGCCCGCAAAATAAACGTAATAGTGACTCCCATAGTGGCCCAAGTAGTAATAGAATAATACTGTCCCTATGGTGGCCGCAGTAGTAATTGCACCCCCATTACTGGTCCCAGTCGTAATAGTATCCCTTTTAGCAGCTCCAGTAGTAATAGTGGCCCCAGTAGTAATAATGTCCCCCATAATGGCTCCAGTAATAATAGTGATCCCCATTGTGGTCCTATGTAGTAACAGCTTCCCTCATTAGTGGCCACAGTAGTAATAGTGACCCCCCATAGTGGCCCCAGTAGTAATAATGTCCCCCATAGTGGCCCCAGTAGTAATAATGTCCCCCATAGTGGCCCCAGCAATAATAGCCTCCCTCATTACTGGCCCCAGTTGTAATAGTGACCCCCATACTGGCCCTATGTAGTAATACCACCCACCCATAGTGGCCCCAGTAGTAATAGTGTCCCCTTTAGTGGTCTGTGTATTAATAGTAACCCCTATAATGGCCTCAGTAGTCATAATGACCCCATTAATGGCCCCAATAGTAATAGTGACCCCCACAGTAGTCCCAGTAATAATAGTGACTCCTTTAGTGGTTGCAGTAGTAATAGTAACCCCCATAGTGGCTCCAGTAATAATAGTAACCCCACAGTATCCCCAGTAGTAACTATGGCTCCATTAGTGGCCCCAGTAGTAAAAATGACCCCCATAGTAGCCCCTGTAGTAATAGTATCCTGCTTAGAGGACTTCCAGCAGGACAGTAACCCAATACAAGCATTTATCTCAGTCCATTTGTAGTTTTGGTCTAGCGGCCATTGCTGCTGTAATCAGTCTGTGACTCCTGACCCCTCCACTCGGTATCTGCACTGCGTACAGGACAGCATCTGCATGTAGTAACACAGATGCCAGGGGCAGCACTCAGGGGTCACAGACTGATTACAGCAGCAGTGTATCAGATGAAGGTACAGATGGAGTAAATTAAATGATTGTATTGAGTTACTGCCCAGCCAACTGACAATTATTCTTTAAAAGTAAGTACCGTCATTGGCTGGGCCTGTGACCTACTGACTGGGTGGTCACCCTAGCGCCGCCCCTCTGAGACCCTGCAGACTGCCGCCTGAGGCAACAGGCTAAGGTTACCTCATGGTAGGGTCATCCTCGGTTCTGTTGTCTCCTTCATGAGGTGCGCTATATAGTGGGGTCTACTTACTCTACCCGGCAAATAGTCACCCATGTGGTGAGTTGAATTGGCTAGGACAACTCATTTTCTTTGTGCTGTATTTTAATATGTTGATTCTTATGAGGAGACATTGAGCACATATATATATATATATATATCCATAGAAATACAACTTCTTCAACATTGGCCTTCATTTCTAATGTATACGTACACTTGGTGGGGTCGGACAGATTGGACAACATTCTCCAAATGGAATCTCTGGGTTTTCACATTCGAGCTCGGCCTCATCACAGAGAATGTCATCACACAGCACAGATCCAGTGTCACAAACACAGATTTGGCATGGTTCGGGTTTCCAGACGTCCCTATCGGCATAAACTTGTCCAAAATGGGTGCATGCTCCCAGGTCTACCACATCTGGGAAAGAAACGGTAAAGGAGATATGATGAGTGCTTGCCGAAGGTAACCTTTCTAAGTGACATTTTCTAACCACCCTACCAAAGATTTTCAAGAGCCTTCCAAGAGTCGTAACGTTTTCATTTCTCCATTGTACGAGTTGTATCTTTTATTGGTACCATTATATCGTATAATTAACAGAAAAATCTTTATAAAGTTTGAAGTTGGGAGAAATGAAGAAGAACTGATTGCTCCATTTCAGGCGGGTTTAGTTTTTACAGCGTTCACAGTGCAGTAGAAATAACATAAGGACTTAGTGCTGCGGTCAGTACAACTACAGTGATACCCAATCTATATGGGTTTTGAAATGGTTTCCTTTTTAAAGCCATCACAAAAACTTCAGCAAGGTCTAGACTGCCCTGCTGTGGAGGGTGCTGGTGGGGTGCGGGAAGGGGGCCACCTTTCTCCTGACTGTTTAGGTGTGTGGTCATCTTTAACCGCGGCATCTAAAGAGTTAGTTCTGATAGTGGAAGTTACCGGTGGCTGTCAAAAACAGCTGATACCCACTGGGAATGGAGTGGCTCCTTCACGACTATGGGACGTTTATTTGCGCTCGGTGGTCCTGAAGTGGTTACGCCTCTTATAACAACCATTGTAAATAACACAGGGCTTTGGTTTGCCTCACCGTTGGGCTCACAGAAAGTTACAGCTAAGCAGCAGCACCCATACAACATGTCCTTGGCTATTGGCCAATGCAGGTTGTAGACATTGTGTCTCATGATGTGGCAGCATCACCGGCACAACTGAATGCTTTGGAGTCTCGGCCACCATTCTGTTGCAGCTCAGTATGTTTGCCGGTCAGTTAGACCTGTACTGGGGTGCAGCTTATCGCTCCTCATATTTCTAAGGGCTCATGCACACAAGTGTATGCTTATTTCAAGCCTTGAAATCGTTATAGTAAGGTTTTATGTGTTCTATTGTATATATCTTTATATATATATATATATATATATATATATATATATATATATATATCTTCTTAGTAAGTAGCAGCATGTAAATGGTTAACTTGTTCAATATCATACACTAGTATGTATTAGATTCATGTACTCTCTCTCTTATGCATGGTTCTCCTAAGAAGGCTGGTTTGGGCTACCACCACTGATAAAAGAAGCTCACTCACACCCACCTTTGCATTTTTATGTTAATGAGCACTGTGAGAGTTTCCTTTCTCCTCCTTTCTTGTTTTAGTAGTAACACACACCTTAAGGCATTAACATATGTTATTCATTAGAAACTAGAACCTTTCCTGAGTTCTTATGACTTTAAGAGTATGTATCTCTAATGCTACATCATTTTGTGTATGTAAGGTAACCAATCAGATGTAAATACGATTACCCTTCTGTACACTCCTCTTTTGTGATGCCATGCTTTGTCTGTAAAAAGTTATGTTACTTCCTGATAAAGAACAGAAGTATATCGCCTCCATACAGCTCTGTGTCCTTGGCTCTATTTGCGTGCCTGCCCTTCACAATAACCAATTTGGAGCAGACAGTGAAATCAGAGGGACCCAATGGAGTTCCGATAATAAAATACATAACGTTTTTACTGCACACACATATATATATATATATATATATATATATATATATATATATACACTAGCCCGTTACTGGCGACTTCGTCCACATGGAATTTGTATTTCTTTATCTAATCTGTGTTGTGTTGTATATTGAAACGTAAAAAAAGTTGAAATCGTGAAAGGAATGTAACTGCGATCTGCTGTCAGCGCCGTTCTGTACACTAATTGAAAACTGCGCTGTGATTGGTTGCTATTTGTTATGCTGCTGAGATAAAGTAAAAGCTGCGCTGTGATTGGTTGCTATGGGCAACACAAATTTTATTAAAAATCTCAATCCATGTCTTTCATTCAGGTTTTAATTCCGGGCAATGGTGGGTATCGCATAGGTGCGGCAATGATGTCTGCCCTCACGTGTCTGCCTGTTTGGGGAGGCCTAGCTTATGATGCGCACCCTTTTCTCTCGGCTCCACCACACTTAGTAATCGCATATGTGCGTCAGTCTGCCCTCACGTGTCTGCCCATTTATGTAAGTATAGCTTATGATGTGCACCACCTTCGCCCTGCTCCTCAGCACGGCAGAGCACCTGCGCGTCACCAGATAGATCTCTCTTGTCTCACTTTGGGATAAAACATAGCCAATGTCCTTCCTCAGTATGCCAGCTGTCTCCCTGCCAAATTTCACCAAAAGCGGTTCAACCATGAAAAGGTAACAAACAGACAGAGTTACTTCCGTATTTATAATATCAGTATGGATATACGTGTATTTGGGGCTTATACTCTTTTTTTTTGTTTTTTGCGCACATATTCACAGCGTTTTCTTCATATTCCGGAGGGCCATTTGATTTCACTATTTTTTCATCACAGCCGCATAACGGACAAAGCGAAACCATTGATTTCAATAGTTTCATTTTCACTATCGGACTAGGACTCGCTCCGTACTGGCAAGCGTATTTGTGCATACCCGATAGTGAGAACGAAACCACCGAGATCCCACTGAAAACAATGGTTTCCTTTTGTCTGGTTATGTGGCCGGGATCATCACAGCCATGCAACAGGAGAAAACCGCGTTCGTCTGAATCCGCCCTTATGTAGTGGGACAATATACAACATAAAATACCGTATATACTGGAGTATTAGCCGACCCGAGTATAAGCCGAGTCAATAAGTTTTACCACAAAAAACTGGGAAAACTTATTGACTCGAGTGTAAGCCGAGCTATAGTCGAATATATGCTAGGTAAAAAAAACCCTCCATACTCACCTCCCAGCCGGCGTCTGTGTCTGTGCAAAAAGCTGCTTGAATTCTCCCCGCTGTCATCCCCGCCGTCCTCTCTGCTCGGCTCTGTCAGTGCTGTGTAAGTAAGTGCTGTGATTGGATTGAGCGCCAGCCAATCACACTGGGCACTTGATCTAATCACAGCGCTTACTTACACAGCACTGATGACTGGGGATTTGAAAGCCGAGCAGGGAGATGACAGCGGGGAGAATTCTAAAGCAGCTTGATTGGCTGTGAATGATCGAGCACCGGCTGTGATTGGCTGACGCTTGATCCAATTACAGCTCTTACTTACACAGCGCTGACGGCGGGGGATGACAGAGCCAAGCAAAGAGGATGGCGGGGGATGACAGCACGGAGAATTCAAGCAGCCTGCCGCACCGCCACTGGAGACACAGACGCCGGCGGGGAGGTGAGTATGGAGTTTTTTTAAAGCCTTCCCTGACTCGAGTATAAGCCGAAGGGGGCTTTTTCAGCACAAAAAAATGTGCTGAAAAACTAGGCGTATACTCGAGTATATACAGTATATGAACGTACACGGTATTCGGACCTCCTCTGTTTTATCAGTTTGCAGACAGAAAGTATGATGGTAGGAAAATAAAGCTACAAGAAATGCAACAACAACTCAAAATTAGTTTTTGGCGCACACTAATAACCCTCCATCCGCCCCATTGGTAGCAGGAACAATATCCGATCTGTACTCAAGATCTGGCCAACATGTGCGCTACTATAGTAGCCATCATATGACAGATGCCGGTTCACAAATCTGTAGTTGTCAATAATGGTCCTTCATGTAACCCCAGAGGAAGAAACCCAACAGAGTAAGATCCAGTCAACGGGACGGCCACCATATTGGTGCCCCAATCCAATCTGGAAAGTGTTATTACGGGAACTTTGATCAATTCGTACTCCAACGTAGAGGAGGCCATCTTGGTTGAAGATATTAGGCTGCAGATCGGCTACTTGGGAATAGAAGAACTGCCCCAACATGTAGCGGTATACGGGGCAATTCTGGATATTTACAGGAAAAAATGGGTCAAAACAGGCCGATAATCCCATCCTTCATTGCACCAAACATTCAATTTTGGGCTATCTCGGACACATTCTCTGTAGATGGGGATTTTTGGTTCTCGATATCCGCATATCATGACGGTTGACATTTCCTAACAGAGGAAATGTGGCCTCATCCGGGAACAAGGGGCCTTATTTATCAAAGCTGTCTAAATGTCTGTGTTGCCATAGCAACTAATCACAGCGCCGCTTTCATTTCTAAAAGGCTCTGTTAAAATGAAAGCTGCACTCTGATTGGTTGCTATGGGCAGCAAAGAGTTTCTCTTATAGACAATTTTGATAAATGAGGCCCATTGAGGTGTTTCCAGGAAAGTGACAGTCGGTGTTGTTACCCCAAAGCTACTACATGGTAAGATATGGTCATCATTGGGATCTTGGACAGATGGACAACATCTGCACGGGGTTTGTATGTCCTCCCTGTGTTTGCACGGTTTTCCTACAGGTACTCCAGCCTCCCCCTGTCTGGTTGGCCGGGGGTTGGCTGGAATCTTTCCGTTTTCTGCTTTCTCTCAGGCCGGTTCAGCCGGGGATGATCTTACTACAGGCAGACTCACATCCATCTGGGTTTGACTGTTCTATGGAGGGACTTTCAGAAAATCAAGGACCCTGGGCCTTGGGTGCAACCCTTATGACCAGAGAAATAAGGGGATTAACCAAGTTCTGCTCTATTAGTTATGAAAACAGTCAATAATAAAAAAGAATTGGGTTAATTCTCTTGTTTTAATGCTTTTTTCTGGTCACCAGGAAGGTCCGTGGTATTTGATTTTCTTAAAGTCACATTACTGCGCCCCATTATATATGGTGAAACTTCAGAAAAGTTTTCCTTCTTCACCATTTAAATCAAATTCTTAATAGAAGTCGCTCCACCTCCTCTTTCCTTTGAAGGGAGTGGTTGTACAGTACATTTGTCCTCCATCATGGGCAGGATCCGGCCATACTAGAGTTGGGGCTGCCAGGTAGGCCATCTCTTTGTAGTGATTCCTTCAGAGTGTCACCCATCTCAGCAGGGAAAACTCTCATGGCCGGACAGTTTTGAAAATTGCTAGGGCGGATCGGCCCCGGAAAGTCCTTGATGATTCCTGGAAATGTACTAGACTAACAAGCATTTTAAGCAACCAGTCAAGGCCGTGGTCGGCCGCAGTCTTTAACATGGAGGTCCAGAAACCGGTCATGAACTATTTAAGAGTAACAATATCCGGAGGCGCTACCATGCAATGTCTCCAGCTTACTTGCGGAGGCACCGAGTCCACGTCTTTGGCCAGGTACCAGCAATAGCAGAACGGGATGCTGTTGAGATGCTCGGGGATGACCCACCAGGCCTCTAGTGCAGGACCATGCCGTGCCGCTAGCATGTCTACAGGTTGGGCGATACATGCTGGTTACCCATGGGGGCCTGCACTCAGGATCTGCCAACCAGGCCACCGTCCCAGAAACCGGTCTGCTAGATCATGTGAGGAGCAGAGCCGCACCCCAGATCCCCTGGCAACCCATGCTTAAAGATGCAAATACTGATCAGCTATAACAGCAAAAGCAAGGCATCAGCGGCACGGCTGAAAACAACGGGGTGTTCCTTTACACCCCCACAATCCAGAACCACAATCTTAGGTAAACTAGTGTCCTATGATATATGTGTGTCAGCCATGGGGAAATTACATTGTGATCCATAGGAGGCTCATATATGGGGAGGCTTATTAACCCCTTAATGCCACAGAACTTAAGTTTACATCCTGGCTGGGTGGCACTGGACATTAACTTACGTCCCGTGGATGTCCTCAGAGCTGCATCATCCTGCAGTGGGAGCCAGCTGTACAACAGTAAGTATCAGTGATAACACCGATCCCTGCAGTTAACTCCTTACATGCTGCAATAAAAACTGCAGCTCGTCATGCAAAATACAAGCTCTCACAGTGCACCGTCCGTGGAAAAATAAAGGGGTTTTAATGCAGCGATGCAAAAAAAAAAAAGAAGGTTTATTGTGCAAACGTCAATAAACCTAAAAAAAATCTATAATGTTGGTTTTGTTGTAAATGTCTCATTTTGCAGAAAAAAATTACCATGTCATTTATGCTGCATGATTAAGGCCTCCTTCACATGAGCGTTATATCGCAGCTAAGTTAGCCGCGCAATAAAATCGCAACTATCTTGTCCGAATATTGCATGAATTATATTATTTACCGTTTTTCCACACATTCACACAGCTGTGGTGTAATGCAGGGACATAATGGCGCAGCCGCGAAATCCTTCGGTTGGCAGAACTACTAGTAATCACTTTTGAATGCCTCACTAGAGGCAAGTGTCAGTGTTTCACAGCGCTCGCCGCTACTAAACTCCCTCCCTTTTTCTGATGCCTCCCATAGACTCCCATAGGAGTCTATGGAGCTTCCTGCATTTTTCAGTCCAAAGATAGGGCAAGACCTATATTATTGCGTATAAAGAAATTTCGCTTGCTGAAATCGCGCACTTATGCGCTATATTTTTCGGTCTGATATTTTTGCGCGCCAAAAAATGAATCCATAGAAAACCATTGGTTCTGATGGTTGCGATTTTATTGCGCAGCTAACTTAGCCGTGATATAACGCTCATTTAAAGGCGGCCTAAGGCGGTAATAAAAAAAAAACTATGTCAGGATTGCTGCTTTTTATCTCTGACCCTAAATGGAAATTACTGAAAGTTGTAGAATACATCATATGTACCCAAAAAATGGCAGCAAGAAAAACTACGGTTCGGCCACAAAAAAAACAAGCCTCATACGGCCGTGACGATGAAAGGGTAACAAAAAGTTATGAAAAGTGGAGATGAAAATGGGAATGTGCAGCATCTCGCCTAAGGCCGAGAGCAAGTGGAGCGGGGAAGCGTTAAAGAGGTCCACAGATTGTTCCCTCGGTACTCAGAGAGAAAGCTAGCTCACCGTTCATGCTGAATAAATCGGGTAATTGCAAGCTGGATACGACCCGTTCATTCCTGCGTTAGCAATGCCGAGACTGGGAACTGGTTGGTACACACTGGAGACAGCGCGGTGACCGAGAGCCCGACCACGAAGAGCTGGAGTCGGGGTGATGATGCGGGCACAAAGTTTTCCCTGGAGGATTCTAACATCCAAGTTATAAGTTGGTCCCCGACCCCCAGAGACTTCACCATCTATGAGCGGATCCTGATCCTGGTAAGCTGATCACTGCCCTGCGTCGGCTCTTTTATACGCACATAACACAATCACTGCGGCTCATTCTTGGTTTTGCAGTTGGCGAGCCAACATTTCAACGACCTCCCATTTAATTCACTAGTATATATGGAAGTAACTCTGAAAACATGATCCAGCACACAAAGAAGGGTAAAGAGTCATAAACTACCAAAGGTGCGACAACTTTAGTAATCCAAACCCACCATAAATTACTGCACTCACATAAAGCTATCCTAGAGTTACCAAAATCCGTAGAAATCTCCATAAATAATGTACAATGGGGGGCGCTTACTGGATAGAAATGACAGATTGTTGCACTCGTGCTGGGGTTATTGACTTAGTCAGCACAAATGTAGCCAACACATCACTCCGTGCCATGATAAGTCCACAACAGACCAACATAAACACGTAACACCAAAACGTATTAAAATGTCCAAAAAGGACCAATACAGCTATGCCTAAAAACTTGGGCTTGGTGGTTCCTGCCTCATAGCAGGGCGATTATCCTAGAAAGGTCAGCCCCACATCTCAAAGCTAAGAAGCCTAGTCTGTCCCTAGACGGAATATAGGGGAGGATATATAGCAGATAGTAGAGCTAACAGAGCTAGGCATAGGTACATAGCAGTTTGGAGTCTACAGCCACAGCATACAAGTGGCATAGCAATAGGGGCTGCAGGGGTCACAATTGTGACCTGACTCCTAAGCCAAGGGGACCCAGAGGCATCCCCACGCCACATCTCTACAGAGCCCAAAGCACACCACTTCAGAAGGCACCTAACTATACTGTATTTATGTACTGAGCCTGGTTCTGGGGCTGTACTTATGTTATGAGCTTGGTTTTGGTATTGTATCTATGTCATGAGTTTAGTTCTTGTGCTGTATTTATGTTTATATTTACTGAGCTTGGTTCTTGTAGTATCCATTCACTGAGCTGTTCTGGTGTGGATATACTGGGTATGTATAATGGGGGGGTGACATTTTTTTAAGCACAGATCGACAGGGACCCGTTGCTCAGTATACCTGTCCATCAGCTGATCGTCTGGCCCTCTGTCAGTGCAGTCATCATCATTAGTGGTCAGGGTAGGAAGTGTGAGCCTCGGGCTTCTATTATACGTTCTGTTCCTCTTATGGTGAGACCCGGACATCCTGTGCTGACCATAAAGAAGAGCAGGAAGTGTAAGAGCAGTGCAGCACTCCTATTGATGTCAATGGGAATCTTACTCGCCATCAGGAGGCACCAGAAGAGGAGCGAGTGTCAAACTAATGTTAAGAAGAAAGGTATAAATATTGGATGTGAGACAATGAGGACCTTGGGAATCAAGAATGCTTATCAATGGGTACCTGGAAATAGGCTGGTGTGGTGAAGGAAGCGGGCTGTTTAGCGCATGGCGCAATAAAAGAAACCTGATAAAACCTGGTCGTAAGATCTGGAATGTATTCTCAGAAAACACAATTCTGTCAGGGTACGCATCTACCAATTTAAGCAGCCCACATGATCCCCAAAAAGAAGTGCAGTCTAAAGTTAAGCGTTGATGGAAACAGGAGTTATTCTGCAGAGTCATATTTGCCACCAAGTCCTGAAAAGCTAAAATTTTCTTGGCAGTAACCCATACCTTCTGTGCCAACCTAACTAGAGGCTGAAGGGCTATGACTGGAGTCTCCATAATAGGCCATAGAGAATGCCATCCCATATAAGTAGCTACGTGACATTCAGAATTAGGAAGAGTATCAGTATTATCCCTGTGTTCTAGGTATCTCAGTTGGCCAACTAAATGGTAGAAATGGAGATCTGGTAATGCCAGCCCCCCATATCCTCAGAGTGCTGTAAGGTAGACAACTTAAGCTTATGATGAAAGGAGCAACAAGCGAATTCACCTGATGAGAAAAGGACCTAACGATAGGGGTAGACACATGTTCCACAGAAATTTGGGCATAATTGTCATTTTGACCAGACTTGTGTAGCCGGCAACATTGACTGGAAGACTCTTCCAAATAGCGAACTTCTTCTAGACATATAACAAGGCGCAACTTGTCAGTCATATTCCAACTCTGGCAGCCCAGGAATCAAACTCATAAAGCACCAACAGACCCTGCATTAAAGGCTTCCCCGTCTAAGGGGATTGTTGGAATTTTAGGGCAAGAGACTATGAAAATGGCCAATAGAAAGGGGATAAAGGACACCCATGATTGGTCCTCTTTGCAAGGAGGAGCGTGGGGATGGCTGACCATTGAGAGATATACTAGATTTGTGTTTTTTTAAAATAAATAATAGGAAATAAGAGTTACGTTTTGATGTTCGTCAAATTGCTTTCTTGCCCCCCGGTGATTTGACTTAACATTTGTGTGATTGTGCAGCACATTCATCCGGGTCATTTGTGTTTCTGCATCATATTTACTTCTACACATTTTGCACATGTTGTAGTCTACAAGCTGCGAACACCGGCAAATGCTGCTTTGTAGAAGTGGCCGATGCAAAAGGCATGGGAGAGGATTCCCTCGCTCATGAGAACAAATGTTCGCAGGTTCAAACCTTGCTCCCTTCCCAGCGTGAAGTGCTTGAGATTCTGGCGCCCTACAGGAGGCATATAAAAGGGCTTGAGCTGCGTCACGGCTTCAGACCCAGAGAGGAGAAGCATCATGGTGGCCACCATTGTACGTCAGTAAAACAGCAGCAAACTCCTCATGCTGTGGAGTGGACAACAAGAGAGTAAGACAGACTGGAAGTGCCCTGACGACCTGGGGGGAAGATGCCGCACCAACGGCAGACCAATTGGATCCATGGGGTGAAGCGTCCCACACCGCAAGTCAACACTGGAACTGTTAGTGAGTGTGCTATATGCCCCTTATACTGTATTATGCAAACGCCTGGCCATGGTGGGGGAAGGAGGACTCATTGAGGATGTGAGAAATGATTATTGCACCATAAGTATTGCATGAAGGGGGGGTTAGCATGAAGCATATTATATTTATAGTGAAGTTTCAAAAGATGCCAAAGTTCTAAGATAAGACTTGTACCTCGCTGCTGCCAATGGAGAGAGACAGATGGAATGGACATGTACATGTTTGCAGGTGACGCCTGTTGCAGAAGAAGCGAATCGATGTTGAGTTATTACAAAACAGTTATGTCCACGACCCCCATATGAAGCGACAGAACATATCATCAGCTCAGTAAAGTTATACTTTTATAGAAAAGTATTCCTCCAGACCTCTATGCATATCTGACTTCTACAGAAGCAAGAAATGTTAACTTGACACAAAGCACATAAAACACACAGGTGCGGCAACGGGACTCTTTCAATGGCTTTTGTTGAGTGACAATTTAAAGTTTGCCAAAACTCTGTCAAGTTAATGTTTGCTACATCTGTGTATGGTCTAACAAGACCTAATAGAATAGCTTCGACTGGATGGAAGACATTCTTATACTAATACCTCTGGATGCAGGGCGTAACTATGAAGGATGCAGGGGATGTGCTTGCACTCGGGCCCAGGAGCCTTAGGGGTCCAGAAGGCCTGTTTTATCCATACATGGAGCCCAGTACTATGAATAAAGCATTATAGTTGGGGCCCTGTTACAGGTTTTGCATTGTGGCCCGGGAGCTTCAAGTTACGCCTCTGCCTCCAGACGTATCGCTAACTTGTAGTACAGCATATATTCCAGTCCTGGCCAGTAGATGGCGACAGACAGGAGAATTTCCTCGCACATCTGGCTGTAATGAATTGTAAACCTGATTTGAACTTAATTGAAACAAGAAACGAGAAGGATTTTTTGCTGTTTTTGGCAGTTTGTGCGGAGCAGAATAATTGTACATGGGGATTTGCTATCTGCACCAGTTTATGCAGCGAGTCCCTATAGTGCACAGATGGGAATTATTTCCAAGAATGGTAGGACAGAACAGGAAAACATATTTTAGCACAAATACGCTGAAGAGAAAGTTTTTGAAACTTGTTACATGTGTTCATGGGAAACCAGCGGCCGTATTAAATATCATGTGTAATTACACAGAATCACAACAGCTGTCCGTGCAGATAGAACCGAGTAAAAGGGAAGTCAATTACTAATGGACAGTCCTTAGCATAGGTTAGCTACCATAGTAGATTGACAGGAGTCTGTCCCCCGGGACCACTGTTGATCAGCTGATTGTTGGGCTGATGCACTTGTGAACTGAACAAATGTTTGCAGGAAACAGACAGCTCCATTCCCAATGCAGTGGCCAAGTTTGGTATTACAGGCAAAATTCCCAATAAAGTGAGCCCTTACACCCTCGTTGATAGAAAAAAAGATAAGTTCTGGGACTCTGTATAGGATGTCAAAAAACATTTTTTTTTGCAAGAGGGTTTTTAATTTTAAAAGTAGTAAAACATAAAAAATACCTATGAACAATGAACACAGCATTGCCATAATGGCACTGACCCCGTGGAATGAAGTTACCATGTAGTTTTTAGCAATAAAAAATGGTACAATTTTGTTTTTATTTCACCCCACTTAATTTTTTTTTACATTTTTCAATGCCTTAAATGCTACATCAAATGGTGCCAATTCAAAATACACCCCCTCTTACAAGTAACAAGACCTCCGACTGCCACGTTGACAGAAAAACAAAAAATGTAAAGCCCTTGAAAGGAGAAGGTGAAAAAAAATCCGAAAAATAACTGGTAGTTCAGGGGTTAAAGATAATATATTGCTACTGGGAGCACACCTAGGGCTTCCTATGACTACATGCAGCGCTCACGCTTTTACCCATCCCTTAAAACGTAACCGTAGGGAGCATTCATACGAGTCAGTGCGATACCGGTCCGAGAATCTCCGAAACGCATCGCATCTAAGCACTTGTGATCTTCACGGACATGAAGAAAACCACAAGTGCTGCCAATAGTGTCAATTCCAAAAATAGCATAAATGAAGAAATATGAAGGCTGACACATTGGTTATTGTCCTATTTTATGATGGTTTTGAATGGATCCCATTGCCAGAAACAGAAACCTGCACTGAAAGAGTTAACACAAGTGTGAACAGTGTCTTATGTGTACTGAGGTTGTTGCCTCACTCAATATCTGTGGCTATGGATGATTACATAGTAGCCACTTGAAGCCAAGTTGGTCATAAATACAGAACAATATCCGTGATAGTCACTTCATTCCCAGTTAGACGCAGTGTCCCAATGTCTAATGTACTGAAAGACAGACGTCTACTCAACCAATAGACCTATGGGTGGAAGAGGAAGGAAGCCTTACATTTCATGCATCGTGCTGGAGATCTCCAGGTGTATTTCACTGCAGTCCTATTGTTTGCTTATACATTATACTGACAAAAGTATTGAGACCCCCATCAATCCTCAGCGGTCAGGTGATGTGTGAGCATTAGGTATAATGGAGAGGATCCCACAGGAGACCCCAATACAGAAACCATTAGGTGTCACCAGGTGTAGAGCTGACAACGGGGTCTGGCGGGTGAATGTCACCGGGTGGAGAGCTGACAACGAATCTGGTGGGGGGATGTCACCAGGTGTAGAGCTGACAATGGGGTCTGGTGGGGGATGTCACCAGGTGTAGAGCTGACAATGGGGTCTGGTGGGGGGATGTCACCTGGTGTAGAGCTGACAACGGGGTCTGGTGGCGGGATGTCACCTGGTGTAGAGCTGACAAGGGGGTGTGGTGGTGGGGTGTCACCAGGTGTAGAGCTGACAACGGGGTCTGGTGGGGGGATGTCACCTGGTGTAGAGCTGACAAGGGGGTGTGGTGGTGGGGTGTCACCAGGTGTAGAGCTGACAACGGGGTCTGGTGGTGGGATGTCACCAGGTGTAGAGCTGAGAATGGGGTCTGGTGGGGGGATGTCACCAGGTGTAGAGCTGACAACAGGGTCTGGTGGGGAGATGTCACCAGGTGCAGAGCTGCCAACGGGGTCTGGTGGGGAATGTCACCAGGTGCAGAGCTGACAAGGGGGTGTGGTGGTGGGGTGTCACCAGGTGTAGAGTGGACAATGGGGTCTGGTGCTGAAATGTCACCAGGTGTAGAGCTGCCAACGGGGTCTGGTGGGGGAATGTCAGTCAGTGTAGAGCTGACAACGGGGTCTGGTGGGGAATGTCACCAGGTGTAGAGCTGACATCTGAGTCTGGTTGGGGAATGTCACCAGGTGTAGAGCTGACAACGGGGTCTGGTGGGGAGATGTAACCAGGTGTAGAGCTGACATCTGGGTCTGGTTGGGGAATGCCACCAACCAATCAGTACGGGACATCGCAGCACTTTTGGGCCTTCCAGAGTCCACTGTTGGCCATGTTATTGGGAGATGGAAGCCATCCGGTGTTTGCGGTGCAGTCAGTGAGACTTGTAAACTGACAGACCATGGACAACAAAGCCTTGTAGGAGCTATAAAGACATCACACACATTGTCTGCCCTCGCTCAGGAGGTCTCACCAGAACCATCTATTAGCACCAGAACCATCCATGGGGAACGACATGTGAAGGGTTACCATGGACGAGCGGCGGCACACAACATCACAGCAGTGACTGCACAGCGGCGCTTGTGATGGCGCTTGGAGCGACGGACTGTAAGTGAGTGGAAGCAAGTGTTGTGGATGGCTGAATGAGAGTAACAATCTTCCAATCGGATGGTCGGACTTGGGTGTAGCAGTTGCCTGGAGAGCGGTTTCTACGTGACTGCATCGTCCCAACAATGAAGTCTGGAGGAGGTTCTGTTATGATGTGAGGGTATTTCTGCTCCAAAGGACTAGGGCCATTGGTTATAGAGTAGTCCTGTGGCAATACTTTGGTACACCTTTGTATCTCTACCAACATGACCGAGCACCATGTCATACGGCACACAGTGTTGAGGCTTGCTTTGAGGGGCAAAATGTCTGCAAATTTAATTAGCTGGCCCAAAGTCCAGATCTCAGTCCCATCAAGCATCTTTGGGACAAAATAGAAAGCTGTATCTATGCACATCCCAAAATCCCATCATCCCTCACATCCCTATCTGAAGCTACTCAATGAATGGGGGCAAATTCCTCAACACATCCATGGGAATTTGGTGGAAAGTGGTCACTGCAGTCAAAAGACGGCCAACACCGGATTGAAAAACGTGAACAAAACCAAATGTCATCACCTTCTATGTGCGGCCCAATACTTATCAACATGGCGTACATCATATGTGTTGGCCTCGAAGGCTTTATGTAGGGGAGAGACGGATTTGGAGACCGGACATTACTTTTCGATTTATTTGTAACACAAACATTGCTCAAGGGTATAAATTCTGGAAAATGGAAGTGGTTTCTTAGCTAATCTGTAAGGCATTCAGTTACAGTAAACAATGCCAAATATTCAAGTCCAAAGTCAGCGCTCCAAATTACAGCGAGCAAATGTCTAGAGCCGGAGTTATCTCATGTTTTCCATTGTCAGGCTGACATGAAGCAGACAGAGCTGCAGGCGGTGCCAGGAGGCAGCAGGACGAGTCCAGTCCTGAACTCGTCTGAATAATGACTGTAAGTGTTGGGTTGTTCATGATTTACAGATCATCTAAGAAATGAATGTGACAAGTGAGTGAAGTCACCCGACAGTCACCCCCACAAACATCATAGGTGGAAACCTTAAAATGACGCCATTTTCTCCCATGTTTGACAGATCTCGTAGGTTTCAGTACTTGCTGGAGTTTATACATATTCAGCTGGAAGTCATGTTGACAGAACGTTACACATTACGTGTTAGATTGGTCTTTGGTGGGTGTGGTCATGGATATTCAACATAATGTTGGTGTCCTTTTAGTTAAAGGGGTTGTCCCGCGCCGAAACGGGTTTTTTTTCCCCAATAGGCCCCCCGTTCGGCGCGAGACAAACCCAATGCATGTGTTAAAAAAAAAAAAAGTTTAGTACTTACCCGAATCCCCGCGCTGCGGCGACTTCTTCCTTACCTTAGCAAGATGGCCGCCGGGATCTTCACCCATGATGCACCGCGGGTCTTCTCCCATGGTGCACCGTGGGCTCTGTGCGGTCCATTGTTGATTCCAGCCTCCTGATTGGCTGGAATCGGCACACGTGACGGGGCGGAGCTACGAGGACCAGCTCTCCGGCACGAGCGGCCCCATTCACCAGGGAGAAGACCGGACTGCGCAAGCGCGTCTAATCGGGCGATTAGACGCTGAAATTAGACGGCACCATGGAGACGGGGACGCTAGCAACGGAGCAGGTAAGTGAATAACTTCTGTATGGCTCATATTTAATGCACGATGTACATTGCAAAGTGCATTAATATGGCCATACAGAAGTGTATAACCCCACTTGCTTTCGCGGGACAACCCCTTTAAGCATAGAGTTTATCCCATAATCCAGGTTACAGTCTCTAGAATACTAGAGTACAGTTATTCCTGGAGGCCCGGGCCTCAGGCGTCATCTTACCTATTGGCGCTACACTACTGTTGCCTAAAAAAAGTAGACAAGTCTCCCTGTTAAAGGGTCACCAGATTTTAAGACGAGTTGTGTTAATATGTTACTAACATGATTAGTAGAAAAAGGGCAAATCACTTTATTTACCTAAAATGATGTTTTTGTGCTGAAAAAAAATCCCATTAACCCTTTGCAATCCAATTTTAGATTCAGGGTTTCCTAGGGGGCTCTCTCTTTCTGCCATTATACAATGGCGCTATCTGCTGGCTAGAGCCAGTACTACAGTATGGGACATGCTGGAGAGGCCCCCGACAACAGAGCAACCAGTAATATACAATATGAATACCCTGCTGGATGTGTTCCGACATCAGAGTTTTACAGCCTTCAATCAGAATGTCTTCAGATGTCAGACAGTGGATTGGAAAGGGTTAAAGGGCTGGCCGCGAGGGATCCCTTTCTTCTAACTTGCTGCATGTTGTCAAATGAAGTCTTCCTCTAGTAGTAGGGACACTGAGATGGACTACAAGAAGTAGAGGTAGATGTTGTCTCATGCTGTTTATACAGGGAAGGAGAAAGACTCCCACACAGATGTAGCTGCTGTTAATAGTAAGTGATTTACTGCCCCACAACTTCACGTTACAGATAACAAATGTCTGCGCTGCTCAGTACTTCTGTAGTGGCCTTCATTATGCTTATGATTCGGTGTGTAGTACAGACAATTAACCTCTTAAGGACCCCGGACCATTTTTATTATTAATTTTTAGTCTGATTGCTTAAACCATATACTGCAATACTACAGTACTGCAGTATATGGTATTTCAGGGCATTTTATTGGGATGCACCATAGGTCTGTCTTATTAGACAGAAATACATAGCATGTCTGGGATGCCAGGTCAATTGAATGGCACCTCGATATCTCATTGCAAAGGAAGTTACTTGGGACCAGTGCATCTAAGGATTAATAGCCTCAATCAGAGTGAGCTCTGATCAAGGCTGTTGTGGGCGGGTGTAAACTGTCAAAGACAGCTGGCATCCACCATATATGGAGCCGGATGGGCTCCTGATCCAACGCTATACAAATCCAAGACGTAGAAGATGTACATGTACGTCCTTTAGGGTAAAGGGGTTAAGGAGCAAAAGTGATGGTTTTCTCCACAAGCAGTTTTGATATAAATGACAGCACTAGGACAAACCCCCATTGTAGTAGTGACCGTGGAATGCCACTTCCCAAAAGCCAGTATAGCAAAAGGTCTCAGCAGCCCAAGATAACAGCTAGTCCCCTCCCGTCTGCTAAGGGAAGACTGAATATTAGAGATGCTGCTTACAAGGATACAAGTCGTAGTGGCCAGAAATAGTCCTACTCCTCCTGTACACACAAGACAGGTTATTCTGAAAAGTCGTCTAAGAGTGTAGGTATGTTTTAAAGGGGTGGTCCAGTTGTAAACTATTGGTGGCCTATCCGCAGGCTTAGTCATCAATTGAAGGTCAGTGAGGGGATTTCCTCTGATCAGTATTGAGCTGATTTCTGGTAGAAGCAGACAGCTCCGTTTCCACTATAGTGGCCCAACCTCATATTGCAGACGGTGTTACCATTGAAGTGAATGGAAACTTTGTGTACAATACCAAGCCTGGCCACTGCAGTGAGAACGGAGCTATCTGCTTCCTGCAGAAATCAGCTTAGTGCAAGAGCGCACTGACCAAGCAAACAGCTGACCACCCGGGCTCGAAGACTACTGACCCACTGCCAACCTACTGATGATGCCTATCCTCAGAATAGGCCATCAATACTTTACAACCAAATCAGCCCTTTAAGGATTAGTATGATGCATTTTATTGTGTGCAGGTCCATTCTTCACCAGTAGGGCTTCTTCTTTTATCATTCTATTTCCACTATGAGTACGGTACAGCTTTTAACGTTTGTGGTGTAACCATAATTGTGCTCCTCCTTGAAGGTTCTCACCATGTAAATGGGGTTTAAAGGGAACTAGTCAGCAGGTCTCATACTAATTGTGTCATACAGTATGTAGAGCAGTAGACTTCCATTGGAGTCTTGCTTTCCCTGGAAAAAAACGTAATTTACAGGCGCTCAGCTAAGTGCTTGACCACGAGACGAGCGTCTAGTCCAGTTAGCCTTGACACAGTGCATCTGCTTCCCTGCATGTCTGCCCAGGAAAGAGTCATAGGCTCAACCTTTAAGATGCTTCGTGTACACCGCAGTATTCAACTAATAACCAAAATCCAAATTTTTGGGCAGCTGAAACATATTTTTCCATTGGAGCTTCCTTAGCACGGATTACAATTAGTGCTGAGCAAACTTTTGAAAAATTTAGTTTTGTTCAAATTAGTTTGAACCGAACCAAAACTTCACCAATATCCCTAAAAGAGGCGTATAAACTGTCTAAGAGCCATAAAATAATAATAGTTCTTCTCTCAGTGGCTAGCATTGTGGTCTTTCAGCACTGGGTCCTAGGTTCAAATCTGACCAAGGACAACATCTGCATGGATATTTTTGTGGGTTTCTACAAACATTCATACAAACTCCATGCAGATGTTGTCCTTGGACCTCAGTGCTGAAAGGCAACAATGCTAACCACTGAGCGACCATGCTCCTTCTTCAACCGGAGGAGGAAGGTGAAGGACAGGTATGAGGAGGAGAGGAAGATGAAGGAGAAGGAAGGAGGAGGGAGGAAGACTAAGGACAGGAAGGAAAAGGAGAGAAAGGAGAAGGAGAGGAAGATGAAGGAGAAGGAGAGGAAGATGAAGGAGAAGGAGAGGAAGATGAAGGAGAAGGACAGGAAGAGGAAGGAGAAGGAAGGAGGAGGGAGGAAGATGAATGACAGGAAGGAAAAGGAGAGAAAGGAGAGGAAGATGAAGGAGAAGGACAGGAAGAGAAAGGAAAAGGAAGGAGGAGGAAAGGAAGATGAAGGACAGGAAGGAAAAGGAGACAAAGGAGAAGGAGAGGAAGACGAAAGAGAAGGACAGGAAGAGAAAGGAGAAGGACAGGAAGGAGGAGGAGAGAAAGAGGAAGGAGAAGGAGAGGAAGGAGGAGGAAAAGGAGAAAGAGAAGAACCTCTTCTCTAAAGGAGGTAGGAGGATGAGGAAGAAGCAAGTTGGTGGCTCAGTGGTTAGCACTGTTGTTCTAAGTTCAAATCAGACCAAGGACAACATCTGCATGGATATTTTTGTAGGTTAGTACAAACATTCATACAAACGTCATGCAGATATTGTCTTTGGTCAGAATTAAACCCAGGACCCCAGTGCCTAAAGACAACAATGCTAACCACTGAGCTACCATGCTTCTTCTGGAGGACAAAGAAGAGGGAGGAGAAAGAGAGGAAGGAGGAAAAGAAGGAGGAAGAAGACAAAGCATGGTGGTTAGCACTGTTGCCTTGCAACGCTGGGGCCCTAGGTTCAAATCTGACCAAGGACAACATCCTCATGGAGTTTGTAGTGATGCTTGTAGAAACTCATACAAAGATCCATGCAATGTTGAATGCTGTGAGGCATCAGTGCTAACCACGAAGAGCAGGAGGAATAATCTTAATGGGTGCAGCTGAGAGGAAACGCTCAAGGTTCAGGTTCGCACTGAAGTAAGACAGTAGACTATATGCCATGTTCTCACAATGACCTGCTTGTGCTTCATTGCCATCCGTGATACGACTGACGTCCTTCACTAGATATACTATATATAATGCAACACAGAAACACTTCTGCTTTGTGTTTTGTACAATTCCATTGCATTAACCAAGTATAGTTACTACTTTTTCTGATAGAGTTCAGTAACGGGTTATTATAACACTACCCATCACAT
Organism: Eleutherodactylus coqui; assembly: GCF_035609145.1. NCBI lineage: Eukaryota > Metazoa > Chordata > Amphibia > Anura > Eleutherodactylidae > Eleutherodactylus > Eleutherodactylus coqui. Next base: position 185,016,567 of record NC_089844.1, on the reverse strand, counting down.
TATACTCCTACAAGTTTGTGTTAGAACTTTCTGAAAACAAATAATATTTAGAAAAAAAAGTTGAAAACTGAAATAAACTCGGAGTCTTGGAACCTCGCTCTTCATCACTTGTCTGCTGTGCCTAAAAAAATCATATATATTCATATTAGTTAAACACTTTTCATACTATCACTCCAGTGCAGGAGCACGCTACTAGGTGTGGCCGCTTTCTGCACCACGAGTCGGCCACCAGATGGCAGCAGCACAACATCTGTAGCAGCTGCTCCGCATGTACACAAATTCACATCCTTTCCAAAAATGTCAGCAGTTTCTGATCCGTATAAGCTGGAATATGAATTATCAAACAGCCCATGTCCATGATTTGTCTTGTAACACATGGAATAATAAAATCACAGAACATATGTTTTACATCATCGTTTTTTGAAGTCAGGGGTCCATAGTGCCAAAGGGAAAAAAAGTAATGTCAGTATCCAGTTGTGTTCTATAGTAACATGTCATATTAATACTGATGAGATCATCAGACTGTACATTGCCAGTTTCTGTAGACTACAGACAGGCAAAATGTTTTCGCTCAGTCTGTTCCAGCTGTTACAACATGGGGTGAATAGTCCTATCCTACAGCTACATATGAGGACATGGAAACTCTTACAGTTATGCAGAACACAGTTGTAGCAAAATGTAGCATATGCACTAATAGTAACACAGCAGACCAGGCATGGCTACAGGGTGCATACTTGTTACATAGGGAGTGCATGAAGCTCTGCATATCCATCCATCCATCCATCCAATCAGGTGATGCATCCTTTGAAAGGGGGTGTACCGGTGGGTTATTGCTCTTTTTCGGTACAACATGCATGAAATCAGGGATGGGTATAAGGGCTCATTCCCACCAGGGTTTAGCCTCCGTTCAGGCTTTCAGTCTCTCTGTTACATTTTGGTAGCAGAGATATGGAATTAAACTGTTCGGTTTTTACCACCATTGATTTCAATGGGGTTGTTAACAAATGGAATGCAGTCTGCAGAGGTATTTGTTCCATTTAAATGGACTGGAAGCAAAAAGAAGACTTTCTGGTTTTTTTTTTTAAACCTCATTGAAATCAATGGTGGTAAACACTAAACCGTTTAATTCCGGTTTAATTCTATCTCCCTGCTTCCAAAACGTAACAGAGCCTAAACGGAGAATAAACACTAGTGTGAACAATCCTAACGACTGTTACAAATAGCAACAATGTATCCAACAGGGGGCGCTCTACTTCTGCGACTAGCTCGGTCACTTATTTTATAGATCCTTGATATTTTCAACTTCCAAAATCTGCGCTCAAGGTTCCACTTTCTGCTCCATTGGGAGTGCTGGACAGCGGAATCCCCATGGCCAAACGGTTCCGTCTTAGGATGGAACCGAACAGTGTTGAACAAACACCATTGATTATAATGGGGTCCTTTCATTTTTGGCTCAGATGCCCGGCTTTTATCTAAAAAATAAAGTGCTGCATGCAGGACTTTTTCTTCCTGTGTTTTGTGCCGGAACCTGATGTGAAACCCCCTAAGTTAATGGTTACAATGAGGTCAACCTGACATAAACAGAAACTTCCTACTTATTCCATTAGCTTATTACCTCTTAGAGGAATGGCAGAGCGGTTCCATAGCGCTTTCTAATGAACTACACACAATGAATGTATGTCAGTGATACAATGTTGCAATACATACTGTACTATCACATTACTATACTCCATGCAGATGGGAAGCACCAGAGAAATAGTTATGCAGAACAATACAAGTTTACAAACAACTCGCTTACTACACAAAACATACTATAAAAGGGGTAATCTGATGCTTATGGTATAATACTCTGCATGCAAGTGCCAATATCACCCTCCTCGCTTACTAATAGCGACATTACAGCAATCTGAGTGTTACAAAACAGCATCCAAACCATACAGGAAATATTAATAAAGTGAAACTGCTAATAAAACTCCAACCCGCTGTCTACTAGGAAAGTTTTCCTTAAGTTCTGGAAGTCATTGCAAAGTAATTAGGAACATGTACAAGGAAAATGTACAAGGCAGCAGCGCTGATGACAAGATGTTGGGGTCTACAGAGATGTCTGAGCGCACATCTGCCCATTCTTGAGGACTGCATTAGTACAGTTGTTCTACCAGCATTAGAAGGTCAGATTACATTGCAGGTAGGGACACTTTAGGGACGACTTCTGCCTGCTTTGTAGTAAGCTTCATGTGCTAAAGCCATAACTTCATATCCTAATGATGACCTGGGGGGCAGTAAAAGCCCCCTCATTCATTCATGCCATGTTAGACTGTGATGTAAGTTTTGTTTTCTTTCCTTTTATAGGTTGCATTTAGTGTTTGAGCAATTTTAAGAAAAGAATACAAAGTTGTGACAATTACTCACCTTTCACTTGTGCCAGAATTAGGGAAGGGTAAGTCACTGCAATGATGCAAATGAGGGAGGATATGTGCACAAAGCTCATCATGTCTAAATGTTAGACATGAGACTCTAAGTGCAAACTAGGGGGAGAAATTGAAAAAAAATCTTCTTAAATTAGCACCATCAATTGTTCCCCTGCCCCTTCAGCGATGGGCCTTTATACAGAACGTAGCCACAGAGATTCCTTTGCACTGTTCTTAAATAGGAAAATCTTTGGCTTGCACTAAATTCCAGCCCCTTTTTGAAACTTGAGAGGTGTTGCCACCACGAAACCCCTTCCATGCTGAAGGATCCCATATAGGGCTTGCCTTGCAATACGTTGCCAAGTGACTATGCAGAGTTAACATAGAGGAACCCTTGTTTGACCTTACAGAATAGGAAGAAGTTAGAGAACACATCTGGAGAAATGTACTTTGTGTGAATGAGCGGAGCTGCAAATTTTCATAACCTTCTAAATATAGAGAGAACAGATGTGATCGGGTCTATTACTGCACACATTAGATGCTGAAATTGCTTGTTCATTAGATGACTCCAACCAGAGCTGCATATGAATGTATCTAACACTGCAGTGTGCTATCTGACCACTAAGTGATGCAGAACGGGGTACTGCAAACAGCAACCCAATCATGATAGAAGTTGGTGTGCAATCAAGAATCAGTCAGTGTAAGGCTGCGCTGCAATCCACTTTCCCGCTGCCTTTGAGGAATCCCATAACGGAACGAACAGCGGCGAATGGACCCGTTGACTGTAACAAGGTCCATTTGGTTTAACCAGAAGGAAAAGGGCTATTTCGTCTGGTATTTCGTGCAGGATCTGCAATGGAGGCTCCAACGCGGAGGTGAAGGCAGCCGTATCCTCTTCAAACAATTAAAGCTTATTTTATAGTTATTTCATCAGCATTATTTCATTATCATAACTTTTTGCAGAGCTTTAATGAAACAACTAACAGTGGCTCACCACCCAGACCGCAGGACGTCAAGGATAATTCTGCGGTATCGTCTCACTGTTTAAACCTTCATAGTAACTCTTATACTCTGGACTGTACCATTCCAAATTCAGACATAGTAACATAGTATGCAAGGCCGAAAAAAGACATATGTCCATCCAGTTCAGCCTATTACCCCCCTAATTTTGATCCAGAGGAAGGCAACCCCCCCAATGAGATAGAAGCCAATTTTCCCCATTAAAGGAAAACAATTCCTTCCCGACTCCAATCTGGCAATCAGAATAATCCCCGGATCACCGACCCTCCTGAAGTCACAAGTGATGATAACATATCTTATTGTATCACTCAAGAAAGGCATCCAGGCCCCTCTTGAACACTTTCATCGAATTCTCCATTATCACGTCCTCAGGCAGAAAGTTCCATAGTCTCACTGCTCTTACAGTAAAGAACCCCCTTCTATGTCAGTGATGAAACCTGCTTTCTTCTAGATGTAGAGGACACCCCAGTTTATTGTATCGTATTTAAAAACCACAATTTAATAAAAAATTTAAAAAAACAATTGAAACAACAAAATTTGATAAACCGCAAGGCCCTCGCGTAAACACATATAATACAATATAATGTGACAAACTATAGTATTGTTGACAATATACTGGATCCATTTCTTTCTAAGGTGTCTCCACGTTCTTATGAGACGATCGCCCACAACAGGTTTGCACATCTATGGAGTTCATACGCCGGACTCCGACACTTCCCAACTCTATAAGACGGCGACACCTCGTCACTCTTTAAGATCACCAAGTTTTGAGTTTTAAAATGTATAATCAGTGAGCATTGATATTTCCCACATTCCAGCATCTCTAAGTCATGTCTCTGCTGGTAGCCTGTGCACTGATTGTATAGCGGGCTTAGTAGATAATGCATGGGGGGTATCCCATTAGCTGAGGCCTGTCATTCCATGTGCAGCTTCCGAGGAGCAGGCCCTCAGCCGAGGAGACGGAGTGTTAGCCTTGTCACTGGGCTCTACCGTCTCCTCCCTAAGGGTAACTCGGGACCCAACCTGGTTACTGCTGAGGGAGATCAAGGGCATAGTAACCAAGGGTCAGCTGTAGTCCAGTATTTGTCACTCGTGACGCCAATGTTCCGTCCTTTGCGGTGGATCACTCTGACATTCATTCCAGGAATAAAATAATCCACACACAAAGTATACTTTTCTGAGTAGGAATTGGGAATGCTTAGTTTTCCCGTTTACTTCTCTTCACAGTAACAGAAAAATGTAACAGTCCTAACATAGACCAACACTCCTGAGAAATAGTGCTGGGACAGGGAGGCTTCCCAGGGGATTACCCAGCCACAGTCCTAGTTATCTGTCGGTCCCCTCTCTCTCTGTAACTTTCTCGCTCCACTGCCAGTCACTTGCAGGTCTCTTGCTTCCTAGTGGTTTCTCTCCTTCTCCTGACTCATGTGTTTCCCACACATCTTTTAGGGTCCGGGCACATTCACTCTTATCCTGGATAGCGGTCCTAGGGAGTTTCCTCCAGAAGGGCTAGGCCCAAGCGGGGGCACCGGACCACCTCTCGGACTCTTCCATACTGACTGTCTCCTCTGACTTCTCTCTTCTGACTTACTCTTGCTTCTTCTTTTTTACTTAATCATGTGACCACTCTTTTATACAACACGAGGGACAAACCGATACATTTTCCAGACATGACCAAACATTAACCCCCTCATGCCTGCAGCCTTCCAATACACAAAACTGATGCGTCCCACAAACATGCAAGTGCATAAGAGGTGATGGAGGGGACCCCTAAACTCTGGGCCATTACAGATACACATATGCATTTGTATCAAGATGTTTCTGTTGCACTGTGTTCAAACAGCTCTAGACCTCCTCCCCACAAACAATCAATCATATGGTGGGTGCCAGCTACATGTCCTTTTGCGGCCCAGTTAAGTCCACTTAAAAGTTGCACTGTTAGAACTTCTCTGCCAGATGCAAACTCCCCTTCTTCCTCAGTGGCTTTTAGTCCTCCATTAAACTTCTTCCATATTTACTCCCATTTGAGTTGTATAAAATTTGTGAATTGATTTTGTGGAATTGCAATCATTATTACAATTGTATGGCACCTGAAACACACAGTATGAATCTGCTGACAAATATAAAATGTTGTTTATCATATAAACATTATGCAAATAAACAATAAACAAAAATAAATAAAATTAGATGAATCCATAAAGCATCTGCAGCGAACCTACTCCCAGAAAACAAGGAATTCCAACTCTACTTTGAGTCCTCTCGGGGTCTCTGACTCAAACCCAAAAACCATTTTAGACTCATATTATCTAAATTCCTCCCTGCCAATCCTTTTTAACACTTTGTGGGGCTGAGAGGACCCGTCTCCTCAGATCACAATTATGATCATCTCAAAAGTGTCGTGATGATGTTTACTTGTCATAAGCACTTTTTATATTATTGATGTGTTCTGCAAGTCTTCTTTTCAAAGGTCTAGACGTTCTACCAATACACTCTTTGTAGAAAACAATCCCACTTCCAGAAGAAGTCATCGTTTTGTTCTAAAGCTCAGCATGCAGTTCCATCTCAGACAGATATGTAAATTATTAGAGTTGTGGTGTGATTAGATGAACAGTCTTGTCACCTGAAGCACTAAAAGTGGCTCCTTGTGTGTAGTGACCTCTTCTTCCACTGCAGCGTCCCGTAGGGTGACCCCGGACACAGGGATACGTTGAGGAGCTGGGAGGCCAAGTTGGACACTGGTCATGGTGGCACTTAGCAGGCTCCCTCCCAGAGGGACGTACGTAGCCTCGGCCAGGGCAGCGCTGGGCCTCTTCCGGGCACTCCTTGGAAAGGGATGCCCTATAACTTTGCGAAGAGGTATAGGGGTTGTCATGTGTGATGTCACTGCTCCGTTATCCAGCGGAAAGACCCTCAGTGGTAAACAACTGAGCCGTAGACTGGAGTAACGTACCTCAGGTCCCTGGGAACGGTCCAGGCCTGGCAAAACTTTACTTTGCATAAACAATAAGTGAAAGGCACAGTTTACACAGAATGGATGTGCAGGTAAACAATATTATCATACCTCTACACGGTGATCACTAAGAACAGGATGGCCGCGTAGGAACAGCAAGATTAAAGTACCTCTGCATGAGGATTTGGCCTTAACTCAGCGCCAACATGCTCAGACTCTCTCTCTCGGGACTCACTACTCCACGGTTACTGGCATACAGATATTCGAGAACCGCTCTTCCTCCTCCATTCTGCACCACATGGGAGTTAAAGGTACTCCCATGTGGCTGGCACTCTCAATGGAACTCCCAGAATTGGAGAACCAAAAAGCTCCCGACACACCCAAAGTATTCCTATTTATCTCCTCACTCATACCACATGACAAGACAAATTGATACATTGCAAGCATCTCCCAGGCTCATGCAACACTTAATTCCACACACGCTGCAGCTGTTCAATACACATAACAGAATGACAAGACACTTTGGCACAGAGCACCTACAAAAGACATTACATGTATGACACTTATGGAGGGACCAGCAACATAGACTTCTGGGCACTACACCACTTGTGTAGAGCTTGTTGACCACTAGATGCTACGACGCAGAGAAGAGACTTCACCCTGTTACCAGAGTCTGAGAGGGGCGCATTATTGGGTTGTGAGAAGCTGGATGGCTGTATCAACAAGTTGTCCTCCATCTGGGCCGTTCTCACCCGACTGTAAGGAGGTGTTGAGACCACTGGATGTGTTAGGGCACACAAGGTGACCGGGCTCAGGATGCCCCCTACAGACCACCAGTAGAGAGGAGTGTCTGACCAGACTGTTAGGGGGTGTTGGGACCAGTGGATGTGAGAGGGCACACAAGGTGACCGGGCTCAGGATGCCCTTGACAGACCACCAGTAGAGAGGATTATCTGATCACCTGAGAACCACGAGCAGCTCCAACTGTTTTGTTGTTTGCCATCCAGAAATAAGGGGCGCCATCGCTACAGACCCCTGTGTCTGACGGAACCATTTCCTGGCACTTGGCTGAAGGACATTTGGTCTCACAGCGCCCATTTCATATATTGTCTATTAGTGGTATGAGGGACAATGACAGCTCAGCGATATATTCAGGACATCCTGCATCCACATGTGTTCCTCTCATGGCGGCTTCCAAGAGGCAGCAGGATAATGCTCGGCCGCACACACAAGGGGGTCACAGGAAGCCCCCACAACATTGTCACACTTTCCTGGCCTGCCTAGTCACCAGATTTATGGCCAATAGAACATCTGGAAAGCCAATTTTGACAGCCTATGAGTTGGCACTATTAAAAGGCTCAGCTACAACAAATGTGGAGTGATACACCGCAGGATACCATACCGAACCTGTATACCTCCATGCCCACCCATATCTATCAGAGAACTCTCTCCTCAACCCCCTACAGTCTGGCTTCTGACCCAAACACTCGACAGAAACTGCCCTTACAAGGGTATCCAATGACCTACTGACAGCCAAATCGAGGGGTGATTACTCCCTACTGATCCTCCTCGACCTTTTCGCAGCATTTGACACTGTCGACCACAAACTCCTCCTCAGTATGCTTCCATCGGCCTAAAGGACACTGCTCTCTCCAGGTTCTCCTCCTACCTGTCTGACCGCTCTTTCAGAGTCTCCTTTGCTGGCTCTACTTCTTCTTCTCTTCCCCTTGCTGTTGGGGTCCCCCAAGGCTCGGTCCTCGGACCCCACCTTTTCTCTATCTACAGAGCCCCTATTGGACAAACCATCAGGAGATTTGGCCTCCAATACCACCTCTATGCTGATGACACCCAACTATACACCTCTTCCCGTGACATCTCTGCACCTTTTCTCCAAAACATCACCGACTGTCTGTCCGCTGTCTCTAACACTGTGCCCTCTCTCCACCGAAAACTGAACCTCTCAAAAACGGACTTACTGGTAATTCCACCCTCCACTAACCGACCTCATCCTGACATCTCCATCTCAGAGTGTGGCGCCACCATAACTTCTAGACAACACGCCCACTGCCTTGGGGTCATATTTGACTACGATCTCTCCTTTACCCCCTACATCCAATCTCTGGCCTGAACATGTCAGCTGCACCTCAAGAACATCGCAAGAATCCGCTCTTTTCTGACTGTGGACACGCTAAAAATGCTTACTGTCGCCCTCATCCACTCACGGCTCGATTATTGCAACTTGTTGCTGATCGACCTCCCCTGCACCAGACTCTACCCTCTCCAATCCATCCTAAATGCGGCAGCCAGGCTCATATTCCTGTCCAGCCGCTACTCGGAAGCCTCTGCCCTGTGCCGGTCATTGCACTGGCTGCCCATTAAATACAGAATTCAATTTAAACTCGCTACCTTCATCCACAAAGCCCTCCACAGCGCAGCGCCCCCCTATATTGCCTCCCTCATCTCAATCCATCACCCAGCCCGGGCTCTCCGCTCTGCTAATGAAACCAGACTGAGCACCCCTTTAATTCGAACTTCTCATTCCTGCCTCCAAGACTTCTCCAGAGCAGCACCGGTCCTCTGGAACGCACTACCAAAGGCTACCCGGGCAATCCAGGACTCGCAGAACTTCAGGCGTGCTCCAAAAATGCACCTCTTCAGGGAGGCATACCGCATACCCTAAACAAACCCCTCTGTACTCCACCTGATAACATTCTCCCTGACCTACTAACTGCAATCCCTGCTAGCCACCATAAACCACTGCTGCAGCCATACTGTTTCTGCCGTCACACGGCTAAATGTCTGACCATTGTCTATGTGTATAGGATCACTCACTCTCCGCCTCACCATACCGTGTACATCTCCAGCCCCTTTACCTTCTGTATCACCCTATTATCTGTAGTATGTAAGATCGTTGGAGCAGGACCCTCACCCCTATTGTTTCCATCAGCTGATTACTATGTAACCGTGGTTCTGTAATTTGTGTAGTTTTGTCTTTCTAGATTCCCCCTGTCTATGTAAGTGCTGCAGAATATGTTGCCGCTATACAAATAAAGATTATTATTATCACATCTTGTATTCAAGTTAGAGGTGGTACACTAGGGTAGTAGAGCCTCCATGCCCATCTGCATCCCATCGCGTATCCAAGCTAGAGGCGATACAACAGGGTGCTAGAGCCTGCATGCCCCCCTGTATCACATATTATATCCAAGCTAAAGGCGATACAACAGGGTACTAGATCCTCCATGCCCCCCCCCCCCCGTATCACATCTTGTATCCAAGCTAGAGGTGGTATAACAGGGTACTAGATCCTCCATGCCCGCCTGTATCACATCTTGTATCCAAGCTAGAGGCGGTATAACAGGGTACTAGAGCCTCCATGCCCAGGTATCACATCTTGTATCCAAGCTAGAGGCGGTATAACAGGGTACTACAGCCTCCCTTCTACAATAAATTCTCCTTTTGCTCTTATATTGTAATCACTTAGTTATATCAACATTATAATCACAGAGAGAAAGTGTAATTTGATTCCAACAACTCCATCTAGGTGCTCATTTGTTGACAATCAGTGCATATTGTTGCTTACAAGGACCCTCAATTATATACAATCTCAATTCCAAAAAAGTTGGGCCGCTGTGTAAAATATAAAAAGATGTTAAGAAAAAAACAATGCAATGCAAGGTGAAAGGGAGACATTTTTGCATTTCATTTATAAAAATTAACTCCTTTAGAAATTGATGGCAGCCACACATCTCACAAAAGTTGGGACAGGGGTAAGAAAAGGCTGGAAAACTAAGTGGTACTAATGAAAAACAACGGGAGGGTCATTTCTCTACTAGGTCACATGACTGTATAAAAAGCATGTTGGAGAGGCAGAGTCTCTCAGAAGCAAAGATGGTCAGAGGTCACCAATCTGTGAAAAAACGGAACCTATTAATTGTAGAATAATTTCAGAAAAAATGTTCCTCAATGCTAAATTGTGAAAACTTGAATATCCCCATCTACAGTACATAATAACAAAAGATTCAGAGAATCTGGAGAAATTCATGTGCATAAAGGTCGACAACGAATAAGGATGCTTGAGATATACGGGCCCTCAGGCATCACTGCATTATATACAGGCATGATTGTTTAATGCAAGTCACTGCCAGGGCTCAGGGATACTTCCAGAAGTCATTATCTGTAAACGCAGTTCGCCGTACGATCCACAAATACAAGTTACGGCTGTATAATGGAAATAAGAAGCCAAATATCAGCACAATCCAGAAACACTGATGTCTTTTCTGGGCCAAAACTCATCTACAATGGACTGAGGCAAAATGAAAAACTGCTCTGTGGTCAGATGAATCAAAATATGAAATTCTTGTTGGAAACCAATTGATGCCGTGTCCTGCAGACTCAGGAGGAGAGGAATCACCCAGCTTGTTATCAGTGCACAGTCCTGCGCATCTGATGGTATGGGTTAACATTAGTGCCTATGGCATGGGCAGCTCACACATCCTGACAGGCACTATCAATGCTGAGCCATATGTAGATGTTATAGAACAACATCTGCCCCATCCAGACAAAATCTCCTTCAGGGAAGACCCTGGATATTTCAGCAGGACAATGCTAAACCACATACTGTATCCATCACAACAGCATGGCTTCACAGAAGAAGAGTCCGGGGTGAACCGTCCGCCTGCAGTCCGGACCTTCCACCACATGCTGCATCCATCACAACAGCATGGCATCCCAGAAGAAGAGTCCGGGGTGAATCGACCACCGTCAGTTCAGACCTATCACTGCACACTGCATCCATCACAACAGCATGGCTTCACATAAGAAGAGTCTGGGGTGAATCAGCCGCTGACAGTCCAGACCTATCACCACATACTGCATCCATCACAACAGCATGGATTCACAGAAAAAGAGTCCGGGGTGAACCGGCCGCCTGCAGTCCAGACCTTTCAGCACATACTGCATCCAGCACAACAGCATGGCTTCCCAGAAGAAGAGTCTGGGGTGCACCGACTGCCGGCAGTCCGGACCTTTCAACATATACTGCATCCATCACAACAGCATGGCTTCCCAGAAGAAGAGTCTGGGGTGAACCGACGGCCGGCAGTCCAGACCTTTCACCACATACTGCATCCATCACAACAGCATGGCTTCTCAGAAGAGGAGTCCGGGGTGAATCGGCCGCCTGCAGTCCGGACCTTTCACCACATACTGCATCCATCATAGCTGTGTGGCTTCACAGAAGAGGAGTCCGGGGTGAATCGGCCGCCTGCGGTCCAGACTTTTCACGACATACTGCATCCATCACACCAGAATGGCTTCCCAAAAGAATAGTCCAGGGGTGAAACCGGCTGCCTGCAGTCCAGACCTTTCACCATATACTGCATCCATCACAACAGCATGGCTTCCCAGAAGAAGAGTCCAGGGGTTAACTGTCTGCCTGCAGTCCGGACCTTTCACCATATACTGTATCCATCACAACAGCATGGCTTCCCAGAAGAAGAGTCCGGGGGGAACCGGCCGCCGGCAGTGCAAACCTTTCACCACATACTGCATGCATCACAACAGCATAGCTTTCCAGAAGAAGAGTCCGGGGTGAACCGGCCGCCTGCAGTCCAGACCTTTCAGCACATACTGCATCCAGCACAACAGCATGGCTTCACAGAAGAAGAGCCCGGGGTGAACTGTCCGCCTGCAGTCCAGACCTTTCAGCACATACTGCATCCAGCACAACAGCATGGCTTCCCAGAAGAAGAGTCTGGGGTGAACCGACCGCCGGCAGTCCGGACCTTTCAACACATACTGCATCCATCACAACAGCATGGCTTCCCAGAAGAAGAGTCTGGGGTGAACCGACGGCCGGCAGTCCAGACCATTCACCACATACTGCATCCATCACAGCAGCATGGCTTCTCAGAAGAGGAGTCCGGGGTGAATCGGCCGCTGGCAGTCCAGACCTTTCACCACATACTGCATCCATCATAGCTGTATGGCTTCACAGAAGAGGAGTCCGGGGTGAATCGGCCGCCTGCGGTCCAGACTTTTCACCACATACTGCATCCATCACAACAGAATGGCTTCACAGAAAAAGAGTCTGGGGTGAACCAGCCGCCGGCAGTCCAGACCTTTCACCATATACTGCATCCATCACAACAGCATGGCTTCCCAAAAGAATAGTCCAGGGGTGAAACTGGCTGCCTGCAGTCCAGACCTTTCACCATATACTGCATCCATCACAACAGCATGGCTTCCCAGAAGAAGAGTCCAGGGGTTAACCGTCTGCCTGCAGTCCGGACCTTTCACCATATACTGTATCCATCACAACAGCATGGCTTCCCAGAAGAAGAGTCCGGGGGGAACCGGCCGCCGGCAGTGCAGACCTTCCACCACATACTGCATGCATCACAACAGCATAGCTTTCCAGAAGAAGAGTCCGGGGTGAACCGGCCGCCTGCAGTCCGGACCTTTCAGCATATACTGCATCCATCACAACAGCATGGCTTCCCAGAAGAAGAGTCTGGGGGGAACCGACCGCCGGCAGTCCGGACCTTTCAACACATACTGCATCCATCACAACAGCATGGCTTCCCAGAAGAAAAGTCTGGGGTGAACCGACCGCCGGCAGTCCGGACCTTTCACCACATACTGCATCCATCACAACAGCATGGCTTCTCAGAAGAGGAGTCCGGGGTGAATCGGCTGCCTGCAGTCCAGACCTTTCACCACATACTGCATCCATCACAACAGCATGGCTTCACAGAAGAAGAGTCTGGGGTGAACCGGCCGCTGGCAGTCCAGACCTTTCACCATATACTGCATCCATCACAACAGCATGGCTTCACAGAAGAAGAGTCCGTGGTGAATCAGCCGCTGGCAGTCCAGACCTTTCAGCACATACTGCATCCAGCACAACAGCATGGCTTCCCAGAAGAAGAGTCTGGGGTGAACCGACCGCCGGCAGTCCGGACCTTTCACCACATACTGCATCCATCACAACAGCATAGCTTCCCAGAAGAAGGGTCTGGGGTGAACCGACCGCTGGCAGTCCGGACCTTTCACCACATACTGCATCCATCACAACAGCATGGCTTCACAGAAGAAGAGTCCGGGGTGAACCGGCCGCCTGCAGTCTGGACCTTTCACCACATACTGCATCCATCACAACAGCATGGCTTCACAGAAGAAGAGTCTGGGGTGAACCGGCCGCCGGCAGTCCAGACCTTTCACCATATACTGCATCCATCACAACAGCATGGCTTCCCAAAAGAAGACTCCAGGGGTTAACCGTCCGCCTGCAGTCCGGACCTTTCACCATATACTGTATCCATCGCAATAGCATGGTTCCCAGAAGAAGAGTCCGGGGTGAACCGGCCGCCTGCAGTCCAGACCTTTTACCACATACTGCATCCATCACAACAGCATGGCTTCTCAGAAGAAGAGTCCGGGGTGAATCGACCACCGTCAGTTCAGACCTATCACTGCATACTGCATCCATCACAACAGCATGGCTTCACATAAGAAGAGTCCGGGGTGAATCAGCCGCTGGCAGTCCAGACCTTTTCACCACATACTGCATCCATCACAACAGCATGGATTCACAGAAAAAGAGTCCGGGGTGAACCGTCCGCCTGCAGTCCAGACCTTTCAGCACATACTGCATCCAGCACAACAGCATGGCTTCCCAGAAGAAGAGTCTGGGGTGAACTGACCGCCGGCAGTCCGGACCTTTCACCGTATACTGCATCCATCACAACAGCATGGCTTCCCAGAAGAAGACTCCAGGGGTTAACCGTCCGCCTGCAGTCCGGACCTTTCACCATATACTGCATCCATCGCAACAGCATAGTTCCCAGAAGAAGAGTCCGGGGTGAAGCGGCCACCGTCAGTTCAGACCTATCACTGCATACTGCATCCATCACAACAGCATGGCTTCACATATGAAGAGTCCGGGGTGAATCAGCCGCTGGCAGTCCAGACCTTTTCACCACATACTGCATCCATCACAACAGCATGGATTCACAGAAAAAGAGTCCGGGGGGAACCGTTCGCCTGCAGTCCAGACCTTTCAGCACATACTGCATCCAGCACAACAGCATGGCTTCCCAGAAGAAGAGTCTGGGGTGAACTGACCGCCGGCAGTCCGGACCATTCACCACATACTGCATCTAGCACAACAGCATGGCTTCCCAGAAGAAGAGTCTGGGGTGAACTGACCGCTGGCAGTCCGGACTTTTCACCACATACTGCATCCATCACAACAGCATGGCTTCCCAGAAGAAGAGTCCGGGGTGAATCGGCCGCCTGCAGTCCGGACCTTTCACCACATACTGCATCCATCATAGCTGTATGGCTTCACAGAAGAGGAGTCCGGGGTGAACCGGCCGCTGGCAGTCCAGACCTTTCACCACATACTGCATCCATCACAACAGCATGGCTTCCCAGAAGAAGAGCCCAGGGTGGACCGGCCGCCGGCAGACCAGACCTTTCACTACATACTGCATCCATCACAACAGCATGGCTTCACAGAAAAAGAGTCTGGGGTGAACCGGCCGCCGGCAGTCCGGACCTTTCACCACATATTGCATTCATCACAACAGCATGGCTTCACAGAAGAAGAGTCCGGGGTGAACCGGCCGCCGGCAGTCCGGACCTTACACCACATACTGCATCCATCACAACAACATGGCTTCCCAGAAGAAGAGTCCAGGGTGAACCGGCCGCCGGCTGTCCGGACATTTAACCAATCAAAAATAATTGGCGCATTATGAAATGAAAAATCTGGAAAAGACGACCGAGGACTGCGGAGCAGCCAGAACCCTACATCAGACAAGAAGGGGACAACATTCCTCAACGAAACTCCAGCAATCGGTCTCCTCACTTCCCAGAAGAGGGGATGCTCCACAGCGGTAGACACGGCCCCGCACCTACTTTTGTGAGATGTGTTGCTGCTATCAATTTCTAAATGAGGTAATTTTTTTAAGTAAATGGAAACACACCTCTCTTCCGCCTTCTAATATGTTCCACTGTGAATAAAATATGGACAGATGAGACTTCCAATTCATTGCATTCTTTTATTTTTGCAATTATTTACATTCTATTCGGCATCTCAACTTTTATGGTATTGGGTTTGTATATAATGTTTCACCACCACAAGTGAGAAACTCCCTGGTGTTAAATTCATAGTCTTTAACCCGATTTAAGGAAAACTGTTCTCTGAAAACTAGTTGCTTTACACTTTACACATCTTCCACACCTAAAAATACCTTCCATACGGGGACAAGTTGTAGACAACTTCCCTCTCAATGTTTTTCTCTATTGGTGCTATAACTAAACTCAAATTTGCGGCTCCAGTAAACACTATCAACGTTTCTCTGATAATATTTGACTCAAAATGTTATCCTCTCCAAACTAATGCTAATGCCTATTAACCCCTTCCCTCCCCATGATGTAAGGGTATGTCATGGGAGCGGGGTACTTCCCTCAAAATGACGTACCCTAATGTCATAGGGATAGCGCGAGATCATAGCAGATCTCACGCTATCCTGCAGTGGGAGCCAGCTGTCACTAGTAGCTCGGGGGGCATAGGAGATGCGCCGCCCGCTGTTAACCCCTTCCCTGCCGCAATTTAAGTAGATCGCGGCAGGTAAAGGGTTCACAGAGGGAGTGCGCCCCCTCTATGACTTCAGCCGGCTCTCGCAATGTTATCGCAGAGAGCCCGGCTGGTGGCTATGGCAACAGGACGCCAGATACCGGCTTCCTGTATTGCCATTTCCATAAGATCGCTGTAATAAGAGATAGGGCATTGCAGGAGAGAAGTCCTGCCATGCCGTATTGTAGCGATCATTAGTGCTGCAGTCTAAGTCCCTCAGAGGGACACAGATGGTGTAAAAATAAAAGAAAAATAAAGTACAAAAAATAAAAATGTAAAAAAAAGTAAAAAAAAAACTTTTTTATGCTTTTTCTCATATTAACATAAAAAATCCCACATATTTGGTATCGTCGTGTCCGTAAGGACGTGCACAAACAAAAATTGAACACGCTAGCATTTTGCCTACCAAAAACGCAATAAGGGATAAAAAAAACAACTTATGTACCCCAACATGGCACCAATAAAAACTACAGCTCGTCTCGCAAAAAATAAGGCCTCACAGAGCTCTGTCCATGGGAAAATAAAAAAGTTATAGGACTTTGAATGCAGTGATTTAGAAAAAAATAATAATTTCCCCAAAAAAGGGTTTTTATTGTGGAAAAGCCTAAAAAAATATAAGACTTTTGGTATCATTCTAACCGTACCGACCTGCAGCTCACCATCTGGGTAGACTCCTCAAAGTTTCCAAGGACCTGGCAGATGTCTGCCAACCAGGCCCACTCTTCTGTAAAGAATTGAGGAGGCTGACTCCCACTACGCAGCCCATGTTGGAGTTGGTATTCCACTATAGCTCTACGCTGCTCATAGAGCCTGGCCAACATGTGGAGCATAGAGTTCCACCGTGTGGGCACGTCGCACAGCAGTCGGTGCACTGGCAGATTAAAGCGATGTTGCAGGGTCCGCAGGGTGGCAGCGTCCGTCTTGGACTTGCGGAAATGTGCGCTGAGCCGGAGCACCTTTCCGAGCAGGTCTGGCAAGCGTGGGTAGCTTTTCAGAAAGCGCTGAACCACCAAATTAAAGACGTGGGCCAGACATGGCACGTGCGTGAGGCTGCCGAGCTGCAGAGCCGCCACCAGGTTACGGCCGTTGTCACACACGACCATGCCCGGTTGGAGGCTCAGCGGCGAAAGCCAGCGGTCTGTCTGCTCTGTCAGACCCTGCAGTAGTTCGTGGGCCGTGTGCCTCTTCTCTCCTAAGCTGAGTAGTTTCAGCACGGCCTGCTGACGCTTGCCCACCGCTGTGCTGCCACCCCGCGCGCACCGACTGGTGGCGACGTGCTGCTGCTGACACATCTTGATTGCGAGACAGAGGTTGCGTAGGAGGAGGAGGGTGGTTTAGTAGAGGAAGCATACACCGCCGCAGATACCAGCACCGAACTGGGGCCCGCAATTCTGGGGGTGGGTAGGACGTGAGCGGTCCCAGGCTGTGACTCGGTCCCAGCCTCCACTAAATTCACCCAATGTGCCGTCAGGGAGATATAGTGGCCCTGCCCGCCTGTGCTTGTCCACGTGTCCGTTGTTAAGTGGACCTTGCCAGTAACCGCGTTGGTGAGGGCGCGTACAATGTTGCGGGAGACGTGGTCGTGCAGGGCTGGGACGGCACATCGGGAAAAGTAGTGGCGACTGGGAACCGAGTAGCGCGGGGCCGCCGCCGCCATCATGTTTTTGAAAGCCTCCGTTTCCACAAGCCTATACGGCAGCATCTCCAGGCTGATCAATTTGGCTATGTGCACGTTTAATGCTTGAGCGTGCGGGTGCGTGGCTGCGTACTTGCGCTCAAACACTTGCGCTAGCGACGGCTGGACGGTGCGCTGAGAGACATTGCTGGATGGGGCCGAGGACAGCAGAGGTGAGGGTGTGGGTGCAGGCCGGGAGACGTACGTGCCTGTGTCCTGAGAGGGGGGTTGGATCTCAGTGGCAGGTTGGGGCACAGGGGGAGAGGCAGTGGTGCAAACCGGAGGCGGTGAACGGCCTTCGTCCCACATTGTGGGGTGCTTGGCCATCATATGTCTGCGCATGCTGGTGGTGGTGAGGCTGGTGGTGGTGGCTCCACGGCTGATCTTGGCGCGACAAACCTTGCACACCACAGTTCGTCGGTCGTCTGCACTCTCAGTGAAAAACTGCCAGATCTTTGAGCTCCTCAGCCTCTGCAGGGTGGCATGGCGCGAGGGGGCGCTTTGGGAAACAGTTGGTGGATTATTCGGTCTGGCCCTGCCTCTACCCCTGGCCACCGCACTGCCTCTTCCAACCTGCCCTGCTGCTGCACTTGCCTCCCCCTCTGAAGACCTGTCCTCAGTAGGCTTAGCAAACCAGGTGGGGTCAGTCACCTCATCGTCCTGCTGCTCTTCCTCCCAATCCTCTGTGTGCTCCTCCCTCGGACTTACTGCCCTTACTACTACCTCACTGATAGACAACTGTGTCTCATCGTCATCGTCCCTCTCACCCACTGAAAGCTCTTGAGACAGTTGCCGGAAGTCCCCAGCCTCATCCCCCGGACCCCGGGAACTTTCCAAAGGTTGGGCATCGGTCACGACAAACTCCTCCGGTGGGAGAGGAACCATTGCTGCCCATTCTGGGCAGGGGCCCGACAACAGTTCCTGGGAGTCTGCCTGCTCCTCAGAATGTGTCATTGTAATGGAGTGAGGAGGCTGGGAGGAAGGAGGAGCAGCAGCCAGAGGATTCAGAGTTGCAGCAGTGGACGGCGTAGAAGTCTGGGTGGTCGATAGATTGCTGGATGCACTTTCTGCCATCCACGACAGGACCTGCTCACACTGCTCATTTTCTAATAAAGGTCTACCGCGTGGACCCATTAATTGTGAGATTAATCTGGGGACGCCAGAAATGTGCCTCTCTCCTAATCCCACAGCAGTCGGCTGCGATACACCTGGATCAGGAACTCGGCCTGTGCCCACACCCTGACTTGGGCCTCCGCGTCCTTGCCCGCGTCCATGTCCTCTAGGCCTACCCCTTACGAGTAGAGCAGAAACAGAACGCTGTAATTAAATGTGCCGCTTATTGGCCTGTGGTTGGAGGCTGACTTCGCTTACGGAACACACAGCAGAGCCGGGAAACAATTTTGCACACGCCTGTAGTGAGACGTAGGTGCGTATCACTGAGCTAGTGGAATTCACAGCTCAGAAGCAGTCAAGTGGCCAAAGGCCAGTAGTAGGCCTTAAGTATTTTGCTTCTATTTTTTTTAAATGCTGAGCTGATACAGCAGACAGATACTGTAGGCAGCGTATAATATTATGTATACTGATTCCCTCTGCTGGGATGACGGCGGTGATGTAACGGAGACAGCAGAGGCAGGAAACAATTTTGCGCAAGGCTGCTGTAACGCTTAGCTGCGTATTAATTAGGACTACTACCCCCAGCAGACAGATACTGTAGGCAGCGTATAATATTATATATATTGTTTCCCTCTGCCGGGATGACGGCGGTGATGTAACGGAGACAGCAGAGGCAGGAAACAATTTTGCGCAAGCCTGCTGTAACGCTTAGCTGCGTATTAATTAGGACTACTACCGCCAGCAGACATGCAGTAAACTGTACACGGTCACAGGCAGCCAAAAGATAGTATTTTTCCCCAATTTTTTTTAAAAAGCCCACTGCCTATATAGCCTGTATATCTCTTTCCGTGCCTCACCAGTACTGGCCCTATACTCTGTGCAATGACTGCAGACTGAGGAAGCAATGCTCTGCACGCCCGATATACAAAAAAAAAAATATTGTGCAACACTGCTAAAAGCAGCCTCAACAGTACTGCAGACGGTCAGATGTGGCCCTAAGAAGGACCGTTGGGGTTCTTCAAGCCTAATATAACTCCTAACGCTCTCCCTATAGCAGCAGCAGCATCAGCAGCACTTCCCCTGATCTCTGTCAGAATGCATCTGTGCCGAGCCGCGGGCGGGGCGGATTTAAATACTCGAGTGACACCTGATCTCCCCAGCCACTCACTGCAGGGGGGTGGTATCGGGCTGGAACGTCACAGGAGGAAGTTGTAATGCCTTCCATGTCTTTCTATTGGCCAGAAAAGCGCGCTAATGTCTCAGAGATGAAAGTGAAAGTAACTCGAACATCGCGTGGTACTCGTCTCGAGTAACGAGCATTTCGAACATCCTAATACTCGAACGAGCATCAAGCTCAGACGAGTACGCTCGCTCATCTCTATTAATAACCCTTCTACTATGCCCATGATCAGTACTATATGGTATGATTGTCAGGGTAAAAATTCTAAGTACAGCACCAATCAGGCCCACCCCACTTGCCCCGCTGCCGGCGGAAAGAAGAAAACACCACACGGAGGTCTGGTATAGTTTCTCACACGGGGACATGACTGCACTCTTTATTACAGATTACATGAGATCTTATACCCTTTTGTCCCATCACCAGGAATGGGTGATGGGCTCATTGGCTAAAATTCACAGCATAACCATATATGGGAAGTCCGGATTTCCGGCCTGAGACAGTGAAAGTTCAGATGCATAGTTGAACATCTTGATATGGCATACTTGGTCTCTAGCTTATGTACAGAAAATCACGTATTTAATTAACTCCAGTGCTAAGAATCACCCACTCAATTCTAAGAAAGCGGCTTAAGCATGCATTCTTCGTATCTCTTTCCTCCTCCACTTTAACCTTCATCCTTCGTCTGGTTCCTTTGGACATTTTTCCTCTGTTTGCCTTGCAAAGCATCTTGGCATATCTGATGTAAGGCGACATATAAGTTTTTCTCATTTTAACTTTGAATAGAACTTGCATACAGGTATTAAGCATAAAAAACATATGGCAATATATATATATACCCTCACAAACCCCCCTAAAAAACTTATATGGAGATCAAGCTTCAGACCTTGCACTCTTCCTCGGTCGTCTCTCCCTTGCGTCAGGGTTTCTCCACTGCCCGTAAGTTCCTACTCCTAGGAGGGAGGATCCCTACCTCACCTCAGAAGGAGGCCATGGATTCCCTGGGCTTATTTCCGGGCATCCATACCCTCTATCTGTACGAGTTAACACCCCGCAGGGTGGCCCTCGCCGGAACCTAAGGTCTTCTGCACTATCCCTAGGCAAATGGGAATTCCACTGACAATCCATCTTAGAAGATCGGGGCGGCGCAGTACTAGTACATTTCTCCATTCTTCTGGTAACATATCTGGTTGGCATTATCGGAACTGGCTCTTCATCTTTCTCAAACAAGGGAAATTTTGGTGTCACATTA
Source organism: Eleutherodactylus coqui (assembly GCF_035609145.1). Classification (NCBI taxonomy): domain Eukaryota; kingdom Metazoa; phylum Chordata; class Amphibia; order Anura; family Eleutherodactylidae; genus Eleutherodactylus; species Eleutherodactylus coqui. The sequence goes on along the minus strand of NC_089844.1, from coordinate 184,995,326 downwards.
TCCAGTCCCTTACTCATACTCTTTTTGATCAAAGGGATAATACACATACAGGAAATTACATACCCCACCTCTTTCTGCTAAAATCATATCCAGGGCCACTCTATTTTGGAACGCCATGGATGCAGTGGGCCCTAACTGGTCAGCTAACCCTTGTAAAGCATCTCTGTTGTAGTTTACAAACCTCTGCTGATTGTAATAGATATAATTCATCCAATCTACATTATTATTAACAGTGACAATAGCAAATAAGGACTCAAAACCTGCTTTAACCTGATCTCTAGAATTAAATTAATTTGGCACCCCCCTTGACACTCCTATTGCATCTATGTATACATGTGGGTCAAAGTTACCACCTGGAGCGTCAACTTCTCTCTTAGCACGATGCGGTGTTGGATTCTCACCCTCAGTGTAGGCTTCATATTGCACATTTGATTGTATTAATTTGTTCTGAAACAGGGGGCTAGTGTACAGTAGTCAAAGGTGTGTGTTAGAGGAATTGTACCACATTATAGCATTTAAAGGATATGCAGGATCATTAGTTTTTTCAGTGCGAAGTGTGGATCCAAGTGGGCTTTCCTTCGAGCTTGACTGCAGTTGGGGTGGTAAGCAACATCTGGTAAGGACCTTTAAACAGGGTCTGTCTCTCTCAAACTTTTTCACATAGACCCTGTCACCTGGTTTTAGATTGTGACACTCATCTGTAGGACCTGGGAGAAAAGCAGAGACTACAGAATGCATTATTGACAATTCCTTGGAGAGGCCTATGACAAAATTAACAAGAAAATCATTCCCCAAACTCTGCTACTGTGGCATGTACCCTCCGGAGAAAAAGAAAAACTAATAGAAGACACTCAATTCAAGATTTGCCCATTTTCTTCATTGCCTTTTGTATCTACTTTCCCACTACTCCGCGGATGGTAGGGTGTGTGAAAAGTCTGGAATATACCCAAAGCAGACATGATGTGTTGCATTATTTCACCTGTGAAGTGTGTACCTTTGTTTGACTCAATCACTTCCGGTACCCCATATCTGCGGATTACCTCATTCATGAGCTTCTGTGCGATTACCTGCTTATTTACTTTGGTAACAGAGTAGGTCTCCAACCTGAAAAACATCAACAACAACAAGCACATATTCATGCTTCCCAACAAGTGGGAGCTGAGTGTAGCCAATTTGCAATCTCTGAAATGGGTAGAGTGGCCTAGGCAAGTGTTATGTGGCACATTTACTTCTGCCCTGTTGCTTTACGGCAAAGATTATGCAAAACTGGACAAATGATGCAGCAGCTACAGAAAACCCAGGAGCCACCCGTCCTCGTTCAAGCACCGAGGTGCGTCTTTCCGTGCGTCAGCTGGGCCATCATGGGGCACAGGGACCGTGGTAGGCAAGTGCTGTTGACTGTTCACCATACGCCGTCCCTTTTTAGTCCATTTGTCTTTTTCTTCCTTGCTGGCTTGTAACTGTAAAGTCCTTAGTATATCAAAGTTCAAAGTTTTTATCAAAGTCCAAATTCATATCAAAGTCCAAGTTCATATCAAAGTCCAAGGTTTAGTCAAAGTCCAAAGTTATTGTTAAATTCTTCTTTTCTTCCACGGCTTGAGGGCCGCTGCCTTTGCTGTGTGGTCTGTGATGGCATTGCCTCTTGTTTCTCCGGTGTAGGAATTGGTGTGAGCTTTCCACCTTGTCAGGTAGAAGTAGGGTCTCCATGAGACTGCACCGCTGCACCATTTCTTAATTGGCTGTCCTGCTGAGGTAAAAAACTGTCTGGCCTTCCATTTTGGGCCGTAATCATGAGCTATGCCAAATGCATACCGGGAGTCAGTGTAAATGTTTGCCGTCTTACCTTCCTCCACTCTACACGCCTCAGCGAGGGCTTTTAGTTCCGCTTCTTGTACTGCGACATGCGGAGGCATTCTGCTTTTAGGACATCTTGTTGTGTAACCACTGCATATCCAGTGTGGAGTCGTCAATCACCCTGGTACCATCTATAAAAAACAACTCAAAATATGCATTATTAACAAGGGCTTTCAGTAACTTTTTTTTTTTTTTAAACTTCAATTTTCTTGTTGCATCACTGCTAGACAATCATGCTGGTATTTTATTTCAAAAAGATTAGAACCTTGTTGCAAAAAATTTCAAAATGGCTTGAAAAATTTTTTCAAAATGGCTGATTTGCAATACCTAGATCACCTATGCCTTCTCCTCCCCCCCTTTGAACCAGGGTACTCAATTGGAAGAAATAGTAGCCGGGTTCAAGTTAGTACAACATTGTAAAAAGATTTGATGGATGCAGATAAGGCCTGTAAGATGTTAGCACCAATAACAGAGACATGAGTTACATCGGGGCAGAATAATCTACAAACATCTATTAATATTTGAAATGTGATATTCCTTTAAGCAAATTCATTATTAGTCTGATCCTGCCTGCAATGTCTTATCAAATTTGAGAGAGAAAAAAACAAAACAAAAACTTTTACTAGCTGCTCAAGATTCCCACCCCCTCCCTTGTCGAGAAGAGGGATGAAACATTACGTACTTTTACATCATCTAGTACCTTCATCATCCACCCCTTCGATACTGGCTGCGTGCGTCTTTTTTCACAGCTCATTTTAGCTTAACAGTCTACACGTCCACATCTCAACCAAGCAAAGTCCCATGCATGGGGAGGACTTTTATCCCCAGTCATTACCTGCATCACACACTCACCACAGCCCGAACACGGGTCACTAACTCTCATCCATCCATGCTCTCAAGTCTGCTCCGTCACCCCCCATTGAAGGTGTCCCAGTACATGCAGATGCACAGACAAAAAAAGTTTGACAAACAAACATACATCAGTTGAAAAACATTGAGGTGAGTGCTATAATGTTATAAAGTACATGATTCTATTGAGATGAGATTCTGAATGAGCGCTATCTTTGACAAATTATATGAAAAAAAATCTGCTGAGTGACTGAGACATTCTATCTTTCTTATTTACTGAAACTATTATATGCTGTATTAAACGCTGAAGTGTTTTAGAATACGTGAGTATCTTTCTGCCCCCCTTGTCTTTCTTCCTCTGTATCTGACCCTGAACAAAACGTGAAGTCTGAAAGCCCCCACCTTTTCAAAACATCTCTCTAGGAATATGAAACACAGACTGAATAGAGTTGTTTTAGTTTAACTATTGCCTGCATTTGAACTCATAATTAACACATATGCTGGGACCTTGCAACATTCATTTTCAACCCCTGTATAAGTAAGAATATATCTTAGAAATTGCTATATTTCCTGCCTACTAAGACAGTATAATTAATTAAATTCATTTCAATTCATTTTAAGCAAGCAAAGATATTTTCCAGGGTCAGTATTTCATTTTCTCTCGCTTTGTTATCGCTTGACCTTGAAAATCAGACAGACTGCAGCTACATGTCAACAAGCCTTCTCACACTAAAAGCAAGCTCAGTTAACTATTTGCACATACAGTATGTACATATATACACACATATATATCTATTATCTCTTATCTATCTTGTATTATACACCTTTTCTTCTTTCTCTCTGCCAACAAATCACATGCTTGTAACTTTCTCCTCGACTTTGCTTGTTCCTTCAGCACTTTCTCCCTACCTAACTGCCAATGTAACCTTTAATAGACACTCTCCCGACACCCTCTTGATCACTTACTGTACTTTCCAACATTTCACTTACGGATACTTTCTTAAACAAATAATGTGTATATACTTAACTTTGTCTGACTGTCTCTCTCTCCCTCACTCCAGCACTTTCTAGCAAACCAGACACCATGCTGTAATCTACCGTGCGGGTCGATGTCACACATTTTCATAAGTTTTCTTACATTTTACACATTGGAACCCTTGTCTCTCCTACTGTCTCTCCTCCATCAATTGATCCGCACGGCGGCAGCCCTTGAGGGGCTCTATCTTCTTTAATAAGGTCTTACGCATATTAGAACAACAACAATAATAATAACACGCTCCATAGAATGCATCCCTCTTAATTTTCAAATTGTCAGCCCCTTATATACCGGCAAAACAACCGAGGGTCCCTTCTCCTATGAAACCAGCCTCACAGAATGCATCTCTCTGAAATCAAATCGTTAGCCCCATATATAAGGCAATACAACCGAGAGTCCCTTCTCCTATGAAGCCTGTCTCACAAAATGCATCCCTCTTAATTTTTAAATTGTTAGCCCCTTATATACTGGAAAAACAACCGAGGGTCCCTTCTCTTGTGAGACTAAATGAAAAGAAAGAGAAAAAAAAACTTCTGCAGATACAACAATCTCCACTATTATTAAAACGTTAAAACTTCAAAGTACAAATAGACTACAGACTAGTTCCTGGGTGAGCGATTGGTGCGCATATCACGGTCAGTGGTCCATGACGGCAAACCCGAAGCCCACACGAGTTACCGTGTAGAACTCTTAACCCAACCCGTCCGGTCACAAACCACAGATAGTCAGTCCCGCTGCAAGACTCTCAGCGTAAAACACAACATAAATATATGCTGGTCTTACCTGGAGTTCTGTGAGTTGATCAGGCTCGGTTTGCAGCAGGACGGCTTCTCCGTGGCGTGGATCCGGGCGGAATGCGCTGTAGGCTCCGGTTTTGTCGCCCCAGTTGGTTGCGCCATTTTGTCAGGGTAAAAATTCTAAGTACAGCACCAATCAGGCCCACCCCACTTGCCCCGCTGCCGGCGGAAAGAAGAAAACACCACACGGAGGTCTGGTATAGTTTCTCACACGGGGACATGACTGCGCTCTTTATTACAGATTACATGAGATCTTATACCCTTTTGTCCCATCACCAGGAATGGGTGATGGGCTCATTGGCTAAAATTCACAGCATAACCATATATGGGAAGTCCGGATTTCCGGCCTGAGACAGTGAAAGTTCAGATGCATAGTTGAACATCTTGATATGGCATACTTGGTCTCTAGCTTATGTACAGAAAATCACGTATTTAATTAACTCCAGTGCTAAGAATCACCCACTCAATTCTAAGAAAGCGGCTTAAGCATGCATTCTTCATATCTCTTTCCTCCTCCACTTTAACCTTCATCCTTCGTCTGGTTCCTTTGGACATTCTTCCTCTGTTTGCCTTGCAAAGGATCTTGGCATATCTGATGTAAGGCGACATATAAGTTTTTCTGATTTTAACTTTGAATAGAACTTGCATACAGGTATTAAGCATAAAAAACATATGGCATTATATATATATATACCCTCACATGATGAGTTCAGCTGAGCCCAACTGTTTCGTCAGATCTTATCCAAACCCCGAACTTTTCCAATGAGGAAACCAAAATACCCTCTGGATATCTATTATCTACAAACAGCATTATTACATTTTCAGTTTCAGTTTCGAAGCCTGAATTGTCACCGTGACAGTAAAAAACCCTTAAAGAGCAGAATGAGATATCACCGAGGGATTCACTAAAATATAACTTTTATTAAATATAATTAAAAAATGTATCTAAAGCGTGATCCTTTATTACTATTAGACTCCAACTGAGGAGATTGGCATTCTATAGACAGGTAAGTCCATCCACATACTATATATCAATGCACAGACTGAATTGCACCGATGTAAGTATGATACCACAACTACGGTGACAATGGCATATATAATTTGTGTGTAACCAAAAGTCAACACTGTAGTTGTATACAGCTCCAAATAACTCAGTCACTGTTTTTGTTATTAGTGACTGACGTGAATAGCAGCAATTTTATATTGAAGCTGACAAAAAGATAATACCGCTTAGCACTTTGGAGTACAGGGTTAGTGTATAGTATGATGAAACGCTAGAACACTACTTTTGGTTAGGCCAAAAATTAGTCGGCACCATGGAGACCAGGACGCTAGCAACGGAGCAGGTAAGTAAAAAACTTTTTATAACTTCTGTATGGCTCATAATTAATGCACAATGTATATTACAAAGTGCATTATTATGGCCATACAGAAGTGTATAACCCCACTTGCTGCCTCGGGACATCTCCTTTAAGGGCTGAAGGTTCAGAGCACAATAAACACGCAGGGAAGGAGGGAACAGGGCCAGGTTTATATAGGAAGCTAATTAGGGAAGGTACAAGACATGGGGTGGACCAAGACAGGGAAACACACAGCTAGGAACATGGAAGAGGAGACAAATGACAAGGAACAAGGTGCTAGGACTCAGGGGAGCTGTTCAGCATGCTGAATGGCTCAGTCAGTGGGGGCATTGTGTGGAGCACGAAAGGTTGCAGGTCCGAGTCTTGACCCTTTCCTTGTGCAGATGAGAATAGGGCTGATCCCTCTGCACTGTGACAGCCCTTCAGATATTTGTAGACCCCTATTAAGTCTCCTCTCAGCCTTTGTCTTTGCAAGCTAAACATTCCCAGATCCTTTAACCGTTCCTCATGGGACATGATTTGCAGACCGCTCACCATCTTGGTAACTCTTCTCTGAACTTGCTTCATTATGTCAATGTCTTTTTTTTTTCAATTGGGAATAATACAAGTTTGGAAAGCGTCAAAAGGTTCCTCCACCGGTTAGCTGCTACACAGATCAAATTCACTGGGACCAGGGAGAGCTGCAGAGACAATAAAGGGGATTCTCTAAAAAATAGAGAGTCTCCTCCAAAGAGATCAAGACAAAAATCTGTTAGAGAAAAAGTTGTCCTGTGCTTCAAAGAAATGTGGCAGTAGCCAGATGAAATAGGAACAGAGGTGCAGGTAAGGAAAGAGAAGGACACTTACTCGGGAGGAGGGAAGTATGACCAGCAAAAGCCCCCTTCTTGAAGTGTCGACTCCTGTACAGTACACAAGTCTCCAAGTCCAGCATGGATATAAATCGATCCTTTACTCCAGTGATAAGGACAATAGGCAACGCGTTTCGGTGCTCAATTAAGGCTTGATGAAAGTGCCTTTATTGAGCACTGAAAAGCCTTCACTATTGTCCCCATAAATAAATTTGCATAACTAGGCGTGAACCTGGTACCCATGGCGGTACCTGAACAATGACAATAAAAAGGTGCACAAAACCAAAAATAGTTAAGGGGTAATATAAACTTTTCAGTGTTCATATGACAAAGGGTTTGGTTCTGTAATAAATACCTGCACCGCACTTCAGTTATGAGGAGTTTAATGAAAAATGGGAACCATTCCTATATGAACAATCCTGCTCATCAGATGAACTAATAGTACAACGGAGGAAGGAGATACTGGGAGATTTGGAGATACATTATAAAGTGGAAACCTTTGAAAAAAACAGAGGAACATATAAAATATCAGGAAAGCATATGCAAAGCATTAGATCGGGTAGAAAAGGAAATTATTCTAAAAAAGACCAAGACATCTTGGAAGATTAACAAAGGATTAAACCACTAGATTTATGAAAATACGTCAAGAAAATGAGTTACAATTATGTTATGTAATTATAATATAATGGCAAAAATAGGTTTAACCCCTTAATGACACGGCCTATTTTGGTATTAAGGACAAAACGATTTTTGGTATTTTTTCATCTCCATTTTTCAAAAGCCATAACTTTTTAATTTTTCTGTTGACGCGGACGTATAAAGGCTTGTTTTTTGCGTGGCGAACTGTAGTTTTTATTGGTACCATTTTTGGGTACATAGACTACATTGTAAAACTTTTATTATTTTTTTTATGATCGTAGGGAGAGAAAACGCATCAATTCTGCCATAGATTTTTTTTTTTTTTTTAGACCATTAATTATGCAGCATAAATGATACAACACATTTTTTTCGGCGGGCCGGTATGGTTACAACGATACTAAATTATTTTTTTTAAGGGTTTTCCCCTTTTCCACAATAAAAACCCTTTTTTTGGAAATTATTTTTTTCTAAATCGCTGCATTCAAAGTGCTATAACTTTTTTATTTTTCCATGGACGGAGCTCTGTGAGGGCTTATTATTTGCGAGATGAGCTGTAGTTTTTGTTCGTACCATTTTGGGGTACACTTTTTTTAAAATCACTTTTATTGCTTTTTTTAGGAGGCAAAATGCTAAAAATTAGCATTTTGCCTACGTTTTTTAGCTTTTTTTAAAATGTTTTTTAGCTTTTTTTTTAACGCTTTTTGCTGTGCAGGATAATAAGCACATTCAAATATTGTACGCCTTGTTACGGGCGCATGAATACCAAATATGTGGTTTTTAAAAAAAAAATAAATTTATGCTAATATTAGAAAAAGCATAAAAAAAGGGTTTTTCACATTTTTTTTACATTTTTTTATTTTTGTACTTTATTTTTCTCTTCTTTTTATACAATCTGTGTCCATCTGAGGGACTTACACTGCAGCACTGCAGATCGCTACGATAAGGCATTGCAGGACTTCTCTCCTGCCATGCCTTATTACTTACCATAGCGATCTTAGGCAATGGCAATACAGGACGCCGGTATCTGGTGTCCTGTTGCCATAGCAACCAGCGAGCTCTCGCAATGTTAACGCAAGAGCCGGCTGGAGTCACAGAGGGAGCGCGCTCCCTCTGTGAACCCTTTCCCTGCCACAATCTACTTAGATCGCAGCAGGGAAGGGGTTAACTGTGGGTGGGGGCATCTTTGATGCCCCCCGCTGTTGCAGCGGGAGGCCGGCTACTAGTGACAGCTGGCTTCCGCTGCGGGATAGCGCGAGATCTGCTATTATCTCGCGCTATCCCTATGACGTAAGGGTACATCATTTTGCAGGAAGTACCCCGCTCCCATGACATACCCTTACGTCATGGGGAGGGAAGGGGTTAATGTACTAAATCAGGAATAATTATCCCCTTTGGAAGAGGGTTTGAACTCCTACAATATAAGCAAATTTAATCAGGGTCATTCAAGATTTGTAAAAAGGAAAACACAGAGAAATAAACGAAGGAAGAGAAGTGTATTACAGAAACGAAGGACAAGAGAGATACCCAAGACAGACGTACATCAAAAACAGAGACAAGAACAAACAATAGTTGTAGAGGTACACCAAGTCCCCACAGGTCTATACATATAAAATGAAATGTCCTGACTAAGGCCCCTTGCACACGGGCGGAAATTCCACGGCGGGATTTCCCGCAGAATTTCCGCCAGTACACACCTGCATAGGATTGCATTACAATACGCAATCCTATGCAGATGGCCGCTTTAACCGGTGATACTGGCTGACTGGTACCCTAAAGCCATGTAGGTAGATGACAACTATTAAGCAATTTTTTACTGTGGGTTTATGTAAAGTATTACATAGAATGATAGAGTTGGAAGGGACCTCCAGGGTCATCGGGTCCAACAGTCCTCTGAGCATCTAAGATTGCAGAGTTCCAGCAACAATTTTCTCAGACAACATTTTACTGAGTTGTTTCTTATCCAGACTCATAGAAATGAGGTTGTAATGATGCAGTCTCTTCTAGAAAAGCTCTCGCATCTCCTGATGATTGGCCATTTTGAACGGTGAAACACATCTAGTTGGTAGGAAGGAACTCATGGGAAACAGATCAAATTTGCCAACGACTCAAAGCTAGAAGGGATAGCTAACACTAGGGAAGAGAGGGAGAGTATTCAAAAAGATCTAGAAAAGCTTGAACAGTTGGCGGCGACTAACAGAATGGTATTTAACAAGGAGAAATGCAAAGTTCTACATCTGGGCAAGAAAAATGAAAAAAGCACATACAGAATTGGAGGAATTGGGCTAAGCAGCAGCACATGTGAAAAAGACTTGGGTATACTAATAGATCTTAGACTGAACATGAGTCAACAATGTGATGCAGCAGCCAAAATGGCAAACACAATTCTGGTATGTATTAAGAGAAGCATAGAGTCTAGATCACGTGAGGTAATTCTCCCCCTCTACTCTTCCTTAGTCAGACCTCATCTTGAATTCTGTGTCCAGTTCTGGGCACCCCACTTTAAAAAAGAAAGACAAACTGGAGCAAGTTCAGAGAAGAGTTACCAAGATGGTGAGCCGTCTGCAAATCATGTCCTATGAGGAACGGTTAAAGGATCTGGGAATGTTTAGCTTGCAAAAGAGAAGGCTGAGAGGAGACTTAATAGCTGTCTACAAATATCTGAAGGGCTATTACAGTGCAGAAGGATCAGCCCTATTCTCATCTGCACAAGGAAAGACTAGAAGCAATGGGATGAAACTGAAAGGGAGGAGACACAAATTAGATATTAGACAGTGAGGGGGATCAATGAGTGGAACAAGTTGCCATGGAAGTTGGCGAGTTCTCCTTCAATGGAAGTGTTCACACAAAGGCTGGACAAATATCTGTCTGGGATGATTTAGTAAATCCTGCACTGAGCAGGGGGTTGGACCAGATGATCCTGGAGGTCCCTTCCAACTCTACCATTCTATGTCTATATCTTTGGATCAGCTCCAACTTGCTGTCCCCTATTTCAATATTTCCAGGTGGGCCTCATAGGTATTTCTACTTTTCCACAATTATTGTAGAGCGAGTCATCTAAACCATATGAACAGTTAGTATCTTAATACCATCTGACGCCTGGAGAGTACTACAAAAACTTTCAAATTCACCATTTCCTAAATGCCCATAAACTCCCACTGCTGCAGGGTAACCTAAATATATTCAAGATATTTTCCAGAGGATCCAAGGGGTTAAAACTCATTTATGATGTATTGCATAACCGTGCAAGCTTCAAGAAAATATATCCATTAAAGGAATGGGAGAAGGAGCTAGCTCAAGTGTTCAGTGATAACAAATGGAACAAGCTTTTTATTTGACATATATAGCACTTAATGTAGCTCACATGTGGAGACAATAATGAAAATAACATTACAATGGTATTGTACTCCGATTGGCCCAAATGTATCCTAATTGTACAGCCAATTGCTGGAGGAATTGTGGTAATAGGGCAGCACTGCTGCATATCTTGTAAAGCTCTCCATTTCTCCAGCCATACTGGGACTCTGTGTTGCAGATGTGTTCCTCCTTGGTGGTATGTGCTGTATTGAAATATCCTTAGCATTGTTGAATATTGGCTCGCACACAATCCCACCGAAATTTTGTATATTTGGATTTACAACGCTGGCTTTATCCAATTTTATTATATTGAGACACTGAAAAAGTGTGGATGTCCCTAATGTAGGAGAAACTACAGTACAGGTGACTTTACATGGAAAGCGATATGCTACGATTGTATAACTTGGTACATGAAAGATGAATACTAGAGATGAGCGAACACCAAAATGTTCGGGTGTTCGTTATTCGGAACGAACTTCCCGCGATGCTCGAGGGTTCGTTTCGAATAACGAACCCCATTGAAGTCAATGGGCGACCAGAGCATTTTTGTATTTCACCGATGCTCGCTAAGGTTTTCATGTGTGAAAATCTGGGCAATTCAAGAAAGTGATGGGAATGACACAGAAACGGATAGGGCAGGCGAGGGGCTACATGTTGGGCTGCATCTCAAGTTCACAGGTCCCACTATTAAGCCACAATACCGGCAAGAGTGGGCCCCCCCCCTCCCAACAACTTTTACTTCTGAAAAGCCCTCATTAGCATGGTATACCTTTGCTAAGCACCACACTAGCTACAACAAAGCACAATCACTGCCTGGATGACACTCCGCTGCCACTTCTCCTGGGTTACATGCTGACCAACCGCCCCCCCTCCCCCCCACAGCGCACACCAAAGTGTCCCTGTGCAGCCTTCAGCTGCCCTCATGCCACACCACCCTCATGTCTATTTAGAAGTGCGTCTGCCATGAGGAGGAACCGCAGGCACACACTGCAGAGGGTTGGCACGGCTAGGCAGCGACCCTCTTTAAAAGTGGCGGGGCGATAGCCCACAATGCTGTACAGAAGCAATGAGAAATAGAATCCTGTGCCACCGCCATCAGGAGCTGCACACGTAGGCATAGCAATGGGGAACCTATGTGCCACACACTATTCATTCTGTCAAGGTGTCTGCATGCCCCAGTTAGACCGGGCTTTTTAATTCATAGACACAGGCAGGTACAACTCCCTATTGTGAAGTCCCTGTGGACCGACAGCATGGGTGGGTGCCAGGAAGCCACCGGCGGTACATAGAAATATCCCATTGCATTGCCCAACACAGCTGAGGTAGTAATGTCGTGCGTAATACAGGTGGGCTTCGGCCCACACTGCATGCCCCAGTCAGACTGGGGTTCTTTAGAAGTGTACAGATGTATTAAAAACTCCGTGTGCACCTACAGCATGGGTGGCTCCCTGGAACCCACCGGCGGTACATAAAAATATCCCATTGCATTGCCCAACACAGCTGAGGTAGTAATGTTGTGCTTAACCCTTTCCAATCCAATTTGTATATGGTTTTCCTAGGGGGCTTACTCTTTTTCTGCCGTTATACAACGGCGCTATATGCTGGCTAAAGCCAGTACTGCATGAGCTGACACGTAGGATAGGCTCCGACAGCAGAGAGGCTGGCAATATACAGTAAGAGAACCCCGACGGACGTCTACCAACAACGGAGCTGTACAGCCTTAAACCCTAATGTCTTCACAGGTCACACAGTGGACTGGAAAGGGTTAATGCAGGTGGGTTTCGGCCCACACTGCATGCCCCAGTCAGACTGGGTTTCTTTATAAGTGGAAACAGATGCATTTATAATTCCCTGTGGACCCACAGCATGGGTGGGTGCCAGGAAGCCACCGGCGGTACATAGAAATATCCCATTGCATTGCCCAACACAGCTGAGGTAGTAATGTCGTGCATAATGCAGGTGGGCTTCGGCCCACACTGCATGCCCCAGTCAGACTGGGGTTCTTTACAAGTGGACAGATGTATTAAAAACTCCGTGTGCACCTACAGCATGGGTGGCTCCCTGGAACCCACCGGCGGTACATAAATATATCCCATTGCATTGCCCAACACAGCTGAGGTAACGTCAGCTGTAATGCAGGTGGGCTAAAAATTAATTTGATTACACTGTAGGCGAGGGCCCACAAAAATTGCTGTATCAACAGTACTAATGTACATCCCAAAAATTGGCCATGGCCAGCCAAGAGGGCAGGTGAAACCCATTAATCGCTTTGGTTAATGTGGCTTAAGTGGTAACTAGGCCTGGAGGCAGCCCAGTGTAACGAAAAATTGGTTCAAGTTAAAGTTCCAACGCTTTTAAGCGCATTGAAACTTATAAAAATTGTTCAGAAAAATTATTTGAGTGAGCCTTGTGGCCCTAAGAAAAATTGCCCGTTCAGCGTGATTACGTGAGGTTTCAGGAGGAGGAGCAGGAGGAGGAGGAGGAATATTAGACACAGATTGATGAAGCAGAAATGTCCCCGTTTTGGATGGTGAGAGAGAACGTAGCTTCCATCCGCGGGTGCAGCCTACGTATTGCTTACGTATCGCTGCTGTCCGCTGGTGGAGAACAGAAGTCTGGCGAAATCCAGCCTTTGTTCATCTTGATGAGTGTTAGCCTGTCGGCACTGTCGGTTGACAAGCGGCTACGCTTATCTGTGATGATTCCCCCAGCCGCACTAAACACCCTCTCCGACAAGACGCTAGACGCAGGACAAGCAAGCACCTCCAGGGCATACAGCGCTAGTTCAGGCCACGTGTCCAGCTTCGACACCCAGTAGTTGTAGGGGGCAGAGTCGTCACCAAGGATGGTCGTGCGATCCGCTACGTACTCCCTCACCATCCTTTTACAGTGCTCCCGCCGACTCAGCCGTGACTGGGGAGCGGTGACACAGTCTTGGTGGGGAGCCATAAAGCTGGCCAGGCCCTTAAAGACTGTTGCACTGCCTGGGATGTACATGCTGCTCGATCTACGCACATCCCCTGCTACCTTGCCCTCGGTACTGCGCCTTCTGCCACTAGCGCTGTCGGCTGGGAATTTTACCATCAGCTTGTCCGCAAGGGTCCTGTGGTATAGCAACACTCTCGAACCCCTTTCCTCTTCGGGAATCAGAGTGGGCAGGTTCTCCTTATACCGTGGATCGAGCAGTGTGTACACCCAGTAATCCGTCGTGGCCAGAATGCGTGCAACGCGAGGGTCACGAGAAAGGCATCCTAACATGAAGTCAGCCATGTGTGCCAGGGTACCTGTACGCAACACATGGCTGTCTTCACTAGGAAGATCACTTTCAGGATCCTCCTCCTCCTCCTCCTCCTCCTCAGGCCATACACGCTGAAAGGATGACAGGCAATCAGCCGGTGTACCGTCAGCAGCGGCCCAAGCTGTCTCTTCCCCCTCCTCCTCATCCTCCTCCTCCTCCTCCTGTACGCGCTGAGAAATAGACAGGAGGGTGCCCTGACTATCCAGCGGCATACTGTCTTCCCCCGCCCCCGTTTCCGAGCGCAAAGCAGCTGCCTTTATGGTTTGCAGGGAATTTCTCAAGATGCATAGCAGAGGAATGGTGACGCTAATGATTGTAGCATTGCCGCTCACCACCTGGGTAGACTCCTCAAAATTACCAAGGACATGGCAGATGTCTGCCAACCAGGCCCACTCTTCTGAAAGGAATTGAGGAGGCTGACTCCCACTGCGCCGCCCATGTTAGAGATGGTATTCGACTATAGCTCTACGTTGTTCATAGAGCCTGGCCAACATGTGGAGCGTAGAGTTCCACCGTGTGGGCACGTCGCACAGCAGTCGGTGCACTGGCAGCTTAAAGTGATGTTGCAGGGTGCGCAGGGTGGCAGCGTCCGTGTGGGACTTGCGAAAATGTGCGCAGAGCCGGCGCGCCTTTACGAGCAGGTCTGACAAGCGTGGGTAGCTTTTCAGAAAGCGCTGGACCACCAAATTAAAGACGTGGGCCAGGCATGGCACGTGCGTGAGGCTGCCGAGCTGCAGAGCCGCCACCAGGTTACGGCCGTTGTCACACACGACCATGCCCGGTTGGAGGCTCAGCGGCGCAAGCCAGCGGTCGGTCTGCTGTGTCAGACCCTGCAGCAGTTCGTGGGCCGTGTGCCTCTTATCGCCTAAGCTGAGTAGTTTCAGCACGGCCTGCTGACGCTTGCCCACCGCTGTGCTGCCACACCGCGCGACACCGACTGCTGGCGACATGCTGCTGCTAACACATCTTGATTGCGAGACAGAGGAGGAGGAGGAGGAGGAGGAGGGTGCTTTAGTGGAGGAAGCATACACCTCCGCAGATACCACCACCGAGCTGGGGCCCGCAATTCTGGGGGTGGGTAGGACGTGAGCGGTCCCAGGCTCTGACTCTGTCCCAGCCTCCACTAAATTCACCCAATGTGCCGTCAGGGAGATGTAGTGGCCCTGCCCGCCTGTGCTTGTCCACGTGTCCGTAGTTAAGTGGACCGTGGCAGTAACCGCGTTGGTGAGGGCGCGTACAATGTTGCGGGAGACGTGGTCGTGCAGGGCTGGGACGGCACATCGGGAAAAGTAGTGGCGACTGGGAACTGAGTAGCGCGGGGCCGCCGCCTCCATGATACTTTTGAAGGACTCCATTTCCACAACCCTATACGGCAGCATCTCAAGGCTGATGAATTTTGCTATGCGGACGGTTAACGTTTGAGCGTGCGGGTGCGTGGCGGCGTACTTGCGCTTGCGCTCCAACAGTTGCGCAAGCGACGGCTGGACGGTGCGCTGAACTACACTGCTGGATGGGGCCGAGGACAGCGGAGGTGAGGGTGTGGGTGCAGGCCAGGAGACGGTAGTGCCTGTGTCCTGAGAGGGGGGTTGCATCTCAGTGGCAGGTTGGGGCACAGGGGGAGAGGCAGGGGTGCAAACCGGAGGCGCTGAACGGCCTTCGTCCCACCTTGCGGGGTGCTTGGCCATCATATGTCTGCGCATGGTGGTGGTGGTGAGGCTGTTGGTGTTGGCTCCCCGGCTGAGCTTTGCGCGACAAAGGTTGCACACCACTGTTCGTCGGTCGTCAGGCGTCTCTGTGAAAAACTGCCAGACCTTAGAGCACCTCGGCCTCTGCAGGGTGGCATGGCGCGAGGGGGCGCTTTGGGAAACACTTGGTGGATTAT